>NW_023416306.1:21911401-23125498 GCF_014176215.1 Rousettus aegyptiacus
TCCCTCGCGCGCTCTCTCTCTCTCTCTCTCTCCCTCCCTCCCTCTGTGTCTCTCTCTGAATAATGAGCAACCAGAGGGAGAGAGAAAGCAAGACAGAAAGAGAGAAGGAAGACAATCTTCTCCTGCCACACAAAACGCCAGAGCACCAGGGGGTGCGCGAAGCCTTTCTAATAACAACAACAACGTGCAGGAGAGAGGAAGAAAAAAAGAAAGAAAGAAAGAAACGAGGAAAGGGCTGGGTGGGGGAGGAGGGAAGAATTATCCAAGAGCTGGAGAAGAGCAGAAGGAGAAGCTGGAGGAGATGCTGAGGCTGCGGCTGCTGTCCCCCCTCCCCCCCACCCCCCCGCGCCGAACCCCAGAAGGAGGCAAGGTGGTTGCAAAGTTAAGGCTGGGACATTGTCTTTGTCGCTCCGAGCAACACGGAGCCAGGCCAGTGAGATGCAAGAGGAGGAGGTGGCGGCAGCGAAGGAGGAGGAGGAAGGAGGAGAAGCAGGCAAAGGAGGAGGAGAAGGGGAAGAGGGAGATGAGATGAATAAAGACCTGCGGAGAAGGCGGTGCGAGGAGCGCGGCGGCCGGGCTGAGGCGTGCGAGCTCGCGTCCCGGAGGCGCCTGGACGCCCTGGCCGGCAGAGGAAGCCCCCGGTGAGGACACTGCCCGCCGCTCATAGCGCTCCCACCGTCAGCCCTGCCCGAGGCGCCGAGCCCCGACCCCGGAGAGTCCCTCACACGCATCCATCTAGAGGCCACTCTTTGCAAAGAACATAGATGGGGAACTAGAGGTTGCAAGTCTAAATCCAGATCAACCACGTGGGGGTTTTTTAATCCCTTTCCAGCTTTCAGTGTGAGTATATCCAGTGAAAAGCTCAAATTGTCCATTACTGGCACGTATTTTGAAGTCTTACCCCCAGAAATAAAGGCTCATTGTGCAATTTATTTCTTTTCTGATAATGAAGGGGTGGGGGGGGGAGGGAAAGAACCCATCATTCCGAGACTCAGAACCACCACTTTCTTTTCCTAACTTGTGAAATGTTTTGACGGCGCACCAAAAGAAAAAAAAAAAAAAGCCTACTTAAATAACTTTATACCCTCCAGCCCCGCGTTGTTTGCACTTTCCGGCTGATCATCTAAAGGCTCAGAAAGTAACAATCAGCGCTCCTAATGATAAGGTGTCATGGTGTTGAAGACAAGAGAGCCAAGATGAAGCTTTCACACCTTGAATTTTTATTTAGTGTAATTTCCCCCCAAATCGTTCTGACCTGTCTCTTGCGCAAAGGAGTGGGGTTTTCTCCCCTCTCACCAGGTCAAATGTCTCCTAAGGCTTTAATTTGATGGGGGTGGGGGGGGGCGATGCCTATAGTATAAAATAAAATCAATACATCAAGCCAGGAGCAATTGAAGTTCAAGGGCATGGGCTGGTCGTACCATTTCTATGTCTCGCATCCTCGAATTGGACATCAACAGCCTCGGGAGAGAAAAACACGCAGCGCGCGGGGAAGAGACCTTAATTAAAGTTTCTTTTGTCCGCGTCTGAATTGGGGGGATGTTGCTGGATTCCTTTGCATCGGGGAGCGCGCATCCGGTGTAGAAGCCGCGGAGTTGAGAATCCAGGGCAAGATTGCGCTCTTTAATACTCCCTCCCCCTTCCGAACAACAGTCGGAGAAGATACACCCATAAACCCATATAATAAAGGAGGAGGAGGAGACGCGCGCGGAGTTGGTTCCCATCGGATAGCGGGGTTTCATAAACAGATCTGAATCATTTTCCAGGATATTCCCCCAATCGTTTATTCTGGGGGCAGAATCCATCACTCAGTGGCACGATTTCACCCCCTCCGAGTCAACACTTCCTGCCCTTTTCTCCTCCCACTCGCATTGAAAAGATTGGGAGCTCTAAAAGGGTGTTGATGGCGGGGGTGATAAATAAATAAATAAATGACACTCTACGCGTGCGGTGGAGAAGGAAGGGGGGGCGAGGACGAGGGAAGAGAAAAAGTAAGGAGAGGAGAACGAGGAAGAGAAAGCACAGAAGCGAGTGGGAGACGGGAGTCAAAGAAAGAGAAGAGAAAGAAGAAAGGAGAGTGGAGGACGGTGAGGCTGTTCAGGACTGAAATGACCCTGGCTTTGTGCAGAATTGGGAGGACTCTCCTTCCAGGCGCCTGGAGGGACTTGGGGAAGTCCTGCCCCGAGCTCCTCCCCCACGGGACCCCAGGGGTGTCTGAGCGCTGGCCGCCGCTCCCCCATAAATTCCTCGTGGCAACGAGAGGAAATGCGCCAGGTCTCCGCCGTCCCTTTTAGTGCCCCGGGTGATAATTTACCTCTTTGTCTTTAAAAAAAAACAAAACAAAACAAAAAAACATACACACACAAAAAACAAAACAAAAAAATACCCTGACTTCTTCTGTCAAGCTTTGCACCGGGAAAATAACAATCGTATTTCAGATTGAAAGTTCCTATTACTGCTGGGTTTGGGAGGCTGTGATAAAACCTTCACCGACGTGGAGAAACCTTCTGGGTTGCGTGGGTCGGAAGTCCTAAGACGGGGGCCGCCCTTCCCCGGGGGCAGGGGCGCAGAGAACCAGGTGGGAGGGAGGCAGGAAGAAGCGACGAGGTCAGAGGAAACCCAAGGCTCCGGAGGCACCACAGGGCTTCCCGCAGTCGGGGAATGAGCCCTGGGGAGGAGCCTTTCGCGAGAACGTGAGCGCGCCCCAACACGCTTCAGACCTCATAAACCCTCTTGGCAAAGACCGGGGAAGCGGCTGGCGGACAGACTGCGGTGAACTCCAGAAATTAACCTGCGCTACAATTAAGCGGGCTTCCGCCCTTTCACACTCACCTCGAGCGACCGAGATAGAGAGCTCCCGAACCGGCCGCGGGGGGACCTGGCTCCTCCCTCCCGTCCCAGGAGAAGAGGACAAAAAGGGGAGATGGACTTGGAGATGGCCCCGCCCTTCAAACGCTCCAATCCTTGGAAACTAAACCTCCTCTCCAAGCCTCCACGTCTAGAAGGGACAAAGGCAGCGAGGAGATCCAGAGACCGGTGGAGAGATAGGTGGCTCTCCGGCTTCTCCTGTGGGTGCATTGAGGGGGAAGGTACAATGGCTAAGTTTCCATCGCACATACAGGATGGCCTTTAGAAGACCACCTCCTGGTTTAGAAGCAAATTGATTTCCCAAAGCCGTGGAGTGAACTATTGCAAAACTCCCGCATAGCCCTGCTTTTTGAATGTGAGAAGGCTAAAATTTCAATTACTGATGCCACACACGGTTTTTTTTCTACTGTTTCTGGAGTCACAAGTGTCATACTGTTGAAAGAAATTAAACATGATAGGGGAGTGGGCTTTTTGTTTGCGTGTTTTTATTGGGGACAGTTTTCTTTCAAATGATAGCAAATCAACTGTATAAATAAAAAGCTGGGTCAGTCAAGGAAAGTGGTGTGGCTGAAGGTTTTAGTGAAAATCTTGATAAACTTGGCACTTAAGTAACTGTAATTATGCTTTGCCATTAGCAGACCATTAAGATAAACAGAAGAAAGTTCACACCTCCTGCTATTCTACTCCCTAAGAATATTCACAAAGATAATACAAGCCTAGTTGGTGGGTTATCTTCTCCACCAGGAGGGTTAATTTCTAAAATTTTAAATTAAAATGGAAAAGCTTAGGTTTTGTACACAGCCAACGATGTGAGGGAAATCTCATGGGGACATGTTGACTCTGTGAAATTTGCCTTTTGTTACTGTACCCTATGCCATTATCCCCTGGAGTCATATGAGATTTCAAGACTTTATTAATGTCCCAGGAAATATGAATATGTTGAAAGTCTGGACTTTCTTCTCCCTTATCATGGGTGACTGGCATACAGACTCCTCGTAAAGGGAAATTATGGCTCATCAAAAGAGTGACTTTATGAGCATTAATAGAATAATAAATCTTGCAATTTTAGTTCAAGAAACTGTAGAGTCCTATAATCAAAGTGACCTGTGCAAATATAATCCACTTACTTGCTCAGCTCTATCCAGATAGGGAAAAATCTATAAATCATTTTCATTTTTTCAAGGTTTACTAAAGGGAGGCACCCAAATCTCTCAAAGTGTTTATGGGGAGGGGGTCAAGGAGAAGGGGATTCTATCACCTGCAGAAAGGACTCATGGAAAGAAGAGTTGGTCCAGAGGTTACATTAAAAAGTAGAATTTTAACTGAAACAAGAGTATATAGATGTTCTAATGTCATTATTTCAATGTTTATGTTCTATTATATAAAAAGGGGAAAGTCCTGCTTTCTGAAAATTATATTTAAAAAAAAATCCAGTTTATAACCCCATTTTCTAAATTCCAGCTGGAAAACTGTTCAAGCTGATGATTTTAGTAAAACAAAGAGTAGATGAATAGAGTATGGCTTTTTCAGAAGCCTTAATTATTTCATCCTTAAATATTTGACCATATTTTGACACACCTCTTAAACTTAGTATTTTCCTGCCTATGTAAAACTCCTTTTCCTTGCGATTCAATATAGTTTTTTAAAATTGGAGTTTGTTTGTGATTTTTTTTTTATTTTGAATTTTTGAGATATTTTACTCTTGTTGGAAATTACTTTTTAAAAATTTTTTTTCTGAAAGCTCCAAATTAGATAATTATAGACCTTCCAAATTAGCACACATTTCTGATCCTTTACAGAAAAAAAATCAATTTATTCCATAAACCCATATTCAAACATATGCAACTAGTTGACTATTGTTCATACTTAACGGAGAAGTGACTAAAAGAAGACAAAGTTTGATGATTCATCATCCTGAACAGTTCTCAAAGGAAGAGAAATTACAAAAACTTATGTTAAATTTATTCTGTATGAATCTTCAAAGATGTTTCAATAACAATGTTCTAAAATTTAAAAAAAAAAACAAACCTTTCTTCTATAGGTAGGAGTTAAATTTGCAGTTCAATTAAACTAGTTACCTTAATATAGAGCATCATGTATAATCATTCAATCACAAATATTTGTCTAGCATCTAAAGAGCCATACTCAGAACTGAATGTTAGGGATACAAAATAAACCACTAGCTCTAAGATCACATGGCTGGGTAATAGAACTTTAGATTTTTAACTTACTTAAAAGCAATACAGCAATTTGGCCAATAAGGAGACTGATTAATTTGAACATTTCTATTCCTACTATGGAGTTACCGAGAAGTAATATTTTAAAATAAAATTTTGGGATTTTTTAAAAAGCCAATGTTTTCCCTTAACTCATAATTTAACATGAAATTCTTACCAGAGGAGATTTTTTTAAAGGAAAGACAGTAACCGTAGATTAACTATGATTACATTAACCAAAGATTCAGAAGAAAGAGACTCAACTGAAAGATTGCCCATTTGTTGAGGCACCCCTTATTAGCAGAAAGACCAGTATTTCCAGATTCTTACTACCTGAACTCAAACTGAAGCCCAGAGAGGGGATGTCGCTTGGTCAAGAGCACAGAGCTAGTGGGGGACAGTCATCACTAAAAGCTACACATTCATAGCAGTTTCCTGAAGTTATCATTTTCTTACCGTTAAGATTTCTTTAAAAAAATTTTTTTCATACTACCTGTACTTTTATTTACAACATCATAAGCAATAATAGCCATACATGAAAATAAGCATATTAAAATAATGAAACCATTTTTTGATTAAAAAACAATCTGATAGTATACAGCCCAATCTGTTAATAGTAAGGAGTGAGAAGTGGGAAAGACAGTGTTTCTAAATTATTTTTGTGTCTATGAACATGAATCACTTTTTAAATTAAAAAATGAGAAAATTATGTGGTCCAGTGACGGTTTGTATACCCCCAAATTAAGCCTTCTCATTACATATTCTTAACAGAAATTAAAAATTAGTACCATCTTTTTAGGAAAATTTAACAATATATATTTAAAGTCTTAAAATTCTCTCACTTTTTGTTTCCTTAATTCCTCCTCTTCGAATCTACCTTAAAGAGACAGTTGGAACTGTAGAAAAG
This sequence comes from Rousettus aegyptiacus, assembly GCF_014176215.1. Lineage (NCBI taxonomy): Eukaryota > Metazoa > Chordata > Mammalia > Chiroptera > Pteropodidae > Rousettus > Rousettus aegyptiacus. The sequence continues at coordinate 21,917,393 of NW_023416306.1, forward strand.
ATTTATACAAAAAATGATATAGGTAAAATAAGTAATTGAAAATAATGTGATTAAGACAAAAGGAATGATTAAGTAAATAATAATACATTCCTATGGTGACATATTAGGCACTTTAAAATTTTTGTGAAGATTTTGGAATTAAATAGAAAAATGGTCTCATGTTGGGTAAAAGACCTAGATACAAAATTATGATCACTGATTATTTTTTCATAATTCACATTCATGCAAAAATCACCTTGAAAGGAAATACACCATGTCGATAGTAAGTTGACCTCTCATTATACAAAATTTAGAAAACGTGGATCTTTTATATATAAAATCTGTATGTTATATAATTATATATACCATATATATGTATGTATGTATGTATATACATATACACATATACATATATAGATAGTATGGAGTTCACTGCTTTGTTTGAACTGAATTGTCAATTATCTGTTTAATTATTTAAACACTTTTTAAAGTTAAATGATAGAACCTACTTTTATCTGTCAGGTAATTATAAATGTGTTTCAAAGAGCTTATTAATACAGCTAATAAATAGTGGTACAGTAACTGTTCTTCACAAAGGTAATTTAATTTGCTTTTCACAGGAACAATAAAAAGTTTTAAGTGGGTATTTTGAGTACATTTTATATACAAAAGGAAATTTAGGATCAAAGAGATTGAATGATTTTTAACCTGAAATCTTCTAACGCTAATGGTGTAAAGAAGACTAAAATCTAGGTCTTCTAAATTCTACTCTTATATTTTGAAATCTAGAATTCCACTACAATCTAAAAAATATTACCAAATATTATCAAAAGAAAGTTACAAATGGTTAATATGAAAAAAGTCCACCTTCATCAGTTATGCAAATGGAAGCTATGATATTCTTTTACACTGAAAAGCTGGCAGAAATATATATTGTATATGTGTATAAACCTATATATACAAATATGTGTTTATATTTCCCCATTGTTAAAAGGATATATAATTCCCAGTTGTTGAGGAAATGATAAAATAGGTCATCTAACTCTTGATGGGATTATGAAAAGTTTTAGTCATTCTGGATGTAGTAAAAGATTTACCCCAGGAATTTAACTTTTAAAAATTCACTTAAAGAAATATTCATAACTGTTATAAAAAATTAACACACAAGGAGGTTCATTGTGGCATTAATACCCAGCAACAAGTGATTGGTTAAAGAAACTATTCATCTATGTAATAGGAAGCTGTATAGCCATCAAATTCTATAGAAAATGTTAAATGATATTGAAATACATGATTTTTTGATAAGGGAAAAATAGATTTAAAAACTATAGCATTATCTCATTGGTAAATGTGTGTGTGTGTGTATGTGTGTGTGTGTCCAAGCATTGAAAAATGATTAGAAAAGTACAAATAAAGTGTTAATAGTAGTTTTTTCCAGGTGATGTAATTTTTTCTAGGTGATGTAATTATGGATGTATTTTATTTTTTTTCACCATGTATCTCAGATTTTTAAACATTTCCACAACAAATATATCTTTTTTTCACTTAGAAAGAAAAAGTTTTAAAACTTGCAAATAAATTTGCCAGCAATTAATTTCTTTTATAAAAAGTGACCAAACTAAATGTATGTCTAGTTTATAAAAGAAATTTATTAAGCATACCTTGAAATTCTTGCATATATTCATTTGATTTCCCAAACAGCCGTTACTCTGAGCTCAGTGCACCCGGTAGGGGTTTGGGGTAGTCACTGCCAGTACGAAGTGGACTTGACTTTGCATCCACTAACCACTAGCCCATGACTGACTCCTTGTAGATCTGATGTTAGTTGCTTTTTCACCATAACATGGAATCTACATATTCTCTCTCCTGTCTAGTAGGTTGGGGTTTGATTTCTCAGCAAGTTGCTAAGAATAATATTCCACTAAAGTTACTTATTGATTATATGTTTTTTTAAGTGTCTAGTATGCAGAACAAGGTTATTTTTATTATCTTTCTGATGTTTATCCTGAAAATCTGCCCATTCCAAGGAGCAGGTTTTAACTGTATTTATTGATTTAATGTTTAGAATAAACACAGAACTAAATCTAGCAATCAAAATCAACTCACTAGTTTTCAGTTGTTGCTTTTACTAGTAATGAATTTGGGCTTCATGCATCAGTTTCCATATCTATAAAAGAAGAAAAATTACTTATAGGATTGTTATGAGAATTTTTAAAAAATGCATAAGAGAACCTGAGAATCTATAACTATAAGGTAGCATAGCTGAAGGACGAGCTCTAAATTTGGAGTCAAGAGAGATATCAAGGTCAGGAAATCAAAACCAAAATATGCACTTATGACACAAAAACCCAATTCATTACTATTTAAACAATTTTTTTAATGAACAATAATTAAAAATAATAACCTATCATGATTAATCAGATCAAAGTTCTTATTATGATTTATTTGCTGCTTATTAGTTCTTTTTGTTAAGTGCTAGGATTCAGCTACCAAATATGTGGCAATAGGGCCAAAGGTTTCTAAAAGTGGAAGAGAAAACTTTAAAATCATAAAAATATTGTTTATTGATATCTCAAATCGAAGAAACAGTTGTATATGCTTAGAAAAACCCATCTGGTACAGTTGTCATAAATATAAATAACTAAACTACAGCAAAGAGGGAGCATTTATTTCACTCCATTTTTCTATGAAAAAGATCACCATTGTTAATTAATCCACCTTCTGGATCAGCAGTGTTCTGTGGAAGCACAATTTGAAAATCACTGATGTATTCCAAATGAGAAAATGGTCTCAAGGAAAAGTGATTTGCCCAGGATTACATAACAAGTTACTGAAAATCTAGAACTTTCTCCATCTGCGTAGCAATTTCTACTACATTCGATTTGTCTATCTTAGCAAAAGACATTTCCTTGAGCTAGTAGTATTGAACCAAAAATCCAGTTATCTTTTCTTTCTCCCTCTTTCTCTCCCTCTTTCCCTTTCTTCCTAAGGTTTCTCCGAAATGAGATCCTGTACTTTACATAACTAATGATAATTAACAGCTTAGTCAATCAATAAATATTTCTGTGGTTTTTTTTTTTTTTTAAGTATTTTGATGACTTTCAGTTCATTGCATCTTTTTTTCTAATCTCAGAGGATAACAGGGCAGCTAATTGTGTTCTCCATACACCAACATCTGTTCCTTGGGAATATTCAAGGGTTTCTTTCTTTCACCTTTTCCTTCTCATCTTTTAATCTAAAAAGGTTATTATAGTTTTAGGATCAGAAAAAAAAAGACAAAGGGAATATAAGGCTTTTCACCTGGAAAATTATAATTCTGCTTTTATTTCACATAGAGATAAAAAAATGGAAACACATAGCACTATTCTGCATGTCAGGGATCATGTGAAAAGTTGATCATTCTGGCCCTTTTGCGTTCACTCTATATAAATGCAGCATTTATAAGGGAATTATTCCAATTATTGAAAAAAGTGATTGGCCAATGCTCTCATTTGATTTATGACAGAGCATTGAATTTGAAATTAGGAGGGACTTTTTAAATGTCATCAACTTGGAATTACAGTATGAACTTGATAATCAAATTAACTCCATGGTTACCAGAACTAAATGCTAAAGCATGTAAAATGGAAAAAGAAAAGCAATAGTGATTGCTACTGTAGCTTTATTTGACTATAGCCCATAGCCAAGATCTAGGAGATGCTTCTACCCCATTCACTGAAGAGATTGCAAAATCCAAGACATCTCCAGCTGTCACCTGAACAACTACTCAGAAATATAAACCGTTATCAGGCAAAGGGATATGGCGTGTGTAAGAGAAGATGCACAGATTTTTCTCTGGAGGCTGGGAAAAGCCCTAATGCTCTGAATCAGCAATAGGACTGATTCTCTGACTGATGATCTCACAAAGCATTTCCCACATTCATTTTTAAAATCTATTCTTTACAATTTGTGACTCGAAGATTATTTTTTTTGTTTTATATTTAGAGGAATCGAGACTCAAAATAGTTCAACGACTTGCCCAAGATCATTCAATGAGCACTGAGACTTTATCTCAGGACTTCTGATTCCAGATAACACCAACTTTCCTCATTGCCAAGTACTAAACTCCCAATATAACATAGAAATATGTTTTTTTTCCCATCTCTCTCTCTCTCTCTTTAGATATATATATACACACACACATATATATGTGTATATATATACATTTCTTGATATAAAGTAATATGTATTGTAGCAAATTTACCAAATATAGAAAAGTTTTAAAAAAGAAAAAGAATATCTAGTCTCAAAACACAGAATTGCTATTATTCTTTGTATTTCTCCTGTGCATTTCCCTCTTTGTGATTTGATAATTTATGTCTTTTGCTTATTTTTATTGGTCTGATTGTATATATTTACATTAATTTATAATGTTACTTTATATATTAAGGATATTAACTCCTTATAATATATAATAAAATATTTTTCCTAGTTGTTATTTGATTTTAACTTTAATAATAATGCTTTTTGTTATGCAGAAGTTAAATGTTTGTGCTTAAATTTATCAGTCATTTAATTTATACTATGATTGGTATAATATCAGAAAGCCTTTCAAAACCCCTAATAGGACAACTATTCATTAAAATATTTCTTTTACTAATTCCAAGACTTTAATTTTCACATTTAGCTCTACTATCTATGTAGAAATTATTTTAACATGTGATATGGGATAGAGATCAAATGTAATTGTTTTCCAAATCATTAACTAATTGTCACAGCATTGTTAAAAAAGAGCATCCTTCTTTACCCACTTATTTGTGAAAGACTATCTTTATAATATCTTTACAATTTTGTATGTAGTAAGATAAGCTTTGAAACTATTTATTTGTTTTCATTTATCTGTCTACTTTAGAAAACATGTGTGTTGGTTTTTATTCTTGGTTCTTATTTACTCTTTTATTATCAGATTTATCCCTTTAAACTGAAAAAGATCACAATATTGTTTTGATTTTATTAAATATTTGAACAAAATTTTCATATATAATTTTTATTATATATATATATATACCCAAATGGTGGCTTTATCATTTCAAAATGTTACAGACACATTAATGGGTTACAAATATATTCAAAACTTTCCATTAGCTTTTTTCTTAATATAGTTAGATTCAAGATTCTGAATGTAATGCCTTACACTACTGTTCACTGTTCGACTGTTCTATCTCACCGGGAAAGCAGTTAAGGTAGTAGGGCCGTGACTTCAAAATTCATGAAGAAAAAGAGGAACAAGAAAATTCAATTAATGCAGTGAAAGAAAAAGAAAGAAAGAAGATATAAACAAACAAGAGGATGTGATAATAGAAAACACCACATTAGAAAGCAGAATAAGATGTCAGAAATAAAACTATTTGGTTAACATGTGCATGTCAGTTTTCAGAATATTTGCCAATAGATGAGACATAGAAACTCATTCAGTTAAACAAAATAAATAACCACAAACTCTAATCAAGTTTATTAAATAGGTTAAACAATTTATCTCTTTTTTCTTTATCTCAGGTTCACAGAATCTGTCAGTTTCTTAAAGGAGGTGTGTCATACAACATGATAGTCTAAGAAACGGAAAACGCAAACAGCAATTTAAGTAGGTCATAAGTAAAAGTAAATGACCAGAAGTTTTTGGAAATAAAAAGGAGTAACCAGAAATCAGGTAAGTAGTAACAAAAATAAAGCAGAAGAAATACAGTAATATTAGACAAAATAAAATTCAAGATTAAAAAAACAAAAATGAAAAAGTAAATTTTAGTTGATGAAAGGAGTAATTCACCATTTTTGTACCTAATAATATAAATTTTAAATGTGAAGTATAATCTGTTTTAACAATAAGAAGTTTATAAAACTACAAAGATAATTGTAGATTTTTGATATGCCTCGCCAAAAACTGGCAAATTATGTGATCCTCAAATACAAAAGGATATAGAATTGAAAAAACACATTCATTAAACTTGAAAATAGACATATGTATAGAACTGTGTGCCTAATATTCTTTTCCAGTACAAATAGAACATTTGTCAAAATTGGCCATTCAGTCACAAAAATATAAGTGCCATACACTCAATAAATATTTAAAGCATAATGCAGATCATGGTGCAATAAAACTATAAATTAACTGTCAAAGGACAGAAACACACACAAATTCTATACTAAAAAATTTTAAAATACACTTTATAGTAATCTTTGGTTAAAAAGAAAATAGTTGAAATTACAGACTAATTATATAGAAATGACAGTGAGAATACTACATATCAAAACTTGTGTGATGTGACTCACTTGTAGTCATATAAAAATTAATATCCTCAAATGTATTAGTTAGAAAACAGAAACTATTAAAAATATAGACACTTTCAATTGAATGAGCTTAAAGTTTTTTTAAATAGAATTCTATGAAAATTAACAAGTAAACTTTATCGATTTAACTATCAACAGAAAAACCAGGTAAGTCTGATTTATCAAGAAACATAAATATATAACATTAAGATAAGGAAAGAGATATAACGACAGACACAGGAAATTAAAAAGTTATGAGAATATTAGATCAATAAAATTAAAATTCTTAAGTGAAAAGGATGATTTTCCATAAAATTTATATAATAATGAAAACTGACTCAAAGAAGAAAAGGAAAGTAAACCAATTACCACAGGAAAAGAGAAAACAGCTGAATCTCCAACCCATATACCAGAATTACTAAGTAAATTCTAGTACACCTTAGTAACTTTGGTTTGTAAAATATATGTATATATTTATCTTTAAACACTTAGTGTAAAGTAACAGATGTTCATGGAAATATTTAAAAAATACAGGAAGTTTTAGACAAGAGTAACTCTTATGTTACTTAAATATTTTATACTCATTCATTGTGTCTAGTGTTACTCTGTCATCCCACAATCCAACAGAGAAAACTAAAAACACAAAAAACTTTATATTAATATTTATTATAAATATAGATGCAAAACTGTATAAAATATTTTATATAAAAATCCAACAATATATGAAAGAAGTGATTTGCCATAAATAAATAAGGTTATCCCAGAAAATCAAGGATGCTCAAAACCAGGAACTCTATTCATGTAGCTCATCACATTAACAGAGCAGAGTAGAATTATCATGTGATCATCTTGATAGTTGCCAAACAAGTAGTTGATATAATTTAATTCCCATTTCTGATTAAAAACAAAACAAAATAAAACCAAATTTGAACTTTTAGTAATCTATGGCTAGAAGAATACTTTTTACATTACTAGGATTTCAAAAAATTATAGCAAAGTCTTACTACTGGAATAGTAAAAGTTTCCCATTAAGATTAGCAATTAAAAGGGAGATACCTGCTATCCACTGATGCAATTTAACATTTCACTGAAGTCTCAGCCTTTGAGATAATTCAAGAAAAAGTAAAGATTAATATTACAAAGATTAAAATCAAGCTGTCGTTATTTGCAAATGCAAATTAGAATCTCTCAAACGATCCTTTTAAAAATTCATAGAACCCAGAGTTCTATAAGGGAAACATACAAAAATCAATAACTTCCCCATATGCTAGTAATATATAAATAGATTTGGATTCATTCAGCTTCAATTAGAGAATGCTGAATTAATCAAGGTTTAAACCTTATTTACTAAGAAGGTTATCTGGAGGAAGAGAGTTCATTGGTATGCTCAGTGGCTCAATCATGTCTTCAAAGAGCTAGGCACTTTTCACCCTTCTGCTTTATCACCTCAATTTGCTGCCTTTTTGTCTTCATATTTGTGAACCTCATGGCCATATTATGGCTATCTCAGCCAAAAGTCATGCCTGCTTGTCAGCATGGAAAGCTAGAAGAATAGGGGCAGGAGCAACAAGAGTTCACTTGTACCAAGGTATAAAAATTATTGGAATTTCCTTGTCACATATTATATAATACTGGGGAATATAGCCAGCCTTGGTGGCAAGCATGTCAGGGAAAATGAGCATGTAATAAAAGGCACAGCCATTTGGATTGTCATAATTGGTTTGGACCAATCATGATTCATTTTCTGGGATGAATGGACACATTGCTGCCCTCTGAGTAAAATTAGGATTCTGTTAGCACAGGGGAAGAGGTCAGAGGGTTATGTGGTGGATCACTCTCAATGTGTATCACTATACCAGTTAGAAAATACAGTGGAGATAGAAGATGCCAATCACTCAGATGACAATTTTTGAAAAAAATCTACAACATATGTAGAATAAACAATGAATGTGCAAAACCTATGTGATGACATTTAGAAATTTTACTGAAATACTTTATGAGACATGAAAAAATGGAATGACATCACATCACATTCTTCTATGAAAAGTCTTAATATGGTAAAATGTTGATTCTCTGTATAATAACCTACAAACTCACAGTAGTCCCAGTCAAAAGGGCCTTTTCTTTTTTTATTCTGAAAACTGATTATAAAGTTTATCTATAAGAAGAAATTATTGTTTTATGAAAATAAGACTAGTGTGAAGCCCAACTTCTCATCATATATCACAACATTTATTATTCAGATACAGTGAAATAAAGAGTATGGTATTATTGGCACAAGAATAGAATACTAATAACAGAATACAGAATGGAGTACAATAAAGAATATAAAGTCCAAAAACAGCCTGTGTACACATGAGGATTAGTATATAATAAATATAGTATTCAAATCAGTTGGAAATAATTGATTTTTTTCAGATTTAATTTTCAAAAAATGTCTCCACTTGGGAAGAAATAGTTATATTCTTTTTTCACACTATGTACAAAAATCAATTCCAGATGGATTAAAATTATGTACATGGAAAAACAAAACTGTAACATACTGGAAGTCATGGGGGACTATTTTTATAATCTTGGGTGTGAAAAGATTTTCTAAAATGACATAGATTGATAGGTTAATCTACATAATAAATTCTATAGGTGAAGAAAGTTAAAAGACAAATGACAGACCTAGAGAAGACATTTCCAGCATATATAACAATGAATAAATATTATTTGCAAAGAGTTCCAATGATTCAAAAAGAAAAAGACAATCTACATTTTTTAAATGGACACAGAATATCATCAAACAATTCACAGAATACATACGACATGGGCAAAACACATTAAAATGACATCATATCTCTAATAACCATGGAAGTGAAAATTATAATAATAAAATAATTTCATCCATCAAATTGTCAAATATTTTTTTAAAATTATATTACCCAGTGTTGATGTGGACATACAAGTACTGAGTTTGTAGAAATGTAAATATGTACAGTGTTTTGCTGAACAATGGAATGAAATCTATCAAAATGTAAATTATTTATAACTTTCTAATCCAAAAAGTATACTTCTAAGAATCCCTCCTCTAGAAATATTTTCGTATGTGCACAAAGGTGTATATTCTAGTAGTATTTCTAATAGAAAATATGAAGCTACTTAAATATCTAATAATAGTGGAATTATTTTATAAATTATAGCATATAAATTTACAGTATTACAAATGTTTATACTTTCATTACAATTAAGATGCATCTACATGTATTGACATGGCAAGAGCTTTAAGATATATTATTAAATAAAAAACATTCATATTTATTTTTAAATGCTACATTTTTATCTTATATATTTATATTATAAATGTTATATTTATATATTATATCATATAAATATACAAAATGCATAGAGCAGTATCTAAAAGGATGCTTTCATGGATGATTTATAAATTGGAAGATATTAATACAGAGGATGGGAGAGAAAAAACTGCTTTAAGGGGGCTTTAATAGTTTAGTCTGTATATTTCTAACTTAAAATTTTTCAGAATAAATATGTATCATGTTGCTTTTACAATTAAAAATATTTAAAAAGGGGCAATTTAGTATTTGGATTAAACAGAGTGAGGTTCAAACCCCGTATATATCACCTAATATGTATCACACCTAACTATGCAACTTGAATATTTTTAAGTTCTCAGAGACTCAATTTCTTCAAATATAAATTAAGTAAAATAATATTTACTTTATAGATGCATTAACAGATCTATGAGATTATGTATGAAAAACTCCTGGCCCATAGTAAGTACTCAACAAATGCTGGTTTCTTAAAGGCTGAGTTTAGAGATAAGTAAATTATAATCTATCATTTGCTTTTCTTATTTGGGTTCAGAGGAACTATAATTTTATCAAGCAGATTTGATTGAGCATTCGTACTTGAAATTTTCATTGAAAGATGGTAGATATGGTCTACATTCTAAGATGAATTAAGTGTTTAATCATTCATTCACTTATACAATGAATATAGTATTATTGACTATATGTCAACCAGTGTGCTAGACCCTCGGAGGTAAAAAATTGAAAAAGAGGCAGTCCTTTCTGTTGAGAAGTTTGAGGATTGCTTTAATTTAATGCTTTCAGTTTTGTAAGGTAAGTGAAATTCTAGAGACATTTATAAAATATTAAGGATATAGAATAGTACTGAGAAATCAGAGAATCAGAGAATCTTTGAGCAAGGCCAAGAGATCATTTATTCAACTTCTCTATCAAAGCAAGAATCCCTTCCACAGCTTTCTTGGGAGACTATAAAATAGTTATTGCTGGAATAATACTTATGATTTATTGAATGTTTACTTATGTCCTGGACACTGTCCTAACTCTTCACAAACATTGTCTCAAAAATCACAACAAAACTGAAAGCTAGTTATCATCATACATAATTTACAGATAGTAACTGAGACCCAGAAAGGTTAAGTAACTTATCTGAGGTCACATAGCTAATTCATAGAGCTGAAATTTGAATGCAGGCCAACCTCATCCCGGAACCCATGTTCTTAAGCTGAACCACAACACCCTACCCTTTTGAGAGCTGTGACATTTTCAATGATAAGAAACTCAAGATATTGAAAAGTTTTCACTTCTTGTACAGCTTTTCTCTATATGGTGCTGGAATCTGTCTTTTTGTAAAATCAGTTCTGTACCTCCAGTGCAATTGGACTTGCTGGGAATATCAAATTGCTTCAGATATGGTTTCTACCCTCAAACAGCTTATAATCTTGCTTTTTAAAAAATAGTCTTGCCCTTTCTGTTTGGATGTTTAAAGGATCATGGGATACATGCTCTCTTCTACTGGATGGCCCTCCAAAAGTCTAAAAACAAATCCATTCCCATCCTGTTCCAAATAAAAAATATTCTACCTATGACTGAAATTTTTGTTACACATTAACTATCTAGATTTCCATTTAAATTTTCTTTGTCCAGGTGTGTACCCAACCAACGCTGTTCTGAAAAGAGAGTTTTGAACCAAAACGATGTAATGCTATTGTATTACCGAGGAAGTTTAACTCATCTTCACTTAAATATCAACTTTTGACAGCAATAATGTTATTTACTTGAATATCAACTTTTGACAACAACAACGTTATTTACTTATATTAAGTCAACTGAATACCACTCAGCTCCCACTCCCACCTCCCCATTTTTTTATCCTTGTAGCACATATTGATTCGTTTAGGCTTTCTGGTTTTCTCCTTTACTTTGAACGTATGAAAGAGAATTTTTAATTCTTAAATCAAGACTTTTTTACTGTCCCCTTTAAATACAATCTTTATTTTAGACTACCAAACTATTTTTCAGTCTTAATATTGTTTTCCAACTGATTAGACATCTCTCCCAGCCTATGAAATCCTCAATCCTCAAAGCCGAGTGTTTTTGTGCTCTCTTTGAAAGAGAATTGTGTTACTAATGATCTCTTCCAAGTTGGAATAGGTTTATTAATCAGTCTTCTTTGTTATAATTGTCCAATCAGGGATGACTTCTCCCAGCTAAGTTAGTATCCGAACTACTATATTATGATAACAGCTTATTTATTACATATGCTCAAGTTAGCATGCAGAAATGCAAGGCAGAGGTTATTACATGTGTGTTTGACATAGGTCAAAACAGGTAAGACACATCATTAATGACACAGCATTCAGAAGATAAAGGCAAAACAAGTTTCGTTTGATCATTTTTATTTCATTAACACTTAGGAGAACCATTACTTCTGTATATTCTTCTGCAGCCCCTCAGGAGGCCAAGGGGATAACGTGCAATTTTGATTGGTTGAGCTTAGTTTTAGAAGGGTCAAATTTCATCTTTGCAGACATGTTCCTCATGGTCCAACCTCATTCAGGACAAACCAGAGAAGCTTGAGGGAAGGACATACTGCCTGGCTTCAGGCAATCCCCTGTTAATGTCACTGCTTGCAACCATGTTTTTTCTTTGTTTGGAATAGCTAATCTCTCTAATGAGAACCTAGCATTCATATAGTCTGTGTTGTCAATTAAAGGCATATTTGTATGAATAAGTTCTTTGTAGAAAGTTAGGAAACCTAATTACCAAGATCTATCATTTATTTCATAAAGACCCATTGGTTATTGGGGGAGAAGTATGGCTTCTTGAGATAATAGCAATAGTTCACTGGAAGATCTTATGGATAATTTCATTTTAATGAAATTATTATTTCATTCACATAGGCATGTGACAACTTAAACACATACAAGGTATTAATATTTATTTTAGCCAGATGAAATCCTTTTTGGTACTAGGTAGATCTAAATAACAAATTTTAAAATAGAAAGAAAAGAAGAATGCTATTTATAATATTTATATTTCAATAATTTTCTTTCTGTTTTCTCTACACAGCAGAAACTTAAGATTTTTCCAAATATTTCTAGACACAAAAATGAGAACAGAGTATTATAAGGGATTCTTATATTAATAAAGCACCATTTTATTAGTCAAAAGCCATGATAAATGTTGTTTAAAAATAATCTCTCACCCAGTATATATTTTCCTCAAATCTAAGGAGTCCTTTAAAAAAGTACCACTTAATTGTTTGCCTAAAAGGCTTAGTTCACGGTCCAAGAAGAAACAAAGTCCAGACAATCTGCTACCAAGTGGTGCGAACCAATGCTACTACATCCATACACATTGTCCTCGGTAGAAGATGCCCATATTCACTCATCCCACCTCTGGGTTCATCTACAGCTGTGATGGACATTTCTTGAGCATGCAGACGGCTTCCCACCTCAAGTACCCATTCTTCTCTGTTTATTTGCCTAGGAAATTTTGTTAGCACCTCAGTACATGCACAGGGCAACCCGGGTAATGCTAGGTATTTAACTGCCCTGGCAGGAAAATTTTAGTAATTACCCTAGCTTGACCCGCCTGACAATGTTGAAGCATATTTGGTGTGTTTCCTCAGAAACTGAGCCAGTTGCCAATAGCAGTAACATTCCCATCAATACATCTTCTGTTGGCCCCTCTCAATTCTTTGACTCAGGGTTTACTTTTGAGAAAAAACATACTAAGACCTCTTCCTTCATCACTGCTTTTGAAATTTTCATGAACACAATTATAAATTATCAGCTCCGATGAGTGAGAAGGGAGTCCCATCTGTAGCCCCAGTAAGGTAACAATGGAGTAGAAGGAAGACGGTGTTATGGAAAAAGTGTGAAAGTTAGAACAAAAAAACAAATTTATGACCTCTAGTCAAATCTCCATCCTCATCAAACTTGATTTCTCTCTCAGTGGATTGTCTTCTCCTTGAACATGCTCTAAGGTGACCTCTGAGACTGCTTTCTTGATTCTTTTTCAATCTCACAAGCCACACACTGCCAGTCTCCTTCGCTGGACCCTCCTCAATTTCTTACCTCTATTTGTTGAAAGAGATCTAAACTCAGTCTCCAGACTCCCTCGTTTGGCTCTTTAAACCCACTCCCAAAGTGATTTATCCGGCTGTATGTTTTAAGTATTATAAACACATGACTTCAAAATTTTCGTCTTCAGCCTGAACTTCTCCCCTGCATTCCAGACTCTTGTGTCCAAGTGCATACTTAACATCTCTGTTTGAATGTCTAATAGGTATCAAACATACCACATCCAGAACTGAATCCTTGATTTCCATTTCCCTCAGTCTTCTCCAACAGTAAATGGCAGTTTCATTTTCCAAAAATCTGTCTTCTTTAACTCATCACTATCTCACATTCAATATTCAATTCCATTATCAAATCTTACCCTTTCACTTCAAAATCCTGCATGAGCCACTCCTTACCTCCTCTGTTGCTAATTTGGATCAAAGCACTATCATCTTTGCTTGGATGATTTCAGTGGCCTCCTGACTGACCTCTCTGCCTCTTCCTTTGACCTTTTAATGTTTATTCCTAGTGGTGCTTTTAAATCATTCAGTCGGATCAAGTGACTGATATGTTATGGCACTCCAATACATACAGAATCAAATCCAAAGTAGACTGGGTTATCTCTGACTATCGAGCCTGATATAAATTTTCCCCCTACCTTGAGTTTGTAATTTCATCTTATTGCTTTCCTTTTGTTTTGCTACTCTCCTTCTTCTTGCTCAGGCCACTTCAGTCACACAGAACCTCCTTTTTCTTACTTGAATCTTTGCACTTGCTATACTCTTTCTCTAGAGTTCTCCACAATTGGATATCCTCAGGGACATGCTCTCTTCATCAAGATCTCTACTTAAATGTCACCTTATCACGATGCCTTCCCTCACCACTCTATCACATTCATCCACACACAAATGCACAAGTACACATGCAAGGGCACACGTATACACCATTTCATCTTTGTTAGCACTGCCTGACATATTATACATCTGTTTATTTGCATATGATTCTTCTTTTCCAACTAAAGTCTGAGTTCCTTGAGATCAAGGACTTTGATTTGTTCCCTGCTGTTTCCCCAGCACCTGACATAGTTTGTGGCACAAATTAGGTACTCAACACATATGGTACTGTGAAAGATGTAATAAACCAACTGCAAATCAGGGAGGTTGGCCTACAAGATCTCTAATCTCTCTTTCACTCAAACACTATGTGATCTTTGTTGACTATGGAAGTGTAAAAGATGTGCTATAACTTGTTTAATTAGAAAAAAAGTCTTGTTTTTTACTGTCATTATTAGTCTCCAAAAGTTACCTGTCAATTCACATTTCTTCATTCATTGGGGAAATATCTATTAAAATGTTTAAGTTAAATTGATTTTATAAGTATATGTACATATCCAAAGTACTTTCGGCCAACACAGTGGTTTCGTTTTTCATTATTTTCTTCCCACCTTTTTAAAATAAGCATTCTAATTTTCCCCAGATATATTGCATTCCCAATAGGATTTGGATCTAGGAGCAAAAAGGAGTTAGAATTCCCATTCCAATCATGAACAGGCCCTTCTTCTAAACATTTCTATCCACCCTTATGCTACTTTTGGAAAATCAAGAGAAAAAGAGAAAAGGGCAGTAATACCAACTTTTCATTCTCACTAGCAGTATAAAAATGCTTATTCCTCCATACTTACATATTAAAAACATCAATGTTTTTATTAAGAAATTAAGTTTTGAAATAGGATTTTATTATTATTTTATTTCTCTATTACAATATGTAAGCTTTTTTTTCAAAATTAGTAGCTATTTGTCTTTTTGGCCAAAATTTCTATTGAGGTACGTATCTTTTACTTATTGATTTTCAAAGGTTTTTTACGTAGTAAAGCTCCTTTAACCTTTTTAATAGAATTTAAAACATTTTATCATTTCAGCAAATATTACTGTTTTACTCACCTTTAAATTAATGAGAACTTTGTTTAAAATTTTAGAAAAATGATTACTATAGATAATTAAAATTAGTTTGCATATCTGCAACTTTAACCATGTGGGAAACTTACAAACTTGCAAACTTTTTCTTTACTTATGCTACTATGCTGTGGCATATTCGAAGGCATAAATTTTAGAATTAGAATTTTATAGGTAATTGATAATCATATTTGTAATAATGATCTAGAAGCCCATGGTGTGCTAGTAAATGTTTAGCAGCTGGGTCTTCTTGTAAAATTCATTGCTTTCTATTGTATAAATAAATATTCCCATCAGGGCTGAATTGAAACTATCAATCTGAAGTTACATAATGGGCTCTTGAAAACCAGTATTGAAACAATGCAGGATTCTAAAATGCCCTCTGACTCATCAGAGTGGTTAAATTGTATAGCATACAGTTTTATTGTTAGATATATTTCAAAAATATTTGATATTAATATATAGGGGATGTTTGATTAATCGGAAAACTTCATTCACCAAATCTGTCAGTCAAATGGAATTTATTTGCAATTTTCATATTTTTAAAATAAATACATCATGAGAAACTCCAGGAGTCTTTGGATTAACTAGGAAATAAGAAAATATTTTAATTCAAAGTTATTTTCTAACATACCAAATCAGATCCATGGCAGGACAGAGGGCAAAAGAATCAAGAAGGTGGATTAATTCATCCAAAAAAGAAGTGATTAAGGATTGTATTAGCAATTATCTTCATGGAAAAGTTGAAAACTGCATGATATCACTTATATGTGGGATATAAACCTAAAAGCAACAAACAAACAGAGATTCATGGACATGGACAATAGGCTAGTGGTTACCAGAGGGTGAGGGAAAGGAAGTAGATGGGATAAAAGGGGTCGAATATGCTGTGACAGAAGGAAATCTAACTATGGGCGGTGAACATACAATGCAAAATATATATGACTTACTGTTGAATTGTACACTTGAAACTTACTGGATTTCATTAACCAATGTCACCATAAAATAAAAATGACTGAATCGTGAGAATTAAATTAGAATAAAACCACAATCGTGACCACTACACACACACACTCTCTCTCTCTCTCTCTCTCTCTCTCTCTCTCTCTCTCTCTCTCTCTCTCTTTCCTATTTCCGTAGAGTTAGGAATAAGAAACAAGAGATAATAAACTTTCAAAGAGGTAGGGTTTAACTTGAAGAAATAAGAATTACCTGGTTGAAAACATTATTAAGAATGACGTAGTTTTGTATTCTCCTTTTTCAGTATGTCTATTGAAATAATCTAGTTCTTTCTGAAATCATTTTGCTGTTATTTTATAATAGATCTAATAGATTTTAGACACTGAATACACTAGTTTTGTTTTTCAGTACAGAGAAGGAGAATGCGTTAAGCAAAAGCAACTTAAAAAATTGAGCACCGTGGAGCTCTTGAAATTCAAAAGTTTAGAGGGACACTGAACATAGGAATGATTGCCTCTGTAAGGAGGAGAACTCAGCGATTCAGAAAGAGAAGCTTCAAGATGCGGGGGGGACAGTGACTGGAAAATTCATTCGGTTGCTTTTAAAGATCAGCTTAACTCTGGCTCCAGATTCACATTTCCCACTTGTGTCTTGTCTTCAAAAATAAAAAAAGAGGAAACCACCAATGAGAACATGTGGTGTTATAAATCATCCTGACTGTTGTTAGAAAAATGAGTAAGGGTTCTAAATAGTTTTAAAAGGTTCTGACTAGCCCCTTTCACTCACCTTGAGAAGCACCATAAAAGTAAGAAAATAAAAGAAATTCTTTTTCTTTTCATACACCAGTCATCAGCAGTGTTCTCTTTGGGCTCCTGGCATCTGGGCCCAGTTGCTGGGTTACAGGCAAATATAATCAAAACAAACACTAAAAGGTACTCTTTTGGCTCTTAACATGTTGGAAAGGTCTTCTGCCTTCCATCCTCCAGGCTAGCCAATTCTCAATGCAAAAGTGACTTTCCCATTTGTTGTCCTTTCTCTTGCGTCCTGCAGGACAGCTCCTCATTATATACTTGTGGAGTAGAAGGAGCCCTTAGACCTTTAGAACTTTTTCCCAACTTCCTGTTGAATAGCACCAAGGATTTAACCTGCTTCCAGTCACTATCACCCTCCCTTGTGTCCTGAGAACTGGTAGGGTACAGAGCTCTTCACAGGAGCATTAACCCTTCACTCCACACACTTTATACAGTTACCAAGGATTGATTGTCAAGGAAACAAATGGTATTTTCCATTTAGGACTGCAGTGCCAGATTCGGTGATGGACTTCCTGCTTCTCAGCACTTGTGATGTGTTATACTACATTTGAACTTGGACAGGAAAGCTACAGGCATGTTCAGAATTTGGGGAAATAAGATCTATGACAAAAGTCAACCCATTACCAGTTTGTCCGTAGTATTTTATTAAGGTCCATGGGGTGCCAAGCACTTTAATAGAATCAGAGGATTCCAGCATGCTCTGCAGAGGTTGAAGGCACTAGGATGATTTGTCCTGAAGAAGAGTGAGAGGAAACTGTTATGAATCCTGCAATATTTAAAGAGGTATTATTCAGAGGGTGGCAACAATTCTACTTCAACTCTGCTAAGACGAGAACATAAGAAAATACACTTGAAATGTAGACATTCTGTTTATTTTAAAGTAAGAATTTCCTAACAGTGTAAATTGCTAAAATATCTCACTAGGTTCCCTAGAAAGATGGCCACATTTCCTTTCCGAAAACCTACACCAAAAAGGCTCAGCTCATAACTGCATGAAATCGTTTGGTTCTGTACGTATAATTATGAATGTGTACGTGTTTATCTGAAGACAAGAGCTGGACTGACTTCTGATATAAGGAATTTCTAACCATGACTGATCTTTGAAAAGCAAATATTCACTGTATTACTGGAAAGGTCAGAGGTGTTTTAATCCTGGTTTTCTGCAAAATCTGAGCCAAAGAAGAAAAGGTGTCTTTCCCAGGGTTATCCAAAATATAAGTGTTAGAACCAAAAATATACTCTACCAAGTATATATTGTGTTTTATTAAGAATTTGAAACCTCCAGAAAAAATTTTACCCTAGTGACCTAAAAAATTACCTCATCTTTCCGAAGCTGGTGTATAGTGTTATTTTTTCCTTTATTCTCTTTCATTGTCATAGCTACTATTCATTGAGCCTCTGCTATATCAGGCATTGGAGTCAGAGCTTTATATACATTTTTATTTCTTTTAATTCTTGCATCCATTTATGTAGGGTGGGTATTGTTATTTTTATTTACCGGATGGCAAAATTGAGCCTCAGATAAATTCTGCTACAACTTGTCCCATTGTAGTCAGCAAACTAGTAGGTAGTAGAATCAGAAATTAAAAATTCTGGCTTCTCTAAATCCAAAGTTTTTTCTCCACTGCACTGGTCTGCTGAGGGAAAATCTGACTTAATTGTTCTAGATCAAAAAGATTAAACTAATTGTTAATAAATATGTAATTGTTAATAAAAACATAAAAAAATACGCATATGATTTATGTCAATTATCATACTTCAAAAATTACTGAAACCCTTTATCTGCCTAAGAAGATACAACAGAGTGGTCAAAGTAGAAAACATTTTAATTCCCATACTATTCTTTCCTGAAATGATTTTTCTGAGTGATTGTAAAGATATAAGATTAATTTCATTGAGGATGTAGTTCATAATATAACTAGCATCGAATTATGGAAATGCTTCTAATGGCCTGGATTTTATGTTCAATAATTTTATTGTGTCTTCCAAGCTGAGTAAGACATCTCTTTTCCTCCTGGCCTCTGGAATATTTCACATTCCTTTTAGAGATGACTCTTCCACTTGGGCCTCTTCAGCTCGTGCTTCCCATCTCTTCTCATGATCAAATTTATAGTCTCTCTGTTTAATAAGAGGGGGCTTCAGGGTAAAACAGGCAGTGGTAAAAAACACCCAAACTGAATGTGATTTCAGGCAAGCCTCTTAAAATCTTTGTGTCTATGCTTTTCATCTGTAATCTGGAAGTAATGACTCCTGTACTTACCTCCCAGTTGTTGTGGGGTTTGTTATGAGAAGATAAGTGAAAAGGTTTACAAGAAAGTGGTTAGATGTATAGGTGTTACAGTTTGCATTTGCCATGTGAAATTGGGTATCCCTTAACTCACTCTAAATCCAGAAATTTGTAATAATGAATTGACTGGTTATTAAATTCAACTGCTCTTCTTATTCTTCCTTCTTCTATAAGAAATAGGAACACTTTGAGACTAATATAGTACCTTTGTCCTTTTGCTCTGAATTTTCTCTGATATGTACCTCTACCAAAATACACCTCACTGTTTTCTCAATAAAACCTAATCTTAGTCTTATATTTCTATGCATGTTAATGATGTCAGAATATACTCAGTTTCAATCTCAATCCCCCTCCTCCTCTTTTTGTCATTTCTCCTCTGCCCAATCTGACTGGGCTTTAAATCCAGCTGATTCTACGACAGGTATGTTTATTAGAGCTATCTTCCATCTGCCATCCACTGGATCACCTGTTACTCCAACTATTGAATCCTTTTCTATCTGAATAGGTGAAAGTACAACTTCCATCTACAGTCACTGCCTACAGATTTGTGTCCAAAGGAAAGTTATACCAAGAGCAGCCTGCCAATTTACCATATTTTTCTGTTGGCTTGGGCTTTTGTTCCAAATACCCATATTAGGAATTAGGTTGGATGGCATGCCAGCTGAAAATATTGCTTATGTCTGGGCTAGATGCTCATCTGCTTCAGACTCCTTTCTTCTGGGCTACCGTTGTTTTCTGTTGGCTTTCTGTGGGTGGCATAAGTTGGCAGAGGGAGAGAATCAGGCCCAAGCCTACCTATCTCACAGGCTATATGGGAAGCGATTTGTAGGATGGAGAAGCATTCCAAGAAGAAAGGGAGGCCAAAGGAGCAAGATCGCCCCCAGATATTTTTTGTACATGGACTCACAAATTATTTCCCCCTTTTTCACTTCTGCAGAAAGCTCCAGCTCTTAGTATCATGGCCCAGCTCTGAGTGCTTGGTCTTAACCTATTTTGGAGCTCGTCTGTTCCTCAGGAGTAGAGCTAGGGAGAGGAGGGGGAGGGTTGCATTTCTCACAGAGTAGTATTGTCAGATTATGAGTCATGAAATCATTTCTTTGGGTTGTGATCTGCATTAAAAAAATGCAATGCTGTAAAATGGAAAGGAACAAGACACAACAAAATAGAAGGTATTAGAATAGATATGATATAATAAGGGCATGGCTTTTTTATAAAACCTTTTTTTCAGTGACATGTAGGGTAAGTGTGTGTGTGTGTGTGTGTGTGTGTGTGTGTGTGCGTGTGTGTGTTGGGTCATAGTATAAAACATATTTCTTACTGTGGGGCATGGTTTAAAAAGTTTGGAAGCCACTGCTAGGAAATAGAGTGTAGACAGACAATCTCTCTACTTCTAGTTTTCTCTCTTCCATCCATCCTCCATCTCCCAAACTGTGATTTAAATAGACTTCCTACAAACCACTGTGATCACACAATCACCCTATTAAGGATCTCTACTAGTCACAGGACTAATTCATGAGCATGGCGTCCAAGGTCTCTAGTAATCTGATTCCAACTACTTTTCCAGCCCCATTTACTGCTACATTCCTTCTTATTGGTCTACCCTACCCTTTCCAAAATGCCGTTCACATTTGTCTTTTTATTTTTACTCATACCGTACTTTGGCCAAAAATGTCATTTTCACTTTTCCACTTATCACTTGTCTAAATCCAATTCATTAAAAAAAATTTTTTAAATAACGTTATTTTTCTGATTAAAAAATTGGAATATTACAGGGGTTTCTAAGAATAAAATAAAACTACATAATCCCATAATCCAGAAATAGTATTATCTCTTTCCATATATCTTCTAGTCTTTACTTCAAAGCATATATACATATTATATTTATATATAAATACATATGGTTTAGAACTCTTATTTTTCACTTAATGTGTAACAAAAAATTTCCAATGTCATTAAATATTTTTCTAAAACATATATAATGGATGCCTCACATTTATTATATAGACATTGTTGCACATTTAAATCATTTTTAATACTTTATAAATAATGCCTTGATATATATATCTTTATGTGTCTCTGATGTTTTTCCCTTCTGAATGGAATATTAGATTTGGGTAAAATTGCATTAACATTTTTAAGGGCCTTAATATATATTGCTTAATTTCATAAAAACTATATAAAATAGACCTGTTTGTGTCAATATTAGATATTATCACTTATAAAATGTTTGCCACAACGACAGATAAAAAGAAATTTTGCATTATTTTATTTTCATTTTTTGATAATTAGTAGGATTAATTTTTTTCATGTTTATTGATCAGTTCTATTGGATTTTGGAGGAAATTGCTCATCCATGGGCATTGTCCATTTTTTTTTCCAATTAGGAAGATTGTTTTTCCTGTGTTTTTCCCCTTTATTATAAATTCTGCTTATTCTTCAAAGATCAATTTAAAACACACTTTCTCCGTGGAACTTTCTTTTATTTTTTTAGTTTAAATCTTTGTTTTTCCAAAGCACATTATTTATACCTCTATTTAGTGATCAGTTTGCTCTGCCATGTTGAGTGCTATCTTTCACACTTAATTACATGATATTTGGGAATAGAAACCTTCTCATATTTATTTTTGTATTTCTCCCCAGTAAAAGGCACAGATCAGGTATTTAGTATCTTGTTGATATTCTTGGCCAAGGTAGAGAGAGCAGAGCCTTTTCTTTTCAATTTGATAAGTTATTTTCCTCTGTACTCTTAGAATATTCTGTCTGAGGCTGCACTCACATATACTTAGGAAGATTCAATGAGCACAGACTGAATTCTTCTTGGGGTGCTGGGAAGTCAGCTTGGCTATGCTTCCTAGTTCCATTTAAAATAATTTCACCAGCGTTTAGAAGTTTTGCACTCTGAGTGATATGAAGTTTTTTTACCCCCTCTCTCCCTCAACACTGTGGTGTTCTGCCTTGATGGACTTAAAGGCCATCTGAGATCACTTAAATTACTTTAGCAAATTGGTCAGAAGTTAGAATCATTTTATGTGATTGCTGGATTGAACCTCAGATCACCTCGTCCCACACTTTAGAGCCTTTACCAGCTTCTGCTCCAGAGACTTGCCCTACTTGAGATGATACTGAATTCTTCAAATAAGTAAAACTCAGACCCAGTGTCAGAGTTCTCCTTTTCCATGCTTCATCCCAAGGGACCAGGACCATACTCGGAGAACATGGAGGAGGGCATGGCTTTGACTTGTCTGTAAACCAGGGCCAGCAGTGGGTACCATTCCAGAATCCTCAGACTCACTCTTCTGCCTGCCTCCTTGGTAGTGTTCTCCAGCAGTGGCACAATCAGCCCACGCCCATGCTTTGTATCTGCTTCTGGTTATTCCAGTTGTTTGCATCTTCTTAACGTGTTCTCTGAAGGAATCTGATATTTATTGAGCCTCTTATATGCCACACTGTTCTAGGAACTCTGCAGATATTGTATCATTATTTCTTCCTATTGTTCCCATTTTACATTTGAAGAATTAAGGGTCACAGTAGTTAAACTATTAAAGTCACACAGCCGGTTAAGTGGTGGAGTGAGGAAGTGAGCCTAGGTTTGCTTTACCCGGTGTGCTTGTTAATTTCACTACACACAAAGTTTCAGTACAGAGAAGAGTGGTTTGGGTTATGAAAACCATATGTGCATCCCTGAGAGGCTCACTTCCTTCAGTAATGCAAGCATTGAATTCTGGAGTTGGGATGAAGAAGACCTACTTTATGTTTATTTTATAGATACATTTATTTTAAAAGTTAATTATAAGTGTCTGAATAAAGTCTGAATTAGTGTTTCTAGAGGGATGGCATAAAAAAATGAGAAACATTGCAGGTGATCAAAACTATTTATCAAATAAAAGAGAATTACATGCTTTTTAAAATTAGGAATATGTTTAATGAGGAAGTGAGAATTGGGACCCAAAATATCAAGAGACATTGCTGCAGAGTAGCTCTAACCACAGACCTTGGAGTCAATTAGAATGACATTTCAATCCTAGCTTTGCCATGAATACTTCTCTCCGTACCTTAGTTTATTCATCTATAAAGATAAGTAATAATACCTATCTCTTAGGCATTTAATGAAATAATAGATTTTTTTATTCACCCACTCATTCTTTTAACAAAAGCACTGTTCGAATATTTACAATTTCCATGGCACCAGCGATATAGCCATGAACGAGACATATACATGTTTTCTGCCCTGAGAATTGCCAGGTGGTTTAATGTAAAGTGTTTGTCATTTTGTCAAGCACATGCTAAACACTAATAAGTGGTAGACATTACTATTATTATTATATTACTATTATCATTATTATTGTGGGTGTGCATTTTTACAACTGCTTGTAATTTTGACATATCTTACATTTGATAATAGGTGCGAGACCTAGTTAACATTTTCTTTTATTGGCATTTCTAATTAAAGGCTAGTGTTGTAAAGTAACAAGCAATTATTGTTAACAAAGGAAGTACTGTATAATCAGAGCTTTGCTTCAAGAATGTAGAATTTCTTCTCTCCTCCTTACTTGACTGTTACTCTGTTGTTAGCCACATGAAACACTCAGAACTGTGTCTGGCACTATGAATAACTATTAGTTAAAAAAAGAACGTATGAATAAATGAGAGTTATCCAAACTCTAAACATAGCATCTGGCTGATGCTTACAGAAGAGGATGCTATCTGGTGATAAATTGTACAATGATGGTCTCCATGTAATAAGCGCCCTAGGACTTATTTTTTTTTGTAAACTCGAGCACCTTGGGGAGAAATTTCAAGATGGGAGACTATAAGCAAGAAAGCTATTTTTAATGCCACTACACTACAATGAGGGAAGAAAAACCGAAAAGGCTGAATATGCAACAATCATCTGAAGATGAAGGATTCTATTCTGAGGGAATTTAATGTTGACTTAGTTATTCAGATATTTTTCCATGTACCCATATATTTTACAATGAGTATCTTTAAATGGAACAATTTGAGTTAGTATTTTATAATAATTTACTACATTTTGAGATTCATAGAGAATTTAATGCCTTATTCAACGGAAATAACGTTGACATGTACTTAGAACATATCCTTGAACATGGTTAGTAATGGAAAGAACATGTGGCATAGAAATTTGGAAGCGTTTCTACCACATCCGATTCACATTCAAAAAGGGAAATTTGTTTATATGGGTCAGATTCCATTTCAACAAATACCTGTTTGCAAAAGATAAAAAAAGTCCCATTTTAGTAATCAGACCTGTTTTTTTAATATTGTATTCATCTACTCATGTAATATCTTAAAAAGTAGTATAACAAAAATATACCTTTATTGAATTTAAGGTGATCGATATTGACCCGTACATTATCTAACTATAATTTAACTGGCATAGTTTCTAGATCATCTGGAGAAATCTTTTGTTCTTAATAACCTTCACAAGAGTGTTAATGCTTATTTAGTTTCAATATTTTTACATTGTAATTCAAACTCATTACCATCATAAGAAAATTAATATGATCAGTCTGAACATATTTTTACCTTTAAGAATATAATCATAATAATTTTAATAGATAGGCCAAGTGATATTGATAATGAAGCCTGAAGGAAGTTAAGTTTTCTCTTCCCATTGCCCTCTTTCTCCAAACACTATCACTTTTGATAAACATTGTGAGTTACAAATATAATATTCATTTACTGAAATAGTCAGAGAATTAATATTTGACTCATAAATTCTAAACTACATCAGCTACTGTTTTTTTTTTCTTTCCTTTCTAAAAGAAATATACTTTCATTCTCTACGTATTGAATGTAAATCAGAAAACCAATGCATCAGGGATGAACATTACCTTTCAAAATCTATCCACACACAAATGCTCATATATCTTGCGCCATAATTACATGCATGTGTGCATGATGATTGCACACAGTGTGGAAAAACGTTGCTATGGTGGGTGAGCACTTAGGAAAATAGAAATCAGTCAGCACTAGTGTAAGCCAGACATGGTGTGGGTCGGTGATATAATGCTTCTTTCTGCAGACTTTCTAAGTTGGCTGTAGCATCCCAATTCTGAGCTAAAACCTTCATTGCTATAATAGTCATAGAATTCAAAGATGAAATCACGTATTTGATTACTTAGTTTATCCTCCTAGGGCCAGCACTGAAGATTACTCTGATAGCATATTTTATTACTTCTCCTACTTCTTAAGTATTGGGCTCACCCTCATTCTGACAGGCTTTCAGCTTGTTTCTTTGGGTAAGTGTGTGCTCCTGGATTCCCTTACATTTCTTCAACATTTAGTTACATTTTCTAGTTTGCAAATACTATTGTGTGTTTGTAAGCAGATCTAGGTGAATAATTTTTCCCCTTCATAGTATTAATCATCTGCTCATGGATCATAGCCTCAAAGCAATGTAGGAAGAATAATAAAATAGATTTGGTGCATATTTTGATTCTATGCATATATGTATGTATATATGTACCCCATTGGCCACCAATTTCTCTTTCAGCTTGCTTATCAGCAGAGGCTGAAGAAAAGACAAGCAGATCATCTGAGTTATGAAAGACTCTGCATGCTGAATGAGCCACAAAATAGGATTGCTCCAAATCTTATTATTGAAGCAAATAGGGTATGCAAAGAGACCTTGATTCAGTTCAACTGAAGATATCTGGACCTTGAGAGCATATCTAAGTTGCTGGTATTTCTCAAGCCCAGGAATCCCAATTGGATTTACCAAAGTGAATGGCGAGGAGCTTGAGATCAATTAGGAATTTTTCTTAGCGCCTCTTGTATTTAAACTCACTTAATCCTTCTAACAGCTTTTGGGAACAGCTTCTAAATAACTCATTTTACTGACAATCCGAAGGCACAGGTTCACCTGCTCTGTGTCATAGGACTGATCAGGGATGGAGCTGGGTAGGAATCCAGCAACCTGGTATTAAAGCCCATGTCTATAACCACTGTGCTGATGAGAGTAAATGAGAGAAATGAATGAGCATGTACTTTGGAGTCAGATGGACCATTTTGAGAATTGGCTCTATCGCGACTTCGATGACTCTGCAGAAGTTAGTTTTCCTCATTGAATCTCAGTCCCTTTGAACAGTGGAATTAACGACAGCCTCGTCTTAGAATTTATGAAAATTAAATAAGGAAATGTATGTCTAGCTCTTGTTATGGTTTCTGACATATGATTGACATTCAACAAAGGTTTGTTTCCTTATTTTGAAGCTTTCCTTAACATCATGGAGGAAGGCTGGCCATCTTACCTTTTTCTCAGTCAGTCATCTACCATTCTAAAAGTGAATTCTTTTCTAAGTGATTGGCCTTTGTTCTCCACACAAAGGCACAGGTTGGTGCTCACGAGTGTTGGAGATTTTGTGGTATGAAGGAATGTCCTTGTAGAATCAAGTTGGGACAAAGTCTGACTGATGCCTTTATTTTATATGTGATGTTTAATTGGTCGGTATTATATGGAGATAGTCCCCAACTTAGAAATACTTTTTGTTCCAAAAGTTTGTTGAAATTTGGAACTTGAAGCATGTTTGTTTGTTTTTCAAAATTATGTTACAAATAATATTTGGTCATTAATATTGTTCACACAATTTTTTTAACCCCCCTCCAAAGAAAAGTCTAAGCTATAATAGTAATTGGTAGCAAAGACAGTAGTTGATTTGCTTGCTATAGCTAAATTCTTTTTCTAGCTTAACATATTCCACACAAAGTCCTGGAAGAACCAGAATTGGGTACTACAAGTTCTATTGGTTTTTGATAATTTGAAGAATTTTAGAGAACTTATAAATCTATCAGCTGGCCAGTAGTCAATCGAATGTTCTCCCTAGAATCTGAAATGAATCACCAGAGCTATCAATGTTGGACATTGAGACACTAAATTCGTGAAGACTTAAAGACAGAATTCATTCAATGGCCATATTATGGATGGGACAAGAATGACCAAGCTTGTATGTGGAAAAAGGAGAATGATGTAGGTGCATTACAGAGAAAGAAATCACGTAGCTCACAGAATGAGATGGAGTAAGTAGATGCCTGATGACCTTCTAGAGCAGATAAAACCTAGTCATATCTACTGTTGGATCTAATTAGGTCCTTCTGTATTTTTTTCAGTAAATCCTTTTTTATATAAGCTAGTTTGAATGGGTTTCTATTATAAGCAACAAATGATTCCTGACAAAGTAAAGTTCTTAGACCAAAGCCCTTTTGAACTCTACTTTTTAGCTGTCTGTCTGGCTGTCTAGGTGTAGCTGGGTAAGGGTTCAGATATTTGGATCTGATAGTATTAAGAGAGGGCCTTGGGTTAGGAGAAGAGAGCAAATGGGAGCCCTGGCCTCAACAATAGTCTATTTTTGTGAGGCATTACTGTCATTGCCTTAGAGTCTTCCTGGCCATACACAATTCATTGCTCTCCTGATTAACATTGTTCATATCGTGAATGCCCTTTTGTTCCTCTCTGCTTATACAAAGTTTATTCCACACTCATTGTACCTCAAGATGAGTCATGGAGAGTTATAGAGTTTTATGGCAGGAAGAGGACAAAGCCATCTAGTTTAAAGGCTCAAAGAGGTTGCCCAAGGTCACTCAACTAGAAAGTAGTGCTGCCAGGACTTGAACTTAGGTTCTGACTTCAGATATTTTCCACTGGATAACTTTGCTTATAACCCACAGGGTCTTACCCTCCTCTGATATATCAGAATAGCTTCCTGATCATGCAATTTTTAACTATATCTCCCCCTGACTTATACAGTTGGCTTTGTATTATTCATGTTTCTTTTAACAGGCTAGAAGCTTGTTGGGAGGAAAAGGAGTAAACTTTCTTATAATTCGCAATTCTTCCTAGCACTTCACACAAAGCTTGACATATACGTGATGAGTGCATTTCTGCTTCCTAAGAATGTCTTCCTGGTTTGTAAATTCTCCACTGACACTACTTTAGTACAGAAAGCCATCTTCATGATCCCGGATGTTATTTTTCACATTGGTATCTTAACACATTATGATGGTGTGTTTGGGGCAATCGAGAAATAACATTCAGATTACATTGTCGGTTCCAGCAAGTAGTAGTCATGTCTTTAGGTCTTAGGTTCATGAAATGAATTCATCCTTACTGAGACCATAAAGCTATGACTTCCTTTTAGAGCATGTCTCAAAGTGACTTTCTTTCCACTCATTTTGAGATATCCAATTGAGACTCCTAGGTTTGAGAAGGACTGGTAATTTAGATGTGCTCTCAATGTTCAAATATCTTCCACTGAGCAGGGTCAAGTTTTCCTTGTTATTCTCTATTTGCTCTAATAGTGAGACTTGCCTCCTTCAGCATGAAATGTTTTAGATAATTCAGATAGTTTGCTTGTTTTCTCTTCCACCTCTGTGAATAAGCAATCTGAGAAAGAAATTGGTGATGTATGAAATTCATTCATTCATTCATTCATTTATATATGCATAGAAAAATGCACCAAAATATTCACAGGTGATTGGATTAAAATGAGCTTTTTTTCTCTCTCAAACTTGATAAAATGAGTATATATCACTATAAGTCAAGAAAACAATACTCTTAAATGTAAATTAAAGAAAATTTTGAAATTTAGAGGAATAGTACCATTTACATCTTAAATGCACTAATGATGTTTCTAATTTTTGTTTTTAAATTAGAAGAGTTCAGTTTTGGAGCATATAGGCCAGAAAGAAAAAAATATACTATCTTTTCCAATTCCTTGATTTACTTAGTAATTGTCCTATGTTTATTGGCATCAGTGTAAGTATGCACATGAATTTCCCTATGACCTTTAGTTTATGAGATGCTCAAGGGGGAGATGCTGGCTCTCTGATAGAAAGAGCATTCTACTTAGAGTTTAAGTTGAATATCTGCTGTGTGATGATCACCAACCTTTCTAAAATTTGGTTTCCTCATCAGTATAGTGTAAATAGTAATAATAATTGTTGTAAATGCCAACTTAGATAATACATGTAATGTTTATTTTAAAGTGTGGGGTGTTTTATATGTTCAGGAGCAATAATGATAATTATTATTTCTATCTTAAAGTTCATAGATATCCTTATAAAGCCCTCTTTTCCTTATCGTTGAGCATGGGCTGACCGAAACTCTCTCCTAGTACAAGCAATGTTCAGATTCACTACTCAATCCTCTTTTCTGTGCTTACAAGAGAAAATGTCAGCCATAATGACTTTACCTGTGTTATTTCCTCCTCTTAGCATCCTCTTCCCTATACTCCACCGAACTTGCCTTCTCAGATAGATATAATTCTACTCATCATTCGAGGTCTAGCTCAAAAGTCCCCACCTCTGTGAAGCTTTCTCTGGTAACCCCTTAAGAAGAATTAATTATTTCATCCTCCGTGCTGATATTCCATTCTAGAATTCCTTCAGACTATATTGTAATTAGCTGTTTACAAATCTGTCTCTTTAACCCGATTGGTGTTTCTTGACTGTTATGTCAAGGCTGAAACATTATGAACCTTCTGGTGTACTACCAATATTTGATCCAAGATTAAGGTTTATTTTTGCTACAATTGAGTACACATAATTTTACAGTGACTTCTGTCAGCGGGTACAATAAGGTGAGCAAGTTGTGCAATGTGATATAAAGCAAGGTATTATTTCCTGCAAGGAAAGGTAAGAATTGTCAGAGGCAGGCCCGGGAATGAATAAAGATCAGAAATTGTCAAGCAAGTCTACAGTTCTAACCCAACAGTGAGACAATGTTTTGTGATTGATAAAAGAAACTTAATCCCTTCAAAAGCACATGCAAATTTCTAATATTTAAAAGTGTATCATGAATACAGAAAGAATGGACAACTATGATACTTGAGGTTGAGTTCCTTAAGGGTGTGCATCTGCCCTTGAATAAAAAAGAAAAGAGTAATATATAAGAGTGATACCTCTAAAAAGTACTATGTCTAAAAAGGTAATTGGTCAAGTAATTTTTGTTGCTGTTGTTGTTAACTTTAA
The DNA here is from genome assembly GCF_014176215.1 of Rousettus aegyptiacus. Lineage (NCBI taxonomy): Eukaryota > Metazoa > Chordata > Mammalia > Chiroptera > Pteropodidae > Rousettus > Rousettus aegyptiacus. Next base: position 21,948,053 of record NW_023416306.1, read on the forward strand.
GTCTGGCACTTTTCTAATGTAAGGTAAAGTGATTTTTGGCAATGTGATGGTCAGTGGCAGAAATTTTTGAAAACTTAACAAAATAAATCTAGTTCATTTTGTGCTTAAGATCTTGGGCATTGAAATCTTGAATTAATGCTCAAATCCCAACTTTGCTACTTACTTTGTTGCATAACATCTTTAAGCCTCATTTTTTTTGTCTTTAAATGAGTCTACCGAAACATATCAATTGAGATAATTTTGGCTATGAGTAGCAGACATTCCGACAGTAAGATAATTGGTTATTTTGCATTGCAAGAAGTTCCAAGGCATAGTAGATTCCAGGGTTGTGAGATTCAATGATTCAGTGATGTTCTTTCCATATTTTAGCATTATTGTTTTCAGGGTTCACTACTTTCAGAAAAAAGAGAAAGGTCACATTTTCTGGTTTCTTTTGCTTATGAGTGAGGAAAATTTTATCTGAAGACTACTGGGTTAGTAGTTTATTCCCCAAGTAATGACCGGTAACAAGGACAGAATCAGCATGATGGGTACAGACTATCTCAGGATAAATAAATGCTGAAGATTCGACCACAGCTACTACCAAATCAACTTTATAAAAAAAATTATTTGTAAAACTCTTAGCTCATTGTTTGGAATATGGTAGCTTTTTATTAATTAGCCACTAATTTAGATCTAAAATGTCTACCTCAAAGTTCTGATTCATTGCAACTTTTTCTTTTACTTAAAAATCATTTTGCCCAAATCTTTCCTTTCACTTCGGTCAAGATTTGCCAGGTCTGTGTCTCACATATGATGGACCTAACAGTGGGGCTCTTAATGCATTGTTGCCTCTTTGCTTACTTCTAGGTATCGTAGTGTGAAAAATCTCCTCGGGCACAAGGAATATGGATTTTGTTGTTTGTATGGTATTCAGGAAGGAAGGAAAGAAGGAATTCCTAGGACCAAGAGTCAGGCCTTGGGTTAGGTGTTTTAATATAGGATTTGGCTGAAGAAAATCTGGGCTACCCTCTCTCTCCCACTCACCAGCGGGGTAATCTCATGCAGGCTAGCCTCTTTGGTGGGTCTCAGTTGTCTCTTCTTATGATCAAGGAGATAGGTTTAGAAGGGCTTCCTTGACAGTTTAGTTCTATAAAGGTAGTAGTCATTTTTCTTCCCATGGGCAGCTTTTATATGTGACATATAAACATAATAGTCAGGCCAAACCTACTCAAGGGGAAGGTGCAAAACAAACAATGCAAATGACTTGATCTGGGAGCAATTGCCCATGTTAAAAAAAAAAAAGAAATCATGCTTCTTCTTGTTCTGCTTCTGCAGAAACTTCCTTACTCTTGAAATTTCTAGTGACTTCAGTAGAGTCTCCCATTGTTCAGAAAATGTCTTGTTGAATAGAAACAAAGTAAATTGGTTTGTTTGTATATATGTCTGTGTGAAGAGTTCTCCATTTCACCAGTGAAAAGTAAAGTCAACTGCTTTTCTGTGGTATGAGGGACAAACTGCTACAAACACTTACATATTCAGGAAATCAATGAAATGTGCTCAAGAATGAATATAATTTTCTATAGTGTTCTTTTCTGAGGTTCAAGACTCAACCAGTCAGAATTTTATTTCAAAGAATGATAACTACCATTCTTTAAAAAGTAACATCGAATAAAGTTACTTTTAGGAATATTCCTTGGCCTAATATAAAACTGAAATAGACACTGTATGTGGCTTTTTTTTTTTTTTTTTTAGGAGGCTGGATGTTGAACTGAAAGGAGTTCTAAGCTCAACATTATTCCAGATTGTTAAAACTGGTAGATATTTCCTGACAAGGCCTCTTGCCAGTCTAACCTCTCCTAGCTAAGCTATTTTAACTCTGGTATTGGGCTGATATATCTCCTAGCAACACATCTTCTCCTAAATAAAAACAGATCTCCCAGATGGTCTTGTCCGCTCTTTCCTTCTATTGACCAACTTTGTACCCACTCTCATCACTTTCTCATTCTGAGTCATTCTTTTTCTTTTTTTCCTCTTCCTTCAACCTCATTATTTTATTTTCTCTTCATTCTTCTAAGACGATGATCTAGGTTATCACTGTTCAATGTGGGAGCTATTTGCTACAGGTGACTATTTTAATTTAAATGAATTAGAATTAAAAAAAGTAAATTCAGTTCCTCTTTAGTTGCATCGGCCATACTTCAAGTGCTTAATATGTGGCTAGTGGCCACCATATTGATTAGATGTACAGATATAGAAGGTTGCCATCATCACAGAAAGTCCTATAAACTGTCCTGACTTAGGAATTCAATTTTTCTACTGCTTTAAGTGCTTTCCCCCTTTCAGCTAATTTCTACCAAATTTTTACCCTTATTCCTATAAAAATGTCAGATACTCATTTGAAACAGAGATATCTTAAATTGTTTGCATTCTTGAGGCTCACACTCTTTCCCTTAGGCATAGCCATTTCATAGTTTCTGTAATCTGTTCAGCAGAATAAGTTGAAGGACAGAGAGTTGTTGTAGTCTTTAAGATTTTTATTCTCAAAAATGAAATTTCATATAAGCTATGAAGACATGTAATTCCTCATCCTTCGAGGTGGGCATAAACGCAATTCAACAGTGATCACCCTGTGGAGACTTTGTCATCAAAAGAGGTTGACCACTTACTTTACACCTTTTATTAAAATATGTGTGTGTGTGTGTGTGTGTGTGTGTGTGTGTGTGTATCAACTGGTGGCAAGAATGTGGAGAAAAGGGGACCCTTGTTCAGCGTTAATGTTAATCTAAATTGGTGCAGCCACTATAGAAAATGTATGCAGGTGCCTCAAAAAACTAAAAATTGAACTACCATATGGTCTAGCAATCCCACTTCTGAGTATATATATCCAAAGGAATTGAAATCAGGATCTTGAAGAGATATCCGTATTGCCATGTTCATTTCAGCATTATTCATACTAGCCAAGTCATGGAAGCAACCTAAATGTCCATTAATAGATGAATAAATAAAGGGAATGTGGTATGGATACCACACACTATGGAATATTAGTCAGCCTTAAAGAAGAAGGAAATTCTATCATGTGCAATAACATGGATAAACCTGGAGGATATTATGCTAAGTAGAAAAAGGCAGACACAGAAGAATAAATACCACATGATATCACTTATATGATAAATCCCAAATAGCCAAACTTATAGAAACAGAGAGTGGAATATGATTGCTAGGGACTTGACGTGGTTGGGGGTGGGGTGTATATGTTGGGGTGGGGAGATCAAGGAGGTTTTAATCAAAGGGTATAAAGTTTTGGTTATATAAGATGAGTAAGTCCTAGAGAGCTACTGTACAGTATAGCATTTGCTAAGAGAGTAAATCTTATGTTAAGTGTTTTTAACACAAAATAATAATAATAATAGTAATAAGAGGCAGAAAGAAACTTGGTGAAGATAGATAGTGTGGCATAGACTGGTGGCATAGATTGTGGTGATTATTTTACCAAACCAGACTTATCTACAACCTCGTCAAGTTATATATATTGATTATGTACAGCTTTTGTTTCAAAAAATTTTTTTAAATTTTTAAAGGCTGATCTCAGCAGAAAGTTGTTGGTACAAAGTGGCTCAAACTTAACTTTCAAATTTTATTTGCTTAACTTCTTACCTTTCAGCTTCTGCAAGCTCTGATCTTGACTATGCCTCAAATTGAATCTTGCCATTTGCTTTTTGTCAACCCTGTGATTAAACGTGTTGTCAACTTTTTCACTAGAGTAAGATCCTGATGTAGCCTATTCTCTGTTTCATTTTCATGCTAATCTTTCTAAGTCTGATGACTCATCTGCATTGTTGCCAATATCTAATCACTCCCTGCACCCACATTTTGCTTTGTCTTTAAGAATTTGAGGGTGAACTTGGAGCTTGAGGACACTTGGCCTATTCTTCCATTAGCAAAGATAAGCTTTGGCTTCTTCCATTGACCTTGCACTCAGCCTGGAGAGCTTGAAAACAATAAAAATTTTTTCCTTCAAGGAGTTTGCATACATGTTGGGGATAGAAAAGACACTTACAAAATAAAAGCAGATGATTTGCAAAGAGCTCAATGAATGGTGTAGACATAAGAACTATTAGAATTAAGAGAAGAGTTTAGGTTATTTCACTAAAGAGGTAGAACCCAGTGGTCTGGGGAAGTTTGGGCAAGATTTGAACTGGCCAGGGGAGGGCATCACAGTTGGACTGAGGCAAGACTCACTTAAGACTTACTTTTCCTCCACCTTATTTGCTTTCCTTCTTCATTTTTGTATTAAGAGTCATGTCCACATCTGGGCCCTGGGTGTCACCACCCTTTATTCTGATGTTTTCTTATATGTGGTTTTGCTTGGCTACCTGTGGTAGGGACAATCACAAGGAGCCTAAGATTCATTTACTTTTTATTTTTATTTTTTGGCCATATATTCAGACTTTATAGATATTTCACTGGGGATAATAGTCACTCATTTTAAGAGTTGAGTTTAAATCTGTGGTTAACTATGCCCACATCTTACACAAGCTTGAGAAAAGAAAAATTGCTTTTTTTTTTTTGGAGACTTCTGAGCTCTTAATTATTTGAAGCACTTCCATTGAGCTCACATTTTTTATATATTATTCTTGAGTATAGACAGGTATCAAGAATTTATGAATGCTTATTTTTTTCAGATGGAAAATCTGAATTTCACCATGGGAAATGATAAGCTCAGGATGTAAGCTCCTCTTGGGGTTGGGGCTGTGCTTTTTCTTTGTTTCCCAGTGCCCATTGTTGTTCCTGGAACATATCAGGTTCCCAGTAAGTGTTTTCTGAGTGAATATTTAATGAACGTCTCAGAAAAAAACAACAACAATGCAGGGTGTGAGCAGAGCTCAGCGAAACTGAGTGCACAGAACTTCATCCTTTCACAATGATTTCAAGTTCTTCTACTTATTCAAAAGTGTCTGATGTTTAAGATTATGTTCTTTCTGAAGTTTTGCATGATATCCACTCGTGGCTATCATGAACTTATTCATTGTGATTTCATAGCACTTTCATCTTTGTAAGCACCAAACACATTATATTTTGTGACCTCTTTAGATCTCTGTCCCTTTTATATGTTGAACTTTATCAGGAAATCATTTCTTGTTCATTTTTCGTAAGTCCAGCACTTAGCCCAGTATCTGGCACATAGTAGGCACTGAATGATTACTTAATGCATAAAATGTTGTATAATCATAGCAGATGCTGTTGGCGTTCCATACAGATCCCCTCAGATACCATTCCTTAGCTCCTGGACGTTTTGCTCTTAAGAGCTCAAACCATCAATCTTCTTTAGAAAACTACCCTTGGGCCATTGGGTACTCTTTGTCCAGACTCTCTAAGAGCAGAAACCACTTGATAGTTTACATTCCTCAGGGGCATCTTGGAGTTAGTTGTTTACTGGTTGGGGAGTATGAAATTCCAGCTCCCATGCTTCTAAGAGGAACAGACTCTGCAGCATTATTTATCCTCCAGAACTTCCACAGGTTTGAACTGAGGTTAGAACTTCACCTAAGCTGACACCATGCTTGGCTTCTTTCCCTTTGCTGTCCTGATTACCCCACCCTCACCAATTTCTCCTGAGAACACTTCCTCAATAAATCTCCCTTGCAAGAGTCCTCATCTCAGGTTTTGCTTCTGGGAAACACAAACTGACACCTATGTTGATTCTGAATGTTGGAACTATACTTGCCAGTTTCTTTGCCATTCATACTGAAATGATAAAAATGTTTCAAACCTCAGGTAACTTCAACAAATTTTAGAGATAGAGCTCCTGTAATGATTTTCCAATATCATTTTTATGATATAAAATACCTTTCATGGAGAAACATGTCTATTGATAAATATATTGATAGGGAGGACTGGCTTTCTTCCTAACCAAAGAAGTGTGTGTTTCTAAGGACAAAAACCGAGAAGCCTACATTGATGTTAAATTGGATCATTCACGTATTAGAGCTGAAGAGATGGGACCCTAATGTATGAGTCACAGAGAAAACACAGCTGGAATGAAGCAAGACATTCTAGCACATTGAGGAATGTCACTAATTCATTTCTGAATACTTGGGAAGATGTAGTCAACTGAGTAACACATACCTCTCTGTTTGCTATTTCCCCTTTCACCTCTTACTTTCTCCATTTCTACAGCTCTCCAGATCTGTTTCTCTCACTGTCCCAAAATAGCTGATTAAATTTCCTTTCATCTTCTTGTGACTGTAGCCACAGTAGGACCCAAAGTCCTACTGCCAATGCAAAGAGCAATGGCTGAAAAATGTGGCTTTCTTAATGGTTGCATATATTTTCCAAGAAGGGCAGATCACTGGCATTTTAAAGGACTCAAAAATATACCATTAATGAAACTAGAAGCCATCATTTCAGCAGCCAGATTAGTGTCAGAGGTTGACACTCTTCTTAGAGGAGGGGAAAGCACTAAAATAAAATTACCCAAGTCCAAATATTTTCACGCTGCACAGGCGTTGGGTGAATGACACTTGGGAAAACATGTGCATCAATATCTTTTAAGTGCAAACTGTCCCTTCTTAAACCCTTGGGCTGGTGACAACTTGACATACAGAAGACATAGCTCTGCATAGGCTATTTAACCAAGGAAAGATGATTGTCAGTTTTCTCCAGTGTTCTTTTGTTAATAGTCTATGTCCTATTAGATGCAACCCCTTTTCTTTATTTGAAATCACCATTAAATTACTCTCTAAAAATACTACCGAACGGCCACAGATCTCACTGAACAGAAACTTTATGAGCCCTTTCTCCCTCCCTTGGGCTTTGCCCTGCTTAGCTGCCTGTCCTCTGGCTCTGAGTGTGTAATCAGCCCAGTCTCCTGCTGAGCACCGTCAGGAAAATGGCAGCTCTCACTGAGAGACAGCAGAGCCATTCACAGTCATGGAGCTATTGAAATATTGACAGATATGACAGACATTTCCAAAGCTGTGCGAAGCATTAATTTTAATGTATGCTGTGTGTCCTTACTTAGTAAATATTTATTTGACTGTGAAAGATAGGAGAGGTAATCACTGCTTTCTTTCAATACAGTTCCTCTCTGTATTGAAGAGCTCCATCCCCCTTTTCTTGAGAGAGCTCAAGATTTGTTTGTGGAGTCTGGAAACAGAACATGGGAAAAGAAAAGATGCAAAAGGCAATATCTCTGTTCTAGAGTCAAACTTTAACAGTCTGTGTTTTGTCCAAAGTGTTTACTTTTGTCACACTGACACTACATAGCCATGTTGGTTCAGCAACCAATAAGCATCATGCTTAGCTAAAAAATTACTTCTAAGAGGTCTGGATTGCCAATGAGATCTTATCTGAAGGCATGCGAACCTATCTGATGTTATCTTCCACTGTATTATTTCCACCTGAATCTCCTTTTATGGTCTTCTCAGTAAACCTCTATAGTCGTTGGTTGTCCAATCTATTCAGAGGGTCTGTCTGGGGCCATCATCTCTTTAGATGTATAGCAGACCATTTTGTTCTTTAAACTAAATGGATGAGAAAGTTGGAAGGCCATAGATTGGGTCCTAACAATAATCATTGCTTGAACCCCTTCGAAAGTGTAGTTATTTTCACATGTACTATCTCAGTTAATCTAAACAACTCCCATGCAGGCATTCCACAGAGGAAAAAAAAAATGAGGCATAAAGAGGACAGAATACTTTTTCCAATGTCACATAATGATAGAATTGGGATTTAGACTTGAGACTTCCCAATTCAAGTCTGGTGTTCTGTCTACTACACTGCAACAGAGAGCATTGCATACATAAAAGCATTCTGTAAACCTTAAATCTTTATGAAAATGCTAGTTACTGCTACTGTAGATAGTTAGAAAAATGTGCTTGTTAGTTTTGTCTGGCTGGTTGGCCATCCAGGGCTTTTCTAATGAAGCAATGAACCCAACAGGGGTGAGGGGACGAGCTGCCAAGCCTTTCACATCAACTTTGTGTGCACTAATTAAACATCATGCCTGGGTAAATGGCCTAGGATGACAAAGTCCACAGCTTCTCACAGATGGTTCCAGGAAGTCGCATGGTTGGCTGGAGAGGATTTGGTCATGAATAAGATGCAACCTCAAACCTTCTCCACTGGGTCTGTGTGACCAGGTACATTAATCTTTCTTTGTATCAGCAGCAAGCCGTGAGGTGAATGGCAGGTGGGCCCCAGAAATCTATTTCCCATTGGTAACTATCTGCTAAATATGTGCTTATTTCATTATAATATATAAGAAGAGTGACATATACTGGGCTATGAGATTGACTTCTAAAATAGTAATTCATTATAAGTGCTTTATTTTTTCTTTGAACCTATGCTGTTTATCTTGGCAAGCTTCCTTAAATATCCTTTGACCTTTTACAGGCTGGTTCATTTTCTAAATTTACTCTCTTCAACCCTTTGTCTTCCGTGGAACTTCTTTGGAATTTTCCCTTTACAAAATTTTACACTGGAAATGGAAATATACATAGTCAAATTCCCTAGGGAATAGAAATAGGTTTGCAAATTATGCAAGATATTTGGCATGCATACTATGTTACAATATTAAGGCAACTTTAGCTTACAGTCTTATAGGAGGTAGCTAGTTGCCTACACAAAACTTTACTCAGTCTGGGGATGCTCTACCTTTTCTGTCTCAAGTTCTGCAAGTTTAGAAAAACCAAAAGAATTTTTTTCATTTCCCCAGTTGGGTGGCCAGTTGATTATAGCTTTTTTTCTTTTTTTTATGTTGTGGTAAAAGTATGTTCTCTCATGGAGTATTTAAAAATCACAATCAGAAGAACAGCTACTCCTTATAAAGTCTTGAATTTCCCAGTCACCCAAATAGGAATATGTTCATCGATAGTTACTATAAAGGTGGGTCATCTACATACACAAGCTAATGTGACCCAAGAAAAGTGACCCCAAAGTTCCATCTCACTAAGTTAGTAGAGCAAAATTTGACCCTTAGTACAAGCAGACCATGATCTTATTTGGATCTCAAGCTCCTATCCAATTCCAGTATTGACATTTAGGGTGAGTCTTTATTTACTTGGCACTATGCTGAGTGTTTTCACATATATTATCCTGTTAATGCTTTACAAAATTGTAAGAGTGGTATTATTTTCAGTGCCTTACAAATAGGGACACTGATCCCCTCGAAAATTTAATTAATTTTCTCAAGGTAGAAGTTTGGATGTAAACCCACATTTTTAAACCTTCAATTCAGTGTTCTTTCATTGGTGATTTGGTATAACTGACCCCTGCTGTTAATAAGATGTGAAATATTGAGTAATGAAGTAATCAAGCCATTCTGATTAATCTTGTCCATTCATTAGTCAGCTTGGGCATCCTTGGTAGTCTGTACCCTCTTTTTAGCCTTACAGTTAGCTTGAGGGTGATGAGGCATAATGGTTCTCGAATAATACTCCTGTTTATACATTAAAAGTAAATAGTGAATTATTTTTTAAATGTTAGTGTTTGGTCATTCATTTTCTTCAAATAATTAGCTCAGGACTGATGTTTAAGGTGGAACTAGGATCATCACAAGCCCTTTTAGACACATGTACTACAATCAAAATTTCTTCTCCTTGAAGAGTCATAAAAAGTCATTATAGATTTGAGAGTTTAGATCTATCTGTAGAGAACTCCCATACTCCCATACACGAAAAACTTGAGAGGAAGCAAAATAAGGAGGTAGAAGGGCCTTTGAACTTTGACAAGTAATAACAAATGTTGGAGAGGATGCGGAGAAAAAGGAACCCTCATACTCTGTTGGTGGGACTGCAAATTAGTACAGCCACTATGGAAAACAGTATGGAGTTTCCTCGAAAAAGTAAAAATTGGTCTACCATATGATCCAGCAATCCCTTTACTGGGTATTTACTTCCAAAGACTTAAAAACCCATATCTGAAAAGATATTTGCACATTGATGTTCATAGCAGCATTATTCACAGTGGCCAGGACATGTAAGAAACTGAAGTGTCCTATGATAAATAATTGGCTAAAGAAGCTGTGGTACATATATACAATGGAATATTAACCATAAGAAGAGATGAAATACTGCCATTTGCAACAACATGGATGGACCTCATGATAATCATACTGAGTGAAATACCCCATACAGAAAACATTGAAAATCACACAATATCATTTATATGTGAGATATATACCTAAAAGCAACAAATGAACTTTGATTTCTGCAATAAAAAGATGGGCTTCATAGTCAATGTATATGCAGTTACTGTCAGAAGATGAGTTAATTTTTGCCTTCTAAAAAATGAGCAATTTAGTTCTCCAACATTCTGTGGCTGAGCAAAGTGAAGGTGAATTATTTGTAATGAGAAGCCATGGTTTCCGTCTATCATCAAAATAAAAGCCCCAAAGTCCAAGAGATGTGTTCCTTTTGATTAATCCAATGCCATAGGACACTTCATCCATGTTAGAAAGTGGGGTGACTAAACCATGGTTGCATTTTATGGAATAAAAATGTGGTGAAAGTTGAATAGCTCTAGGGTGGCTAGAAGACCTTATTTTTGGAGACCATGTGACATGGGTTACTCTTCACTTCATTTCAGAAGAGTGAATACCAGAGAAAGTAACGCAATCGACTAGGAAGATAGCATGTTGAACTTCTCTTGCTGGACCCATTCCCAGAGCTTTCACTGCTCACTATTCTCTGATGACTCCCAAACTTATACCTTTAGTTCAGAGCTTTGCGATGAACTCCAGATCCAACTTTCAACTGCCTGTTCAACAGTTCTGCTAGAATGTCTTGCATACAGGCTACTTACTTAACAAACACAATCTACTGTGCTACTGCTTTCTTGTCTTTTTAAATTCTAGCTAGAATTATTCTAGACTCTTCCTTCTCTCTTGTTTCCCACATTTGATGAATCATTATGCTATGTTAGTCCTACCTTAGAAATATCTCTCGAATCTAATTTTTCCACTTCATTCCCCACTCATTACCACTACACTGAGTTTTTCTTGCAGAATTATTGGAAATATTTCCTACTGACTTCAAGTCTCTTCCTTCTAATCTCTCATATACTCTGCTGCCAGAATTTTCTTCCTTAAAATAAGCCATAATGTTGCTTTCCTGCTTAAAGACATCCACTGCCTCCTTTTGTCAACAGGGTAAAGTTCAAACTTGTTTGTGTAGTTTATAAGATCTTTCACAGTCTGGATCCAACTTATCTTTCCAATCTCATCTCTTGCCACTTCCCTCATCCACACCCTCTACACAATCACCAAATTGAATTGTCTTGTTTCCTTAACACATGGTAGGCCCCTCTCTACTTTTCTCCAGAGAGCTCCTAGTCATTTTTAAAAACAGCACAGTAAGTGATAACAGGTAAGCTTATTGACCATTTATTCTGTTTCAGGCACTGTGATAAGTACCTTCCATGTATTATCTCAATTAATTTTTCAAAATCCCAAGATGTGAGTACTATTCACATTTTATATAGTGGATAACCGAGAGAGAGCTTGGACAGGTACTAAATTTACACGTGGTATACAGACTGAGGAACTTCACAGTACATACTCATCTCTACATTATAATGCTTTAAAAATTAAGTGAATGTATGTGTAAATGGAAGAATGAACAAATAGTAATAGGAAGATTGTGAGCTTTGCTTTTGGAGAAACGATAACATAAATAATATATTCTTTGCCTTTAGAGTGGGAGCTAACAGCTCTTTTTTTGTACCAAGAATTATAAATTTATCATTGGTGAACTTCTTCTTTGAAGGTTCTGATTACCATCATAACCCACCCCAGGCAAGGTTAATAAGGACTTCTACTGTGTTCCCATAAATTCGTGCCTACATTTCTGTTAGAAGATTGAATTATCAATATTGGCCAAGTATCTGTCTCTCTCTCACCAGACAATGAGCTCCTAGAGAACCAAGAATATGTCTTGTTCCTCTATGTAACTGTTGCAGTATTCAACATGACATTTGGTACAGAGTAATCATATGGTGTGTGTTTCTGGAATAAATGAATAAACACTCTAAGAAGGCGTAACACCTTTGTTCTAATCTCGAAGTAGATATGTCATAGCTACTATAATGCATAAATATTTCCGTTCATATCTCTTCTCAATGAGCTTATACTTCAGGGTGAATGTGAATTGGAAGCTGGTATTTCTATGTCTCTCCAAGTTGCCATGTGTCTCTTCTAGTGGAGACATTTTGCCATGCTGATTCTATGTCAAGAATTTAAGATGTAGTTTATATTTTTTATACAACATGACCTTTAAATGTATGCTAATGATTTTCTCAATTGAAGTATTTGTGAGCCATTCTAATCCTAGAGGAAAAACTGGTTTTGGGGATGCTTTTAGAATTATTGAAGAATTATATTATATAAAACTTTATGGATAATTTAAGAGATTTTGGAAGTATTTTTTTTCTTCTAAATTGAATGTTTTACCTAAAACTAACAGTGGAAACTAACCTTCAAATAAGATGTGACCTGCTCTTAGTGAGTGGTAAGTAGAGTATTGATGTAATAGCTTAAGAAGATGATATTGAAGTTCCAACTTGAATTCTACATTTTTCCCTCTAATTTATAATTTGTCAAAATGATATATGGCAACCAAAAGCATTTTCATGAGTTCTTTTTTCCCTCAATTGTGTGATTAATATGCTAGCTCTTCTGCATAGAGGGATGCTAACTGTCTAGGCCAAGGTAAAACTACCGAGCCAAATACTAGCCGTGAGACAGGGCTGGCAATGCTATGGAAGTGTGTGAATGGTAGATAGAATAGCAAAACTCATGCTAGTAAGAAGAGCAAAACTGGGAGTCATAGTTGAGAGCAGCGGTCAGGGCTCAAGTCAATAGCAGGAGAGCAAAAGAGAGATTCTAGATTTCCTAAGAGACAGTCATAATCTTAGGATTGATGTTAAAATGAGATAGGCAAAATTTGATTGGAGCCTATTGAAATGTAAAGTATATGAGTTTTGGTGAAGGCCCAGTCAGTTCAGAGTGGTTTGTTTTTAAATACTCATATAAATATAGGTGAGCTATCTTAGATCACCTCTTGCTAGGTGACACATAAAACAGCTCAATAAATACAACTCAGTCCCCCCTCCCCCACATTCCCAATCACTACAAATTTAACTCTAAAGGACTGGAAAATAATGTGGATCTTTACTATCATGTCTTGAAGGCTACTTCAGAAGTTTACACGTTAGATCAGAAAATATATTAAATTTTTTTCACTCATCTTTCTGTCCAAAGACAGGAAAAATTTCCCTCTTTCTGTTTCAAATTCAATCTCTGCTTCTCTCTCAAGCTCTGATCCTGTCCCCATATTCATTGCCCCTTTATTCTCTTTTTCCCAGTCAAGATGAAGCTCTTCATCTTATTCTGGGAATATTCCTCCTACTTGGGAGAAGATTCTTATAAATAAAGCCCAGAGCAGGATTCTGGTGAATAAAGTTCTCTATTTCCTTATGAATATTTGCATTAATACTCCTTTTTGAAGACTCAGTGAAGCCTTAATTTTACCTAAGATCTAGTTCTTCAAAGCTATCCTGACACTGAAAAATTTTATAAGGAAAATAATTTCCAAGAGGAAGGCATGTAACCTGAAATGACCTTTCACAAAAGATAGTTGCTTCATCAAAGATCAGCTATTGACCAACTTGGACAAGGCTAGGATTTACAAAGTCCCCACCACTGGCAAGAACATCCAGCATCAGATTGTCCAAAGATACTGTATACAGTGCTGCTTAGATGTTTGTAGTTTTGCAGGTGCATTCTCCACAGTGCCCAGTTATTAGGCAATAGTGAAGTGAAGGGCATGGCTAAAAGGACATTGTTACCTTGGAGACACTGTGTGTCTATTGAATGTTGTCGATTTTTCCTTCAGAGCCAAAGATTATTTCTAGCATGTGAATGAACTAGTGGAAAGGCTACACTCAATGAATGTCACAGGCTCATACAGTTTTTCAGAGAATATTTTGGGAGATTTTCTGTCAATGTGCTGAATTTGTTATAGTCAAACGATATTAATGATATTACAAATGGGAAACACATACATTTATAAAAATAATTTGACAATATCTACTAAGAGTCTTAAAAATGATCATTCATAAAGTCACTCTACAAAGACAGGGAGACTCAGGAGCCCTACCTAACACATAGATACAGACACAGGGAGGCAGCTAAAATGGAGAGACAAGGAAGCATGTCCCACATGGAAGAACAGAACAAAGCTCCAGAAAAAGAATTTACCAAAATGGAGATAAGCAATATACTAGTTGCAGTGTTCCAAACATTGGTTATAAAGATGCTCAAAGAACTTAGAGAAAGAATAGACAAACTCAGCAAGAACTTTAACAAAGAGATAAAAAACATAAAAATGGAGACAGAAAACATAACAGGGAGAAATGAAGAATACGCTATATGAGATGAAGAGTATATTAAAGGGAATCGACGGAGTGGATGAAACGAAGGGCTGAATCATTGACAAAGAGGATGGGGTAGCAGAGGACACCCAATCAGAACAACAGCAAGAAAAAAATATCCAAAAATGAAGATAGTTTAAGAAGCCTCTGGGATAACATCAAGTGAAACAACATTTGCATCATAGGGGTACCAGAAGGAGAAGAGAGAGAGCAAGAAATTGAAAACCTATCTGAAGAAATAATGATGGAAAAATTACTTAACTTAGTGATGGAAATAGACATACAACCTCAGGAAGTTAAGAAAGTCTCAAACAAAATGAACCCAAAGAGGCCCACATCAAGACACATCATCATTAAAATGCCGAAGTTTAAATTCAAACAGTGAATCTTAAAAGCAGCACGAGAAAAGCAATTATTTATATAAAAGGGAACACCCAGAAGACTGTCAGCTGATTTCTCAATGAAACTTTACAGGTCAGAAGGGTTTGGCACACAATATTCAAAGTGATGAAGACCAAGGATCTATAACCAAGAATACTTTATCCAGTAAAGCTATCATTTAGAATCAGAGGACAGATAAAGAGCTTCCCAGACAAGAAAAAGCTAAAGGAGTTCATTACCACCAATTCAGTATTACAGAAAATGTTAGAGAGACTTCTTTAAGAAGAAAACAATATGTATTAAAAGCCTAAATAACAAATGTCGATAACTACATATTTATCAACAAGTACTTCCAATGAGAAAAAATTAAATGCTCCAATCAAAAGATAGGGTGACTGGATAAGAAAACAAGATGGTTGCATATGCTGACTGCAAGAGACTTACTTCAGACTAAACGGCATACTAAACGGCACACAGAAACTAAAAGTAAGGGGATGAGAAAAGATGTTTCATGATGGACCCAGAGGGTAGTGTGCTGAGTGGGGTAAGTCAGATAAAGGAAGACAAATGCCATATGATTGCAGATATATGTGGACTCTAAAGAACAGAATAAACAAATAAACAGAAATTAACTCATAGATACAGAGAACATTTGAGGGTTACCTGATGGGAGGAGGGTGGGGGGGGCAGTGAAAAAGGGAGAAAGGATTAAGAAGTACAAGTTGGTAGTTATAAAATAATAATGAGGGTAGAAAGTATAGCACAAGAATATAGACAATAATATTGTAATAACTTTATATGGTGTCAGAGGGGCATTAGATATATTGGGCATGATCACTTTGTGACTTATACAGATATCTAATAACTATGCTGTATCCCTGAAACTAATATAGTATTATATGCCAACTATAACTAAAAATAAAAAATTATTATTAATTAAAAAATCATTAAATTTAATTCCAAGTGTCTAATCAATGAAATAAGCATAAATATTAAAAAATAAAAACTTTATGCATAAAGATGCGCATTGTTGTGTTCTTTATAATAGAGATCAATTGGTAGACACTTAAAGGACTATTCTGTTGAGAAAAATATACAAATCATGATAGCCATGCTCAATAATTAGTTAAGCAGCCATTAACCTGGTACTGGTTATGCCCATATTATAATGTTTGATGTAAGACATATATTGAAAGGTAGGACCTAAAGTTATATATCCAGTATGATAACAACTTTATAAAAGATTTATAAAACTATATATATGAAAAAGAGCAAAATAATAAAAACAAACTAACTATTAGTTGTAGCTGACTTGGGATGCTAGAACTGTAGATTTCCCCTATTTTTTTTCTAGTTTTTTATATTTAATATTTTTCTATAATGATCATGCATTTCTTTTATAATAATAATAATTGTAAAAGTTGGTAAAATATTTCAATACAATTCAATACAAATAGAATGGTGGCCTTGGACACTGAACCCTATTCCTATAAACTAAATTTACGTCTTTTTTTTTGGTTTCATTTCCCTTGTAATGACACCTCACAACGCAATTTCAGCATCATCAGCTGTGAGATTGCTGTAATCTCAAGGAATGCATGCTGGTCTTAACAACCATGGCAACAGACTTTGAAAAAAGTGAAATGGAATGTGTCTGATTAAGGATCTACCACAACTCGGTTCAATTTGAATCTTTCTCTTCTGGTTGATGATGGAGTTCTGTTGCTAATTCTCAAGCAGATGCTCCGTGGTACTACTGGAAGAGAATTTCCACATGCTCCTCATCTATGGCCTTCAGCTTTCACCTATTTTCTTGAACCTTGGTTTAACTCTCTTTACAACAAGGATAGTAATACCTACATCAGAGAGCTGTTGACTAGAACCAATGAGGCAATTAATACACAGAAAAGCACTGTGCTAATATTGGAGAGGTAGTTAGTATGTAAGGAAATCAATTGATTTAGTGTTGAGTAATAAAAATCACTTGGTATTGACACGCTCTGGCTTTGCCAGTTGTTATGTCTTAGGCCTTCGGAAGATGACCCACCATCCCCAATCCTTACTTGCTTTATCTGTAAAATGATAAAGGTAATCACCTTGAAAGTTATTGTAAATATTGGAAGTAATATTGATCTAAAAATGCCCCATATGAAGCCTTTAGAATTAATAACCACTATTTTTAAGTATTTATCAAAAGCATCTTGACCTATATTCCCTGAATATGCTCCAACCCTTGGCATTCACTAATCATGTGGCCTTGTTGATAATGTAGAGATTTTCCCAGGGCCATTAAATATGGCCATACTGTTTCAGTTCCATGAGACTTTACAGGAGTTGGTTCATTGTAATCTTTTCAAACAAGATAATCCTGAATTATGTATATAATAAATTCTTCAATCAGCCGTCTCAAAGCGGAAGGGATACCTCTGTGATGCAAATAGCTATGCCCTCAGCAGGGTGTTGATTTTATTTGTAAAATGTCAATCTCTAAACAATGACTAATGGTTAGAAAAGAAATGCTACTTTAATCATTTGGTCATTTAATTTCATATCCTCATCTTAGTTTAAGCAATCTATGAGAATTCTTACCATCTGGAAGTTCTCTATCTGGTTGGTTGAGGACCAAATGAAAGCATCCTAGCACATGAATTTTGTGAAGGAGGGTGTTTGACAAGGACTCTTCATTGTAGTCCAGGTAACTATTTAAGCACAGACTGTTCTCAGTTTAGGGTGACGTTAGGATTAATTTGCTTACTGGGAGAATCATAAAATGGATTTGTAATGTATCTTGTTATAAGAATGGTAGGATTTGAAACCATGGAAAAAAGTTGTGACCATGATTCCAACACTGAAATACATTACATGTGAGAACTGCATAACTACATAATTGCACTCTTGCCTGTAAAATGCATAAAGAAACCTCTAAACAGCAATGATAAAAAACTTAAAGCATTTTCCTCTAGGATTTTCTCCCTTCTCTAGCATATGCGAGAATAGTTGAATTCTGGATGCCTTGTTGACTTCAGAAGAGAGATTTTTGTCCAACTAGAAGCAAATGTTCTATTTTGAAATTTGGATAGAAAGTTATTGGTATGAAAGTGTATGTGAAATAAGAATGACATTGATTTTCTTGATGAGCAATGCAGGGCTTCTTAAATGTTTTTCAGGTGGCAGAGAACAAAATGGTCATTGAGCTCGTTTCAGAACACCATGAAAAAATGACTCATTTGTTTTCATTATATGCATGAGGAATAGCTCTACCATCAGGATCATTGATGACAAAATAATAATAATAGTAATAACTAACATTGATCAATTGATTAGTGACTGACACATACTAAGTTCTCATACTACTAATAGTATATATTATAGTATACTATAGTATATTATAACATAGTATAATATACTATAGTATACTATAGTATAATATACTATAACATAGTATAATATATTATAATATATACTATAATATACTATAATATACTATAACATAGTATAATATACTATAGTATACTATAATATATACTATACTATAATAGAATTTATTATAGTATATTATACTATAGTATACTATAGTATTAAATAATATACTATAACAATAATGTATTGATTACAATATATTATTAATAGTAACATTATTATTAATAATAATACTTATTATTATTACTATATTGTCATCAATGTTTCTGATGGTAGGGTTGTTCCTAATACATATAATATATAATATACACATATATACTCATTTAATTCTCACATTAACTCTGCGATATTATGTTATAACTATCCCAATTTTATAGGAAATTGAGGAGGTACCGAGAGGTTAGATAACTTGCCCAGGGAAAAACACACAGTTCTTAAGTAGCGAGGCAGAGATGTGAACCTAGGCAGAGTGGCTCCAAAGCCTCCATGAGTACTTGTTTGTGAACAAATAAACAGAGAAACACTAAGAGTGTAAACTGTTGCTTATTTGCTATATTAATATTTTTGTTTTGTTGTCAATGAGTGGAAAATTGAGTAAAAGGATTCTAAAAATTTAGAGAAGAAAAACTCAAAATTGAACAAAACATTTTCCATCAATATTTTTTCTCAAGAATTAGAAAAAGATCATATTTTAGATGCAGAATCCATCAGTCCAACTCATGATAAACTCTTGTTTTGTGGGTCACTATTTGAGAACTACTGGGATATGAAAAAGAGTCTCGGGCTTGAGGTAAAAACACTTGGGTTGACACATCTTTTACTCTTCTTTCTTTATCGCTAGTTGACTCTAGGTATGGCAGACTAGAAAGAGGTTAGGGAATGAGATGAAATGTCACCAACACACAATGAAATGACTCCCAAAAGCTTATTATGATTTATATTCTGTTGCTTATATTTTATTTACTGCCTGGATTATACCTTACCATCTTATATATCTATCAAACCCTGCATATCCATCGAATCCTTTCTCAAGTTTCAGCTTCCGCAGAGACCACATAAACTCACTGAACTCATGTTGCCTTCACAAATGCTGCTCTGCAGGTAACAACTTGAGAGGTCTCCAAGATATTTTATGTATAATTATCATGGATCTTCAACTCCAAGGTAAATATCTTGAGGTCAAGGGTTGCATCTCTTTCATCTCTTACTTTGCTTGGACATGTCTGATGATAGATGGTATTGAGTGAGAGAATTGAAGAGGCATTGTTTTAAAGCTGGTGCTACATTCATATCTGAAAAGGCTATGCATAACATCAAAAAAGATGGAAAACAAACATTTTCAAAGTTGTATAACAAAAAAAAAGTGCTTTAAAAATAGCCACAATCGACCGTTAAAGGGAGTAGTTTTTGTTAAATGGAAAGCTGAGAGCCTTGCTGAGTTGGACTATGTAGGTTGGGTAGTAAGAAATAGGGAGAGCTGACTTGTTCTGAATAGTAGAGGTTGGGTATTTGGAGTTTTAGGGGAAATTCAAGAGGGAGAGAAGAGGAGTGAGAGGAAAAACGAGCTAGGAGCAGGTGGGAATTTAGGTGTCTTGCAAGGCACAGGTCATAAAAGGAACTCTCCCTAGAGGTGGACTGGCCTGAAAGGACTTTTAAAGATTAGAAATGTCTAATATGAGATTTTCCTTGGTCTAAGATATTCTGTCAGACCCCTTACCCAATACTGTGCATGTATGTGTATATGCAATCAGTTTTTTTTTTTAATTGTTGTTGTTGTTGTTTTTTAATTGTTGGTTGATCTTTTTTTTTTTTAGAAATTGGCAAAAAGGCTCAGTTTAACCTCTGGTTTCACATTTTGTAAATGTGTAATAATGAATCAGGATTCCAGATAAAGGCTTGGACTCATAAGCTATCTGGGAACTTGCAAAATTCTTGGTGAAAGATTTGACTTTCCACAAATCATTGAGATGGTATTCAAATCAAATATCTAGATCTTGAGTGTCAAACCTCAGGTGATATCTGAGTTACATTCTGCAAGTCTACACATTGCCCTAGAAATGGTAGCAGAGGTCATGAGATATAGCGAAATGGAGGTCAAACTGGAAATAGGAGTACTTGGTTTGTATTTTGACTCTGCAACATACTGTTTGGAGTCTCAATTATATAATTTATAAAATGTACCTAACTACCTGGCAGGTATGAAAATGAAGATAAAATAACATGGTATTTGTTCAATACATGCAAAGTTGGTAATACTTTAAAATACAGTTGATTCAACTCTTGAATCTAAAAAACTTATCAGTCAGTATAGTCAGTCCCAATTGTTGTTAAAAACAATAGCTTGTTTCTCACTTGGCTCTGTATGTGTATTGTAAAATAATTAGATATCTACATTTTTTGTCCCCATTCTGGGACCAGGCTGATGAAGAAGCTACTATCATTGTCCATCATGAGAGAGGAAAATAAGATTTGAAAAGTCTAGAATAAACTCTTGAAAGAAATGTAATATTCCCATGTGCTCAGAAGGCAGGAAGCTGAAATTATGTGTCAAACAGCCCTAAGACTAACAAAGCAATGTTTATTTTTTATTGTTTCTCAAATCTCTCCATGAAGGCTGTGATGAAGGGTTGTTGGACAGCAAATTTCTGAGTGAGTGCTAGAAACTTTCTTTAGAGCACTATACCCTCTTGTGATCAATTACCTTCTGGTTCCTAGCAGAGGATTGCTTTAAGCCTACCATAATGTTTTGAAGCAATAGATTTTGAACATTATTTAATTGAGTCAAAAATTTTAAATGTGAGGGTAAAGGGTTTCCTGATGCAAGTTTTGATGTGCTGAATTTTATGGCATTTGAGGCTAATTCTTCCATCTCAGTAGGAGGTAAAGATACTTTACACTCCAAGTTAAATTTGAATAACTACTGGTAAAATCATATCACCAGATGCTTTGAATATAAAGCCTCTTAGTACTGTTGTATTTCATTATGATATTTTTTAAGGCTAAAATATATATCTGAACACACATATGCATGTATGTATATTCTGAAAAGCATTTATAGAGGTAAATTTTACTGATCATTCTCTGATTGCGCCATTAAATATGAAGGGGTGGAAGTTGATGGAGTTGAGATTGTGAAATGATTATAGAAATACAGAGACAATTCTCTGGCAAATCTGTGTTCTTTATACTTTCTCCTGCCTGCCTGAAGTTCTCTAGCCATGCTGATTTTTCATCCACTTTTCTCCAAATTCTGTATACCTCTATGTAGATAGAGGAATAGACCAATCTTACTTTCTCTATCTAGAGGATGCTTGCTCCTTAATTACTTAGTTTACATTTCATGTATTCTGTGAAGTTGTCTACATTTTCTCAAAAAGACCAAAATGCTTCCCTCTGTGCAATTTCTAAGCACTTTGATGATAATTCTTTTATGGCACTTGGCACATTGCTTTATAATGGTCTGTTTCTTCCCCCTACTCATATCTGTATCACTATCACCAAGCAAAATTCCTTGTATGTAGAAGATGTTACATGAATAACTGAAAGGCATAAAGCACTTGAAACAGGATCATCTAATCATGACTGCTAATCATGCTCCATTTTTTCACACTGCTCGTGATTGGCTTAGAAGTAGAGATGAGTTCCTTAAGATAAAGGTTAAGATCTTCATATTAATATAAGTTCCTTACTAGAACATGTGTGCTTGGAGGACAAAACTCTTTTCTGACATATTCACCAGTATATTGTTGATGCCTAGAATAGTATCTGATCTATAATGAGGAGGCCACAAATGTTTGTTGAATGAATAAGTGAAATACCATTAGAAGACATTTCGGCCAATATTACCTTTGTGTATTTTTAAAATTATTATTTTTCTACCTACAGGCCACACAGAAGGACACTGGGCAAATATGTTGAGATTTTAGGGGAAAAGAGAAAAAGTTCAGAGCATGGGGTCATCTAGGATTTTCAGGTCTGTTTGTGGTAACAACAAGGATCTCTATGAGCACCATGGCTTAACTGATACTTCTCTATGTTAAAAGGAACAGGGTGACCTTGAACCACAAGCTACTTACTTTACCACTAGACATGTGGCTATTATCCAAACTCTTGGGGACTCCAAAGTCTGGATTATAATGTTTCTTCTTTATCAGAATCATATAAGTGAAACTGTCATCTCTCTGAATAAATCTCAGACCCAGAACTTCCAAGTTTGGCAATGGAGGGGTAAGCCCGTGGGGGGAGAGCTGGCAGAACCTGGGTGCCATTATTATAGCCTTGCTAAAATTTCTTTTCCCCTGTAGATTTCTAGCTACCACCCATCCTACTTTCCTAGTAATATGTTGGCCAAAGTAAACACACTACATAATTCACTCTAGTGGCAGAATTGAAGTGGATAAGATGTGTTTCTTCCATTGGATATCCTGGGTACATGTCTTGGCTTTTGAAAATGATAAAATTACTTCACTTCTTTAAGCTTCAGTTTTCTCAAGTGTGAAATGAGGAAAATAATAGTGTTATTCATTAAATTGTGTCCCTCTCCCCCAAAATTCATATGTTGAAACCCTAACCCTAACTGTATTTGGAGATTGGGGCTTTAGGTATGTAGTTAAGGTTCAATGAGTGCAAAAGATAATAATAATAGTAGTAAATGAAGGCCTTAATTGGGTAGGATTGGTGTCCTTATAAGAAGAGAAAAAACAGGAAAGGCAATGTGAAGACACAATGAAAAGTCATCTGTTCATAAGCCAGGAAGAGAACCAAATTTGCCTACACCTTGATCTTGGACTTCAGCCTCCAGAACTGTGAGAAAATAAATATCTGTTGTTTCAGCCACCCAGTCTGTGGTATTTTGTTATTGCAGCCTGAGTAGACTAATACAAATACTGTCTAATAAAGCTCTTGTGGGGAAGTAATAATGAAGCTCTAGGTGAGGACTCAATAAATGTGAGTTATTATTTGCTTCAGCAGTATTTAACCAGCTGAGAAAAAGATGATCCATGAATAAGATTTGACTAGAGGTTCAGGGATAACCAAGGGAACATATAAATAGGTACCTGTTCTTTTGCAGGGATGACTGATGGGTGAGTACACGGGGTGGTGGTGGAAGTGTCACCTGCTTAATGGCAGGCTCTTCTACCAACTTTTAAGACCTTACTCTATGGCCTTTATCAGGCAAAGACATCAAAATAAGCCCGTGAGTCATAGCATGGGGTGGGTAGGGATATCCTTTGTTACCTCCTTCCTTTTTAAGCTACACAAAGAGAAGACAGCTCTATCATTTTTTTCAAGAGCTTATTGAAATATAATTAACATACTATACAAGTCACCTATCCAAAATATACTATTCAACGGTTTTTAGTATATTCACAGACACATACAGTCATCACTAAGTTCTTATAATTTTTATGTTTATGTAAGTCTGGGTTCTCTGTCCTTATACAGCATCATGTATAGGGCATCAAAGCATCAGTCTAGGGAATTTCACCAATCTGAGAACAATTCATCTGTATAGTGCTTTCTCCAGTTTAAGGGGGAGGGGATCTCTCAGTGGAGCAAATGAATGAGTGAATTAATGGAATAAATGAATGAAAAAGGCCTGGAGAGCACAATACTTGGTCCAGTAGTTTTCTAGTTCAGCTCCTTGAAACCCGGTAATCTTGGAAGATTTTATTTCATTTTGATTTTCAAAGGCACACTGTCAGGTTCCCCCCCCCCCCCCCCCCGCAAGTGTTCTTGGCCATCCAAGGAATTAGGCAGTCACATTTCTCTAAGACTTATTATTCTTCTGAGGATTAAACGCATCCTGGAAGTTTTCTGAATCTGGTTCAGAGGGCTAATTTTGTTCCTGGTTCACCGAACACTCATTCAGGGGGCCTCCTGCTAGAGAGATAGGACAGAATGACACAAAGAACTCTGGACAGAGTGGGTGGGAACATTTAGGTAGAAATTATGATGCTGCTACATATAAGCTGAGTAATTTGGGGAGAAAATTATTCTTCAGAGCCTTATTTTATTGCTGACACAATGGGAATGATAACACCTACCTGATAGGGTTATCGTGAGACTTAAATGAATGAAAATAGAGTTAAAAGCCTGACACAATGTAGCACTGTCCAGCAAAACCCAAGCCTAGTCGTAAAGTTGTGTGTAGGTTTCCACAGACTGGACGGTAGGAAGTGGTATCTTGTGTTTAAGAGAGATCTTTACAGCAGTAATACGTTTATTACCAAGAGTGAAAAATAAAAAACAAAAATCCCGTGTTGACATTGCCCTTCTCTCCTTGTTCAGGGCTTGGTAGGGGAGACCTCTAAAGGTCTTGGTTTTGGTGAGAAGTTTTGCTGTTGTGGTGGTGGCTGTTTTTCAATTTTATGATACAACATGAAACACTCTTCTCCATTTTCACGCGGGAAGCAGTATACTGGGAAGCCTTGTTGTGAAAAAGCCACATGACGTGCCCCCTTGCTGACCTTCTGACGTTGCCTCCTATCGCTCTTGGCTTCTTTAGTGCCAGCCCTCTGGCCGCCTTTCATCTCCCTGACTGTGCTGGCCACTCTCATACTTGATCTCTGTTTGGAATGTTCTTTTCAGGTCTCTGCCCAAACATCAGCTTCTCGCTGAAGCCTTCTCTGGCTACCTTGTGTGAAAGTACAGCCTCTCATATCCTGATACTCTCTTCTCATGTGCTTTATTAGACATCTACTTTTTTAATTGTCTCCCTGCATCCTTGAGGGCTGAGACTTTGCCTATTTTATTTACTGCTCTATCCCTGATGCTCAGAACAGTGTCTACAACATTGTAGAAACTTAAGAGTAAGTGAATATTCTTATTGTTATTATTAGCATCATTAATATTATGATAATGAAAGTTTCCTAGGGATATTGGATTATTTCTACCTCTTTAAGCTAACCGTGAACTTGGTCATCACTGGTTTACCTAACCAACACTGACCCTTAGAAGACCTTTGCCTGGTCTTATGTCTTCATTGCCTCTCCCCCAGCCTTCTCCAGAGTTAGATTTACAACCTAGTGAATTGCTAGATGACTTAGTACTCCTTGTTGCAAACAAAGTGCAGGGGTGCACTGAGAAATACGAAGCTCAGAGTTTTAGGCAACAATTCATTCTTTTTAATTTGACACACATTTATGAAGTGCTCAGTATGTGCCAGGATCTGTTAAATTGAGCGGCTACAGACAAGAAGGGTCCTACTGGGTCGAATTAGCAGATAGTCTCGACACAGGGTATGAGATATAGGATATACTTAATACTATGACATAGTATGGGGATGAGTACAGGGCCTCTTAAAGAGGACAGAAGAAACCTCCCCATCTCACCTGTGTCCTAGTCTATTAGTTAGAACTGGGCTAATCAATCGTGTGATGTCTGGTTATAGAAGTGAGTCATCCATGCTGTTGAAATAAACAGGCAAAACCAAAATGAAGAAGATAGTCAATTATAATGGATTTTTCATAAGACATGTTGTAGATATACTGCTGGGGTTGCTTCCAGTGGTTTCTAAAGGTTATTTAAGGCTTTTTGTATGTCTTGTAGAAGTTTGTTTTAGGTTTTGTTTGTTTGTTTGATTTTTGTCATGTGCACATGGCTCTTTAAACTCCACATTATACACAGGGGTCAGATTTGCCTTTTGCACATTATATTCAGAGTTGGGGGTGCCTTGTAGAGTCTGGTAGTGGTCTTCACATACCTTGTACCAGAACACATGCTATGTCCGGAAAGACGAAGTCAGATGAGTGTCTTCAGAGGCCAGGGAATGAAATACTAATCCGGATTTTAGTGCCAAATACTAAAAATAATCCCAGCCCAGAGCACAGCACATCACAGAGCTTGTATCAGCTGAGAAACCATCCTATTTTCTTTCAATGCCTTCTGCATGTCTCCTTCATTTAAGCTCATTGTTTTATATATCACAAAGGCACAATCAGATGCTAGATTTCTCAGTTCCTAAACTGGAGAAATTATTTGAAAAGTGCTTACACTCATTTGTTGAAGGACAATACATATTCTTCGAAAACTGTAACTTTGGGAGTTAATAAACAGGTTTTGATGTCACGGCTCTGAGGAGACTTGGGTTTAGATTTTACCTAATCACATTTCAGAGGCTGTTTGGGACTGAGACATTGAAGGCGATAGCCAGGAAGTTCCTTAAGCATGTTAGGCCTTCAACAGAGTTCTAACTATAATCATGTTTTCAAGGGGCTATGAGATGGAGTTCTCCAAGACAGCTTCTTGTGTCTGTATTTGAAATTGGTTGTGGCTAGCTTGGCTTGAGGACACACTTAGTACTTTGAAAGTTTTCTTCCAAAACCTCTCTCCTTCTCTTCCCTGTTCTTTCTAGCTTTCTCTTCCAGCTCAGGATTCTGAGCTGGGTATGAATTAATTTGAGTGAGGTGTCTCGATTCCTTATCTCTGACAATGACATGTGAGGGAAAAACACATGGTGTTCTGATGCGCCTACCTGTTACCAGGTTTATAAACAATCTCAAACATGGTAACTGACCCTGGAGGCCTTAGCCCTGCCCAGTGCAGGTCCTGAATCGCATGGGCTCAGTCCCACTCATTCACAGAGCCAGCCCTAAATAGGCTTGGCCCTTTTGTCAGGGACTCCTCCTCTACCAGAAGGTAGGTCTGATATGTTTCTTGTTGCCATCATCATCATCTCTATTTGCAGGAGTACTGGGTCCAGTCCAGGTGCCTGCAGGCCTGCGTATTAGCTTAGAACTCTACCTGTCTTGGTTTCCTGACTATGCTCCACTTTTCCTGACACAGGAAAAAACAAAAACAAAAACAAAAACAAAAAACACTTTCCAGCCTAAACTATCATGGTCCAATAGAAAGACAATGTGGGCTGCATGGAAGCCACATGTGTACTTTCAAATCTTCTTGTAGCCACGTTGAAAAAGGTGAAAAGAAACAGGTGAAATTAATTTGAATGATATATTTAATTTAACCCAATATAGCCAAAGTATTATTATGTCAACATGTAGGCAATATAAGAAAGAGTATTAATGGACTATTTTACTTTTTTTTTTTTCACATTAAGGCTTTTTAATCCAGTGTGGGTTTTATAGTTATGGTACATCTCGATGAGGACTAGACACATTTCATATGTTTAATAGCCACATGTGGCTAGTGGCTTCCATATGTGATGATACAGGTCCTGATCCAACACTGGTTAATTCAGACATTGTTCCAGTCTGGAAGGAGAACCCAGAGTCAGGGAGCTGCCATTCTTTGCGAGGACACCACCATTGGGAGGTCGCTGGCCACCAGCCCAGCCTCTGTCTTCCCTCGGAGACTGAAATCAGCCTGCAAAAAGCATGAACTATAGTTTAATGTGGGACAGGCTGTATGCTTAGAACTTTACAAGCATTATCTCATACTATCCTCAGAACAATCTGGAGGTTCTTTTATTACTTCTGGGCCATAAGAGGTTATGTAAGTTGCCCAAGGTCAGAGGATTGCTAAGTGGCAGTGGCAGTGGCGGTGCCAGGATTCAAAACCAGTTCTAACTCTGGAGTTCGAGCTCTTACCTGCTGTGCTACACCCCCTCTCCTTTTGCCCACTTTAGACATTGGGACTTGGATGGCTGCCATTTCTTTCAGAACCTGTCTTGCAGCCTGGTCAGCTACTCTCCCAGCCATGCTTACTCACCTTTCTTGGCTGACACAGCATGGACATCCCAGCATGCTCTGCAGCTAATTCTGCAAAGGTTATGGTGGTAATGAGCACCGGGTTCCAGGAAAAACAGATCAATAAGGCAAACTATGTGAAACATTTTTCTCTCCTCTGGAAAAGCTGGTGAGCCCCAAGTTTGTAGCAGGCTTGCAGCTATTGAACATAGGAATATGGAATTAGAAAACACACCCAAAGCTGGTTGCTTGGCTAATGGAGACATATTGCATGTCTCAGGAGCTTGTCTCCAGTCTCTGGGGACGGGGAGCCTCTCATGTTAAACAGCTGGTTTAGCACATTGTCTGCCCTGTGAGCGGGTGCAGTGGAAAGCTCTTATGAAGAATCCTTAGGGACTGAAAGAATGTTTGCTATGAGATGGATTTTTCTTGGTGCAAACACTCCCAGCCAATCTGGTTTTCTCCTGGGAGGAAAGAAGGATTGGACAGAGGTGTACCGAGGATACTGACAGCAATAAGTGAGCTCATGGACCTTCATAACCCCTATGGGCATTCAATGTGACGGGACATTCAGCTGTGTCCTAGCAGAATTTCCTCTACACCACAAGAGTAAAATACAATCTCTGCTCTGAGCTAGTTCACTTAGACCTAGCAAAGCAGAAGAAGCTAGGACTGCCACAAGGCCCCCCATGCAGGAAGTGTATGCATTGGAACATCAAGCGTGGCCTTTGGGGACAGATTGACTAGGAGCTCTGTGTTCTTGGATAAGTCATTTAACTTTAGCTCTCAGTTTTCCCACCTCTTAAACCAAGATTCCACTTTAGAGGAATTGTTGAGAACATGAAAGTAACTAGCACATTCCTGATTCATAAATGACACTCGGTGAATGCCAGCTAGCTTCCATTCCTCTAAACAAGGTCACAAGTGATGAGCTGTAGTGATACAGAAAAAAAAATGATCTAGGTAGAGAAATCAGAAAAGAGTTCATAGAGGAAGACTTTGTCACATTGAGGAGTTAGATAAAAAGAGCTTAGGAGTCATGGGTGGATGTGTTTGAGAAGAAATGGTTAAATTGTCCCCATACAAGTGAACTCTTGGTTTGGGAGTTTACCAACTCACTGTCTTCCTGGATTCTGATCTTTTCTTGATTCTCTTGAGTTTGAATTAGGTCCCCATCCATGTGCTGTCATAGCCTCCTGTACTCCCTTATCTAACACTTGTTGAGTTTTATTGAAAAGCGGTGAACCAGGTTTAGTAACATTCCCTCAAAATTCACGTGCACTCAGATCCTCAGACCATGACTTTATTTGGAAATCGGGCCAGGCAGATGTAACTAGTTAAAGTCATACTGGATTAGAACGGGACCTAAATCCAATGACTTGTGTCCTTATTTTAAAAAAGCCATGTGAAGACACAGAGAGAAGAAGATGGTTTGAAGGCACACAGGGAAGAGGGCCAGGTGAAGACAGACGCTGAGATTAAAGTGATACAGATACGAGGAATGCCAAAAATTGCTGGCAGTCATAAGAATCTAGGGAAAAGCAAAGAAGCTTTCTCTAGAGCCTTTCAAAAAAGCATGACCCTGACAACACCTTGATTTTGAACTTCTAGCCCCCAGAACTGTGAGACAATACACTTCTGTTGTTTTAAGCCATTCCATTTGTGGTAATTTGTTATGGCAGTTTTAGGAAACCCATACCACAGTGCAAATATTTAATTCTTTTACTATGAGACTATGAGTTTCCTCAGATGGTTGGAACTTTAGTGCCCAGTACAGTTCCTAGCCCAGGGTAGATATTCAATTTCTACTTGCCAAATGAATGAATGAATATCACTTGACCATTTAAAGCATGACTCACCTAGTGTGGCACAATTTCCACTTCCCTCTCAGTGTGTCTATAGCACTCTATCATGTGACATTCTACCTTTTAATAGTGTGATTTATGTCTGTATTTCATTTCTCTTTTTACGGCTGCAGTTTTTTGAGGGTACATTTAGGTCATGCTATGTGGCCTAACTTAGTGTCCAGCAGTGGGTTGGAGTAGACCCTGAACAGTTCATAACTTCCATAGCCCCCCAAAGAAGAGCTCTGGAGAAAATCATGAATAGATGAGCTTCAGTTCTCACCTTCAAAATAGAGAGAAAAAAATTCTACTCCCAGGATTCTTGTGGGTATAAAATGAAGGAACCAGCACAAGTACACGTAGGTGCTTGTGAAGCAATAGATATTGTAATGGCAGCTTGAGCCATATCTCTGTTTCTCCAGACATGGCTGGGTTTAATTTGAAGTTTGATGAGATGGTTCATCTGTGTTCTGTGTATAGCAGAAGACCACCCCCTGCCCCGCCACAGAGAAAAACTCATTCTAAAGTTAGACACCGTTATTCCCATAGTAAAGCCTTGGAATTTACAGGTGAGGATGTGCCCACCCACCTTCATCTATGGTGTCTGCCATTCATAATTCTCCTCTGAAGCAGCCCTCTGTAGATTCCTGGTTGAATTCCAGAGAAAGGGAGCTGCAAATAAACATAAATACAACTTCGCTGTCATAATAACACTTCCAATTATAATAAAACTTAAAGGATTTCCTCCCCACTTCTACACAGAGATAAGTTGACTTAAGCACATTAAAGATTTATGAAAACAAAGTGCTGCTTTGGCAATTCCAGAAATATAAGACTTTAGTTGCATTTTTGGTGAGTCCATAGGTGTTTCAATAGTGTATCCTAGGAATAGTATTGGAGTGCCTTTACACAGCTCCGAAGGTGATGAACATCAGGGACATGTTCCAGGCCAAGAAGGGAAGACAAGGTATGCAGTGGGAGCAGACAGAATGAGGAAGGGAGTGCATGTGAGGAGACTACTGGGAGAAATGATGAAGACAGTTCCATGGTCCTCGAAGTGTTAGAAGAGCAAGTACAGTCAGATCTACTGAAATATTCTTAATGAAAATCCATTTCTATTCCCCAGAGAGTTTTCATCTTTCACACACACTCTTCAGTTTGGCTCAGTCAAATCAGCAGTCCTTGGTATTGTGGCCTAATGAAATGTCATGGAGTTTGGACAACTCTCCTCCTTGAGACAGAATTGAGGTGGGTACAGGGAGAGGTAGTTTCAATCTTCCTCATCTAGAGTCAATCTTTAACAGATGAGATGATTTTATTATCGTGAATTGGGAGTAGATTTCAGAGACAATTGTCTCTAGCAAAAAGAATAGCCATCGACCAATTCTAAAACCAATGTTACTACTTTAATAGATAAATCAATTTTAAACTCATTTATGGTGAATAATCCCATATAAAAAGTGGCACGAATCATTAGGTTGTATACATTTTGTAGTTAGTTTCTCCTGATGAAGGCACTAGGAAGTTGAGTTATTTCTAAATTCTTTACAGATGTCACATGTATGTGTGTGTATGCATGTATGTGGATGTGTATATGTATATATGGCCAATAGGAACATTACACTTGTGTTGAATTTCTTCTTATACTTCGGTCTTATTATTTTGATGCCCCTCCTCCTTTCCCTGATTATTTTTAATCAAATTGTTTTTGGTGTGATGAAATTAGTCGACATTGAAGGACACAGATTCTACTTGTCACTGACTTATTTTAAGAACATTGCTGAAGATATTGCTCATTATATTATAAAAATTCTCCCTTATGATGCTTAGTGGGTGAAAGTTCTCCGTGGCTTTAGCATGGAGAATACATGAGATTTTTTTTTTTTTAATATCTGATTTGATCTTACTTGTGGACATAATGAATCTTCTAACTTGTTAATCTTATTTTCTTTTTAGCATTGGTTTCTAGGAAGCTCAGGGCCAAATTTTATTTTCACTTCTATTATGATATATGATTTGCTGGTTTGCATTGAATAACTTAACCTTACCCTTGAATCTATTATCTTTATTTCTTCTCCTATGTACTTCTCAAATGATTTGTTTTTAATTCAATTTATCTGGTAATGCTGTATTCATTTTCATAAGTTACATTAGGTACCTTTTTGGAATCAGGAAGATTTGCAAATAGACACATATTATGTTGATATTTAACATTTGGATGGAGGAAAGTGTAAGGATTTAGAATCAGTAGACTTGTCACAACTCACTTTATTTCTCTGATTCTTAATTCTCTCATCTATAAAATAAGGCTAACAGTAAATTCTATCTCAGCAGATTCTTGTGAAAACCAAATGAGACAACGGATGCAAAAGTGCTTTGTATTATTATTTGTAATAATAAAAACAGAAGACAGCCTCTTTCTCTATTAGAAATTTTGTGTGATACACACAGGTAGATACACACAGATTGAATGAAAAGTAGCTTATATAAAATATAATACTTCTTTACCCAACTCTTTCTATCACCAGTTCACTCTTCATAGGAGCTACTTTAAACTCTTTTAACTCTTTCTTTTGATATTTATCTTCAGACATTTAACTAATATGTATTGTGTTTTTTTTTTGATATGTATTGGATTCCTATTATGTTACTTGAGGATTTATTACCCTTACAAACCCACTGCTTCCCGTTCCAACCCTCTTGTTTCACAGTATAATTATATAACAGTTTTGATCTAATCTATAGATAATTCATTACCTAGCCAAGTAGTATAGATTCTTTATAAGATAACTTTTTGTTTTCCCATGGTAATTAATAATAACCTTAATTTTTTCATTTATTTAATTTTCTAGCTACTTAACACACTTTTTTCCCTACACACACCAACATATATGTCAAACACCCATCAGCAATTTTTCTATATCTTTTTATAAGATAAAATCTATCCAGTCAACATTTTTTTTTCCCCTGAGAATTCTTTCTTATAGTTCTCAATACCTCTCATTTAATCTGGGTGGATTTCTCTCTAGGCCTGATGCACATCATAAAATCCTGTCTTCCACTTTCTTTTATTCCTAAATCTTTTTACTTCCATTTTCTTGACACGGCCATCCTTTTGCTGAATTACATCCTTAAGCAGCTTCTGAGGAAAGATCGAAGAGGTAAACAATTTTTGAGGCTTGGCATATATAAAATTTCTCTATTTTTTCTTTTAACCTGATTGCTAATTTGGCTTGATATAAAATTTTAAGTTAAAAAATGTCCCACAGATTTCAAGACCATGTGTCACTGACTAAATGTCAATGCTGATTCTGAGAAGTATAATGTCTTCTTTTATCTGTTCCTTTTCTGTGATTGCATTTTATTTCTGAAAGCTTTTTGCATTTTCTATTTATCTCTGACATCTCGAAATTTTATTGATTTGTATTTATGCAAGTCTATTCCAGTTTTTGTCCTAGGATCCCTTTAATTTAAAGATTTATATTCTTTATTTATTTGATAATTTCTTTTCTTCTTTTTTCTTGGCACTATGTTTTTTTAACTTATATTACGGAGATGTTGTTCCTCCTGGTTGAACCTCTTTCTCATCTCTGTCTTTTTGTTCTGCTTTATGTGAGATTTTCATTGCTTTCATACTTCTGATGAGCTTTTACTTAGATTAACATATTTTAAAATCTGAGAACGCTCTCTTGTTCTCTGATTACTTCATTTTTATAGCACCCATTTCTTGTTTTATGGATGCCATATCATCTCTTATCACTTTAAAGACATTAAATATAAGGTTCTGATGTTAAAGCTTTTAAAAATTCCTTATGTTGTCTCTGTTTCCCCATTTCCTTTTTTAAATATTTGACTCTTTGTTTTAAAAAAAATATCATGTTGATAATATTTCTTAAATGCCTAATGATCCTCCGCTCTGTGTTTTCATTTAATATTGAACCATTATCTGGAAGCGCTCTCTCTCTCTCTCTCTCTCTCTCTCTGTGTGTGTGTGTGTGTGTGTGTGTGTGTGTGTGTGTGTATTGAGAGAGTGTTTATGAGTTGTTGGGCTTCAGTCTAGAGAGATCAAGAACCAAGACAGCCTCACCATTGGTGAAACCCAGGAATATGTGTGCATAGTCTTTTCTCTAGAACTGTTTAATTTTTCCAGAGATAGATCTTCAGAACTTTTTAGATTACTGACTTGTGAAGGTTGCAGTTCATAGGTCAACTTACTTGTAAATGGCCTGTTTTAGTCTCGCAACCACCTCTGCTTTCCATTGGGCCTGGTGACTCTGAGTCTGAGGTCTCTCTGAAATAAACCTCTGTCTTATCACTGTGGAAGGTGAAGAAAGGGTATCTGACTGCCTAGTGTGAAGGAGAGGTTGGCGGAGGTGGGGGGGCGGTCCCATTCCTCTCCATACAGACTTTTAGCTGATCCCTCTTTTATTTTTATACTTCAACTCCCTCCCACAAGCTCTAAGCTTCCTTCTTTCCCTCCAGGGTTTCCGCAGGGGAAATTGCCACTAACTTCTCATGATTTTTTCATCCAAATGAATATAGCCATGTAACTATCATAATCAAGACATACTTTTGTTGAAAGGAATTTGTTATTTGTGAAAACATGGATTAACCTTGAGGACATTATGCTAAGTGAAATAAGTCAGACAGAAAAACAAAAACTGTATAATCTCATTTATATGTGGGGGAGAAAAACCCCAAATTCATAGAAACCGAAAGTAGATTGCTGGTGTCTAGGGGCAAGAGGATGAGAGAAATGGATGAAGGTGGAGAAAGGGCACAAATTTGCAGCTATAAGATAAATACGTTCTGGAGATCTAATGTATAGCCTGGTGACTAACATTTATGATACTGTATTATTTACTTAAAAGTTTCTGAAAGTAGATCTTGAGAGTTCTCACCACAATAGAAAATGGTAACCATGTGCATGATGATGTGTTAACTAACCTTATTGTGGTAATCATTTTGTAATATATATGTATATCAAGTCATCATATTGTATGCGGTAGACTAATACAATGTTATATACCGATTGCATCTCAATAAAGCTGGGGGGAAAATTTTACTTTTATTACCCAGAAAGTTCCTTCTTGTTCCTTATAGGCAATCTTCCCACTACTTGCCCCAGACATCCACTGGTTTTCTTTCAATGGCTATAGATTGTAAATGTATTATTTTGTTTGAGAAACGATGAGGGTTTCTGTAGTTTGTGAGGTTGTAAAGAATTTAAAAAAATTTTTGTCTTTGTATTGAAATAACTAATATACATTTTAAAATGTAAATCTAATTTAAAATGCCTTGTAAACTGAAAAATCCTTGCCAAACATTACTTTTTTAAAACCGACTCACACCCTATTGGACATTGCCTGGAGGAGAGGTGTTTGGTTCAGTGAGGGTAGTTAGAGGTTGGGCCAAGGAGAAGGGGCTGAGAGTGACAAGAGGACCAGCTTGACTCTCAAGTAAAAATTTACTACATATTTCTCTTTGGAGAAACTAGTAACCAGAATAAAATTATCACAAAACTCTGTGAGGAGAGCGGCCAGTTTTATGTCTTTGAACCTCTTCATATTTGGAGAAGGAAAAGATTGTCCTCTCAAAAAAATATATAAGGTAGATTCAACTAGGCAACTTGTTCAAGGATATTTCTCTCATATGGTAGAAGGACAAATCTAGGGAACCTAATTGCTCAACAGCAGTAGACAGAAGCAGCAATGCACAGATCTGCGTTCGGAAAGTTTAAATTAAGAGCGGATGTTTCTCATGGATATACACAAGAGTAAGAGGTTGCAATGTCCCTAGAGTCAGGAGGGATTTTCAAGTCCTTGAATTTTAATGTTTTAAAAGGGCAGAAAAAAATACACATCTTTAGGATGAAGGTGATGAATAGCTGGTTGGAATTATATGACATGAAAGTTTCTTTCACTTTTAAATTTGAATAAAAAGCCTTGAACTTAAAAAAAATGAAACAAGGTCTTTTTTCCTCCTACACTTTGAACTTTGATAGCATAAATGTTCTCCATAGTTAATGCGTATTCTTAATGGATCAGAAGTATGAAGAAACTAAGTGGAGAGGAGAAGGGAGAAACAATTCTATCTTTCCAAACACTTAAACCCAGTTAAAGAAAAATCAATAACCATATTCAGGTTGTTATGAAAAAACGAAATGACAAAAATTCACTTTATACATGAGACTACATCCTGAGGGTTTTTTGTTTTTGTTTTTGTTTTTTGGCTGAAAGGGAAATGTAATTGAGAATTTAATATTTTAATTTATTGAAAGTATGTCATACCTGAGATTTCTGATAACTCTGGACATTAATAAGGACATGAATCCATTTTATCAGCAAGGATGTTACTGAAAGCACTACTGTAGGGCATGGGACAGAAAAGTATGTAGTAATTTTAAATTTTATGATTGGAGTTAGCGATCTAGTTTTTGTTGTAATCCTATTCTACAAGTGCTTTTATTACTCTTTTCTCTTTCCTAAACCTTGACTAAGAGAAATAGACACTGGCTGAGTGGTCAAACAGCTATGACAAATGACATACATAACAGTTTTATTCGCCTTTGAAAGGCAGGTATTTAGCATGACCTAAATAGTTTCTTCAGTCGCCCAACAAGTGTCAATCTGACAGTGGGGAGAGAAAAGAGAGAGAGAGAGAGAGAGAGAGAGGAGAAGAAAAAGGAGGCTAACCACCTGCAGCCCTGAAATCTTAAATGTTTTCAGGTAGTTTTCTGATTTCTCTGTTTAAGAAAGACATTACCATAGCGAGCTCCGAGGAGCAAAGCCACCATCCATTGAGAAATCAGTGGATTTGTGATTAATTGAGTTTCTACTTAGTTCCATTTTATCAAGGTAAAAATAGAAACAAAGCCTAAGTTTGTTGAGTAAGTGGCTTGGGATATTTTTATAGTTAGAAGATAAGGTTCAGGGATCTGAGTTAAATGCCCATTGGCCCATGCTCAGTGCATGGAGGGCTTGTTATCCCCAATATCACTGCCACTGTCACCATTAATTATATGTTTTGGTTTTGAGTTTTGTCTTTTTCTTGGAGAACCTGGAGAAAACAATAAGTGAGTAGTCTGGTTCATCGCATTCAAGTTGCTTGATGTTTAACTGTACCCACAAGTGCTTTGTAACTCTAAGTCCCATTTTAGTTTAAAGCAAAGATAAGAATAGCAACAGACTGGGCTTCAAGGAGCTGGGAATTCTAGTGTAGGCTGTTCCAGTAACATGCTCTCCGTGTGATCTTAGGCAAGTCTTCTCATCTTGGTTTCAGATTTCTTTCATGTGATAAAATATACATAACATAAACTTACCTTTTAGTCCTTTGTGAGTGTACAGTTTAGTGGCACTAAGTGCAGTCACATTGTGTAACTATCCCCATTAGCCATCTCCACAATTTTTCCATCATCCCAAACTGAAATTTTGTATCCATCAAACAATAACTTCCCATTCCCCTTTCCCTTCAGCCTCTGGCCACCATCATTCTACTTTCTGTCTCCATGAATTTGACTGTCCTAGGTATCTCACATAAGTAGAATCATACATTATTTGTCTTTTTGTGTCTAGCTTATTTTACTTAGCATAATGTCTTCAAGTTTCATCCAAGTCGTATTAGAATCCTAATTTCATTCCTTTTGATGGCTGAATAATATCCCATTGTATCTGTATACCACATTTTGGTTATCTGTTCACCTGTTGATGGACAATTGGATTGTTTCCACATTTTGGCTATTGTGGATAGTGCTTCTGTGAAAAAAAGTGTAGAGATATCTGTTTGAGTTTCTGCCTTTAATTCTTTGGGATATATATTCAGAAGTGGCAATACTGAATCATATTATAATTCTATGTCGAATTTTTGAGTAACCACTACATTATTTTCCACAGTGGCTGCACCATTCTACATTCCCATTAGCAATGAATGAGGGTTACAATTTCTTCATATCCTCACCAACACTTGTCATTTTCTGTTTTTTTGTTTGTTTATTTTGTTTTGTTTTTGATAATTACCAACCTAATAGTTATGAAGTGGTATCTTATTGTGGTTTTGACTTGCATTTCCTGAATGATTAGCGATGCTGAATATCTTTTCATGTGTTTATTGGCCATTTGTATATCTTCTTTGGAGAAATCTCTATTCAAATCCTTTGTCCATTATTTAATCAGGTTATTTTTTGTTGCTGAGTTGTAGGAGTTATATAACACACACATGCACACACATACTGGTTATCAATCTCTTATCAGATGTAGAATTTGCAATAATATCCTCCCATTCTGTGAGTTGCCTTTTCATTCTTGATAGTGTCCTTTGATGCACAAATGTTCTTAACTTTGATGAAGTTTAATTTATTTAGTTTTCTTTTGTTGCCTTTGCTTTTGGTGTCATATTTACGAAATCATTGCTAAGTTTAACATCATAAAGATTTTTCCTTATGGTTTCTTTTCAGAGTTTTATAATTTTAGCTATTACCTTTAGTCTTTGATCCATTTCATGTTATTTTGTTTATGTTATAAAGTAAGGATACACAACTTCTTTTGTGGATATTCAGTTTCCTATTGTCTTTTGTTGCAAAGACTGCCCTTTTCCCATTGAATGGTCTTGGTGCTATTGTCAAAAATTATTTGACCTTTATATTCGAGTGTTTATTTCTGGATTCTCTATTCTATTCCATTAGTTAATGTTTGTTTTTTATGCCAGTACCACACAGCTTTGATGACTATAACCTTTGTAATAAGTTTTGAAATAAAGAAGTGTTAGTTCTCTAACTTTGTTCTTTCTCATGATTAGTTTGGCTATTTGAAGTCCCTTGACATTTTATACAAGTTTTAAGAAGAATTTCTCTATTTCTATAAAAACGACATAGGGATTTTGATATGGATAGTAGTGAATCTTTAGATAGCTTTGGATAGTATTGACATTTTAACAATATTAAGTTTCAGTCCATGAACATAGATGTATTTCTATTTATCGTGTCTTTTAACTTTTTTGGCAACATATTTTTAGTTTTCAGGTTACAAGTCTTTCACCCTCCTGGTTAAGTTTTTTTCGTAAGTATTTTTATTCTATTTGTACTATGGTAAATGGAATTGTTTTTTTTTTTAATGTCCTTTTTTCATTGTTCAGTGTTAGTGTGTAGAAAAGCAACTGTTTTTTGTGTGCTGCTTGTATCCTGCAACTTTGCTGAACTTGTTTATTAGTTCCAACAGTGTGTGTGTGTGTGTGTGTGTGTGTGTGTGTGTGTGTGACCTTCAGGGTTTTCTACAATAGGATCATGTGATCTGCAAACAGAGATTATTTAGCTTCTTCCTTTCCTACTTGGATATCGTTTATTTCTTTTTCTTGACTAATTACACTGGCTAGAACTTGCAATATTATTTTGACTAGAAGTGGCAAACGTGGGCATTGGTGTCTTGTTCTTGATCTTAGAGGAAACACTTTCAGTCTTCCACTATCAGGTATAATGTTAGCTGTGGGTTTTTCATATATGGCCTTTATTATGTTGAGGTAATTACTTTATATGCCTAGTTTCTTGAGTGTTCTTATCAGTTTTAGTGTTTTGTCTGTAAAAATAGGAGGTTGAATGAGGTGACTCATTCAGTATGGAGAACAAGGAATTGTCTCATTAGGTGACCTGTGATATGTGACTTAAATTCTTTGAGTCTTGATTTTTCACTTGTAAAGTAGAGATAATAATATATCTACTACACATAGTTATTGGGCAGATTAAATGAAATGATGCATGTTGATTGCTAGAACACACAGTAGTTGTTTATAACAAATGTTATTTCACTTGCCTATTCCATTTCATCACTCAACAACCATTCATTTTACATCCAGCTTTGTCAGTATCTGTGCAAGTTGCTAGGAATATAGAGCTAACCAAGAACTTGTTCTCAAGATGCTTACGGTTTATAGATCTCTGTGATATTTCCTCGTTCCAGCAATCTTTTCTCATTCATTAACTTAGTTGGTAAATATTTTAGAATGTCTACTATAGACCAGACACAGAGCTAGGCACAAAGCTAAGTGCTAAATAGGCAATAGTAACACCTCCTCATCTCCAACAAACACCCACAAAGCAGACATGATCTCTGCCTCCATGAGCTTACACCCCATGGGGTAGATAGAGAATAAATAAACAATATATACATAATTTTGAATATTGCCTCATAAAAGCTATGGGAGAAATACGGTGCTATAGGAGAGAATAATGGAAAGGGAGGGGTTAATTAGATAGTCAGAGAAAATCTTGGTCAGGAGGTGACATAAAGCTGAGACTAGAAAAGGGAGAAGGAGCCAAGCATGGGAGGAATGGGGGAAAGAGAATCTAGCCAGAGAAATAGTATGTACAAGGTCCAAGGTGGGAGAGGATGTAGTTAGTTAGAGGTACTAAGAGAAGGCCTATGTGGACGGAGTATTCTAATTATAGGGAGGTGGTTCAAAATGGGGGTGGTGGCAGGCAGAGGCCAGGGGAAGAAGTTTGAGTTTCATTCAAAGTTCAATAGGGAGCCAGTGAAGGTTTTCCAGTAGGGTGTGTGATGTGCTCTGATTAATACTTCAGGACACGTATTCTGGTTGTTTGATGTAGGATGAATTAAAGAGGTCAAGTGGACCAGGGAGTGAAGATTGGAGGATCTTGTGTTAGTTCAGGGCAGAGATGACAGTAGCTTGGTTCAAGATGTGAGGATAAGGTTTCTGGCTTGAGCAGATGAAGAGATGGTTGCCCATTGAGTTCTCTTCTTGTAAATAAATATTTAGGACACATTTGGGTAATAATTACTGGAAAAGCTACCTCTTATTTCTTTGTATTCAATGTAGCTCAGTATTGGATTTGTTTTTAGAAGGGTCACGAAACTTGGCTCCTGTGAATCACTCAAGCTTTCTAAGATATTTGTTTCTTTAATACCCCAATGTAAATTCAGTTACTCATTCATCAGGCATTTACCTGTGTTGTTACAGGTGCTTTGGGATATAGGAGAAGATGGACAAGCCAAAAGTCCCTGTTCACATGGGCTTTATGTTCTACAGATGTGGCAAAGATTTTTATTATATGTGAGTTTTTCTAGGGCACCGAATAGATATCAACAAATATTAACCCTTCAGTTTCTTTTGCTTTTCTTTCTTTTCCTCTTCTTTATTTCTTTTTCTTTTAAGAAAAAAGGACAATTAGTAAGCATTTGTACTTAGGAACCAGAACAACTTGGGCTCTTATTTAAGTACTGTCATTTACCAGCTGTGTGACCTTGGTCAAGTTACATCATATCTCTGAGACTCAGTTTTCCTTTTTAATTTATAGAAAAAATAAGAAAAAAAAAACAGAGTTGTAAGGGTTTGTGAAGATTAAACTCCTGTCTAGGGAAGAGCTTATTGAATTGCCAGTGCTCAAAATGGTAACTTATTAATAATAACATTACTATTACTGATCGATCTGTTATTGACTTTCTGGTCTAGATACCCACCGAGAAAGCATAGCTCAAGTTCAAACTTTCAGGTCATGAAGAGAAACCAGATTATTATAAAAAGAGATCGACCTGAGGTTAATCTAAGCTCCAACATTTCTTATCCTTATGACCTTAAACAAATCACTTTGTAACTCTCAGGTGTGATTTGACCATTCAAAAATTGGGGTCAATAATATCCGACTCATAGTATCCTGTAACAATCAAAGGAAAAAGTATACATGACAGTATCTAGCACAGTACAGTAATTATGACCACAGACAGGGATGAAGAGCAGCGACTCTGCAGCTACACTTGCTGGGTTCAAAGCATGACTCCTGCACTTCCTAGGTGGTGAACTTGGACACATTACTTAACCTACGTGCTTCCATTTCCTCATCTGTAGAGAAGAGATTATAGTAGTACCTACCTTGTAGTGTTGTTTGAGGTTTAAATTTAAGATATGTAAAGAGCTCAGTGCCTGGCATGTATAAGCACTACATGATGACTATTATTATTATCATTATAACTACTATAATCATCTAGGCTGCCTCTGTCAGAAAGTCTATAGACTATAAAACCATTTATAATGTCTTCCTTTCCCACCTATATTAAGTGAATGAGGTCTTTAAAAGATGAGAGAGAAGAGCCCCACCCACAACCTGAAATCCCCCTACGGGAGTGCTTTGCCATCTCCTGCTTACAGTGACACCACCTGGAGGGGACCTCCCCCACCATGGCTCCAGCAACAGGCCTGCCGGAGGTCTGAGCAGATGTTTCTGCTTTTCAGACCCAGGCATTTCCTCTCTTCTAGGAGCACATGCCAGCACAGTCAATATCTGGAAACCCGCTGCTTCACAGTAGGGCTGAGGACTAAACTGGTACTTTACTAGAAAATGGTAATAAAGCAATTTGAATTGCTTTTCATCCTCCTTGCTCTTAACAGCTTTTAGGTTCATATGAGACCAATCAATTAATCCTGCTTCAGAGCTACAAGAATGGGGTGTTTTCCAGCCTCTGAATAGGAGATAGGCCCATAACAGAGATTTTCCAGTGCTATCCCGTGAGTACCACCCTGAGCCTGGTGTCTGGGGCAGTGGTGAGCAGAGGTGCTCACCTGGGCGGGGATGTATTCTTGCAACCTGCTGATTCTCCAGGTGCTCATGAATCACATCTGCCCCAAAGGAGAACCATAACTGTGATTCTGCTTTGCGCATTTTTCTCCTTGCACACTCACTTCCTTTGTTTTCAGTTTTCTGTCTAGGAGAGTTAATAAGGTAGAGATGATTTTTCACCTTTATGGAAACTGATGTGCACATAAAAAAGGAACTGCTTTTTCTTTCTTTAACAGGTATAAAGTGGTTTGTTTGAAAGCTTCTTCCCTCACCTGGAAGCAGTTTTCCAACATCTCCAGGGCTGAGCCTGGCACAGAGGGGCTCTCAGAGACTAATGGATGAAGTGAATTAAAATACAAGTGAAATAAAAACTTGGAGTGGGTGAAGGTTAGGGCAGGATTTCCCACCTTGTTTTCTTGGTGACCATGTATTGAATGTTATTTTTTTGAGAATTAATTTCTTTAAAAAATTTAGGACCAAAAGACAAATGATTAATCCATAAATGGAAGGTAACAGATTGAAAGCGATCAATGGAAGTAGATTGACTCATTGGCTCTCCTGTAGACAAATTGGTGACGGGATGAATTGAGGTTTTTTTCCCCTAGTTGTGGAGGCAATGTGGGGATATTTCTCCACCTCAGCACAGATTTTTGCCAGAAGTCATCTGAAGACCTCAAGCACAACTTGTTTAGACATTTTCCAGTTGTAATTTTTTTCTAGGCTGTTAAAAATATTGACTTTGACAGCTTTAAAATGATGGCCTCAAAATTGGAATAATTTACATTCTAGAATTAAGATAATTCAGGCATTTCTGCTGGCGACGACAGAGTGTAGGAGCCAGTTATATAAATCCCAGATTTGAGGGGGACTGAGCCATTAGCATAGATTGGTCTGCTGTGGGTATTCAGAGCAGTCACCTTCCCATGTAAATGGATCTTTATGTCTCTCCCAGGCAGGCCCAGATTCTGAGCTATTTTCGGAGCTCCTTTCAGATCAGGTGATGTGGAAGAGGGTGTGTGAAGGACTTAGGCCACACTCCTGTTGCTGGTCTCTTGGTGTTCTGCAAGAGACATGGAAGGCCTAAGGAAAAGTTCGAGCCACTCTCTGGCCGTTGTGTGTTTACCTTAGACGTTCTCCCCTTAAATCCTGGGTCTCAGTCCCAAGGAGTCAGGGAGTCAACATAGAAGGCATTCAGACCAGCTCAGTGGTCCTGGCCCAGGCCCAGTGCTCTCTGCCAGATTCCAAACACACCTGCTAAACAGATTCCTTTCTCCCAGTACTCTGCTGACATTTTCAGCTGGAACCAAAGTCACTCTCTTAGTCCACAGCATTCCTCTCACTGCTAACTGGGTCATTTGTCCACTCCATTTCTCAGGAGCTGCTCCTTGATTCTGGCTAGATGCACCTAAATGAGGAGAAGATCTAGTCCAAACCCCACGACTAGGACAG
Organism: Rousettus aegyptiacus; assembly: GCF_014176215.1. Classification (NCBI taxonomy): domain Eukaryota; kingdom Metazoa; phylum Chordata; class Mammalia; order Chiroptera; family Pteropodidae; genus Rousettus; species Rousettus aegyptiacus. The sequence goes on from NW_023416306.1 coordinate 21,991,768, forward strand.
GGAAGTGACTGAGAGGTAATCACTTTCCATAGGGAAACATGCAAGCAAGAGCTTCCCATCTGAAGTTCTTCCTCCTCTTGGTACTAAGCACATCCACATTTGTCATATTTAGTCCTTTCCAAATTGCTTTGAGATGTTAACCACATTTGACATATGAAGGAACTCAGAAAAGCTAAAGAGTTTGTGCAATGACACCAGACTGGTGACGGGGTCAGATGGACCACAAGCCTGTGGTTGGCATATTTCACCTGTCACCTCTACAAAGAGGAAGACTATTGAGTCAATCCCCTCCATGCAATTCAGCAGGTAGAAGAGGCCCTAGAGGTGACAAGGGACTCTCTCAAATATGTGTTATGTGGTCGTGTGGATGGCGGTTTCAGTTTGAATCAGTCATAGCATCCTTGGCCTTTGCGATTTTATAATTGGAAAAGATATTAAAATCCATCTAATCCAGCTCTTTAGGTAGCACCCAATGTCCAAAACCCTTAAGTATATCCAAACAGTTCTTAGCTAAGGATGCTTTTGATCCTGGGGGTGGGGGGGACATTTGACAATGTCTAGAGACATTTTTAGTTGTCACAGCTTGGGTGGTGGTGCTAGTGGGTAGTTGAGGCCAAGGATGCTGCTAAACATTCTACAATGCTCAGGATAGCCATGCCCCTCCCTACCCCCAAGCACAACAGAGAATTATGTGTCTCAAAATGTCAGTAATGCCAAAGTTAAAAAACCTGATGTATAGGAAGGAGAGATGATAGAAACATAGCTATTGGAGATCATCTACACCAAGGCTGTCACTGCAATAGATGGGAAAAAGTGGCCCAGAATGGTGAAGTCACTTACCCTCGATAGCTCAGGAAAATTTTGATAGAGCTTGATCTGGACTACACTTGATATTGGAATATAATAATGAAGCCAAAAATTATTTGGAAATGCAATGAATTTATAGAAAAATGTGCAAAAAAATATTAACAGCTACTATCACCAGGCACAGTCACATTTATTCTGCATATGTAGTTGTAACATATATGAGAGGAAGGTACCATCCAGATATAATTTCTATTTTAAAAAATCTGTTGAAGTAACCAAGGTACAGAGAGTAAAATGAACTAGCCCCCAAATCTTATAGCTAGTAAGTGGGAGAGCTTGGAATTAAACCCATTTTCTCTAACTCTTAAATCGAAAGCCTTTGGAATGATCAACCTGGCTACTGGTTATTCCCATGGCTAAAGAGGCGTGGAAAAACAGAAAGTTCATGTCCTTATATGTGAAAACTGTAAGATGTTCAAACATCTTTTATTATATTATAGTCATCTGCATTCGATATATCTTTTGAGTCCACTGCTATGAAGGATGCTGCATTTACTCTTGCAGGCACTTCTGTTGAGTATATAAATCGCTCCAAAGTTTCTGGAAGATAATTAAGCACTATGTGTGAAGAGCCACCCTTTAATACAGTGATTTTACTCATTGGAATCTGTCCTACGAAAACAATCAGAGCTGCAGATAGATTTATGTACAAAGATATTATGATAATAATAATGGCTGGGATTTATCGAGCTCACACCATATGCCAGGTTCTGTGTTAAGTGCTTTACATGCATCATCTTATTTACTTCTCATATGAGGGGAGTATTATTCTCATCCCCATTTATACACAGGAAGATGAGGCTTAGAGAGCCCGAGTAATTTGGCCAAGGTTACTTGGCTACTACGTGATGAAGGGGATTCATAGCCTGGCGGCCTGAATCACAGGGTTTCTTCATTTTAATGACTATGCAAAACTGGTAGCAGTAAATCACAACTTATTGGGAAGAATTGCAACGAACCTGGATTCTGAAATAGTGCCCTTGGTTAGGCGAATTATGACTTGTGTCCCTCTTTTGGTATCTTGGCCTGAAGTAACTGTGACTGTGCCTTCCTTGAGTAACAAAGATACCAGGTGTAGATGTGCTTGGAAACTTTGCAGATAGTTCGCACTTGAGCACAATGTTATTTAGGGCTTACCTCTGACCATAGAAAGTTGAACGCAGCCGACTGGAAACCAGACAGAACTCAGTTTAAATCCAGGTTTGGCACATCCTAGAAGTTAAGCCTTTGGTGAGCCACTCTTCCTTCCTTAAACAGGGAAGTCACATTCAAACAGGGCAGTCGCATCATCCACCTTCTGGGGTTGCTGTGTGGAATACTTGACTTTCCGGAGTGCTTGGTGGCATACAGTAGGTGCTCACTCAGAGCAAGGCAACTGGAACCAGACAGAGGTGGCGCCCTCTACTGGTTCAGGAACAGAGGAGCAAGTCTTGCAGTTTGAGGGAAGTGGCTTCTCAGCTGTGCTGGAGTTGAGGAAGTAAGCGAAAGCCACCTGAGAATCTTGCATTCTTTTGGCCAAATCCTATGATCAGCTTTAGAACAATGTAAATAAGATATGTAGCTGTGGGAATTTACACAAGCAGGAAAAACAGACTCTGGGAAATCCTGAGACCTGAAAGAGAGAGCTGTTTCTTCTGTAGAAACTCCAGAAGGTTTCTTGAACCCAGTCTGAGTGTGCCTTTGAGGAGGAAAAGCTTGAAGAGCTTGTGTAATCAGAAAGCTGCCTCTGACATCTGTCCCAGCCTCAGACCAGTCATGTTGGACCCCAGCTCCTGAGAATGGACCTTGTGATGGTACCACAGTGACTGAACTCCCTCTTCCTGGTTGGCCCCAGAATAATCTCTGCTTCAACTGTGACTCATCTTGGGAAAGGCCAGAGCTTGGTGACCCCTTATCACAAGGGTTTGACTCACAGAGTGTGAGAGCTGGAGGAAGCCTTGGAGGTAAATCATCTCAGCTAGCTCCTCCATCTGGGACACAAGAAAGGCTCGGAAAGGCAAAGGGACTTGTCTAACGGAGAATCAGTGCCAGGATGCCTCCCCAAGCACTGCTAGCTCAGAGTTCGGAACAGTTGTTTTCTTCTAGCACCTTAATGTTTATTTGTAATCTTAGAGGATCTATTTATTGAATCATATGTCTACTTAAACATTTAAGGAGCTTATGGACTTTTGTATACTCTAAATGTGTGTGGTGAACACGAAGAAGTGTATTTCCATCTTGCCAACAAGGGCTGGCAATTCTAATCCAAAAAATGTCTCTCGAATCCATTTCGATCTCTCTAGATCAGGTTACTTTTCTGGTTCTTTGTAAGTGTCTAACTGGCTACTGGCTATCCTATCTTCATTAACCGCTTCTCTCCTTGGACCTTTCAACACTGTCACCAGAATAATTTTTCAAAAAAATCTTTCTAGGATTCCATTGCTTACTGGGCCAACTCAAATGTCTTTGGAGGACTCCTTCATACCTGTCCAGGTAAAACCCATCACCCTCTCTCTATTCCGTTTCTCCAGAGCTCTGCACACACTTGTGTTACAGCTCTCATATTATATTGAGGTGAGGTCATGATTTGCCTGACTCTCTAAGGAGGCTGAGTGAGAATTTTCACAGCGTAGATTATGTTTATCTCATCCACCCAAAAGTTCTAGCATAAGGTCTAACATAGAACAAATATTAGTGCTTTCCAATTTAATGAGTAATTATTGAATTAGTGTAAATAAAATCACTTATTGCTCACCTGTCATCCTGTTAAACAAAATACGTATATAGATGTTGATCAAACTTGGAAGGTATATATGAGGTGGTCTGAATTAAATTATAGCCTACATAGGACAGAGAAATCTGCATGAAAAGAGAAAATAAAATTAAAAGTGATTTTATATCTAGGCCCCAAATAAAAATAATAAGGGAAGATGCTTTGAAATGCAGGTGTGGAATAGAAATGGAACTGCTTCTCGTATGGGCAGCTCTCCGCTGCATACTCAAGGTGAATGGCGGTACATGTTTATTTAAATGATAAAGATGTGATGTTTTCTAAATGTAATACCAGGGAGGCCAACTAGAAGGCAATAAAGTGTTTAAGTGAATCTGATGAATGATGAAGTACTGGTTGTAACATAATGTGCTCTAGACCAGTGGCCCGCAACATTTATGGCACCAGGGACCGGGTCTCCTATGAGACTCTAATGTCTGATGATCTGAGGTAGAGCTGAGGTGGTGATGCTAGCACTGAGGAGTGGCTGCAAATACCGATGAAGCTTCACTCGCTGGTCCACTACACACCTCCTGCTGTGAAGTGTGGTTCTTAACAGGCCATGGACTGGTACTAGTTTGAGGCCCAGGATTGGGGACACCTGCTCCAGACAGTCACTACGGGAGAGCTTGTCCTTTGTCAAGGACAACTTCTTAAAAGAGATAAGCCTTGAGATAGACACCCCTTCACCACCACCACCACCACCAACATGGACCAAATATTTAATCTCTCGTGGCTTTAGATGTAATCTGATTTAGTGTGGTGAATCTGACCTCTTTTACTTTGAACTTTTATGTTTAAATCAGTAACTTTTAGGGGGATTTGAAGTTCTTGAGTTAGACTATGTTCAGAGAAGGAATGAAAGCTAGAAAGTCTCAACCAGAATTTTCTTAGAGCTTAACTGTGACCCTCGGGTGATTTAATCAATAATGAAGTCTTTCAAGTTTTTATCCTGCCACCCACTAATATTTTATATTTGCCCATAAGAGATGTGGAAATGGGTTTAGAAGCTATAGATGAGAAATGGCTCCGTTGAATTTTTGAAAATGATGATATTGAGAGTATTCTCATCCCTGGGACTAACTAGACCCATTTCACATTTCCAGAGGCTCAGATAACCATTGGGTAACTTACGGATGAGTTCAAGTATGTGTGGAAAAAAGATTCACACATGGTGGTGGTGCTGGGGTAGCAGTGGGGAAGAGAGAAAATTAAGAGAGAAGGAAACCTAACAGAACCTTCAAGAAAGATGCTTATACTCCATTTGGCTGACTTCCATCTCAGAAAGAGCTCTAGATGGGAAATAAAGGGAGAGAATGTATTATATTATGAAACTAATGGTCCAATCTTTAATAAATTGAATGATTGCATTATAAATAATGTATAACATATAAAGCCAAAAATGCTTGTTCTGTAGATCTGTTTATTCAGTTGCTAAGATATATATCCTGGGCCACTTTCTTTTTGTCCCATTAAAAAATCTATTTCACCAAAAAAAAAAAAAATACAGCATCCTTCTGACATAAATTCTGATGTAGTTTTTCAGAAATGTGAAACTTGATGAAAATAGAGAGCTTCTCTACAAAGGCCTTGCAAACTAGTAGGTTAGTATTTATCTGAAAAAATGTGGTGTAGAGCAAGACTGCATGTGTTTAGGGTGGAGTGGAATCAGGAAGTGTGAATTCTAGTTCTCTGTCATTCACTAACTGGCTCTGTTACCTTGGGTAAGTTACTGCTAAACTTTTCTGACCTAGACTCTCCCCATTTGAAAACTGTGCTATTTTAACTAGAGGATCATGAAATTCCTTTCTTGATTGCTGGTGAGAACATATAGTAGCCCTTGAGGCTTGGAAAGGTCTTCAGAATTCATCTTTTATAACCTCTTGCCTCAAATGAGCACCAAATGCCCATTGTGCTGCTTAGAGCTTTTTCTGGCACTTTTCTTAAAAGATCGTCAAGGAGAGAGATTTTACAACTTGCCTTCCTAACGCAGTCCACTGTTTAGCAACCCCTCCCATCTACTGGAGCTCTTCCTTTTACATTGAATGTTGTAGAATACTTTAAAGAAAACACACACACACACACACACACACACACACACACTTGACTGCAGAGGACTATTCAGATGCAACAGGTGCAATGAGTTATAGATCTTACAAAGAACACAAAGAAGCATCCAGTCAGCAGGAACAGCGGTTGCCAAGAATTTAATTCATCAGTACAAATCCAAATTTACAAAGAACTAATCCCACATAATGGATAAAGGACACAAAAAGAAGGATTAATGGGGGGAAAGGGAGTTTCTGAAAATTCACATCTCAAGTCCACTAAACTCCTAATTTGGCCTGCTTCGTTTTCCTTCTTTTCCCAGGAGAGCTGAATTTATTTTTCTTAAGAAAAATAAAGTTGACTGTGGTGAATAGTTGCAACCTAAGAACATAGATGTGCTCAACTGCTCTGAAGTTGGTTTGAACGTCTCTGGGTGTGGACTGACGTTTGTGTTGGGAATGTGGGAAGATTGCAAAGGAAATTATTGAATCCCTTCCTCATGACTAGTGTTGCCCTTGCAGAGTCATGGGCAAAAAATCTGTTTCTTCTCAAATGAAAAGAAACCTTCTTTCTTTCAGCCATGGAAAGAATATTCTCCTGGTGACAATCCAAAATGAAAGGCTCAGTTGGCCACCCAGCCATATGCTCTGTAAGACTATCAGGTCTTTACTGGGTGGCAGTTCCTGCCCAGGTTGGGAATCACTCCTGTCCTGTTGGTTTCAGAGTTTTCCTTTTTTTTCTTATTTTTTTTCCTACCAGCTGTACTCTGGGGATGACCTAGTTTAAGAGGAAGGAGAATGACTTTTCAGCAAATACCCCTATCTTAGCCTTAAAAACTTGGATCTTTCTTTGCTTTCCCAATATTCTTTTTAGTTCATTTCACTGGAATTTCTTCCTCTCCACCTGTCTCTAAATGCTTCTCTTTCAGAATATAAGCCCCATTCTTTATTCTTGATCTCATTCTTATCTATGACTTTAAACACTATACTTCTGTAGATAACACCCAAATCCTCATCTCTTATTTCCATTTTCTTTCTACCTTCCAACTCCCTATATGAAATTGGATAATTAAACATTGTTTTCTAGATGTTTTGTGGCTGTGTTGAGTGCAAGTTGTTCCCAAATGAAAGCATCATATTTCTCCTTAAATAAAAACTGTTCCTTTGTCCAGTCATGCAAGGGCAAGGACTCAGTTCTGTGTTCACTGCCACTGCAAAGTCACTTTACGTCTTATTTTTCTTGTTTTTTAACTTTTCTAAACCCCTCATTAAGTTTTCCATCTCCTCTTTGTACTCCCGTGCACACTGAGAGCACACTTTTCCATTGATATCTTCTCTCTTTCTTCATGTTGTTACCAGAATGTTCATTTATATTTGAAGAAAAAACTGAACTATTCTAAATGTGCACTTTATTGTAATTATTTGTTACAGTGCCTGTCTTTTCCATAAGAGTATGCGGTTTCTCATGCTCAGGTTTATCTTTGTTATATCAAGAATTTCATATAGTATTTAGTCTTGGATCTCAAAATGGTGCCCGACAGCACACTCCAATGGTTGAGTGCATTTGGTTGAGCCTGCACAGTGCTTATGTTTTGCTTTTTTTTCCTGTTAAGTCAATTGTTTGTCAAATTTTTAAAAATCAAGACATTTAATACAAAATCTGTTTTTCAAATTTCCCTTGAATAATCAGAATGGCCGATAACGCCGCACCTCCTCTCCTACTCAGCAATAGTAGATGGGAGCTGAAGAGAAAGTGCTAGCTCTCAACACAGCATGTCTGCTCCAGTGTGCCTCTCTCCACACTACTCCACAGTGATCCTCAATACTCAGCTTACATTTTCACGTAACCTCACATGTCACCTGTCGACATTTGAGCTTATGCTTCCTATTAAAGTCCAAAGTAGGTACTCAGAGAGTGTTTATTGAACAATACAATGCTATATGTAATTCAGAATCTGTGAGTGATATAGGACCTCGATGATTTCTCAGTCTCACCTTCCCATTACATGTTAAACTCTCTGCAGGCAGTTTGGAGATTCATTTCAATTCCCTGACAATTACTGTGAGTGCAGGCAAACTTCTGTGAGAACCAGTTCCCTGTCTTCACAGGCAGCTCATCTCTTCAGAGCTAGTCAGAGAGTTCTAATTGTTGAGAAAGTCAAGCTCGTATTGAGTTGAAATCAATTCGAGACTACTACAAGGCACGTATCAAAGTGCTGAGTAGTATAGTGCAGATTTTTAAGTGTTCAGAGGAGCAAGAGATCACATCAGTTTGGGAAGGGAAAAAGATCACCAACAGTTCTTTGAAATTGGAGACACTTAAAATGGGCATTGAAGAAAGGTTAGGATTTTGCTAGAGGGGAATACAAGGAAGGCTATTTCCAAGGAAGAAAGCAGCAAGAACAAACACATCGGCATGCTAACTTTGGGGCATCCTGCAAACAGCTCTCATGGTCCTGGCTGGCTGATACACAGCATGTGAACAGGGAACAGAGATGGAAGAGAACCTATAGCATGAAGGATTGGAGAGCTCCACAGAGGGTTCAACTTCACCAGGCCTTTCTTCCGACTCCTACTTACTGCTCATGTCCATTTCTATCATTTCTCCTAGCTCTCTCCTCCACTGCTTCTGTCTCTAATTTCAGATGCTTTTCATCTGAGGTACCAGTGCAGCTTCCTTGGCTCATCCCTCATTGTGCACTTTCTTGTTCCCTTATAATGCATCTTGCCCATCAAGGCCAGAATAATCTTCCTAAAATAACATCCTGATTAGCTATTAGGTAATTCTCCTGTCAAAGGCACCTTCCTTTTTGTTTCTGCTTAATTTTAAACTCTTCCCTGAGTTTCAACGATGTGAACCCATGCTACCTGCTTAAGTATATTTTCCACTAGTCTCCTATCCCCACATTCCTCACTGTGGCTGAAATGGACATGCACGTGCACACATCAAAGCTCAAGCATTGCAATCAGAAGAACTGGGTGCAAAATTTGCCTTCATCTCTTACTAGCTGAATGGCCTTGTATAAGTTCCTTAACTGAATATCAATTTTTGAATATTTTTTTAAAAGATCTGATATAGTCAATCTGGTGAGATTTTTGAGAAGACTGAGGTCAAGTAGCTTTTTCTTTAGAATCCCTTTATGCCCCCCTCCCCAAACAAGTGAACATTTCTCCTCAACCTATGCCTCGTTCAGAACTTCCATACATTTCTTAACAGACCATATTCCAGTTATTTGACAATAACTAACCTGTCTGAACACTAATTTTCATGTGTCAGGCATGATGATAAACAATTTACATAAAGTCAGGGAAACATTTTTTCCCATATAAGTCTATCCATCTAGCCCTATGAATAGGGATGATTACCATCCAATTTATAACTCTTTAATGGTAAAGAACATGTCAAATTCTTTTTGTATTCCTTCTGTAGAGCTTTTGCTGGGCAGATGATACATGATTTTGTTAAGTAGAATTCTAAGATAGTCCCTAAGAATCCCACCCACTGGTGTCCATGCTCTATATAATCTCCTCCCCTCGAGTATAGGTGGGAACTGTTAATATGTTGGATGTCACGTATCTGTTAATATCCTGATTATATGATTATATAGTAAAGTTGAAGGGATTTTAATGGTCTCATGACTCCCTAGTCTACAAAGTCAGTTTGTGAGCCACCTGTCTATAGTTGATAGTTAAAATAATGGAAGGGCTGAGCTTCACAAGAAGTGTAAAGGGAAAAGAGGCATACGAACAGATCACTGACCTTCACGTCTATACCAGTGGAAGAGAGGAAGAATCCTAAACAAAAAGAGATAGAGGAGCAGCTTGGCATAATGCATTAACCCAGAAATTAACAGAGTAACATTTTAAAGGCTATAAATGACCCATGATCCACTGAGCTTTGAATTTATATTAATTCTTCATCTTTCTTCTTTTCCTCTACTATCATTCCAGGTAATCAAAATACTTTTTGAACAATGTCATATTTTGTAAAGCATTTTTTATGTGATCGTATCATAAATTAATGAAGCAGGTATTAATATAGTTCTATTTTATAAATGTGTAAACCAAGGTATGGAGACATGAAATAGCTTGCCAAAATCTCAATGATTCAGTTAGAATTCACATCCAAGTCCCTGCCTCCCAATGCCCTATCCTTCTAATATCCATAAAAATGAGCCCGAAGTGTCAATGTCTGTGCAAATGTGATTCAACCATATTCTGAACTGAGTCCATTTCAGAGGCCGAGGAAGGTATGAAGAGAAGCAGAGAAAGGGGGAGAAGGAGAAGGCTCTGATGAAGAGGGTCAGAGAAGAAGGCAACATAGTCTTACAGGGCACAACAGTCAGGAAACCCCAAGTTCACAAAAATCAGTTGAAATCAGAAATAAGAATGCCTAGCAGAAAAGGAAAAGATGTATATACAAATGAAAGAACACATTTCCCTTTCTTAAAATGATCAAGTAAGATTGTAGTTGCCTAGAAAAAATACTGGACCCAGCAATGGAGGTGTAATGAGGAGATTAAATGACTCAAGTCTGGTAAAAGAGAACTAGAGAAGAATATTCTAGGTCTCTCCAGATTTTTCAACTGACAAGTCAATGAACTTTTCTCCTGGAAGCTGAAGATGCCATTCTTGCCTCTAGTGGCTTCAGTGTTCTATGAAAGACATGACACAGCTAACATTATTGTAGAAAATTGAGTAAAAGCTTTTCCATTGCCAAATCAAGTATTGGTTATCAGCAAATAGCCTTTTCTGCTGTTGACAAGTCTGTTTAACCCAAGAGGCATTTGCTTTTCTTGTTAAGAACACATAAGAATAATAATAGTAATGAAAATGATGATAATAATGATGGATATTGAATTCTTTTTAAGTGTCGGGCATTGTGCTGCATGGTTTACAGATTTGATTTCATTCAATCATCGTGATAATCCTGAAGGATTTTTTTAAATCTCCATTTTGCAAATGAGAAAACTGAGGCTTGGGAAGTTTTAGTTATATACTGGAGGACACACAGCTAGAGAGAATAGAACAAAGTTTTGGGTAAAGGCCTGATTCCACAGCCTCCTGACTCTTAACCACTGAGGTATATGACCACCGAGCTATATGATCATTGAGCTAAATGCCAAAATGCTGCTCCATGCAGGTGGCTGTGAGTATAAAAATAAACACATCCTGGATCAGCTGTCTCACTTAGCATCTTTTTTTCTTTCTTTCTTTTTTTAATGAACCAACGGTTACAATGAATGAATGAAACACTATTAGGACTTTAAAAGAACATGTGATGTAGAGTCTGACATGTCGTCTGCCTTACTAGTTGTGGGAACTTGATCAGTTCAATTCGACTAATGGTTATTGAGCATATACTGTGTGCCAGATGCTTTGCTAGGTCCCTGCTTCCATGAAGCTTAGAGGGGAAGACAGTCATTAAGTAATTAGACCTGAGTAGGTGTTAAAGATAGGGTACTCTGGAAACAGTTAGCAAGAAGTTCTACCCTAGACACTTAATGGTTTGACCAACCTTAGTTTACCTGTCTAAAGAATGGAGATATAGTAATAACCTGCTTTCTCATCTCATAAAAAGCATGGAAAAGTCTTATATATGACTGTATTATGCAAACCGTAAAAATGCAAATGTTAATTGTTACCTGGAATTGTTGTTGTGAGATTGATAAAATCTCTTGTGAATTATTAATCTTTCCATTAGATATTACTTGTCTGTAGGTGTCGTATCCCCGGCTTGTAGTTTTAAGAAATAAATTTTTAGGAAGTATAAATTCAATGCAGCACAGAAGCCAGAATGTAAACATTAGCCAGCTTGTGGACTTTAGTACTAATGCTTACATTAAAAACATGAGCAACAGAAATGTATTAGCATTTAGTACCTCAAATTCACATCAATTCTGAATAATTGGTTGTGTGGGGAACATGTGAATTGTGGTTCATAATCCAGACATATAGTCAACTGGAAGGTTACAAAAAAAGATAGTTGTGACTCTGTATTGGTAAATTTGGTGGGAGATTTTCCTCCCCCTTTCTGTTTTCTTCCAGTTCTTCTGTTTGCATCGAAAAGAGGAAATAGTTCCATTTACTCAAACACATATGCATTTCTCATAAACTCTGCAGTCATGATCTTGAAGTGAAATCTCAAAACTGAATTTCTAAGAGGATCAGTTGGAAACTGATGCTTGATGTAGGGAAGAAAAAGCTTTTACTCAATTATCTTCAATAACAGCAGGAAAAATGCTGAAAATTACTAACAGTAAATGGATTTTTGCATAAATGTTGTCTGTTTTCAAATTTACCTTAGTTTGAAAGACCTTTATTATGAAGGGGTCCCTCTATCTCATCTTTTGTTTTTCAAAGAATAGAAGATTATTTATTTTTGTTGTTAGGGCAAATGACAGATCACTATGGTAGACAGGTCTTAAACAAGATTGTTTAAGACTAAGATTTGATTTTCCACAGTTAAGTGAACAGTGTTTGGTAGATCCAACAAAGGATGATTCGGTCTTAAATGTAGTGGGTATCTCTTCCTATTTTTCCCCTTTCTTAAAAACTACTTTATTGTGATACAATTTACATACCACAAAGTTCAACTGTTGGAGGTGTACAAATCACTGGCATTTTGTATATTTACAGAGTTGTGTAGCCATTGCCATAATTTGAATTTAGATCATTTGTATCACCTCAGAAAGAAATCCTTTACCCGTTAGCCATGACTCCTATTTCCTCCAATTATGTAAGCACCTTTCAACTACCAAACTACTTTCTGTTTCAATGGATTTGTCTACGGCGGACAATATATATAAAATTGTATCATCCAATATATGTGATCTTTCATGATTGGTTTTTTTCAGTTAATATAATGTTTTTGAGGTTCATCTGTGTTATGACATGTATCAGTATTTCATCCTTTTCATTGCTGAATAATATTTGTTCAGATATGCTACATTTTGTTTATACAACTTCCTACTTTTGTTACCTCTTTGCAACACTTGCCTCTGTTGGTGATTCCTTGGAAGTCCTTCGTCTCTTGATTTTTGCAGTAGCATTTTTGATTTTCCTCTCATTTCTCTGGCTATTCCACCTCAAACTCTTTCATCAAATGCTCTCCTTCCAATCACTTTTAAGCTGTTGATGCTCTTCAGACAGTACCACCCTTTAGACTCAGCAATGAGGAGCCCCACCCCGAACAACATCCTTTAGAAGGTCCCACATATCACACCCTCCCAACAAATTTACTGAAGAACAACAAGGCACCTCTACCATTTGGGGTCCAGTGCCCAACATGGACACAGTGTGTCTCATAACTTTAATCAATTACTCTCTCAATTAACACTGTTCAGGCCCAGGGAAATCATTCTCTGCACCTTCTGCCCATGACTTCTAAACAATAGGTCTCTCAATCCAAGTCCGATAAAGGTGTGTGGATTACACTGTTACAGAAGCCAATGATGGACACTGCTTTAGAGTCTAGAGAGCATTTGAGTGGCAAATTTGCTTAGATAAGAGAAAAGACAAATTAATTAATGTCTAATCTTTCCTCTCAGATAACATGAATGCAATATATTCTTATATAATGAAATATCATTTCTCTAAAGTGCCAACTGTCCATTTCCTTGCTTCTCTTTACTCTCTGTTTCAGAGTTATGGTAATATTTATAAATTAATGTAGAATTTACAGTAATGTCACATAAAGACAGGGAGACATTTTGTAATATTAAACAACTTGTTACTACTCTTAAATTTGTATATGTGCAGGTTTAGATGTAATGAGTGTGAAGTATAATACTGAGTTTTTATATTTCTCTATAGATCTAGATACTACTCTAAGAGATAATGAAGTTGAAATATCTTGTAATATTTTCTATATATTCTGTCTATTACAATGTTTGAACATGATATGTAAAATTAATAGTTCATTTCACTAAGTGCCTAACCAAGTGCTGCTGTATTCAAGAACTTAGTAAGTGGAACAGAAGACCTGGAAAAGGTCATAAAGTTTGCCTCTACCTGCTTATGGCTTAGCAAGTGAGGGTTCTATAAATCTAAGGGAGGAGAGAAGGAGTGGTATGTGATTTGCATTTGGGCATCAAATTGAGGGGCTACATAGATTTAATAATTTAGTGTATACCTTGACCATAAATCAATGGGTCACCCAGCTGAGGATGAAGGCCAGTAACACTGTCCACAGCAGGGATATAGGACCAGAGACATGAGGGGGAAGTGCCCAAAATAGGTACTGGGTCTTACTTGTTAGTTATGATGCAGCATGTGCAAAAGCTATGCTTTTTTTTAATCTTCGAAAGTTTCAGCCAATTTAGTAAACCGAATGTATTAAGATTATTCTGGACTAAAATAACAGCAGAAACCTAATTCTAAGTGGCTTACTTAATAAAGAAATGTATTATTTGATGTGACAGAAAATCCAGAGATAAGGAGTTCCAGCATTGGTTATTCAGCAACACAATACTAGTATCAAGGATTGAGGGTGTTTTTAGTTTTCGTCTGCCTTCCTTGTCTGTCATCAGGCTCAATTTGCTCTTGGTTGCAAGATGGCTGTTGTACTTGTAAATATCACAGCCAGGCATGACAATGTCCAGAGGAAAAAAGAGACCAACTTTTCCGATGTTTTTTTGTTTTTGTTTTTTGTTTTTTAAAAGAGAGCTTTCCCAGAATCCTCCATCAGATTTTCTCTTACACCTCATTGGCTTGAATTACATCCATGCCACCATCTAAACCAATTATTATCAAAGGGAATGGGTTCATGACCCATCCCTGGGGCTGGAGCTAAGGGCATACATAGGCAACCAACAGTATCTGCTTTCCCTAGCCTGCCTCTACCTTGAACTTCTGACTCAAAAGTCTTGCTGAAAAAATATGTTCCCTTTCCTCCAAGCCCCCATCGCACAAGGGGAGAAGAACTGAATTTCAAAAAATTAATGAAATATTGCGGGTGAATTTTTTCCATTATACATTGGAAGTATAGTCAATGAGCTCGTCTCTGTGGGTTGGATCTAATTTATGGAGCCCGAAGAGCAGTCCAGGGGTGCTGGAGATTAATTGCACAATTCATAAGAGTGATTAAGTTTATTCACTGTATTTTTCACCCCCCTCTTGCAAAGAGCAGCCTAGGTGGGGTTTGCCAATCATATCAATCTGTTCCAGCTTCTAGGCCAGTAGTATTCATAGCTATGTGGCCCTGGAGTCACATTCTCTGTCACCATTAACCAAAGGAGCCACATGAGCCTAGTATAACAGAATATTCTAATACAGAAATGAAAGGTCTTGCAGTCTTGCAGGTTGCAGAATAAGGACTCATACTCAGACTGTTTAAGCTTTGCCTGAGAGTGTGATTTCCTCAGACAAAGCTCCAAACTTAGCTTTGTATCAGAGGGCAAGAAACTGGTCAAACCAGTTTATTTTTAATCCTTTGTTTTCCCTGTACCATTTTTTAACTGAAAACATTTTTAGACCACCATGCAGAGTTATGTCAAGAAAAGGAAATTCTATCAAGCTGAATGTTTCAATGCTTAATTCAATTATAAATATATATATATATATATATATATATATTTTTTTTTTGAGGACCTAATATGAGTAAAGCATAAAACTAGATATTCTGGGGGGATACACAAACCACCAAGCATGTCATTACACATACAGTTTCTTAGAGCATACTTTTGGGAAAGTATTTGGATAGGTTTGGGATGTAAAATAAATAGGAGATTTCTTTCTTTTCAAGGTGTACATGGATTTGGAGTAAGAAAAGAAAATACAGGTAAGTAAAAAATCCACTGCTGTCCACTGAATATATGCACCCCTCACAATTCATATGTTG
Organism: Rousettus aegyptiacus; assembly: GCF_014176215.1. Classification (NCBI taxonomy): domain Eukaryota; kingdom Metazoa; phylum Chordata; class Mammalia; order Chiroptera; family Pteropodidae; genus Rousettus; species Rousettus aegyptiacus. The sequence continues at coordinate 22,007,273 of NW_023416306.1, forward strand.
AAAGCTAGTCCCCAGTGTGTTGGTACTTGGATGTGGGGCCTTTGGGAGTGATTAGGTCACAAAGGTGGAGCCCTCATGAATGGGGTTAGTGCCCTTATAAAAGACACCCCAGAGAGCTCACTTGGCCTTTCTACCATGTGAGGATACAGAGAGAAGACGGCTGTCCATAAACCAAGAAGAAGGCTCCAACTAGACACCAAAGCTGCTAAAGACTTGAAATTATACTTCCCAGCCTCCAGAATTGTGAGAAATATATTTCTGTTGTTTACAAGCTATCTAGTTCATGGTGTTTTGTTATAGGAACCATAATGAACAAATATCCACTGAATTTCATTGTAATGAGTCAAGTTAGCACTGGTTTCTGTGGTATCAAAGAGATGGCCAACCAAGGATGGAAGGATAGTGAGAAAAGTCATTTCCTAAAAAATGATATGTAGGTGAGTATTGAAAGGCAAATAGGAGTTTGCAAGATGATCCCGAGTCCCAATTTTCAAAAATAGAAATAAGATATTTAAACTAAAAACTAAAGATAAGACAAAATGTGCAAAGTTCCATAAGGAAGCATCATGGAATGTTTCAAGGAGGAAGAATCTTTTGTTCTGGGTTTTGATAATTGAGTGGGGGTATTGACAATTAGAAATGGGCAAAGGGCATTCCTTGCAGAGTGTATATTGTCAGCATGATGGGAATAAGACAGATTATATTAAAAATCTTATTTTTTTTTCTGTCTCTTCTCCTTAACCTATCTTCTAATGAGGAAAAATTTTTGGCTTGGTGTGTCAACTCTGGACTCTTACAGGAAAAGTCAAAGAAACCAGGGAGACTGAAATGATATATGTTGCCCCCATAGTTTCGCTTTCCACAGTTTCAGTTACCCATGTCCAACAGTGGTTTGAAAACATTAAGTGGAAAATCCCGGAAATAAACAATTTGTAAATTTTAAATTGTGCACCATTCTGAGTAATGAGATGAAATATCATCACATTCTGCTCTATCTGGCCCAGGACATGAATCATCTTTTTATCCGAATTAACCACACTGTACAGGCTCCCCACCTCTTAGTCACTTAGTAACCATCTCAGTTATTAGACTGACTTCTGCGGTATGGCCGTGCTTGTTTTCAAGTCACTGTTATTTTGCTTAATAATGGTCCCAAAGTACAAGAGTAGTGATGCTGGCAAATAAGATTTGCCAAAGAGAAGCCATAAGGTGTTTCTTTTAAGTGAAAAGGTACGTGTGTATAAGAAAACTAGTGTATAGGGTTCGGTACTATCTGTGGTTTCAGGCATCTGCTGGGGTCTTGGAACCCATCCCCCACAGATCAGGAGGCAGTGTTGTAGATATGAACTTAGACAGGGAGACAAAAGACCTGAATGTGGGCTCAAAGGAAACCTTGGAGTGGGAGTATAGAGTCAAGAAGGAGTCAGACTTTGGATTAGCCTCAACACATGGGGAAAAAATAAGAGAAAAATAAAAGAATGGGAAAAGACAGGTTTTAGGATGTTTTTCTGTGTGGTACAAGCATGTGCTTCCTTTTGGTGTTTTTGTGACAGATTGCTATAAAGATTCAATTAGCTACACATTTTGGGGTCTGGGTTGATGATGCCCTTTTGACACAGTTCTGTATCAAGATGGGACTATATGTCTGTCACCTGGGCTTTACATGAGTTACATAAGCTAAGGTACGAAGGTGGAAGAGCACAGGTGGAATTGGGAAGCAAGAAGTCACACCAATGACTGACAAAAGACAAAGCCATTTGAAGAGAATACTGGGATAGAGGTTAGATTTACTGCAGGCAGTGGAGGGCTTTAGAGGTCAAGGTTAGGAAAGTGGCATGTGCTCATGAGCAAGGCAGAGCTCTGAGGTTTCTGAATCAGATGGCCCAGTATCACAGATGTGTTTTAGGACAATGACATTGATAGCAGAATCGGCGGGAAAGGGATAATAGAGTAAGATACCAGTTAAAGAACTATTATAAAACCTGATGCCAAAATAATAGATTCGAAAGCTCGTTCATGGAATTGGTTTGTTTATTTGAATCAATAAAGGATTCAATTTTATCCAGACACAGCCTTAACCAGGGTATCAGGATGAAAATGTGCTCGCCAATTATTTTTTATTTTTATTATTTAGGAGTGATGGAGGACTTACAAAGAGCTCAGGGTGGATCTGGAGCACAAGGCACTAGAACAAGTTTTTATTGAGCCCCCACCAGGTGGCTGGCACAAGTGCCTTGAGCACCCGGCTTACCATATAATTAGAGTTACCAGATCAGCACACAAGCCAGCCCCCCAAAGCAGAGGGAGACAGAGGGCTGTAACTTAATGAGAGGCAGATGTCAACGGGGAGCAGATGTTTGCAGCTCTTCAGTTATATCAAATTAATCATCTCCTGACTTCAAGGTGCTTCTCGGAGTCCAGGAAATTTCCCTGTAATAAATTGCTCCTGGGATTGATTTTTCAAGTGAGAATGTATATGCCACTGTCTTGAATGCTTTTGAACAGTTCCGCCCAGAAGCAGAGAAGTGTTTTTTGTTTTGTTTTGTTTTTTAATATGGACAAATTTAGGTGGAGATTAAAAAAAAAAAAGAAACAAATCTACTCTCCCAGACTTTTTTTTTTTAAAGAGAGGTTGACTTTTTATTAATGAAATGAGCTGCTGGCACTGCTCAACCATTCTGCCCACCTTGTCATTTATTTAGCAAATATTTTCATAGACACAGTATGTACTGACAGTACAGTGGTAGGTGGAAACACAGATGCTGGCCTCATGGAGCTTACGACATAGTAAGGAATCCTCATGCAAATAGGTCTAAAACGACAAATGTGGTAAGTTCTATGAAAGAGTTCTGTAGTTCTTAAAAAGAGCTATGGCAGGGGTTTGACTTAAGTCTGAGAGAACAGAGAAATCTTTTCTGAGCGGGAGACAAAAGCAGAGCTCTTCCTTCTCCTTCTTTCCTTCTCCTTCCCTTTCTCCTTGTTCTCTCCCTCCCCCTTTCACCTCCCCTTCTTCCTTCTTTCCCTTTCCTCTGTCCCAATCTCCTTTCTTCTCTTTCTTTTCCTGCCTTTTCTCTTCCTCTTGCCTTCTCTCCTTCTCCTTCTCTTTCTTTCTTTGTCACTCTCCCTTCCCCTCTACTTTTTTTCTATTCCCTCCTCAAATTGTTGTGCTAGAGCTGGGAACGGGTAGAGGGGCTGGTGTGTGTGCAGAGATGAATGGGGACTGCCTCTGTTCAAAGTGCCCAGAGACAATGCACAATTAGTTGAAATTCAGAATGACAGGTGTTATATTGGAGGTAGTTACATGTGCTTCTGGAAGTCCACAAGAGGGGCACCAGACTCATGCTGGGGTATTGATCAGGGAGAGGTGTCAGGAGAGAAAATGTTTGAGTTAAGTCTTTGAGAATGTTAGGAGTTAGGTGGAAAATAGAGTGGAGGACCTTGCAGGAAGAGAAAAGCTGCCACATTTAGAAATAAGAAAGGTAATGTGATATGATTATTTTATTCTAGAGAAGACAGATTATTTTATTCTAGAGAAGAAGTTCAGTATGACTGGGGTAAAAGATGTGAGTTGAGAAGACCCAGGAGATGATATGGTTGGAGAGATGGGTAGGAACCATGGAAAGGTGAACAGCATAGTATTTTGTGTTGTGTGCAGTGGCGCAGGTGGCCATTTAGGGAGGTGACCATTTAGGAAGATCTTTTTTGCACAGTAGCGTGGTCCTGCCCCCTCCTATCAGGTAGGAAATCATGGATCCTTGCATTTGGCTTTTCCAAACCATTGTTTCAGGCTGTGAGTTCCCCCAAGCATCTAGTGAGTTCTTTGTTGCCCTCAAATACAGAAACAAAATGAGATCTCAAACCCTCAAAAAAAAAAAAAAAAAAAGACTCTGACAGTGTTACAGTAGCTCCTTCCTCTTCCCAAGCTCTCCATTCTACAAGACCCCCTAATGGAAATGAGTAAATATCATTGAAACATCTTCTTAATTGCTGGGCCTTTTTCATTACTATAATGATGCTAAGATAAACCATTTTCTTTTGTTTTAGATGGGTGTTGCCTTTTGAGGTCCAAAAATAAAATAAAATAAGTCTGCAAAGCATGAAAGGTCAGAAAACATCCATTATTCTAAACCAGGGTTTCTCAAGCTCAGCATTATTGACGTTTGGGCTGAATAATTCCTTTTTGTGGCTTGTATTATGGGATGTTAAGCAGCATTCCTGGCATTTACCCATTGGATGCCAGAGAAAATCTCTTCCCATTTGGGACAATCAAGATGTCTCCAGACATTGCCAATGTCCCCTGGGGGACAAAAATGCCCTCTGTTGAGGATCATTCCTCTAGCTGTATGGTTGGAGGTTTTGTAGATAAGAAGGAATTCAAATGACATTTCACCAAAGTATGCTCAGCAAATTCTTCTTGTGTTTAGAGTCACATTGGGAGGAACTGGTGGCATCTAATGTTAAATGAATTCCAGTGTTGTCTCCAGAAGCACCACATCTCCACCCTCCCAGGTCCCTGCTAATTATTAGACCACCTCTTACTTTCTTTCATCTCCAAATGCCTCTAATGTGTTATCATGGCATGGATCCTACTTTCTCTCCAATTACATGATCAGATGGACCTTTTTCAATTTGGCTTTCAAAGCTGGTTACTCCTAGGAGACAGCTTTGCTAAAAGCATTTAATGATCCTCGAGGTAGCCAAGCCATAGAGGTGCACATCTGCGGGGCTGGGCAGGCTGGGGATGCTGTCTGGAGTTCTGTCCACCTTCCAGACCTGCCACGTCTTCTATTTCTCTGTCCTCCCAGAGTGGGGCCTGCCTGCTGGCTTTATTTAGGTTTTGCATTTCAGATTCCTGTTTGATATGATGCCAGCAGCGACATTTCAGCCGTTCCCAGGCAATGCATGGGGCTGCTTTTTCCCAGCTAGGTTTTGTGCACAGCAGTACAGCTTCACATATTAAAATTATGGTGTTTAGAGTCGCCAGTAGGCTGATGACTGGACTTTCAGCCCTTAAGGATAAGGACCCTGTCCTATTTCTCTTTGTTTCCCCAGTGCTTATATCTTCTCTCTCACCTTAAGGATGCTAAGAGGCACCCTCCTGGGATCTTAAAATGGACATATTCCAGAACACACAAGAACCTTGGCCTTGACACATTTGGCAGCAATGTAGGTGTCTCAGAATTCGGAGCCTATGTTATGGATGTGAACCCATATTTTACCTGGAACCTTCAGCTGAAAGATTGTATGCTATTTTTAACAGTGTCTCTCTCCTTTTTTTTTTTCCCCCAACGTGGTTCTTTAACAAGGTCATGTCATTATCAGTTATTTAATATTTCTAAAATTAGAAACGGTTTCACCGCTGTGGCAGCTCAAGCTGTAGGCCAGACCCTTTGAGCCTTCTCACACTGGGGCTATTGATATAGTCCCACGGAGAGTCTTCCTGTTCCTTCTTTTTCTAGTTAACAGTTGGTTCCAAATTCAGCCAGGCTAAACTTTTTGCTCAATTTTGGTCCAGATTTTCACTTATTTAAGGAATCTCGATAGCCACTTTTAAGCCAGAGGATTGGAATTAGCTGCCTGATTGGTAGTCAATGTTCTGTACTCAATGGTCTTATCCGACTAGCTCAAGATAGCTCTCTGACCAGTCTAGAGAAAAGGCCAAGCAGAGAAAGAGGATATACTAGTGATTTCTTTCAAAGCAGCCCTCCCTGCTTCTTCCTAATAGAGCAACCGTGAGTTCTAGGGATGATTAAAAGGGGGTGAGACAATAAGCAAAGAGAAGAAAGAGAAGGAAAGTTGCACACCACTGTTTAACTAAAACCTATTCATCACCAGCAATGTGCCAGTTCCTGTGCTAAGAGACAGAGGAAGCATTATCTATGACATCCTGTCCTCACTAAATTCCTAGTCCACATGGAAAGGGGAGACTGGGAGCAAAACCTGGGGTGTGATTTAAGCCTAGCTGAAAAGTTTCCATTAGCATTTCCTAGAATACAAAGACTTTTGACTATCTCATGGGATCTCTACATTGCATGGGTACTATTAGTATCCCCATTTTATGGAGGAGAAAATGGAGGCTCAGGTTAAGTAAATTGTCCAAGGTTTCTTCACTGATGAGGGATAGAGTTAGAGTTTGAACCTAGATCTTCTGACTGCAAGTCCAGGGAAAGTTCTACGTTCCCACCGGTGCTCAGCCTCCCTCCTTCACTCAACAAGTCCTCAGCGACCTCTCATCATTGACGTCCTGGCAGTGTCTTTCGGTCTTTGTGCCATGTCTAAAGGTGATATTTATTCCTCTTTCCACAGGGCTTCATGCTGGCAGAAAGACTGTTCGTTATGCATGCCGGAAGGCCCCAGCACATCTTCGGTTCAAGGGCAGCCTTAAAGCAGGGGCCTCAGAACAGTTATTGATTAGCTTGTTTCCATTTCCCATTGTGCAGTACCAGTCTCAGGATACCTGCAACTAGGATGAATTATCTTACGTAAGTTATAGAGATGAAAAAAAAAAATGTGTTCACCATCAACTGGGATGCAAGTATGACTTGTGATTCATGTAATGGCATCATGCTTAGAACACAGTAAACACTGAGGAATTTTATATGAAATGAATAAATAAATGGCATACTACGAAGAAATCCACTCAAGGTGGGAAAACTTAGTGGCTCAAGTGGGGATTTTGACCACATCATGACAGAAAAGCAGTGTTACTTATTGTTTTTCCCCAGTGGAAAAGGCCTAGTGTGCAGTATGTATTTGAGACAATTAGAGAGTATGTGGGATTTTAGATTTGGTACATGTACCAATTAATGCACATGACTTCTAATTATTGTGTGAGATAGTGATAAAAATCCAAGGGATTCAGACTCAGAAGATTTGGGTTAAAGTCTTAGCTCTGCCTTCTATTAGCTGTGAGACCTTGGATCAATCATTTAATCTCTCTGAGCCTCGGTTTCCTCGTCTGTAAGTGCAGATACCATCAACAGAGAATTCAGGTGTTGGTTGTTGAGTATGAGCTGGCAATGACTGTGGAATTGCACTGTCCACCATCAACTGGGATGCAAGTGTGAGCTGTGATTCATGTAATTAGTCACTAGTGTCCTTATCCATGTCGAATGAGTGGAATGAGTAACCAACTTTTTATAATCACAAATATTAATTAATTCAAAGTGGTTTGAGCCTTTGCTCAGGTATGTTACCCTGAAACCTCCTTGAATATTGTTAGAAGGCCATAGAAAATGTGGGTTCCACTCAGCCTCTGGGGCCTTCATGGCTATTTTGGGATCAGCATCTGAGTGAGGAGCTCTGATGTCCTCCTCACAGCGTGTTCTGATCAGAAGATATGGGACAACTGAAACTAAACCAGAACTGTGTGCTCGAGTCACAGTGTGCCTATGTGTGCAGATTCCTTTCTACACTGACTCCAAACAGGAGATGAAATGTATGCTAATGAACCCTGTTTGCTGAAGAATAGCCAGAAAGTGAGGAGGAGCCCTCCCTCATCCTCCCAGGATTTCTTCCAACACACTTCTCTCCCAGCAGATATATGGGTTAAGAACTCTGCCCCAAAGACCACTACAGGGCAAGGTTTAAAGAGTGGAGACAGGCTTTCACTAAATCCTCCCGCTATTTCTTATCTTTAGGTTTGGAATGGAATAAGAACATAAGCAAACATATTTCAAGACATAAGCCCCCTCCTTATTTCTATTTAAAAAGTCAACCTTTAATCTCCTCTGCACCTCAAATTTTCTTCACCATGGAAGCTTTGCCTTTGCCACCATTTCAGTAATTTGTATTCCTGCTAGCTCTGCTTCACTTGATCAAACTAACCTGGATAATGCGTGAGCTATTTAAAGAGAACACACCATTTCCTTGGGGAGTCATTCATTCCCACGATCACTGATAATAGAAAGTCCTTTTCTGGGTTTGCTGCTAACGACTTCTCAATCCAGACTGAGTGCAATTGTTGGTTATTCACAAGCTATCACTTGCAGCCTTGTGGAAGCAAGGATGAATATGCTTCATGGACCTATTTTGTACTCTGTTTTGATTATTGGCAGCAATGTGGATGAGGCAATAGAAGTGAATGGGTGTTGGTTAATCAGTTTTATTGGTGATTAGACAAAGTAAACATGAGGTGCTTCTATTTTCCTTCTTGTTTGGAATTCAGAATAGACTGAATAGAATGAGAAGGTAACACCAGACTTCACTATTGCACAATTTAAGTCTAAATATGAAAAAAGACAATTTCTCACAGGCTCAATGAGAAATATTTTTAAGCTCTTTAAATATTTAAAATTGACCTAATTTCATCCCTCATACACTAGTTGTCCTTCAGTGGAGCCATATTGTTTCTCTCATCCCAGTTTAAAACTCTACAATTGTCCATAGCTCCTTTTTTCTCATTTCACACATATGGTGTCTAATTCTTCCACATTTGTTCTTATAGTATGAATTACGTTTGCCTTCTAATATCTACCTACCTTGGAGAAGTCATTATTATTTTGCATTGAGTCGACTGAAAAAGACTTGTAATTGGTCACCATGGCCCCAAGATCTCTTGACTCCAATCAGTCCTGCACCCAACTTTGAGATCACTATTGTGAAAGCAACACTCTGCTCAAATCATTTCTTACTCTAAATCATCATTGACTTCCCATTTCTAGTAAATAAAGGCCAGACTCGTCGTTGTGAGATTTAACATCATACGTAACCTGTGCCAATTTACTCATACATTTCCAAGACTTTCCCCCTCTATTCCTATCACTCTGATTCAGTCGTCTTCTAAAACTGTGTTAAAAAATTCAACTCAGTAAATCTGAAGACCTAATTGGCTTCATTAAGTAATTTATGAATTGGGCAACATCCCATCTAACAAGTAGAAGAAAGGGCGTTGGAGGGGTTGTACAAAATTCAAAGTTTTTATAGAAATAAGGGTGGGGCAGGGGAGCTGTTAACAAAAGAAAAGAAATGGTTATTTTTAGACCAGGATATCTTTTGGATGGCTGGGGAGGAAACGGCAAATCATTTTTATTATGAAGATTGCTTCTTCTTACTATGGGGTACGAGGATGGAGAAGGCCCACCGTGTGGCAGATTACCTTACTGGTGCTTGACCAGAAAATGTCAGACTGGTTGATTAAGATTACATTTCTGGGAGAGGTTGAAACTGTAATGATTTCAGATATTACATCTAGGTTTGGTATCATGGGCTTTTAGCACGAATGATGCCATTTTGGGCCTATGTATTTTTTTCTTTAACAAAAGCTTTGTGCTTTTTGCCTCTACATCTATGCTCATGCTCTTTTCTCTTCCTAGGACTCCATTCCTTTATGGCCTAATGTGTACTTTTAAATGTCCCTTCTTTAATGAATTCTTTAATAATCGATACAGAGTGATGTATTATAGTCACATGTATATCTATTTTGTCTGCCCATTAGACAACTAGATTTTAAAAGACAGAGCTATGCCTTATTTATCTTTATACTTTCCACAATGCTTAAAATAACACCTTGCACAAAATACACTGTCAATAAGTATATTTACTGAATGAATGGATGTGTAAATAGAGATAGAATTAACATATTGTTTAGACTTTCAATTACATCATACCTTAGAATATAATGAATGGAAACTTTTGGAAAACAAACTGGTTCTTTCAGAGCATAATAGAATTGAGAATTTAAAAAATTTTAAGTCTCATCAAGGTCAGAGCTCCCTGTTTGTTCTCTTGCTTAATCCTTTTCTCATTTACTTTCCTTAAACTCCTACTCCTTCACTGTCTCATAAATATGACACATTATATATATAAAAAAAATTTTTTAAGAGCTGTTAGCATTAAAAGATGTATGGCAATTAAATCTCTTCTCCTTAATTCTGTCATACTGTCTGCACTATTCAAGCGTAGCGTGTAAATAAAGACAATGTACTGTGATCAGAACACAGGCAAAACCACACAGTGGGCTACTCCAGCCAAAGACATCACTGGAAATACTCAGGAGCCTCCTGGAGACTGTATCCTTCTAGCTGTTTTTAAATCGACATCCTAGTATTCTGGAAAACCGGCCTCTTCCTGATGTTTTGGAAGAATGAAAGATTCTATTATGCAGTCCCAATAGTCATTGGGATATATATGGACATCTATATAAGAGTGCACTGTATGTGAGAGCATGTCTATTTGTGTTTATGGATTGGTTTTACCCCCAAATTTTCAAGATCTTTTGAGATAGGAAAAACATGCAAGTCAAGTCACAATTTATTTCTTAAAAGTCTGCTTAAAAGAAAGGCCCAAGTCCAAGGACTCTGAGGTTTGGTTTGGACAAGCACCCAGAAGTTGGGATGACTATGTGAAGCTCTTCCATCTGCAAATTTGAGCTAGATCAACTGAGGACAGGCATTGTCATTACATTTCCAGTACTCTTCACTGTCATTCAGGGTAGAAAGGAGTACCTCTTTCACTGTAATACATTAAGATTTGGGAAACTGGAAGAAAAACAGGAAAAGCAGAGAGAGAGAAAAGGAAAGTTGGTTTGATTTCTTTTAGAATTGGCCTTATTTCATTGCCTCCAGAGTTGTAATTATACTGCTAATAGCTGGGTCAGGCTGTGCCACACAAATGTTATGAGTTAATAATGGGCAACTTTACAATAGATCCATAGATCTACAGAACTTGAAAGCTAAAGTGGACCATGGGGGCCTTCTGGTCACACCATCTTTTTATACAGATTATAAAACTGAGGCTTGGAGAGAAGAAATGGCTGGCCAAGGACTCAGAGAGTAGGCTGGGATTCATTCCAGATTCCTGACATTTAGTCAACATGGTTATTCTAAATCATCACCCAGTTAGTTCTATTGTAGCACATATAAATGGAATCAATGGGCTGAGATCAGACTGAGGCTCAGTTTTAGTGTAATTCTCACTTGTATTTAAAGGGACTCGATTTTGCTGATTTCATCTATAGAAAGAGGGCTTAAAAGGTGGGATGGATACATAAGTATGGGAGCCACCAGCAGGGGGCAATCGCACAGTCATTGCTGGCATTCATTTGCTGGAAGAGGACATTATTGAAAGTTCTGAGCCAGGAGAAGAAACTTTTCTTCATGGTGGAAGATGGCTACCAAAAATTAGGAGAGCCAATTTAAGCATATTCCAACTTAGAGAAGCATACGTCATCAGTCAGAGAACCACCCAATAAGGAAATAAAGAAAATTGGCCAGACTGCCAAGAACCTTTAACAAGCAAGGGCAGGAAAGTTAAGGAGTCTTTAGATTAGTCCCAAAGCAAGAAGAAAATTGTAGGCAAGAGAACTGGCCAGAGGGTCCCCACAGGCAAGTTTCTTCTGCACACAAACGTGTGATTATACTCATGACTTGAAGCTCCTTGCTCTTCATTTTTGGTTTCTAATAATTTCAGAAACCTCCTGATAGAAGACATTTTATGTGTTTGTGAAACTTAGTTTTTAAATTTATTGATGCAGTATATCTTTCATATCTTACTATCCTGAAAAATCAGATTTATACATAGCAATATCAGTAAGGCTAAAGTAAATCATGATGGGATCACAGGGCGAGCAAACTTAAAACACCTTGAGACGAGTGTTTTGAACTCTACCCAAAATGAAGTCTTCTTAACAATAGACCTTGCGCAAGAAGGAAATCAAGATTATTTAGTTCAGTTCTTTGCCTTCAGGTAAGTGAAGCATGTTTACTTCTAACCTTGTTTTTTTTTTTTTTTCCAATTTGGGAGGAATATGAAATATATTTGATGATTGTGTCAGTACCCAAGAGTCTCAAGTTTGGACAGAGACGTTAACTTACCCACAGACATGAAGTAATCTATCACTTGATCCATAATCAAAGTTCTAATTCTCTATGATTCAACTGTGGGATGACAAATTATGAATTAACCACTTTTAACTTGATTAAAAAGAAAGCACATATTTATGGAAAAGAGGGCAAATTTTACTCATTATAGACTTAAGTTTATTCCTCAGCAAAAATCTTGTATAGTTCATGAGAGAGATGGATTATGAACATTAGGGGCCAGATGGGCCCATGGAGACCTAGCCATGCTGGATTAACATTCCTTTTCAATAAAGTTGCAAAAACTGGTTAATCAACAAAGTGCTATAAACACAGTATATCAAGATTTCAGTTTTTCTGGTGTGTCCTTACCTCACTAATGACTATGGAGTCCTCTGGGTGGAAAAAAGGACAGGCATAATTGAATTGCAAACTTTTGTGATCTTATGAAGATGATGGCAACTGATGATTCAATTAAAATAGATAACTAAGCAATGACCACACTTAGAAAGAAACGACTAATGAGTGGATGGAAACTTGGTATTTCACGTGATGCTTTTGTTGGCAGTTTCCAGTTTAATATTTTATATTAGAAGACCTGCTGAGCAATATTATATATATATATGGCAATTTGGGGGTGGTAGCCACTATGATGACAAGGGAATCGATATCTGAGACTTCCGAAATCTGAAACTATGGGGAAAATAATGAAAGAAATGTAATAGAAATAGATGTAAAATACTGAAGAAAATATTAAAGATAGAAGGTGGGAAAGATATCGCCGACATAGTCATTGTACTCTGTGATGGTTCATTTCATGTGTCAACTTGACTGGATGACAGGATATCCACATATTTTCCCAAACATTATTTCTAGATGTGTCTGTGAAGGTGCTTCTGATTGAGACTAACATTTGAATTGGTAGACTGAGTAAAGCAGATCAGCTTTCCCAGTGAGGGTGGATCTCATCTAGTCCCTTGAAAGCCTGAAGGTAATAAAAGGCTGAGTTAAGAAAAAATTCTGTCTCTGTTTGACTGTCTTTGAGCTGGAACATCAGTCTTCTCTCGCTTTCAGTCTCAGATACTAACTGGAACTTACACAAATGGCTCTCCTGGTTCTCAGGCCTTCAAATGTGCACTAGAACTATACCATCGGCTTTCCGGAGTCTGGTATTCTCAGCCTCTATAATCATGTGAGCTGATTCCTTAATTCAATCTCTTTCTCTCTCTCTCTCATCTATGAATATATATATTTATTTATTCCTCCTCCAGAGAACTCTGACTACTATAGTTTCCTCCCTGGCTCAAAAAGAAAAAGAGCGGCAAGATGTTAAACTCGGTATAAGACTAGAGAGTCAATGACTATTAAACCATCGAGATTAGTCTTAGGTCCAGAACAAGTAAGGCAATATCTTCCTTATTACTCTGCTCTGATCCGATTATAGCTAGAGTATCATGCTTAGTTCTGGCAGTCCCAGTAGAGAAGAATAAAAGTCAAACAGGAGAAAGTCCAGAAGGAAATGATCAAGGTAAATGATGAATCTGAAGTCCAGTCAATGAAAAACAGTCTAAAGATCTGAGGATGGTCTTTCAGGGAAGTATGCAATAGCTGTCTTCACATTTTCAAATTGCTATAAGAAAAAAGAGGAATGATACACATTCAGGGTAACTCCAAGGAGCAGTGACATAGAGTGAATGTCTTAAGGAGAAAGAGTACAGCCCAAACTAAGGAAGCACTTTCTAAAGATAGACTGAAATGAGAATACAAATTTTTCTCTCAGAATCCATGTGACATCAAGTATGGGTGGCTTGGGTTTCCTGGTAAGGGTAAGATTGGAATCAATTATCTTAAAGATGATTTTTAATGCTTTTTTATCTATGAAATTGCTTTTGTAGGGAAAGTGATTGTTAGCCAACCACATAGTATGATGTGACAGAATACTCACACTCTATAATAGATGACTTTTTTCGAAGAATGTATTCATTTATCAGCAGACATTGACATCCAGTTTTTGAAGTAGGTTCCTCATGAAACTTCTTGCAGTAATACTTTTAGTTACTTTAGGTACTCTAGTTTTTTAGTTTAATACTTCTATCTTTGTTGAAAGTAACATAACAGATCTTAAAAAGTCTGTAGTCCACATTTTTCACTAATTCAAAAAGATTTTTTATTAAAATCCTGAATGGATCTCCCTGCTCTGAATAAGGGAATGACATTTACTAAAGAAAAAATTAATAACAGCAACTTACCTTGGTTGCAAATACTTACTATGTGCTAGGCATGGTTTTAAGCATGAATGTCCTCATTTACATGGATTTACTCCCTTAATTTTCATAGCAACTATATGAAGTAACTACAATTGTTATTCCCATCTTTACAAATGAAGAAACTAAGCTACAAAGAGGTTAAGCAATTTGTCCCAAGGTATATTTTAGTAAGAAGTAAAGCTAGGGTTCTGGCTCTAGAGTCTGCATTCTTATTACCACATTATTCCTCTTTAAAAACTTTTCGATTTTACAGCATTCCACTTAGAAACAGAAGTAAGCCTTGGAATCCTTGCTTATGGTTAGGGACAACCTACCCTAGGATAGTCTCATATAAATTAACTAACCTGCTATGAGAGACAAATAGTTTATTGCCTCATCTCACATTTCTATTGAGACAGGTAGGCAGATTGAATATCTTTGTAATCTGGAAATTAGCTGGCGTTCCATTCCAAATCATCCTCACATGATGTTGCTTCTTCAAGCTGCAACTTGAGCTTTTTAAGTGCTTTGTTTCTAATATTTCACAGATTAGAACTCATCTGAGCTGCATCTGTCTTATGAACTTTGACTTCATTAGACCTGAACTCAGATCCTAACTCTGCCTCTTACTAGATAAGTGTAGTGGGGAAAACGAGGGTACCATGTGACAGTTTCCTCCTTGTGAGATAGTCTACTACCTACTTTGCAGAGTTTTTGTGAAGCACAAATGAGATATTTTGTATAAACTCTGTAAACACCTGACACATAAAATAACTATTCTAGAAGTGGGAGTTCTTTTTTTCCATTTGATAAATGCTGTATATTCCACTTAAAATTCTTTGATATTGCTGGTTGAGGGACTAGTTACTCCTTGTAATCTGAGTTTCTGTTTGAAGATAAAGAAGAATCACATTGAGAATGGCTTTCAAGTAGTTCCTCAAGTTTAGTAGCCTCCTCTGCGCCTGCGGTGGGGAGGTGCATTTCAATGCAATGTGTAACTGGGGATTTTTCATGCTTTGCACAAACATTCCAGTGTACCTTAAATTTTTCCATTATTGGTATTAATGATATGATTGTGTTTTAGACATGGCCACATGTCAAATGTACTTTCCATGAGGTGCCTAGTCTTTTCTTGCCTCAGAGTGATATGACACAATGCATAGGGTCTAGGCAAAAAGCTCTGGAACAGAACGCAAACAAGGTTATGTTAGTTCTCTGCAAACACAGACAATAAATAAGGGTCAGGGGGAGAGAAGTCCTTCTACCTAACCACAAAAGTATTTAAGAAAAGACCCACACAGATGACCAGTTTGTAAGCTGAGGGTGGTACCTTACCATATAACTGCTTGCTTTTTTCAGACTTTCACAAAGAGATTTTTTTCTCCCCTGTACAACTGGGTTCGTGATTAATTCTTTGTATCTCTTGACCTTTTTGAATTGAAGAGCATATTTTGGGTCTACTGATATTTCTTTTTCCTTTTCTTAAAAAAAAATTATATTGTCTTAAAGTAATACATACATGGCGCTGCAAATTTGAAAAAAGTAGAAAAATACAAAGAAAAAAGTGAAAATTATTTGCAACTCCTTACACAGAGGATATCTCTCTGAACATTTGAAAAGATTCCCCTCCATTTTTTTCTATAAACATGTATGATACATGATAGCATTATATCGCTTTCTTTTTATATCTTAATAGTATGTGTGAATATTTCTTGTGTTGTTAAAAAAGGGAGAGTGAGTACAGCCACTTTGGAAAACGATATGGCAGTTACTTATCAAACTACACATTCACCTACCCTATGACTCAGCAATTCCATCCGAGGTATAATATCCAGAAGGAAATGAAGCATTTGTTCACAAAATTACTTGTACAAGAATGTTCATTGCAGCTTTATTCCTTACAGTAAAACACTGAAAATAGCTTAAATATCCATCAACAGGAGAATAGATAAACTAGTCAACAATAAAAAAGAACAAAATATTGATACATGCAACAACATAGATGAATCTCAAAAGCATTATGCTAAGTGAAAGAAAGCAGATTTTAAAAAAGCATCTATTATATGATTCTATTTGTGTAACATTCTGGAATCAACAAAAGTAATCTAAGATGGAAAAAAAAAAAAACAGAAGAAAAGCTTCCTCTGGGGGCGGTGAGCTGGGCTAAGGGCAGCAGTGACTGGCAAAGGGTGTAAGGGAACTTTCTGGAGTGATGACAATATTCGATATCTTAATAAGGCTTTGTGTTACACAGGTGTATGCATTGGTAAAAATTCATCAAGTGATGCACTTAAGATTTGTACATTTCACTATATATAAATTTTTACCTAAAAAAGAAAGAAAACTACTGAATTATAAGCTTCTGTTGAAACCAAACGCAGAGTCATCTTTGTAAAGTGTAATGTCTTTGTGTAGCGTGGCTCCATAAGTGACAACAATCTTTCAAAACATGAACATTTCTTCAAAACAAAAAGCCTATGCAACTCATGAACAATAAACCATTGAAACTTCAATAGAGAAATGGGAAAAAAATAAATTTAAAATTACAAGATGACATATACTTAGCCAGTAACCATGAAACAATGTTCAAACTCATCACTAAAGAAATAATAAAATAAGATCTCCTTATTGACCTCCTACTAGGTTTACAAGCATGATCTCAATTAACACAGATTATTAATAAACGTATCAAACATTCAACCTCACTGGTATTCTAAAAAAAAAATGAAATAATAACTTACTTTTTTTCTAACAAAATAATGAAGTTTAAAAAGTATAATAGTGCTGGGGAAAGTGTGATTGAATAAGCACTCTCAGATATTCCTAGAGGGATATAATCTGTTACCACTTTTTAGAAAGTTACCTTTTTGTCATAAGGATTAATAGTTTAAAAGGAGAATATATTCTTTGAATTAGTAATTCCGTTCTGGGATCTTTTCTAGGAAATAATCAAAAGTGTGCACAAATGCAACTATCAAAATGTTTAATGCAACGTTTTTTATAATTGCAGAAAACTGAAAACAATCTGAACATCTAATATAAAAGGCTGGTAAATTATTTATTGACGTATACGCACAGATTGGAGTAATGAGCCCCATCCATTTTCTTTACTAGAATCCCAAACTGTCATCCAGTCACTGATCAGGGTACCTGAGGGGTACAGAGAGGGGGAACTTTTTCTTTTTCTGTTCTGGAGAATAGGGTAACAATCAGGACCAGATCTACATGTTGTTTTCTAAGCTTTTGTGCATCTCTGAGGGGTAGAAATGTTTCACAAGGTAAAATGCCTATGGTTAGGCAACCATGTTTCCATGTGTCTCCATCAGTCCCTTTCTTCTTTTCCTCTTTCTGTCATCCTTTCCCTTGTCTCCTCTTCTCCCATCTGTATTCTACCAGGATTTCTGAGTAATGAATAAAAAACTAGGACCTAGGAGAAGAAGCTTGGGCTATGTCTGCATGAGGGTAGCATGTGGGTTATTGCAAATGCTGTTGGGACGCCCTTCCTTATGCTCCTACAGCGCCCTGTGCACAGTCTATATTGTACTTCCTGCTTACTTGTCTGCTTCTTCCATAATTCCCTGAGGACAGGAATGATGTCTTATTCATCTTGATGACCCTAGATTTAATATATTAAGTTAAATATATTAAATTAAATACATTAACTTAATGTATTAAATGGAGAGATTGTATAGAATAGTGGTTAAGTTTTACATTCAGACTGCCTGGGTTTTAATCCTGGCTCAGCCATTTCTTACCTATTTGACTTTGGATAACACTTATTTGTGCCTCAGTTTCCTTATTTGTAAATGGGATAAACAAAAATCATCAAACTTATTGAGTTGTTGTATTTAATGAGTTAATGTATGTAACGCTCTCAGATCAATGCCTAGAAGATAGTGAGTCCCCAATAAATGCTGGCTGTTATTAGTGTTTACATATCCATAGCAATTATTCTTTTTATAGAAAAATTGGTCTGTTGAGATAAACATAGCTATACTTGTCAATGAGTTTTAATCACCAGATAATCAGTGAACTTGCCTTGGAGACACAGAAAGACATATTATTCATCTCTTAAAGTTCATTCCAAGTGCTTGCCATGATGTATGGTAAACAGTAGGTGCTCATTGAGTGTTCAATGAATTGGTGAGTGTATGGATTAGTTGCAGATAACAAAAGAAGAAAAATCTGTGGCTGCTATAACCAAAATAAATCCTTAGTTTTTGGTGTCTTACTGCCTATGAAATATTCCCAGTTTGAAACTGGGTGTGTACACATCCTTTAGGGAGAGGCCACATAGCTTAAGTGATGTGGCTCTAAATGGAGCTCTGCCATTTTGTAGCTGTGTGACCTCAGACAAATCACCTAACTCCTTTGGTCCTCAGTGTTCTCCATAAGATAAAGTTAATATTCCCTACCTCTCAGAGCTGTTATGAGAATTAAATATGCCAAGGTATTCAGAGTACATTCTATATTGTGCTACAGTTAGTATTTTCATTTTAGACCATTTTATGTTGGTTTACAGGCTCAATCGCAAGACTCCTGGAATCTGCTTTTCTGCCCAGTGAAATTAGCTGATGGATATGAGGCTCTCAGAGGTGACATGTAACTGGGAACAAGGAGGTCATCCAAATCAGGTCAGTTATTGAATATTGACATGGAAAGAAAGTTGGTTACATATGAACTTAATGGAAACTATGCCCTAACATTATTCAAGTTGACTGAAGAAGCTTCTCTTGAAAGGCTGCCCAGGACCCTCTGTGTGATGCATTATATAAGAAATTATATTTTGATTACATTTATTTAATTCAGTCAAAGGGATTGCCTTGGGTTGACCTATAGTAGATGGTAGCATCAAATCAGTATTCGAAGCTAATATACAGGATGCAAATGAGGTTTTGTCTTTTGGTCTAGGAGGAAAAGACATTTTATTAGGAACACCAGCAACCAAGTTGCTACCTAAAATCATTGGGACATATGGAGTGTTCCAGGTTGCATATAAGAGATCTCAGGATTCAAATTTTCAGTTTCGGCATTTGTTATGGAATAATTAATAATTTTTGCATTCTGTTAAGGACTCATTGTGTGTCAGGCACTATGAAAGGTGTTAGGGAATCAAGAATGAACAAAATACAGAAAGATCCTGGCCCGAAGGAGCTTACACTAGGGAAATAGGGCAGGAGGCCAGATGTGAGTTTTAAAAATATAGTTTTATATATGTTCTAGCAGAGATGTGTGTAAAGTACTGTTAGGGGACAGAATTGCAAGCAATTAATTTATCTCTGGAGTGTCACAGAGGAGGTGAAAATTTGGGTGGCTCTTGGAGGACAAGTGAGGGTTCACCAGAGAAATAAGAGAGGGATTGTCATTCCTGAGGGAGAAAAGAGCACTGGAGGAAGGAGCATGGAGAGGAGGCGTCCATCCTGTGGGTGGTGGGAGCCCAATGCACATGGGGGTGCTGTGAGAAGTGAGTGAGGCCGGCCACATTGTTGAAGACTTGGACTTGCGACTTTTTGGAAACATAAAAACTACTGACTCTAAAAAGGAAATAATCAAAGTAATACTTACTGCAAAATCTAAAAAACAGCACCAAATACCTGAAGTGAAATGTTAAAGTTCTAGTTCTCTCCTTCTTCCAGGCTCCAAATCCCACCTCCAAAGAGAACTATGATTAAGTTTTTCCCATAGATGCTTCCAAATATTTCCTATGCATATATAACACGTGTCGCTACATATGTGCATTCATATGTACATTTTCACAAAAATGAAATTGATGTTTATGTATAAATTTTTAATTTTCCATGTGAAATTTTATTTTAGACATAATTTTCTATCAATTTTATTATTTTTAATAACTCTATGGTATTCCATTGTATAGGTGGCGCAAAATTTGATTAAAACGATGTTTAAGGTTCTTCTCAACTTATTACTCTGATAATTTCCACTGACTTTCTTAGATCTCAAGTAAAGATGATAGTGGGATAATTTTGAGAACCATTTGAAATGTACTTTTGGTTTAAAATAGTAGAGGGTGTCCTTCCAGGTGTATGGGAGTTCCTCGGCTCCACAGAAGACCCATGTTGTTTGACTTGACCAAAAGTTCTCAACGTTTCTGTTACTGGGGCTGTTGTAGATGAGTTGGCATTTGCATCTAGATCTTGAAGCATCAGCAGAGGCTCATTAGGCAGGAAGACTTAACTCTGTTTTGAGCAGAATGCTGCTGGACTGGATTCAGGTGGAAGGAGCTGTTTCCTGCTTTTAATTAGTCACTCAACAAATAGTTTTTGAATACTTGCTGTATGCTTAGTTCGAAGCAGCAGAAGAAACATGATTCCTGCCTTTAAATAACCTATAATCTGGTAAGAGAAACAAGATTCATGAAGCAGTCAGTAAGATCTCTTAAGCAGTACGTAAGAATGAGTAGGACTCCAATAACCCGGTACTTAAGAGGGACTTTCCAGTCTAACCCCAGCGTATAGGCAAAATCATGCAGTCAACTGATAGGAATATTCAATCCAGTTGTTTGATTAAATAGCAGAAGAGTTCTAAATTTTCTTTCTGTGTTCTCAGACACCAAAGCATCCTACAGTTCCCTTTTGCTCATGAGTCACAGATTCTTCCTGGTGAATAAAGAAAGTAATAATTACTATCATAAAAATAAGTTGTAGGGCTTTGGTATCATTGATGTTTATACTCCACCCTTCCTATTCTCAGACATATTATCACTCTTACTACTAGAGTTGCTGAACAACTTTGATATGCTGCTGCTTCCAAAACCAGAGCAAGACATTATGTTGACTTTCAGATGTTTTGACCATAATCACAAGATAGCCCCAGATTCATTTTTTAAAAAACTGTCTAAAATGAATATGGTTCTTTCATGAACTCTGGTCTATTGAAAAACCATGGTGTTGGTGACTTGCTTATTCCTTTGAGCCTAAGTTAACTCCAAGTATTTTCTGAGTGTTGTATTTCCAGGTGATACCTCAGTCTTCCATAGTGTTTGCATGATGGTGTGTGATAGGGATTTCTCTTTTAATGGGGGTTGTGGGAAGCCAAGGAGGTTTTAAAATCTAAATGAAAAAGGATACAGAAGAAGAAAAGCTGTCCTGGAAGTTAGAAGACCTGATTTCTATCCTGGATTTTACCATTTAATTTGCTTTATAATCTTGGATAAATTATGTTACTCACTTGGAGGGACTAATCTTGCAAAAATAAAAAATGCTGTATAATTAAGCAGAATGCCACAGCTTGCTCTAAAGTCCTCTCAGATAAACAAGGGTGAAAGAGCTCAGGTGTTCATATTGTAGGGAACTATGGATGAATGTGAGGTCATTCCTAAGCTTCTTCAATTTTATGTGAGATTTGGCGCATATTTGTATATTTTTGGGGAGAGACTTCAAAGCTTTCATTAGATTTCCAAAGAAATTTATGACTCTCCAATAGTTAATCACCTCTGGATGATAGAAACTCTGAAGGTTTCTTATATTTGAAAATGTTATCTTTCTTTGATTTTCTATCTATTTTTTTTTGTAGTAAAACTTATAGAATAAATAATCTGAGGCTAATTCTATATTATGGAGAAACATTTTTGACTAGAGAAGTCTATGAGGCTCAAAGTCTTATAATTTTT
This sequence comes from Rousettus aegyptiacus, assembly GCF_014176215.1. Classification (NCBI taxonomy): domain Eukaryota; kingdom Metazoa; phylum Chordata; class Mammalia; order Chiroptera; family Pteropodidae; genus Rousettus; species Rousettus aegyptiacus. The sequence goes on from NW_023416306.1 coordinate 22,028,947, forward strand.
GTTCTATTAAACTTGGAGTTGTTTATATGCCAACAATGTTGTTTGTTGCATTATTAACACTGCCTACTTTAAATGACTTTGGGGAAAAAACACTGTTCCTTCAACCAAAGAGTATTCCTCAGCGTTCCCTGATGGCTACCCTGATATAAAGAGGACAGGCATTCTAGGGGAAAATTTGTTCACTGTATTACTTTATTTCCTTGAAAAAAAAAAAAGAGTCTTTTCTGAGTTATTTACTCTTTTTCTTCAGTGTTTACCTTTCATTGACCACTATAAGGCTGTACATTTGAACAGAGTTTTTGTATCTTTCCCAGAAGCAAAGTGAAGGCATTGCTCAGTATTACCCAATGTCTCTTAAATAAATATAACCAATAAGATCTTCTTTGAATTTAATGTGAGAAAAAAGGTTTTTGAAAGATGAACTTGTGTTCTTTCTATTTAAAAAAAAAAATGGCATATGCAATTTATTTCCTTTTTTTGCCTGAGTTGGTCGGGCCACTTGAAGGTCCAGGACTTAGAGCTAAAGTCAATGCTCGAATGTAATTTGCAAGAGGTTATTCATTATAGATGTTTAACTACATCTGTATTTTCCTACATTTACTCTACTATTGCATTTGTTTGGATTGTAAAAGCACATTTTAATTGAAGAAAAATACGCAGAATAAAGTGAGAATCATGAGTAGTCTCATCATTAGGAATAACTTGTTAACTTTCTGGCCTTTCAGTGTTTCTTTTATGCATAAACACTTTGTCTATAATGTTATGATTAAATTCTCCGGTCCATTATATAAATTCACTTTTTTATTTAATAATGTATAAGGAGCATTTTCCATTTCTATTTTCTTTAAGAATATAATTTTTTAATGATGATTTGCTATTCTATAGTAAAAATGTACCATTATTTTAAATATTGCTAAGGTTGACATCTTTCTACATGCATACATGTTGTCTCCTAGTGTCCTTAGAGTTCATATTCAGAAGTAGAATTTTTAAACTTGGTTTGAAGATTTTCATTAATACTGAAAATTTCCTTTCTATAGATACTGCAATAAATCACACTTTACAGCAGCAGTGTTTGAGGGTGGCTGTTTTCTCACATCATTGTCAACAGTTAGCGCCATTTTTTTTCATAATCTTATAAGAATTATAATCTTAATTCATTTAATAAGGAAAAATATATATCATTGTTATACATATCATTGTTAGAATTTGTGTTTCTTTGATTTTAATACAATTCAATGCTTTTAAAACAGTTTATTAACTCTTTGGAGGTTTCTCTGTGTGAATTATATCCATCCTTGTCCTTTGCCCATTTTTTGGTTGTGATATCTGGCTTTTTTTCTTATGGTCTTGCAAAAGTTCTTTATATATTAAGAGTAACACCCCTTTGCCATCTATCTTGCATGCGTTTCTTCCATTTGTCAGTTGTTTTTCAATTGCTGTGAGAAGCACATAGTACATGGAGTACAAATAGGGACGACAGAGTTAGATTCTCTAGGTTCATAGCACAACTCGAAAATTACTCAATGTCTTTGTTCATTTCTTTTCTTACCTAAAATTGGGATAATAGTGCTCGCTCCCTGATATATACAATACTCGGTACAGTGCCTGGAGTACCATGTACCTTCAATTAATACTAACTAGTTTTATTGATTGGAACTTTATTTGAAAATACCCTGTTTTATATTGTGCCAATTTAAGAGCTGTTTTATATCTTTTGGGAGGGAGGGGAAGAAGGCGGGTGGGAGAATCAAAGGAAAGTAGAGAATGCCTATGTCAATACCATTAATACTTTGTGACCGCTTTGTAAAGAACAAATGATACTTCTCCAATTCCAAGTTTGGTTTACACCCCAAATAAATCTGGGTGCATAGAATAATGTAACTTGATATACTTGGAATGTATGCACTGGTCATCAAACATGTGGGTTATTGCATCTATTTAATTGTTTTGGTTTAAATGACATGATGTTTCAGTAACATTTCTAATGAGGATCTCAGGATGTCCCACAGGTCTTTAATTTAAGCTTCGTCTTTTCCATCCAGGAAATATTCCGAGTAGGGATCACTTCCTTAAATAGGAAGAAAACGGCAGGCATAGTGGGAGGTTTCTCCATGAAGAAGCGGCCAGTTGGCCATCCACCCTAGAAGGGCGTAGAATAATTTCACTCAAGACTGGAGACCCCACCAGCTGAAAATAAAACAAATTATGTTCCAAATCCGGTTTTGAAATGAGGAGTGAAGAGCCTCCAATTTGAAAATAATCACATCCACTGTATCTTCATTCCCTAAATGAGGACTCTCTTGCATTTTAGTTAGTCAGCATGCAATGTTCCTTTTATTTCTGTTCTCAAAGTCTTGACATCACTAAAAATAAATGACTCAATTACACTTGTGCATAAGCAGCTGGAAAACGACCAAAATCTTCCCAATCTCTAAACTGTGTAAACAGAGACATCAGAGGGGGAAAGAAGAGAAAAAGGAAACAAAAGTGAAGAGAGCAAGAGAATTTTAAAAATAAAGAAGTTGTACAAAAGAAGCTCGCAGAGAAGAGAAGAGAGTGTTTATTCCATTTTTTTTTTTTTTGTTGTTGCCAGTGGCACACTGCAGCCCATAAAACCCTGGGTGCAGAAAGCAAACTAGGTGGAAAAAAGGATCGAAAACTTTCCAGACACCTTGTGCCCAGCCAATGCACACTCTGGTACTCATCATGCGAAAATGTTGGTAGCTGCCTCTGGTCGAGGCCCCCGGATCTCGGGGGGTGGGGGGGGGGGCTCATCTAGAACTTGAGGACTAATGGAAAAAATAGAAACAATCTCGGCTGGCTAGCAAACCCCAAAAGACAACCACGAACCCCCTCAATTTCCGAAGACTGGTCTTTTGTGGTGGCCCTTTGCTCAGAATGCACAATTACAAAAATGAAACGTTCTAAGTGTCCTCTACACCCACAACATTCTTTCTTTTATTTATTGTCTCCGGTAGAAGAATATACTTTGTCTCCTAGTGTCCTTTTGCCAAGAAAGAAAAGCAGGTTTGGCCGGCAGAAAACCCGATCGTCCGTATTCCTTCCTTCACGTTACTCAGGAGATGAAGGAAAAGGTCACAGGAGTTGTGCAGCTCAGCTGCCTCACCCTGCGTCAGGCTGCATGTTATCTACGCGCTTCAAGGGGAGAACTTCGCTCATGATGAAAGTAGGTCACAAGGCGGTGAAAGGGGAATGAGACTTAACCGAGGAAAATGAGAAGCCAGCGCTGGGTTAAACCCAGGGCCTAGAGCCCTCTGTGCTTCTGAAAAGCTAACCAGGAGGGGAAAGAAAGTGTTTCTCCATGACCTCTCTCTCCTCCTGTTCTCCCAGCCCCTGCTTTGCTCTCATTTTAATCAGTAAATGAAGTGCCCGTGGGAGCCAAGGAATCTGTGAAGGGACCGTGCGAGGGCAGTGGCAAAGAGCTTTCCTCTTTCTCCACACAAAGACAGGCCAAAGGGGAATGGTTTAAATTGCTTCCAGCAGGATTTAGGTTCGGCAGGAGGAAAATCTCTCTGAGTGCGATGAGCCTCTGGAATGCATTACTAAGAGAGGCAATGGAATCCACTTCTGAGATCTCGGAGGACGCCATGGAATGCTAATCTTTCCTTAATGGCTGATATTTTGGTGTAATCAGAGGCGAAGGCATGGATGAGCTTTCAAGTCTCTTTCGCTCCTGAGATTTGAATATGAAATCTGGCAGGAGAATGAAATAGCGGTTGTCCCGTGACATCCCGTAGTATCCAAACTCTGTTTTGTTTAGGTCACGTGAGGCCATTTAGGTGTCCGCCCTCCACCTGTGATTAGGTTTGGGCCCTGGGTATATGATTGTTGTGGTGTGTGCCTGTGTGTGTGTGTGTGTGTGTGTGTGTGTGTGTGTGTGAGAGAGAGAGAGAGAGAGAGAGAGAGAGAGAGAGAGAGAGAGAGAGAGAGAGAGAGAGTAGAGAGAGGAGGGAGGAATATTTGAGGGAAAAAAATCACATTGAAAACAACAGGAATAAAAAGACCATAATGTGAGTCTGAGCCAAAAAATTTAGGAAGTACCGAATTCCTTGACTAAAAGTGTTAAAAATGTAACAAATATTCCAAGGAGTAGGAACCATGCCAGAAATGAAAAGTAGAGCCAAGGCTCCTAGGCTGGGTAGAAGGAAAATGAAAAGGGAAAATGTTAGGGGCAGAATTTTCACTTATGGGACCCTTGAGATGCATTGTCTCACTACACGTGTGTCAAAATAATTAAGAAGGCAGAGGGTAAATGAATGAATGAAAAAAAATGCATAAACTATTTAGTAATCAAAGATAACATCCAGAAATTTATAAATGAGCTTAAGAATTGCTTCAAGGTTATCTTTATAATAATAACATCATTATTTCACTTTTAGGCCCTTTTGCTTTCCAGTGGGTGGGAAATTGGGATAAACTTGTATTTGATCCTGAAGGTGCTTCACGTAGGTAAATGAAGGCCACATGCTTGAGGGTCATGGACTGACGCTCAGCTAAGATCCTATGGGTGGATTGACTTGCAAGGTCATCATCAGGGGTGGAGGGAGACAGTTTGGTGAGTTGGTCAGGCTGCTTGAAGGTCCATAGCTTAGTATTAAGATGCGCTCACTGGTGCATTTTCATTGTGACAATATTTACCTGTGTAGAGAGTCGTACCTATTTTCCTTTACTTCTTTTCTCCAGGGCAACTTTGTCACATAAGCATGTTCATTTCTATTAATGAAGTTGGTAGAAACAATCAGTGTCTAGGTGCCAGGGTATAGGCTAGCCAACATGTTGCTTTCTGGTTTGTGAGTTTTTGAGCTGACAAGCACAGATAAGTGGTAACCTTCCTTTCCCTTGTACTTCACAGTGACATTCATTCAACATTGTTGTACCATGAACCAGGCTGTGGAACAGGGAGTCAGAGATGAATAAGCTAGGCTGCCTGCCATCTAGGCAATCCATTGGGGAATAGCCATTAGCCTGCCTCAGGCTTTGAGTCATGGAACCCGTACAGAGGAGGGAAGGGATGGAGCCTCCACTGATGAGCATCGTGACTCCTGGCATCACATTTTGTAAGACACTGATTTAATAGAGCATGTAATTAAAGAAGGTTAGTAGGCGTCATAACCCTTGATGAAGATGGGTTAACATACCACATCATTTTTGTTTTCCTTCATCACAGGACTGGATTTTAACTGGAATACTTGAAACCTTGTCATTCTCTAAGATGAACAGGACAATGAAACTGCTTAGAAACCATGGCAGCCAAGGTGCTGTAATCCCCTAGACACATACTTAACACTGGAGTTCCTTCCTTGGTGCCTCTCATCAGAATGGCTTTAAGGCAAGAGGTTCTAAGATTTTTCTACTCCTTGGGGATGGGTGGAGTGACATTATTGCTGAATGGCAAGGATGATGTTAATGACCCACGGATGGGAGACATTGAACTGGTGGTAATTGTCTGAACCTCGTCACTGACATTTCTAGGAAGGAATTTTGGCCTTCATGATTTTGGCTGCAAAAGTTGGTAAAATAACCCTCCCTTCCCCCTTCCCATTTTCAGCTCCTCTAGGGAAGAGGAAAACCCCAGACACCAGCTTTCTGGTAACATAATAAGCTTCCCATAACTATGTACTATAAATTATAATAAGCACGACCCTTCTCTTTCTCTTCCTCTTTGTTTCGCTCCCTGAGCAATATTGTAAGAGTCTACACAATCTCATAAGGGACTTGGCTGGCAATCAGTTGAAGACACTGTTCCTTTGGCAGCAGTTCCAAGTGACTAGACTAATGTATTCCTTTTTGCTTAGTTTCTACAAAATTGCATTATGATTCTATGCAGCTGAGGGACTAGGAGAAGAAGCGAAAGCACAGCTAATGTCAAGGCAAAGCCACTCAACCAACCAGTATTATTTCATCTGCTTTAAGTCATGGGGCTGTACACATGTAGCGGAGTTGCTGTCTCCTCGGGTGTGGCCTCTTGGCAGTTAGTGAGGTCCAGGGGCTCTGGCTGACCAAGAAGCAGCTGGGGTTGCAATGAATCTTCACAGAGGTAAAATCTTTCTGGGTGACTTTGTTTTCCGTGTGGCACGACTTCTTTTAACTCTGCCTTTGATCTTCTGGAATACGGCTACGTTTGGGACTGGAGGATATACTCTGCACAAATACCTCTGGAAGCAAAGACCACCGACCAGCTTGCCCAGGTGAATCAGAGAAACAAAATTATTTGTTAAAAGTAATTTTCTGCCTATCTCAGAGTCAAAAGAAATGAACTTTCTTTATTCCAACACTAGCTACCCATGTGATCTAAGACAAGATGTAAGCTTTTCTGCTCCCTAATGTCTCATTTGTAAAAAGATAGGGGAAGGCAAATGATCTCTAAGTTTCCTTATTGCCCACTTAGAATGAACGTAGGAAACCGAGTCTTACTTTCCCTAAGGTGCATTACTAGTAGATGAAGATATTTTCCTCCACCTTTTAAAACAAATAAATATGTACAGTCTTATCGAACCTTGATTGAGGTTTCTAACCATTGTCTTAAATTTCATTTGGTAGAAAGGGAACCAAATTCAGAACCAAATATGTTATCAACATGAAATAAGCCAAGCTCTAGTCTGGATCAGCTTAATAAACTTCAGTGAGACGAGATAGCCTGGACAAGTGCCCCTCTGAGCCTGGGCCACATTCACAGATGCTTTGAGAAAGTGCAGTCTAGCAAAAAAGCAAGGCTCACAATATATGCATGTCTAGCTCACATGACCTCTTGAAAGCTTCCCTGCCTGTCCCATGTGGTGGTTAGTTAATTACGAGGAGCTCTTTCACCCACGTCCACACTTTTAGCTTTCAGCAACTTATTCTCAGTTGTTCACTGATGCCGTCTTGTTATGTATCCATCTTGCCACTATACTTGGTGCTTATTCTTTTGTTTCTGTACTTGTTTTGCCTTTGGACTTGATGGTGGGTACTATGACATTCCTTCCATAATACTTCATTTCATCTAAGTACACTGCTTTAGCCTTCCTTGGTTGAACCTGACCTTGACCTCTACACCATGGGCATGACACTTACCACTTTTGGCTGATTTTCTGAACATGGTAGTAGATAATAGGTGAAATTGGAACAAACAGAATCGAGTCTCTATGAAGATTTTAACAGGGTTTCTGATAGATGAGCAGGGAACACAGAGCAAGTGATACTCTAAAATCTAGGTGTATGGTGGGAATCAAGAACAGATAGTAGGGTCCTACCTACTGGGCTAGAGTTCAGAGTTTGGGCTCTAGTTCCTGACAGTGGCGATGGTGAGGGTTCTAATGGGATCAAGGTCCAAATAGCTCCAAGGATATTGATTAGAAAATCTTAACATGTCAGCAACTTTACCTATAGGACTATAATAGTTAAGTTCTTGGCAACAAATCTTAGCCACTGTGAGGTTTTCTACTCGCAGTCTGCAGTCTCTAAAGGAATGTAATCATTACCCTGAGTCTGTGGCTTGGTACCACCTGGGGCTCTGCTGGTTCTACCTAGCCTTTCCTTGAAGATGGCAAGCCTAACTCTTCTGGTCCAAATAAATCTTATTTAATCGGGTCTTGGAAATTTTGATGTTTTCAGATTTTGGGGGCCAGGTAGATTACATGCAATCAATATTTCCTCTGTTGACACAGCCAACAGAAGGGTTGTCATTGAGGGAAGGAAAGTGAGCAGTAATTGAGTGAGGACAGCATGACGGCATGAGGAGAGAGAGAGGGGAGTCTAGTACGCAGTCAGGAATGAGTTAGGAGAGATGGCACTTCTTAAGGACTTAATATGTACTTGGAAATTAATGTATAAATAAACCATTCTTTCTCGTTTTTCCCGGACTCAAGATGAAAAATTAAAACTAAAGAGAATTATTCAAGCTGTTAGTGGAGGTGACTCAATGATGAGTACTATGATGAAAGGCTACCCTGCTTCGTACCTCTAACCTCCCAGTTCAGGTTGGTTCTGGGGCACAGGCTGAGTTTTGGGGAGGAAGAAGTGTGAGGAGGCAGAGTTGTGTGCTGACAGGGCTTTCTAGGGCAATGTCTTTCAGAGCCAGCCCATTTCTGGCAAAAAGCATTATTCTCTAGGCGAGTGTCTATTTGCTGTGTTAATCTAATACGACATTAACTTCTGAGACAGTTGCACTCGTTTTGCCAATTTTCCAAGCTCAAAACAGGAATGGAGTTAATAAAGTAACAGAGGCATTTTGGATGGTGAAGCTCTACTTTAAAAATGTCCACATGTGTATAATTTTCCACTTTCTTCCTAAATTCCTATTCCTGGAAGGAGCCTTAGAAATCTAAACCTCTTGTTTACAGAAGAGAAAACTTAGGTCATGAGAAGTAGAAAATTCGCTTGAGGTCACATGGCTAGCTAGGGAAAAACCAGGATCAGAATTCAAGACTTCGGACTTCCAGAAAGTGCTTTCTTAACCCTCTCCCAGTCTTTTAATTCATGAATAGATACCTTTGAAGAGTTTCGAGACATTGCTTAGCATCAGGGAGTAATTAGCCTTCCTCCTGCACAGATCATGGCTTTGCCTCAGTGGGCAACTGCAGCTATGTTGAAATCACAGACTTTTTTCAAGGGAGTTTCGAAAAGGTGTGATAAAGCAGTTGTGATGCTTTAATAATAAGCTAATATTTTATTTTCCTCAACTATTTTATGCTGTGATATTATTTTTCATAATAAACTGAGTGTTCACGTTTGTTCCACAAATACTGGTGAATGTCTATTACAGGCTAGTATCATTTAGAAACTAGACAGCAGGTCGTAGTGATGAATAAGGCATCCTTGGTTCTTGTGCTCATGGAGGCTTCAGCCTAGTAAGGGACTTGGAAAGCTATTTTTTGTTTAAGGTCCACTTTACTGTTCCCATCCAGAGTCCCAAGTTGGACTATATCCTTGTCCAGTTTCCTGCCATGAGACTTTATTTGATAAAAACACAATTCAGAAGAGTGAAATACATGCTTTTCCCAAAGTTTGTTCTTAATCAAACAGTTCTTGGTGAAGCAGTTCTACTAACTCAGAAAACAAAGCGAGAGGATGTTTAAAAGCCTTTAATGTCAGGAAAGTATAAAACTGCCTCAAATAGGAAAGTGTCTTGCTCTCAGCCTCAGATATTGGTAAAATTAGGAAGAGAATCAGATTCTCAAGCTCTTTTATTACTCTTTAATAAGAATAGAGTCTTCTAAAAATTTTAAAGTACTCCTGAAAACTACACACAGGAAAATGTGCTGATAGTACCATACCACTTGCCTCCATTGAGTCTATTTGTTTCCTGTTATCACCCTAGGACTTGGCAAACTGCCCTGTCCAAACAAAGTAGGCACGCTATATACTTATTTAATGAACAAATGAAGGAATGAATGATTAACTGTTATGGACATAAATATAAGGTATTAACTTTCACTGGTCACTCACAGACATGTATGAAGCAGAATTTGGAAGTTTACTTCACTCATCATGCTCCTAGAAGAGCTGTGTGTAGGATTTTTGAACATTCTGTTAAATTCCACAAGAAATAAAAATGAAGCTATTTCTAGGTGAAACTCATAATGGGTTTTTGATGTAGAGTGTCAGGCTGGTCTTGAAAATATTACAAGATCACCCTCAAACTGACTTTTACCTTCTGAAAAGGGGGTAGGAGATAGGAGAAGTACTGTTTCTTTTTAAATACTGATCAGTTTGGGAGAAACAGAGGGACATTGGAAGGGAATAGAGAATATGGAAAGAATGAGTACTATGTTAGTATGTTACTATTTACAGGACATTTTCATGTCCACTAACTCATTTCATACTTAAAACAATTGTTGATATTCTTATTGTTCCCATTTCACAGATGAAGACCCCGAGGCACAAGAGTATAAGCCTGTACTCAAAACGAATTCTCCTGACTTTTGAGGTGGTGTTTTTTTTTTTAAAGCACCTCACTCCTTTGCAAACATGGCAACATCACAGCCACCTGCATGCATACGGGCTTTCATTCATGGATCACGAAGTGGGAGCTTTTGTGGTGAATCTGTCTTAAAAATGATGGATGCTGTACATTGGTGCACATTCCCTATTTTAGTTGACAGCATCACCTTGTGGATGAAAATACATCTGGTGTGTGTTTTTATTTGTAAATATATGTATACTCTGTCGATTAGGGATAATGAGCCAAGCTATTATGCTGTCAATCAGAATTATTTAGGGGTTGAGACTTCTTTGCTGGAGTTTATTTTTTAGTAATCAACTGTTAAAAAGTGAGAAAATAATAACATTTAGCCAATAAGCAAATAGAATGAAAGTTGGTTTGTTTCTGGTCATCTTGGTTAAAACTTATTGTAGTTTGGTTTGCTTAATTAATGTTTTTTAAAAAGTAGGAATTAGCATTTATAGTACTTGTGGCTTTGTGGTGAGAGCTAAATGGACAAAGTGAAATCATAGCAGCATAGCAGAATCTCATTGTTTAAAACAAAAGGACATTAGGCTCTCAAGTCCAAAGATTTTGAAGTTCTGCCATTTCAGCTTTGGGTGATTTTAAACTCTTTTAGCCTCAGTTTCTTTATCTCTACCATAAAGAGGAGAATAATGTCAAGCTTATGGAATGACATCAAATGCCTAGTAACCCGGGTCCATATTTTTAAGATTTTAAGAGGAAGAGTACCTGCATTTAATCATAAGAAATGAAAATTCAAGACAATCATCCAACCAAATGCAGACAGAATTCATCCCACTCAAGCAAAAATTTAGACATATTTTAGCAAGAACCTTAGCTGGTTTGAATTCTTTTACTGCTGCAGTTTTTGGTAGACAAATAGGTTCATAAAAATATTTTTTTTTTACCAACAGTGAAAAATGACAAATACCTTGATTTCTCCCTCCAAGGAAACAAACTCCACGACTTCTTGACAACAACAAAAGGGCAATTTATCTCAAATTGATAAATCATTAATAATTATAATAGATTATAATTAAATATTTAATTAACAATTTTAAAATCATTAATTTGAACGATTATTTGATGAAGACTTTAGCAATCTGCATTATACTACATGTAATCTTCTCATTAAATGTTTCCTTCAGAAATTTATTTTTCTCTTGTAAGAGAAAGCCTTATGGGGCAGGCAATCCATGAGAAGGCGGAACAGATTATAAGTAATGTCTCATGTTTGTAGAGTCTGAAAAGGCTGGCCTGCTCAACCCTACCTCCCCAGCCTCTCTGCAGACTGCCAGCCTCCCCTACTGTATACCCTTGCCCCCAGCCCAACCTTCACAGCTGAATGAAGGTCTTTAGGGCACACTTTTAGTTTAAATTTCCCGGCTTTTTGTCAGTTTATGTCAAAGCCATAGCCACCTTCCCCCACTGACTGTGGTGGCTTTGTTTTTTTCCTTCCCCTCCATTTGCTACTTGTCAGCCTCCGTGTACTGTGTCGGCACACTTACAGTAGGCAGAATGCTGATGACAGATGGTGAGGGGGCTGGGAATTGGGCTGCCGTGGCTCTGTGCCAAGGGATCTGCCTTGCTGCCGGAATGTGTAGCTCAGAAGCTCCTCCGTGAAGCCTTGTCCGTTTGGTTTGGTTCTGTGGGCGTGTTTGTGTGTGTGCCTGTGCACACGTGGCATGTTTTGTTGTTGTTGTGGTGGTGGTTGTGGCTGTTTTTTTGTTGTTGTTTGGGCCAATGACAACAGAGGCCTCGCTGGCTGGCTGCTGCTTTCCACTCTTGGCAGTTTCCAGACTTTCAGACAGGAAATTCTCCCAACGATTGCAGCTGTGAATTGGCCCATTTTTCTGGAAAGAGAATAAAGAAAAGAGTTTTGTGGGATCTTTTGCTTTTCTCACACAAGCAGAGACACATTGAATACAAACAGGGGTATGCAGGGGAGATGGAGGGGTGGGTGAGGGGAGGGAGGGAGCGTTCCCTTGGAGCATACACAGAGACTGGCCTAGGTCCTTATGGGGTTTCAGCAATTTGAACCCCTTTGACAGCTGAGAGAGACTCACTTCCATTCATTCCTTCAACAAACATTTGAGAGCTTGCTCTGTGGCTGGTGGTTTACTGGGAGGTGAGGATCCACCAAGAAACAAAATAGGCAAGGTCTATAACCTATGAAACTGTCAATAGGAAAGACAAAATGTAAGTAAACAAACACATATTACAATTACACACTCTTGTTAGTGTTTTCCATGCAATATAATAGGCTAGCAAGGTAGAGACTGATGAGGATGATGATGGTGATGACGATAATGATGATGATGATGATGATAATTATTTACAACTTTTAATGAGTACTGTCCTAAAAGCATTTCTTATTTAATTCTCATTATAACACTATGAAATAAATACTATGAAAATGGGCATTTGGGGGTAGTCAGGGAAGGCCTCTCTAAGGAGATGAAATCTGAGTTGTGATATGAAGGATGCAAAGGAGCCAGGAAGGGAAAACAGCAAGTGCTAAGGTCCTGAGGTAGAGAAGAGCTTCAGGGCATTCAAGTTGTTGAGAAAGACCTATGGGAGAGTGTATAGAAATGAGTCTGTGACAAGTGTGGGAACTGGGGACTTTGAAATGTTGTGGGATACACTTGGAGAAGTAGGCAGGGTCCTTGTTGAGGACTATGTCCTGAAGAGAATTATGAGAATAAGAAACCATAGTTGGATTTGGTGAGAAGAGAAATAATTGAAATGACATTTTTGAAAGATTTCTCCATCTGTATTGGGGAGAATGAAATGGATTGGATCAGGCAAGTGTGGGAATGGGGGTATGGGAGGTTATTTTTTGGCAAGAAATGATAGTGGCATGCATTAGGATGGCAGCTGTGAACCCGGAGAAGTGAAAGGATTAGGTATCTATGTTGGAGGTGGACGGAAGGGGAAGTGCCAGTCAACTGAGTTGATAAGATGACAAAATAACTGGCACCCTGGTTCTGACTCTGGCCACAGGGTGGTGGTGGATGGTGCCATTCACTGAAATGGAAAGGACTGATGACAGACCTGGGGTTCCTCCCTTAACACGTAGAGGAAGAGCATACCCCTTCGTACACTAGAAAAGTCAGTGCCCAGAGATTAGAAATCTGAGGCCCTGGGATGAAGAGGAAATACTTTCCACTGAAGGGAAAAAAGAACCAGCAGATGGAGAAGAAGAGACCTACAGGAGTGAACTGACTTTTCATGGTCACACAGCTAGTAATACTAGTTATTGCTAACATTAACAATTTACTTTGTCTCAAGCACACTGTTCCATGTACCTTACCTGTGCTGAGTCTTCATAATCATATGAGAAAGATATTACTCTTCCTCCATTTTTTTTAGAGGGGAAACTGAGACATAGAAAGTTTAAATAGCTCTTTCAGGGTTGTACAGCTATAAGTACATTATTTATTGCTACAGGTAACAAAACTGGACTTCACATCTGGATCTCGGTTTGTGTTCATAACCATCATGCTATACTAAGTATGATTGAATTAGGACTCTGAATCTCACAACCTTTACTATTTACTTCTTTTCTATTCTGAAATGCCTCTCCGATGCTACTTCTAATGATTACTCTCCCCTACAATGGATTTATATATCCAGGGGCACATTTAGTGTTGCTTTAGGTAGCCAGATGCCCATTCCTCAAATATTTTCCCCTGAAGACTATACGTCATCATGACATGACATCTAAAAAGAGACTATACCTGGAAGTGACATAACTTTCAATCAAAATTTAAAAAGAAAAGGAAGAACGTATGAAATAACTTGATCTATATCTATTTATTGGAAAACAAGTTTAAAGTCAATATATCAAATCATAGAATGCAACTTCTTATTTTCTTGAAAGTCCTAGGGCCAAGTAGAAAGGCGGGCATATAAACATTGTATCAGCTTCATTCCTGTATCTTTTAAGAGATGATCTCTGCACATAACAAAGATGAAAGATCTAGGCCACAAACGATCCCCACGTATAAGCTGACAAGATCCTGTAGGTGATCATCTTGAATGTCCTTCATTCCACATTTCTTCATTGAGGGCAAGATAGGAGAGAGGCTATCTCAACTTCATTTGTTCATATGTATCCAATCAAGCTTCCTGACTGCTGTTGTGAGAGTGATGATGAGCACGCTTTCTGGCGCTTGCCTTACAGACAATTCTTCTGTTCCCAAACTGAAATAACTGCAGGCATTTCTTTTTTTTTAATTTAAAAATTTGTAGATTTTTCTGTTGGTTAGTTGGATAACCATGGGGCTGGGGCCTCATTCTGAAAATATTCTACATTGATATCTTATACCCAGATGATAGGCTGCCTCACCAGGTTGGTTCTGAAGATGAAGTGAGATTCTCCATGCTGGCCACCATCACATCAGGTAGCAAGGACACGGGAGGCAAAATGGTTATTCATGTTTCTCAAAAGGGGTACTACCCAACATTATTTTATGTTCTATCAAAAATGTGCTCCTCAGTTAAGTCTTAAATATGTTGCATTTTATTCCTGCCATGTTGGAATAAGTCCTATCAGAAAGAAAACTGCTTAATTTTGCTGAACATAGTATTTTCCATAGCATTGCCATCAAGGCTAGTGATTTGTTGTGTGACTAATGCCCTAGCCAGATAATTGTTTAGCCCTTTCAAGCAAGGCGTTTTGAGGCTAAATCCCTCTTAACATAAAACCCTAAGAGAAAAAATATTGTCTAGGATAAGGTGTTTCCAGTCAGATGCGCTGGAGCTCATGTACTGGCTTAGTCTATTACATTCTGTAATTTTGGGCAAGCATACCTACATTCCTTAAGTTCCTGCATCTACAAAATGGGAAAATGAATCTTTCTTGTAATTTGTTTATTCATTAGTAAATTCATGATTTATGATTTCAAGATTTTGTTAGAGAATTTATTCCTTTAACAAATATTTACTGAACATCCTCCACCTTTTTGTTCTATTCAGGCCCTGAATAACTTGGGTGATGCCCACCTACACTGGGGAGGACAAATTGCTTTATTGAGTCCAATGAGTCTGATGTTTCGGATGCTAATTTCTTTTAGAAACACCTTCACAGACACGCCCAGAAATAATATTTATCCAAATATCTGGGTACCCTGTGATCCAATCAAGTTGACAGATAAAATTCACCATCGTACCAGCGCACCTGGAGGTGAATTATTCACTCATGAGAAGTCCCTGATCAATCTTCTGTACTTATTCCATCCTGCAGCACCAGTAACTTGTCTTCTTTTGATATTACATAGCAAGAGAGATTCACCAGCAAGTCTGGTCTACGCCAGACCAGGACAGTTGTTTTTCAGAACCTCTACGCAGAAAGGAATGTCACTCATGACCTGGGTAGTTAATGCAAGATGTGCCAAAGTGAAGACATGGTATTTGCCCAGTTTTCAACAAGAGTTTTAAAAACACTATTCTGACTTCTACACTTTGTGCTGGGTTTTTTTTCTTTTTTTCAATTTTTGTGTTTTCAAACTTTGTTCTTTGATTTGAGAGATTTATTTTTGAAAATCAGCACATAAAGATTTTCCTTTGAAGATGAAGATATGACTGAGGGGAGAGAGGAAGAAGATGGCTGGTTCACATGTGCTCTATGTGGTTCTTCTTGCTCCCCAGGTGAAGAAGATTTGGGATCCCCTCACCTGCTTCTTCCTTCCTGCTGCACTCCCAGCCTTGAAAAGGAGCCCTGCATTTTAAGAGACCCCACCCTTGTGGAAAGCACTGGATTGCTATAGTTAATACAGGGCCTAGGTAGCTAGACAGAAGGCTAGTGGACTATCTTGCTTTTGTCTATGAGACACTGAGTCCTTGCTCATCAATGCTCCTAACTCTGCTGTGCCCAGAGCTTTGGCTCACCAAATATAGGGCAACTCATAATGCATAGAGTTGGAGTGGCTGTAAGAATTAAAAACAAAAACAACCTACTTCATCTGTGTGATTAGTCAAAAGGAAAGCAGGAGCAACAAAACTGGTGAACATAAGTGATTATCAGGTGGGAACTGAAAGACTAGCAACTTTTCAACCCTTTGTTGTATAGAGTTTCTCAAACTCAGCACAATTGACATTTGGGTATAATTCTTTGCGTGTGGGTGCATTCCTGTGCATTTTAGAATATTTAGCAGTATCCCTGTCCTCTACTCACTGGATGCCAGCAGCAACTGTTTCCAGACGTTGTCAAATGTCCCCAAGGGACAGAGGCAAAATTGTCCCCAGTTGAGACCACTGTCCTAAAAGCAAGAGTTCTTAAAATTTTGTAGCAATGGACTCCTTTGGCCATCTGGAGAAGGCAACAGGCTTTTTCAGATTAATGTTTTTAAATGTATAAAATACGGTCCATAGAATAACAAAGGAAAGCACTTATACTGGAGTTATCAAAATATTTAAAAAACAAATTTGTGCCATTGTAATTTATGTACTTCCACAAATCATCAACTTACATTTTCAGTGTTGACTGAGTCAACCCATTTATTTCTTAACATTATATTCTCTGGGAAGAGGAATTATATAGAGATACATTTTTATCCAGTTTGCTTATTTATTGTGTGAGTAATTCCAATACACTTACTTACTCATAAATCTCACATGCACATGCACATGCACGTGCACACATACACACACATACACACAAACACACACACACACACATGAGCCCCTTAATTTTGTGGGTCTTTTGGCTCCTGTGTGGTAGAAAAGTCCAGTCCAGGGGCGTCTTCTAGAAGGTCCTTTGGAGTCTTAACCAGGTTTCTATTGACAGAAGCAGGGCTCCTGCAGGATTTATTGCCATGTAATGTTATCTCCCTACTGAAGTGAAGTGTCTGATAAACTGGGTCTGTGAGCATATAGTAATGAAAACTATAGCAAAGGAACTGTGTAATGGAAATCATGGAGGGCAAGAGTGGCTGAGCCAAAGAGAGAAATCAAGACAGGCTTTCACTTGAAGATTTTCTTTTGAAAACTAGCTTTTTCTCAGTGAAGGGAAGCCCAGATCAGCTGTGGAGCAAAGTGAGCCTTCTCACTCTTGTTTCAAAGAAAACAAATAGGCTTTATCATGGGCATAGCACTCCACAGTTGCCGTAGTCTGTAAGGCATACACGAATTATAGATTAATGGACTCTAAAGCAGAGGTTGGTGATTTTGAGTGCTTGCTGTGTGATGGTCAAGACTCTGTACTATCATAAGCTGCAATTATTTCTTTTGCAAAATATGGTTGTTAAACTAGCTGCAGGGTTGTAACTCAAAGACCTACGGACAGGGAATGAAGACAATAGGGAGTAGTGGGGACTGCGGTCAATTAGATAGTATAATACTTGTTTGAAAGAGGCACCACTGCTCACTTTACATCCATCAGTATCACACTAGACTGTGAGTCTAAAGTTGCTAAATCTCTCAGACTTTTTAAAAAATCTGAAATTTGAGTTTTAAATTTTGACAGCTCTTTCAAAAATTTAAAGACATAGCGCAGGTTGGATCTGATCCTAAGCTGGCCATGGACGATCTCTAAACTCTTGCAGTATTAACAGCTCAACGAATCCAAGTAGAAATGCTTATTACTTATGACATAACTCTTTACATTCACTTTTTATAGTGTTTTACAGTTCGCAGGTCACTTGCATGATTTTATCTGAGTCTCATGAAAACCCTGTGCACTACTGTTATCCCTGTTTACAGAGAAGGAATCTTAAGTTTAGGAGTGTTAAATGACTTGTCCACAGTTACAGAGAAAGAAAGTGGCAGACCCTAGATTCATTCTCTAGTCTTGGACTCTCTGGCACTTCTGCCAAACATATAGCCTTGTCCCATAACACGAAACCTTAGTAACCCTATTTAGCATCTCTGGAGGTAAAAAAAAAAAAAAAAAAAGAAAAAAGAAAAAAGAAAAAAGAAAAAGAGAAAAGAAAAGAAAAGAAAAGGAAAGGAAACATCACCACTCAACCACTGATCTGTGTAAATCTGTCCTTGGAATGAAGAAGGATTATGAGATGCTCACTCTTTAAGAAGGAGCATCTGAATCTCCATTCTTGTATGAGATTGAATGTCAGGTCAATGTTTCTTCTAAAGCTTTGGTATTCCTCAGTCACTTCAAAGAAGAAATAGGCCTGGAGGAAGGAGCCTGATATTCTGGTCATGACTCAATTGTGTGACTTTTGACAAAAATTCCTTTGCCCTCTCCCTGAACTTCAGGTTCCTCATCTACAAAACAGGAACCATGATATGTAAGTGGCAGAGCTGGAAGCCAGATCAGTATTGCAACCTATTCCATGAAAAAGCAGCAATTTATCCCTTAAAGATCACTGGCAATTGGGGGAAGCAGACCTCCAATGTGCAATAACTATACAGGGAGGGGGGTACGTGCTACTAATCACGGGTGCATGGGAGTGATATAGAAAGAAGATATGGAGCAAGGCATCCTGGGTATTTAGTACTTATAAACAATTCCTGTTAGTGACTATGAATAAATGTAATATAGAAGCTGACTCTATTTGTGTTATCTGAATGCTTCTCACAAAAGATTAAAATTTGTGAGTATACAAAGATATACAATTGAAAGGAGTCTTCCACCCTCCCTGACTCCAAATTTTACTTTCCAATGGATAACTTAGATTCCTGTGTGCCTTCTCAGCATTTTCTATATATATAAAAGTACATATGAATATTGTATATAGCTCTATCTCTATAGCTGTATCTGTTTATATATTCCCCATATTTTACAAATGTGAGAACACTATACACATACTTCTTACTTTTCTTAGTTAAAAAATTAGTTTAAAAATTTTCATAATGGTACGTGAAAATTTTTCTCATTCTTCATAGGAATTGTACAGTACTCCGTCATTTCATCTCTTTAGGTAGCCACGTTAGTCGGCTCCAGCTACTTTAACAAATTACCGTAGACACGGTGGCTTACACAGTATTTATCTCTCAGAGTTCTAGAGGCTGGAAAGTCAGAGATCAGAGTGCCAGCATGTTTGGGTTCTTGGCGAAGGCCCACTTTCTGATTTAGAGGGGGCTGTCTTCTACTTGTATCCTCACATGGCAGAAAGCGGAGAGAGAAAGGAAGCAAGCTGTCCCATCTCTTCTTATAAAGGAGCTAATTCCATTCATTGGGGCCCCACACTTATGACCTAATTAACTTTCAAAGACCCCCTACCTCCTGATACCATCACTCTTAGAGGTTAAGATTTTAACATACAAATTTGGGGAGAGATAAACATTCAGTACATAACATTTATCTAGTAATTTCTAATAGACAAACATTTAGAGTATGCCAATATTTTTTCTGTTTCAAAATGTTTCAATATACATTCTTGTATATACCTCTGAATACAAGTTCATTATAAAATAAATTTCTACTATAGCTCCTTTACAGGTTTTGAATATTTATCTTGCTCTTTGAAGAGGCTGTGGCCTTAATACCTTAAAGAACATTTGAAGAAAGTACTTACACATTTTTACCAACATCTTGCATTACAAAACTTTTTGACTTTTGTCAACTGAAATGTGAAAATGTTGTTTTCATCTGCATTTATTTGCTTTTAATGAAGTTGAACATCTTTTCAAATCCCTATAAGTCATTTGTACATCCTGTGAAGAAGGCTGCTCATGATTTGTCTTCATTTTTCTATTGGGTTGTTAATTTTTTTCTTATTGAATAATAAGAGCTCTTTATATATTAAGGACACCAGACTACTTGTATGTCATATGTGTTGCAAAATTTTTGCAGCTTGTTTTTTGTCATAATATCTTACAGATATATTTTTAAAGGTCTGTTTTTCAATGCTTTAAAAATCAAGATGATTCTTTAAGACTACCTTGATCACTTGGCTAATACTGCTGAAATTTGGGTTTCTACAACTTCACCAAGATGCTTTTGCTTGTCATCCCAAGAGAATGATGTAATGCTTCTTGTACAAGACCTGGTTTATGCCACTGTGAGTCATTAGAGTTACTGGAAAAACTTAGTGACCACTGGTATTTTTGGCACATTTTCCATAATTCTCTGAGGTATTGAGGGCATTCAAAAGGGAGTTTTTCCTCATTGTCTCTGTATCCCGTCATTGTTTTGACTGACTTCAAAGCTTTGTCTCTGCGAGAAAAAAAAATAAAGAAACCCCAAAGCAAAAAATGTCTGCCTAAGTTATTTTGAGTTCATAAAAAATAATGTTCAGCTAAACCAGGAATTTTGGGAGGAAGATCCAGAAGACTTACGGGAGAGTTTGACACCTTCAGGCATCATATTTGGTTTGCAAGCCACACAGTGAAGTGCTTAAAACACCCCAGCCAAAGAAGAGAGGATGTCCATTAATCATGTAGAGATACTGACAGAAGAACTTGACTTCAGCCTGAATCAGTAGAGACAAAGGTCGCATACAGTCAACGAAGTAAGAAGGTTGCCATATTTTTATTCTGATCCAGATTTGATAAGAAAGGGCACAAAACACTCCCCTCACTACAGACATCGGTTCATTCAAAAACCATTTGGCTCAGAACTGTCTGATTCACCATCTGAAACAGCATTAGACATATAGGGAAGAGAAGACTACCTTTCTTCCAAGTTCACAACTGCAAAAACAGTCCTGGCAATGCGCATCTGTGCCATCAAGGCTTCCCATGGATTAATTAAGGGGGAAAGAGGAGAGTGTATACACTGGTCTATATGGAACTTTTGCCTCTAGTTGCTTATTATTCCTGGTTGTCTGTATTTGTTTATAGCAGGACATAGAATTTAGTGAGTTGTACAGTTCTTGGCTTTTCTGATTTAACCAGAGATCAAATTTCTGGGCTAGGTGAGGTAGAGTGACCAATAGTCTCAGTTTGCCTGAGATTGTCCCTGTTTTAGTACTGGAAGTCCTGTGCCCTGGGAAGTCTCAGGCAAACTAGGACAAGTGGTCACTCTAGGGTTTGGTCTTGTCTAGCTGATTCTTTCTTTAGTCTTGTTATTCTATTGAAAAATTAAATAAGATAAAATGGGTTTAAACTTAAGAGGAAATTTGGTAATATATAAATATGATCACAGCTTTTGGGATGAGAAATGCTAGAAAAAGGTATGCAAGACCATACTCTCATGGAGAGAAAACAGTTTTTGAGGTCACTTCTAGTACTCTGATTCCCTGACTATATAACACTATTCCTGTCATCTTGGGAAAGTAAGGTCAGCCATCCTTAAAATAATCTTTATCGTCATTTATTGCATGCTTACTATGTACCCAGCTCTGTAGTGAACTCTTTAATTTTATTCTCTTGACAGCTGTAGGAAATAGATCTTAGATGCAATTTATAGATAAGAAAACAGATATAATTTATAGGTGAGAAAACAGGCCTGAAGAGGTTATGTCATGACTATAGCTACACAGGTAGCAAACGGTGACCACAAGATTTGAATTCAGCTCTGTGTGGTGACAAAGCCTATGCTCACAGCCTTTTAATCCCATCTTTATTTACAAATCATTCCGAGCAATCATTTCTGTTGTCTCTCTGATAGAAAGTTATCAATACTGCTTCTAATGTGATCCCTGGAGACCAAAGAAATAGTAACACTAACAACATACGCATTTTACATTTCAAAACACTTTTTCTTCTATTTTCTACTGTCATGTCCCAAAGATGCTGGGAAATAGTGAATGTTGATCATACCTCTATTTACAAGGGTTAGAAAAGAGAAGTATGTAGCTCACAGTCAACGCTGATGCTCATGCAGAGATTAATAGAAAAACTGGACTTAACGTTTACAACTCATGGTCCTAACTCCTTCTGAATACCAAGTCTATTTGGCAGAGATTAAGGGATTCTGCCACCTCCTCTAAGCAGCTCTCCTAGGCCTCTTAGCTACAAATGTTCTCTCCTTAGTATACAGAGTCCACCTTATTGACACCCCCCTCTTTTGTTGCACTTACCTATGTCTCTCTTTAATTATGGTTATTGGTAACATGTAACAAAAGAGAGTAATGGGGACTGTGGCTAACTAGAGGGTACCCGTTCTATCTACCAGTGGCATTACTATGCAGTTTTAGTCTATTATCGCTATGTTATAATGTGGACTTAATAAGCCAGATTTTCCAGACTTTTTTAAAGGGAACCCGAATTGGAGTTTTAAATGTTGATGTCTCCTTTAAAGTTTGAAACACAGAGTGCAGGCCAAATTTGACCTCAAGATAGCCAGCATTCTAATATTAACCACTCAGTGAATCTAGTAGATATACTTGTTGTCTGTGAAATAATATTTTGGTTAACATTATTTAATGCTTTACAGATTGTAAGTCACTTTTATGATTTTATATGAGTCTTGTGAAAACACTTCAGAGTACTATTAACCCTATTTTTACAGAGAAGGAAATCGAAGCTCAGGATTGTTAAATGACTTAACCCATGGTCACATGGCAAAAAAGTGGTAGAACCTGGACACATTCTCTAGTCTAGACGCTCCCAGCCCTTTCTGCCATCCATACTGCCTTATATCCGTTTCTTCCTGGATATGTTAAGGGTTGACACCTGCCTATTCACTTTTATCCTGACAGTGATGTTTTATAAATAATAAGTGCCCAATGCAAGCTTATTTATATGAAAAAAGGAAAGAAAATATATAGACACACATAGAGGTAGAAAAACAGCCAGGGCGAATTATATTGCTTTTTTTATTCCAATAAACTAGTTGCATTATAATTTTTTGTGACTATCTTTTATGATGTAGGGATCCACAATCAGAAACTCAAACCATTCCATTTTTTGGTGCAACTCTTGGAATTCTCATTACATCTGTGCACATAGTCTGCATTCAAAAGTGTTTCAGTAAATATATATTGATTAGCTATGCCAAGCCTTCCTTATGAAAGATTTGAGTGTGTGTGTGTGTGTGTGTGTGTAAGAGAGAAAGAGGGAGACAGAGAGACAGAGAGACAGAGATAGAGAGACAGAGACAGAGAGACAGAGAGAAAAAAGTTTAGGTTTGAGTATGGGCTGTGTGTTACTGAATCAGAGAACCAAAAGCAATGAATAAGTAAGTGATCTCTATACTCCTGAAGTTCATATTTAGTGAGATCTTCTAATATCTAGGCCAGGGGGAAATAGCACCATTTGAAAGAAGAGAAAGATTGGGAGAGAAATAAATCTTAATCAATAAGAATTCGTTTGATTTCAACTCAGTCCAGATAAAACAGTCTCTGTCTTCAAAAAATTTACATCTAGTTGGGAGGCAGAGGTTTATACACATTCACATGGACACACAGACACACATTCAAATTTACGCTCACATTCAGAAATTGTCACACTTAGCCAACAGTATCTTTACTTAATTTTATGTCCAGGGTGATTTAGAACTAAATTGTTACCTTCTATCCTTTATAGTTTTTTACACAGAGCTGAACATTTTTCAAAAAACATAATTTTCAAAACCCAAATAGTTTTTCTTCTTTTTAGCCAATGATCCTCTATCTTAATTTATATATTTTTGTAACTTAGCTACTCTGTAAAGAAGGCAACTTGCCACATTTTCATGTAAAAAAGCCTCCTTGATACTTTCATTTGCATGATGTCAGAAGCTGCTTCTTCCAGTGTGAATCTGAATGAAAACCTCTCTCCTTGGGAGACGCTCCTGTACCCTAATGTTTGACCACTTGTTTCCTAAGCCCAGTTGCTTCTTTCCTCCTTGGGCCAGCAGAGCTTCGCTTTTTATATTTGTAGACTCTAAAGCAGCCCCCGATGAACTGGGTCTCTCTTCAAGCTGCACAGCTCCCGTGAGTAAGCCATTGAATCATGAGCCCATGGCTTGTATTACGGGACCTCCACCAAGCCCAAGGGCATCTGGGAAGAATGGAGATTCTCTGTGTCCCAGGGCGTCAGCCCATAACTCAGAAGGAGCCCTACAACAGTCTCTACAGGCTCTTCTGGTTATAAGGAGTGAAATGTGGATTGATTGGTCCAAGTGCAATGCCTCATCCATTTTGAGTTGGAGAAGGAGGACTTGAGATCCATCATGAGGTCTTCTTGCTGTTCTTTATTAGTGAGACAACGCTGGTGCATAACTTGTGTTCATTCTGCTCATATCTTCCTGTGGAGTCAGCTCCATGGGGATCTTGCAAGGAGATTTTAAAGGGATATTTGTTATTATTTTATCCAACTGACTGCTTGAAATAAAAATATTAAAAACTATGGGTACAAGACAACATCAGACCTTTGAGGTTTGCCTCTCTGCTATTGCTATTTCATAATTTAAAAATAAATAAATCCACAGAACCATCTTCTTCTACTAAAAAACATAGACATCAGGGGAATGACTGAATAACTCTGAGGTTGTGACCATTCAGCCCAGGTGTTTGCTTTCAGTGCAATATTGTTTGACCTTAGATTTTTGCTCTAGATTTTTTGCTATAAATGTTAGATGATATTTAAGATAAGGTTCATTGAACCAAAGCAAGATAATAGCATTGACATGACACTGGCTAGAGAAACTAGAATAATTTAGTAATTCATAGACTCAGGCAAAATAAAAAATAATTTACTACTTTAATGCAGTTGGTATAGCAATGGTTTGGTGTAGTGGGTTTCCTTATCACAAGGAATAGCTATGTTATTTTGATAAAAGATGTGGCGCCTTTGGTTTTCATCCCCCCAAAAACAAAACAAAGCAAAAATAGAGCAGCCTCCACTTCCTTACAAAATCCTAATGATGATGTCAGCAGAATGTAAATGATCTCCAAATGTCTGTTTTCTCATTAGCTGGTGAGGAGCACAAATGCCCCTCAATCCTTCTTTCATGACCCTGCACTGAATTTCACCATCATTATAGAAGAAATGGGTAAGATGGAAAGAGTTTGTACAATTCCATCCTGCCATTTCTTAGCAGTGCTACTTCGTGCAATTTTTTTTTGTCTTCTTTGAGACTCTATTTTCCCACAAATCAAACGAAGCTAACATTATTTACTGTACAGGTTGTGAGGATTGAAAGAAAGTAAAATTCTTTACCTCCTGCTTAGCACAGGGTGTACCCCATTACTCAATCTTAGGTTCCCTCTACCTTTCCTAGCTGCCACCTACGTTTCTTGTACTTCTTTTCCCAGAGCCCTCCATGTTGTCTCAGGGACAGCTCTGGACAGCCTCTGTGCACTGCCAGGGACTACAGCTGCCACAGAGCTGGTATGCAGGGAAACTCTCCCATCTAGACAGTCTTATGTGGGCTGTCTGGATGACTTCTACTTACAGCACTGCCTCAGTTGTTTGCAGAACCAGCAGATACAATGTACTTGCATTTTGTTCATATCTAATATGGGCAATGGTTGGATTGTTATTAAAACATCTCAAGAGATGCTGTCTGGTTTAGCCTAAGGACCCCTGGTGAGTCTGTTCATCTGAAAATGAACCAGCAGTAAATTCTACTTGGACTTTTCATTCACTCATTTTCATTTGACAGGTAGTTACTATATACTGCACTGGCTACATGTGAAGGAACACTCTTCCTGAATTTTTCAATCTTCCTTTTAGAGAGGCAATATAATTTGATAATGGAGAATATCACCTATGAAATCAGGAAGACCTGTGTTCAAATGTCGACTCTGCTGCTCATGCTCTGGGCAAGGTATTGAACTTTCCTGAGCTTCGATTTCCTCTTATGACAAATGGGATAGAAATAGTACTTCCTTGAAAGGGCTGTTGTGAGGATTAAATGAGATAAACATGAGATATTTTCTATTAATAGTAATTTCATTATGATTCTTTTTATTTTATTCTTGTTTGGGATTGATTAGCATTCTAGATTTTATTTGTCTTTTCACTCTAAATTCTGACAAAATATACTGCCATTTTCTTTTTCATAATAAATCAAGTTGTTTGGTTCCTGTATTACCATAATTTAGGTTCATAACATATGAAGATAAGCCCAAGACCATGAGGGTATTTTTGTCATCAACCTTCTTGCCTTGATTATCTGACCTACAAAATGAAAACAGAGCTATTGAGAGACTCCAGAAGAGCGGGGGAGGTTGGCTTGACTCATAGCCTATAACTGATGGAGATCTAATTGCATCCTACTTCAGGATCCTGGGATGACCTAGGAGGACACAGGGATTATTTTTTCAATGAAGTCTTTGAGGTTTCTGGGCAAGTTGGGGAGCTGCTTCTAAGGCTGCTCTTCTGACTACAGTCCATTGAAATCAAGATTCTCATTTAAACTTTGAGCTTTTATTGAACACCTATGCTAAGAATTGTAGATTCTGAAATGAGAAAGACATGTGTTCTGACTAAGGAGACCACAGTCTAGTCAGGAAGGAGAGCGATCCTAGAAGTCTCCCACAAGGGTATTCCACCAGCTTAGTGCCAGGTAAAGAGAAAGAAATAGATGGGGAAGAGTGGTCAGTTTCAGAAGCAAGAATGCCATTCATATATGCATGGGATTGGAGGGGGAGAGAGAGAGAAAGAGAGAGAGAGAGAGAGAGAGAGAGAGAGAGAGAGGGAGAGGGAGAGGGAGAGAGATAGAAGAGAGAGAGAAAAGTGGATAGTGATGAAAGATGAGATCACATAAGCAGGAAAGGGTCAGATAGATTATGGAAGACTTTTTAAGCCAAACACGAGAGCTTGGACTAAGAGCCCTGCAGAGCCACTAAAGGATTTTAGCAGTGAGTGTTATAATCAGTTATGCATTTCAGAAAGATCACTTTTGCTTGCACAAAATCAATTGGAATTGGACAAGAATAGAAGTAGAGAGAACTGATGGGAGGCTGACTCAGTGATCCAGGTTAAGACATGGAACTGGCTTGAGCTAAAGTGACAACAGGAAAAGGACACAGCATTAAGAGATAGTAACAGGCAGAAAGAGTAAGTTTAATTAGCTAATTGTGTAAGGTTAGTGAGAGAGCTGGAAGAATCAATAATTGCCCCCAGTTTTGTGGCTTGGGAAAAATGTGTTGATAGCATTTAATCAGTTAGAAATTAAGAAGAGAAAGAGAGAAGAATATGAGCTAAGGTTGAGACTTGAAGCATCCGTAAGACAACCAAGTAGATAGTAATACACATTTGGAGCTCAGAAGAGGGAGCGGAGCTGCCATAAGTATCAATGGTGGCTGAAATCATGTAAATGCTGAATGAATTCATTTGTTGAAATGAAGTTCGAAACAACTGGATGAATCAAGAAAGGAAGAGGGAAGAGAGAAGCAGGCATGAGATGGGCCTTGTTTTCTTTCTCAGTGACCATGTATATCACTTAACGAGGACTAATTGGTCTGGTTGTGTCAGGCTGAAGGTGGGAAAACATTTTGGGAAGCCACAGACATTATGCAATTTATGACTGGTAGATTTTTCAGATGCTGTATTTTGCTATCTATGCAATTCAGTTAAATTGTAGCATGTTGAACCTCAGTGATTGTGTAATCTGATGATCAAATAACTAAAATCAGTTGTTATTTATTATTATTATTTTTTTCAATTTGATTTCCTGCATCAGCAATGGCATGGAGACATATGGCCACAAAAAGTGAAAACAACTTTCTCAGAATTGCTGACCTACTCCATGGCTGGGCTCGTTCTTCTCAGACTTGGAGACCCTTAATCCTAACATGGTCATTGTCTTTTGAATAGCTTTTGGCAGGATGCTAA
Organism: Rousettus aegyptiacus; assembly: GCF_014176215.1. Taxonomy (NCBI): domain Eukaryota; kingdom Metazoa; phylum Chordata; class Mammalia; order Chiroptera; family Pteropodidae; genus Rousettus; species Rousettus aegyptiacus. Next base: position 22,056,509 of record NW_023416306.1, read on the forward strand.
GAAGCAGCACAAAATTTTAGGGTAAAATGTGATCCATTTCTCAGTCTTGCATCTGAGAAGTGAGACCTGCCTGTATACTGCTAAATATCCATGCACACCCTGTATATTCCTAATCTCTATCATCCTCCCACCTCCCAAATGCCAGGCTGGTGTCAGAATAGAAAAAAGATTAGCAGGAAAATTCTCTCTCATCAACCCTGTTCCAACAACGCCACAGAGCCTATTGCATATTCCACCTTTGCTACAAGCTGAGCTGCTCTTCACATGAATAGGACTTAAGTGCATGCCAGGAGTCTAAATTATGCAATGGAGACCATCACTGTGTCTCAGAGAAGAGACTTCGGCCTTAAATGAGGGGCCAGAGGTCACACTTGGAGTTTCCAATTGTTCTGTCTTTCAGTTTTGAAAAAGCTTGCAGCTTTTATAAAAAGCTCTCTCCAAAAGCAAACTATCCTAGTATTTTTTTTTTTTTCTGACTTAACGAGAATGTTCTTTGGCAACTGAAAGGCACATGAAAAGCAAGAGGCAAAAAAGTAAGAAGACTTCAGTGGGTTTTCCATGCTTGTTTTCTGACACCATGAATGTAATGCAGATTCCAGTGTGTGCACAAATCAGAGTGGCTAATGTTATTTGAGCTCTAATTTTTCTGCAGTAATAAGGGGTTCGAAGAAAGGAACTAGGCTGTGTATCTCCTATAAATTCAGATGCTGTTGGGCAGGTGCTCGGATTTCTATTTGTATGAGAATGTTGAGATCCTCGTTGGAGGCATCAGTAACTCGTAAATTGAGCTGACGGCTGGTTCTCAGGCTGAGTCTTGTACAACCATGGGGAAAATCACATCTTAACATCACAGGAAATGGGGAAGAAACTGTCATTAAAAGAAGAAAACCATGGTGCACCTCTTGGTCCTGAAATAACAACAATGATAAAAAATTATTGTGTCTTTTTATATGATAGTCCCTGTGCTGGTGCTTTATAATCTATGCTGTAGTTATTATTATTCTTCCCCTTTTATAGATGAAGAAGGTGAAGCATAGGGACATTATATTCCTTGCTCAAGTTCATATAGTGGACAAGAGGGGACTGGTATCTGGGTCCATCTGACTCCAAAACCTGTGTTTCCTGCCCTTATATGATACTAGAAAAGAGAGGGGTGATGTGAAATGAAGCTTGATTCCACCCTTTTTATATGGCCTGGACTCCAAACTTCGTGCGAGTGTTCTAGGTAGGTTCTACTCCTAAGGTAGCCTGAAAGAATGGAAGACACCATCACATAAATGGGCTCTACTTCTTCAGGGCTGGCAGGGCAACTGACCACCAAGAATACTCTCCAGGCTTAGGGCTGAGTGCAACACAAGAAAGGGGAATATTTCTGCCACCCATGCAGATGTGCACCCCTGTTCTTACTTTATAGCTGGGCCGTAGCTAGAACTCTGCCAATACAGATGATGTTGTACGATGTAGTAGAAGCTGAAGGAACAGGACCGGACTTCACATTCTGTATGACTCTGGGGAGAGTCACCATAGGAGAGACAGTAGCTGAGTCATAACTATTCCTGAGTCATTGCAAGAACCCCCAAAATAGGAGTTAATGACTTCAGTGGGCACTGGGGATTTTGTTCCAGGAGACTCTTTCCTCTTGCTTAGCACAGACTCTCCAAATTGGCTTTGGTGTTCTTTGAACATAACAGCCTGTTCCTACTTCTTGGCCTTGTTGCAGCTCTGCCCAGAATTTCACCTGGAAAGATCCTTCTTGGACTTCAGGTCTTAGTTCCAAAGTTATCTTTTTAGAAATGTACTGTCTAATTAAATTAGCAACATTTCCCTAGTGTCCATGCACTGGTCACTTTCAGCCACATCATCCTGCTTTTTATTCCCACAGCACTTAAATAATCGTGTTCCTTTTACTCGTTTACATATGTTTACTATCTCTCCCTCCTCCTTGGAATGTAAGCTCCACTGTTTCAGAGACCTCGTTTGTTTCACTCAGTGCCATACTCCACACATGGAACAGGGCCTCATTTAGTAAATGTTCAAGAACTACTTCTTGACTTAATGAATGGATAAGTTAATCAATGAGTGGAATATGGCTTGTCATTATCATTATTATAACCGTTTTATGCTACCAAGCCCTCAGTGGCTGGAGGACAAGTGGGTACCCAGATGGGTGAGGCCCAGATGATCTACTCAGAAACCAATTGAGAGGAATAAAAGAATAATCAGGTAGAGCACCTTCTGTGGGCCAAGGGCATTGCATGTGCTAAATCATGTAACTGCTACAAGTGAAAAAATGTGGGCGCAGGCTATATAGCCAGTCAGTATAACGAGCAGAGGCATGCACTTAGGTCTTTGACTCCACTGCTTTTTCCATGCAAACAGAAGGAGTGAGAGAGAGGGTCAAGTGTAGTTTTAAGTATTTCCGTTACTGTCTTTGCTGTACAAATGGGGCGCAGAAAGTTTTGGTAATTTGCATAAAGTCACTTAGCTAAAATGTAGATGGCTGGTTTCAAAGTCCATGCTCCAAATCACTGGAATATAATGACACCTTCCAGACAAGATGAAGAGTTTTCTGAGGAGCTGACAGTGTGTCTAGGACTATCAGGATGTGTGGGGTTCTTGAGAAAGGACTTCCACATCAAGAACATTTGCTTGAGGTAAAGCCTGCTGTGTTTTCTCCTCCTGTCTCCTGACATTCTTACTGATCTGCCTTCTGATATTCTTAGAAATGTTACTGCCTCTGCTTTTCAGGTAAAGGACACAGTGGATACAGGAGTAAATGGGATCCATGTGAGCCACTGCTTCTCTTTGAGCCATTCTACTTTTGCTGTCTCTGAGACAGGCTCCTGGGGTCCTAAGTGTTTGTTATCTGAAACGTACATGGCCAGGTGGTCCAGCCTGGAGGTTCTGCCCTCTGAAGGGTAAAGATGGCGGGCGCTGGTTTTGGGTACCCATTTGCATTTCATCTGTAACAATTAAATAGCCTCACAGCAGCCTCTCGTTGCTGACGGGCTCACACCCCATTGCCGTGTAATCACATCTAATCTCATTGAGCTCTGCTCAAAATAGCCGTAATTGGTGGTTTTATCTGAATCAATAGAGACAGCTTCTACATATTGATTATCATCCAGGGTATAAAATCATCATTGGTTACCTGGAAAAGAGAAGCAGGCTGCCAAGGGAAAAGGTCAGATATTCCATTTGAACAGGGGAGGGAAGGGGGAGGTGGAACAAGTGAATTTTAAGGTAATAGTATCAAATTACCTGAAAATGCACACAGTATATTCTTGTAATTTGCAACAACAGAGAGCCCAGAAATAGGTCAATCATTTAAGTGAGTCTCCAAGTCTTCTCTCTGTGATGCACTGAGCTAGCTTACATTAAGCGGTCTTAAAGGGGCTGGAGCCAACTGAGAAAGAGAGAGCCATAGGTCTCCTTCCTTCTTGTATTTTACAGCCACACAGTGACACAATTTCAGTGAAAGCTATGGTTCAACCTGATTTCTTGTATTCAATTAGTGATCAATGGAGATTCTCAGCCATTGTCATCAGTGATTATGGGAAAAGTCACAAGGGGGAGGTGACTAGATCACTTCATCTGAGAACCTGGGAGACAGAGAGAGACAGTACTCACCACCGAAATGAATTTGAAGGCATTTTCCACAATGACAATGGAATAAAAAGCCTGCCCAGTTCTAAAGTTTACATTTCTAACCACAGAATTTAAAATGAACGGCTTCTCTTATTTATTGCAAGATGAATCTCATTGTTATTTCTGGCAAATATTGAAAGAAAAATTGCATAAAACCATTCAACGTCATTCGTGAAAAGGAGATAAAAAGGAGACAATCCACTTACAATCTCACCACTCCAATATGGTCGTGGGAAATTCTTGAGCCCAATTTCCTCTTCTGTTAAATGGAAAGGCAGTGATGACATCTACTGCATAGGACTTTTATGAAAAATTTAAATATATATAATAATGGGATATATATACATTATACATATATACATATATATGCATGTATACACACACACATCATGGGTATAATGTGTATATATATGGAACTCAACAGATTACCACAGAATTTGACTTCCTAAAAATTTATTTATGAGAGTGCTCTTAACATTCTTAGCCATATGACTATATAATTTTTAGTCAACTGTAATTATTACAGAAATAACATTTGGTATTTCCTGTACTTACCCCACCATAGTTATTTCTTTATAAAAATTCCATTGTAAGAGCTGCATAAAATTCTGTTGAATGTATATTTCCTTAATTTGTCTTCTATTATGAGATATCTTTCTGTGATAGATAATTTCAACAAATGTCTCTGGCACACAAATTGCTCTTTCTTTAGGATTATTTTCTCAGTATAATGTAAGTGGGGTTTGGGGGTCAAAAGTATTGTGATACCACAGACGCCTGAAGTAAACAGGCTTAACCTGGCAGAGAAACCATGCCGATCACCTTACAGGAGGAATAACAGTCAAAGCCAAAGTCATTTCATAATGTAAGAGTATTAGGGAGAAAGATCAGTACAGTTTCCATTTTAAAGATGAAAAACTGAAAATTTAGAGAAGACATTTAAGAATAGACACAAAAGCAGTTAAGAAATAAATGAATACCCTTTACTGCTGTAGGTGTCGTTGAGGAAAAGTTGGCTCGTCAACAATATTCTTGCATGTTGGAAGAGGGATGGAGATGTGAGAGAGGATGGAACACAGGCATGTTGCTTGATGGAATAGAATCTGTAACTGGCTTACTTTTAATGAGGATCAACTGTGACATGTTCATTAATAATCCCCAGGTTTTTATCTCTAGAAGTGAAAGCTCTCAGTGCTCCTATTTCATGTGATGGTTGGACAGGATCCCTGCCAGGTAAAGATATGATTTCCATTTTTTTTTTTCATGGTGACAGACAGAGGGGGGCAGATTTTAAACTTCATCTGCTGGATTTTATTTAACTTAATTATCGTAATTATAATTTTGCATTAGTTCCTAATGCATATTTGGTTTATGAATAATGACTATATTTTCAATATATTGAAATGGCAAATAATAAACAGAATGAAATTGGCAGACTAAATGAAGAGAATATAATGGGATCACCAAAGGCTAGTTTTGTTTCTTTCTTTTTTTTTTTTTTTTTTGCCATCACCCTTTATAGTTATAGATTTGATGGCATTTTTCGTAAACTAAAATGGTCCTAGATGATGTTATTCAGTGTGAACCTGGAAAGTCTGTAGCCTTCCAAATGTATGGTTACCAAGAAATAAGAGAGAGCCAAAGCTGCTGAATTGCTACTACCAGGCCCAGGATTCTTCCCCAGTCTCTACCTCTCCTCACTCTGTACATTTTCTCTGGATTGTAGAATTTATATGACCTCAGTTTACTCTCTATATAGATGACTCCAGCATCCACATCTCCAGTTAAGATCTCTCTCAAGTCTCAGGTGAGTAGAGTTGGCTAGCTACCTGCTATCTCAATTGGATATTCCTTGAGCACCTGTAATTCAGCTAAACCTTCTGTTCTCCTCCCTATCTTATCCTCTACCCCGCAGGACCCCTAACTGCATAAAATGTGCTCCTCCTCTGTCTCTGAAGTTTCTAGGAACTGCTCTGTCATCTATCCAGTCACCCAGCCAGACCAGGGATTTATCCTTCTGTCCTTCCTTCCTCTTAATGTTTATTTAAACAATAGTCAAATTTATCCACTTTTACCTTCTAAGTATTACTGTGACTTATCCCTCCTCTCAATCTCTACAATGTCTGTCCTGGTTCATTCTCTTATCATCCCTGGCCTAGGCCAGAGCAACAGTTTCTTCAATGGCTTCCCTGTTTCCAGTCTTCAATCTATCTTTTCTTTACTGCCAAAGTCAATATTCTAATGAATAAATATGATGTTGCTTTCTTGCTTGAAACTTTTCAATGATTTAACATGATGTTCTAATAAGTGAGTAAATAATATACACATGTTCTATGTGTATATATAGAAAATGAATGAACAAAAAAAAGATACTGACAGAATTCCTTAACTCACAAGACCTTCCATGAACTGCTTCAGCCTATATTTCTAGCCATACTTCCTGTAATTTCTAACTCATTATTTTATACATTAATAGTTCCACAAATATACTATATTGTCTCACTTCTTTCGACAGGCCTAGAAAGCTCTTCCTCATTTGCTTCATTTGGATAATTTTTAGACATCCTTCGGGGCTCAGTTTATGTGTCATTTCCTCTGGTTTATCATTTCTAATTCAGTTCTCCTCAAGCACGTACTTATCCTACTATGCACCAGGAACTGTGTTAGGCCCTGGAAACAAAATGGCAAATTAGACTATCTCTGTCTTCAAGAGAGGAGGGAACAGACAATGTGGGGAGACAGACATGAAAACGAATATTCATTCATTGAAAGGACTATGAAGAACTCAAGCAAATGGTAAACAGAAAGGAGAAGAAATGCAAGGTTTAGATGATCAAGTCTACTGATAGAAGTTAGAGCATTGGTGGTAAAGAATTTCAAGCAAATGGACCAACATCTACAAAAATATGAAAGTATGAAAGGGATGGGAAGTGTGATATTATGGGTTGAATTATGTCCCTTCAAATTCATATGTTGACGTCCTAATCCCCAGAATGTAACCTTATTTGGAAACAAGATCTTTCTAGAGATTATCAAGTTAAATTGAGGTCATTAGGGTGGATCACAATTCATAGTGACTGGTGTCCTTGTAAGAAGAGGAAATTTGGAGAGAGAGCAGTGTGAAGACACAGGAGAAGACTATCTAAAAGCCAAGGATAGAGGCCTGGAGCAGATTCTTCACTCATGGTCCTCTGAAGACATCAACACCTTGACCTTGGACTGCTAGCCTCCAGGATTTGTGAGACAAAAAATTTCTGTTGTTTAAGCCACCCAATGTGTGGTACTTCGTTATAGAGGCCCTAATAAACTAATACAGATGGTAATTTATTTCAGTTTGAAGATGGTAAGAATGGCCAGAGCTGAGACCAAATTATGGAAAGTCTTTTCCAGTTGAAGCTTGAAATTTTATTTCACAGGTGGTAGAACAGCAAAGACAATTAAGAAATGTTGGACTGGGCTTTAGAAAGCCTATTCTGGAGGCTGGGTAGAGGATGGGTCGGAGGTGGAGAAGCATGGGGGATGGCTGACAACAAGAAGCAGTGCGATAGTTTAGACGGGAGGGGCTGAGAGCTTGGTCTATGCAGTGGCAGAGTGGTTGGAGAATATGAAAAATATTTAGGAAGGAAAATTGGCATGACTTGGTGACTTGCCTGGGTGTTCGAGTGAGTAGCACCGCCAAATTGCTTTAATTGCATTTATCTTTATATTCTGTGTGACTAACCAAGCCTGTGCCTGAAAAGCACAAAGAAGAGACAAACCAAAAAAAAGAAGCTGATGCAAACAATAGTGCATTTCCTCCTAAAGTGTCTCCAGCCCTGATTCAGACATTACGGTACAGTCCGGACAATTAGAAGTCATAATCTTAATGCTTCAGGATTAAAGAACAATTAGAACCTATTCAAACTGATTATGTATAAAGCCCACAAATGAAAGAAAACTGTTAAGTTATCAAGATAATAATTTTTTTTAAGTCAGTGGACTCTGTTTTTCAGGACACAGCAAAGAACATTCTTTCTTCCCTCCCTCCCTTCATTCATCCTCCCTTCGATAAAGAATTGCTGAGCTCCAACTTCACGCTAAGTGCTATGTTAAATGCTATAGGTACATAGAAAACAAACAAATAAACAAAACTTCGAATAAAGATGTTAAGATTTACTGGAAGAATGATGCATAAACCAAGAATTATAAGCTAGTGTAATAAGAGCCGTAGGTGCTCTGAGACAATTGGCAATGCCTGTTCTGGTTGAAGGAATTAGGAAAGACTTCCCAGAAGTTGCAACTCTTGAGCTAGGTCATGAAGGAGATAGGGAAGGGCTCAAAAGGAATCAAAGGTGCTAGAGTGTGGGAAAGTGCAGTATCTTCCAGAGAAATGTAAATGATTATGTGACTGCTGAGTTAGGCCATCTCAAGGCAGGTGAGGAGGTTGGAAAAATAGCCTAGAGGTCTGATCTTGCAAGTGAAATCACCAGTTTCGTTCATGAGACCAGAAAACTTTTGATTCCAGAGAGGAGAGAGGATTTTCCGGACTCTCCTTTCTCAATCCTTTGGGCTTAAAAAAAAAAAAAAAAAAAAAAAAAAAAATCCCAGTAATATTCTGGGTAATGAAATAAATTTTAAATGCAGAGAGGTTATAGCTGGAGCAAAAAGTTCTAGTCACATGTTTTTTAAATTCTTGGGCCTCACTGCGGAAAACTAAGCATACTCCTTCAGGCTCTGGGTGTTAGCTGTCTTACAGGACAGGATTATAATGGTGGAGAGGCTATAGAATTTAGATTGAGTGATTGTGGAGTGACTCACTGGTTTTGCCACCAGGGAGAAGTCGCTGTATTTCCATGAACCCTCTTTTGGTTCTTCATTTAAATTTCCCTTCAGAAAGCTTCAGCCACTGGTACTCCTGCTGGACCTAGGGATTCCACAGTAAAATGCACACGTGCAATGAGAGAGACAAAGGGGTTGACTTTCTCTGGTCCCCTCAGGGGCAGATCCTAGAGCCACCAGCCAGAGTCTTAACCAAAGGTTGGGGAGAACCAGAATATGACTATAGTCAGCTTCTTGGGAGAAGTAAACATTTTTGGTTGTTCTGTATGATCCTAGGGAGGACTAGAAGCAGAGATGATGTCTATGTATGTCTCCAGGTTTGATAGACTGAAATATAGCAAACAATGGATAATCATGGTCTAAGAAGCCTACATCTGGGGCCACAAGGCAGCTGTCAGATAAATGCAGAGAGCAGCAGTCTTTGATTGAGTCCTGATTCTTTATTTGTTGCCTGATACAATGCTTAGAAACTCACTAGATCCATTCATGCAAACCTCCAGGGCCTAATCAATTTCCTCCTTCCAAAAGAAGGAACTTAGCAAGAAAGTATCATTTTCTACAATGTAAAAAGCTAAAGAAAAGACAGAGCAAACTTTTGGATTGAAGCTACCCAGACATTTCTGGCTTGTTGTGTATTGTTTCACCCCAGATAGTATACGCCACCTGACCCCAGAGTTGAAAACTTTACCCTCTTTAAGTAACAAGATAGGTTCATGTGCATTTTCTATGTTGTGCTGTATTCTTTTTAAAAACCAAACAATATTTTTAAAAATATGGGCATCGAGGATTGTTTGTAACTCATTTTGACTTATGCCACTGCACCTGCTGCAATCTTTAGCGGCTTTACATTTTTAGAAGCTGGAGAAGAGCAGTGATCCTAGAAAACATTCGCCATCTATTGTAGAACAAGATGGATAGAGAAAAAAAAAATTCCACATGGCAGCAATGATTACACTTTGTATTTATAGAGCACCTTCCTCTGGAGAGCCACAGGGAGAGTTTGAGAATATTTTTTCATTTCTTATTTTAAGAAACCTGTGAAGCTGGTTAAAGAGAGCCTACTGCCAGGTAAAGAGTTAGACAGAGAGGCACACAGTCAGCTCCCTGACTTCCTGAAAAGTTCTCGTCAGTCGTTTCATTACTAAAGCCAAGATTTTACATGACCCTGGCACTAAAGGACAGTGCTGATTTATTGAGTCTCTGGTTCTTGAACACGGCAGCTCTCTGGTGAAATGCAAAAGCAAGGAAAGTCCTTGTTCTCGAGTTTTCAAAATATCAGAGTCAATATTGAGCATAGAGAAGAGATTTATAAATATGGAAAAAGGAAGTCTAGGAAGAAACCCGAGGTGTTAGATTGGAATTGGAGATATGAGTAAATTCATAACTTAGTTTTAAAATACCTATCTATATAGATATAGAATGAGACACAGATGTGTATGTGTGTGTATATATGTATGTATATATATTCGTGTGTGTATGTGTGTGTGTGTGGACACACACATATTTGTTACCATATTTGTCCGCTGAGGGGAACTAGAGATGCTATCATTCTAGTAGCAATGAGCAAACCAGACTCTCTTATCTTGCTTTCCAAATAGAATTTTCTAAAAAAGAACCAAACTTTTTTTTGGAAAAAGAGTTAACTGCAGGGCCAGAACAGGAAAAGTTTCAGATAACCCCCCAAAATATCTGGCAAAGGAAAGCAGAAAAGAGCTTGAAGGTTATGGGGGAAAGTCAAAAGGAAATCAGGTGAGGAGTTCCTGCAGGCAAAATCTAGAACAATTTAAGCATTAAAATAAAAATTGTAACAGATTGCTTCCTTTTGCATAAAATAAGGATTTTGGTGTCCATAATAAAGAAAGAGAGAGAGAAAACATGAGCGTGAGGGAGAAAGAGGAGGAAAGAAAGCCATCATTCGGCAGTTATCGTGATGGTGGCTGTTTCAGACAGGAATTATTAATGGATTCTAAAGCAGTTGAGTGAAGGTTTGTTGACATACAAACCTGGTTAGTTTGGGGTATTTTGTTATAAACTGTGTTATCAGTTACAAAGATAAAAGTGATAATTCTTATAGTGGAGAAACTTGGCAGAGAGCAATTTGACCAGGTGATCAAGATTTGGCATTGCTAAAAGTCAGAGTAATATTAGGTGCCTTGCCAAGGAATGCACTAAGGGGAATGGAGCATCAAATCTGATACTTCTGCCAAGAATACATGCCCTAGGCCTGGTCATGAGGAGACATTGATGGACCCAAGTTGAAGGACACCCTATGGAATGAAAGGTTTGTCATCTATGACTAAGTTCAAGAAATACTGGAAGGAATGGAAGAATTCAAGAGACATGAGAACTAAGTGCAATGAATGGCACTGCAGTGGATTATTGGCCACAAAATAAAAAAGAGATATTGTTGAGAGAGCAATAATGAGTGGGGCCTATACATGGTGATGTTGTATGGATGTTGATTACTTGAGTTGGATGGGTACAATGGGCTTATGTTGGAAAGAGTTTGTGTCTGTTTGGGGGATATACATATTGTTCTTAAAAGACTAAAAAAAGAACAAGAATAACTAGTGTGTATAGGGTGGTAGGGTGAGGAAATACAGCTAAATCTAGTGAAGAAGATACAGGAGCTCTTTGTACTTTTCTTGCAATATTTCTGAAAGTTTGAGACTATTTAAAACATTAGAGCTAATTTTATGAGATCAGACAAAAGTGTGCTCCAAGCTGAAGCGTTTCCCATTCCCTACACTCTAACTTCAAATACAGTGATGAAAAAAGAACATTCTCTCCACACCTGAAATTTTTTTTTAAATAACCTAACAAATATTTTCGTGTACTTTGTACAAGTTCCAAAGCATGTATGAGATGATAAGAAAGATAGAATTAAGCTATGAAGCTTATAAGTGTGAGACTGTATTTCATTGAGAGGTCAGGAGAAATTTCATAGAGAAGATGAGGTTTGAGAAAGGTCTTTAAAGCAGGATAAAATGTGGTCATGGAGAAGCAGGAAGAATTCATTCAAGGTAGAAGGAGGAGATGGAGCAATGACATATAGGTAGGGAAACAGAAGGAGTGTTTATAGCAAAACTACTGAGATCACAAGAGGCAGAAAGCCATTTAAACTGTCTCAAGAACAAAAAGAGATCTTATTGGTTCCTATCAATGAAAAGTACATAGATAGTTTAGCTTCAGGTATAGTTAGAATAAGATGTCTAAAATATGCCATTAGGGCCAGAGTCTCCATCTTTTGGCTCTGCTTTCCTCTGTATTGAGTTTGTTCTTAAGCCATCTCTCTCAGCGCAAGTTACAGGTGACAGGCTGAGGAATCCTGGTGGAAAAAAAGACTTCTTCATTTCCATCAGTTCTGAGAAAAGTCCAGAATTACATCTCATTGGTGTAGCTTCAGTCACATGCCTATCTCAGAAACAATTGTGAGAGAGAGAATGGAATGCTCTGAGTGCCAGGTTTTGTCATGGATTCTTCCCTGGGGCTGCAGGTGGAATTAGCCCCCTGAGAAACAGACTGAGAGTTGAAGAGGGGCAATTTCCCAAGGAAAAGTCCAGTGCTCTTGCAAGAAAAAGATAAAAAGGAAATGGGGCAATCTAATATTACCAATGAGCATTTGGGAAACACCAAGTAGTCCAAAATGATTCCAACATGGACAATGTTAGGGAGGGGAATAGGAATGAAAGTGAAAAGTCAACTTGGGGTAATTGTTTGTAAGAGCTTAATTGCTAGACTGAGTTCGTGGTTCATATTTGATGAGTTGGAACAGGAATCAGCAAACTCTTTCTATAAAAGACCAGATAGAAAATGGTTTAGTCTGCACAGATCATATGATCTCTGTCACAACTACTCAACTCCTCTGTTGTAGTGTGAAAGGAGCCTTAGACAATATATCAACAAAAGTGCATGGCCGTGTTCCAATAAAACTTTATTTACAAAAATAGGTGACGGTCTAGATCTGGCCTGTGGACTGTAGTTTGCAGATCCTTGGTTAAAAGTAGTCATTGAAAGCTTTGAGTCTACAAAATGATATTAAATTTATGCTTTAGAAAGATGCATTCAGCTTCTGGGTAGAGAATGAATTAGAGAGAATAGACTGAAAGTGGGAATAAAAATTAGGAGGTTGTTGCAACGGTCCAGATGTTTGACCGTGAAGAGACCAGCATTGCTTTCATAAGCCAAATGTACCTGGGAGTTTGGCCTCACAGACTTCAATTGGCACACAGCTGGGTCTGTCTGTCCTTAGCTGACCTAGATTCTCAACATCTTGCCAATTTAGCAACCTCTGAAATACTAGCCACCTCTGAAACCCTGTGTCAGAGTTTGTAAACCATCTTGGGAGCTTGATTATTTCTTTTCTTTGCTCTACAGTGTTTTTGATTTTGAGGACTAAGTCTACTATTTGTATGAAAGAGAAAAATCAATAGAAAAAAGAAAGTTTAATAAAAAAAATACATTCTCCATTGACTTTAATTAACTTGGCCTTAGGTTTACAACTCTGGCAAGTATGGAAAATGGGGGAAAGAAAAAAAAAAGGCCAAGCTTGCATCTTACCCTATCCACTGGTTTTTTTTAGGAATGAAATCTCAAATTAAAATCTATATGTATCAGCAAATTATTTGCCTGCTACAAGTTAAAGAAAAAGAATAAGAAAGGAAATAAAAGAAATTCTCCTGCAAGATCTGACAGAGCAGGTTAGCACTTCTAATTCCCAAGATAAATGGCTAAGTGCTAGAATCAGGTCAATTTCTTTTCAATGTCTGAGAGCCCTTGCATTTTTCTCAGATGGTGAGGGCTTTGATGTCTTCTTCAGTCTCATAACTTAAGACCCACAGTCTTTGGAACCTGTCTGCATTGGCTTGTCCCTTCAGCACCAATGCTTTCTGCCTTGGGGTGGGGTTCTCTCACAAGAAGAAATAAATGGTCAGAAGGAATGATGTGGCTACCTACTTCCTGCCTGCAGAGAAAGCCTATAAATTCAAGGATGGCTCACATAATACACACTTGTGAGATTTTCCTGTCATGTGAAGTGACACCACTATTTGTAGACATGTGCATTAGTGTAGTATATAAGTACACATGCACACATATACATGGGGTGCTACACATATTCCATAAAGACACATATGCATTCAGTTTTATAATAGATACATGTATGGACATCTATTACCATAAGTATAGTTTATATAGTCATAGTTAAATAAACTGCTTTACACAAATGTATACTTACTATTTCTATTTCTCTATATGTATATAACTGATATTTAGACAATAGAAACATATGTAAGACTAATGACACATTTAAGACTGACAATATCCATATGTGTACTCTACATACATGTACAGTACTTATATATAATAGCCATATGAATTATATGATCTGATTCTCATCGTCTCTCTGACTATATTCTCTCTAACACCCTCTCCCTTCATCATTATATTCCAAGCTACTCCTTGCTGGTCCATAAATTTCTCACCTCAGAGTCTTTGCACTGGTTGTTCTCTGTAACTGGAAAATACTTCCCAGGAGATAACACATAGATTATTCCCTTACTTCTTCTAAGTCTTTGTTCAAATGTCGGCTTCTTGATGAAATCTATATAACCACTCTATCGCTCTGTGTTAAGTTGCAACCCACCCATTCCAGCCATGTTTCTGATCTGTCTTAGTTCATTGTAACACTTATCACTTAAATTATCATATATTATATTTACTTTTTATCATTGCTCCTTCCTCCCCATGGTAATGTATACTCCAGAGGGAGCAGGGATATGAATATATCCCAAGCATCTAGAACAGAGCCTGACTCAGAGAAGACATTTGGTATATATTATTGCATGTATACATGAATGAATAGATACATTTACATATAAATGTGTGTGTATATATGTATGTATATATATATGTCTATGTTTGTGTATATATATACATATATATGTGTGTGTATATATATTTGCTGGACCATATAAATAAATTAAGAGTGGCAACATTCATCCTAGTGTAATCTGAATCTATCTATCATCTATCTGTTTATTAATCATCTATATTTCTGTTTGTCTATCTAGCTAGCTAGCTAGCTAGCTATCATCTATCATCTATCATCGTCTATTTATCTCTCTCTCTACCTACTTATCTATATTCATACATACATATTCAAAGAAACTAAGACATATTGGTAAAAGGGTGTGTGCGTGCATGCATGTGTGTGCGTGTGTGTGTGTGTGCGCACCCTAAAAGTATTTGTTTTTTTGTTAGGATGTGGAAGCAGTTGGGTGCCAGTGACTCTGTGTACCCCAGCTATAAGAACTTATCATTACAGTCCATAGAAAGATAAGCTCAGGGTGACAAGAAGTCTAGAAAAGAAACTTATTGGACACTGGTAGATAGATTTTGGACTCCAAGAAATATGTTGGTTTCTAGAACCTAAAGGTCAGGAGTTAATTGTCTTCTATTAAACTTGATAACAAACTAACATAGAATTTCAACTTTGAAACCTTTGCTGTAAGGCAAGATAGAAGGACAAAGCAGAATAACTTTTACCCCTTTAGATCTGGGCTCAAATATATCTCTCTTTCAAGATTTCCATCAGGTTCTGCCTGGGGAATATGAACTAGATGGGAAGTTTGAAGTCAGAAGGCTTAACTTTTAGAGATTTGAGAAAATATAAAATGTCACATACCTCTCTTCTCTGCTTTCTCCCATCATTAACTCGTGTGTGTGTGTGTGTGTGTGTGTGTGTGTGTGTGTGTGTGTGTATAAACATATGTATAACAGTGTAGAGAAATGCTTAGGAGATATTTTAATTCTCCATTAATGTAACAAAGAAACCAAGTCCATATATGAGCCACCCACGAGCAGCTGGCTAGATGCAGGCCATTGGAGACTCAGACACCCCTGAGACCTCCGGAGACTCCTCTGGAACTATCAGAAATTAAATTATCCAATCTGTCTTTCTGATTGCCTTGTAACTTCTCTAGAGACATGGAAAATTTCCAAGTCCTAATCTCTTTCATATCCCTTGCTCTTTGACCTAAAACTGTCTTTGAAACATTAATGAGACATAACTATGGTGACCAAGTAATTTCTTGTCCAAACTAAGCCATTTTTGAGAGCTAAGGGGGCGATATTGCTAGTTATAGCTTTCCTTCCTATTTTTCCTACTCTTCATCTTACTTTCCTCCCTTATTTATTCTCATTATTCTTGAGAACCTACTTTGTAACAGCTTTGTGTAAGTCCTCAGTTGTACAATGATCTGCAAAATTAACACTGTATGCTCTCATGGAGCTTTTGAGTTTGGTGAAAGAAACAGATGCTAACTCATTCTTTCAACAAATAGTTATTGAGTGCCTACTATGTGTTTGACACTATTTTAGATACTGGAACACAATAGTGATTTAAAAAATTAAGTCCCTGCCCTTATGGGACTTAGAAACAGATATCAATAAATGCATAATTACAAACTATGATTCATTTTCTGAAAAAAAAGATGTGTAATACTAGGAAAACCAGATAATGCCTAGGTCAAGCCTAGGGGTCAGGAATGACTCCTCTGAGGAAATGATATTTAAGTGTAGATGAGTGAAGAAATAACAATGAAAGAGAGTGGAAGGGCAGAGAGAGAACCTTCGGGGCAAAGGGAATAGCATATGCAAAGGCCTTGAGGCAGAAAAAAACACATCATCTTCAAGGAAGCAAAGGATTGGAGTATAGGTGCAGGGTAGAGCTAGGTGATGGATGACTTGAGATAAGTCTGAAGGAAGCAAGGAACAGACCTCATATAAGTTGTCAGCCTGGGTAAGGCTCTATTTCCCACTTAGTTGCCCGGGAGATGGCATGTCCTAAGATAGCTCCTGGGGTATTACAGCGTGGCAGAGTCCAGTGAAGCAACTGCACGAAGTGCTCAGCAAGATGAGCCTGTGTGAGTATCACATACAGAGCCTACTGCTCTCATAAGACACAACAGTCAGATGTCTTCCTGTGTGGTCACACACAGGAAAGGAAGTAGCAGTGAGAACTGGTGGGATAGAGGAGGTCTGTGGTCAAGATAAAAAGATGCGGTTTCAGATGAACTGGTATAGGCCATGCCTGGGGGTACTGTTTATATTCATGAATTTGTTCAGTCATATTTATTGAGCCCTTGTAATTATCCAGAAACCTTGTTAGGCAGTGAGGAATCAACCATTACGATGATAGATGTTATTTCTGCCACCGAGGGAATTACATACTACTTGACAGATAGGTCTATGCACCATATTTAAAGAGAAACAATGAAAACTACAGTCTAGGCCTGACAAAATGATAAAGAATCTAGACTTGGGAACCCATGAACAGAGCTGAAGATTAAAGGTCAACGTGGTGATTGTGTTTCTAATCTCCATAGGAAAAAATGCAGGAGTATTCTGTTTTATTTCAGGAAGCGCGAGTTGAAGCAGAGGATAAGAGTTCTGAAAAGGTCTGTTCTGGTAAAAAGTAAGAAAGAAGACTGTTTTAGTGGTAAGAGAGTTTAGGGTTATAATAAAATCCCCATGCATAGAAAATGTTTAAAGTTTGATCTGGTGATTATCCAGTGTAGATGTTGCAGTAGGAGCTGATTGCAGGGACAGAAGATTAGCTGGAAATTTGCAGTTTACTAAGGGACACATACATACACACATAATGCAAAGTAGTAAACTCAAGAGTGGGGAGAGTGAAGAGGGATGGTTAGTTGTGCAACATGAGAGTCTCAGGCTTCCTGGTTGTACCCTAAATCACTGGTGGCACGTGCTTCATTATTCAATATGGCATCTCAGAGCTCTGGCAGTAAAAGAATATCCTCTCAAGTTTGAGAACAGAAATATACTCTGGTGGAACATTCTACTGCTCTATCAGCTCCTCATCAGGTGGTCACTGGGATGCAAATCTCTTGGATCTGAAAACTTTCAACTATAAAATCTTAGTTTTAAACCTCCAATTCTATTAGGTCATATTTAAGCTGTGGATTCTGATCCTTAATGAAAATCTGGTAATAAAATTCACCGGATGTTTATTGTCCCTGAGACTTTTCCTTCTAAATCCAAGGCCAAACCTCAAAAGAAATGTGTTCTGAAGTCATTTTGGGGAAGGCAAATCCCTCCATCTTTAGTAATAGATAGCTGGCAAGGATAACACTTGCCACTGTTAAAAAGATTTTCTCTTTGCAGGCTAATTTTAGGTCTTTGGAAGACTTTAGGAGAGTAGTTATGATTATTATTATCTCTGTTTTAGAGATGAGACTCCTGATGCTCAAAGAAGTAAAATTTTTATTCAGTTCAATCATCTACAGAAAGGATAGACTACATGGCAAACAACCAACTTCCAAACCTTAAGGACATCAAATAATAAAAGTTTATTTTCCTGTCATGCTTGCTAAGTGTGGAACTAAGGGTGTACAGGGAGGCCAGCTATACATTGCCACGGTCCTCACTCTGGGACCCAAGCTGACGGGACAGCTGTAATTGGTGTATTGGCCATCACCATAGCAAAGGGAAAAGAGAATTCAACAGCTCTTAAATCTGCCATTCAGAAGTGACTCACCTGACTTGTGCTCATATTTCATTAGCCAAACTTAAACCACAACTAACTTAAGTGGGTGGAAAATTCAATCCTACCATGTGCCCAGGAAAAAGAACTGGACTATTTGTAAACAACCCGAGCAACTGCCAAAGTGCTAGGGGTGGGATTCCAACTCATTTCCTCTGTCCCTGCAAATCCATGCCCTTTCCACTGAGCTCATTGCTCCGTCATGCTAAGTGTAGAATCAAGACTGAAGTTGACATAAGCATTCCAACTAGCAGGAGAATATTCTATACTGCTCCTCAGCTTTGTCTCTTGGTTTCTCTTCTTCTTCCAGACAACAGCCTTTTGAACATTACTGTAAGTCAGTTTCCTTTTCCCATGTGACAGTGTAGTCTGGTTGGGAGATATTGTACTAGGC
Organism: Rousettus aegyptiacus; assembly: GCF_014176215.1. NCBI lineage: Eukaryota > Metazoa > Chordata > Mammalia > Chiroptera > Pteropodidae > Rousettus > Rousettus aegyptiacus. Next base: position 22,074,934 of record NW_023416306.1, read on the forward strand.
TCCTCTGAGAAAATTTAACTATTATAAGCCTAGTTGTGTTTTGTCAAGTGAATTTTCCAAAGATTTACCTGGAACACAAGTCCAAGGGAATGATAGCTATTCTCTCCACAGAGGAAACACATTCTATCTACCAACAAAACATGATCATCTCCACCACCAGCCTTTTTAATTCATACATACATAAAATACATAAATACATAAATATAAAAATGTATAAAGTTATGGGGAGATGAGAAAATAATGGAGAAGGTAATCTTAGAAACATTGTTTTTCACTATTCCCAAATGCCATCTTTGATCATGTGGATATTGTGTCTTCAAGAATCTCTAGCCTGGGCTGTTTTCTGTTGAGTTTTTTTTTTTTTTTTTTTTTTTTTTTCAAATAACTGGGTCTACTACAGATAAGGGAATCATAGAGTCTTTCATTTCTCCAATAAATTAATCCCACCATTCTTAGCAGCAGTAGAAGTGAGAGAAACTTTAGTAGGTAAAACAGAGAAATGAGATAATTGTTAAGAATTCACACAACAAAAATGGTAAACAGGTAAGCACTAGTAAATCTCACAGAACACAAAATGTAAATGGCAATGATTCTGACTGAAGATTCTCTTCTATAACCAGAGAAGTTTAATCAATGTTCTTTTTATATTTTTGTGCCCTGAGTTTTATGGATGTCTAGATGTGATAAGAACCTAGACAGAATTGTTGAGTCAGTAGATAATGTATGTCCTTCTTACACCTTGATCTATGGCACCGTCTGCCACAAAGCCTGTTAGATTGATGAGAAGAAAGACTATGTGTAAATTGCTTTAGATCAGTGCTTGGTGGTCTACATACATTTCATATGATTTAACCTAAGTTAATGTGTTACTATCTGATAAAAAAGGGAACCAAGGATTAAAGAGATTTAGGAGCTTGCTTAGGGCTACACAATTAGAAGAGCAAAAATCAAGTCCAGATCTGGCTGACTCCCAAATGTAAGGTTTTTTGTTTGTTTGTTTTTTGTTTGTTTGTTTTTTTGACATTTGTTGCTGCCTGTTGTTGCCCATAGGGAACATCTTGGAGAGGGATAACTTACTCTCTAACCAAATTATAGTTCCCTAGAGAAATGCCAATAATGGTTAAAACTGGACAATCTCACCATGAAAGATGACTCAGGTTACTGGACATGGTTTAGGCATAAATACTATATGGGGGCATACTGGATTCAGCTGATCATTTTGTCACAGAGGAGGGTCTTGGAACAGGATCTTCATGTAGGTTCTTATGTGAATGTATGCAGTGAACACCCTGCACAACTATATGTGGCAATCTTGCCTGGATAAATGATTACGAAGTGTGGGCAGCATTTGGCTTCCCATGGATGGGTGAAGGCAAGAAATAGCATAGTGCCAGGGCCTAGCCAGATCTCTTGAGAGCTAAACTCCATTACCAACAAGAAGTAAAGTATTAATTAGGAAAGAGTCACAATTTCTTCATACACATTGAATAAATACATGCATTATAAGGAGCCAATATTTTAAACGAGAGCAATTATTGCTAAAAATAGGCAGCATATTTAATTACTCAAAATTGCAAATCTGTAGCTGGGGCAGTGGCCCAAATAAATTACCTGCTAAACTTCTTGGGCATGGTGATGTCTGAACTTAATCTTAAAGGACATGTGTGAGCTAGTCATGAAAGTTTGGTAAGGGCACTTCGGTAGAAGTGATGAGTATGCAAAAGCATAGAAACAAAGAGAAGGCACTCCCCATTCCAAGAATACGTTAGCTCAGTGTGACTGAAGGAGGCTGTACTGGGATATGACACTGGTAAGAGGCAGGAGCTACATCATGAAGGAACTGTTATGTTAAAGAATTCAAACTTTATGCAAGGGGAACAAGAAGAGGTCAGTGAAATATTTTAAATAGAAGAATAACATGATCTGATCTGAAGATTAGTCAGGCACCCTGGCCATAGAAGACAGATTGTTGAGGAGGAGACACAGACTATGACAGAGAGACCAGTTAGAAAACTTGTAGAAATCCAGCCCCCAAATGGAGTAAGACAGTGGGTTGTGGGTAAGAAGAGAAAGAGAGGGGCAAAATGATACTTAAGTAATAGTCCCACAGGACCTGGTGATTTATAGGATGTGGGGTAGGAAGGAGCAGAGGAGCCAAGATTGAATCCCACATTTCTGGCTTGAGAGAGTATGAGGGAGGTGGTACCTTCAAGTAAATGAGGAATAAAGGAGGACGAGCAAGTTGGGAGATGAAGGAAGAGAATGTGATCAGTTTAGATTAGAGTGTGCTAAGCTTCCTTGGGGACAACCAGCAGAGATGTACCATAGGAAGTGTTGCATGAGTCTGTTGCTCATGAGAGAAGTGTGGGATTTGTATCCCCAGCATAGAGTTGGGACTCATCCAAGCACAAGCCATGGTTGAAGCCACAGGAGTGGTGAGATCATTCAGAAAGAGCATGCAAATTGAGAAGATGGCCAAGGATATAATCTCGGGGAATACCAGTATGTGCAGTAAGGCCAGAGAAAGAGAGTTCCGGAAAAATATAGATAAAGAAATGATCAGAGAAATAGGAGAAAGGCCAGGGGGAATGGAGTGTAATGGAATGTCAAGGGGGGAGAGAGAGAGCCAAAGAAGGAGTGTGCAATATTATTAAATGTTGCAGAGAAGGCAAGTAATATAAGGATGAAGCAATTTTAAGTGAAGTTAATGGGGGTAGAAGCCAGACTATAGGGAATTAAGTATGAGGTGCAGACAGCGAGTGTAGACTATTCTGTTATTTTCCAACCTATCTGAGTGTAAGGACCTTTATTAAATTTAAAATAAGTATATAAATTGCCACATGATATTAATTATCCCTTTATTTTCTCATCCAACAGTTGACCCTTGTAATTTCTCTGTCTTGTACCCTGCTTGTTCTGCCAGATCCCAGATATTCCCAGTTCAGGGGCTGCAACTCATAGGACTGATCTTTTGAGAAAGAATCTATGTGAGGGGAAAGTGAAAGAAAGGTTGTCCTTAAAAAGTTGACTGTCTTCTTTCCCTTACAAAACAAAAGGGAACGGAGCTTGCTTATATAATAGTAACAATAAATGCTTTTGTTATCATTCAAACTCGAGGCAGATTTACCTGACATTCACACAATTCTCAAAGCTGCGAGAGGAAGATGTTATCATCTATGTTCCTGCATCCCTGTCCACCAAATTCAAGTGGGAAAATAAATTGTCAAAATTATAGCTTCATGTTAATAATTATGTATAATAAAATGTTAAATTCTACCTCTATCCACAAACATTCATATTTTTTATTTAGAGGTAAAAAATCATCCATAGAAACTTAAACGATGAGTTAAAAATTTTAAAGTTACTTTTAAAGATTATTTTAAAAAGTCATAAAGCTTCAATTCTCGATTTTGGAAAAAGATTATTATTATTATTATTATTATTATTATTATTATTATCTGACCATTATCCTTGACTAACTTAAAGAAATAGATTAGGAGCCAGAAACAATTGCCCTCCCCTAAACCCATCCCTATATACCTACCCATCAGTTTTGTAGGGGATGTAGTTCAGGGAGCAGATTCTCTTCCTGGGCAAGGTGTCAACCTATTGGAGCTTTGGTTTCTTCATCTTTAAGTAAAGAAAATTATCTTTACCTCACAGGATTGTTATGAGAGTTAGAAAACTAGCACAGTGCCTGGCACATAGGCATTCTACAGAATGTAGCTCTACGAAATGCTCTTCTTAAGATTAATTGCTCATTGTAAAGAGAACATCTTAGCTTTATAATGGAGTGTTTAAATTTAGCATCATTAATCATAGTGGAGCCTGACATTATGTTCTTTCTGAAGTAATATGGAACACTCAGCATCACTATTAAACTATTCTTGCAAAAAAACCACTTTTAATTCGAATCTAATCAAGCTTCTGGTCTTAATTCTAAATTAGAGAAAACACAGGTAATTCAGGAAACAGTTAAATGACACCACAAAGAAATCATGAGACGAATCCAGAATGTACATATTTTAGAAGTCAACTGACTTGGTCTCTCCAAATATGTGTCATAAAAAAAGTTTAGGTTGGGGAGCTATTGTAGAGTAAGAGTCAAAAGAGGCATAATAATCAAACAAAATGCATGAGCCCTAATGAATGTAGTTTGAAAATCCACAAACTATAACTTGAGATCAGTTGGAAATATTTTTAATATGAACCAATTATTTGATGATGGTTATTGATTTTCTGGATAAAATGATGGTATTAAGGTATTATTATGTAGACTAATGCTTTTATTTTTAGAAGATGCAGGTTGAAATATTGAGGGGTAAAGTGTCATGATATCTATACTTTCATCAAAAATATACATATATATGTAATAGATATATAAAATAAATATGGCAAGGTATTATTAATTATTGACTCTAGATGATGGGTATATTAGTGTTTATTGTACAACTCTTCCAACTTTTCTGTATGCTTAAAAATTTAATAATAAGTGTTTGGGAAAAAAGAGAAAATTAATTTATTTATGAGAGCTAAACTGATTTAACTAAATAGTAACAAGTTTAGCAGCAGAATCTCAGCACAATATCCACAGCACAAAAAAAAATTTTGGTATATTTTTATATGAGTATGAAATGCTAAAAATAAAATGTATATAAAATAAAGAGTTTATTATATTTTCATAAATGATTTAAATAAAAGTACATTTTGCAAGCAAAGGATTTATCTGGCAATAACCTGAATTTCCTGAATTTGCTAATACTGAGAACTGTCCAGGTGATAATAACTCTACTGCTCCCTCTTTTGGAGAGGAATGTAGATCTGTCTCCCTTTTATTTTTTCTCTTTTTGCTTCTGGCCTTTGTAGTAAGAGCGGGTAGAACTTTTTTTATTTGTTCAATTTATCCATCATTCGGTCACTCTAGCCACTGAGCTCTGTGGATACAGAGATGGAGGTGCCCACAGCCTAGTGTGGAAAACAAACATTTGAATTAATAACCAAGAGACAGCATTGTAGGAGACAGGAAAGTCTATAAAAAATGTTTTGGGATATGAAAGAAGAGAACATCCACTCTGACTAGGGAATTCAAGAAAGTTGAATTTGAAAACAAATGCTTAAAAAAATGTTTTGGGCCTACATTTGAATTTATCTACTGCCTTTATATTTATATCTGTTTTAGATATTTTTTTGTTGTAACATTTCGCAGAAAACAGAAGACTCAATGGAAATTTCTGGACATCCTTCTCTGCACAGTTCCCTCTTTTCTAGTACCTTGCCTAGCTGCCATAACCGCCCAGAATTCCGATGTCTTCCTTTTGCCTTGGGAGACCGACGCTCTCTGTTTGGGCTCCATGGGCAGTTTAAAAATACTCCCATGCAGAAACCTAGGCTGGATACGGAGCTTACCTTATGTTTTTCCCTGCTCTTGGAATTAGAGTTCTGTACTCTTTATTGTCCAACACCTGAAAACATGCTTCACATGTTTCGTCCTATGCCAGAGTTGCTTATGTGAGGATGCTAAGAATGATACCCATTAATTTACCATGGCTGAACCCCGTGAGTATTTAAAAGGTCACAGGGGAGTATTGTCAAGTTCATGTTATAAAGTAAAAAGAAAATATATGTTACAGACATATATATTATATGCATATCATTGCATTACTGCATATCAATAAATACATATGTATAGTGATATATATATATAATATATCGTGTGCTATTTGACATTTCTCTCAATGTATTCTTTCAGAAAGATGTTTTAAAATTCCCTATTTATTTACCCAATTTAAACTACTTTGTAGAAATAAAAACCCAAACTTCTCAGTTTGGGAGAACTTGTCAGTGATGCCTCCATGACTATGGGACAACATCTAAACGCCCTAGGGCATTGTGTTTGATCTCTCCTCACACTCTGGCCTCATTTCCTGTCACATCATATCCCACCCGGGCCCTTGTACCCATTAAGACCCCTAGAAATCTACTTGTGATTTCCCAAATATATCATAATCTTTCACACCCCCATGCCTTGCATATGCCATTCTCTTTGCTTGTAATGTCCTTTATTTATTTTCTTTTCCTTTTCTTTCTTTTTTTTTTGAAGAAAACTGTTTCGTCTTTTCTGCAAAGGCTACCTATTCTTCACCAGAAAAACTAATTATCTTTCCTTATTGTTACTACAACATTGTATTCTTTCCTCTAATATTTCACCTATTTCGGTGTATTGAAATTATATTTTAATGTACCAATCCCCCTGCCTCCCATCTTATTAGACTATAAAATTATGGCAGGATCATGTCTTATTAACTGCTTTATTCCCATCACACTCACAGTATCTGGCACTTAGTAGGTTTCTGATGAGTATTTGCTAATTAGATGAATTAATAAATATATACATGCTGAAATGAAAGTAGATATCTCTTCTTTGTAATGATAACACTCCTAACCTCACTACAGCAGGATCTAAACCAAGCCCATGCTGTCCAACACCCACTCTTTTGTCTCCTGGTTGCAGATCTGAATTGTATTATTTCTCAAAGGCTATTAAGAAGCCTTCAGAGAAAGCAAAGAAATTACCTCCAGTGCTGGTTTGCAATAATGTCCTTTTGTTCTCAGATAGTCTCCAGTTGACAGCTATCAAGGTTGTTCTAATTTGTGTCAAACGGGCCATCTACAGGGAACATTTTGGAATGGGGAAGGTCCAAGAGATAGAAAAAAAGTAATGAATATAAAGTGTAAATGCCATAGTAAAGTAATAGAGACATATAATAACAGCAAGGGAAATTTGACCTTCTGGCCGGAAATTCGATCGTGAACCAATTGGAGAACTTTAGAAAATTGGATCAGCCTCAATAGTCACAGAGTAAACATGGGAAGTGCAATCCAGTCTTATTAAACATAATGCACACTTAATGCATAATTTTATTGCAACCAATTTCATGCTACTGCTTTAAATGAAGCTGGGTTTACTTCCATTGTACCAGTCCACTACCATTAGTGCCTCTTAAGAGAACAGCAAGGCCAGTAAACTGTTACTGGGCTGATCTCTTCCTCAGCCCATACTTTCTGCTTCATAAATTCACCCTGCTCCCATGGCTTGTACTGAGATCTTGTCTCCATTCAATACATGGCTTTTGAAACACTACACTATTTTGGAAAGTTGTTTGCATACGGGGATGTTATAGCATTTCCATTTGATGCCAGCGTGTGAAGCAGTGAACCTCCATCTTGCTAGAATGTTTGTCTGAATCCCAGACCCAAGAGCTGGGGTTCCAATTATCTGTTAAGTTCATTCTGGGACAAAGAAAGCATCTGCATCATAATAAGAAAGTAGACATAACTATGAACTAAAAAGACAGAGACTAAAACCCACAATGTGCATCCTCTGAACATCTTGAGGCACATTTTTTCCTGTCTATATTAATTGTGGATAATGTGCCCTTAGATTGTTATGTTTGTGTCCCTCTGGGGTCTGGTCTTCATATGTCCAAGTATAATGAGATAAAATCCAGAGCCTGGCTATTGACTTTGGGGTCCTGATTCCACTGTTACCTGTGGCCACTCGGGAGGTCATTATACCTCTCTCAGACTCAATTTCTTCATCTCTAAAATGAAGTTCATAGTCCTCTTATGAGTAACAGATGAGGGCAGCCTGCAAATGCACTTTGTAAACCTGATAATGGTCGCAAATATTATTGTAATAAAGAAAAATATTGAATGTGGTAAGTTCCGAGCAAACAAAATCCTGGAAAAAACCATATTTCTTTCTGTAACCTAATAGACATTAGATTTCTAAAGATATCTAAAAAGTGTATGCATTTTAATTCTTTACTAGAATTCTGATTTCCCTTCTCCAAAAACAAAATCTGAATAAAATTTGTATTGAAACAAAATTTCTGAAAATATTTTTTCTCTGCCGTGAGATGAGAGAGCAAATAGGACCAAAGTCTATGAATATAGGCAACAGTAGCAGGAGGTCTTCGCAGACCTCCGGGGTTCTTTAAATCTTGCACAAAGCTTTGCTTTCCCCTTGAACAACTCACTCCCAACAGGACTCCCTTGAATGTGCCGGCCCTGCAGGAACCATGAAGAGTCTGGCCCTGGGGTTCGTAGCGGCCTCGTAAGAAGTACTCTTGAGGAGCCTACAGATGATCCAGGAAGAAAATTACTGATCTGCATTCTGAATTCTGGATTCATCTATCTTTCAAAGAACATGTACAGAGGAAGGCAACTGCTTCCAGATAGTTAAACATTACGCCCAACCAGGGGTTTCTACACTTTCCAAAATCTACCTAGTGTCATAAGAGGAACCGTGATCCAAGTTTAAATCATGTTATAGCTGCTCGCAATATATAAATAGCAGTTATCCAACATCGAGAGGATTGGGGTTGTACCACTGGAGAATTCCCTTTGCCTCTAAGATCAGTAACATTCATACATTGTTTTTTTTTTTTTTAATCCTTTTATATATTCTGTCCAGCTTAAAATGTAATTGGAGATCCATTAATTTGTTCAACAGACATTAACTGAGCTCAGGGTACTGTCAGCAGGCCCTATGCTAGGCACCTGGGTTACAGTGATGATTCTGCACTGAAGGATTTATAATATCGGCAGGGTACCATAAAGGCCACAAAGAGAGATGTAATTCAAGTTAGAGAAGTTTAGAAGAGGGAGCGGTCAGTCTAGCTGAATAAAGATTTATTTTGTACTTTATCAAAATTAGTTATTATTATTATCTTTAAAAATCTTTTTAGATTTAAATTATATATTTTAAAAAATAATTGTGCAGCACACTTCCCCTGGTCTAGGGCATGTCAAGTATCCAAATGCATAGCATTCACAGTTCAAAAACTCAATGTCTAGTGTGTTAGGAATGATGGTATAGCCAGTGAGTATATGTTAAGATGGTCACTGCTATCAGATGATGGGTTGAACTGAAGGATGAGTGAACTGCGGAGTTTTAATGAACCTAATCTTTATTGGTGAGGTGGCCAGCTTACTTCTGGTCACTTTTCTGCATTCTTGGAAATCATTGCCCTTCTTTACTACTATATGGTTACTCCGTGTTTAACATTTGCTATTTAACTTCTCTCTTTTCCTACCCTTCCCCTTCCTTCTCCTTTTCTTCTTGCTCCTTCTCCTCCTTCTTTACATTTTTGAATTCAGGTAGAATTCAAACACCATAAAATTTACTATTCAAAGTGTACAATTCAGTGGTTTTTAGAATATTCATAAAGTTTGCAATCATCATCACTGCCCAAATCCAGAGAATTTTTTTTCACCCTCAAAAGTAACTCCATACTTTTAGGGCATGACCCTCTACTTCCCCCAAACTCTGCATTCTGTCTCCCTTCTCCCCCAGTCCTAGGTAACCCTACTCAATTTTGTCTCTGTGGATTTGCCTATTCTAGGTATTTCATAAAAATGGAATCATACAACACACGGTGTTTTGTATCTGCCTTCTTTCATTTAGAGTAATGCTTTCAAGGTCCATCCATGTTTTAGCATGTATCCTTTGCATGCCTGAATACTATTCCATTGTGTGAATATATCACATTTTGGTTATCAGTTAATCAATTGATGGATATCTGGGTTGTTTCCACTTTGGGGCGATTATGAATAATGTTGCTACAAATATTTGTGTAAAAGTTTTTGTGAGGACATATGTTTTTATTTCTCTTCATTATATACATGGGACAAGAACTGCTGGATCATATGGTAACTCTGTGTTTAACATTTTGAGGAACTAGCAGGTTGGTTTTCCAAGCAGCTACACCATTTTTTATTCTTATCAGCAATGTATGAGGGTTCTAATTTCTCTTCTTGTAGTCAACCCTTGTTCTCAGCTGCTATTCAGATTACAGCCACCTTAGTGTGTATGAGTAGTATTTCACTGTGATTTTGATTTACATTTCCTTAATGACTAATGACATCGAATAATCTTTTATGAGTCTATTAGCCATCTGTATATCTTCTTCAGAGAAATGTCTATTGACCATTTTTAAATTAGGTTATTTGTCTTTTTATTGTTGAGTTGCAAGAGTTCTTTATATATTCTAGACATACATCATTTATCAAATATATCATTTTAAAATATTTTCTTTCATTTCGTGTATTGTCTTTTCACTTATAAATGATGTCCTTTGAAGCATAAATGTTTTCACCTTCGATGAAGTCCAAATTATCTATTTTTTTCTTTAGTCACTTGTGCTTTTGGTGCCACATCTAAAAAGGCTTTGCCCAACCCAAGTTCACCAAGATTTACTCCTATTTTTTCTCCTAAGAGTTTTATAGTTTTAGATTTTACATTCAGGTCTTTATTTTCAATTAATTTTTGTATATAGTATAAGGCAGCACTCCAACTGCTTTTATTTTTCTGTCACAACACCATTTGTTGAAAACTCTATTCTTTCCCCTGTTGAACGGTCTTTGCACCCTTGTCAAAAATTCACTTTACAGAATTCTTGATCAACACAAGATACCCACAAGCAGAAGCTTGAGAGAAAGCTATTATGTTATCCTAGACAAAGGAATAAGAGTCTAGATATCCAGATAACCCTGACAAGTGTATGTTGCTATAAGGTTGGAGGAAAAATAGCTAATCCAGGTATAATAATAATAATAATAATAATAAAAGGCAGTTTTGTGTGCATGGGTCCAGTCGATTTTTTCCTATCCTTCTCTAACACTAAGTGTGTGCTATAGGCTGATTGGTGGCCAGCTAAAATCTTAGAGAGGTCTGATAGCATTTTCCAGAGCTGACATTTCTGATGAGAAAGAATACTGAAATTTTGGAGGGTGTATGTGCAAATCTGGGGGCAGCACACATTTTGGAGACACTGAATAAGGACCCATGGAGGGAAGACATCTCTCCTTTCCTTAGCATCCATGGTTAAACGAGATAGGCATTCACAGACTCAGATGGCCTAACATCCATATGTGGTTCACAGATTTAATGCTGTTTTACATGTTTGTTTAACAAGCATATCCTTTGTTAATTAATTATCTTCCTATACTCTTGTCTGAAGAGTAACTATCAAGGGGGCATGAACAAGACCCTACCTGTTCTGCATAACAGAAATTTCCAGGAGTGCTAGAGGCAGTTTTCTGAAAGTGGGAATGTTGTGTGTGTGGCTGACAGAAACTTATGTGCACATAGTGCTGCTGACCTTTGGGAAAGTTGATTGCAAAGGAAGACCAACCATGATTCCACAACATGCCTTTCTGAGTAGGGAAAAGGGCAAGAGAAGGTGAAACAATTCTCAAACAACTATAAGCCTATGGAATAGCCCACGTGGGAGAGAGTCCAGGGGTATACAGGATATAACAGAGATTAAAAAAAAAAAAAAGGAGCATGTTAAAAGGACTAAGGGCAAATCATAAAGGGAAAGGAAAAATTTGAACAAAATGATCTCTCAGGCTTCCTGGACTTCAGAAACTTGATCTTCTTCAGTCTTTGCATAAATGTTTTAAACTGTGTATTGTATATAAAGATTCTTTTAAAAGTAAAAAAGGGGGGGGGGATATGTAACATAAAACAATAAGAGAAAGCATTGTGGAGAAAACTTAAGCTGTATCGAAACTTGGAAAGTGTGAAGCAGACCAGAAAAGGCTGAAGATGGCCAGAGGAAATCAAAGCCCAGCCATGCTTCCCCATCATGTTGTATATCATGTCTGCCTGTACATCTTTACCTCCCACTTACATATCATCCACCTACCGTGATGTTTAGGTCCCTCTGCCTCTTCCAAAATTGCCATAGCCAAGATGACCAGGAACTGATTGAATTCTAAATCTTGTAGTCTTTTTTCAGTGTGTCTCATCTTCTGCTCATCTACTCTATAGTATCGAAGAGACCAACCAACTCTTCTTTGACATCCTCTCCTCCCTTGGCCCTTTGCTCTCCTCTTCCCCACCTGATTGCTTCTTCTCTGTTTCTATCGGCCAATTCTTTGAATCCAGGATTTCAGCATGCCCTACGTTCACTCACATTCTAAGAGTTTCATACATTTTGTCCGAGAATGAACTCAAGACTTTTCTCAAAAATTATCATCTTTCCCCAGTATACATTGTTATTATAAATTTCAAGTTAGTTTCTCAGATTCAGCTTCTCCATTCCCCATTCCCTCTCAAATATGTGTCTTTGATCATGCTAAACATGCATATACATGCACATGCATGCACACATATAGCTACATAGATCATGATGACTTAATTGCAACAGGGTGTAAAAGCCTTAGAAGTTATGGTGAACAAGAAGCTAAAAATGAATCAACAGTGAGATGAGCTTGCCAAAAAGAGTAAGGGCAATCTGGGTGTGAATGGAGGGAGGTAAATCATACATTCATTCAATAGTATTATTGATTGTCTGTGCTGGATGCTCCAGATATTATATAAACCCTACCTTTTCAAAGTTTAATGTCTATAGAGAAAATAGACATTAAACGATTGTAGTCATAGAAATAAGTATAAATTATAAATTGTGCTAAATTCTATAAGGGAAAAGAACAGAATGCCAGGAAAGAGTGTGATGCAGAGCTAATTTAGATTAAGAGATGAGAGGAGGCCTCTCTGAGGAAGCGACAGAGAACTGAAGGACAGAGCCAGGAGAAATGTGAGAACAGAAATCCAGGAAGAAGGACCTATGTGACAAAGACCATGTGAAGGAGCTTGAATATTTTCTAAGGTTTAATGGACAATCATTGAAGATAGGTTTTAGTGAATGGATAGACATCACCTATTTCGTGGTGTTCACACCACCTCAATGTGGAGTAAGCATTCCATTATATATTTCAAATAATCTTTTTAAGGTTATTATCAAACTATTGGGACATTTCAAAAGGAATTTTGCATGATGAGAGGGGCACCTGAAATTAAGGAGAAAACCGCTGGTGATTAAATTGGAGAAGACAAGATGCCAGAAGGGGAAGGAAAGAAAAAAATATATATTAATTGAGCATTTGCTATATGGTAGTCACTGTGCTGGGAACTATAACATACATTATCTCATGTGTTCCTTACCACAACCCTGACAGACAGACATCAGTTCCACTTTGCTGATGGACAAATTGAGGTCGAGTGAGGTTTAGTAATTTACACAATCATTAATTGACAGAACCAGCTTTCAAACTGATTCTATTTGATGTTGGTATCCTTCTATGACACCATTTTCATAAGATCATTATTTTCAGATCTACAAAGATCTGCTGCCAAGTGCTGGAAAGAGAAGACTCCTGGGTGCACCTGGGGATAGAAAGGGTTAAGTTGAAGTGGTGTCCATGGAAACAGTGGAGTTAGGAGCCCCATCAGGGGAGGAGGTCAGATCAGGCAAATAGACCAAGAGGGCCAGGGGTCAGCAAAGGAATGCAACTGAGAGTCTGGAGGATGCAAAGGAGTGAAAGAGCAGGAGAACCTATTCAATGAGCCAGAAGCTGTGGCAGCCATATGTGCACTACTCAGACAACCCTGAGAGAAAGAACTTGCCAGTCATTTGTGAGGCATACGGAGTGGCAGCCGATGCCTCATTCGTCCTGGGCACTCTTCTCCGGCCAGTGACCCAGCACAACAGCAGTACTAGGGCCCAACTACTTCTGCCCAAAGCGGGATTCCTTTAACAGGTAATCTTTGCTCTGCAACTTCTTAATGGATTCTCTGTCTTTCGTCAGATGGGCATTACCGTCCGAGGCTCTCCCTGTCCAATCTCTGCTTTCCGGAAGACCCGAATCGACACAGAAGCCAAAATTCAAGGGAAACTAGGAGTCAGACCACTGCCACAGACCATCATAATGGTAACCAGGTTTTACATTTTGTGCCAGACACTGTTCTAGAAGCTTTAGGTATATTAATTTGTTTGATCTTCAAGATATTACGATTGAGAGCTACTATTATTATCAGGTAAAGATGAGGAGTCACAGAAAAATACATAACTGCTCTAAGATCTCACCACAGCTAGTATTTTGTAGAGCTGGAATTTGCACCCAGGCAGTTTGGCACAGAATTAAGTTTATAACACTTGAGCTCTCCTTGGGCAACCTTGAGGCCGTTATGGATAAACTTAAAAGGCAAAGGGGCAAGGCCTTGCAAAGTTTTGCATTTTGTGGGTATAGTCTTCTTGATTCCTCTCCCTGTCACTCTTCCATGCTTAGTTTCCCCCACAATGGCCCTCCTTTCTTTCCAGTGTTTTCTTGTCCCTTTCTCTTCAGGACTGTAACAAGAGCTCTTTCCTTGGCCTGGGACATTTCTCCTCACATTCATCTAATTGCACTGGTTCAAGGTCTACTTATCCTCCGGGTCTCAGTCAGTTACCACAGCCTTGGGGAACTCTGTCTTAACCACCTGCCTGTGTTTGGTCTTTAGTTACTTTCACTCATGGCATCTAGTGTTTTTCTTCTAGAATTCTTATGACAACTTCAATGAAGTAACTAATTCGATAATGACTTGTTTGAAGTTTATAAATATGTTGATTGGATGACTCTATCCTGACAGCTTGAGTCTCAGCCACAGAGGAGAGAGAGGTAGACAGAGGTTTACAGCAAGGATACATCCTACTTAGAAAAAGATACGTCTGAACTATTAGGTTAGAATGGCATCAGTGCACACTGGATATACTGTCACCCAAAGTATGTAAAGAGGATAGTTGACAGTTGGTGGGGATTTTAGAGAGAAGAGTCAATGTGGCAGGTCTGATTACAGAGCCCACTGTAAACCTTCCACCCCCTAGAATCCCCGAGTGACCTCTCTGAGGCTGTAGCATCCACAAGTGCCTAGCTGTTACCCAGAGGATGTGATGTTTTATACTCATACAATGAGGCAATGCAGGGTAGTGGCACATCTAGAGGCCGGAAATGGGGCTTTTTCTTTGGTTTGATTCAGTCTTTATTCTCACACTGTTGTAAGTAAGACCTTTCTTCTCACACCACTTGCCTTGTTTCTGTAAGTGAGAAATAAAGAGATAGACTAGATCATCCCTAAGTTCCTTTAATTTTAAGAATCATATTTCTTATTATGACTCTTCCAGTGTTTCAACTTCTTATCCTCTCTAATGTCATAGGTTTTGTTCCTTTCTTATCAATGATCAACACAAAGAACAAATGACCCTTAGGGAACACTAGAGTACACATTGACTATTCTTGCCTTGTATAGTGATAGGTTGAAAAACATGGAATGAAAACAAATTAATTTTCTACAAGACTTTAAATTTTATAAAACTCTTACATAAAAATGTTTATTCTATTTCTCCCAAGAATTATGTACCATGGATTGTATTATTTCCTCTCTATTGATGATGAAACTAACATTCATGGGAGAATGTAATATGCCCAAGATCTCAGAACTTGAAGCAAATTCTGGGGCTTGAACTATTTCTGAAGTTCTACAATGTTGTCATGATTGCATATTGTCAAATGGGATCAAGTGTAAGGAACACATATTTAAGTAGCATTAGTACATGGCAAATTTGTAAATAAACTTGGTCATTGGCTTTGTATATGTAAGTCAAAGCTGATAACTGAAAATGAATTATTTCATTTGGTGAATTTTTTCACTGAAAATCAATTTATTAAAGAAGTATATATTTGTGAGACTACTTAGCAACTGAAAAATCTTTATATTTTTGTTATGAGTGTACTTAATAAAGAAAAAAAAACCCAAGGATGCATGTTTTAGGTATTTTTTTAAGGCTAAAGATTCCAAGTATTTCATCTTTTACAAGTAGTAACTAACAATATAAGTGATGGAGAAGAAAAAGAAATTTGGGCAAAAATCATTTTGATGTCAGTCTTTCAAAGAGTTATTGTTTAAAGACAGGGGCTTTTTTATTATTATTCTGAAAAAGATTTTTGTTTTTTTCTCTCTTGATGGCTGAACAGGACTTCTGTTGGAATGCGGGTGAGGTGATGAACATTTTTTCCGGAATGACAACGCGGTTGGGAGGGACACGGGCTAGAGCTGGGAGGCAGTGGGCTAGGTTTTCACCTCATATTATTGGTCTTTGGGAGATGCTGGGTGAGCAAGTGTTACATGTCTGAACATCACTTTCCTTATCTGTAAACTAAGAGCAAGTTGTCAAAATGTTTAGACATGATGGCCAACATAGACATAATGATATTAATCCTTGTGTGTAAGACGTGAAACACGTTAAGTGCTTCCCTATTTATTATCTGATTTATTTTCTCTCAAATCTCTGTAAGGAAGGTAGAGGAAAAATGTGCATGTCCTTTTGGGAGACAAAAAAAAAAAAAAAAAAAAAAAGCCTTAGTGAAGGAAATAGACTTGCCGAAAGTTGCAAAGCTAGGACCATATGGAGCCAGGACTTGATCTTAGATCTGATGGCTCTTATCCAGTGTTTTCCACTTAACCACAACCACAAGGCTCTGACTCATACAGGTAAGCCAACTGAACTAAAGTGCCCTGTTTCATTTGTAACACAACTTTGGGGAAGGGTGTACAAAGGGGCTGAGTCTGGTGAGAAAGGCATTTTTGTGTCAGAGGCGTCTGTGCATTAATGCAGTGAGTGAGAAGTCGAACCGACATCTAATTTTAGTATGCAGCTAGTGCAGTGTTCCTGTTAATCGTATTCAGTCAGGCTGACTGAGGAAGGGAAAGGAATAAAATAAACATTTCACTTAACCTTTACAATTCGTATATTTTGATTGTTTCACCAGCTTTAGAATACCATTCCCCCTGTAATTGCCAGCCATTTTCTATTCCTTCCACATACTCAACTGCTTCTTTGCTCTCAGTTGTCTGTCTTCTCCTCCTAGCCTACCTTTGGATGTTTCCTTCCCCTACTTCCTACCACCTGCCACTCCTCACACCCACTGCCTTCAGCCTTGAGACTTGTCTGCTCCCTCTTCCTCTACTATGCTTGTAGACATGGAATAGGCTTGAGTGGAGTTGGATGAGACCTTAGAAATCGCCTATTAGATGTCATTTAATGTCTTTAAACAATGTATTGCGCACGGGGCTCTCCAGGACGAGGAGGAGACATAAAGCTCCATAAACCACAGAAGCAGCAATTTGACGGCATCTTCAATGCACAGGAAACAAAGGAGGAGGAAAAGAAAACATGCAAGTGAGAGAGAAAAGTAAAAGAATCTTTTTCTTTTGACATTCTCATCCTAGTGAGGTCAAAACCACCACCAACAACAATAAAACATTATAATGTGAAAGCTATGAAATGGAAATTTATTGCTGCATGTGTTATTGTGTTCAACATGGTAATTATGAGTGTAATAATTAAACAGTAAAAATACAAGAAGGTCGGGGTGGACCAGGCCTTAGAGTTTAATACACAGGATTTGTCATGGTATATAATTCCTTAGTGGGAGTTATTTTCAGGTTGATCTGAATCAGGAAGTTATATATCTCACCAAAATGTGAGCAGGATAAAAATCTTCTCTGTGATCATACCCAGATGGTCAGAACACAAAGCCCATAGAGTAGGTTTGTGCTGT
Source organism: Rousettus aegyptiacus (assembly GCF_014176215.1). Taxonomy (NCBI): domain Eukaryota; kingdom Metazoa; phylum Chordata; class Mammalia; order Chiroptera; family Pteropodidae; genus Rousettus; species Rousettus aegyptiacus. Next base: position 22,092,382 of record NW_023416306.1, read on the forward strand.
GCTGCCCAATAAGGTAGCACTAGCCACATATGGCTTTCGAGTGCATGCATTGCGACTGGTCCACATTCAGATTCACTGTAAGGGTAAAATATATGCTGGATTTTAGAAATGTAATGTGATGGAAAAAAATGAAAAGATCTTATTAATAATTTTAAAAAATGATTAAATGTTGAGATAATGCATTGGATGTTTTTTATATAATTAAAATTAATTTCACCTGTTTTCTTACTCCTTTTAACATGGCTCCTAGAACATTTGTGATTACATATGTGGTTCATATTCGTAGTTCTCATAATATTTCTGTAGGACATCACTGGATTAGAGTTTCAGAGTTGCAGTTAGGAGCAAGCAGAAAGAGAAATCCTTTCCAGAGTAATAATCAATATGCCCAGTCTAGGCAACGTTGGAGAATATTTGAGGTAGAAAATTGTCTTCAGAATGTTGTTGATAAAATCTAGATAGTCAAAATTCATGTTGAACAATTGTGGATGGAACTCAAGAAAAGAGGTCAACGTTAACAGAGCAGAATAACAAAAACCACCTCTTGGAGAAGAAGGTAGTGCCTGGAGCCCAGTGGAGTTAGGATAACTCAAGGAGGGGAAGCCAGACCAATTAGTCAGACTCCCCACCTCCCATATTTGCCTAAAGGTGTTTTTGCTTTTAGTGAGGAGAAACTGGCTGAAAGTTCTTAGTAGAAACCTATTGTTACCCATATATTAGTATGTAAGACATAGCATATATTTGCATACAACTGGTGACACTTAATAACAAACTACGATTAGTTCTGCACTGAACGTGTCTTTTCTGATGCCCAGTAAGTCATTTGGCAGGCTTCATTAAGCTTCTTTTAAGGAATCCCTTCCGGTATTCTTGTGGCTCTCCATCTCAACCTTGTGAACTACCTTAGGCAAAACTCCAGTTGTCAGAGCCCCTGGAAAAAAGTAAGCTGTTTCTCTCACAGAATGTAACTTCAACCAAGCCCTTCCTGGCGGGAGATGCTTCAAGTCCTATTAGCATTCCTGCTCTCTTCAGTCCCAGTTTTTCAAGACCCAGTGCCAAAAGAGTCCTAGAACTTAAGATCTTTGCAAACCCAGTGTTCCAAAAGGAAATGCACACAGCGAGACGTCAGTGCACCATGTAAGTGTGGGTGACTCCCACAGAGGGGTTTGATGAAGATTTCAACAGTTCTGTCTGTGTCCTCGAGCTATCATATTCAGTGACAGTGGCTGTGAACTCAGCTGGGTCCCTTTGGGTTTCCTGTAAAGAATATAGTATTGGCGCTTAAACCAATCAAGAAATCTAATACCGGAAACTATATATTTTTTTGTTTTTAGTCTTTTTTTTTTTTTTTTGGTTCTAAATGGCAACATAAGAATCGGCGAGGTGGCTATTTTTAAACCTGAGAAGTAATTGATGAGTATTTTAGGTGTCTAACATAAACACAAACTAGAAGAAAGCTGCTTCAGAATGAAAACCAAAAGTCGAACTCTCATCTTCAAGTGGGAGATACGACATAAGAGACAAGTCTTCTGGATTCTCTGTAGAGATACCCCAGCCAAGAGAACTTCTTTGTTATTTTTAGCTTTAACTAGAGGATACTCAAGGTAGAGGCTAGTCCCCATCTATAAACTCTTGCCCTAAGCACATGTATTCCAGCTGCCTGACTCAGACATATGAGCAGCCCTGTGTTTTGTGTTGACCATTAAGGATGTCTGCACTTTCTTGTTTCTCTTCTTTGTCCTGGCTTTCAAGGGTACTGATACCAGTACACAGTTTCTTAATTATTCTCATATCGGTAATTCTCATATAAATTATTGAGCTTTATCAACTTTTCCATTTGACAGGTCTTCGCAGAATTAATACTACGTTCTGTTCTTAGCATTCATTTTCTAATTGTATCATGGGCAATGAAGTTTGTGTTTTGTTCCTTAAAAGTTGAAAGATCTCAGGCAGGTTATCTAAATCAGTCTGCAATGTAGTTTTCCTCATCTATAAAATGAGGATAATGATAGTGTCCTCACATGGAGACTGAATGAGACATGGTCTGCAACAGCTATCCACACACAAGGGATGATTTTCTTCATATCTGCAACTGCCCAGCACATAGTAGGGATGCGGATCAAAGCTGCTGAATAGATACTTCTAACACTTGGTCCTAAAAAGCTATTTTAAGAGACAGCTGAGGAGCAGCCTCAGTTTCCTCCCATAGCGATGAGAGGTAATCAACGATGCTATTCTGATATTGCCAATCATAACCCCAGGAAGGGATGTAAACACTCCAAGCAGGAGAGATGATGCTGAAGTTGGCTTTGGGTCTGACCCATCTAACTTAGCAGTCCAAGGAATAATTGTTAAAAAGTTTCCAGTTCTCAGCGGGTGCTGTCTCAGTTCATAGGATGTTGGCTGCAGTTGTGACTCGGGTTAAAAACATATTATGTTTTCATATCTTGGTATTGCTCAATTCATTTGTCATCTATTCATCAAAAAAATGTTTTGTGCTCCTAACGGGTGACAAGTACTGTTCTAGTTACTGGGAATATGAGTGTGAACAAGGCAGGCAGTATCTTGGCCCTCAGGGAGCATCCACTCTGGAAGGAAACCGGCACTTTAAAAAGTCTCAAAAATAAACTGCAGATAGGATCTATGATAAGAAGAACATAGGCAAGCGTATTACCTCGGAACCTCATCACAACAACCCACCAAGGCAGCACAGGTCATCACGTGTTATGTGGAAACGAGCCCAGAGTGGCTAGTGAGTCCCCTGAGGCCCCTGGGAGCCAGCACAGAGGTGAGGCTGGGCTTTCCAGCTCCACCATGGCTTCAGGGAGCATGCTGGAGCCTCACATGTAAAATAAATAAATCTTCAGTTTGCTCTTTGTAAAAAGGGGAGAATTCCTCCCTCTCGGGGTCATGAGGATTAAACAAGCTACAGGAGAACGGCACTTAGAACGCTACCTTACACTTGGAGTTCATTAAAAACACATGGGAGCTGCTGCCAAAAAGTTCATTGAAAACAAATAACCACACAATGGTGTAATAAAAATAGTAGAAAAAGGAGCTAGAGGCTTCCAGAGAGAGTGACTAACACTCTCTAGCAGAGTGAAAGGAAACTAGATGGGTTTCGAACATGAAATAGGAGTGTGTATGTGTGCGTGTGTGTGGGTGTGTGTGTGTGTGTGTGTGTGTGTGTAGGTGGGGGGGGTGCAGGGTATTATGACACGAGGAAATAACATGCACCTCGCATGAAAGAGCCTGGCTCATGGCAGGGGGTGGACTGTAATTGCTCCTTATGGTTGGGATATGAGTGCCCTGGAGGAGGGGCAAGAGATGAGCTGGCTGAGCCCAGAGAGTAATCCCCTTTTCCATGGCTGTCAGGAGCTCTGGGAGGTGATGGGAGAATAAGAAAGCCAGAGAAAACCTCTGAGGTTCAGGCCCAGACGCGCTGGGCCATTTGGACCTCCATCATCTGAGAGGTGAAACCCCAGTCGTGTGCCAAATTGCCTCTTCGGGCTCCAGTCTCTCCCCACTGAGGACTGTTTGCCTGCCTGGAATGAGATAATTTGTCAGACACCAGCTGCTGATCATTCTTTCCTCATGGGCACATTTATTATTATGTTACAATACGCATGAAGAATCTTTACCATCACTGGAGTGAAAATGATTAAAATGTTGGTTGTTTGTGTCCCCCCACCCCCGCCCCCCAGAAATTCTCAAACCTTCCCTCTGCCAGGGACGGCAGGGGTTATAGACCATGTTGGGGGAGCAAGATGTGGGATCGTTGTCATAATTAACGAGACAGTGAGCAGAGAACCCCAGGGTATGGGGCTGGGGATGGAGGACCATTTGGGGCTTTGTGAGCAGACCCGGACCTTGGCAGCCATGGAAGCTGGGCTGTGGGTCTTTGAAAGAGTTCAGAGGATGGGCTGGCTGGCTGGCTTCTAGAGCCACACCATGTCTAATTATGTACCGGGAAGCAAGAAAAGGTGTAGGTCTGTCTTTCCAGTTCAGAGGAAGAAAAAAATATGTGGTGTCTCGCGTCTAAGAAACGAACAGGCTGACCTTTTCAGAGCGTCTGAAAGAAAAAACCAGATGTATTCCTCAAGAGTCACTGTGACTGAAGGCTTGCATTGTGCAGTCACATAAAGGGAGAGCTAACCAGAAAACAGCAGCTGATGATCTGAAGCCAGGCTGTGCTATTGTCCAGCACACAAATGTTCTACAAGGACCCAGACCACCATGCGGTTCTCTGTGCACAGACTATGGAGGTTGGGGGGGGGGGGTGCGGAGGGGGCGAAGGCTTTTTTACTCCTTTTCTTTCTTTCTTTCCTAAAACCCTTTCCTTCCAATCCCTCTACAGCCGCTCACATTCAACTGCTAGCAATTATTCCCATTGACCCTCTTCGCTCTCCAAATGGGATGTGGGTCTCTGAAGATTTTTCTCTTTGTACCTGACAGTCCCATGTTGCAGGCAGACTCCAGGGAAGAGGTGAGGTCTCAGCTCCCTGGGGACAGTGACTGGGAATGGAGTGGCTGTGATTTATTTTCCATCGAACAAAGTCAAAGCAAGGCAAATGTGGGCTGAGAGGCAGACAGGAGACTCTCCCCAGCCTCATCAAGGGCTGCTTTTCTATTGTCCTCAGGGAGGGCGGTGAATGCTGGTGGTGCTGGAGGGGGAAGGGAGAAGGAGGAGCAAGGAGAAACAGAGAAGGCAGCCGAGTGAGAGGAAGTGAGATCCTCTCTCCATTCCAGCTCAGCCTTTTTTGGTTTTCTCCAACAACCTTTATTATCCTTGGTTCTTTTGGATACATTTCAACTCCCCCACAAACCGTGAAGTTTCTTGAAGGGAGACACTTGTCTTATCTTCCTTCTTGTCTTTCTATCAACCCCAGAATTGCATTTGCTCCTGGCAGTTCTCAGGGAATGCCTACTACATGGAATTAATTCTATTCCCCTAGATCTTCAGATTTGGTTTTGCCTTGTCATTCAGAGTGTCTCCTACCAGCAGTGGCCTTGGTTGACTAACACAGAGTGGCCCTTGCCCCAGACATTTTATTCTGCTGGAGAATTTTTGTCGTTGCTGGTTTGTTTGTTTGTCTGTCTTTGGCCATGTCTGTGGGCATTTACTAAACAACATTTATTAATTAGCCAGTAGGCAAAAGAAAAGTTCATCTAACAAGATGAAATCGCAGCTCTGTCCTTTTAAGAGGTCTGACTATACTCTTCCTAATCCACTCGAGGCAGACTCAACAACATTCAAGAAGCAGAATCTTATTACCTCTATAACTGAGATCAGAAATCTCACTACCTAATAGCTGGACACTAGACCACTTTGGGGTCAAGCCTCAGGTGCTGTCCCTAAGGTTACAGCCTACGCCCTGTTTTATATTTGTCATAGCATTTTACCTTGGAGATAATTCTGACCACATATAGGTTTAATTGTGTATCGTCCCTCTCTCTACCATTAGACTCTAAGTTCCATATGACAACAGCGACAACCATAATATTTATGGAGTATCCAGTGTGTGTTAGGTATTTTAAAAGCTTCACAGAGGTTATCTTAGTCAAGTTTTCATTTCATGAAAGTGTATTCCCAGTGTCAAGAGGAGTGGTCAGTACATTTGAAATGTAATAAATATTGAAAATATTGAAAATGCAGGTGAGCTTTGCTTTGTGCAATACATTGCACGGACCCTGGATTTTTCAGGATATATTCTTATTTAAAAAGCACCGAGGAGCAACAAATTTAGAATTCCGTTGTGGATTCTTTTGTTAAGCAAAGACTCATTTTGTAATGGATATAAACCATTCCCCTCCTCCAAAATCATAATCACTGGCAAAAACATTACAAGTTAGCATTCTTCAAAGTGCTTGTCTACGTATATAGCTATATGCCTACGCATAGGCTTTCTGTGTCCCTGGAGAACTCCAAGCGCCTTATTCTGTGAAAGATCTCTTAAATACTAAGAAGTAAACACTCCCATTTAATGTGTAAAGAAACCTAAGTTCAGAGAGGTGGCACAGTCTGGTGAGGGAAAGTTCCTTTGACAACTTCTGCATCTGAAAAGTCTTCTCAGGCATGTCTTCATTTTGAATCCTGACCTGGGATAATTAGAGCTTAAAAATATTCTGGCTTGTTAAGTTGTTCCCTGATCACAGGTGCCTGTTTCATGCCCAGATTTATTGATTTATTTTAAAAATATTTACTGAAGGCCTCCTATATGCCTGGCACTGCTCTGGGGACTGAGAAGTACAATCAGAAACAAATGAACAAAAGAAGAATCCCTGCTCTCAAGACATTTCTAGAACTTCACTGTCCAAAATGCTAGCCATTAGCCATATATGGCTATTTGAATTTAAGTTAAATGAAAAAAAAGTTTAAAAAATTAAAAATTTAGGTCCTCGGTTTCACTAGAGAATTTTGAGTGCTCATATACTTGAGTTTCAAGCCCTTTAGTGGTGACATGTGACTAGCAGCTGCTCTATGGGATGGTACAGATACAGAAGTCACCATTATCACAGGACATTCTATTAGCCAGTGCTGCTCTAGAGAGATGATAAACAAAAATATGACGTGGTGGTAAGGGCTGTGATGACCATTATAGCAGGATCAGAGGATGAGTGGAGATGGACAGGGAAGAGCTCATTTACACTGGGTGGTAATGTTAAGATCTCCCAACAAGGGCCTAAATAAACAGGGGGAGCAGGCCCTGTGGATACCTGGGGGAAGGACATTCCAAGTAGGGGCGTACTGAGTACAAGGGCCAAAAGGTAGCAGGCTTGCGTGCTGGAGGACTAGTAGGAAGCCTTCTCCAGGTTCAATGGGGTAAAAGAGGAGGCAGTGACTAGGGATGAAGATAGAAATGGAGGCTGGGCCTTGCAGGTCTTGATAAACCTTGAATGTCCACAAGAGCTAAGCACCAGCGATTTGGAGTTTTGTCTTTCCCTCCTCTCTCCTCCTCTCCTTTCCTCTGAACCCCTCTCTCCTTCCCCTCCCTTCTTCCCTCCTCCCTCCCTCCTCCCTTCCTCCTCCCTCCCTCCTCCCTCCCTCTTTCTCCACATCCTTTTGCCTTATAACAACTCATGCCTTTGTAAGAAGATATCTCTTACTTGTTGATAACGCCCTCAAGGTAACCAGGGCACACAATGGCATTTTGCACCAGATGGCCTCAAAACTTCCTCTCAGCGGTGCAGAACCCGGATCCTCCATCTGCAGGATCCGGCAGGTCCGCAGCTGGTTAGGTGGGCGGGACCACTGGGAGAGTGAGGCTCGGTTGACCAGTTTCCGCCTTCCCGCAGAGAGATGCTGTGTGTAAAACATACTACTCCGAGCGTTTACAATTCACAAAATAAAAGTGATATAACATTTTTCTTATTAATTCGTTTAACACATTTATTGAGCACTTACTGTGTGCCTAGCGGTATGTCCAGGGACGAGAGGCTACCCAGGACATTGGACTTTTCCATGCTAAAACCAGGAATCCCCAGGCAAATGGGGACAAGCCGGTAAGCCTACATGTGGGAGACGTGTGACTACAAAGATAGGATACGTTGCTTTCCTTCAAGATATCACAGCATGAAAGGGAGGACAGACTATGTAGAGTCCTGAGTGCTTTGCTAGAGGAGGACACTGTTGCTCTGGCAAGTTATAAAGCTATGAGGCCTCAAGGCAGTGAGGGCAGTGATGGAAGGCTTCCTGGAAGAGGAGAATATCTGCTTTGATTTTTGAAGATGACTAAAGAAAACTGTCTTGAGGCCCCAACTGTACTGCCTTCTCTGGGCCCTCCGAAGGGATTTCATAACAGGTAGGCTGACATGCACCCACATGTCCCATTTGTTCTCACTGTGCCCTCCCTATCAGAGGACCAGGTTGCCACCTGACCTCAAAGATCCTTCTGCCTCCCAAATGCTTCATGTCTGCTTGCTTAGTTTGATGAGGACGCACTAGAAGGGGAGGGAGTGACTACACATTTGTCCACGGCGGTATCAATATTTGGGCAAAAGCAGGCTGTTGATCACATCTGTAATTCTTCCCAGGCATAAAGAGAACTGGAAGGCATCTACAAGAATGTATATTCATCTAAATTCGTGGGACAGAGGAGCCAGGCAGAAAGGCTTTTCAAAGGCGTGCTGCATCTTGCTCAGTGAGCACACATTTCTCAATTCTTTTTCAGAAACAGACATTAAAACCTGCAGCACAGTCATTTAGAATTTCAAAGGTTTCTTCTTCAGGGGGTGGGACACAAAAGACACCACCGTTATGCACATAATGCCGGGATGGTGGGGAACACAGCACACCCTTAACTAAGTCTTGTAGCAAACCCACATGGGGAAAGGCAGGAGCTATTCTGCCAGGATAAAGAAAATGCCTCATTACCGTGGCTTTAAAAAAAGATGATTATCATTATTGCTTTTTTTTTTTTTTTTTAAATTCACTCCTGCATTCTATCTAGGTTGGGAAAGTTTAAGAGGGGAAAGACAATTTTGAAAAGTAGTTCATAGATCACTAAAGAATCACAAAACACTCAACATTCAGTCTCTCTCTCTCTCCCCCTCTCCCCCTCCCTCCCTCCCTCCTTCCCTCCCTCCCTCGAGTTGAGGGTGTCAATCTGAATTTAGAATAAATGCAACACCTACATCAAGAGACCCTTCCTTTCTCAAGGCAGATGTCTTTCAGTACTGTTCTGCAAGGTTTTAAAAGATATCAAAATCCCAGCCAATGGTTTGAGGGACCAAATAAGATGGAGCTTCTCACACACAAAGCTGCTGGTCCTTCAACATTATCTTGCATGGCTTCACCTGTCTTCTCCTTCTCCTTTGTTTTGGAATCACAGGAGGCGAATGCCACACATCTGAGTTGGAAAACCAGGAGCCTAGGCTGCAGAACAGCCAGCAGACAACATTGTCTCTGAACTGCTATTGTTTCTATTTTAGGAGCACATTGAGTGATTAGCTTGGGTAACAGTAACATCGCATTACCTTGCACAGGCTGGAAATGTCTTTCAATAAGGAGGCAACACGGAGGCCATGTGATACAATCCCGTAGACAGAGCCAAGTGGAATACATCAAAGAGAGCCTTGATGCAGATGTTTCATGCAGAAGAAAATTAGGTCAGAGACCACTTCAATTTCAGCTTCTGCCAGCCTCGTTTGAGAGCTTCCAGTGAATTCGTAATGAATAGCTTCTAGGGCACTTTTCTCTCATTCAGTCACAGGCTGCCACAGCCAGATGAGCGTTCCATGTGGAATCTTCTCTCATTATTTAAAACTGCTACTTTGTGTTCTGAAATTCCAGAACCCTTCCAATGCACCACCACTCTGGCCTGAAACAAAAGACTCTGCAAATACAGGGAGAGACATTAATCTGTACCATATCCTTGCTCTCTCTCTTTCTCCATCTTATCCATCATATACATACATGGTTTTAATGTCCCAACCCCCTTTTCATCTGTCTATGAGGAATATGGGAGATGTCAGGCTTTTTAAAATCTTACTCAACTTTGATGAAGCTGAGTGGCCTTTAGATGACCAAAATGCTTTGTTGGCTTCTTGCAGGGAGCATGCATGTGTGAGTGTGGCATGCATGTATAAAAAAAAAAAAAAAAAAAAAAAAAAAGCTTTTCTCTGAAAAGAGCAGAGAAGGGCAGTGTGACCTCAATGAAAGTGAATGATGCATCTTTTCCCTGCCCATCCCAAGTCCCATCTCACATGTTATTTATTATATTGGAGGGTTAGAATCTGGAGCACCCTGGTATCTTCCTTTTTCATATGCTCTTACTGCCCACCCTTTGTGGGTTTCGCACTGACAAATCATTGCTGACCAGGGTGGGGGTGTGTAGAAGGATCACTTCAATTCATGCCAGGAGAAGAAGCATTAGATTCTAAATGCATTAGGAAGAGAGGGGCAGAGAGACAGACACGTAGGATCACAGAGGCTCCTCAAAGCTGGTGACGCTCTCATTTCCCATGGGAAAGGAAATGAAGTGGCGGCCCCAGCTCCAGCTCACCGTGACACAATTGCTTTGTTTTGCTACCTCCAAGGCACCGGGGCATTCAGTAACTGTTTTTCTCAATTCTAGGGATTGTAAAGCAGTGGCAGGAAGCCTCAGAAAAGCACTCAAAGGCCCGCTTCTTCTCCAGTCCAGATGGGAAGCCATCACAGAGATATTGCCTGTCTTGTCCTGCCATTTAAAACGCTTGCTCTGGCTTAAAACAATGCTAATCTTCCTGCCTTTCTCCCCTAACTTGGTCTTCTCCCTGCCAGCACTCTCCCGTGATCTTTTTATTTTGGTGTCTGTCTGTCTGTCTGTCTGTCTCTTTCTCTCTCATTAAAATTTCTGAAAAGAGCAGATGATCCGTTAAAGAGTCAGACTCCAAGCTCCACCTCTGTGTGAACTTGGACAAGTAACTCTCTTTAAAGCTTAGTGCCTTCACCTGGAAAAATATGGGTGCCGATCCCTGAATCTCTCACAGCTTTGACATTGATTCAATAAATTGTCTTTCTCATTTATTATAGGCAATTGATGTCTTCTGGAAATGTCTGGCTGTGGGTTGTAGCCGCAGATCTACCTACAAAGTTGTTAACAAAAACCTTGCTCACAGGATGATCATCAAAGCATATGAGCATGTTTTTATAGCAGGAGGACAGTCTGATTCCTTCCAGATGCACTGAAATGAGAGAAACAACATTGGCTTTGGAATCAGACAGACGTGTGCGAATTTAAGCTCTGTCACTTCCTGGCTGTGTGGCTTCAGACAAATCACTTAGGTTCTCTGATCCTGAATTTCTTCCACAGTAAAAATGGGATAACAACCATTGCAAAAGGTTGTTAAAAGGTTAAATGAAATATATGTACCTGATACATGGTAGGTACTCAGCAAATATTAGTGTGATTTTGATTACTGCTATCAGAAGTTAACAATGGAGATATATATTAATGTATATTGATATGTAGGTATCTACATTGCATATAGATGTATATTTATATATATATTTCTGTATGTATATATGCAGAATTGTCACCTATGACTTAGGACGTCAAACAATTGACACTATTTGAATTGACTTTTTTGCTCCGTGTGAAGAATCTTCTAAGAACACAGATGTGAAATTCCATTTCTAAAGACAGTAGCAACCCATACTCATTTTAAATTCACGGCTGAGATTTTTGCACATAAGTACTCAATAAGTGATAGTTGCATTTATTTTTATTTATAACAATATATTTCAGTTTGGTAAACACCCAAGTTATTATACACTCCTTTCTCATTCTCCTCTCTAAAGAGCCTTTTTGTTTTGTTTTGTTTTGTTTTGTTTTTTGAGGCCACATGGGTCAGAGAAAACCTATGTTAGTAGGAGTTGAAAAGCCATCAATTTCATGCTGGGGTCTTAATCACAAAATCATAGCACTTCAGAACTTGGCAGGTGAGAAATGGAAACACAAAGAGGTGACATGAATTGACCAAGGTCACAGAGCAACCCCGGTTCTCATTGAGTCCTCCCCTATGCTTCTAGCTATCATAAGATTCAACTGAGGCCATGAGCATGAAAATGCTTGGCAAAGACCAGGTGCTTCCTACATGCCAGACCCCTCCCAGCACCTGCCAGCTCTCCTACAGCAGCCATGGCAGAGGGCCATCATCACTGTGGTGACTGCAGGGCTGTCTGCCACCAACGGCACCACTGTCCTGGCAGAGCACTGCCTGCCCAGAACTGGACGTGGTCCCTGTCAAGTTATGCGGCATGAAGGACAAGGCGGTCCCAGGAAAGACTCCCATGGCCCACCATGCTGAGCAGCCTGAGCCAGCACCAAGACTGAGAGTCAAACATCAGTCTGGCAGTCCCTGGCTCTGTCTGCTGGTATGCGACCAGGGGAATTTATAGAAGCTAGAGAGGCCAAACGAGGGGAAGAGAAACATCCATTTGTTCTTTTCTACAGTTATTCATTTGCTTGCTTGCTTACTCGTTTACTTAGGCATTCATTTAATTATTCTTTAATGAACATTGTGTTTGGAGAAACAGGGCTCTTAAGATTTCATTATTTAGTAAAGGAGACTACACGGCTAGAGATAAAAATAATTACAGTACAAAATGGCAAGTGCTATAATAGCAAAATATTGTGGCAATGCAGGAGAGGGAGGAATTTGATTTTCCTGTCTTGCAAGTATTAGATGGCAAAGAGATTGTGTAATAACCAGGGCTTGGTCAAAGAAATAAAACAACTGGTAAATAAATGTCTCTAAATATATATGTATACGTACATATCTATTGCAGACATGCATATATATTGGGGATTTGACCTCACTTGGTTGTGGGAGGCGTTTTAATGGTCTGTGTATGGCTATTGTCTTCATCAGAGCTTTGAAAACATTTTCTATTTGCAAACAGGGCCAGACGATAAATATTTTAGGCTTTGCAGGATATATAGTCTCTGTAGCAACTACTCAATTCTGCCAGTTTTGCATCACAGCAGCCCTAAACAATTCACAAACAAATGGGCATGAGAGAGAGAGAGAGAGAGAAAGAGAGAGAGAGAGAGAGAGAGAGAGGCTGGATTTGTCCCTTCGGCCACAGTTTGCCAACCTTTGATCTTTGTGACTGGTTGTGGAGCCTGGAGTTAGTAGGATAGACATTGGGTAAGGAAGACGAATGTGAAAGTAGGGACAGACTAGGGCCCACCAGATGGCCTGGAACCTGTGTCGGCCTCTCATTGCCTTCAAGGCTTCAACTCAATAATGTGTGAGTCCTGCAGAAGTGGTGCCTTTCATCATGGAGCTAAACCTACTTTGTGACACAGGAATTGATTGGAAAAGCTGAAGGGGATCCAGTGGGAACTGGAGTTGCTGCTGGTTTGGCTGCTGCCCATGGCAACAAAGTCAGTCAGCAGGTAAGTGACAATAAATATGGTCTGCAATGGTGCTTGGCACTCCTTTGTTGACCTCTGAGTGCAAAATGAATATGGATTCTATTTCAATTCTACCATCCAAAACTCATGCAAAACATCTCTTATGACCCACACTAACTTGGAACAATGTAGGGAAAGACATTCTGAGAGATATCATTCTCATCTAGTCAAGTGATTCAGTCAACTCTGCACTGATGAGGTTTCAGAGAGGAGGTTACATTGGAACTGGACCTTAGGAATGGGATTTTTCAGTTGGAGGGCATCTATAAAATCCTCAAACAGCATGCTTTGCAAGTGATCTGTTTCCCAGTGACTCCAATACAGAGTTCAAAAGGAAAAAGAACCTGTTCTTTGGTCTGCTGAACATTTAAAAAATTTACTTTCCTAAGTTTTCACTAATTAACTGTTTTAATCAGAATTCAGATGTGAGCAGGGTGGTGAGGGCTTGACAGAGTCAGCTCAAGTTTTCCCATGCAGCCTGAGGGTCAGTCTACTCGTCTACCCCCAGCAGGTGAACTCGCCCTTGGGACAAAGTGGCTGCTTTGTCCATGCAGGTCTGGACATCCAATGAGCATATTCACATTTAGTAATTTTTTAGCAGATAATTCCCATAAAATTGTATTCTGAGTCACAGTTCCAAATGTTTCTCCCTTTTTTAGTAACTTGTTCTTTCTTCCTGTGTTTTGTCTTCATTAATGCTGTCTGATTTTGTAAAATGTTCTAGCATTTAAAGTTACATTTAATGCTTTATCTTTCCAGTTCCTTCATTGTACTGATACTACCTCTACCATATCTCTTGCAACCATCCAATCATCTGTTCTCTACTCATATGTCTATCCTTCTAGTCATCTTCACATTTATTTGTCCATTCAGCCATTCATTTATCTATTTATTTGGGGTGGGCCTACTACCGCATTTCAGCCCTTCATCATCTCATGGTTAAATGATTACAAGAGCCAATAAATCGATTTTCCTAAAAGGCCTCGTGAATGAGTGGGATGTAGAGAAACATAGATTTATATTTGAATTTTGTCTTTGTCCTTTACTAACTGTACAACCTTGAGCACATAATTGAAACTCTCTAAGTCTGTTCAGAAACTAATAATATCTATATCTCAGGATCGTTGCAAACATTAATTGAAATAAGGTATATAAAGCAGGTAGTACAATGCCTGGTACTCTATAAATGTTATTTTATCCCCCCTCGCCCCATTTCTCCTACTCCATGTACTTTATGCCTTTTTAGATCTTTTCTTCACAGCTACATGCTATTGTTACCTATCATTCTGGCCTTGGCTGAAGCCATTCTTCTTCCTAAAATTGTATCCTCCATAATTTCTAACTCACTCTTGAGAGTCATCATTATTTTTGACTCTGAGTCTTTGATTGTGAAAACTCTTCTCCCTGAATTATACATATTGTCACTCCTCTTTGTAAGAAATTTATCTGATTTTTTGGATCTACCTATTCCCCAGATAAAATGTTACCTCTTCCTATAACCCTTCCTGAATTCCCCAAATTAAAACTTTTACTCCCCCTACATTATTGTAAGACTTTATTTGTAGGAAGGGAAAAGGGAACTGCATTATTGAGCACTCTCTGTGGAATGTTGATTCCTGTGTCCTATGCTTCTCACAACATCCTTATGAAGTAATTGTTATTAGCTTTGATTTTCAGCAAAACTTTCTCAAGGTCACTCAGCTAGTAAAGAAAAGAACAAAAATTTGAACCCTGGTCAATCTGATTCCAAATGCCCTTTTTATTTCACACTACCTTGTCTTCCATCTTCTGCATCGTAATAGTAATAATTAGATTCTGACATTTATGAAAGATTAAAAAATAAAAAACTATGATTGGCCCATTAGTGAATTTTATTAAAGGATAGGGATAGTATGGCATTTTGTTTATTTTTGTGTCACCTTAAATGTCCTGGCGTGACAATGTAAACATATCAGTAAGGTTGTGGTAAATGTTCAATTAAATGGCATTCAATGCACAAGTAGATTTTTCACTAGAGACCCTATTCTTAAAAGATTTTGCCCCAATTTCAAATGTAGTAAGTGACTATAAATCCTACAACCATCATAGTCTCAGGATATGATCAATTTCAGCTTCCTGTTTTTAGTAGGAAAGTCTGTGACAAAGAGAGAATTATTATTATTATTTAGTTAAGTTCTTATCACAATAAAAGACTCTTCTTACAATAAAGAGCCCTGGGCTGTATTATGAAAATCCTTGGGCCAATTTCTGCTGCCAGCAAGCAGCCAGCCACTTGCTTATCTCTTCATGGCATTACTAACTCTGTAAAAGTTAAATTTGTTTTATTTATAGGTTGGAAGAGCCTTCACCCATGAGGAGTACTGAATAAACAGACCTTCACCATTATTCTCCAAAGAGGTTGGGGAAGGAATCACTCATGAGGAAAGCCTGGAGGGTACAAATTGTCAGAATGAAGCATGGTTCTTTGTTTAGTATCAGAAGAGTTAACCACTCAAATCATAAAATACCAAATGAAGTTCATTTCACTTCACAGGGGTGAGCAAAATGAGAGGAAGAAAGACTTGGCGACACCACAAATGTCCAAAATGTAATCTCTCCAGGTTAAATCAAGGCTAATTCATTTGGGATCCTAAGGGTCATACTTTTGGCTAACAGTCCCAGGATGCATGCTATTTGGTAGCACAGAAAAGAGTTAGAATTTTTTTAAAAATTAATAAAATAGAATGAGATTGATTGGGCAATGCAGAATAATCTGCCTGTTTGGGAAGTGTTTATGTCTAGTGATTTGTACTCGAGAGTAAGCGGAGTAACTCAAAGTTATTAAGTTAGAAGAGTGCAAAGATCAACCCCACATCATTAAATAATCATATTATGACTTGAATAAACACAAATTAAATAACCATTTTATATCTTGAGTCTATTATCTCTTTGGAGAGAAACGAGATGGTTATGCTCTCTGATAAACCCTTGGAGACGGTGCTGCTGATTCACCAAGAGAAAGAATAGGTTTCTGTTGCTCAGTCCGCACGAACTTGCCTGGTACCCCTTCTGATTAATGGCATTTATTTCCCCAGAGAGCTGCCAGAGGCTAAAAGCAAAGATATGACACTGAGACAGAGCTAACCTAACTGGCTCTCATGGGGATTGATCGCATGCCTTGACCTTTCACAGTAGTGTTCTGAGCATTTGAGTTAACTGGGTGTGCCTCCCGTACAAACAAGTCTCAGCCACTCCATCAAAGAGAAGATGCGATTCTTAGATATCAAGTTTTAAGCACTGTACCTTTAAGACAGATTAAGATTTAATTTCAAAGCTAGATGTAGAACTTTCTAAAGAGAAGTCCTGCATGCTCATTAACTATTCATGGAAGTTACCATGTTTCTAGAACTACTTACTTTCTAGTTCCCTTACCTTGTCTCATCACCGCCTGTCTCACCGCCTTGACAACTCTGATCTCAGATCTACCTTCGATTTATTTTTATACATTCATTCATCCTGGACACGATGACTAGTCTTATTGATGTGATAGCTGACCTTGACTTACCCTGACTCCTTTTTCCTTGCTTGTACTAGAGGTGGTTGTCAAAGTTGGCCACATTCGTCAGTGTCCATTCTTGATTCCATCCCTTGCCCCATTTTGGCTTTGCTCCTTCTGTGAAAACACTGACAACTCCAAGGGGTCCTCCTCCGTGACACAAAGCCGAAGGCAGTAAAAACGTTTCCATTAAGAAAATGGGAAAGGCTGTAGGCCTGAGGGAATGTGCCCTACCATCTGCTGGCAGTTAAGCCACAAGAAGGGCGGTACAAGTTTCAGAGAACTCTTAACTAATGGGATAGTTACGATCATTTCACACTGTTCCGCAACCGTATCTGTGCCTTAAGAAAAGCAAACCATGTCATTCATTGTGTATCACCCAATAAGATGCAACGGAATAGCAAGTGGTTTGGTGTCAGGCAGACTTGGGTTTGAATTCTGATTCTACTGCTTGTACCTGTGTCATCCCAATCAAGCTTCTTAACGCCTCAGAGCCTCAGTTTCTTCATCTATAAAATGGAGATAATTACATTTACTTTATTCTGTCATTGCGAGGATTAAAAGAGGTAATGAATATAAAATACAGAATATCGCATATGATATTCAATAAGTTTATATTTTATTATTATTATTAATTATTATTATTGCCATAATAATGCCCTAATGCTAAATTCTAGTAAGAATGGAGAAAATTTCAAATATTCAGGCAGCTCATTTCTTGAGAAATGAGCCACAGGTTTCTTCATGCACTAGGCTGGTTGATCAGTGTTGTAAGTCACCAGTTGGCTTCCTGCCTGAACTTTTAATCTTGTCCCCATCTCAATTTAAAGAGGGTGAGAAAGCAGAGACATCAATCGTTTCCTTGTCAAGGACAACAGCCCCTTCCTTCTTCCTTAGTTTTCTCCTGCGGCCCCATCTACCCGGTGCCAAGGGAGGGGGCTGCAGCTGAATACAAATCACCACGTGGTGGGAGAAGCTTTGTGCCTCCATGGGAGCCAAGAGCAATTTCACTGTCTCTGTGTGAGTCTGCGATGAGTCCAGCCCAGCCCTCTCACTCTGCCTGGGGTTAATTGCCCCACCGTGTTCCACAGTTGCCCTGGATAGTGATGTAACCATGAAGATGGCAGTTACCCAAGGTACTGGGACACAGACTTTATTGATTTGTTCTTCTAATGCATTAGGAGGAAACAGGAAACCTCAGGAAGGTCACAAACAACAATTGTGCATTGACTGGCACAGGCATTTACTTAATTCAGGAAAGCACGACTCAAGTGGCCTTGCTATCAGAGAGGAAAGGAGACCATAGATGTGTGACTCAAAAGTTAAGACAATAAGCATGAGCTGGATCAGAAGGAATCAAAAAGGGCTGAAGCACCTAATGCTCAAGCTCAGACTTGAGAGAGAGTCTTTATTCAGTTACTGACAAAGCCAGATGCACAATCAGTGTTGCTAAACAATTGGATGAAGGAACAAACCAGGCAAGAGTGATCCCTTTATGTCTCTGCTCTATCCATTCTCCAGGCTGCTCTAGAGCATTCTCACATTTGATTCTGCAACTACATTTTCTTCTTTCCATCTCATTTTCATGATCTTTAAAGCTGAGCATGTCAGAGAGCTTCCCATACATTCTCACTGTTCTCCCAGCTATCTCTCCTTTGCGACCCTCTTTGGAATCATTGATCTTTAAAAAAAAAAAAAATCACGAAAAAGTTTGAAGGTGTCCTAGCCTTCCTGTACCCTCTTTTCTTCCAGATCTGTGTTCTGAATGTTTGGGGTCAGTCTTGCACAAGTCTAGGCTAACCTCATGTTCCCTGATTAGTATGAGAGGTGACATCCTCCTTCGAGGGTTCTGGCTATTTCAAATTTATCAATTAATTTTTGGTTTTGGGTGAGCAGTTATTCCAGAATGTCAGCTCTCAATATCAGTCCACTATCTTTCTAGAAATGAAGCCATCTACAAACCCAAGCCTTTCCAAATGTTTGGCCTGTAATCATTTCAGGAGATTCTGAGTAGAATATTGAGGTTCCTTCCAACCTCATAAGTCTATAAGAAGAGCCACATTATAAGTCCAGGACTCAGTGGAAGATTGTCCATTTTTCTAGAAACATTTACATATTGATTATTAGAAACTGTAAATTATAGAGCACCAAGGAGATGGGCCTTCACACTGTACTTTAGTTCAGATTTCTGTGAGCTCTGTACGGACTAAATTAATCTCCAATCTTGGTCTGAGCAGCCATATGCAACACCATGTTGGTGGTAGGAGAAGCAACAGAGAAGTGACATCTCCCACCAAAGACATAATGCAGTATATGTTCACTTATTAGCAGTACAGAAAGTGAGTAAAGACAGTCCAAGTCTGCTCTGGAGCTAATCACTGCTGAAGCCAAGATTCACTCCTTAGACTTCCTCACTCCAGAACCCATTTTGTCAATCACTTTGTCATAAGGGCATTTTGGAATGAGAAATAAGTGGTACAACTTGAATAAGCTAAAAAAAGGAAAAAAAAAAGGCAGTGAACTACAGAATCCCTGGGGAAATAGAGGTTGGAGAGTAGAGGTGGAAATGCACTAAAATAATAGATTCCAGTATCGATCTAGTGAGCAGGGCTGAGGAGAAAGAGATTAGTAGGATTTGTAAAGTTGTTATTAGTATTTGCCAAAGATGTTTGCCATCTCACATGTTCTTCTTGGGAATTTAGTCTTTTGAATATCTCTCTGGAAAGGAAGAGCACACACAAAAAACATTCTTCTCTTCTTCCTTCCCTCGCCCGAAACACTTACTAAATATTTTCAGTGCTGGGCACCACATTAGACACCAAGAGTACCAAAATATGGAACATGGGGCAAGATTTTATATTTGATATGTTTGAATTATATGTGCAAAAAGTTGGGTCTGGAAAGAAAATCGGGGGCAAGATTTGGATGAGCTTCGAGTCTACACTGAGGAGTCTCGACTTCAGTAACATCCTGACATGTGCTGTTACTTAGGGGCAGTGGGGGGCGTGCGGAGAATGCCATAAGCCCTGCAATTTCTAAAACTCACTTTGGACCCCTGATGATGCTAAAGTTGTCACTTGGTGACATCAAGAGGTTCGTAGACATGGTGAGATGAATACCCTAAACTTGTAGGTGGATGGTTATATCTTATGTGTACATGAGTTTGTTTTCTGAGGAGAGTGTCCAGAGCTTTATTCTCAAAGGGTCAGTGACACAAAAGGATTAGAATCAAATGCCATTAGAGTTGTCTGAGAAGAAAGAAAAATGAGAGGAAAATATGTGAAGTTTGGTGAAGAACACAGCTGAGAGGAGGGTGACCCGAGGTAGTGGCCGTGGGGATGGAGCCGGCAGGTATAAAGGATACTGAGGAGCTAGGAATGGTACCTGGAGTTGACAATCAGATGTGGAAGGTGAGAGAGAGGGAAGGTGAAGCTTAGATGCCTCTTGATTTTCTAGCCTAGGAGATGGTTTAATTCGCCAAGAAAGGAAGTTGAAGGGTGGATAAATTTAATGTTGGTACTAGTATTGAGGTATTGCTATGTTCTTTAAGAAGCTTAGAGTATGATCAGGAAGTGTAATTTAACTCATTGACATACCAGACAAACAAGGGAGAGCATGCCGATTTGAGATTTGTTCTTCAAACAAAAAAGGATTGTTTTTAATAAAACTTGGACATATACCTAAAATTGAGAGGTATGACCTCATATCCCATTTCCAGCTCTCCTGTTCCTTCATAGTCTCAGAGACAAAGGTGGTAATTCATAATGACTTAGGATATGTTTACACAATGCTAGATATTGAGATAAATTCTTAAGAATTGGTATAATCCAAATCTCTTCCAAAACAGGTATAGGTCCAATCTAGTTATTGCCTGAACTTTTTTTTTATATAAAGATATTTGGCATGGTGTAGATATGGTTAAAGTCATATAAACTTGGCTATAGAAAGGGTGAAATCTGAAAAAAGAAGGTTTTGAGCAAATACCGTGTGCCAGTATGATATCTCTTTGTAAATATTAGCTATTTAACAATATATTTTTATGGTATCAACCCTATGTGGTAGATGTTATTATCCTTGTTTCACAAATGAGGAGAACAAGAATGAGAAGCTAAAAACTAGCTCAAGTTTGTCCAAGTAGAAAGTGGCAGAACTGTTCTAATCCTCACTCCATACACGATCCGATCACATCTGGACCTATGGTCCATTGATCCCTTTCTTTTCAGTGCTCCATCCCCCTTATGCCTTCCTTTCATTCTGTGCTCAGCTTAGATTCCAGAATCTGCAGCTCAAACCGCCCTCTTGCCACTCTCACCTTCCTAGCCCCTCACTCCTCCCATCATTCTCAAAAGGCAAAGCTTAATCCATGATCCCAGCCCTGCCCATTTCCTTCCCATACGAGTCACTGATGGTGGGTTTGAGTAAACACTTAGCTGTGATCACTGATCTTACCTCAAATTTTTGATCACAGACCTCAGGTGGGCCTGTTATCTTGCCGTCTTGCCCCGCAACCTTGCCTCATTTGTTTAGTCAATCAAGTCTTTCATTATTCAAAATAACCATGGTCAATTCTTCTCATTTCTCAAATTTCCAACCATGTTTCTTTTCTCTTTTCTGATGAAGACGTTGCTTCTTATTCAACTGAAAAAATAGTCACGATCTGAAGATAAATACCCCTATTCACATGACCAAATTTATCAGCCTATCTGCATCTTAACTTACAGACTCAGCCTTCCTGTTTACGTATTTATTCATAAGCGTTGTTCGTCCTTCTGCTAAGACCAACACCTCTACTTGCGCACTGGAGCTTGTGCCCTCTCTTTCTCTAGGCGTTATACCTGTAGTTGCCTTCCCTCTGCCCTCATGATCATCCCCCCACTTCCTACTGTCGTCAGCAGACAAACATGCTCTGTCTCCCATCTTAAGAAAACAAAAGTTGACCTCAACCCACATTCTCTCCCAGCTCTTACCATGTGTTTTTCCTCTCTTTTAAATCAAAACTCCTAAAAAGGATTGTCCAATTGCACTTGCCGCCCGCATTTTCTCACCTCTAATTCTCTTTTTAATCTGTGCTAATCAGGCTTTGTTTCCTAGTGCTTCAAAAAAATTTTTTAAAAACCATACTTGTAAATGTCACCAAAAAGTGACATGCTGTCTAATCCAATGATGAGTTCTTGGTACTACTTCCAAACTCTCAGGAGCATTGACAAAGTTGTTTATTTCTTCCTCCTTCAAACATTGTTCTCTTGGCTTACGGTTCAGTGTGATCTGGATTTTCTTCTCTTTCACTGGTCACCCCAGGATGTTCGCTGACTTCCCCATCCCTGCTCTAACCCAAAGACTCAGTATGGTTCTCTGTTGTCTCTTCTTCTCCATCAGCATTTACTTCTGGATGATCTTATACAACCTGGTGACTTCCAGATTTCTGTCTCTTGTCCTAACCTCTTCCATGAGATATGAGATATCAAACTACCTATCAAATATCTAGTGTTGTTATTTATCTTATACTAACATGGCCCAAACAGAACTCTCGATTCTCTCTTTTCCCCTTGAAATACTGTGATACTTTTAAGTCTTTTTCAATACCTAGAAATAGTTCTTGATTTCTATTTTCCTTTCATTTCCTATATCAGATTCATCAGCAAAATTTGCCTTAGTTTCATCATTTCCCTTCATCATTACCACCATGTCTAGTCCTTTCTTACCTGGACTACAAATTGATCTCATTGCTTCTACTCTTCCCTCTTCCCTCTACCCAGCTGCCAGAGTTCTTTTTTAAAGTGAATTATGCTCTTTCCTCCCAAAACTACTTAAATTACTTTCCATTTTATAGAGAATAATATTCAAACTACTTATCGGCTGAACAGGTATTACCTGATCTAGCCACTGCATCCCTTTCTGATCTTATTTTTCTACCACTTTTTCCATTGATCAATTGTGCCATGTCTACACTGGCTTGCTGACTTTCTTTTAAGACACCAAACACAGTACTGCCCCAAGGCCTCTGCCCTTTGTAACCCCTTTGCCCAGGATGCTCTCCACCAAGATATTTATAGAACTCTTGTATTCAGAAGTTGAGAGCATCTTAAAAGCATAGAACACAACAGAAGAGTCTCAAGGATCTTCAAAACCCATCCCTGAATTTTACACCTGAGAAAAGTGAAGCTCAGAAAGGTCGCAACTTGCTCAGATCCACACAGTAAGTGACCACGCTGAGACCTCCACACCTCTTGCCAATTCTTCCTTTAAATTGTTAGATGAGCATTCTTATTGTTTTGGATTCACATTAGCTGTGATTAGTTTTCAACTACAACACAATTTGTCTATCTGAATTACATGCTTCTGAATTCTTTTGATATATTCATTCCTGGGGCGGTAGGCTCTAGTGAGTGAGTGGCGTAAAGAAAAGAGGATGGAAACATAGGACTGATGACATCTTAATTACATAGAAGTATTTGGCTTTTCTCTGTGAGATCAAAGTGTTTCACCCAGGTGTTAACCGAATCCTTCTGCAAGCCTTCTGAAGTAACTTACAGAGACCAATGCACAGATGAGAAAACTGAGTGTGTGTCTCACATCAGAGTGACTATTCTAAAATATAGAACTGGCTGCTTCATTCCTCTGTCTAAAATCGCTCTAGGGCCTCCTGTGCCCTCAGGGTAAATTCCAATCTCTGTCACTCGGCTCCCCAGCCCTGCATAGCCCACACTTTCATCGTTAACTTCAGCCCCTTGAACACTCTTTCATATACCCAGTGCTATCACCCAGTGGTTCGCGATGCTTCAGTCACACATGCCATGTTCATTTGTGGTTCACCTCACAGGTTTGTGCCCATGCCATTTCTGCTCAGAGCACCCTTATATACCTGTCCTTTGTAACAAGAAGCAAGTGTTACCTCTTTTGTGTATCTCATGAGACCTTCCTTAGACAATGTCATTTGCTTCCCCAGGATCTTGAACAGTCTGTGTGTGTCCCTATTAGAGCATGGATCAGTGTATGAAGGAGTTTTGTTTGTTTTTGCACTTCTCGGCCAGATCGTGAGCTCTGTATGGGCAAGAATGGGTCTTATGCTTTTTGGTCTCCTAATTCAGGCCCAGGCACATGATAGTAACCGAGAATGTGCTGGATGAATGAGTGAATGAGTGATTGTGACTGGCATGCTGGTAGGGCATGAGAATAGCCTCCCCAAAGAATATTTTAATGGATTCTCATCTGCTGCCGCCTTGACCACGCCTCTTTCAATCCCACTTATATTTCACAGACTTCACAATAATCTCTCCCCAGGGTTAAAGAGACCAATTACTCTTGCAAGGCTCCTTCTGGCAGGCACTGCCCCCGGCTCTCTGAGGGCCTCTTGAGCCATCCGCGAGGTCCCAAAGGTGAACACATGCTATGGGGTTTCACATCCATTTATTTATTGCAGTGCCCTCACTCCTAGTGGTATGTAAGAGGATTTCTAGGTGGTCTGTGGATATTTTCTAATAGATACAAGTTTATTTATATACAATTTAGGAAAATCCCTTTTGCCATTTATGATAGCGAATTACACTCTCTGTTTAAAAAAACAATTTATTTAGGTTTAAAAAGTGAATTGATTTAAAGAGAAATATTAAGTTTATATAATGCAGACATACAGCAAAAATTGTGGTGACTAATGTGTTTCATTCATTTAAGCATTCATCCATATATTGATTCATGCGATGTTTATGGCATATCACATGTGGCACCCTGTGCTGTGTGAGGGGTATGTAGATGATGAATATTTTCTATCGTGGTCCTTGTTATTTAAATTTTAGAGGCTTTCCTTGGACACTTTGCACATTCCTCTACTCGTCGCTGAGAAAAATTGGTTAACATCCAGATTGATGTGAGGTGACCAACTGAGTGGGAATGGAAAAAGGAAAATACATACACGTACATATGTAAATATACATATACATAAGTGTGTGTGTATATGTGCACTTATTGTCTCGTTTCTAATCAGCAGCATATGTCAGGGGGGTAAATGCACATACATATTCCCCCAACCCCGACACCACCACCCTAGTGCTAGAACTGGAAAGCCATGCTATATGGTAAATAACTTGCCAGGAGTGGAGCTGTAAGGTAGATAGTGAGAAATGGGAAGAGAATAGACTGGCATCAGATCAGAATTCAAACCTCAGCTTTGTTGCTTACTGCAAACTTTGCGAAGCTCTTCATCTGTCTGAGGTTCGGACAAATAAGAGGATCAGACTGGATCAGTGACAGAAAATACATTTCACTGATTGAGCATACCTTATTGGAAGGCTTTGGGGAGAAGGCTTCTGAGGGCAGATCCTGGTTGAGGGGGAAACTCTGCTTGAATGATTAATTATGTCTAGTGAAGAAGCGGGAGGAGGAATTGAATAATGAGTTATGTTGACATGAGTGTGAGGGCGAGAAAGGAAGCACTTGGCCATGCTGCACTTACAGTTTTTGAGCTGGATTACTTTGAAGAGAACTATGAGGCCTGACATTCTATGGTTCTACAAAAGTCAATTCCGTATTTTTCTTAACAGTAAGTAGTGAATGAGCACAGCAAAGACCATGGTGGTGGTGATGGTGGGAATGGCGTGGAACAGTTTCAATTGCTCTCTCTCTTCAGAGTGTGTGGTAGGCTGCCTCGAAGATAGCTCCCAATGATTTCTGCCTCCTGGTGTGTAATTCCTTCCCCTTGAGTGTGGGTTGGAGTTGCTTTGCTTCTAACAAATAAATACAAGAGAACTGATGTGATATCATTTCTGAGATTAAGTTATAAGAAAAGACTGTGGCTGTTGCTTCTCCCTTTGGTTCATTCTCTCTCTCTCTCTCTCTCTCTCTCTCTCTCTCTCTCTCTCTCTCTCTCTCTCAAGCAAGCTGCAAGCTGCCACGTCATGAGCCACTTGAACGACAGGTCCATGTGGCAAAGAACTAATGTCTCCAGCCAACGGCCAAGGAGGACGCGATTATGCCAACTGCTACGTGAGAGAGTTGGAAATAGATCTTCCCTAAAGTGAGCCTTGAGATAACTTAATTGGGAGATCCTGAGGCAAAGACATTTAGGTAAGCGGAACCTGGTCTCTTGACCCACAGAAACTGTGAGATAGTAAATATTGTTTTAAGCTGTTAAATTTGGGGGGTAATATATTATGTAGCGATACATAACTAATCTAGAATTTTAAGTTTGGTGATCACTCAGATGAGTCTTGTCAAGTAACATGCAAGCCTGAGTTCCACACTCTACTTAGTAATTACCATGGGCTCAGATCTTGAAACAGCCACAAAAATGTCCTCTGCACCTGCAGGCATTTGGGGGCCAGGGCAACACCTTATCCTGAACTTCAAACTAGTATTTCAATTCCCTTCTGGGTATCACTAGAAGGATGTGCCACTGTCATGTCCCACATAACATCTCTGAAGTTCTCCCGACACTTGTTCCTCCCCTGTTCCCTATTCTATGTTTAAGCCCTAAGCTTTGGAATCATCGGTGATTCTCCCCTTGTCCTCACTGTATCTCATCTCTGTGACCCTCATTACCGCCGTTGTCCAAGTTCACTGCTTGGATCTCACATGTATCTGATTAGAGCAATAAACTTCTAAATATCTTTTTGCTTGTCCCCAGACTTCCTCTTGTGCCGCAACCATTACAATGCCTTGCCCTTTTATCAATGAATGTTTAATATTTAATGTAGAAAAGAGCATGTGAAAAATAAAACTATCCCTCGTCCCATCAGCGTAAAATCTGATTTTAGCACATCCTTCCAGTCTCTGTCCATATGCGAAAATGTATCTCACTTAGTAGTAATAATAATTTCTATAGAATTTTTGCGTTTTACTGTTACTACTTCATTAAATAATCAGTGTTTTCCCAACTTGCTATATTATCTTAGAAGTTATTGCTTTTCTTGGTGTATACTATTCCTTGGACAGAATATACTCTAAGATACTTAACTATTTCTCTATTGGACATTTGAGTTATTCCTACTATTTGTTGTTATAAGTAACATTGGATTAATCTTCCTGGGTAAATAGTGTTTGCTTCTCTTCAATTTATTCACTATTATAAATTTTCAGGAAGAGATTTCTTGGTCAATTATTTTGAAGATTTTATAGTACAGGATAGGTATTCATGATTGTTTTCTAGAAGGTTGACCCCAGGTGATAAGAGTGTAAAGCAATATCTTTTTATTTTTTTAAAAATTACATAATAACACACTTTTTAAAAAGTTCTCGTGGCAAGTAACTCATTTGGTAGCATCTAAAACTTCACATATTAATATACGAATAAGAGGGCCTAGGAAAAGGGGGAGGATGTGAAATAATTTAAAGTTCAAGTTATTAAGACTGGAACTTTTTTTCTCCTCTATTCCAATCATCAACAAAGAAACAAACCTCACTCTATTTATTTAACTTTAGGAATGGAGGGGCCTCTTAATTCCCAAATCAACTCTGAAAACTTTTGCCTCATTATCAGTACAGTGCCCTTCCCCAGAGGGTGAGAAATCTACTGGGTGTGGAGCCCACAATCCACCTAGATCATTCTCTGGGTAACTGGGATGCCAGAATATCCTGCCAGAAGGGCCCTGGACTGGATGTTCACTACCATAAATAACAATAAAGGTAATTTTTTTTCTAAAGCTTCTTCCATTTCCTGTTTTTTCTCTTCCACTTCCTTCCCCTCTGGCTTCCTCCTTTTAATATTGAGCTTTGCATATTGAGGAAGCATTAATATAGTAGTCAAGAGCGAGGCCTGTGCAATCAGACTGCCTGTGCTCACAGCTCAGCTCTTACACACTCAGGGAGCACGGACATAAATACGATTCCCTTTCTGTTCTTTGGTTTCCTCGTCTGCAAAATGGGGATACTACCAATGCTTCCTCATAAGGTTGTTACAGTGGTTAAATAAATCAATATACATACAACAATTAGAACAGTGTTGACACAGGTGAGAGCTCAATAACTACCAGCCACAATGGCCAAATTATTTCAGATTATTTCCTTAGAACAGACTCGCAGAAGCAGCATTACTGAGAAACAGGATGAGTACCTCTTATTCTCGTCCCATGTATAATTTTCCCCAAAATCGTTGCACTGATTTCCACTGATTGGAAGTGACGTTTTCAAGGACTCGCCTTATTGAGGGCTGAAGATGAAGGCACGGAAGATAAAGGGTTCACGGTGGCCGTGACACCGCTGCAGCCCTTGGCAGCCAGGCTGGCTTCTGAGGACAATGGCAGTCACAGTCCCCGACATGATGAAGTCGGCTGTGCAGGGGTGTCAGGCCACAAGATGATGCTGGAGAGAAGTCGAGGAGAGATGTGATTGCTTCCGGACAGGGTCTGCTCTCGTCAGAAAAACTCCTAAGAACACGGAGAGAGACATGCTCAAACGGTTTTGTGAGTCATAGCCAGGAATTTGTGGAACAAAAGGGCGATCACGCCGTGGCCAAGCAGGGCTCCTGGCAGAGAGCTCTTTTATGGAAAGACCACGGAGGGCCAGAGAACACAGAGCCGACCAAGTCATTACCGCCCTGGTGATTCCTGACCCATATTCACAGGGGCTGGTTCCTCTTTCTTCTTCTTCTTATATGAGGGACATTAATAGTTCAGTTCTTTTCAGTAGACTTAGAGGTTCTGGGTATCTGAGGGGCTTAAGAATGACTGACAGTGAGGTCTGCAAGGAGCTCGATGCATGCTGACAAGACCTGACTTCCCAAAATAACTTACTCACCAGTTCCTTGTTGCCAGTAATTTAGCAGCAGTTGGGGCATTTTCGTGGTTGTCTTAAAAGTTAGGGCACTGGCTGGTGCTGTTGTTACTGGCAATTATGAAAAAAAGGCGAGGCTGTGATAATGATGATAATGCAATTCGGAAAGAGAAACTAATATTGACTGAGTACACCAGTGCTGGGCGCTGGCATATGCTTTATGTCGATTTATTCTCATGACCCCACTCCTGGGGGGATTGGATATAATTATTCCCATTGTACAGATGTGCTTCATGGGGCTTAAGTATCTTGCCCCTGGTCACACAGCTGCTAAGTGCCCACCAGGGGCTTAAATTCCTATCCTCACTTCAAATCCTGGGCTCTTTCCTCTATATTACATGCAGTAGATGAAAATGCCACACACACACATGCACACAACTTACCCTGGAAAAAGACACCCATGTAATCGTTACAAAGGGCACTGCATATTTTGTAACTGTAACACTAACTTTGCTGACCTATGCTCTGTGTCTTCTGTTATAACAAAGCCAACCGAACAGGCTCTTTCTGCAAGGCTTTCGAATATAAACCAGTTCCAGGTTTGTGATAACAGTCTAGAGATTTAGGGACTAAAGCAGCCTGATCACAATAGGTTAGACCATTTGAAGAGCCAGTAGTCTTCTCCCAGCAATCCCGGTGACTTGGACCCCCACAAAGGGTGGCCGTTAGATTTCTCAGCAGACCAATTATTCCCAGTTGATTTTCTTTTCTGAGCAGCCAGAGAGCCCTTTCGGTCTTGCCCGCTGGGAGCGAACCTGAGGCTGCCCAGCTTGTCAGAGTGCCCAGCAAGTTTGTTGACCTGATTAACCTATGATAATTATCTTCCGAAGCGACACGGTGGGCAGAAGGGACCAGACAGACAGCCCTGTTGGCTCGGCTTTCACAGTTCATTTCCACAGGGCATTCCCCTTTGGGTCTCTGGACATGAGCTAACTTCATCTCCACATATTTCTTTCCTTTTTTGGCTTGTCTTCCCCTGCCCTCTGTCATGCATATGCCAGGGTCACCAATTTCCTTGTATAAAGAGATGCATGGTGGGGAAGAAAAAGAAAGGTGAATTGCTCATCTCCAGACAAGCTAAGCAGTATAATGCATATTTAATATGAATGCTTTGCAAAGCAGTAGTCATGTCTCCCAAGAATTATGGAGGTTTTCAGGAAAACAAGAGAAAGGAATTTCCCAAAATGCTCTTCACTGGAGAGAACAAATGTCATCTTTCTCTGAATTGGCACTGACTCGAGGAGCGGTGGTTAGGACACCTGCTTTGAGCACTTTCCTACTCTTCTCACTTTACACAGATTTTTTTTTCACTTCTCTGAGTCTCAGTTTCCTCATTTATCCAGTGGGAAAAAGAATACTCTGCTATAGGGTTGTTATGAGGACAAAAATGAGAAAATGTAGATAAGACACTTAGCATGGTGCCTGGCACAGAGAAATATCCTGCAATGGAAAACTCTGATGACATTGCATATTGTTGCCCAGGGTGTCACAGCTAAGGGAAAGTCCAAAGTACACAGTCATACAGGCCAGGTACCATGAGGTAAGGTGGAATCAGGAGCCAGGAGGCAGGGCAGGAAAGGATTCTTGAGACGAGCCTCTTAAGAAGACTTGGTGGTGCCTCGTCTGCAATAAAGAAGAGAGACTGAGTGTGGCATTCAGGAGATGGTGTGTGATGGGTGATTTGCTTTCATTCTAAGAGCCCGAGAACAAGAACTTCTTTTCATAAATTGCAATGCCCCTTGAGAATTATGACTTCATTCTTTCTTGCCATAAGGCTCAAAGAGCAGGTATCAAATGATATCCATCCACTTGAAAACTCTGATTTGCCTCAGCAGGTTACAGGCAGGGGAAGGCCACATCATGTTCTAGGCAAGAATTATTGAGGTCTGATTTTCTGTTCCTTTCATATTTATTCCTTTCACTCGGGCAAAGGGACCTGGTGCCAGATCATGCAAATCATCTGTTACTAAAATTTTTCAAGAGAAAAATACAATGGCACTGAATAAGATTTGGAAAAAAAGAAACTAGTCAACCAAAACCACTTTGAGTTTTCGTCTTTAATTTTCTTTATCTGAATCCATTCTGATTTTAGGTAGTCTTAGTCATCATGGACTTTAAAAATGTTTGCTTCTTTCACTGAAAATTCTATTGTAGTCTTGTATACCTTCTCATAACCTTCACAGCTATCATTGTAGATTGTTTCATAGTATTCCTGTCACTTAATATTGAAGAGTTAGGTTGTTTCATGTTTTTTATTTTTCTTATTCAGGCTAATGCTGCAAAGAGTATTATCTTCTATGGATGCATTTTATGTTTTTTAATTATTTGTTTGGGATAAATCTCTGGTTCAGAATGATTCATAATTCTTGATATGCATTACCAAATTGTTTTCCAAAAGACTTGTACTAATTTTTATTACTCCCAGAATATTATACTTACAGAATTGCTGGACTTGGATGTTATTTATTTATAACTTGTTAATTCTTTGTCTGATGACTTTTGAACATAGCCATGCTCCCAAAGATTATTAACTGTTGTGTTTCCTCTCAAAGGGTCTGTTTTCACAAAAGCCAAACCTCAGTTGGGTATCCTAAGAGGGCTGTGACAGATCGGCCCTGGCTGTCCTAAGGAGTCTTACTGTTTATCCCACACCGGCCCCGTAAATCGAATCGTCCGACCGTGACATCCTGCTCTTGGTCCACTTCCCAAGCACTGTGTTGGGCACTAAGGGAAGAAAGAGTGAGTGGGGTAAGGGCATGCCGTTTTTTGGGGGGAGGGTTAAAGAAGGGACACCTAGTATGGAGCAAGGATGTCTCCAAGACTATGAAGGGGAGCTCAAGGGCTGCTTCTCAGACATAAAGCTCAGGCCAACTTTAGGAAAGTGAATAAGTTTTTCAAGCCTACAGAAAGGAAAAGGGCATCACCCTCTGCCATCTCCCCTGGTCCCTCCACCTCTCTGAATTCTCATAGGAGTTGAGTCACACTGAGCTACTCACACTTTCAGGATTACAGTTTGCTCATAATGTTCCCTGTCTTTGAAGCTTCTTTTCATCCTTATCCATTTGCTCAAGTCTTACTAACTCTTTGAAGCCATGTGTAATTCACTTCTCTATAACTTCTCAGGTTAATCCCAGTCTGGAGGTGGAGGGGACCCCAAAGGAGGACCCCTCTCCCTCCACGTAACCCCCAGTACTTAGCATATATGACAGCCACAGCTTCCTTCACATTTTTTTTTTTTTTGCCTCCTCCACTGAACCGTGAACTTGGACTCTGTGTGACTCCTCTCTGTGTTGCCTCTGCCGAGCTCAGGACCTGACTCAGGGGGTGCCGGGTGACTGCTGAGCCATGATAAACTAATTGAAAGATCATCTCTTGAAATTCAGTCCCCAAGCACCATTGCTGGAACTCAGTAGCGTCTCAATAAATAAATACATTCCGAATACATTTAAATATTCACGTTCTACTAGGTCTCCTTTCATTATTAATTTTTTTTTTTTTCAGTGCTGTTTGCGGAGAAGTCTACCTCTATTCACATGGGGTTTTCTCTGCTGCCTGAGAAACCTGAGCCTTCCTGGAGATCATCGGTCCACTTCACCAGCCCCACCCACCAACGGGCAGGCCAAAGCGTGTCTCCTTAACACAGAGCCCTTTTTTCTCCTTGTGAGAAAACCAAACCTCCTCTGCTATCTGAGATGAATAACCCACTGAGTCTTCCAGCCAAGGAGGCGGCTGGCAAAGATGGGGGAGGTGAGCACATTCTGAAGCATAAAATTTCCCAGGATTAGGGCATTTCATTAGGAGACTTCTAGATGTGTTTTCCTCTCTAAAGACTCAAATGAAAGTCCAGAGAAGAATTTACCAACTACAGCGAAACATTCTTTACCACCAGGAGCTCTGTTGCCCATTAATTGTAAACAAGTTTGTGCGTTGGTCTAACAAATGCCTATTTTTTTTTTTAGGTAGACTGGTTTCATTTTTAATTAAAATCGTTGCATTGATTTGTTTTTAAAATAATAGCGAAGACTTTGTAGGTTGAGAAATAAATTATCATTTGAAGGATTAGAGTGGCTCTTCTTTTGATTTTAATAAAGATTAGAAGAAGAAAAAGAAGCACAAAGGAATGAATGCAGCTCCCCCAATATAATGAGTTAGACGGCCTCCCCCCCTTGATCAAACAAAAGAACAAATGTATTAAACAAAGAGTATAGATTTGACAAACCATCTCTGCTCTTGCGAAGGATTTTCAAGGGGATTTGGAAAGTTGTAGCCTGCCCATGTTCTGTTATTTCTGAGTATATTAAAGCCAGTACTCTTGTTAGCTTAGGTATTGTTTTTGTGTGTGCTTTGCTTCCTGGCAATAGAGTCTTTCTTTAAGAAAAGCAATTGGGAGATACCCTGGTCCTGGTTAATCTGCTCCCCTTTTCACGCACAGACCATTGTCTGGGTGTGCTTCCCAAGGGGCGCGGGCATTATGTCCTGGGCCCCCTCTTCCAAGCCGGCAGCCTGCACAAAGGGAGCAGTACATCTAGCGGACAGCCTGCTGGATTTTCATTTCACAGTGGAGCTGTTCTGCTTTGTGCAAACCTCAATGCAAAATGTGCCGATTCCCAAGGACAAACAATAAACAAAGCAAGGAACAAATTTGGTGGTGGTTTGTCAGTGTTGCACTCAGACCCTCCACCCCAAAGGGGAAGAGTTTGGGAAGCTTTATAGGTGGCTCCGAGGGCCCAGTGAAAGACTCATTCCCCTGGGGATGCTGAGCATCTGGCTGCACCTCTAGACTAGGGACTTCTGGACCTGTTCCTTTGTCCCTGGGTCCACTGTGACTTTCCACCCAGATGCAGAGACAGGGCCAGCTCGCTGCACTCCTATCAGTCAACTGACAACATACCCTGGGAATTTCAACTGGCCTTACATGACAGTTGCCCTTTTCATGTTGCTATTTAATTACTACCTTTTCACTAGGTGTTTTTTTTTTTCTTTTCAGATTATAAACATGGCCTCAGCCAAACACACGTGCGCATGTGCGCTCACGCGCGCGCGCGCGCGCACACACACACACACACACACACACACACTGGACCTCCCATCCTACTCCTTCCCTTTCCTCTCCATCTAAGTTTCTCAAAACTGCTCTCTACTTGCTGTCTCTCCACCTCCAGCTCCTGCTTACCTCTCAAGTCGCTGCAATATGACTGCTGTCCTTCACCCCTATCCGCAATCCCAACCTGGCTAAGGTCATTAGCAACTGCCATGTTTTTAAGATCTTATTGTTATTTATTTATTTATGTATTTATGTATTTATGTATGTATTTATTTATTTATTTATTACTGTCTCTTCTAGACCATGTGGGCTTTCAGGATTGGGGTCATATTTTATTCATTTCTGTGTTCATGGCATCATGATACTCAAGATCTGTTCGACAAAATGAACTTATTCCAGAATGATCACATGTGTCACAGCTTCTCTTCTTAAGTTATGAAAAGAAAATAACATGTCCCATGCATTTGCCTTATACCAGGCTTGGTGCTGAGAATAACCACATACATTTTCTCAGTCATCTGTACTCCAAAAAGTCATTTTGTAGATGAAGTAGTTGAGGCTCAGAGATCAAGTGACTTGCTCAAGATCACAAGGCTAGTGGGTAGAAGATGGCAAATCTAAGGGGCTGTGTTTTAAGGGCATTTCTGTTATTTGCCTGGTTTGGGTTACAATCCAAATGTTGCAAACATTGAGACCACTTCATACAAATGGAAGACTCATGTGAGGGAAATGTAGTCTCCCCCAAAGCTCTGGAAGTGGTAGCAATCTCCAAGCTGCCATCATGGCTTGAAAGATAGAGTCTCTTTTGAGAACTCTCACAGTTGGAGAAGGAATAGTATCCATTTTACAGGTGATAAAACTGAGGAGATAACAAATAACATATAATGAGATTTATGCTCTGCTATGGCAATAACATCTGTTAATTTATAAATTTTATTAACTCAATTAATCTTCAGAATAATCCTATGCAGCAGGTACTATTTATAGTCCTATTTTATTGACAAGAATACCAAGGACCAGAGATGTTAGGTAACTTACTCAAGGTCATACAACTGGTAAGTAGTGGAGCTAGGATTCAAACCCAGGCTTGTATTATTCCAGAATCTAGTATCATAACCACCATATTATCCCAGAAGGTAGTTCTTTCTTTTCTAAAAGTCTGAAGTTTTCACATTTGCCGGAGGTGGGATTATCTTGAATTCTTAGCACGGATTCTCTACGCTAAACATGCTGAGTTTTTTAATCACTTGACATTCTACCATCATTTTGACATTTTACCATCTCTTTTGCTTTTTCAGGATATCCTCAACTTTATCCATCCTCCTCTCACAGCATGACCCCCAAATGGAGTAAAGTATCCCAGGAGTCATCTGGTGAAGCAGAACTCAGCAACCGGCCAGTTGTTGTGGTCACATCACATATCGTTTATGCTGTTTATGCCATTCTTCCTGCTATTCGTACTTCCTGAGTCTTTTCTCAGTGAGCTGCTGGGACACTGTGGGTACTTGATGGGTATTTGGGACATAAATTTAGGCAGTTTTAAAAATTTATTCTTGATTAATTTCACCTTATAAAATGCATTTAAACCATTTGTGCAAGTGCTTTCTTCAAGTCAGCTACCAATTTGGTGCCAAGAGATGTTGAAAAGTGATTTGGAATCAGATAACTTTGAATTTGAAATCTAACTTATTACTTATAAATTATCTGATCTTGGGTAATTTACATTAACTACCCTTGCCTCAGTTTTCCCATCTGTAAATTAAGGCTAATGGTATTGATCTAGAAGACTGGGAACTCACTGAGAAAATAATTTTTAAAACTATATTCCTATTATCATTATAACCATAAATTTTTCAAGCCTTGCTAACCACCCAAGAATCTACTCAAAAGACATAAAAACATATTATGATAATGTATATTTTCTTTGCTTTTACTTTTGTTTATATTCATTACATTTGTTACTAATGTAACTATTTTGTATAAGGTATCCAGCAATGTGCATTTATTTCTTAGAAGTGTTTACTAATTGTTTACTGAGAAACTAGGAGTGGAATATGAAATATCTATTCCTAGAAATGCTTCTGGTAAGCTTTGGTATTTCTTTAAAAACTTCAGTAATGTGGTCAAATGTACAAGTAGTAATAGGGGAATATCACCTTCTAGAGATATAATTTGAGCTGGAGCATATCATACAAAGAGCCTGATGATTTTATGAACTCTGTCTCTGACTTAGAGGCAAGGGTCATCTCTACTTTTCAGGCTTCCTCTGGTGGCTCAGCTGCCAGCTCTCAATCGAAAATATGAGAGATTAAAAGAGAACAGAAAAAAATGTGTTTTATTCCTGATCCAGATCTTGTTCAGAATTTCACCTTGATAATACTGATCTCTCTAACCATCTGAATCACTAAATTCTGGAAACTTTTGCTAGCCTTGACTTTCAAATTCATCTCAATCCTTCAGCATTTTATTGACTTCTCAGATTCTTCCATGACAGGCTCTGATCACTTATATCTGCCTGAGCCTTGCAGGCTTAGAGGACTTCTGGACTTGCCCATTGGCTCTGCCGACATCAGATGCCTGCCTAACCCCCTCAAGGCTCCCACAATCCCCTGGCCTACAGTTTGAGCTGTAGATCAAATTCTACTGTTACCAGTGAGGAGAAAGCCATAAATACATTCTTAAAAGTCTCCATTAGGTCATCAAGATGAGGAAAGTTCATAATAAAATATTTTTTTCTTATGCTCAGGCAATGGAAGCCTATACAGATGATTAAAACTAGATATGAACCTAATGTTGGAGGCAATAAAACTCAGTGATTAGGATGATGAACTTTGGAGTGAGATGACCTGGGTTTGATTCCTACATCTTTCCATTCTTGGTATAATGTGGGGGCAAGATATTTCCTTCCTAAGTCTCAGTTTTATCACCTGTAAAATGGGGAGAATAATTTCTATCTCATAGGATTATTGTAAAGATTCCATGGTGTCATGTATAATGTGTTTATTATAGTGCCTTGTGCATAACAAGTACTTCATAAGTACTAGCTCCTAGTTTTTAATGTGATGGTACCCATTCTACAAAATTCAGCCTATCTGACCCCAAAGTCCATGCTCCTTCTATTGTGTCAGGTGGCTTCAATTTAGGAATCTATCAGTTCACAAGGTCTCTCTTCAGTTATGGACTGTCTACTTGATCTTTCATTTCAATGACTATATATTTCATTTCTTAAAGTTCTAGTTCATTCTTTGTAAAGTGGCTATTATTTTTTCGGAGTGCCTCATTTTTGATTTCAGAGTCCCTTTTAATTTTTTAATATGCTTGCTTTATATTAAGTTTCTCTATGAAAATGTTTGGTTATATAAGTTATTTAGGACTTAAGCCTACTATTTTTGTTTCTGCTGACAAATCACTCATGATAGATCATTTTTTGGATATGTTTCAATTTGGGATTGAGAGTTCATCTTGAGAGGCTCTTCATCTGTGGAAATTATATTTTTTTGGATTGGGGTATTCGCCCATAACTATTGTGATATCTGCTCCTTCCAGATGCTTCAGGGATATAGGAAGCCTAGAACCTATTTTGTGTGACATTGCAGCTTGGTGGTTTCAGAATCATATGAGCAGTATAAATTAGGTCCCCAGATATATGTTACAAGTTGGTGGCTATAAATTTCAGGGAGATATTTTCTTAACTGTAAGCTATTTAATAGAGACAAGCTTTCTTGTCATCTCTCTTTGGGGACAGGTAGATTATTTCTAGTTTATCCTTTTATTGCATGTGATATTCTTCATGGATCTTGGTTTTCTTTTTCTTTTTCTTTTTTTCAAATGACTAAGTTCTGACTCACCTTGCATAATCACAAGACCCCCATCTCCTATCACAACATGACATTGTTACCCAAGCCCCTAGATCACTGAAAGTGGCCACACCCAGCCCTTGGTCACTTAAGGACAGCTAGAGCAACAGCACACATGCTTGCTTTTGAGTTTCTTCCTCATTTCTGACCTCTGATCTCTTACTTGTGATCTTTCTCGTGATCTTAGCCATCTATCTAACAGAAGGTTTGTTGTGTTTTATCTAGCATTTATAAACTGTTGTGGAAGGAATTTTTTCAGAATATCTACTATGTATAACATTGGAGCTACAAGTCTTGCAGCAGAAGACTCTTATCCACTGCTCAAGACATCCCATACTCAGTGTTTCCTTTACCGTGAATGTCTCTACTGCAAGGATGGTACTCCTGGGAGCTGACTGGCCCTGGGATTGTTCTCTAACAACTTGAGGGGTCTCTTTCAACCCTTGTGACTTAACTATTTCCTGCCGATCAGGCATACATAGTGCTTAAAGTGAGCCCTGCCATTTGGACTGAAACTATTAGGTGTTAAGCAAAATGATTTCCATTTCTCTCAATTTGTATGTTCCTGCTCCTGGCAACATTTTGCTCAAGAGACTAAGAGAAGTATCTGATTATGTAAGTATGTATTTGCTATGGATATGAACATCTTCATGGAACTGAAGTCTAAAAAGAATAAAGACACCTGCATTTCCTGGGCCATGTGAATTGTGGAAGGGAGACCTACATACATTGATTTGGGTAATGATGACTAGCTTTCCTTCAAGAAATGATTGGTCATTTCTATTGCTCAAGCCCATTAGGTCTTACCTCACCAAAGCCAAAACCTAGAATCGTTTACCAGAGTGGGAACTGAACTATCAATGCACGTACATACTGCCGCCTTCCCCCACTACTTTTTGTACAGAAATGAGCTTCTGATCTTCTCAACAAAAGTCATCAGGTCTGTACGCTCCAGACGAGCCTCCATTTGGCCTGGGAGATGTGTCTGTTTTGTTTCACATCACCTCATTCTGCAGTAAATTGTGACTTCTGGGGCACAGGGGCAGCACAATTACTGAGCTCCTCTTTTAAGGGCTTAAGCTTTAAGAGTGAAGAAGCAAAATGTTTGCTGATTGGCAAGAAGCCACAGGATTATTTTTTTAAGTGAAGATATATGAGGCATGGAGAGAAGAACATCAGCTTTGGAATCAATCAGAAATGAATTCCAATCTCAGTTCCATAACTCATGAACAGTGTGATATTTGGCAAGCTGCTAAACTTCTCTGAGCCTCAAATACCTGAATTAGAATCAATCTGCAAGGCATAGGAAGCTAATATTTGTGAAAAGCCTAATTTAGAAGCAGCATGGTATAAGGGAGATGTTAGAACCATCCAGATGTGAGTTCAGATTATTTCCTTTTGTAGGACAAAAATACCTACCTCATAAAGTTGTCGTAAGGATTAAAGTCAAAGAGAAAATCTCTAGTAAGTACTTGGCCCGCAAGGTAAGGTCCTTTCTGTCTCTCATTAGCACAGTCCTTGGCTCAGTGCATACCGGTTCTATCCTTCACTCCTTGAGAAACTGAGCAATTTCTCTCAGTTCTACTCTTTGAGTGTCCTCTGTCCAGAGGGAGGCCAGTTGCTCAATTTTTCACCTAAGTAAGATGACCTTTTCATTCTCCTTCCCTTGATTTTTCAGACAGAGGGGTTATTAGAAGCTGGGAATGGCTCCAGGCCAGCAGGCCGCTTCCTGCCTACCACCTGGCCCTCCCACGGAGCTTTCCATCTTATAACCTCTGGGGCTGTGACAACAGGACCCAGGCAAGAGGCCACTGGCTGAGCCCTGGACTTAGATTCCTAAGAGGCCTCTGGAATTTTCTGGAGACAGACTGGGCTCTGTCAGCAGCCCACAGCCTGGAAAAGAGTGAACAGAGGTGTGTGGCGGGCTGTTCCTTTGAGCCTGCTCCCTCCCTGAGCCTTGTGGTTTGAAAGCTTTAATCGCAGAGATCAGAGCTATTCTGTTTTATTATAGTGCCAAGAAGGGCCACCCCAGCCTAGCACGGGTGATGGCAGCTCCTTCCAGAGACCCTGGGCCTGGTCTTGAGAAGCAATGGCTGCCAAGGCCCCAGAGCCTCCTGTGGGGTTCGTGTTTCCCTTCCCATTAAATCCTCCCTGTGCTCAGAAGGCTGCTCCACTTTCCCATCTCTCCAGCTCTGCCTCTGGCTTCTTTAAAGGCTTCAGTGTTTCCTCGAATTAAGGGACCCAGCTGCTCGAGGCCCTTTGTTCAGTGTTTCCAGGATGACCTTTCAGATAATTCGTCCTCACTTGCAGAGGCTGAGCTTTGCTGGTATTTAGACTCAGAGCTTCCTTGGCTAATCAGAATTTATTATCCTCTTTGTTAGAGAACTATGAGGTTCTTTTTCTCCATGGAGGGCTGTCTTCTGGGTGAGCGATACATGGGCTAGCCCTGGCTCTCTAATCCTAGCAAGCCTCGTTTCCAGGTTGAGTCTCTATGGACCCCAGAGACACTGTGTGTGTGTGTGCGTGCGTGCGTGTGCATGTGTGTGCGTATGCTCACTTGGCCATGGAAAACAGACTTGTAGGTCTCAGGATTGTCTGCGATAAAGGAATCAGATTAGAGTTGAAGGAAGATGGGGTCTTCTGTGGCTTCATTCTAACAGTTTTGCTATAGCTGTTTAATTATTCTTGTAAATCTGATTAAATCTTGTTGACTGATTTTTTATTGTAGTAAAATGTGCATAACATAAAATTAACCATTTTAAGTGGACAGTTTGGCATCATTAAGTACCTTCACATTGTTGTGTAGCCACAGCTGTCTCATCTATCTCTAGAACTTTTGCATCTCCCCAACTCCATATCCATTAAATAATTATTCTTCATTCCCCTGTCTCCCAGTCCTAGGAATTCAGCATTTTACTCTGTCTTATAAATTTTACTACTCTAAGCACCTTATATAAGTAGATTCATACAGTATTTGTTGAATAATATTCCATCGTATGAATGCTGCCACATATTGTTTATCCATTCACTTATTGATGACATTTGGGTTGTTTCTACCTTTTGGCTATTGTAAAAAAATGTTGCTATGAACATTTGTGTACAAATATCTGCTCAAATCAATTACTTTCAATTCTTTTGAGTGTATGCGAAGAAGTTGGACTGCTGGATCATATGGTAATTTTATGTTTAATTTTTTGAAGAGCCTTTATGCTGTTTTCCGTATTGGCTACACCATTACTTTCTGTTTTTTTCTGTTTGTTTGTTTTTGTTTGTTTGTTTGTTTGTTTTTTAACAAATGAGACTACATCAAACTAAAAAAATTTTGTGCAGCACAGGAAACTATCAACTAAAGAAAAAGAAAACCTACTAAATGAGAGAAGATATTTGCCTATGATACATCTGATAAGGCATTAATATCCAAAATTTATAAGGAATTTACAACTCAACAACAAAAATAATTAAATTAAAAAATGAGCAGAAGACCTGAATAGGTATTTCTCAGAAGAGGAAATACAGACAACCAATAGACATAGGAAAAGATGCTCAACATCACTAATCATCAGAGAAATGCAAATTAAAACCACAATGAGATATAAACTCATGCCCGTCAGAATGGCTATTAACAATAAATCAAAATATCATGTGTTGGCGAGGATGTAGAGAAAAGGGAATCCTTGTTCACTGTTGCTGGGATTGCAAAATGGTAGAGCCATTATGGAAAACAGTTTGGAGGTTCCTCAAAAAATTAAAAATAGAACTACCATTTGACCCAGCGACTGTACTTCGGGGTATTTATCCAAAGAAAATGAAAACACTAAGTTGTAAAGATCTATGCACCCCTAAGTTCCCCGCAGTGCTATTCACAACAGCCAAGATATGGAAGCAACTTAAGTGCCCAACAATAGACAATTGAGTAAAGAAGTTTCGGTACATATATACAATGCAATGTGTTGTTTTATTTTATGGTAGCTGCCCTAATGTGTGTGAGGTGTATGCTCATTGAATTTTGAGGTTGATAAAAATGAGAAAACTATAATACTGATCATTTATTAAATTCATACTAGCTACAGTAAGTCCTCACTTAACATTTTTGATAGATTTTTGGAAACTGCAAAACTTTAAGTGAAACAATGTAGGATAGAACTGATTTTACCATACACTAATTTATAGAAACAAGAGT
Organism: Rousettus aegyptiacus; assembly: GCF_014176215.1. Taxonomy (NCBI): domain Eukaryota; kingdom Metazoa; phylum Chordata; class Mammalia; order Chiroptera; family Pteropodidae; genus Rousettus; species Rousettus aegyptiacus. The sequence continues at coordinate 22,133,663 of NW_023416306.1, forward strand.
TAATTTCCTCTGGCATATTTCTGGTCACAAAAACATCACCAAACTTGTACATAAAGACCCAAACAATTCTGCTATTAAATGTTGAAAAAACATGAACTATACTTTTAAGAAAGATTAATAAAGACAAGGTAGTTTTTTTTTTTCAATCTCTCTATTCCAGTTCATGGTTGTGGGTGGCCAGACTATATCAGGGCACAAAGCAGGAACTCACCTTGGAAGTGATGTCTTTCCACCACAGGGCCACTCACACCCACACCTACACTGATTCAGACATGCCACTTAACCTCACGTGCACGTCTTTGGGAAGTGGGAGAAAAACCCAGGATCATGGGAAGAAAGTGCAAACTGCACACAGTCAGGGGTCCTGCTGGGAAACAATTTCTTTTTCTTTAGCAACGCTATAACAAAACAACATTATAACGAATAAAAGGACGTTATTCGAGGGCCAGGTATACGAAATATTTAACGTACATTATCTCACTGAATCTTCAGGATAACCCCATGTAGTTTGTTGTTACCTCTATTTTACAGAAGGGAAAACTGAAACTCAGGAAAGTTATGTAACTTGCTCAAAATCCAAGAACTGAAAATGAGCAGAGCCAGGAGCGAAGTGCAGGGTTGACAGAAAACCATGCTCATGCACTTTCCACCACACAACTTGTCTTCTAACCACCTGGTTGTTCTTAGAAAGAAACTTGGGACTCCCTCCAACCCCCGCCCCACTAGCCAGTGCATGGCTAACTCCAATAGGCTTAAAAATTAAAGGCAAAGGCTTTCCATAACTGTGGAGCATTGGGATGTTGGCAGGTTTCCTTGGGGGAGGGGGGGCGGGAACCCCACATAGACACATAAGCACAGAAGTCACTGAAAATATAGGTACCCAGGAAACATTCCAAGCCTTTTTTAAGGCCTTACTGGGTACACTGTTGCTGGTCTAGATCCTGAGGCCACATAGACTGTGAGTCACGGTCGCTTGCCTCAAGAAGCACACCATCCAGCTGGGGAAACAGCTTCTCAGGTAACGAGAGTAATGGGCGCTGTGCAATGTAACAGGGGAGGCAGCTACAGTACAGTGTGTGGGGTGACCCAGGAATAGAGAAAGGGCCTTGGGAGCACAGATGGCGAGAATAATCAACTCCGTCTTTAGGCACAGCGGCCAGGAAAGGATTCATACCAGAGTCATCACGAAGAATGAGCTACAACAGATCATTGGAGAAATGTCCACAGCAGAAGGAGGAAGGTATTTTGTGCATAGAAACAGCGAGTATTTCTCAGTAGATGTATTGCTTGACTCTGGTCAATCTATCCCATCCCTTTGGTCTTCCCTCCTAATATGTGACCCCTGATCATGCTTCACTAATTTCGACAACTTAACCTTCTTCTAGAACTAACTCTATAAGTTCATTCTCTATAAAGTCTCTGGAGAGATCTTTTAAAAATAAAGTCTATCCATGGCATTTCATTGTTTGAAATCTTTCAGTGGCTCCATATTGCCCGTATGGCATTCAAAGCCTTGGTCATCTGTGTCTTTTCCTCTTCTCCCACTGCCAGCTACGCTGAGATATTTATGGTGGTATAAACAAACCCTGCCATTTCATAGTACCATGTTTTTCATGCCCAATATACCAATATTTTCCTTCTTATTGATCTGGAAACCACCTATTTATTTTTACAAATCTTGTTCTTGTCTCCTCTAAGAACAGTCCCCAGCAGTTATTTCCTTTATGTCTACACTATACCAAATACATATCTGTTTACACTGTAATAAAAAATACATTTGGTGTGACTGTTTAGTGCCATAGACTGTGAGCTCTTTGAAGGTAAGGCCTTGATTTGTGTATCTCTGTAGTTCCTCACTATTCCTTATAATATGCTGAATACGAGAAACGGTTCAATAGTTGTTGTTGAGCTAAAGGAATGAATGAAAATTTTTTATAATAATTGCATAAGTTAATATATGCATAGCCCTTAAAGATTGCCTAACACATAATAGGTGTTATATAAGTATTTTCTATTATTGTTTTTCTCCTGCATAATTTCTTTCAATATTTCTTTCCAGTCCGTTTTGTCATACAAGCAAATTAAAGCAAAGAAACATGTCTTTATGTCTTTGACATTCCTTCATAAAATCTAAAATAAGCACTTAGTCAACCTATTCACCCATTCCTCAAGCATTTGTGATCCCCACAGTCCAAGTTTCTGCTCATTTTCTTCCTATGTGCAGTGGAGCAATCCGAGTACATTGTGATACCCCACCCTGCTGTAACATGAGTGTATTTAATTTTTTTCCCCACCAACATTCCCCAGTCCCTCTCACTTTTCTAGCTTTTCAATGGTGCTTTCAATCTCTTTTGAATCTCAGAGATTCTTTGCAATGACATTAATCTTTATTGCAAAAGACTGCCGCATGCTTTTGATATGGATTAATCTTTGTGAATTTTGCCCCAAATAAATAAATAAAATGGAATGCCACACTTCTATAGCAGAACAGTGAGGTTTGTTTTTCTTCTGTGAGGCTGAACGTTTATTGATGAATCCATATTGTACTGACAGCGACTTCTTCAATAATTTCATGGGTTGTGTAGCAGTTGGTAATAGTGCATGCACGTGGGCTGAGAGAACTATGCAAATATCAATAGTAATTATGCTCGGTGTATGCAAATTTCGCCAGGTATTTTTCAGAAATTAATCTTCCAAATTACTTTTGCACAATTCAGGAAAATTGAAATGTGCATTTAAATAATTGTAGAAAAATTTAAAAGCAATCTCCACTTATTTAAATCATCCAGTTAAGGTGCTATTATAAACAAAAGGATTGTAGATATTTCAGACACAGCAGCCATACTGTCAAAACAGAATTATAGAGATCATGAGAGCTATGCTTTGTTTGTAGACAACTTTCCATGTATGATATTGTTTAGAATATTTTGTTTGGTTTAAAAATTTATTAATAATATTCCTCAAGTCATTACTAAAAAGAAGCATTTTTTCGTTCATACACTCATTTATCTATTCTTTATGTGTTAATACCTCCATTTATCAACCCCATCCACCCAAATGCATGTTTATTAATCATGACTATATGCCAGGGACCGAGCTAAGTTAAATTAGAGGGGTAGGAAAACCTTCTGGCTTGGGCCTCCAGCCTAATGTGGGACACAAATTTACATAGTTCACAAATTTACATGGCCATATTAGGTTTTAAAATTTTATCCTGAGTTTAATATTAATTGTAGCATTGTATAAAAGCTGGATTTTGGGGGGGGGGTGTGGAGGGGCAAAATTATTGCACTACATAGGTAAACCACTTTTAGTGTCTGCCGTTTTCATGTAGTTAAGTAATCTAATTATGACCAGGCCTTTAAATGCTGAAGATGACCATAGTTTTTTCTGAATTCCTTGAATACTTGAAATAAGGTTCTCAGAGAAAATATCTTTGAATCAGTGGATAAAGAACAGAAAGATACACAAGCCCTGCCCACAAGAAGCTGAGATTGGACAAGGAACAGTAAGCCAATTAGTAATGCTCGTGATTAGAGTGCTGTAACCACAGTCCACGAACATCCTTCTTCCAGAGGTGATCAAGATGCTTTCAGAAGATCCTTGGGAATAGATTTTACAAAGAAAGTGGTGGAGAAAACTTTGGAAGAGGGAAAGCTTCAAGGCTTTTGACCTCGGCTCAACAGCTATATGACTGTGAGGTCTTAACAATTAACCACATGTATAAATGGGGATGGAACATCAACTCCAAAGATTTGGGAGAGGATTTAATTTATGTTTTCCAAAATGCTCATTATTATATTAAGCAGGGAATCCTTCTAGAAGAGATGGTCCAGGGTAAAGGCACAGAAGCAAGAAGAAGAAAGACATATTTGAACACTGGTTGTAAGGCCAGTTTACCCAGTTTGCCTAAAACCTAACATTCTTATAGAAAGCCAGAAGCAGTAACTACAAATTTGCCATTTGTCTGTTTAGTGAACTTGAATTTGTGACTTAACTGTTTGGATTTTTCATTGTCTATCTCTATGTCAAGCAAATGTCCTGCCCCAAGCGGCAGGAAGTAAGATACAGAAATGTTGTCTGCAAGTAAGGTCTTTGTGTTTCTCTTCTGATTGATGTCCTCTATTAATTTGATCATTTCTTATCCATTTATGCCCAGGAATGACTTCCTGATAAAACTAAACACTGCTTTGGCCAAATGTCCTAAGTCAGCTAGGATATTCCTCATAATGAACATATTTGTGATCTAGAATATAGGTTCAAAATATCCCCTTTGTTTTCATTGTGATATTATAAGCTATATAGCATTCTAGTTTTTTTTTTTTGGTGTGTTGGTTGGTTGGTTGGCTACATTGAAACTATCCCTTCAAATAAATTATCAGTCTTACTGTCATTGACACATTTGGTGAATATTTTCATACTAACTGATAATATCTGGATTCTCAGATCAGACAATCTATTGCATTTTCCTAAATTTAAAAATGCTAGTTAGCTTTTCTTTTCTGGTCTTCCATGACTACATCTATGGTCCTATGAAGGGCATACTGATAATAGAAGTCAAAATGAATCGAATGATAAAGAAAGTAGAAAACAAAAAAAAAGGACAGCGTCTTTCTCTTCATGTACTTATTTATTCAACAATCATCTTTTGCTTATTCATTCATTACCAGGTAACTCTACTAGGTGACAGGCATTGTGTAGGAGCCAAAAAGATAGTTCGAAGAGATATTATTTGTACCTTCAAGGACTTGACAGCTGGGGAAGTGTGGTTAATAACACCAATAGCCAGTGTTTTAATGTTCAGATGCTCCAGAAGTATTGGGGAGGGAGTGACTAACTTAGTTTGGGAAAGCTGGGAAAGCCTCACAGAGGAGATGATGTTAGACTGGATCACAAACATGAGAAAGAAAAGAGATGAAAGGCATTCCAGGCAGGAGGAATTATTATTTCAGTCATTAAAATATAAGGCAGAGAGAGGTTAGACCATAGAAAGGTATAAAGCTCTAAGGGATTCAGAGGAGAGAAACAGTATATTTCATAAAGAGGATAAAAGAAACACTTTGAGAAGGAAGCAGTATTTAAAATGGGCGGTGACATATCAGAAGGCACAGAGGCGGCTGGTGAGGGCATTTCAGATAAAGGGAATAGCCTGAGCAAAGGCAAGGAGGTAGGGAAGTTCAAGGGAGGGGGGCACGGGGGACATGAAGGAATCAAGTATGCCTAGAGTGTTAGCTGCCTGTGGTTAAGACTGAAAAAATCAGGAGGATGAGGATAGGAAAGAGCATGTAGTGTTGACATTAGGGCTCAGGGCCTATTTCAGTTATGCAGTAGAAGTTAACCAAAATTTTGATATGGGGAAGTGAAAGTCCATTCAATTTAATTCTACTAATATTTTCTGAGCCATTGCTCTGAACCAGGTACTGTGATAGGATCTAGGGACACGAAATAAATCTGGCCCAGTTCCTGACTTTTGAATCTCCCATTAAAAAATATCTATGCCTATGCCTATGTCTATACCTATGCCTACGTCCATGTGTCTATATCTGCATCTGCATCCCCATCTCCATCATTCTCTGTCTGCACCTGTATCCAGATCTATAGCTATGGAGAGGTTAACCCAACAGTGCTTGATGGACTGAAGCAGGGGAGGTGAGATGGTGGGGGTGGGGTGTATGAGTTAGCATCAGACATTCAAGTTAGAAGGTCCTGCACTAGTCCAGGTGTGAGAGTATAAACAGGGAGACTGTGTAGTGTAGCAAGAAGAGTACTGTCTTTGGAGCCCAAGGAACCTGAGTTTGAATTCCAGCTCTATTGTGAATTCTCTTTGAGAATTTATCCAAGTAATTCCCTCAGCCTTATTCTCCTCATCTGTAAAACAAAGATAATAACATTTACCTTGGAGGGTGGATGAGAAGGTTAAAGGTCATGTATGAAGGGTTTGTCAGTGGTTGACATCAGCAGGTGGCAGTGATAATGTCTGTGATACGGACAGAGGCTGCGGTAGTTTTGGTTTGCTACTCTCCGGTCAGAAAAAAGTACATATTTAACAGAGGAATAGAGTCAGGTTTGGTCGCTTTTGGCAGGAAATAACGATTGTGGCTTTGATTAAATCTGTCCTTTGACCTCTATGTTCTGTTTCCCAAGTAAGGAGCATAGATCTTCCCTGTGTGGCTGGCCGAGCCAGGCTCACCTAGGGAAGGCGGTTTCATGGGTTGCTCTCCCCGTGCCACCAGTGAACCTACTGACTCGGAGCCTCTGAGAGGCTCTGGCAGTGAGCGTGGACGGAGCTGCCACCCGGCCAGGTTGCTCCATCTCTAGCAAACATTTACAGTGGCTCAGTGCCTACTGCTCCTGCCCTGACACAGAGGAAGCTGAGAGCTGGGCCAGTGGGTAGCAGCCAAGAGGATGCTGCCAGCATGACAGGCAGGAGTCAGGCCTGCTTCTAACTGTGGGGAGTCTCCTCCACTGTCAACTCCACAGCTGTAATATAGCTTCTCCCAGGAGCAGCAAGGTCTCCTAGGCCCCGGCTCTTTCTGGCTGAGGTCAGGCAGCTTCCAGGAAGGACAGTGCCGTGGAGAACAAGGAGGAAGCCAGGATGTAGTGAGGAAACCTGGCGGGACGTTTCTAAAGGCAGTTTCTGCTGGAGGTTATTATTTGTCCAAGATCCAGACTTATCTCTGTGTCGTTAGCGTTTGTTAGCAGTTGTGTGCTAATAGAAGTTCAACAACCAGTTCTCGAAGAGAAGGAAAAGGAAGGACGAGAGGAAGGAAGAAAGGAAGGGAGGGAAGAAGAAAGAAAAAAAAAAAGCCCTGATTTGTAGTTTTTGATGATTTCTGTGGTATAAATATTCCCACCACAGAAAATTTCAAGGTACCAGCACAATCTCACTGAATGTGAAGTTGAAAAGAGATGTACAGTAGCACATCATTACATAGTATTTTTACCATCAATAGATGAGATTTAAATAATGTCAAGAGCATAAACAGAAAAGATAGTAAAATAATTAGGAAATGAGGAATTTTGAGTACTTCTCATTGTTCTTAATGTAATTAATTTATTACAGTTTCATAAAATTTAACTTTCAATAATAGCTCCACCTATCAACGGGCTCGCAAAATTCCAGATTTTTTTTCTTTCTTTTTTTTTTTTTTTCAGACCTGCTCTGCTGCATCCTCCTTGAACAATAAACCTCCAGTATTTTGATTTTCATTTGAGAAGGAAGATGGCCTGGCCTATTGGTGTATGGTAGGGGAGCTGGGGAACTCATTGTTTTGTCTTGTTTAATTTTGTTAATGTAGTGAAGTGAAATTCCATAATGTAAAATTAACCATTTTAGGTGAACGAGTCAATGGTATTTAGTGCTTTCACAATGTTGTGTAACCAGTACCTCTATCTAGTTCCAAAATATTTGTATCACTCCAAAACAAAACCCCTGTATTATTAGTTTCCTAGGGCTGCCATTCCTAAATATCAGAGTCTGGGTGGCTTCAACAATAGAAATTTACCTTCTCACAGTTCTGGAGGCTGGAAATTGGAGATCAGGCATTACCAGGATTGGTTTCTGAGGACTTCCACCCTTAGCTTGTCGATTGCCGTCTTCCCTCTATGAATGTATCTGTGTCCACATTTTCTCTTCTTCTAAGGACATTAGTCTTATCAGATTAGGGCCCGCCTTAATACTTCATTTTAACTTAATTACCTCTTTAAAGACCCTATCCTCAAATACAGTTATATTCTGAGGTACTAGAAGTCAGGGTTTCAATATATAAATTTGTGGGAGGGGTCCAATTCAGCCCATAACAATGCCATACCCATTAGGCTGTTTCTCTCTATATAGTCCTCACTCCCCTCAGACTCTGGCAACCAACAATCTGTGTACTGTCTCTAAGAATTTACCTATTCTGGATATTTCATATACAAGATACCAGATATGTGACCTTTTACCCCTGGTTTCTTTAACTTAACACAACATTTTCATTTTTATGGGAGGGAGTGTGTGGATCACAGGAATATCATTACTCATATAAGTTGTGGTTAAAAAAAATAATAAAAGAACCAGTTGTCTAAAAAGATATCAAAATTAACTGCTCCAGAGTTAAGGGATTCTTCTGGGGTCCACAAAAATGACTGATATCTGACAGATAATTTTGCCTCCCATTTACAAAATTAGAGGCGAGGAGACTGGTCAAGAGATCACTAAAATCGCTGAGGCAAGACAGTTTTAAGACATAGACTAGAGAAGGGCTATAGGGATGAAGAGAAGAAGGTTTCACTAGAGTGATTAGAAAATGTAAACCATTCCCAAAAGTTTAAATATTACATATTTGAAAAGTTTATAAAAATATAATGTAAAGAAAATTTTAAATATCATTTATGATACTAAACTCAGTTGTAAATACTGTAAACATTTTGACATGTCAATGTTTTTGCCAAAGAATAACATATACAGAGAAAAGAGTGCAAGTGATGTAATTTTAGAAAGTTAACACACCCATGTTTCCATCACCCAGATCGTATTATCATGAAATTATGAGTACTCTAGATTCCTCTCTTATGTCTTTCTACCAAGGGTAATAATTACTAGTTTAGGCTTATTTTTAGTATTATATAGAGAATCACATTATACTCTTTCATTTTTGGTGTATTTTCCTAACATTCTATGAAGCCAATCTATGCAGTAGTTATGTGAAATAGTTGCTCTTTCAATTTCCTACTATTCAAGTGTATGAATATACCACAATTATTAGCTGATCATATTCTTGATGGGCATTTGGGATATTATAACAATGTTGCTATGAACATTCTTGTTCTTATTTTCTGTGCTCATGTGGACTAAAACACTGGCAATTCTGTATCCACCAAATCTTTTCTTCTGGTGTTGAGTATTATCTAGGAAGAGAATTGCTGGTCATACAGTACATCTGTGCAGCATTCGGAAATTTTTATTAGGAGTCTTCCACAGTGATTGTACTACTTTACACTGTCATTCAGTCTGTAAGAATTCAAGTTATTCCACATCCTCACCAATATTTGGTAATGTCAGTTAGCTTCACTGTACTGTTGTTTGGTAGTGTATAATTGGGCTTTTAGTTTCCATTTCCTTTATGAATTATAATGGAGAGTTTTTCACATTTATTAGCCATTTGAATATTTCCTTTTGGGAAGTCCCTGATCATCTTTTACCGAGTTATTATTGATTACTTCTTTTTCTTATTATTTAGTAAAAGTTCTTTTTATATTATGGATATGGGTCCTTAATCATAGTTGTATGAAATATGATTTACATATTATGTATATTACATATTTAATTTTTATCTTATAAAGTTCATTGCAAATATCTTATCCCATTCTGAAACTTGTCTTTGCATGAGCAGAAGTTATAAATGTTACTATAGTCCAATTTATCAATCTTTTATAGTTAATGCTATTTATGTTCAGTTTAAATAACCTTTCCACATTATTGTCTAAAAGTTCTATTGCTTTAATTTTCATATTAAACTCATAGTCTATCTAGAATAATTTTTATGCACAGCACAAGGCAGAGGTTAAGTTTCTTAATCCATACGAATATCCATTGATCCACCATATTTATTGAGAAGACCAGTTGTCACATCCTTGTCATAAATCAGGAGACTGTTTATTTGTGGTACTATTTCTAGACTTTTTACTCTATTCATCTGTTTTTCTATCCTTAAGACCAATAACATATTGTCTTATTCTACTTTTTGAAAGAAGTCTTGATATCTAGCGAATAAATTCTTTGAAGTTTTTCTTCTTTAAGATTATTTTTGCTATTCCAAGCTATTTGCATTTGCAAAGAAAGTTTAGATTGATTTTGTCATTTTTTTCTCAAGAACATTTGCTAGGATTTTGCACAAAAGTAGTTTATTTTTGTTGTTTCAAAACTTATGAGTAGGTTTTGAATTTTAGCAAATATTTCTTCCACATTCTATTGAGATAATGAATTGGTTCTTCTCCTGGTGATGAATTGCATGGATTGGTGTTTGAAAGTTATACCAACCTTCTATTTCTGAAACAAACTTAATTTGACCATGATGCACTATTCTTTTTGTAGAAAATTGATAATATTTTGTTTAGCATTTTTACTTATATGTTCATAAGAGAAATTGGCCTGTCATTTTCTTCCTCTTATAATGTTCTTGTCAGATTTTATATCAGGATTGTACTTGATTCATAATGACTTAGAAGAATTTCCTCTTTTTCTAGTCTCTGAATTTCTTAAAAATAAGACTGTGTTATTACTTACATATTTATAAAAATACACAGGTGAAGTCACTTGGGTCTGGAGAATTCTCTATAGGAAGGCTTTTATTTACACATCTAATTTCTTTAGGCTATTCAATTTTTAAAAAATTTTTCTTAAGTCAGATTTGATAAGTTGTATTATTCTAGATATTTGTCAATTTTATCTGAATTTCAAATCTATTGACCAAGTCTCTCATAATAATCTCTTATTATCTCTTTAAGGCTCAGAGAATCTATAATTATATACCCTTTCTAAATGTCCAGTTTTGATAATATTTTCTTTCCTTTGTTTTTTCTTCATTAATCTCAGCAAGACTTGGTAAGTATTCATAATTTTCCCCAAATAATAAGCATTTCCTTTTGTTGACTTTTTATTGCTTCTTTATTTTCTATGTTATTAAGTTCTGTTCTTTAAAATAATTTATTTCATCTTGCTTTTTTTTTAGTTTTAGTTTTCTTTTCTAACTTCTTGAGGTGGGTACTTAAATGACTGTTTTCAGCTTTTCTTCTTCTTTATTATATGCATTTAAGGCAATGAATTTCCTCCCAAGAACAGGTAAAGCTGTACCCCATATGTTCTCCTGCGTGGTGTTTTTATTATGCTATAGTTCAAAATATTTTCTAATTTTCATTGAGATTTCTCTATTGACCCATGTGTTCTTTTTCTAAATAATTAGTTTATTTCCATTCTTTCTTCTACAACAATAAAAGCATGAAAAGCCATAACTTATCTTCTTGGTATAAATTGGGATCCTGTGAACTTTTATATGTAATTCTTTGATTTGGAATATTTTTTAAAAAATACTTCAAATAATGTGTAAAAAGTTTTTTCTTTTTGTATTAAAAATTATTTACAAGAGTGTTTTTACTTTTCCAGGTGATTGGGCTTTAATTAAATTTTCTTGTTACTGATTTTCAGTTTTATTGTACTCAAGATAGAATTGACCTGTAAAATCTCTATAATTTATAAAGTTCTTCTTCGAGGATTATAATTAACATTTGTAAATGTTTCATAAACCTGTGAAAAGAGTTGCATATTCTATTTTTAGACTTATATTTTTATATATGGCTATCAGAAAAACTTTAATCCAATAAATTATATAATTTATATATCATTTAAAATTTTTGTATTAATTTATTCTTAAATATCAAACTAGTATTACTTTGTATTTTTTAACATTTTATTATCAAACATATAAGAGTAATAGATTCTCTACCTTTATCTTTGCTTATGCACTTTATCAGGAAAAATACTTTTTCCATCTTTTAAATTATTTTGGTTCTGATTTCTACTTTATTTTAACATTCTGTCCTTAAGGATTTTTTATTTGCATTTGTCTGATATTGGGCTGACCATCTTTTAAATTTTAATCTCTCAAAAACATTTTTATTTATGCATATCCAAAAATTATAGTTTGAGTTGGTTTTCTTCCCCAAGTTGAAGTTTTGATAAAGGAATTATTCTATTTGCAGTTATAGTCATAATTGTTCTGTTTTGTCTTACTTTTGTTATCTTGATTTATATTTTTAATAATTTCTCTTTCTATAATTATGCATATGTGTAGAATATTTTTACTTGATTTTTTCTCTAATAATTTAAAATTTTTATAACTTATCTTTAATTCCACTAGTTCATATGTCCATGGGAATATATAGCAATGAGCTATGAGTGTGTAATGTCACAGGAAAAATGTAATACATGTTCTTAAAGTATTGAGTTCATTAAATGATAAGGAAATAAAAAAGTCATATTAAAATTGACACTAATCGATAACAATGTGATAAAATACAAAATTCACATGAAAGTTTTGAAATTTCTATCTGGGATTGGGCCATTCTGGGTTATGTTCACAGATCCCTGGGTGTATGTTCACTTCTCTCTGATGTTAAGGGTTCTTATGTGAAAACGCCTGAGAACATCTGTGTCTATTTTAAAAATTATTTTTGATGGCTGAACCTATAATATCTAATTTTCAAAGTCAAAAATAAAATAGTATTTCTTGAGTTTCAACTCTCTCAAATAATTATCATACTTTAGTTTCCTTTCCCTCTTCCCCTCTATTTTTTCAATTTACTTGGTATAACTTAGAACGTTGGACTCAGATTATTATTATTCCAATTCGGCTATGATTTTTATCAATCATTCAATATTTTTATTTATTTATTATAAAAAATTTTGTATTTATGGCAGTAAATCCTCAACATTTTATTATTTAAAAATATAAACAAGGGTAATAATTTCATCATATTGGTGTGAGATAGGAATCAAACTTAAATGTTTTCCTACTTATTTAGTTAGTTTATATAACATTGATTGATTTGAGTCATCATCTTTATCACATTTATTCTCACATGTGCTGTCCTGTCTCTAAATATCATATTGCACTACATTAAAATAAACTAAATAATATTACTAATAATAAAACTAAAATAGTAGCAAGCTAAATAATAGAATACTACATAATATTATACTACACTAGACTGTGCTTAGGTCTGCCTCTGGATTTCCTATTTCATTTCCTTTGTCCTTCAATTACTGTTTTAGTATCACTGATATATGTGTGTGTATATATATCACATATATATATATACACACACACGTGTATATTCTGTGTGTGTATATACACTATACACACATAGCTGATTCTCATTATTTAATTCAGTGTAAGCAAGTACTGAATCATTGTTTCTAGGGGAAGTATAAGATTTGGTTCCTGCAAGCCTCTGGTCACAATATTTTTATTAAGTAATCAGTACACATACATACACATACATTTCTAATATATATAAACATAATATATATAATATATATATTGGATTCATTAACATTGAACTCATCTTGTACTTAGGAATAACAAACCGCACTTGGATATGACTCTTGGAATACATTTAAAACAGTAAAACCACGAACAAGAAGCACAAAAGACATGGAAACTAAATATATCACAAAGAAGACACTTGTTTACATGATGAGACCTGAAACAAAAGGTGAATGTTGCCTTGTTTGACCTTAGTTTGGAACATGCAACTTGGGCAACCCAAATTTTATGCCAGTTATTTGGGAATGACTGTGTGAAAGCAACTTAAGTACTGATTTTGGAGTTACAAATAAATTTATCAAATAGGAAAATTAGCAAACACAGAATCTGCATATAATAAGGATTGACTGTACATGTTCATGCATAAAATATAATATTTATGTATAACATATTGGTAGATGTTCTCTTCTCGTATTAAAATATATCTTTGCTATTTTGACGGTGATTTTCAGACGTATGCTCCTTCTCGGACTCTTAGTTTTTTATTCTGCAGTGTTGTTTATGTTTGTCTTCTTCTACTTTACATATACCTTCAGACTAATCAGCTCCCTTTGGTTTGTGTCTCTGTCTTCAGTAGGCTGTACATTTACTTATCTCACCTATTAGAAGTCTTCAGTGTGGATGGACCTCATAGAGATCAGGAATAAGAACTTGCCTTTGACTCCTTTTCTGACTTTGTGTGGTAGGGGTAGTTCTTCCTCATACCAGTAACTGATGGGCAAGTTGGTGAACTCAGTACATTCTCTTCCAGCAGTACTATATCTTTTCCTTCCCCAACCACTTTTCTTCTTACTAAGGTAGATAGATAGTGTCAAACTTTAAAACAAATAGGTAAGTGGTTTAGCCAGGAAAATTGAGTTTACTTGGGACTAGGAGGGGAATTCCAATTCAAGACTTGAAAACTATGCCAAACCACAGGCAAGTCCAGAGAAAAAAGGAGAGGATTGGTTCTTGTATAGTGGAAAGGAGAAAGTTGAGAGGGGCTTTTATATGAATGAAAATTCATTGGAAGAGAGTAAGAATTGGGGTTGTGCCAGTTTTTCATAGGGTGAGTAGTGGCAGCTTCTCACTGGTTGGGTTGTTGCTGGGCAAGGAGAAAATCTTCCACCATTCTGCTGGGGTGTGTAAAGTAACCTGTGACTGGTGATGTATGTGTGAGAGCTCCCCCTTCAGAGCTTCCCAACTCCATCTGAACTTCTCCGGATTCATTAGAGAGATAATAGATTTATGATGATGATGATGATAGATAGATAGATAGATAGATAGATGATAGATGATAAAGATAGATGATATTTTTTATGTTATAACTATATAACAGGTTCTGTCTAAGCACTTGACATATATAAACTCCTTTAATGCTCACAATAACTAGGTAGGTACTATTATTATCCCCATTTTATAGGTGGAAAAATTGAGGCACAGAAAGACCCTCAAAGTCACTGAATTAGTTAGCTGCAGATTCAGGATTTGAACACGGGCAACCTGGTCCCTGAGTTTATTCTCCTAAGCACCACATTGAGCTCCCTTTCTACTTGCCTTCTATCTAAACTATAGTTCCTATCTGCATTTTTAGGCTCTTCCAGGTGCCATTCTGACTTTACTGCTTTACCTGTGGACATTGCATTTCCCAGCATGCATGTTTGTCTTCCCTCAATGGACAGTGTTGGCCAAGATGGGTGGATAAATGAGCAGAGGAAGGAATATAATGTTACCTGATTCTTAATACAGCATAGATTAGAGATGGGCTCCTGGTCGTATTTGCTGTTTGCTTGTGATCTTGAGCCTTTCATTCTAAATAAGACGATTGAGAAGACACAAAATATCTTCCTTCTTCCCACTTATTTTTAGACCTTGGTTTTTTGTTTTGTTTTGTTTTCAGAAAACCTGCAAAAATTGTGCCATGCACTTAAACCCAAACGTGCTTTCTTCAATCCATTTCTTTATATCTGACAATTTCAATATCTTTCATATTTTGATACATTATTTCTCAGTTCTGCTTTTAAGGCTAGAGGATTCGGGGGGGGGGGGTTGTAATTACTTTTATGAGTATATTTACAAGAACTATGTTAGTCAACATTTTAAATTCTAAATGGCTTCCTCCTACTTTTATTCTCTGTTTGCTTTAATAAAGTTTTTCCAAAAATAAGCTCGCCTGAAACTTGAGTGATGTTTTTTCCTCCTTCTTTTATTTTGCAGCATCTTTTCACTGTTTCCATTTTGGTTCTATCTCTGTTCAGTCAAGTAGAAAGAGGACACATTGTACAGACGACGGATATTTTTTCCGTAAACAGGATGGGCTGATCCTTCTCGATTTTCCCTCGAGTAGCCCTTCCTTGCTTAGCTTTTAGAAGCTTTGTCTCAGATCCTCGGCTAGAGGGCTAGCTATTTTTCTAGTTCTTTCCTGTGGCTCCCTGAGGAGGGAAGGTAGGAACATTAGATGGGCTGCCTCTTAGGGAACTCTGTGTTTCATGCTCCTACCATGTCCAGAACTCCATTTGTCTCCCATTTTCCCTCTCTTGGGCACTACAGAAACACATATGCCTGTCCTGCCTCCTGCCTTGTCCCACAGCCCACAAGCCATGGAGAAGCCTCACTGTCTGACTGTTCTTCGTAACACCTCTGCAAACCCACACTGAGGTGCTGTCAAGCTATAGATGGGGTTCCCAGAACAGCGTTTCTTCTCTGAACATCACCTGTCTGTGCCCTCAGCCCTCCTCCCTCTATCCAAGACAGCTTCTGTCAAGGTTTCCCACTGTTCTTGTAACATCTCTCACTCTGACCCAACTCTACTCATCCTATGAGAAAGCCTCCAAAAGTCGAGAAAGGTGGCTGACAACTTTCTTGAGTTTTCAATGCAAGCGCAGAATTGTCAGAATTTTTATGTTCCTTTGGTCACATTAGTGGGGATAGAATGGGGTCTTTTAAAGGCTTGAACTCAAGATATCACCTTCCATCGAAGATTTTAAAATATATTTATTGTTTTGGGGCATTATGCCAGACAGTTTCACTTATGTGGTCTCATTTAATCCACCAAATACCCTCTTAAGATATTTTATCATCATTCCTTCTTTACTGGCAAGTAAACTGAGGTTATAAGAGCATGCTAATTTGTTTAAGCTTGTACAGCTAGTTAGAAATGAATCTACTGAGAAGTAGAACCCAATTTTTTTCTAACAAAGCATGCTGCTTTTCTACCATCCTGCCTTGTCTCCAGCTAATTATCATGCTTGGGAAAGGCATGCAGGAGCACAAGTCCAGCCTTTGCTGTCACATGGTTTTGTCACTTTCTTGCTGTGTGATCTTGGGCCAGTTACTCAGTTTCTGCTTCAGTGAAATGGGAATAATAATCTATTTCTTTTTAGTTTTTGATGACAGAGTACATGTCAGGGGTTTCCAACTCAAATACCTTTAGGAACATGGCAGGTGGCAGAAAAATTTGAGGTGGCCTCATGTAAGACTGTAAGGATCGATGGGGACCGCAAAACCTGATGAGGTCTTGTTCTTCTGGAGACATAAAATTCTATTTGTTCAAAGTCACTGGGCTGACTGCGTGCCCCCCAAAAGAACTAATATGAAAATGAAAAAAGAATCGAAAATACGAAGTGTTGTCAAAGATATGGTGCAACTGAAATTTTCATAGACAGCTGGTGGGAATGCAAAATGTGTAACCATCTTTTGGAAAACAGACCCATTCTTTGGCCCAGCATTTCCACTCTTGAGTGGACGGACACTCAAACCAGATGAGTACAGCTGCCCACCAAAAGTTATTTTCAAGAATGTTCTTAGAAGTGTTCTGCATAATAGCCCCAAACTGGAAACTACCATCAGTATTACAACGGATTGTAATGTACCTTGTGGAACATTAACACAATGGAATAATTATGAGCGAAGAGAATGAAGACACTACAACTACATGCAACAACATGGACATGGCTGATGAACATAAGGTTGAGCCACGACAGCCAGGCATGGAAGGGTGCATGTTGTATGATTCCAAATGTTAATGAGTAGAAAAAGGAATTGACGCTAAAGGAGCCAGGATCAGAAGTAATGACTGGAAGGGAGTTTGAGAGGCACTTCTGGGATAGTTTGGCTGTTCTGGTTCCTGGTTTTCTTAATGATGTCAACTCGTGAAAATCACTGAGCTCTACACTAATGATTGTGTACTTCTTTCTATGTACGTTATGCTGGGATATACACATTTTTACAATAATAATAATTGCAAACTCTTTCCCTAAACAGAAGCAGTAGACTGACCAAACATATGGGTGAGTTGCGTATTTACTGCATTTTTTTCTCCCCTTATAATCCTACCACCCTCTGTCCCTTGGAACTCTGCTCCTCCAACACTGGCTACAGAACAGGATGGAGTCTTCCTTTTTTTTTTTGCTTTATGGGTTTTCCAAGTAAGCAATAAGACGGCACAGATGTGCCAGAGGTACAGAATGAAGAACTAAATATTAATGCAGGAATGAAGTTTTGAGAACCTGTGTCTAGGTCCCGGCTGTTGCCCTAGCTCTGCCGAGACCTTGACATACCCTGGCTTGCTTTTGCTACTCCAAGTGTCTGTGTGGTGTGAAATTGCACGGGGAAGACTCGACAACTGCTCTCATCTTTCATCCCTGAATGAACTTTAAAAAAGTCCTGGATTCTCAGCTAGGAGCAGTGTGGGCTTTGGGGTGTGGGGAATACATATGAGTGTGTGGCTCCAGGGCTTACTGCATCCCAGTGGGTTGCTTCCACCCCTAAAGAAGAGGTTTATCGTGGTCACACTCAAAAAGAGCTTCAAACTCACATCAAGAATCTCAGTTAATCCCAACAACAGAAACTGGGGCTGGAATCACATGCCCCTTTTGCAGAAAAGCAAACTACAGCCCAGAAAAGTGAAATAATTTCCCCAACTATACTCTACTGAATGGCAGGGTCTGGATTTGACCTCAGATCTTTAAAATCCCACCATGGGTCTCCTATTTAAGTGAAACTAAAATCCCCAGCTCAGGGCATGTTTTCATTTCTTCCAAACTGAAGCTGTTTAGGCCCTGTTTTCCTATGATGCCGCTGTTTTGAGCGAGTCAGAGAAAAGCCCAGATCTAGCGTACAACACTGAGAAGACTTCAGAAGACACCCTAAGAATTCGTAAAACTTGGTATGTAACGGACCTCATATACAGGATTGATATTTCCTCACACAGAATCATGTGGGTTAAAATGCACATTTCTAGGCCATTCTTGATGTACAAAGTCAGAATCTCTGGAGCAGGGCCCAAAAATCTATCTCCTAATAAGCCTTTGGGGAGAAGCAATTTTAATAGAGAGATGTTGGTTCTGTGACATAGTAAGTAAAGGGGGCCAGGAAGCATAAAGCAAGGTTCCCTAAAGACTCAACGAATACTTCCCATGATGCTTAAGCCAAATCTTGGAGACTGCATGGGAACTGGCCTCTTTAGGACAGAGACTAACCTGCCCAATCCTGTCACTGGAAGTGTGAATGTAAAAGCCACAGGGTCAACGGTCAGGAGCAGTAGGAAGAAAAGCAATGGTTGAGAGACACCGAGGGGTGTCACAGATGCACTGACTCAACACGATGACCATGCATCTGAGTAGGATAATGGAACTATCACTTCGGGTCTGCTCTGAATAAGCCCAGAGCTGTTGCAGATATCTTATTATCCTTGAGATCTGCTGAACTGGTTTCTTGGGCTTCCCTATTCCCCAGTATATATCTCTTCAATATATGCTAGTCATACTTGAATGTAGGGTAGGTTTCTCACAACATGAAAGAATTACCAACATACCATGATAAGAAATTTGGACAATATCATGCAAAAAAAAAAAAAAAAAAAGTTAGCTGTGGCAGATATTAATAGTCACCTAAAAACAGCCATTCTTCTTTGCTGCGACTTTGCAGCCATCTTCTTTGCTGACACAGCCCATCTCCCACTGTGGAGGGTGGAATTTCTGGACATTGATTGTCCCAAGTTCAGTTGTATCTAGGGAAGGCTCATGTGATTTAAGTCTGGCCAATAAGACATAAGAGAAAGTTCCAGGAGCACTTCTGGCAAAGATTTCCCTCTGTAATAAAAAGAGAGCTACAATCCCTCCTCGATTCTTTTATGCTTTTGTCAGTGTGAAAAAGTGATTTTAGGAGTCATGGCCACCATCTTGTATCCAAGGATAGAAAAACCAAAAGAATTTCAGAGGAACCAACTCATGCATCTGACTTCACTAAACTGATAACTAACTTTAAAACCAATTAACCCTGGATCTATTGTTTGTGAGAAAATAAATATATTTATTCTTTAAGCCACTTCAGCTCTGAAAGCTTTACTGATATAAGATACATTGAATGGTTTCAATAAAGAGGTAGATATGACCAGTTTTTTGTTTTTAGAAGATTCCAGGTTAAGTTACGAAGTATATTTTGTATGGGGGAGTGAGAGACAGAAACAGGGAGACCAGTAAGGAAATTTGTAGTAATCAAGGCAAAAGTAATAGAGACTTAAACACACACATTGAAAACCTACTATGTACTAAGCCAGTGATCTGTAAACATCAGTTACTCTCATATTATCTGTAACTTTTTTACTTGATACTATTTTCCTTAGTTTCCTTTCTTAGTAAAATAAATTATCATATTTTTTATGTGATAGTCATTTTTTTTCAAGTGCACATTAAGTGACTTGTCTCCATTTTTAATTATGACAAACTGGTTTTGTTTGTTTGTTTGTTTGTTTTTTGCGGGTGAGCCAACCCTTGGTTGACCTCACAGATTGCAAGAACCTCGTCAGCTTACAATCCCTTAATTCTTTTTTATTTTATTTTATTTTATTTTTTTTGTGGCTACAGTACCTGGTCTTCCTAGGTAGTCTCCCATCCAAGTACTAAGCAGGCTCCCCACCCCCCTGCTTAGCTTTCGAAATCAGACAGGATTGGGCTTGTTCAGGTTGGCATGGCCATAGACGTGACAAACTAGTAGCCTGGATAAAAAAAAAATTACTTAAAACTCAGGACTTGAGGGTCCAGAACAATAAAGAAAAGAGGAGTACAGAGATATTCTGTGATAATTTTCCCTTTGAGGGACGTATCGATTCTCAGGCGTGAGAGTGAGAAGCTGATCAGAACTTTGGATAGTCTCACAGTCTGATGAGATGCGAAGTCAGAGTTTGGGGCCTGTAAACACCACAGATTTTCAGTTGGGACCAAGATGGGCTGGAGGTGTTAAGAGTAAAAAAATAAATCAGCCCTCTCAAGGAATGAAACCAGCCTCAAGTCAGCTCAATGTCTGATTACAACAAAGTACTTTCCCAGTAGCCTAACTCATATTAGCTTAAACTCTTATCCTTGCCATCCCTGGGTCCCACAGCTCTGTTTTCTCCAGAGGCAGAGGTATAGTGAAAAAAATAACAACAGTGATACTTACTATTTATTAAGCACTTAGTATGTATCAGCTTCTTACTACTCCACTGTGAAAGAGATAACATTATGATTCCAATGATCTATTTGAGAAACTGAGTCTCAGAGAGTTAAATAAGTTGCCCACTGTCACAAAACTAGTACATGATAGAAATTTGACTCATTCGTGGCTGCAGAGCTGCAAGCATTCCTCGTACCAGCAGTCTGCCGTCTTGCCAGTTTCTCGCTGGCCTTACAAGTACCACAGGCAGTACAGCAGTGCTGCTTTATCAACAGTGCCAGGAGTACCTGGGTGTCATGGACCATGCCTGTGCCCCACTGGCAGGTCCAAGCATTTCCTCTTTTAGGCAGCAATTGTCACACTTAAGTCTCTGGGGCTGAGTTATAATTCCAAGGCCTCCCTTGGGCCACTCTCTTTCTGAGGCTTCTTGGAACCTACAGCTTTAACTCACCCCACTTCATCAGTTGCTTTCTCCTACCATGAGGCTATGGTGCCGCCATCCTTTACATCCGGCCTGATCTTTTCCTTGCTTTTCAGTAGACGGCTATCTTTTCTGAGTCTGTCCTGTTAATTTTCCTGACATTTATTTCAATAAAATTCAGTGCATCTGGTTCCATCATTCAGAGTAAGCTCAAGGCCAGGGATAGCAAACTGTTTTAACCTCAAATGTTCTCTCCACCCAATTGATAATGGCTGCCTGGAGCATGATGGCTAGAAAGATTGTGAGACACATTCACAATCAGAGGTAGAGCCTGCCACGCTTGATGAACGATGTCTGATGTGACCATAGGCTGTGAGGGAGAGAGAGTGGTAATGTATACACCACATATTGGTCTCTATTGCTCTGTGCTCTGGACACTTTTCACCTTTACCCACTACCCTGATTCTGTCTCTAGAATGAGCAGTTCCACAAGGAGGCATGCCCGCTGGTCATGTTGGGGTCCTTTTATATTCATTTCAGAGGTTCAGCTTATAGAGGTTCAGCTGCTTGCTAGGAAATATCAGAACAGAGACATAAACCTAGGCTCCTAAGAGCAAATTCTCTACTTTTTCCGCTGCCCTCAGGTATCTCTCCATAAGCCTTTCTACAGCTGATAATGGTTTATGAACCAAGAATTTATATACTCCATCCAACAAAAGTTTTTTATTCCCTGAACTATGACTATTTTTATATGAAAAGCCTAGCAAGGTTATAAAAATGCAATCACATTTGGTTACACATTTAATGAATCACCTTCTTTATTGAAAAGAATCAGGTTACATGCAGTTGGGATGGTCCCTGAATGCCAAAACGTATCTTTTGCATTTGAAAAAAAAAAAAAAAACATGTATGAAAGAGGAGAACTGACTTACATCACTCACTCGACAGTGGTTGTGGGTACACTGAAGTAGGTTTTCTTTCTGTTTTGCCTTCGAGGTGTTTCTATACATGTCTCCCTCCCTGTCTTCCAGCCTCTCTCTAACGAATTCCCTCTGTGTTCAGTTTTCTTTTCTCTGCAACTTCAATTATTTCCTCCTCTCTCCGTGAGGAGTTTCAGTCAAATTAACAACTTCTAGTCCTGGAACTTCCAGGAAAGTAGGTCCATGGCTAACGAACTGACTTCTACCTTTGAACCAAGGAAATATAGCAATCCACTTACCTATGCTACATGGTATTATATATGCTAATCCAAGGAAAAACAAAGAGGTTTGTGACAGAGAAAGCAAAAATGATGAAATCTGGGAAATCTGGGACTGGGAGGAAGCAGAGAGGTCATCTAATCTACACACTCACCTCAAATGAAAGCGCAGAGAGACCCGGAGCACTGGGCAAACATTAATGATTAGCCTGTGTTAGGGGCTGAATTACATTATGTCCCCTCACAATTGATGTCCTGATGTCCTGATCCCCGGGATTTTGCTAGGCTTTTACTTATTTATTTATTTTTAATAAAGTTTATTGGGGGAACATTGGTTAATACAACTATATAATTTTCAGGTGTACATTATCATTTGACAACTATATTCTACTGTGTGTTTACCACCCAAAGTCCTGTTTCCTTCAGCTACCATATATTTGATCCCTTTACCCACTTCACCCTCCCCCTACCCCTCTATATTCAACCCCCTTTACCCTGTTCACCTCCTGCCTCCTCCACCACTCTACTAGTAACCATTAGTCTATAGTCCTCTGGCAACTACTAGTTTTTTAAAAGCTCTCCTTCCCCTTAATTTCTTCTTCCCTTTTTTCTAATCTCTACTTTTTCAACTTCCTAAATGTCATTTCTACTAGTGTGAGACCAAAGCAAGCTTAAAGGGTCTCTACCAGCTCTTTTCTGTTCTTTACATTTCCTTGTGGTTAGTTTTTGAGATTGATAGGCTTTTGTTTTAGAAGCCAAAATGGCTACTTTTAGATTTTTGAAATTCTGTTCATATTTGCCACCTGTATGTAGACACAGAGACATGGGTGAATCTGTTCTGGTAGTGTAGAAGCTCTAGAAAATTCATAGTCTAGCCATAAATTCTTTGGTGAGCTGGCATGCATGGTACATACACTATATCACAATACCCCTGCAGAAATCTGGTATTTTGGGCTGCTATCATCCAGTGCAGTTGAACTGTTGAATGTCAAGCTCCAAGACTGCCTCAGGGGCTGAGAATCAAAGAAGGAAAGGATCTTTTTCTAGGATTGCTAAATATCTGTTTTACTTGACCTATCAGTCAATGCAGAAGTCACCTCTACATTCTACTCTGAGAGATGTTACAGGGACCTCTACATTTGACCCAACCATCTCATTTCATAAAGGAGGATAATGAGTCTCAAATGACATAAAATGACATATGTCAGGGATGCTGATACAACAATGGAAGGGAGATAGCACCACGGACTCCCAACTCCAACTCTGGAACTCTTCCCTTATACCATGTCATGTACCTAACAGCCTCACCCTAGCTGAGTTCTGGTTACTGAAATGTGATACAGATATGAGAAAGCTAAACTCTCCCAGGATGGGGTTTGTCAGATCTGATCGACGCCAGCTAGGACCAGCCAACATAGAACTAGTTAGTGCCTGCTTCCCTTCTTCGGGCCATCACAGCCACTCTTGCCAAAGGGGGGGGGGGAAGGAATCAGCACACCGTTTAAGCATTACACAGTGGAGAGGACCTAGGCAAGTGCCATCCATTCAGCCACATTCTCTACAGTGTATGCCGATAACTAACTTATGCACAGCCTAATGGCATTGAGAGTTGGAATCTGTCCAGGACTGAAGCCCGAGAGAACTGGGTCCTTATCCCAGCTCTGCAGCTTACAAGTTTGAGGCCTCAGGCAAACTTCCCCTTTAGAGTCCCCATTTGTGGTAGGCAGAAGAATGCATCCTTAACTCCACCCCCCCCCAAAAAATGTGTTCATATTCTAATCATGGGAATCTGTGAATAGTTATCTTACACAATAAAAGAGGTTTTTCAGATGTGATAAAGAGATGGGAAGATTATCTAGTGCTCCCCTAGAGCCTCCAGAAAGGAATGCTGCCTTGCCAATATCTTTATCTTAGCCCATGAATAGTTGTGTCCAACTTCTAAATAAATTCATACTGTCTTAAGCCACTAAGTATGAGGTACTTAGTTACAGCAGTAATAGAAAACTAAGAATAAAATAAGTAATAAGTAAATAAGTAATAAGAATAAAATAAAATAAGTAATATCATTAATATTAATAAATAAGCTATTTTAAAAGTCAGTTATTTAAGAGACTGCTCTCCAACACATTGGCATTGCCATAGTTCAGCCTTCACAGTCTTTCACTGGACTATTACAGCATTCTCCCACAATCCTCCTGTCTCCAGCCATACTCCCCTGTGCATTGTCCAGAAAGATCAGTCTTAAGCATGTTTCTGATTTCACAATGACCTCCTAAAAATCCTTTGCTAATTTATCATCTCCTAGACGGCTGGTATTTTACTGTTGTTTTTGTTTAATTCATTCAACCTCTTCTCTTTACAAGCCACCCAGCTTTACTGAGTTTCTTAAGTATACATCTTGCGGAACAAAGCCATTCAATTTCAGTGTGGGGCTGTTGGGGGGTGGGTGGGAATCACTTGCCGTTCTTCAAGTATGATTTGTTCAGAGTGAGTAATAACCACCTTGACCAGCACTATGTAGTTTTGTTCTCAATCCATGACTCCTTCTCACCAAGGATTATCTCCCCATTGACCAGAGTGTCTATTTTTCTCCCAAGAACAGATCTGTTATCTGGAACACAACACTGTGCTCTAGATTATAAAATCATCCTGTGTTAACTGTGTCAATTGCATTTGAGGATCTCAAAATGAAACATAAAAAACACAGAACCAGTGGTCAGAGATCTGTGTTCTGGCCCAGATAACTGCCATGTGCCCTTAGATACACACACACGTTTCCATAGCCTTAATTTCCTCATCTGTATAATAGAAAAATTTGGACTCGAACATGGCAGGGACTCTTTAGATTGAAACTTTATTATGTATAAACTTATATATCAACCTAAACCTCACTGTATGTTTACTAGTCTAGTGTATTTTTCCTGCTTGCAATTAGGAAAACTAAAATTCTGAAGGTGATGTAATTTGTCCAAAATTGTTCAGAACACCAGAGTATAATTTAAATTTTTGCATCCAATTCATTCATTCATGCAGTCAACATGTTTTTTAAAAATGTGTGTTATATGATTGGCACCACACCAAGGACTGAATAATAATAATAATAGAGTAGGAAGAGACTTTGCCTTCTAGTGGCTGACCATCTACC
The DNA here is from genome assembly GCF_014176215.1 of Rousettus aegyptiacus. NCBI lineage: Eukaryota > Metazoa > Chordata > Mammalia > Chiroptera > Pteropodidae > Rousettus > Rousettus aegyptiacus. The sequence continues at coordinate 22,158,925 of NW_023416306.1, forward strand.
ATGGGAATCAGTCATATAAGTAAATGCCTTGCAGTGTGATAAACGTTTTAGAGAAGCTCCAAGTGTTTGAGAGAGGAGGAAGAGATCAATAACTGCCTGGGTGAGGGCAGATAGAGTCTGCTATTTATAAAATCCTTCCACAAGCATCATCTCTCTTGATCACCACAACCCTCCCATGAGGTAGAGAAGAGGTTTTGCTTGTTTCCTCTCTTAAATCAGGAAACTAAATGTGAAAAGTAAAGTTACTACTTAAAGTCCATGTGGCTGTTAAGGAACAGATCCGAGGAGGGCAAGAGCTCTTTGGATGCCTGGTGTGATGGTGTCTCTATCACAGCAAACTTCCACCTCTTTTTGGTTAGTGGCCCCAATGCATTGATAAGTTGTGAAACAACATTCATGTAGGGCCCACCAGATGACCTGACAGATGAGACTAGGTCTTATTTGTCTTTCTATTTAAGAATTTTGGTGGGACCCAACTGGTCTCTACTGAAAAAATTTGGGTGGGTCAAGGCATTTGTGATGGGCTGGTAACAATTTGCAGAAGCACTCTGAAGGAAGGACAGAGAAGAAAATGTGTGAGTAAGAAGGGTAATTAGGAGAGCATAAAGTTTGCCCCCAGAGGTTAGTCCTTCAACACCTCCCCATGGACAATTGCCAGAGCCTGTCACAAGTAGAAGGCGAAGGAGCTATTTTCATTTAGAACTTTATGAGACTTCTTTGGGCACCAGGTTGCAAGGTGTGGCAAAAGATGGCTGTAGAGTGGGACCTGAAAGAAAAGACAACAAGGTAACAAAGGTAACAAGGAGGAGACCTTGTTAAGACATTTTACTGAGCTGGGCCAGAATAAGGCACATTCAGGAGCCTCTGTGCGATCGTATCTATCTGGATTTTGCAGAAGAAATCATGGCAGAATCTTTGGTAAAAAGAGGTCAGTGAAGCATGAGTTGCATTAGTATCTTCGGCACCTATCATTGACCTCCAACATAGCAGAAACTCAATGAATGCCTGTAAATTTGAACAGAGCTAGCTTTTCACTATTGCTTCACCTCCAAGTGCACCAAAAGGCATCCCAGATAAGCCTTCCATGGGCCTTTTCCCTTTTATAAGTGGCTCTGTACTTCATTCTCATCTCCTCTATCATTGTTATCTGCTCTACTCCTCTATCAGGGATTAGGACTCCTGCCTCTCTTTATATTTCAATCCAGAACTTCAAATTCAAAAGGCATTTGAGGCTCAATAGCTAATTTTGAATACAATAAATGCATGATTAATCATAGCCTGACTTGTTACGGAGTTGAAATATCCTGAGTACCACTGGCACAAATTTACTTTATCTTTTCCAAGCCTTCAACACTTCTCTTTCCTTCCTAAATCAGCAAACATAGAAAACGTGTACAGTTGTCTAAAGTAGACACCCTTTGAGGTTTTGAACAACCACCTAGAGAAGACCATGGAAAGTAAGAGTACCCAAGGGACTTAATGAGTTAATGTCATTCTTTCTTTGAATAAGCATTTATTGTGCCTCAGTTGTGTTCCAGGTACTCTGCTGTCATATTTTATTGCATTTGTGGTTTACCTGTCGTTCTCTCACCTTTCTCACCCTAAACACTGCTGACATGAGTTCTTTAGGGGCTGTGTATCTGCAATGCCTTCCCATGACTCTCATAGGTGTTTAGGTTTCTGATTTCTCTAATTCACAAGTGGCCACGCTTCTGGAAGTTCTTCAGATGTTTTATGAGCCCTGAACACTCTCTCTTTGGAATGATACATGAGTCGTCTTTTATAGACATTGACCTTCAGAAAGCACTTCAGTTCCCCTTTTGCATTTGGTTCAAAGATGGCTGCTTAAAGAAGACTGGGTTCTTTTCGTCTTACTGTTCTTAGTTGTCTCTGATCTAATAGGTCTAACAGTTCATATAAAAAATTATTGATTTAATTTGTCATGAGAGAGACAGGGCATCCAATCTGGAGCCAGGCAACCTGGATTTGAGCTCTAGTTCTGCCACTTAACAACTGGGTGACCTGAGCAATTTGCATAAACTTTTCCTGCCTTATTTTTCTCAATTGAAAACTGAAAGAGAGAGTAGAAGTATATACCTCATAAGGAGGATCGAGCAAGTTCATACCCATATGGAAAATTATTAGTAGACAGTGCCTGAATAGTAGTAACTCCTATATCTGCTCGCAGCACTAATTATAGGAGTACTAATAATAAAAGATGGAGGAGGAGGAGTAAAAATAAGACGTATTTTCACATTGATGATGCAGAAAAAAATATGAAATGGCTCTTATCAGATACAAACTAAATTTTATTCTGCCTGAGAGCATTCATTGTTGTGTGGCAATTTCGCCACAGATGAAAATGTCGAAATTAGCCATCTCACTTCACTCTATTTCTCTGCCCTCTGAGCAATCTTCCGAGGACTAATTCAACTTTCCAGGTACCTTAGTACCAGGAAAGTGGTGTGGGAGATTGAGAACAGGATGACTCTGGCCACAGGAAAGTGGTAAATTGGCATTTTAAAATCAATCTTGTGTGAAATTAGTATCAGCATGTCACTGAGAATTTCTGCTCTGAGAAGATCCTTTTCGGGGCTTCCACGACTGTGGACCCAAGCCCCTAGACCATGCAAACTGAGGAGAATGACGTTCTCCTCAGGTTTGTTGTCCATCTTGTCCCACAACTGTTGCTTCGGCTTCGTCGTGTACAATACCCATTCACTGCATTCGGACTTCAACAGGCTACACTTTGGTCCTCGTGGAATCTCTAAGCTCTCCAATCTACCATGAAACAATACTTTTCTGTGGTAGGCACGCTGCAGGATGCAGGACTGGAAGTTCCAGATTAGAAGCTGCATGTGTCTTAAACACTTGACACAATGCCAGGCAGAGAAGGGGCACTCAATATTTGTCCTACGGTGTTAATCATAACATCCTCCTAATGAAAAATAACATGAGAAAAATGTAAGTAAACTTTCTATACATGTTACTAGGTGGCATACAACTCTTTACTCTAAAAACCCATTTAAACTCTCGGTCTGCTTTAAATGAGGGGCAGCACTCCTTTGCACATATTCCATTTCTAACACTTTCAAATCATTTTAATCTACCAGTAGTAGTGGAGAAGGTCATGAAAAATCTCATTCCACAAAGGTAATTTAAAAGAAAGAAAAGCCAGATAGTACATTTAGAATGAGAGATAGTCTGATGTCTATTTTAAGAAGAAGGTCAACTCAAGGTCAGAAGACAATCTACGGAATTGCCAAAAATGAGAGACTATAGTTCTTGTATTTTAAGGATTATGGCAAAAGTCTGACCTGCTTGAGGTGTCCTTAGAAGTCTGAGGCCTCTGTTTCAGCTGATCAAGGGCAGTGTTCGTTTAAAAGATGCCATTTTTCTAACACCAAACCAGAAAGAAGCTACCCAGATTCATTTGAGTCCCAGGCTCCATATGGGGAAAACTAGCCAGAGCAACCACCAGTTGCTCTGTCCAAAACCAGGCATTGGACAGGTTTCCTACTTCATTCATTTCTACTTTTATATTTTTTAATTCTGTCATATATTAAAAAATATACATACATATTTTTAAAATGTGTTTCATTGTTCTGTTCACAGTTCTTAAATTTAAAAGTTTCCACTTTGCTTTCTCTTTAATCAAAAAATGATATAGAAATATGTGTGTTTATATTTGGATACCTGTTTCGGTTTAGTTTGTTTCTTTGTTTTTGATATCTATCTCTTAGTTTTGAACTTCTAATTTTAGAGTATATCACTTAGTGAACTTTGCTTATAAAGGGAATTGTTTGAAATTTGTCGATATTTCATTTGTGGCATTTTTTATGGACAATTTTATGACCATTGCACATGTGTTACAAAATGATGTAGAGTCTCCGTTTATTGGGTAAAAAGTTCTCTAAATATTATACAAAATCAATTGATGTGTTACTACTAAAATTCTTTACATCCTTATTGTTTACTTCTCTCTCTGATTTTGTATTCTGGAGTTGTTTGTTCAAGTTTCCAAGTATCCTGCAGTTTCCCCTTATTCTGTCAATTTTTGTTTCAACTATTTTGTAGCTATATTTTACACGCATAGAAGTTATTTTTTCTTGGCTGCATTTATCAGTAAGAAGTGTACATCTTCCTTTCTTTCCATGGTTTTTACCTTTAATTTTATTTTGCTTAACACACTTATATTTTATTTTGCTTAACACACTTAGCCATTTCTAAACAAGTATTTTCCATTGCTTTGTTTTCAGAGAAAATTTTGTTTTGTCTGTTTCTTGAAAATAGCAAGTGGCTAGATTTTTCAAATACAGTCTAAGAGTTTGTATCTCAGAGCAAGTTTAACCCATTAATACTGATGGTGCTAAGTTAGCATTTGTTCCTATTTCATGATGTGTGTTTTCAATTCACTGTGGTTTCCAATTGCTTTTCTTCCCTCCGATTCTTGCCTTCTCTTGTCTTTATCAAGTTTTCTTTACTCCTGCTTTAAAAAAATATGTTCTTTTTGAAATTGTTCATCTATTTTTCTAGTAGCTATTCCTGCTCAATCTCTATCTTAACCCATGTACTAATATATAATCTACATTAAGACAATTAACATATTAGGTTTCAGAGTAAGTTTTACTTATTTATTCCCTTTACTTGTCATTGCTTCGTGCATCTCATCTCTCCCTCCTGAATTATTTTTTCTCCTTCTTGTAAAACATCCTCTAGTGATTTATTTATTTATTTTTTAGAGAATGTGGGCTATAATTTTTCTGAGCCCACGTATCTTTGAAAATATCATTCGTCTTCATTCTTGACTGAAATTTTGGCTGTCTATAGAATTCTAGACTTGAAATAATTTTCAACTAGAACTTCTAATTTTTCTTGTAGCTAAAGCAATGTCTGATGACATTCTGGCTCTTTTCCCTTTGTAGGTAAATCTCCTTTGTTTTTTCCCCAGAGCTTTTCTGTTTTTCTTTCCCCCTTGGTGTTCTATAATTCATATGTAGGGTATTAATTGATTCTTGCTGAGCACTTTAAATCTGCAGAGTTTTGTCTTTCTTTAGTTCAGGGATCTACTATTTCTTCTTTAAATAAGCATTTCATCCCAAAAGTCTTTAAATGGATGTCAGAATTTTTTTTTATCTGTTTCCCATGATTCTTAACCTTTCTCTAACTATCCTAATCTCTTTATTCCTTACTGGGTTTTTTTCCTTTTTTTTTTTTTTGGCAATTTTATTGAGATATAATTAACATATAACATTCTATTAGTTTAAGGTATGCAACATCATAGTTACAAAATTCTTTTCTTGTGATGAGAACATTAAAGACCTACTGTCTTAGCAACTTTCAATTATACATTACAATATTGTTAACTATAGTCACCCTGCTGTATATTACATCTCCCATTTCTTCTACCTCCCATCCTTGCCCATGGCAATCACCAATCTATTCTGTTTTTATGAGTTTTTTTTTTTTTTAGATTCCATATATACAGTATTTGTCTTTCTCTGACTTATTTCACTTCTTAATTCCTTTTTGCTGCATTCTCAGAGAATTTCTAGGCTCAATCTTGCAGCTCACTAATTCTCCTTTTGACTGTGTTCAGTCTACCTTTCAATTGATCTGTTGGTTTTTCCTTTTTATCCACTGACTAATTTCCTATTGTCATGATCTCTAGTTGATGCTTTACTGATAATAAGTCCTTTTACCTCCATAGGGTGTAATGTTAATTTTCCTTATTCTAAAGTCCTATTCTGCTTACTTTCATCCCTCTGAGTTGCTAGGTTCTAGATTTAAGTTTGCTGTTTTTCTTTCATGGTGTTGACTTTTTTCAATTATTGATGAAAGTAGATTGTACCTCCTTTTTTGCAGTTGAGTTTATCTGTTTTGCTTGGCTGTATTTTGTGCACACAGCCTGTCTAGGAGAAGGAGTAAACTGATCTTGTCTTTTTCTGTGAGGTTTGAGAAGGGTGGGACCTGCCTCTGGATAGCTTTGTGTGAGGCCTGTCTTCTCGACATGGATGCTCTCCTTCCTCCTGGGTATTATCATCCACCCCTTCCCAATTCTCACAGCATCCTTTTTTTCCCTAGAGAAAAGCACCCCAATAATGGTCTGCTGCCCTCAGTGAGGGAATGGGAGACAGACAGATGGTACCAGGTCAGTTACCCTGAGTATCTTCTTCTTCCTTTCTACCCTTTTCTGGACAAGTAGACACTTTTCAATAGAACTTCTTCTGTGCCTTTTGGGTCATTGTTTCCCTTTCACACCAACCTTACCTACTTTTTGCTTTTAAAGAATTCATCGTTTCTGGACCCACTGAGAGCTTCCCTTCTTAGTTTGAGGATTCATTTTAAATTTATTTTTTTATTTTATTCTTTTTCTATAATGTTTAGAGATTTGGTATGAGAGAGGAACATGTAGCAACGTTGAGACTGTCATCATGTAACAAAATTAGTGACATTTTATCAGCACACAGAGTTCTGTGACCACCATGCTCCTTGTTCAGTTGAATCCTCCATTGAGAGAAATGGACAGAGTGAGAAAGAAAGTGAGGGAGATGAACTTGAAGAGCTGTTTGGGACTTATTTGAGGAAGGGGCATCCCTTAAGGAGCTCAGGGCTGTTTATCCTATTTCCACGTCCTGTAATGACAGGTGCCACCTGCAGCAAAGGAACAAAGAGCGTATTCTTCAGAAGTATGGGATAGAATCAGAAGCTCAGCTATAGACAAACCCCAGCTGGCTTCTTTTTACCCTGCCAATAAAAGGCCCTGTGCTTGCACTGTGGTTCCATTATCCCCACAGCATCAAAGCCAGGACAGGCCCCTCCTATCTTGGATGCTGACTGCAGCTCTTCAGCTGAGCTCTGCTTCCTGGTGCAAATGCAGCTGCACACACTCCACATGTTCTTTGAGTGTCTTCTTAGTCTTTCTTCAGACTCGCCAAGGGCAGCAAGACATTTCTTCCAAATGAGTAGTTTCACAGTGTCTGAATTTCCAGCTCACCACATTCTTTCTTATTGTATTTTTAAGCACTACATTTATTTATTTATTTATTAGATGTGTCAAAGTAATCATCAGTAAATATTCGTTGAGGACATGCACGTACAAGCCCTCTGGATAAAGAGAATATCAGGGAATTCCTGGTGTTCCCAGAGAGTCATAAAGGTGTCCCTGGAGGAAGGGAATCCATAAATAAGGTCAACTTCTAGTGTTTTGTCTATCTAAACATACTCCCATCTCCTCATCACAGCGACCCATCTTTCTTTCTTTGAGAAACTGCTCCTGCCTTACTCTGACCATGTGATTTTAGGGAGATAATAACCCTAGAGCCCTGCCCTAGTCACCTCACCCATTACCTGCTTAAATATATCCTCCATACTGGTGACCAGGGGTTAGTCCTGGAGGCAGGCACATAACTCAGACCAAGTCCTTCCAAGGATTAAAACACAGTGAGATACTGAGAAAGAAGCTTTTCTCTCCTTTAGCTGGCATGATGTAAGCCTGAAGCTGCCTCTATATGTGCCCCCTTCCTCCCTCCAACTTTCATGCAAGATGCTCTTCCACATAAGAGAAAATGAGACCAAGGCCAAGGAAGAAGAGACGTAGTGCTAGGGAGAGACAGAGAGAGCTAGAGAGGTATAATGACACAATGAGAGGTCTTGTATCAGTCGAAGCTCTTGCTTTGCCCTCACCCACTCTCTGTTTAATCATACCTTGTGTTCCAAACATTCCACATCTGTCTTCTACGATTCTTTGCACCTGGTATACAACACAGGAAAAGCTCTTTTGGCTCCTTCTCATCTTTCATTCCTGGGAAATACCGATTCGTCTTCCCAGGCCTAGCCCCAAAATCCCCAGTTCCTCCTCAGTTCCCCCACATACAGTCAGTCTCTGGACCTCTCCCACACCCCTCAGCGCTCTGAACAGACTTCGAGGAGAGTATTTACTTCCTCGTCATAATTATTTGTTTCTATTTCTTTTTCTGCCATGAGACTGTGAGTTCCTTGAGGGCAAGAACCATGTAGGATCACCTCTAAACTCACAGTGCCTCCTTTAGGGCTGGGAATGGAGGAAGTTGCCTTTGTCACTGAGTGTTCCCTAGAACTGGCTCTCCTTTGAGAGGAAGGTGGGGTGCATGTGTGGACATAGGAAGGAAGGTGGTTCTAGGAAAAGGGCTCACTCTTGCCATCAAACCACCCATCTCTGTCTCCTGAATCTTTGCCAGAGTTTCTCTGACCCACATGGTAAGTGAAAATATTTCCCTCTTGTGGGGAAATATGGCTGCCTTCAGCACCAGGAATACATTTGGGGAGGTCTTATATGCCATCAGAGTCACATGGAACCAGTGAAGGATCGGAATAAAAGGTACTTAAAATACAGTCAGGTAATTCAGAAAGACCACTAGAAGGCCGTGTGAAGACTGGGCGGGGGACAGATCGAGGCTGAAGACAGTAGGGAACCGGTGGAGAGGCTTGGGTGCAGGAGAGAGTGATAAGGACTTGGATAATGCATGCAGTGAGTCAGAGAGTGGGGGACGGTGGCCTTCCTTATCATTCCTTCTCTCTTGATGAGCTGCTGAGAATTCCTCCCTGACAGCCTTCATCTCTGGCTCTCATTCTTCTTTGTCTTTCTGCAAACCCCAGAAAACCTCTAAATTAAGAGAGAACCATGCTTTCCCCTTACCCCATAGAATCCTTGGGAGTTACATCTTTGTCAGCACTTCTGCCTCCAGCTCCCATCGGATCAGTTAATGTTTCTTTTATGAAGCGAGGACACCTGATTTCTGTCAGTGCAGGGCTGAAGACTGCCTCGTCAGCACTGTCTTCCTGGCCGGCCATATCAAATAGAGGAAGAAAGTAACTGAACAGGTGATCAGATTCCAAGGCGATGATGCCAGGGCTGCATGCTGTTTGGGAGAGTGGAGCTACACAGAACTAAGGGGTGCCGTAGTGCTAGGATACTAGAATCACAGCCAGTGGGGGCTGCCTATTAAGACAGTGTGGGGAAAGCTGAGGACCAGCTGCTGCTGGTCATTTGGTCATCTAGATAAGCAACTTTCCTTGTCTAGTCTTGGTTTCTCATCCGTAAAATGTAAGTGATTTCTCCCAGACTCTTCTTATCTGGACTAAGGGGTATATGGGGCGTCTTCATTATTACAACATGTGGTAGTCCCAAGAGTTAAACAATCCTCACTCTACTTGGAAGATACACACACACACACACACACACACACACACACATACACACACTTATTCGTTTATCTAGTACATTATTCACTCATTCATTCATTCTTTACTCATTCATTCAGCAAATATCCATTAAGCCCCTACTCTGTGCCAAGCCCTGTGCTCAGTGCTATGGATATAGAGATAAATAAGAGATGTTTTGATTCTTAAAAAGTTTATAATCTAAAGAGAGACCCAGAAATGTAAACAGATAATGTAAAGTGACAAAGTTAGGAAGCAAAGTGAAGAGACCAGGGTCATTACTAAAGGGCTCTGTTTTGTTCATCCTCCAAGGGTCTGTGGCATTTTTCATGGAATACAGGTTAGGTCCTCAATAAATGAATAAAGTGACACGTGAGCTGGGCTCATAGGATGAGTAAAAGTGTCCCCAATAGAGAAGGTGAGGGGAAAGCATTCCAAACAGGGGGAACTATATGGATTGAAACCTGTAAGTGTGAAAGGGTTTGGCCATCCTTGGAAAGTAGAAGCAGTTCTACATACCTGGCAGGCAGAAAACTGTAATGACCCATTAGGAGACAAGGATGAGGATCAGTTGGAGGGAGGATTGGAAATGGTCTTCAGTACCAGGACAAAGAACTTGGGCTTGGTTCCTGGCAATGAGGAATCATTAAAGGTGCATCACAGCAACTTGTGAAAGATTCTGCTGGGCTTGATGTGAGTGGCCTGGGGCAGGAAGTGCCCAGATGAGAAGGCCTATTTGAGTGTCTTCTCTCATCTGGTGCTACTCTTGGCTCAAGGCCAGAGGGAATGAACAGAGCATCTCCATATCTGGATTCTCCTCCATCTCAAAAGGGCGAGTTGGGTCATTGCCTTATGGATATTCTGATGAGAAACAAGCAGATTATTTGGGGAGCAACTTGATCTAAGCAATATCCCTGCAGAGTAAATATGTCAGGAAAACAATTTACATCTGGTCAGAGACCAAAGGAAACAAGAAAGCACTGACTGTTTGAAATTCTCTGGCTCACCCTTTCCCAACCTCTCAGCCTAGACCTATTCAATTAACAGAAACCTTGCTAGCTGCTCTATTGCTCTGTGAAATGTAAAAATGCATGGAGAATTTTGGCTAATAACAAATTAAAGCAATCAGGTACTACCAACCTCATAAAGAAGCACTGATTTGTTTAATCTCATAAGTGTTTGGTGTAGGAAGCTGAGGACCAGAGAGGGGCAAGGAGCTGGCTGAGGTCCCTCAACAAATTAGTACCTGCAGCAAGTTCAGAACTTGAGTCTCCTGATTGCCAAACAACTGGTTTCCCCAGAGGGACACAAGGCCTCCAGCTACATGCACCAAAGGAAGAGTTAAATCGACTGTGTCTTAGTAAGCACAGGTGGTCAGGCCCTCTGAGAAGAAGCCAGAATTTTCCAGGGAACTCAGCCTAGCAAGGCTGCACCATTGTGCTGACTCATTTCCTATAAGTAAGGTCATTTCCCTGTTTAAAAACCTTGCATGCCCACAGGGGAAGTTCAAACTGCTTAGAGTGGCATCCAAGGCCTTTCATCTTTGTGTCCTTCTGTACTCTCCAGATTCACCTCTCATTCTAGACCAGATCCACACTGGGCAGCACACTCATGGTTCTTAATCCTGGCAACATAATGGGATCACCTGCAGAGCATTTAAAAAAATACTAAGGTTCAAACTGTACCTCCAGAGATTTTGGGGGTGGGCTCCGGGCGTGTGACTGTTTTAATCTCCCCATGTGACTCTAATAAGAAACCAGAGTGGAGATCCTCCACTATTCACCCACAGCTAACTGCTCTCTGTTACCCAAGTCTGCCTTGCCCTCTCCTGGGCTTTGGGCAGGGAATCCTTACTCTGCCTTGTCCCTACTTCTCCACCTGGCTCTCCCCACAAACCACCAAAATGGATCACTCCTTTTGCTTTGTACCTTTGCACACACTTTACACACACCTATATCATAGCATTTATACTCCTTTGCTTACATGTCTTTCTGGCACCCTAAAAAGACTGTGGACTTGACAAGGAAGTGCTGTTCTATTTATCTGTTTCTTCACTGTCAAAATTACAGGACCAAATATATAGTTAAGTGTTTAGTAAATCACTGTGGTCTGAAAAAGAGTTTCTGATCCTCAGAATAAATTATGTTCAGAACCACCCACATTCCTGGGATGTTGAGTCATGGGCTAGAGCTTCTGAGAGATATCCAGGGTGTTGTTTTCTGGCACTTGATCCTTTACGTCTTTTGTCTCCAAGGAAAGGCAATGATCAAAGAACTTCTACTCACCTGCAACTGAAAATGGAAGGCTAATCTTACCTTTATGTGGCTGGGCAACTCTAACTAAAAGAAAGGGAGATGAGGTCCTTTAAGCCCAGGGAGAACTTGTTTGGAAACTTATTTCCCCTATGAACTGCAGAATCTGTGTGATGTGTTACCGAAAGTGTCTAAGCCTCCATGATGATAATATATAGAATTCAGAGCATCGCCTGCTGTATTAGGGTTCTCCAGAGAAACAATCAATCATGTAATATATACATATAAAATACATATATATACATATATATATATGAGAGAGAAATTGATTTATTTAAGGAATTGACTCATGTGATAATGGAATTGATTGAGAAGTCACAAGATCTGCAGTTGGCAGGCTGGACACCCAGGAAAGCCAGTGGAATAAGTCCCAGTATGAGCAAATTCAAGCCCCAAGAAACACCAGTGTTTCAGTTTGAGTCCAAAGGCAGGAAAAGAATAATGTCCCAGCTCAAACGGTCAGGCAGGAGATCCCTCTTATTCAATCTTTTTGTTCTATTCAGGTGTTCAACTGATTGTATGAGGCCCGCCCACATTAGGGAGGGCACTCAGCTTCACTCAGTCTATGGACTCAAATGTCAATGTCATACAGAAACACCCTCCCAGACACACTCGGAATAACATTTGACCAAATGTCTGGGCACCCTATGGCCCAGTCCAACTGACACATACAATTAACCATCATACCTTCCATACAGTGAATTCGCCATACATGTGAATTCCCTTCTTTCCAGAAAATATGGTTTCGGACTCCCCGCTATGTTCCATCCAACTGTCCCCTCCTAAGTGAGCTCAATTTTTGCTATCTTGCTCGCATCGCCCTCATCTTCCTTCCTTCTTGCCCTCCCTGCTTCTCTCTCCTTTGACCCTTTTCCTTTTTTCTGTCTCCCAACTGGTTCACGTAGGACTCATCCCAGGGCAAGGGGTGAATTCCTCCGGCACTCTTTCTTTCCCTTTATGTCTTTCGGAGACATGATGAGTACACACAGCAGGATTAAAGCAAGTTGGGAGAAAAGTCTGCTACCAACTTGCTACAAGCTAGCGAGGGCCTGGTCTCTCTTGTGCTGGGCTGGGAGGCAGGGAAGGAGAGAAGTGAGGCCTCCGACAAATACTGCGCAGTGTGTTTTTATTACCGCATAATCCATGCTCGTGCCACTTGTCCGCATACCACCAGTTAATGGAAACCTCATGTTCTCCTGATCCGGGCCGTCTTGTGGTTAACTCTTGCAGGGCCAGGTATGCACCCAAGCCAAAGGAAATCCTTTCCAGAAGGAAGCTGGGTTATCAGACAGGCAGGCGCTGCCTCACATGTTGAAGGAAGTCACCATGAGCTGCGGTTAATGATAAAGGCAGGAATGTAGCAGGCGGGTACTCATCTGGACCTGTCTGAGGAGCTGCTTGAGAAATGCCACATGGCATTTGGGTGCAATCATCACCTGGAGCCTGAGCTACCTCTGGATTCATGGGAATGGTTGCTCCCCACTTACTGCTCACTCTCTTGGAGCTTTGATTTATCAAAGCTCCAATGGAAAGGTCTAAGGAGTCTGCACAGACCAGACACAAAATGAATGCATGAGAGGAGGGCATTGTGTTGCAATACAGTGTGTGCTGTGAGTTTATGTCAGGAGCGTGGGAGCTCCAAGGAGAAAGCCACCTCTGCCTCGGGTGCCAGGAATGGCATCCAGAGAAGAGGATATTTGATCTTGAAGGTTTGGGTGAATAGAGAAAGGTTTTTAAAAATCAGCTGAGTAAGGAGAAAGGCCAATCCTATGCAGAAAAGCAATTTGGTGCAGGCTCTAGAGGTATTTTCTCATACAGAAAAGGAGGAAAAAGTGGTGAAGTGGTTAAAGCCTGGCCATGGAGTCATACTGCCTTGTAATCCCAACCTTCTTAATAGCTTGTGACCCAGTTTTATAACCTCTGCTTTTGGTCTCTCATTTTTAAACTGAGGACCATAATAGTGTTTACCTCAGAAACTGCTCTGAAGAGTAGATGATGAAACGCATAAAGCCCTTAGCCCAGTTCCTGGCATTTTAAGGGCCCGGATAAATGTTGCCTATCATTAGCATCAGGGAACAAAGGGCATTTTGGAATGGTCAGAATGCATGTTGTTTGGGGACAATGGAAAGGCCCAAAGTTAGTCAGGGACCAGATGGTGAAAGACCTGGAGGCTGTACTAAGGATTTGGACTTGATCCTGTGGGTCATGGGAAATCACTGAGGGTTAATTCATTCAAAATCTGAACTCCTGTTGGTTTTCCATCTTGGAAGAGCCTTTCAGTCTTTTTTTCCTTTCTCATCAGGGATCCAAACTCTCCTGGGCAATGCCTGTTACCTTTTGAAGAGAAGCATCAGCCCATGCAGCTCAGCCCACGTGCACAGCACTCCTTACGTCACTTAACCACCTCATTCTGACACGTTAGTTCTAGGGCCTGCACCTGGGTTGTCCTTCCCTTCATTGCCTGTGGACATCTATGATTACAAAACCAGGAGAAGGAAACAGGTCTGGCCCTCCTCAAAGTTCTAGGCCCCAAAGCAAAGTTTGTAAAACAATGTCTCCTTATCCCACTTGGACAAGTCGCTTGGCATGCAAAAACCCCTGGAAATTTGCCACAAAGTGGTGATGCATCCTGCAAGTAACACTGATGGGATTTGAGCAGCAGCTCACCAATGGAGGCTGCCGATCTGTTTGTGGGGTTATCAGGGTAATGGATCCTGGCATTCTGCTCACACCATCTTTACAAACGTCACTTTCACTTTATTGTACATTAACCCCAATCTCTTCACAAGCTCCAAAATAAAACTTCTTTGCAAACAACCAAGGTCCATCTGCTGCACTGTTAAAAATACCCTAGCATGAAAATACCGAATCATTTGATAAATCCACGATCAGAGATATTACAGTGGACTCACCTGAAAATGCCTGACTCTGATCAGGAGAAAGGTCTTACTTTCTCTAATAGGAGCGATTACCCTCCCCCCTACGATCCCCCACCATGATAACAATAAAACTCAAAATTCCCAAGACTGATCAGATTTCAAATATTATCTCCTATGGTTCTTATGAGCTCATATACATCTATTACAATGTACCTTTGATGGAGTTGGGCCTATCAGCCACTGCCAGGTTGATTCTCTAGTTGGGAATGAATGAATGAACCAATGGATGATTAGCAGACAAAGGTTAGTGCATATGAATTTACTCACTTCTTTTTCTATTCTTTGGTCAATTACTCATTGCAGAGACAGCAGACTTTTCCACGTTATTGCTAACAATCTGCAGGTGGGTCTCACTTCCTCCTCTGAAAGAGCCATCCCCCTACAGTAGGTATTTAAATTGATCCAACTCTGCTGCCATACTGCACAGCCCATCTATCACAGCAATTTGTGCAAATGCCACTCTAGTATCCAGCTCTGTGTATCATGTATTTTGAGATTGCACAGTTCCTGAGGCCTTTGTAAAGCAAACCTTTCATGAATAAATCAGGAAATACCCTGATGCATGCTTTATGTAGAGGAAGATATTCTATTTAGGTCACACAGGGAAGTTCTGCCAAGTTTGCTAAAATGAACAAATCCCCTGAGTGCAGTCTACCTCTACACATTCCAAAACACGAGCATCTCCCAGCCCCCACACTGCACTCTGTAGACACTGAGGACCCCGGGTCTATAGATTCTGAGTTCGATCATCTGAGGCTCCAAAGAATTCCAAGTCAGGAGCCAGGCAAGGAGTTTTGCTAGTCCCCAAGAAGGACTCTGCAAGTGGAAAATATATCTACTTTGGTGCTCGGGGCAATGGGGTTTCTGCACTCAAAGGAGAAAGGAACAAGAAAAATTACAGTGAGCCTGTTGTCCCAGCTTGTTTTTTGAATCCACTTAAGAAAGTCCCTGACTTTGTTTGAGTCCAAAGCATTGCAACTCTTTTGAGCCTCTCCCAGAACACAGGATGTGGCCTAGTGCGCCCTCCCCTTTAGCAATGGAAATTCTCCTGATAACAATAAGGATTTCCAGATTTCCAGCCAACCTTAAATTAGAGAGGGTTATCTGGGGTAGAAGAATGCAGAACAAAATGTTGAATGATTCCCTTCCTTTTAACAAGAGCAGGCAGGCTCAACCCCCTTTGCCCAGAGAAAGCTGTGCCAAGATTAGAAGAAACAGATGGAGCCATTGACTTAGATTCTGGGTGGTTAGAGCATGGAGAAGTTGCAATGTCTAAAGGAGGTGGGCAAGATGTTTGTTTGGACAGGATCTAAGCTTATTGCACCTTGTTCAAATAGGGTCTGATTACTTTCCAGGTTCCCAAATTTGTCTTGAGCAGTGTGGTTAATATCAGTCGGCCACTTAGGGACCAACTTCTTCTAACAAGAGTCAAAAGAAAGAACAACCTCAAGACAAAAGTTTTCAATCAGTTAGGTTGCTGCTAACGGCACATCAGAGCATACCCTGATTCTCTGGGAAGTTGAAAGATAATCTAAAGGTTACTTGTACGTGGAATCTGAACACGGGGACTTTTCTTATCGGTGTCCCTAACCTAAGAGGGTCCTTCTACCTCAGCTTCTCTTCTTTGATTGCGTTAAACATAAAAAGACCAAATCCTCTCTCCTTTCTGTTTCCAGTGTGCTCTCTGTTTTGGGCTGAAACTTTTCCCCTTAGATGTGATAATACCCAGTTTTAGAAAGTTGGACTATTCTGAGGGTCGTCTTTAAGGATATTCTTCGGTGCCCTCAAATTTTTTTAGCTTCCATTACCTTTTGTTGCCAAGGTGAAGATTTTCCATGTAGTTGGTCACAATCATTTGGTCGCACCTTGATTTCCTAATATTTACCTTCTTAAAGTGTCACCGATTTCCAAGTTCTTGGGAATACCACTCAATATGATTCAGACCTTTGAGTCCGATCTCATCTCTAAATAGCTGAGTGAGCTCAGGTAAGTTTCTTCATTCATAAAATGTCAGCAGAAATATATACTTTCCCTAATCTAGAGAGAAGGACCAATTTATAGTGAAGCATGGTGTGAACTGTAAATTACTATACAAAGTGATTTTGCTTAAAATTTTTCAAATAATGTCTCTGGATTTTCCTTTTGTTTCTTAGCATTTCTGCTGTGTCTGCCATACAGTGGAAATCAATAACAGTTTGTTGCTTGATGATTGTCTTGTGAATGGGAGCCTGAGTTTGAGAACCAATTCTCTAAGAAAGAGGAAAGAGAAGAAGGCTTAAAAGAGAATGTCCTTTTTTTCTCATTATAAAAGTAATTCAAGATCAAAAGATAAAATATAGAAAATGAGTGAATGTAGTAAGAAGAAAATTAAAATACTACATATTTGCAACGTGTAAGCATTTCGTTCAGTCTCTTTCTCTCTGACTTATACGTATACTCATGTATCCTTAAAGTACAATACTATCCCTTTAAATGTTGACAGCAGCTCAGACCTGAAATA
Source organism: Rousettus aegyptiacus (assembly GCF_014176215.1). Classification (NCBI taxonomy): domain Eukaryota; kingdom Metazoa; phylum Chordata; class Mammalia; order Chiroptera; family Pteropodidae; genus Rousettus; species Rousettus aegyptiacus. The sequence continues at coordinate 22,175,877 of NW_023416306.1, forward strand.
TATTTTATCAGCAGGTAAAGATTAGTTCCTGGCAAATCTATGAATTTATTAATTAATAAAAATCTCAGTAATGTCAGTGAGTGCCTGTGAAGTCCCATTTTTCTCTTTGTTTTACTATTTAAGGTAATAAATGTAATAATAGCTAATATTTATTCATAACTAACTATATGCAGGGCTTTGGTACAAGCCCTTTACACATATTAATTTATTTTATCCTCATGATTAATCTAAATGGCAGGTACGATAGGTGCAAATCTCTTACCTATAATTCTACACCCCAACAAGCTTTAAAAATGAGAATTTTTTGGTAAATTTGGTACAAATTCCTTTGGTAGCAAAACCTTATCTGATCTGACATGAGGCTTTTGGTGGTCTTTGTTTATCCCATTTATAAAACGTTAAACTTCACTGGAAAAAAAAATGTTTTCGATTATAGGAGATTGTCCCAGAACCTCCTGAAGGTTTTATGTATTAGACAGTATGCACACTTTACTACCTTTATAAAATGTCAAAGATTCTACATACTAAATCATATTCCAATCCAAAGATTTCAAGTCTATAATTGTAAATATGCATTATTATCCTCACTTTATAGATGAAAAAACTGAAGCATTAAGGAATTTGCCCAAGGTAGGTCAAGATTCTAACCCAGGCTGAGTAGCTTTAAAAGTCTTCACATTGGTATAGTTCTCAAAAGCTTATATAGCCCTTTCCAGCAACTGGCTTTGAAAGTTATACTTAAGATATTTATTTTACTCTATTACATAGTCAAGTCAGTGAATTTAGGGTCGTTACATGACTTGCCCAAGGTCTCATAACTAATGCAGCAGAATTAGGACTCAACTGCAAGTGTTCTGGTTCTAATCCTAGTGCCCCATTGCTGTCCTGGGATTACCTGGGCAGTCACCAAACTTACATCATAACATACCGTTACATTCACTTATATCAAGCTGGCTGCTCAGGCCATCCGCACACAAACCGTTCTACCTCATTCAAGCCACCAATGACCAGAAACTGTGTGAGAAAGCTCAGAGCCATCAAAAGTAACTGCATGACACATTACCCCAGGGCTCCACACCAGAAGCCCATGTCACTGCCCCAGACCCCTAGGGCTCCTGGAAGGCTACAGTTTTGTGGCCTGCGCATATATGTGATACAATCTGCCTGCTGGCTTACCTTGGTCTTTCCCGTGTATAGCATTTGGGCCATTGGAGAGTTATTATTGGACATAAATGTTACATCAGATCTATCTATTTCAGGACCCCAGACCTGCTAGAGAAGGTTGACAGAATTCTCATCAGAGCAATTTCATGAAGTTGGGATATTCTCTCTCCAAATTGGATGTTGGATGGTTACTTACTCTGGGCAAGATAAAGCTGGAGTACATTATCTATGTTAAAATACAAAACCCTACCTGCACTAAAGTGTTGCCTGAAGTCAGGAGCTCTCACCTCTGATTACACATGGAATCACCTAGGACTTTTAAAAAACAAATTGAGTCTAAATCTGGGGATGGGGTTCAGGCTTTGTCTACTAGGGCTTGCTATCATTTTCTTTATTATTATTTTTATCATTATTTGATATTAATGGCTTGGAATACTTAAGTAGAAAAAATATTCTATTCAATTAATCAAGATTTATTTCATGCCTAAAATGTGTTAAGAATTGTACAAAACACAATGCAAAGAGGAATCGGAACCATTGTGTGAACAAAGGAAACCATATACACCAAATTACCTACTATGTGCTCTCTTTACATATATTATCTCGTTAAATATTCCCTCTCATCTCACGAAGGGGTTATTACCATCCATGTTTACAGATGAGGAAACTGAGGTTTGGAGAAGTTATTCCCAAAGTCTCACAGCACCAGTGTGGGAGAGCGTGGTTTAAACTCAGCCCCCACTGATTCCAGGTTTGAGCTCCTTCCACCGTCTCACCATTGAGCGCCTGGTATGTCTGCACTGGGCACAGCCGTTCTTCTCTCAAGGAATTTACAGGTAAGAAGAAGGAATGATTTGTGCTGAAAGGGGGAAAAATCAAAGAAGCCTTTTCGCAAGCAACGAAAGTCCTGTTGGCACTTGGAAGATGAAAAGGATTTCACCAGGTGGGAAATGGGAGGATGAGAACAGTCCTGGAGAGGGAAACCAATAGGAGCACGAACGAGAGGACGACGGCATACTCAGATGATTTGGGATGGGTACACATTGTACGCTTGGCTACATCAGCTTTGTTCCTCACCTCTTACATTATGTTCTTAAGATAGATTCCCTTTCTCTGAAATACGACGCCTGCAGGGATTGGAAAGTACTTTCTGTAACATTCTCCACTCCAACTGTCTTCTTATCAACAGCAAAAATCTCTTATGCATTCTAAGCCACTGTCCTATTGATATCCCTGGGAATTTTACATGTCAGTCAAATGCCAAATGTGCAATAGGGAGCTCCAGCACAGACAAGGGTGCTTCTGTCTCCCCGTGCATGTCAGACACAGCATGTGTGTGTGTGTGTGTGTGCGCGCGCGCGCACATACAAGCAAACACACACACACATACACACAACAACGAGGAACAGACTAAAGAATTCTGTTGGGCCCAGCTCTTGCTCTTCAAATACTATTGAGGAGGCTTGGTTCATTTTTCTTTGCTAACCAGACTCCAAGTCCCATCTGCTCCTTGCAAAGCAGCAAGGTCAATGCCAATTTCCCTTTCATCATCCACGTCTGTGGCTGAGCTGTCTGCGGTGGCAGAAATGAATGTTCTCCGTAGCTCTCAGCTCCAGGGTGGCCACTTCCAGCCTGCCTACAAAATGCAATTGCGCCACATTACAGCCAAGCAAAACACACATGGCTGTGTCCGTGCCCTTTGCATGGCAAGTCCATAGAAGGAGAGAGCCTCCTTTGGAGGAAGCTGTTTCACCACCCAAGGTCTGCTTGAGCCTGTTGAGAATTGCAGCTCAAAAAAAAAAAAAAAAAAAAAAAAAAGTCTGACATATGTAATATGAACTCTGTGGTTTCCCCTGGTGCTTGGCATAGCTGAGGCTGTCACATTTCTGGTCTCCAGTTCTACAGAAACAAAAAGACTTGTATGTTAACCATTCTGGCCCAGAGATTAGATCAAAATTCTGATTGGAGAATGAGGTTAATCATGGGTTCATCACACGGTGACCTCTGCAGGCAGGGCTGCTGCAACCCAATGAGGTTGCTATTGTGCGAAGACCAGATTCAGAAGGAGCCCTCTAGGTTTCTGCAGCATCAACAGCCTGGATTCCGAGGGGAGGAGGCGCCAAGCTCCAGGCTGGTGCCTGCAAGTAAAGGGGGGTGGGGTGGGGAATGTTACAGGAAGTGAGGTTTATAAACTCAGTCTCCATAGAACGTCCCTGGGTCAATGAAATATAGTAATGAGGAGGAGAAAGGAGCTCTTGGCAAGTTGGCCTGTGGGCTTTTTGTTGCATGAAAGAAACCTGGTATCTCCTCTTCAGTGAAAGTCTCCAGCTCCACTTGGAAAAGCACAAAGAAACAGGACCTTGTAATGCAGGGTTAAGAGGCCCATGATCAGGAATCAAGGTAGAAAAATACTTCCAGAAGTTGGCATGGTGGAGGTGAAAGCAAACTCTGCTGCTTTGTTTACAATTCTCTGGCTGTCACATGACTTTCATAGGAAGCACGGCCCTAGTTTAACCCAGTCCTCTCTGGAGAGCCAGCATCTGCAATCCTAGAGCCTGGTATGAATGCAGACTCCTCAGCTTATTAGTGATGCAATCCTGGGCTAGTCATTTAACCCCTCTCCATCTGTTTTCTCATCTGTGAAGTGGAGTTAATAATAAAAGAGACCATCTTTGTGAGACAATGCATGGAAAAGTCTTTTACATAGTAAATACTCATGTATTCTCTAGTAATATTTTTCTCAACCTCCCTGTCTAACTCCTTTGCCCCTCCTGACCCCATCTACTGCCTCTCTTGTACCTATTTTATTCTTGAACCACAGAGAACTTCTTAGGGTCTCCTGCTACCTTCTTCACGATTCTCTTAACAGACACAGGGACACACATACACACACACACACACACACACACACGCACACAAACATGTGAAGAAAGAAGACATTGGTCCTGGGCTGCAGGGTCTCTGCCTTCACACATACTATTTCCTTGCCTGGAAAGCCCTTTCCTATTTCCAAATGCCTTCAAAACACTGCTTAGACTCCACCCCGTGTGAGCTTTCCTGGGGGCTCGATTCCCTCACAAACAATCCTCTCCCCCAGCACCACAGAGCTCCCCAGTCCTGTTGCTGTGCTCTTTGTCTGGCCTGTAACAACACATGTCTATCATCGCGCAACCCATTCTGCGTATTGACCTGTGCCTGCGTCTGTCTCCCCCACCAGATGGTGAGAAACCTGAGGGCAAACTCTGCCCTGCACTCCGTGGCCCGGATTCTCTGCATATTGTCTGAACTATAATAAGTGCTCATGGAACATTTATTAAATTGAACTGAATTTAGGTCAGTGGAACAACTGAGAAGAGAATGGTTTTGATTAAAACATTTATACGGTATTTTAAGGTTAACCAAAAGCTTTTTCATTGACTGCTTCATTTAATTCTCACAACAATCCTCTGAAATCAGAAGGGCTTGAGGTATTCTTGTCATTTTCAGAGAAGTGGGAATGGAGGTTCCTAGTGTAAACGCTGTGTGAACGGCCGTTCCACTTGTAAATTGTGTAGAGGTAGGATTAGAATTAAGGTCTATTTCTAAGGCGTTTCCCTCCACTGAGATCCACTGACCCAAATAGCAATCAGGGCACACACCTCTGTCTCTTCCATAGCACTTGGTCCATTCCTCTATCAGACCCTGTACCATGTTGTGTATCTTCATATGTTTCTCCCCCATTAGGTCACCAGTTCTTGATCTGCAGTGCCCTGCGATGTGCAGGAAAGAAGAAGTTCACGTTGATAAATAAGGATGAGATAGGATATACACAAGATGAGCTGTGAATTGTGCACAATTCCCCTGGCACCAGGTGAAATGCCGCCTGTTTTCCTTCATTTAAAAATTATAAGTGAATGCAATCCAAACTAACATTATTACAGGGATACATTTGTTTCCTCCAAATTTAAATTAAAAGCTATATAAAATAATATTTCTTCTAATTTTGTTAATAACAAATGATTTGCCATTCGCCTTACGATGATTCATATCACATCACTGTATCATCAAATTGCAGTTGAGAACTGCTGAACGTTCACATATATTAAAAGAGCCCAGAACTGTCTAGATGGTTGGGGATAAATGTTGAAAAAAGATAGACAAAGGTTTTTATTCTTGATAAGAAAAATAGTCATTGACCTCTGTGTGGAAAACCCCACATAATGCTATGCCAGAGATTTTACTGAGATACAGAAAAATATGAGCCTCTATTGATAATTTTAAAATATAAAAATAAGAAGTTATATTCTATTCATATCTACCAATGATCAATCTTTCTCTCTCCCTCTCTCCCTCCCTTCTTCCCTCCTGCCTTCCCTCCATCTCTCCCTCTCTGTCCACTTGTCAGATGACCACATGTCACACAAAGTAGGTTGGATCTCTTGAGAGGGAAAATGGAATTCCACAATGTCAAGGGACAGAGAGTGGCACCACACTAGTTTTTACCCTTCCCGTGGATGGTAATGCATTTCAGTTCATGAGTACCTGGTTATATGGATTTTCAGATTACATTACCCAGTTTTAAATAAATAAACACTGAGACACTGACAAGTGGCTTTAAAAGATTCCTTCAAGGAAACCATGGATAGAAAGTAATAGTAATAAGGTAAATGCAAGCAACATAAAAAACACAACGGATTCCTCTATGCCTTGTGTAATGGAGTTAAATATAATCATAATTAAAAGCAGATATAACAAAAATGCTCCATAAGATTGAAATTCTTAAGATGACTTGAAATATGGATTTATATCAACTATCATTTAAAATGCACTATTCAGAAGTTAGGGGATGAGGAAAATGGGAGATACTGGTCAGAGTGTACAAATTTCCAGTCATAAGATTAACAAGTTCTGGGGATCTATTGTACAGCATGGTGGTTATAGCTAATAATAATGTATTATATACTTAAATGTTGCTAAGAGAGTAAATGTTCTCACCACAAAAAAAGAAATGGTAATTATGTGACAAGATGGAGGTGTTAGCTAATGCTATAGTGGTAATCATTTTGCAATATATAAATGTATCAAATTAGCACATTGTACACCTTAAACTTACATAATATTATATGTCAGTTATACCTCAATAAAGCTGGGAGGAAAAAGAAAAAAGTGCACTATTAATAAAGTGACATAATTATTTCTTGAAATACCATTTTATTTTTAATATTCCCCATAGAGCTCTACATTTTGCATATATTTCATAATGTATGTAATATGTTAGCAACGTATTACTTGTATATTATTTATAAATAAACAAATATACCTATATTGAGAGTTTAAGTCTGATATTATCTCCCACGATAGAGAATTCGAAACATCTGAAGACCACAGGTATAAGGAATGAGAAGCGATGAGCCATGTGACAAATAGGAAAATAAACAATCCAGGCAGACGGAATAGTACCTGAAAAGGCCTGTTGGGAGAACTGAGTGAAGGCCGGTGTAGCTGGAGTGTAAACGGTGGAGAGGAAAATGTGATGTGAGATGTGGTTAGAGAGAAGGGCAAGGGCAAGGTCACAAAGGGCCTTGGAGACCCTGGGAAAGAGTTCGTATTATATTCTAGTGATATTACCATGGCCTGTAAGTGTTCAAAGCAGTGACATAATGAACTACAGTATATATTTTAAGAAAAAAATTTTTTAGCAGATTTTGGGTGATGGCGATAGAATTATGCTGGGCAGGCACGGAAGTGAAGTGACTGTGATAGTAATCCAAGAAAGAGATGATGGTGACATGAACCAATGTGGTAATCATGTAGATAAAGAGGGGTAAACAGACTTTATAAAAATGTTGGGTACAAACTCAATGGTACCTGCAGGAAGATGGGATAAGAGTGAGAGGTTGGCGAGGAAAATAAATGAATCAAGAACAATTTCCAGTTTTCTTGCTTAAACAACATAGGGAAAGTTGGTGGTATTGGTTAAGACATGTAGTGGGTTTGATGATAGAATCACGATATCTGTTTTAGGCATAATAAGTTTGATATTTCTGTGAGCAATACAAAAGATGTTAAGCAGGTGGTTGGATGGACGTGCTGTACAGAACTCGCAGGAAAAATATCTTAAAGTTGGTTGTCGTTAGCTGTTAGTATTTTCAAGACAGGATATGATATCTCTAAAGCTTTAGGATTCAGCTCATTCTAGTAATAGGGGCTGAGTGAATGTCTTTGGGACCTAGAAGTTTAGAAGGGAAGCAGTAGAGGGGAGAGTACTAGACTAGAATTTATAGGTCAGGGTGACAGCCATTGTCCCTAACACACTAGACCTTCCATGGCTGGTCATCCAGTCATTGTCAACTGAGGAAGAGCAATAAGGCAGGTCAAGGTCAACAGTAGAAAAGGAAAGAAACTTAGCCAGCTCTGAGGGCAAAGTGCATCTCCTTCTTAAGTTATATTCTGGAAATTCTTGCTGGGGAAATATCACATGAAACAGAACAATGAGGGAGAAAATCTTTATTTTCATTTTTGCTACAATCTAAATATTAACTTAAAAAAAAAAGAGATCCATTAGAAAGTTTAATGAATCTGCTGAGTATAAGATAAAATTTTTAAATGTAATAGCTTCCCTATATACCAAAAAAGTATCAATTAGAAATGTAAATACAAAAAATACTCAATTCATCATAAGCCAAAAAAAAAAAAAATCCTAAGAATAATATGAATAGGAAATGTTTAGGATAAAAATAAAGAAAACCTATAAAACTCTACCAAGAAATACACATTAAGATTTGGATAAATGGGAAGGCAGATTGTGTTTCTCTATGAGAAAGCCAAGTATTTTAAGGCTTAATTCTTCCAAAGTAGTGCATAAGACTAAGACTAAAATTAAATGTCAATCAAAATTACAATAGAATTTCTTTTTGGAACTTAATGAAATCATTCAAAAGTTTATCTCGAAGAATATATATGTGAGAATAACTATCCAGTGGGTAAGGAAGGGTTGGGAGCAGGAGCAGAGTCTGTGAACTCAGAGGAGTTTGGGCAAGATAAGGCTCTCTCTTAACACGAGGGTACCTGCTCTTGCAATAGGTGCTCAATACTGCCCACCCGTCTTGATGAGCACCTAAGGCCAATTCCGTAACTTCCATTTAAATTAAATGTACTACCACCCTCTTCATCAGAATGAAAGCACCTATCCCACTGTTTTCACAACTTTTTTTTTAATGGTTGCTTCCCTCACTGCATTACTTTGTCTCACTTTTATATTCCTATTGTTTATCATAGTATCTAATATGTTGAAATTATTTGAGGTATTTTTTGTAAACAAGTATTCTGAAGATCCTGGTACCTTTCTGTTCTATTACTGGATCAGGAATTTATTCAGTCAATATTTATTGTGCACTGACTAACCCTTTGGGAGATACTAGAGAAGCCAAAAACCAGTCCATTGATGAGAATGATCAATTCTATTAGGTAGATTATTTCTAGTACCTGTGAAATTTCTAGTCGATTACTCGTTCCTTCAAACACTTGAATACCTGTTTCTCAACCCTCTGTCATTTAACAGAGGCCACTTGAGGACAGCCACATATGGTATGCAACCTGATCCCTCCAGAGAACAAAGATATTCAATATTGAGTGCCCCAGACATGGTATGACTAAAGGATTCTCAAGCTTGATATCTCTCATGCTTTCCAGATTAAACGAAAAAAGCTTCCTTTTTTTTAACTTCACAAAAAGTACTTTTCAAAGGTTGCGAGAGTTTGAAAATTTGAAATAATAATGTTCTAATATTTCTTCATAGCTAGAAATCCAGATAGAGTTTTACTACCAACCTTAGTTTCCCTGCTTTGACACAAAGATGTAGAAGCTGTTGCTATGCATTGCAGTTGGTTCACCAGGCAATCAATTTTAAGGCCATAATGGATGAATATTGATTGATGTTCATTTTCAAAATCATTTGAGAATCCTGACACTGCACCGTCTACCTATGAACTCAAAATGATGTTGAATGAACCGCGATTAACTGCCAAAATAGTTTGACTGTCTGCCTGTGCTGTACTCACCGGTGAACTCATAATTCAAAATCAGACATTTGAAACTATTGTATATCCCCTAGCCCAAATAGTTCTTTAAAAAATATATAGCAACCACAATTAATTTTTCACAATCATTCACCAGACAGTGTGTTGAGAACAGGCATACCTTGGAGATATTGCAGGGTCATTTTCAGAACACCACAATAAAGCAGATATCACAATAAAACGGGGGACATGAATTTTTTTGTTTCTCAGTGCACATAAAAGTTATGTGTCGACAATACTGTGGCTTATTAGATGTGCAATATTATTATGCCTGAAAAACAATATCTACTTTAATTAAAAATACTTTATTGCTAAAATATTGTTTCATGAGCCTTCAGCGAACTGTTATTTTTTTTTGCTAGTGGAGGGTCTTACCTTCAATTTATATATAAAAAAAATGCGATATCTATGAGTACAATAAAGTAAAGCATAATAGCACAAGGTAGAAAATTTAAGATAAAGACTTCAACAGCCCCCCTTTCCATGCTAGTCCCTATGGACTACTCTCCATACAGCAGCCAAAGTGAATGTAGGAATAAAAAAATACAACCACGTGCCTCTCAGATCAAGCTTTTCAAATGGTTTTCCATCAGTCATGATCGACACGCCCTCACCTCCTGGTCTTCTCATTCATTCCATTCCCATCACTCTGTCTTTCTACCTGCTTCATGAACCTGTTGCGCTTCTCTACTCCAGACATTTAAACTTACTGTTCCCTCCCTCTGGAAATCTCTTCCCCACATTTCCACATAACTTGCTTTCTCATTTCATATATTTAAGCTCAAAGTTATCTCCTTAGAGAGAATTTCCCTGACAGCTAATTCAAATTAGCAGCATCATCACCACCCCTTTCTAGCCTTTATCCTTCTTTACTTTTCTTCATAGCACCAATAACTACACAAAATTATGTTACTGATTGGTTTACTGTCCATCTCAACCCTCCATAATGTAAACTTCACACGAGCATGAACTTTTTTGACTTTGTCTACAGCTGTATCCCCAATGCCTCTTGCCATAAATGCTTAATAAATATTTTGAATGAGTGAATAAATGAATATCTAAACCTTTTTCTTGGGGAGCTTCTGGTATTTATGTGTAAACACATAAATAGATAATCATTTTTTAAAAAGTTGTAACAACTCTGTCAGGTGGTTATTATTTCTTTTCAAGAAGTGAGGAACCAGACTCAGCAAGCTCAAGTAATTTGCCCAGGGTCATCCAGCAAACAAAGTGATAAAACTAAGATTTAAGCCCATAGCTGTTTCTCTCTTAGTGAATTCACAAACTTCTTCTGAATAACAGATTAAAATTTCAAATAAGATCATGTAGAATTTGCTTATCTCACATAACCATCCCATTTATTTGATTGGCACACAATTTTTAGTAGTTGCTCATGTATACTCATGTTATATCATACATAAGAAGCAATCTTGCACACATAACACATAAACAGCATGTCTAGGGAAGCATCAAAAATATCCCTGTAATAACCTGAAAAAGTGAAAAATTGGAAGTAGCCTGAAGGCTCTCAATATCAAGGAACTGGTATAGTCAACTGTGATACATTCATTACAGTGGCATATTATGTAGCCCCTGAAGGTTACATTTAAAAATTTTTCAATAACACAGAAAAATGCTCCCAATATATCATTTGGTGGAAAGTGTATATTTTAAATTAAATGCAAGACTTGTACTTCTGGCTATGAAGGAGTAACTTGTGTCAGACTAAAGCTCCCACAAAGACCAACTATAAAAGCAATATAACGTACGAAATCCAGCTGATTAAAGGAGAGCAACCAGAGCATCCAGGACTAGGGAGAATGAAATTCCAGAGAGGAAAAAACATAATCGAGGAAGGTTGTATGTACATTTGCTACTACTTTTTCTCCTTGGACCATTTGACAATTCGCAGTAAGGACATAGAGTTAAAAAAGAAACTGAGCATGGTGGCAACAGTTAACAACACATAGAGTATATTTGAAAGTTGTAAAAAGAGTATATCTTAAAAGTTCTCATCACAGAAAAATACTATAATTATGTGTGGTTATGGATGTTAACTAAACTTATTATTGTGATTATTTTTCAAAAAATAAATTAATTAAATTATTATGTTGTATATCTTAAACTAACACAATGTTACACGTTAATTACATCTCATTTAAAATAAAACAGTGCAATGAATAAATACCTTACTATATTCTAGGGAAAAAAAGAGTAAAACTTATGGCACTATTAATAGATTGGGGAAACAAAACTGCAGTTCAAGCCTACCAGTGCAGCTGCAATGACATGACAAGATTCTGGTGGAAAGAGAAAATTGAATCCAATATTCTGAGCATGATTTCTTCAAGAGGCATTTGCTAAAGTCAAAGTAGCAAAGTTAAATTTAAAACAGCTTCTAAGGAGCTAGAAAGCTAAGCAAAGATTTTGTTAGTACCATAGGGCTGGTGAAGTAAAAATTAACATCAAGGAGAAGGGATTCTAGCAAGCCATCCAGAGCCTCAAATTATCCCGATTGGACTGAGGTAATCTGTCAATGGTCAAAGGAGAAAGATTATTTCTGAAGGAAAATAAAACCATCTAATGCCTCTACAATGTTTCAGACAAAATGTACAACATTCAACCCAAAACTTTGAGATGTGTCAGAAAACAGGAACAAACAATCCAAAGAAAAAATATATATACAACAATAAGAAACCTACAGATAATCTAGCAATTAGAGTTATCAAACATGGACTCTAAAATAAGTATGCTTATCGCATTTTAAACATAGATTAAAGGTATGGAATTTTAGTAAAAGATGAAATTTACAAAGATAACCAAATGAAATTTAATGACTAAAAATAAAATAAGATTGCTTTAACAGAACATGAGCTACAGATTAATGACCGCTGCATAAATCAGTACAAAATATACAGACAGAAGAATAAAATGTACAAATACATAGATTTAAGAACAAATAGATAAATGGAAAATATAGGAATAGCATAAGAGACATATGGGATATGTTGAAAAGATTTAATATACGTGTAAATCTTTTGTGTCCTTCAAGCAAGGACACAAAAGGAGAGAAAAGAGAAAATGGGCAGAACTAATATTTAAAGATACTAGCTGAGAATTTTCCAAAATTGAGAGAATGATAGCGAGTCACGGATTCAAAAGCTCTATGAACCTGAAGCATGATAAACACAAAGAAAACATACCCTAGGAATCTTATAGAAAAACTTCTGGAAATCAGAGACATATAGAAAACGAACAGCAACTGGGAGTGTGTGGTGGGGAGCATATTACTTTCAAAGGAGCAACAATAAGTCTTACAGCAGATTTATCAGTAGAAGTGATGGAAAGCAGAAAGCAATAGAACAAAATCTTTAACTGGCTGAAAGATAATAACTACTAACCTAAAATTCAAAAATTAAAGTGAAATAAACACTTTTAAAAATATATATATTAGAAGAATTCATCACCAGTCAAACTGTACTGTAAGAAATACTAAAAAGTGCTCCTCAGGCAAAAGAAATGTTATTCCAGATGAAAGCAGGTAATTCAGGAAAAATAAAAAGAAACATGAGTAAAGTACATGACAATAGCACAAGAGTCAAAAGAGGATAAATGGAGCTAAAGCTCTGCACAGCCTTTGCGTTCTTCAGGAAGTGATAAATGTTCAACATACGGGAGAGATTAGTAAGGCAATGATATATATTGGAATCTGTAGGGTAACCAGTAGAAATTTACAAAAGAAAGTACATGTATGCATACAGCAAAAATATATAATAATTTTTTTAATAATTAGTACATGGAAAAGAAAAATAAAGGAACATCAACTAAAAGGGACAAATTGAAGTAGCATATTTAAACTCAAATATATCAGTAGTTATATTAAATATTTGTACTAAATATTAAAATTAATTACCTAAGTTTAGTAGAGTTAATAGAGAATATAAAATCAACTATATGCATATGACACAAACCTTAAGTATAAAGACACAGGAAGTTAATATATCTATACTAATAGCAAATACAGTGATTTTGAAAGCAGGAAGTATTATCAGAGATAAAGTGAGATATTTCACTATAAATTTATTCAAAGAGAAAAAATAATAATCCCAAATTTATATACATGTAATGACATAAGGTAAAAAGGTAAAAAGTGATAACTAACAAACCTCTTAGTAAATGAATACAATAGAAAAACAAAGAAGGAAAAAATCTAGGCCTACGTGGCTTTACATGTAGATTTTTCTAATCCATGGAGGAAAAAATAATACAAAATTACAAAGTCTTCTAGTGAACAGAAGAATGCAAATTTGTTTATTAAGTCAGTATATTCTTGATATCAAAATCTGATGAGGACATCATAACAAAATAAAATTATTAGCCAATTTCTCTCATGAGCATAACTGCAAAAATCTTAACTAATTGCAAATAAAATCCAGTGATATAATGAAAAGATAATGTATTGAAAAGCTGTGACCAAACTGAGCTCATTCCAGGAATTCAAAATCAGTTTAATATTAAAAATTCAAGATAGTTTACCCCTTCAGTTGCATAAATAAGGAAAAATTAATCAACTCAAGAGATGCAGAAAAAGCATTTGATAAAATTCAATACCATTTCAAGATAAGCATGGATTTGTATCCAGAAATATAAAGAATTCCCACAAACCAGGAAGAAAAAAAGAGAGATGATCTAATTTTTTTAAATGATGCAGTGTTTGGAACGGGTATTCTACAAAAGGAGATATCCCAAAGATCAATAATTATAGCAAAAATTACCCCGCATAATTATTGTTATGGGTTGAATTGTGTTCCTCAAGAATCTATTGCTAATCAGAGTATCAGATCTGTTTCTTCTCCCTAAGGGTGATTCATTATCCATGCTGTCCTGACTTTTAAAAGGATCTTCCTCACCCATAGGCCACACTGCCAGGACCTTACCAATACCCACGGGAGAAGAGGTCTGTCCCCTCACTACCCCACAATGATAAAAAGAAAAGGCACAGTCAGACCTGAGTTTAATTGTGAAATCGACCACTCAGCAGCTGTGCTGCCCTTGGCTTCCCCCAAGCTCCTCTTGACCTTCGGTCTACTCAGTTCAACTTAATTCAATACATCAAACATTAGTTGAGGATCTTGATGCATTAAAAAAAAAAAATGTACTTAACACTGGAGATAAAAAAGAATATGAAAAAATGCAATCTCGATCCTCAAGAATTGTAAAATGGAGAAAAATATCACACTCTCTCCATAGTTGTTTGTTTTGAGAATGAATATGATACCATTAAAAAGAGTATAGTACAGTTTTCCGTATGATAAGTGTTCGGCATTACTTCCCTTTCCCTATCTCCTCTGTGCTGCCAATCTGTCCTAGGCTATATGCTTTGAGCAAATTGTTTTACCTCACCACACTTGCAAAATGGAGAAAACAATAAGGCACTCACTGCATTCATCATACGTGTAACTTATTCGGCAATGACAACTCCAAAATTTTAGGGGAGTCGTTCTAGTTGTCAACTGCTATGTGATGAAAATACCCCAAAACTTAGTAGCTTATAACAACTACATTTATTTTGCTCACAGATCTGTACTTTAGGCAGAATTCGGTTACCTACACTCCAGTCTTCATTAGCTGGGGTGGATGGAAGACTGGGGACAGGATCATATGAAGGCTCACATGTCTGGTGGTTGGTTCATTGTTCATGGTTGTTGAGAACTCAGTTGGAAATGTGGCTGGAATAGCTACACAGGGCCTTTCCACGTGTCTGCTCGGTTTCCTTACAGCATGGTGTCTGAATTCCATGGGTGAGCATCTCAGGAAAAAACTAACAAAAGCTGTATTGCGATTTTTCTCAGACTCAGAAGTCATATAGTGTGCCTTAGGCCATAGTCACAGGCTGACCCACATTCAAAGGGAACATAGACTCCACTTCTCAATGGGAGACTGTCAATGTTACAATGTAGGAAGAGCACAGGTGATGAACTATATTGATGTTGTCACCTTTAGGACAACATGCTACAAGTTTTTAACAACGAAAGTTTAATTTTACCCTTACTACATGGTCATTGGATGTCAGCCTGGGAGTCCTATTCATCATAGTCACTTGGGGATCTAATCTGATGGAGGTTTCCATTTTGACATATGTTATCATAAGTGGTGAGACAGAAAAAAAGAATGTAGTTTATCTCATAAAGCTTGCACTCCAAAGGGACATTCACTTGTCAATTCATCTCACCTATAGTCCTTCCTTGTGGAGTCTGAAGTCAGAGGCTTAGGATATGGGATCTTTTGCTTTCTCGAGCTTAGGTACCACTTAAAGAGCTTTTTCATTTCACTGAGACTCAAAGTGACTGCACTGTGGGGACTGATTCTTGGCATGGGGTCCTGGAGGAAGTAGACTTTTTCACAGCTTTTGTAGAGACCCAGAATTTAAACCTTTATCTCCCGTTGCTGGCACTGAAATAGTACTATCACAGAGAGACAGTTGGGTACCAGGCATTAGCTATTTAAACAAAACAACTTGACAGCCTTAACAGGAAGCAGACGTAGCCTTGGAAAAGAGAGTGTGAAACTTCAAAAGATGCCCACATGCAAAGAATGATGTTCCCATGAATATGTCTCACCAGAGATGTCATTTTGTCTTTCCCCTCACAAACTAGTGTTTCTGCACTAGTGACCTCTCTTCTCAATCTGTCCTTTGCCCAACTTTGATGTCTTGGTGACCTTTTGAAAAGCTTTGGGGGTAGGCAGGCCTGTCTTCAAAAATCAGCTCCACTATTTACTACCTTTGTGATCTTCAAGCAAGTAACCTAAAGTCTCTGAGTCTAATTTCTTGTCTGTGCACATGGAGATGAAAGGATCTACTTTGTAGTGGTTTTGAAAGAATTTCAAGACAATCTATATAAATCTTGTGGCTTAATTCCTGTCACAGAGTATACACCGAAATGTTATTTCCTTTTTCCTATGTCCAGCTTCCCAGGTTCTCTGAGAAGAACTTAAACAGTTAATGCCCCTTCTACTTCCTGCTTTTCAACTCTTCTCTTTTTTCTCATTACAATCATTCCTGATGTTCATCTTCATTTATAACTTGTCAGGAGAGGATGGTTGGAATCCAGGTTTTCTTTGTCTCACTTTTTCATTTAAAAGAGTCAACTCTTAAACTTGTATTCCAAATTTTAAACCAACTATACCTGGAGAAGTCTAATTATTCCCTTTATTCTTAAATGTATTCTTTGTTCTAAAAAATTACATCCAATGAGTATTACATTTGAAGAATCAGAGAATTTATCAAATTTTTTATAGTTGTGAAGACAATCTTGTTCTTCAGTAAAATTTTCAATCTCTATCATGGTTATTGTATAATTCACCCTTTTTCTTCTTTAACTAGTCCGATATTTTCCTCCAAATTCTCCTTTTCACTGATAATCTCAAATTTTATGAGAGTAGAATGTATTTATATAGTCTCCTTTTTAAACCAAAATCTCTACCATGGGGATTTTCGTTGGTTATTTTTAACATTAATTATTCACTTTTTCTGTACTTGCTAATAAAATATTCCCAGAGTTCTTCATTTTAGTATTTTTCAGAAAAATAGGGCTTTGATTCACATGTAATTTAAAATATTTTATAAAATTGTTTTCTGCTTTTATTATTTATTTCCTTCAGTTCTGCTTAGTATTGTTAATTCCTTGTTTAATATTTATGAAAAAGATCATTTATACTTTACATTTTTTTTGAGAACAGCTTTGGCTACACTTCTTAAATTTTTTGTTTAGATATTCTCTTTTTAAACACTTTAAAAATATATTTATAGTTTATTGTGTTTATTTTTGTCCTAATAGTAATTTTGAGCAATGTTAAACTAATCGATCATGAGGAATATTTAAAATTCATACTTGTAAAACATTTCTAGTTATTTGGCATTTTGGACAGAAAATGTGGTGGTCTTTGAAATATTGAAATATTCTCTGGCTATTGAAATATTCATTTTTATGCATATGTCTATAGCCTAGTTAATAATCATACTTTCTAATTGTTCCATTAGGCATTGAAAGCAAGCATATTTTCTCTTGGTAGGCACAACCTCGATGTATTTACAAAGTGTATAACTAATTATACATATGTACATACATATAATTAACCTTAATAATTATGTTATTTAAACTATCATTATCATTTTTCCCTCTATAATAGATCTATGACTAAGAGAGATGGCTTGAAATATCCAAAACAACCAAATGGGTCCATTTGTCTTCTCACATAAGATTCTCTACAAAAATTTAAATTCTAGATCGTCTGAAATTATCACTGACTCTGATTTTGTTTTCTTTACATTTTCTTGCTCTACCTTCATCATCCAATTATTTTATTCTTATTTTCATACTTTGTAAATTGTCTCTTGAATGCAGCAGCACGTTTTCCAAAGCCGTAGGTTCAACGTGTAAGTAAGTTTACTTTAGGAGTCTCTGAGTTTAAACGAGGCAGCTTCACTCATATATGCAGCATGTCAAGACGGAAAATACATACTTGTTCTTCAATCATCTGCATTGTAGTTTCTTTTTTATGCTTTTTTTGAGGTTTATTTTATGTCTTCTATTGTTTAGACTATGTTGTATTTTCTATTAATTTACTCGAAAGCCTGAATTGCCTGCTATGTGGCAGGCACTTCACCAGGCTTTAGGTATAAAGTACAGAGGAAAAAAATAGCTCCAGTCCCTGCTGGGGTAAGGCAGCAGATCGGTGGGGGAAATGGATATAAATAAATAATTGTATCAACTAATAGTTGCAATTAAGTGCATTATAAATCATGATTATATACTGAAATTCTCCAAAAGAAAGAAATGAAGTTCTATGAGAGCATATGACAAAGAGAGCTGACTTAGTCATGAAGGTCTTAGAAAACTCCTCAGGAAATTAAACATGACCTGACACATGAAAAATAAGTACAAGTTAACTCGTTAAAGGAAGGGTGGCGTTCAAGGTGAAGGCATTCCATCCAGAGGGAATAGTAGAAAGGGATCTGGGTTAAAAAGAATCCTTTGAGAATCCTAAAAATGAACAAACTGCAACATTTAAAAAAATACTCTGTAGCTGGAGCCTAGAGAGCTAGTGAGATGCTGGTGCGAGATGAGGTTTACAGGAGCTTGATCAGCATTTGTCAACTCCTGTCTCTTTAAATCTCAGTTAGAAATGAAACTAGACATTCTGATGCCTCCACAACCAAGAAGTTCAGATGAGGAATCAAGTGAGAGTTTTCTTCCCACTTAACACTTCTCGGTCTCAAAATATAATTTTGGATTTGGCACACCAGACTGTGTTTATTAAATTATTCTTTTGTGTATCATATATCTTCCATGTCAAGAATTTTAATTGACATTTGTATTCAATTTTGAAACAATATTTTCAACAATCATTCTAGGTCAGACTCCATGACCTGTTTAGCTGAGTTCCTACTTATCACTATCACCCTTTTGCCATAAAGCCCTCAGGCTCAAACTTTTAACTTTTGTTAATCTTCTAGTCACTTATAATACGTATGTCTTCAACTAATTCTTTCAGAAAGGTGTATAATAATATATTTTCTGAACTTGCTCCTATTACAGAATTCTTAGCACTTTTGACTTCACCTATGAGCAACAACCTGGCTGGTATAAAACTTGCGGCTTCTAATCAGCTTTCCTTAAAACTCGGTAAGATTATTTCATTGTCTTTTGGCACTTAGCATTACAGAGAAGTCTCAGGTTAGCTTGATTATTGTTCCTCTGTAAATCGCTTCTTTTGTTCTGTTTTGTTTGCAGCTTATATGCTTATAAAAATGTTTTTTTGTCCACTTAAATATTTGTTTATTCCAATATTTCCAGGCAAATTACTGGATGTGGCTATCTTTTCATTGATCTTGCCTTGATATAATCAAGGGAAGTCTTAAAATTTGCTTATGTAAATTTTAAGGGGTGGGGGTGTTTTTTATAGATATCATGTAGCCTTGGAATTAAGAGCATTCACTGTGAAGCCAGGCTGGCTGGGTTCAAGTCACAGCTTTGTCCTTCACTAGGACTATAATCTTGAATAAAATTTTAAAAAGAAGCCTAAGATTAAAAGCTCTCTGTTTTAGTTTCCCCATTTGTAAAGTGGGACTAACACAGTACCTATCTCATAGGATAGCTGTGAGGGTAGAGCAGGTTCTAAACCCAAATGGTGTCCTTATAAGAAGAGAAGAGACTCAGATACATGGGAAACCAGGAGAAAAGGCCATTTGAATGCAGAGGCTGAGATTGAAGTGACAAATCTACAAGCCAGGGGACACCAAGGATTGCTGGCAATCATCAGAAGCTAGGAAGAAACAAAGAAGGATCCTCTTCTAAAATCTTCAGAGACAAGATGGCCCTGATGGCACCTTAGTTTTGAACTTCTAACCTCCAGAATTGTGAGACAATAATTTTCAGTTATTTTCAAGTTAAAAAAAGTTAACACAGGTAAAGTATCTAGAAGGACACTTAGCCTATCCTGAATGCCTGGCAAGCATCTCCTAAGCCACTATTTTTTTTTGCCCCTCTGGTTTTTTAGCTTCAGAAAGTTTTCTCCATCATCTTTTTAAAGTTTATTGACTTTTTGTGATATTTTAAATTGCTACACTGAAAGCTATTATAATAATATCAATATTTGACTAATTCTGCTACCATAACTGATAATATCAAAGGTTTATCTTAATATAGTTATACAAATTCACAAGGTGTTTGTAAGAATTAAATGACAATATAAAAAAATATAATATATAAATATTTATTATATATACATGATTTATAATATATAAAAGATTTTAAATTTCCAGTGTTCTAGCACAGGTAGGAAATGTTTGTTTTTTTCCCCTATCATTATTGCTATCTATTATGTTCCTGTGTATTAGGGGTTGTTGTTGTTTTTAGCTTTATTGAGATATAATGGATAAATAATATTATAATATATTTAAAGTATTCAACATGATTTGATGTATGTATAGGTTGTGAAAGAATCCCTATATTCAGTTAATTATAGCATCGATCACCTCACATATTTTGTGTGTGTGTGAGAATGCTTAAGGTCCATTTTCTTAGCAAATTTTAATTATACAATACAGCATTATTAACTACGGTCACCATGTTATGCAATAGATCCTCAGACCTATTAATCTTATAACTGAAAGTTTGTATAATTTTATCAACCTTTCCCTATTTTCTCCACATCCCTAAACCCTGATGGTCGCTTTTATTTTTTTAGATTTTACATGTAAGTGATTCTGTGTAATTTTTCCTTTCTCTGTCTGGCTTACTTTATTCATTTAGCATAATGCCCTCCTTGGCTATCGTGAACACTGCTGCATTGAATATGGGAGTACAAATACCTCCTCAGGATAATGGTTTCGTTTCCTTAGGATATATTCTTAGAAGTGGAGTTGTCGGATCATATGATAGTTCGTTTTTTAAAATTTCTCGAGGAAACTCCATATTGTTTTCCATACTGGCTGTACCAATTTACATTCCCACCAACAATACAAAAGGGGGTCCCCTTTTCTCCACATTCTCATCAGCATTTCTTATTTCCTGTCTTTTTGATAATAACCACCCTAACAGTTGTGAGGTGCTATCTCATTACGGTTTTGATTTGCATTTCTCTGATGATTAGTGATGTGAAGAGTGTTTTCATGTACCTATTGGCCAACTCTATCTCTTCTTCGGGAGCTAAAAAGTCTATTTAGGTCCTTTGCCTATTTTTCAATTGGGTTATTTTATTTTTTTTAGTATTGAGTTGAATCATCAGTTCCTGATGTATTTGGGGTATTAACCCATTATCGGATATGGTTTGCAAATATTTTCTCCCATTCCATAGATTGCCTTTTCATTATGTTGATGATTTCCTTAGCTGTGCAGAGCTTTTTAATTTGATGTAGTCCCATTTGTTTACTTCCATTTTTGTTGCCTGTATTTTTGGTGTCGAATCCAAAAACTCATTTTTAAGACCAATGTCAAGGAGCTTTTTTTTCTTTCTTTCTTTCTTCTTTTTTCTAGGAGTTTTATGGCTTCACATCTTATGTTCAAGTTTTTAATCCATTTTGAAATGATTTGTGTATGGTATAAAATAAGAGGTCCAGTTTTTTTTTTTTCAAATGTGGATATCCAATTTTCTCAGCTATTTATTGAAGAGGCTATCCTTTACCAATAGTATATTCTTAGCTCCTTTGTCAAAAATCAGTTGACCATATGTGCATAGGTTTATTTCCAGGGTATCTATTTAGTTATATTGATCTATGTGTCTGTGTTTATGTCTATAATATACTGTTTTGATTCCTATAATTTTGTAGTTTATTTTGAAATTGAAAAATATGATACTTCCAACTTTGTTCTTTCTAAAGATTGCTTTGGCTATTCAGGGTCTTTTGTTGTTGCAATAAGTTTTATGGTATTTTAAATGCTGTTTCATTTCTGTGAAAAAATGTGATTGGAAATTTCATAAGGGTTGTACCTATAGATTGTTTTGGGTAGGATAAACATTTTAACAATATTAATTTTTCCTCCATGAACATGGAATATCTTTTAATTTATTTGTATCTTCCTTAATTACTTTCATTAATTTTTTACAGTTTTCAGTGTACGAATCTTTTACCTGCTTCGTTAAATTTATTCCTAACTATTATATTCCTTTTGATGCATTTGAAACTGGGATTGTTTTCTTAATTTCTCTGTTAGTATATAGAAATGTAACTGATTTTTCATGTTGATTTTATATCCTGAAACTTTACTGAATTTGTTTATTAATTCTAACAGTTTTTTTGTGTTTGTTTTGTTTTTGTTTTGTTTTGCTGCAGTCTTTAGGATTTTCGATAGATAATATGTCATCTGCAAACAGAGACAATTTTACTTCTTCCTTTCTGATTTAGATGCCTTTTGTTTCTTATTTTTGCCAAATTGCTCTGGGTAGGACTTCTAGTACTATGTTGAATAAAAGTGGTAAGAGTGGACATCATTCTCTTGTTCCTGATCTTAGAGAAAAGGTTCACAAAATTTTACTGTTGAATGTGATGGTAGCTATCAATTGTGATATATGGCATTTATTATGTTAAAGTACATTTCATCTACTCCTAATTTGTTGAGGGTTTTCATCATGAAAGGAGGTTGAATTTTGTCAAGTGCTTTTTCTGCATCTGTTGGGATGATCATATAATTTTTGTCCATTGTGTGGTTAATGTGATATTTTGCAATGATTAATTTGCATATATTGAGCCATTCTTGCATCTCAAAAATAATTCCACTTGATCATGGTATATGATCCTTTTAATGTACTGTTAAATTTGGTTTGTTAACATTTTGTTGATGATTTTTGCATCTTTGTTCAAGGACATTACTTACATAATTCTTGTTTGCCTTTGGTATCAGGATAAGGCTGGCCTCATGAGATGAGTTTGAAGTGTTCTTTCCTCTTCTGCTTTTTGGAAGAGTTTGAGAAGGATTGGTATTAATTATTTTATTATTTGATAGAATTCACCAGTGAAGCTATCTATTCCTGGACATTTTTTTGTTTGGGGTTTTTGATTCGTATTTGATTCAATCTTATTGGTCTATTCAAATTTTCTATATCTTCAAAATTGAGTCTTGGTAAGTTATACGATTATGGGAATTTATTTGTTTATCTAGGTTATCTAATTTGTTGTCAATACTTAACTGTTCATAGTAGTTTCTTATAATCCTTAACATTTCTGTGTTTTTAGTTTTAATGTTGTCACTTTCATTTCTGCTTTTATTTATTTGAGTCTTCTTTCTTTTTTTTCTTAGTCGGTCTAAAGGTTTGTCAGTTTAGTTTATTTTTTCAAGAGACCAACTCTTAGTTTTGTTGATCTTTTCTATTGTCTTTCTAGTCTCTATTTCTTTTATTTCTACTCTGATCTTTATTTCCTTTCTTCTACTAATTTTAGGCTTCATTTGTTCTTCTTTCTCCAGTTCCTTGAGGTGTAAAGTTAGATTGTTATGGAAATCTTTTTTTCTTATTGTAGGTGTTTTATCATTATTAACTTGCCTCTTAGAACTGTTTTTGCTGCATCTAATAAGTTTTGACATGCTGTGTTCCATTATTTGTCTCGAGATATTTTTTGGTTTCTATTTTGATTTCTTCTTTCATTCAATGGTTGTGCAGGAACATGTTGTTTAATCTCTATATTTTGTAAATTTTCCAATTTCCTCTTGTAATTGATCTCTAATTTCATAGCACTGTGGTTGGAAAAGATGTTTAATATGATTTCAAGCATTTTAAATTTGTTAAGATTTGTTTTGAGGCCTAACCTATGATGTATCCTGGAGAATGTTCCATGTGTGCCTCAGAAAAATATGTATTTTGCCTTGTCGATGGAATTTTCTGTTAGGTCCATCTGATCTGAGGTGTAGTTTAAGCCCAATGTTTCCCTGTTGATTTTCTGTCTGGATGATCTGCCCATGAATGAAAGTTGGGTATTGAAGTCCTCCACTGTTATTAAATCACTGTCTATTCTCCCTTCAGATCTGTTAATATTTGCTTTACATATTTAGGTTCTCCTAAATTTGGGTGCATAAATATGTATAATTATTAAATCCTCTTGATGAATTGACTTATTTATTATATAATGACGTTCTTTGTCTCTTATTAAGGTTTTTGCCTTAAAGTCTATTTTGTCTGAGGTAACTATAGCTACCTCTGCTTTCTTTTGGTTTCCATTTGCATTGACTATCTCTCTCCATCCCTTCACTTTCAGCCTGCGTGTGACCTGAAAGCTGAACTCAGTACATTTCCTGTGGCTTCATTCACTCTCCATTTCTTTGCAAGTCAAACTTTCTCCTAACAACTACAGCCTGAAGGTATATTAGGGTTGCCAAATTTTGCAACAAAAAATACAAGCTGTCAGTTAAATTTGAATTTCAGTTAAACAATGAATTTTTTTAGTATACATATGTACCAAATATTGTATGGGATATACTTACAATAAAATAGTTAAAATTCACCTAATACTCTAATTTAATTGGTTTCCCTATGTTCTATCTAACAATGTTGATTAGGCTGAAAAGTATCAGACCTATCCCAATTCTTTCTGTGTAGCAGATTTTTATCAGTGTAGATCTATGGAGTGGAGTTCTTTTCCTATTCTTCCCTCCAGTTCTCTGAAAATGCTGCAATACTCCGGAAGCCATTTTTCCTCTTTCCTCCCCTCTTTACAATGCTAGAAAGGACTCCATATCCTAGGATATTATCTATAATTGCCCTTCCTCCTTCTACTTCCTTTTCACCACCATGGGAAACTTCCTGTTCTCTGAGAGATCAAGTTTCCAAAAGGATGGAGTATAAATAATAACTATTTACTGAATGTTTACTATGTTCCGGGCTCTGTGCTTAGTGTTTTGCATGAATTAGTTCTTCTAATTTAATCTTCATGGCTACTCTTTAAGGAAAGTATTATATGAACCTCGGTTTGTAGATGATGAAAACAAGGCTTAGGAAAGGTAATGACTTGATCAAATAATAAGATAATAGTACGGGGTTCAATGTCATGTCCTTTTGTCCCTGAGCACAAGCTTTTAACTTCTACATGATTTCCACATCTCTGGGCCAAGAGGCAGCTGTGCAGTAAATACACTGTATCGCCTACTTTTGGTGTGCCTTTCTGTGAGGTCACACTTGGACAGCCCATATTTCCCCTTCTAATCCAGATCCAAAGTCTCTTTTATGAGTAAAGTTTCTACCAGGTTCTAGAAATATATTTTCTTGCCATTTTTGTTTTGTTTATTATAAGTTTTCATCGACTATAGTTTCATAAGGATTTTAGTAGAACTTTGGGACAGGTTGGGACAAGACTGGTAGCCAGTTTCCATTTTAATCTGTAGGACTTAATTTCAGTTTTGACCCTTCCATTTCTCTGATGACAAGTTTTACTTTTTTAACAAGTCATTTTAAGCTTAGGTGATATAACTATATACAGTGTCCATTTTCCCAATTTTTTATCAAATCAACTTTCACGTTAGTGTTTTCCTTCTTGCACCAAATTAAGTCTAATGTGACTATTTTCTTTGTTACTCTTTTGACCTTTTGGGAGGTGATATTGTCAAAAAAAAAGTTACTAATTAGTATAATACTCTGCTTTTTTTTAAAATGGAGATTCTCCGAAAACATGAGAAACCTTGGAGTCCCTCACACTCCCAAGTCCGAGGCCAGCTTTGCACCCTGTGCAAGAGGGTACCATCAGTTTCCTCCCTCTGACCAGGTGGCCGGTGCTGTAAGTTCCATAGCGATGTCACATTAGTTCCTCTGTCCTTTTCTCTTTTATTTCATCCCATTTCACTTCGATTTCAAAATTATCTTACAACTTAATACTTTCCAGATACATTCTACTGCTTCATTTCCTCATATTTTTTTTCTATATTTCTATTTCTTTTAAATATGCTTAACTTTCAATTGTCATTTTTTCATCCTTGATCCCTATTCTGTCAGGTTGCACTGATACCTATGAAATTTTATTTGACAATTTTATGCTTTCTTACTTCTCTTTATTGATCTTTGCCCTGAATGTGTTGGCATGTACACAAGGTGGCTGTAGACTTATTTCTGAACATATTTTTATCTGAGAGTTCCTGTGATACTTCACACCACATCGCTTCTTTTTCTCAGACCTATTGTCCTCTGTGACATCTGCTTTTGCAATTTTATCTGGGATTTTCTTCCCTCTTTTTAAAAATCAACTGCTTGGGCCAGAAATTCTCTTGCCAAACACATTTTTTCCAATCTTTGTGAAGTTCCTCCAGGCCTGTAGGAATCCTCCTTCAACTTACTAGAGTGGTAGGTTTTTTTCTGAAACTTGGAAAACAAACTGCTGTATGATTTCCTTGGCTCTCCCAGGTTGAGGTCATATGCAAAGATCTCATGTTACTTCTGACCTTGATCTCACCCTGAAAACATCTACTCTATGCCTTTAGTTAGGGGCCCATTTATATACTATTTTGCCTTGGGATGGAAAGGGACATAGCTGCCTCAGAGAGCTGAATATAAAGAGAAAACAAAAAAATATAAACAAACTTAAGAAAAATTACATTAACAACACTGCATTGTACTTTGAAAATTTGATAAGAGGATACATCTCATGGTAAATGTTCTTATCACACTAAAAATAAATAATAATTATCAGCTTTAGAAGGGAATTCAAGCAACACAGTGTGATGGTTAAGACCATCAGCAGTTATGTTAGATGGGATTAAATTCGAATTCATGTTGTGCTTTGTACTAGCCAGGTGACCTTAGAAAAGTTATTTACCTTGCTGAGCCTCAGTTGCATCTACTTTTAAATAGATATGGTGATAGTAACAATCTAATAGACATGTCAAGAGGAGTATTCTAAATAGTACATGTAAAGTGCTTTGCATATAGCAGGGATAATATCTGAAATATGGTGTGTTCCATAAATGTTACCTGTAATTAAAAAATAATAATAAAAATGCAGTGCCTACCTCTATAGTCATCAACAAAAGCAACTTTCCTATTTTTTGATCATTTCCCATCTTGCTTACATATTCACATCACACTTATTTAATTATAATTAGATTTAGATAAAAGTGTATTTTTTTCATTTTTCCACAAAGATTTCATGGTATTTGAAAATCCATGCATCACAAGTTCATTAAGACAAGCCATAATTTACGTAAACATTCCTCTATATATTGACTATTTACAAAACCTTACCTTTTTTAATTTAATCTCCTTGATGAAGATAGCTTTATTTCTTTGGATTAATTCTTTGGGAAGCATTTTTAGGTGTGAAATTACATGGCCATTGATATTTTTTAAAAAGTATTCCTGAATTACCTTTATGATAATTTTATCTTCCTATCAATAATGTAATATTCATCATATCAACCCTTATAACTGCCAATTAATCATTTATTACTATTTGGGTAATTGAGAAAGTGGTAAGGAATAAATTTAAATATAGCTGTTTAATTCGGTTCCTCTCCTGGCCAGAGAACCAGGAAGGACTCTGTGACCTCAGGAGAATGCCAGAATTTTAAAATGTCCCTACATGTGATAAGGCAGGCACTGACAAAGCGCCAGTGAGAATAATGGTTCAATCATCCTGGAGGGCCACTCTACACTGAATGCTTGTTTATCCCCCAAATTTATATGAAACCTAATTCCCAGTATGATAGTATTTGTAGGCGGGGACTTTGAAAGTGACTAGGGAACAAGGGTGGAGCCCTCATGAATAGCATTAGTGCTTTTATAAAAGAAGCCTCAAAGAGTTCCCTTGCCCCTTTCTGTCATGTGAGGGAAAAAAGCTATGAGCCAGAAAGTTGGCCCTCACCAAACACCAAATCCGCTGGTACCTTTTATCTTGGAATTCCTAGCTTCTAAAACTGTGAGAAAAAATTTCTGTTGTTTATAAGCCACCCAGTCTGTGGCAATTTGTTACAGCAGCCCCAGTGGACTAAAACAGGGTGGTTTGAAAAGGTGCATCAAAAATAATTACTGACCTTTGACTAGGAATTATGTTTATAGGAACCGAGTCTAATTTTTATAATGCCAAAAATGTAAAGAATGCAAGGGTCCAACGGAATTATTAAATGAGTTGTGGAAGAGACATACAATAGACTACTAGAAAGTCATATATTCTGCTTAAAAAGAATATTTTAATGACATGGTATATGGGGGAGGGGAAAGAATAACATAACGTTCTGGGTGCAACATGATCTCAATTATGAAGGAAAAAATGCAAAGAAAAGGTGTGGAAAGCAATATGCCAAAAGAGTAATAATAGACTGCTGCTGAGTGGTGAGTTTATGATTTATATTTGCCCTGCTTTTTAACATTTTTAAATTATTCCAAAGCTGGACTATTACATCGACAATCAGAAGGAAAAAGAAAAAGAAAAAGGAAAAGAAAAAGAAGAAACAGAAAAAGAAAAAGAAAAAGAAAAAGACCTCTGGTATCAAAATATCACTGTGCTAGGAATTTGAGACAAGTAACTTCTAGACTCAATCTAAACTCAGCACTTCCTCCTCCATCAACCTTTACTCCATTGTGTTAACTACAATAATATCTGGCATCCCCACTTGACGTAAGTCCTTTTCGGAACATGAATGCTGTCTTCCTCATTTGGAGATTCCATCTCTGACTTTATCCAGTGTCTGACATAGTCCCTCATACAAAATTAGTGTTCACTCTTCATTCATTTATTCGTTCATTCAGTCATTTAAGAAACATTTATTTAGTGCATGGTATCCCAGGCACTATGACAAGTAGAGTTTTCCCTTTTATGTGTCTTAAGCAAACCCTAAAGGGATTGCTAATAAGTTACAGTTCAAGGAAGGAGATAGTAATAGATATTTCCTGGCTCAGTCAAGTTACCAGAATGTCAGTTTACATCCCCTACCCTCCACTGCCCTCTGGTATTAGAAGGTATCATCACCCAAACTCCCTTCAATGACCCCATTTATGCCAGACTCCTTCTCAATACTGAGACAGGGACATTACTGCTGGGTACCGCAGCATCCTCTGATGCTGCCCTCCTTTCATGCAGCCTTAGTCTCTACTTCAAGGCTTAGACTCTGCCACAACCTAAGTCTACAGTGGTTCCACCAGAGGCTGTTTCTCTACATTTGGGTCTCTTCTTGTTCTTTTCTTTTTCTCTCACAAGACCAGGAAACCCTGATGCCATAGAAATAAGTGGAGGTGCTCACACCTGCCTCCAGGGTTGCAGCCATCCTTAATCCTGTTGCCTCCATAGAAGTGGAGAATTTACTCATGAGGTTTTGCTCTACCAGCCAGTGTGCGAGTCCCTTTCATTTCTTTCATGTTTTCCCCTGCTAGAGCAGTTTTTCTCTGCCTGTCTCGTCTACCCTCAAAACTGGCCAATTGGAGGGAGTGCTATTTTTCTAATTCCCTGTGTTTATATGTTTTGGAAGCCCCAGACTCACAGGAAAAGTCACCTCCAAGATAGGAGGCAGAAATGAGGAGACTCAGGGATGAAAGAGGACCAGGGCAGAACTAATCCCCTGGAGAAAAACATCTCCATAGTATGTTCTTTCCATTAGCTTATTTCCACCTACCTGTTCACTTTGATTTGATAGGTAAATCCCAACAAACATTGCACTTCCATAAATTTAGACATTTGGTTACACCAACAGGAAAATTAAAGTGTATCATATCATCTGTTCAGAGTCGAGTTCTTTTCCTCACTCTCCCCTTTCTATTTTATAGACTCATGAAATTTCCGAATGGAAAAGAGCTACAAAGGTCATCCAGTAAAATGCCTTATTAGATCACTGAAATGCCTTTGCAACATTTCATCAAGTGGTCCTTCAGCCTCTCCTTGTATGCCCCCAAGAATGAGGACCTCATTGCCTTCCTGGGAATATTATTCTACCTTTATATAGCTCTAGAAGTTAAAATGTTTTAATTCCAAGTGAGTAAAAACTGTTTCCCTGATGCTTTCTTTTCTTGGTCCCATTTAAGCTCTTGACCATAGTCTAAACAAATCTCTAATTCCTCACCCCCTAGGAAAGCCTTCCGATGCTTCTACCCTTTGAATTTATGCTGAATCCCTTTCTATTTTGTACTTTCTCATTAGAGCATTATAGAAAAAATTGCACATAATCTAATTTTCCTAACACTCTAGATAGATTATGCAAAATCAGAACATGCTACAATAGTGCAGAGGGGGAACTTAAACAAGACTGACTATATGAAAGCCTGCAAGAGGTCTTCAGTGGTATTTTAGTGGTATTTTAGCTGAATCTGGAGAGATGGAGGAATCAGGCAGCTGATGTTGGAGAGGGTATTCTAAGCAGAGAAATCAGGCCGTCCACATGTATGAATCTGTGAGATTTCAAGGGCTGTTCAGAGGATTACAAACAATTCAGAATGGCGGGAGCACATGTGCATTGTGGCAATGGATGAGACTGGGGAATTTCCAGGGGTCATAAAACAAAAAACCTTATAAACCAGACTAGGAGAATAAACTTCGTCCTATAGGTCATGGGGAGCCAATGAAAAATTCCATGTGAAAAGATCGCATCTGTGTTTTAAGATTTCTCTGGAAGAGGGTGAACTGGAGAGAGGCCAGCCAGGAGGCATAATGAATTCCTCAGTTGGTGGGTTAAGCTCATGCTTAGGGAGCCAGCAACGCAGGAGGAAATGAGTCTGTGTCAGCTGTATGATTTACCCAGAATTTTGCAAACAGTGAAATATAGAGAAAAGGTTTTTTTTTTTTTTTTTTTTTTTTTTTTTTAAATCAGCACACGCATAAATTTAGGGTTTTATAGTTGGGTGTTATTTCGATTCTGAGTTACAAATAGCAACAAAGGGATTGTAGTGCCTGGAGCACTCAAAATTGCATTAGAATAGATGAGGAATAATAAGGGTTGGAATTAAGGCAACAGAACTGAAGACAAAGACAAGGGGCAAAGTTCAAGGGAAACAATCACAGTGGAATTCTTTTCCAAAAAAAAAAAAAAAGAAAGAAAGAAAGAAAGAAAGGCAGATCAAGACTATAGATTTTTCAGCCCCAAATCTCTGAAAATAACAGCATGATAATACAGTTGCCTCTAATAAATTAACTTCCAACCTCATAAATATGTTCTAAATGCAGCCTTATCATTTTCCTGAAAATAGTTGTCCAAGATATCTTTGAATCTTTATTTATTCATTTTTATTCTATTACTTATCAAATATTACGAAGCATTACTATGAAATGAGAAGTGTTAGGTCTTAAGCATACTGAAATAAACAAGAAAGATGTATTGCCTGATCTTAAGAAGTTTACAGTCCAGCAACGTGGATAAACATAAGAGAATCAATTTAAGCCCGTTTGTGATAGCAACTACTTTCTTTCACAGCCAGCTCTTCAAAAAAAATTATAACGTATGGTATCTCGACATCACTTCTCATCCACATTTCAAGCCATTCTATTGGGCTTGCTTCTCTAGAACTGCCTTTGATAAGATGTTCAATAACTACCTTGTTACATATCCAAGGGACAATGTCACCCAGCACATTACTTGAAATTTGAATGTTACCAAATCAAGGAGTTCATTTTGCCTGCTCTCATTAAACCCTAAAGAGACAGGGACAATTTGCAGCAAAGAAAGTAGAGGTTTACTTAAGGAAATGGTGCCAAGTCCAAAGACATAGGTGAGCCAGCACTCAAAGATCCAGCCCTTCAATGGCCTGGGGACAGGTTACAGAGGGAAAAACTCATAGTAGCTTAGGGTCGTGGGCTCCACTGATTGATTGGAGTTAGGGTGGAAGGCAGGTGATCATTGCATCAGCTCGTGATGCCAGTCATGGCATCTTTCTGTCTATTTTCAAGGGGATGCAGGTAGGGTTATTCTGCCTTCATGTGCATGGAGCTGCAAGATGTTATTTTTAGTTTATGGGGAAACTATGTTTCTGGGGTAAACAGACCTGAGGCTTTGTTCCTAAAACTGTTTGATGCTGACCTAAGGCCTTGACGATTAAGGGAGTGGTCCCTCAGTATGCAGAAGAATAAGAAAAGAAAAGAAGCAAGTGAGCCCCAGGCCAGTTTGAATCAAGGAGAAAGAGAAGAGAAAAAGCCATTTTAAAGAAGTGAAGATTTACACCTTTACATCTGCGGTATTTAACACTCCTTGAAACTGTCTCTTTATTCGGCCTCTGTAACATCGATCTCCTCTTTTACTCCTTTGCTTCCACTTCTCAGTCTCCTTTGCTGACTTCTCTTCATGCTGAGGTTCTTCAGGTCTCTTCTCTTCTAACCCTTTCTTTCCCTAAGTGAGCTCATCCACACCCATGGGTTCTTATATTTTCTACATATTTCAAGATTCCTAGACTTATATTTGTAGCCCTAGTGTCTTGTGAATGAAAGATCCATATAACTCAAGTGATTATCTAATACCTCCACTCAGATGCCTCATGAGCATCTCAACCACGACATATCCAAAACTTAGTCATTGGACTCCGGACTCTGTCTATCCCGAATAGGTTCCTGATCCAGTGTTATCACTCATATCAAATGGCACAACAAACTACCCAAGAAACTCAAGAAACTTAGGTGTCAATCCTAGCATCCCTATCTTCTCCACTAACTCTAAAGCATCTCTCCACCTCTCCTTGCTCCACCCCAGTCTAGCTCACCATTATCTCTCACCTGAACTACTGGGATATCTTCTAACGTATCTCTGCAGAATTACTATTTCCTTCCCCAAATTTTCTACCCAGTTACTGGATATTTAATACACACACACAGACACACACACACACACGCGCGCGCACACACGCACCCTCTAACAATGCCACTTCTGTTGCACTGAAGATATAGTCCAAGTTCGACATGATCTTCAAGGAGCAGCATGATATGAAACATGACTAACCAGCTCTGATTTCTTTGGGAGACTCTTATCTTCATGTTCTAATCATAGAAATCTTTCAGTTTCTCGAACATTCTATGACCTCGCATTCCTCAGGGTTCCTGTCTATGCTCTTTCTACTTGGACTTCTCCCCTCTGTTTGCCAGTTAATGTCTATTATATCACTTTCTGAGATAGCATTCTGAGATAGACTCTCAGCACTTAGGAGAGTCTCTGGTATATAGTATTCAATGAATATTTAGTGATTAATTATCTAATCATCAGACTGGTGATTTGGTTAGTTTTCTTTATTATATCATAAGGTCTTATTCTACCGCCTACTTCTGTGTAGCATCGTCCACTGTTGTAATTCTGCATTTACTCATGATGCCTATAGTCGTTATGTCTGAGCAGGCCTCTGAAGAATAAATGAGACGTCAAGCTACTTGACCACTTCTAGTTCTTACTTCTCTACTAAAAAGAGAAAACTATGAGGATGAGATAGGGTGAATCTTCTTTTAGGTTCTTTTGAGCTGTGGAATTCTAAGTCTAGGCAATTCGGGATTCAAGAAGCAATAGATACTTAGGTGCTGAGAGGTGCCAAAGGACAGAAGAATGAGTCCTATGTTAGGAATAAGGGACTCTGATTGCAGTTGTAAAGGTTAGTGTTAGCTGTGTGACATTTGCCTTTCTGTGCCACTGTAGCTTCTTCTGTAAAATTAAAGAAAATAATACCTTGCCAAATATATTAGTCAGTGATCTTCAGAGAAACAAACCAATAGGAATTTTTATTCTATTTATTTAAGAGGGTTTATTATAAGGTTTTGGATCCTTGTGATTATGAGGCAGTGAATCTCCTTATCTGCCATTTGCAAGCGGAAGACCCAGGGGAGCCAGTGGGGTAGTTGGAAGGCCTGAGAGGCGGAGCCAAGAGTGTAGCTTCTGGTCTGAGTCTGAAGGCAGGAGAAGCAGCAGCCCTGCAGCAAGAGGGGATCTCGGACTCAGCTCAAGCAGACAGGTAGTGAGTTCAACCTTCCTCCACCTATTTCTTCTATTCAGTCCCTCAAGGTATTGAATGATGCTCATCCACACAGGAGAGGGCCACCTCCTTTATTCACACCACCAACTCAAACGCTCATCACTTCCAGAAACACTCTCACAGACACACTCAGAAATAATGTTTAACCAGCTACCTGGGCATCCCTGGGCCCAGTCAAGAGGACACATAAAGCTCGCTGTCACAACAAGACTGAAGATAGAATCCTGGACTTTGTCTACTGCTTAGATGTATTGCCATTTACCATCCATCTCTTTCACCCAATATTTGTGTAATTAACACCGTATCAGATATTGCACTAGGCATGAGACTCAAATATATAAAACCAAGTACCTGACCTTGACAAATTTATGGTTTAGAGAAGGAATCTTATAAGTAGGTAGTTTAAAATTCAGTATTTTAAGGGCAAGATATGAGTACCACTCTGAGACGAGTGCAACCAGGGAGGGTTTCTGAAGGAAATGAGAACTGAGCTGAGTCTTAAAAATGACAACAAAGGAATGCTAACTGGGAAGAAAGATTGAGAAGGACATTCTAGACGTGTGTGTTTGTGTGTGTGTGTGTGTGTGCGTGTGTGTGTGTGTGTGTGTGTGGTGGGGTGGGGGAGGGAGGGAGAGAGAGAAGAGAGAAGGGTGGAGAAAAGCAATATGAGCAGGAAAATGTGCACAGGAGCTGCAAACAATCCACCGTTGCTGAATCATGAGGGGCGAGGTGAGGAATGCTGAGAGCTGGAGCTGGAGAAGTAACTTGAAGCCAGGTCATGGCAAGTCTTGGGCTTTATACTTTGGATAACTGGGAGGCAGTGAGGGTTTTAAGCAAGAAAGTGAAGGTGACATGGTCAGATATATGTTTTAGAAATGCCACTCTGGTAGCTGCACGGTACTTGGAATGGATATAGTCACGATGAGAGGTAATACAGAGAAAGACATGTCGACACTACATACCCTTAGGCATCATTTCATCGTGTGCCTCTGTGCGGATATACGGTCTTATAATCTGAGATTCGAGGAAAGGCCTTAGAGATCATCTGTCCACCCCTGATTCAAATCTAGAATCCCCCTGCCAAGTCCTAGCCAACTGGCTCCTGTACACATGCACACAAACTCGCACATTATTGTACTGCACGCAGACAGCTCTCCAGGCACGCAGACATTGGCAATTGCCCGTGGTTTTATTTCCCCAGGTACCTAGTGTAACACAGCCACTGCCTGACAGATCTAATCACAGGTGGGGTCTCTTTCGCAGTCACCCCAGAGTAAAAGCTCAGCATGCTCCCAAGGAAATGACTGAAACATACGAATCAATTGCCCTTTTCTTCTCTTCTTTTTTGACCCCATTTTGAATGCAAGTATGAGGTTTGATAACAGTATCAGGAGAGGAGGTGGATTTCATACATCCAGGGACTCATCAAAAGAAAAAAGACTGCACAGAGATAGAAGCAGTCAGCGTTGCACCAGCCTCGAAGATTGCCATAGCCGCTCCTGAGAATAGCCAGGAAACCAATCAAATTCTCAAATGTCAGTGTCAGAATGGAAAAAACATCCAGCACCCTCTCCTCACTGCCTTTGGACAGGGCTTCATTCATCATTACTGCACTGCTTCTTGCTGTTCTCTGCCCATGCTCCTAATTACTGGCCTCCGGGCCCCTGTTGATACCTTCCTCCTGCCTGAGACACCTTATACGAAGTCCACATGTCTATTTCAGTGTGGCTTCTGGCCCAGTCCAAATGCTGTCTGATCGATAAAATTTTACTTGGATGATCTCTTCTAAAATTTCCATATCAGTCCAAATGTATCTTTAATATGATACTTATCTATGTTTGCCTTGCATTATGATTATTTATACCCATATCTCATCTCTTCTATGCTGGGAGCTCCTTGTGGGCAGGATCAACCTTTATACATTCTGTAGCATGGCCTAAGGCTTGACCTATGGAAGGCACTGGATCAAAGTTTGTTAATTAAATAGGTGAAGTGAAACTGGAACTCACAGATATGAGTGACCTAATTCGGGGCCTGTAGGGATAAAATTTAATCATGCAAAGAACTTGAGGAAGACCTACTTGTTCCAGAAAGAGGCTAGTTATAGAATATATTGGGGGTTTTCCGTTTTCCTGCTAGGAAGCAAAATGTTATTCCAAGAGGGGTGGTCCCCAAGGCCAGTCATCCTTGCATGCTAGGTCAAACAGCTTCATGCAGAGGCCAGGACAAGCATGTGTTTTGGAGGCATACAGATCTGTTTGGAATCTTAAATCCTATGTTAACAGGCACACAGCCATGGGAAATTTACATCACTCCATCTATGAAACAGGAAGAGTTGTTCCTTCCCCTGGGGGAACATCATAGCCGCAGAGGTGCCCAGAGACTACCACGTTGCCACCTTTTAACGAATGTTAATTTACTTCATTTTCACTTTCCCTCTTCCTCTTCTACCATACTTAGAACTCAACTTCTATTTCATACACAGGTGCTTATTAAAGAAAATGTGTGATGTTTCTATTTTCTAAATACCCAACTACTTGGAACTGGGCTTACATTGCCATGTTTGTGTCTGGTGAACCATCTTCTGGCCTCAGGTAAATGGAGTGAGAATTCTTTGTCATTTCAGCTCCTCTCAAACAGAAATTTGGAACTGGAGTCTTCAGTTTCAACGGAATGAAACAGTAAGGCCATTGATTATGAGTAGATTAGACATCAAGTTATATAGAGCCAGGTTAGAAAGAGTCTAGATGGTTGAACAAAGCCACTTATGACCTGACGCGGTAAAGCTTCTTCATCTCTTTCATATATTCTCTAATCACAGTCAGGGTGTGAACTCCAGTTCTCATTTTTTCTTACCT
This sequence comes from Rousettus aegyptiacus, assembly GCF_014176215.1. Lineage (NCBI taxonomy): Eukaryota > Metazoa > Chordata > Mammalia > Chiroptera > Pteropodidae > Rousettus > Rousettus aegyptiacus. The sequence continues at coordinate 22,212,352 of NW_023416306.1, forward strand.
GGACACCGGACTGCATCAGTTGAATCCATGTCTCAATTTGTATGTCATCTCTTTCCATCAGCTTCTCTGCAGTAAGAGTGAGAGGTCCTTCTAGAATCAAATCTTGTACAATCTCTCTCTAGTCTACACTCCTTCAGTGATTCCCATTTGCCTACAGCATTCTTTTCAAACTCATCCAGAGAAATAGTCATGAGGATAGAAGCAGTTACATACAGCTAGCTATGCGGTATGGGATCAGAGATGGAAAGGACTCACTTTCATTATAGATTTGGTTAAAGTATATGGGCACTCTAGAGAAACATAACTGATAGTGTTCTTCATTGTCCTATTACTGCTGTAAATTTCATGACATGTAAGTGGACTAAGGGCCTCAAAACCAGAATTCTCATAATCAGTTCTCATCATTCACTCATATATCATTTTGTTACAATAAAAAAATATTCGGTTCTCTTTTATTTGTTCATAGTATTGTTCATTGAAGTTCCTGCAGAACACAAAATTTGTGGGCCACTTTTTAGTCATTGAGGAGAACAATTAAATACTTCACATTATCCATGTTCCCAGTTTTTGTTATGTTTCTCTCCCCTTCTATGATAAAAAGAGCTGTTTAGTTGTTCATTAGAAAATTACAACTCAGTTATTTCTTTGGTTAAACAAATACACGTTTTGCAGATAGAATAAGTTTTCAAATCACATCTCATTTCATTTCAGCTTTCTCTTAAAAGGTGAATATTCATACCACTATATTAAATAAAATTGATCAGTTTTCTATCCCATTGAACATTCTGAGAAATTCAAGAGATACATTTTTTTTGAGTGACACATCCTTGGAGACTCATACAAAGGTGACTTCAAGGGTGCATGTTGGTCTTGATGTAAGCCATTTTCACATCTGAGCACACAAATCATATGTGTATGTGTGTGTATTCTTTTACATGTATACAAGCTTATTTTTAAATTTATGTGTCATTTTGAAAATGTTTATTTCGTGTCACTACTTAGCAAGTAAACATATTAATCCAGATACTTTCAATCTAAAAATAGTATAAGAAAGAGAAATAAAGTGACACAAAACTGGCATCAGTGTTTCATGTAGTTCAACATTATAGAATTGAATTAACTTCAGTTTTTCAACCAGTTGTTCAAGAATATATTTCTTAGCACGTTAGAAAGGAATGTGTGATGTTATCCTTCAATAACGGCACCCTTTCTCAGCATGGCTTTCTCTTGTTGACTTTAACTAGATTTGGTCATGCCTTTGTTCCCCCATTACTTGTGTTTCCCTTTTTGAGATGATTTTTTGATATTGAACTAAAAAAAACATTAAGCATATTTTGTTTGCTTGATCTGTTCATCATATCAATCCCATTTAAATTGTGCTTTTAGGTTTAACGAGTTCAGTTAATTGTCCTACAAAATTTTCAGGATTAAAAAATGAGTGCCAAAACTATATATTTATGGATTTATGGTTCAGAGTCTTCCTACACAAGAGACACCAAAGTTTAAGCCTTTTGAAATAAAAGATTGCACAACAACAAAGTACATTTTTAAGAAACATTTAATTACACACTCTTTAAGCTCGCTTCTGAAATAAAATATTTGTTCATTAATTGTGGTTGGTTAGTGCTACCATTTTCCTCCTGTGAATTATATAGTGAGGGAAGGCCACAAATTTTTTGTTGGTCAGTGATTTCAGGTTATGTCTAAAATTTGTTCATTTTGCAGAGTTTTGCCGCTTTCAAGTCAATGCTTAAAACTTCCTTTTTTAAACCACTGATAAATATTCATATATTCAAGATCACTCCACTTTAAAATAAATAGAAATAATAAGCCCCAGATCATATACACATACACACAAGAATTTTCTATACTTTTGCATTATCCAGAATTCATTGATAGAAACTAAAAATAAGCATATTTTGTTTTGTAAACTCTGTACAATAAGCAAAACATCTAATAAAGTGAAATGTGTAGTAGCAAGTTGTTACTACTTTTGTATGATGGATCATCAAACTAATCTTGGAGCACAAACTTAAGACACTTTTTTCTTAAATTGATACATTCAAAATGTTGGCTTATCACATTCCCTGACCTTTCATCACGTACCTCTGGCAATATCTGCACCTTTTTTAAGAAATAAAAACTCAGTGTGGTGTGCGAAGTCCCTGCACCCCTCTTCATACCTCGCTGCTCATTCTCTGCTTCCCACCTCACGTTCTGGCTCCGACTGTCTGAGATTTTTGTCATTGTATTAGAGGCCATGAAGGGTGTGTGCTCTGCACTGCCAGACTGCCTGGGGAAGAATCTGAGATATGCTACTCTTATAGCCTTGGGCAAACTACTTGACGTCTCTGAGCCTTGGTTTCTTCAGCTATGAAGTGAAGATAATCATACACCTCATGGGGTTACCATGAGGAGTAAATGAGTTAGTTCATATTAGGTACTTAGAACAATGCCTGGCACTTAAAAGACTGTATAAAGGTCAGTTACTAATTCCTTTAGTGATCTAAATGACATTACTCCTCTAAACCATTGTCCTTGGCTGTAACCTCTCCTGGGACTCCTGTGCAGCACTGGCCCCCAGAGAAAGCCTTCCCACACCCCCGACTACTAAGCCAACTGCAGTAGCAAACTGAGTCTGTTCACCCCTGCCTTTCTAGTGTGTAGCCCAGAGACATGCACATCCACAAATTCTTAAAATGATAGTAGAGCTAATGCATCTTGGAAACATTGAAAGAGCCACAGAGGAAAATGAGATTCCTTTTGGATAACACAGGATGAAAGATGGATTTTCTAGGTCACCTTTTGTATTTTAAATTACAAAATGGTGCAAATAGATAGGCCCTTTGGAAGATTTATTCTCTGCTCCTTGAATTACAGTCCTTGGCCACACTGAACTCACTGACAGTCACCCAGTGTCTTTCGGAGGATGGCTCACACTTGTCTCTTGCTATCATCTCCGTTGTCCTTCCTGGGATGGGGCCAGCACACACCTCATCTTACCTTTCTCAGGGCAGTGTCAGATTCCCTGAGGTCTCATGGCTCCTACTAATAGAAGGGTCACTGATTTCTGATTCCTTTGGGTTGAGGAGGTGTTGTTAGTATTTTAGACTTCCAAGTATAAGAGAAGGAGCCTTGAGAGCCAACTAAATTAGATTAGAGTCCACCTGGGATAGCAGAGTACAGCTGTGTAAGGCACTGCCCAAGAAGCTTGACCTAGGAAGGTGTCAGATTTGAGACACTCCCTGGGCAAGACTGACCTCCGCTCTAACTAAAAATGTAGCTCCGTAGCAGGCCCCAGGCCCCCTAAAGTGCTTCCCCTCTGGAGCCCTGGGACTCTCATGAGCAGGTATTTCTGAGCAATTCAGCCTTGGCTGGAGGGGCCACGAAGAGGAGGCTTGGAGGTCCTCCTGAGAAGAGATGGCTCGCATGTTGGGGTGTGCTGGCTCTGGAGTGTGCTCTGAGATTGTCACACATGAAGGAGGCCTGAAGGGTGATTCTATGCCTGTACGTTCCTCTTTCCATCTTAGAAATTGAGGGGTCTCAGCTATTGTTCCCATGACCAACTAATTTCTTGAAAAGGAGGCTGATAATCTGTCAGGGAATTGAATCAAAACCTAAGCTTTGGTGGCCTTGATTCATGACTCTTTAATCGGGGACTTGGTATCTACATATTTCTCTTGATATTTTGGGGAACTTGGAGGAAGGGGGATATACTAATGGGGGCACGAATGGCCGTGCAGTATCCTGTTGTTCATTAGTTTACCTTGCAGTATAACTGCCATACTGCATCCCTTTTCTTTTCTATAACCTGCCCTCATTCTGTGCATTTGCAAGGGAGGAGGGGCAGGGGCAGGGGAAACTGCTGGGAGAGGCAGAGCACTTGGAGAGTGGGGACAGGCTAGCAGGCATTCCATTAGCCCAAGCCTGTCCTTGGAGTACAATGAAAAAACATTCTTCAACCCAGGAGATGGAAGAATATTTGGGAGCATTCCCTCAGCTCACCTTTTGGAAAAGGGAGACTAAAGCTGGACTTCTTCCTCTCAGAATGCATGGGAGAGTGGATGGCTGTCTCAGGAATGATCTAGCAGCTTTTGCAAGTTTTATGAGATCACGTGAAAGTTCTTGCTCTCAGTAGCAGAAGCCCTGGGCTACCATGCTACTTTGTTTTCAGCATCCTCTAGATCAGGTGTCCTGGGAGCCAGATGTCAGAGCTGAATAGTGCGGAAGTTTTTACGAAACAGCTGACTCCTGCCCCTGGGTACTACAACCTCTATCACTAAGACTTCTTGCAAGTTACACCTGATGTTTTAACAGGTCAGGCTTGATTGTCTACCTGCTCTAATACAGATGTTTCAGACCCAGTAAATCTGTTCACGAAAAGTAGGGCCTAGCTCAGAGCTAGCACATAATAAAATATCAGAAAATGTTGGTAAACTGAACTGAATATGGGTTTTCTCCTCAACTGGAAATTTGGAATTTGAATATAAAGGCAAACAGGAATAATAGGGTTTTTGCAATGTTCCAAGAGATATCGGCATAGATAGCGATCTCAGGCATAGGTTGGAGAACTCACTGTTTGAACTTCCATACTTTTATTCTGCCTTAGAACTGGATTAAGAGTCAGGAGACCTCAATTTATGTCCCAAACCTGTTGTGTAACTAAATAATTCACTTACGCTCTATGAGCCATATGGAGTTATTGTGGGACTCACATGAGATAATGTGTGTGAAATCTCTTTGTAAACAGGAAACCATGATAAAAGCAAGACACTAGTACTATTATTATTATTATTATTATTGAAGTAATTAATGTGCACTGGATGCATGAAGGGAAGTAATTTCCATTAGAAACTGAAAGGAGAAAAACATCAAAGCCCCATATATTCTGGTGATGTTGAATCAAATTGCAGTTTAAACCTACATTGGTAAATGACTAAGGAGCATAATGTTGAAATAGCTTTACATAATTTTAAAAACAAGTATAAATGTGATATGGTACTGTGTGATACACAATGAGCACAGGACTTAGAGTTGCAAGTAAATATTATTGCAGGAAACCCAGCTAGGTCTCAAGAGAACCAGAAAGCCAACTTCTAGCTTTACTTCTCCACTGCTCTCCCTGGGACCGCATGGTCTCTCATCTCCACCTCTCCCTGCTTAGCTGCTCCATTCTCCCTTCAGCTCCATTCTCCCTCTCACTGCCAGATTTTGGGGGTTTGGTACCCATAACCTTTTGTTACACGTCCCCATGATTAAATCTGGCACCATCACTACATTATCACTTCTCAGCACTGCCTGGATAACATCTATCTCCCTGGGAGAGACATTCTGATCAGCCTAGCCCAGCTCAGGTGACTACCAGTTCAAATGACTGTGGCTGTGGGTGAGAGGTCATATGTGATAACTAGGGCTGTATATTCTGTGCCATGGACAGAGGAGTATCTTTAAGAGGAGGATGTATGGGGCTGGAGGAAATAGAGGACCCCTCTAGAACTCTATTGGTGATGCCACTGGCTTTCCATTCTTGCAAGCTCTGTTGCCCAAATCATAGTTTAGTGCTTCGTTATTTCATTTTTCCCTTTCCTAATCAATCTGTAAGGTCCTTGGGACAGGAGCCATGGATTTTTCTATTCTATAATCACTAGAACATCCAGAATCATGCCAGATACACTGCATGTACTCAGTAAAGCTTTGGTGGTTGATAGAAAGTCATTGCCATCCTTCACATTATCTCAGAGTGTATATATCACATTCTTGTATATCAATTCATTTGATCTCATTATAATCCCAAATTTTTCTTACCTTCACTTTACAAATGATACACAAGGAAGGCAAAAGAACAATGTGTGGTTGAGCCTGAATCTAATTTTAAACATGAAATGTCCTAGGTATTATTGTGTTTTAGACATTATTGGCCTCTAGAATACATCTAAATGAAGATGTCCTGGAGGCAGTTGGTTCTGCACTCTCTAGAGAGGGGAGTATGCTTGAAATGCTTGGATATCATATGTGTATAGGTTACATATGCATAGAAACAATGGCAGAGATGAGATAGAATTTAATAGAAGGGAAGAAAGTGAGGATGGACCTGCAGGCTGGTAAGTCTGCTCAATCACTATAGACACTGAGGAATTTTTGCTTTTCCTTTTTCTCTATATAAATGAGAAGCAAAGCCATCTCTTAAGAGTAAGGGAGGTGGTAGCTCAGGAGAGTGGAGATGATTTGGTTTTGTTTATGACAGTGATCACTGACATCATCATCATCCTTTTGCCTAGTCTCTACCTGTCCTTTACTTCACTCTCATGTTCTCTAACTCACTCACTCATTCATTCATTCATTCATTCATTCAACAATGGAGTCAATAGCTTTGTGGCAAGCCATGGGATATGCACTGGGAATACAAAGGTAAAAAGCATGTAGGGAATTGGGCAGGCAAATGATGACTGACCGACTGTGGCTGCAGAGGAAAGTAAAGTTTACTTGACCCATAATAGGACAGGCTCAGTTACCTTGGCTTCTGGAAACTGCACATCAACAAAGTGAGCCATATAGCTTCATCCTAATTAATCTGATTATTAGACATAAACACTTCTCATGATTCATTGAATAATAATCTTCCTTTCTCCAGCCCAACAGAACCCAAATCTCTCTCTTCAAGCATATGGTTGTACTCGAGTTTCTGGCATAACTCCCTGTAACCCTCTCTGGAGGGGACAACCAATTACCCCACAATGTCCATCTCCCTTTCCTCCATGGTACAGGAATTTAGCTGGGTCCATGGCTACCCCAGATAAAGAATATTTTTCCCAGTCCGCTTCATGATTAGGTGGGCCACATGGCTAAGTTCTGGCCAGTGGAATATGTAGGAAAGGGATGTAGTTCATTTTCAGGGTTGTCCTTAAAGGCACGGGGCTTGCCCTGCTTTTCCCATTTTCCCTTTTGCTACCTGGAATGAGGACAAAGTGATCGCTTGCTAATGTGGATGCTGCAGAGAAGAAAAGTGGAACAACACCATAGAAAGAGCCTGGACCTCCTTGTTAAGTTTTTATTTACCACTCAGGACTTTAGAAGTAGCTGAGCTCCATGTGGGGTCAGCGGTGGCCTCAGCTGAGTTAAGCTGGAGAATGCCTGAGAGTCCATGATGTAATTCCATTTGGAACAATGGGGTCATGAGTCATTTAGCCTACAAGTTGGGAGTCTAAGAGAGGAGAGAAAGGAATTGTGCTAGGTGCCTTCACATTCACAATCTACTTAGTCCTCACACCAGCCTTACGGAATGTGCATTATTACCTTCATTTTATAGACTGTGAAACTGGAAGAGGTAGACTGAGGCGACCAAATGTGCTGCTGCTGAGCAGCATAGCTAAGAGATGCATCTCTGCACAGCACTGGGCTTTGTTCTTTTTCCTTCCCATGAGACTTATTCTTGCTCCTGTGAGGGCCCCAGGCTGCAAGGAGCTCAGACACTTTCATTGGCCCTGTGGCTTAGCAGGAGTGAGAACCCAGTCTTCCTTTCCAGACCACAACATCCTGTGGCCATGTGTCCATCACGCACTGACACCTTTGAGCTCCTGCATGTACAGTGTTGATAGGGCAGAGGGGAGGGGAAGAGAACAGAAACACCCCTAGGCCGAGAATCCTTTACAATGGAGCCAGGTGCTATAAATTTCTCCAAATGCATGGCCCTTCTCCACACATGCACATCTGGAATGCCGTATAACCCCTTCTCTCTCCAACCCCCTCTGCAGTGATGACTTCCTGGAGCATTTTAATGACTCACCATTATAAATAATATACTCTACCCTTTCTTGTGAGAAAGAAAAAAGCCAGAGGTTTCTGCAAAACAAGCAACTTACTCCAAATCATAATTTCATCGAAAACATTGAAAAAAAAAAAAACCCCAAAAACAAAAAGCAAAACTTCATACCCTGAGGTAGGAAAGTTTTGGGAGATTTATGTCTTTCCTTGAACACACAGATTTATAACAGTGGGTAATGTACATTCATTTCATCCATATTTATACCTGAATTGATGCGGAGTCTGGTATCCATTACTTTAATCTATGTAACTTGATCATCAGAAATCTGAACCATAATTTTAACACGTATTACAAAGAGTTTCTTTTGGGCTTAAAGGAGAATGATGGCAGAAAAGAAAAGCCATTAAATGCCAGCTGCAGTCACTTACTCGTGCTGTACTTCCTTCTGCAATGCGTGTGGGTCCCCCACTCCGTTTCCCATCCCTTACCTTCCTGGACACACATTTACTCCAATGTTGAACACCTAGCACTAAATGTACCATTACCGGAGAAGAGAGAGAGAAGCAATGGGCAGGGTAATTCAAGGGAAATTAATGTAAATAAACCTCTAATGTCACGGCCAACCCAGAGCTCACACAGAGGCAGTGGTAATGGCCAGTAGTAGCCTCCAGTCACTTAGGAGAAGTGAAAAAATGCAGGCCCTGATCAAAGCTTCCTTCTGACAGACAGTGGAAATTAAACCCAGATACTAGTTCTCAAACAGCATTGCTGGCACTCAGCACATGGTTCCTGTCCAACTTCTGAGCACCAAACATTGGCCTGACTTAACATTCCCAATGCCTGTCCCTGGACTGAAGCCAAGTAGTGGATTTTTCAGAGATCTGGGCCCCAGGATTATATTGGGTGGAAGACGAGGAAAACAAGCTCCTGGGACCTCACTCAGGCAGCTGTGTATCAGAGAACTCTCTTGAACCACTATCTCTGGGTTTTCTCAAAGTCACATAAGGACTATGAGGGCAGATCTTTTTGTCTGTTTCGTTCACTAGAGTGATCAGAGCTGGCACTTAGTAGGTGGTTGAGAAACATTTGTTTAATAACAGGCCTTCATTGCAAACCATTCCAGAGCTATAAACTTCAGTGTGAGTAGATATTTTACAATAGCACAGGATGAAACCTATGGGACTTTATGAAATCAGGAACGTTGTTAGAAGGGAGTAAAAGCAATTAAATCTATTACTTTCTATTCTTGTATCTACTAAACTCTCTTCCACTCTTTATTATGTGTGTGTCATGATGTCTCATATTTCATAAATTCTTCGAGATCTTAAACCATGACATCATTCAGTGCTGATAACAATCCTGTGACAATTATAATAAATACCATTCCCATGTCACAAATGAGGAAGCTAAGCAGCAGAGTTTCCTAGTGCTGCTGGCTAGTTGCATGGAACATGAGGCTTTGAGCATTGCCATCTTTTGATTCCCAGTCCCATGTTCTATCCTATATACCACATCACAGTGGTGTGTTTCTGGCAAGAAGAAAGGGCAGAGTAAGGAAGGCAGGTGTCTTAGGAATGGCTGGAGACAGCTGATCTGGCCCCAGTCAGAATCCGGAAAGCAATCGCCAATCCATAAATCATTAGGGCTGCTAAATGCACCTCTCTGGAGCCTCCTGAAGATGGTCTTAGGTTTGACTGTGTTAGAAGAGAACAAATTCCAGCTGTCTGATTCTTGAAGTCAGATAAAATAATTTGGTTTCATATGTCTCTGATAAAACCGATTTTTTAAAAAGAAAACCTACCTCCAAAAACAAAGGGAATTAATAGAGTTTTTGTGTAATTAGCATTATAAGAATGTCTGTATACATTTATGTGCCCATATAGTTTATACAAATTATATATAAGTCCTTTAAAAATATCACTAAATAATTATTGTCTTTTAGGAGCAGAAGGTTTCCAACTATAATCTGTCTTATAAACGATTGGACTTCTTGAGAGAGAGCTCCAGGAAATGGGGTAGGGATAGAGAGATTCTTCACATACCATATTGCAGGCACTGTCAGAGGCAAATAGTGAACGTTCATAATATCAAGATCATCAGTCCAGTTTGTAGAAAGGACACTAAGGGTCAGAGAAGAGTCTTAGCTGCGGTTCCACACAGAGTGAGCGAAGGCGAACGCATTGGGATTTGGGAGCCCCAGTGCACATGGCTTCACAGCCCATGCCCCATCCCATCCATCTTCCCCGTTAACATTGTTTTACCAGTATCAGGAAAATAGGAGAGTCTGAATCCTGAACAACTTGAAAAAGAAAATTTCTTTGGTTATTACCCTTGGGTAACTTCTTCAAAACCACTTATCTCCCAAAACAGACATGAGCTTTACCTCCTTTGAACATCAAATTATTACTTTATTTCAAAGTTTTGGAAAACGTTCACACTCATCACTCTTGATTGGGGCACTAATCCTGGGAACTATGTGCTGCAGGTACTGCTATCACTTTAGGCCCACCAAACAGACAAAGACCAGTGACTTAGCTAAGATAAAACCATAAGCCTGGGCTTACTCAAGTTCTGTGGCCCAAACCCCAGCCCAATATTTCTGGTTTCAAGAACCATGCAACTTTCAACTTATTGAAATTGAAAGGACAGAATGTGTCACATTTCTGTCTCATTTTTATGTGACTCTTATGGGCTAATGAAACAGTAAGATTTTATTGTGCATTTGCTGTGTGCCTAGAACTGAGGTAGGGGGTCAGATGACAGAGAACCCTAAGCCATGGTCCCTGCCTTTCAGGGATTAACAATAGGAGTGGGAGTTGGAACCGGGAACCCCTGCATCATCTGGGCATAGGCTGGTTTGTTGCCCCTTAAATGTCTGTGAAGCCCACCAGGTGTCCTATGTCTTCACATCTCCAGGGGCTTGGCTCAATGTCTGCTGTTCAGGAGGCCAGAGCTCTTTCACACAGCTGTGCCCGCCTCTGCTACACCTGCTTGGCACCTGTAAAATGATGGACATCTGGCCCAGCCACAACCTTGAATTTCCTCACTGATTCCATGCCTAGCAATTCCCTCTGTTCTCACGACCACTGAATTTCCACTTCATTCTTCCATTCTATTCATTGAATTTAGACTTGACCCATAGTACTATAAAAATTTCATTTATTAAGTCATGATCGTAGGCCAAGCATCATACTAGGTACTTTATATTTGCTCTCTCTAATCCCTACAACTACAGGGAAAAAAATTGTGATCCCTATTTTACTGACATGGAAACGGAGGCTCTGGCCAAGGTTAAGGAAATTGCCTGAGGTCACATCCTGCAATCTGAGCCTAAAAGCTCATGACAAAGTGAAGACGGACTTCAAATAAGGAGTTAAGTGTATTAATATTTAAAAAGAAAAACTTTCATAAAGTAATCTTGCTTTTCCCAGATGTCAGTTATCTGACATAAATTTAAAGATGGCTCTCACATTAGAACATACTTTGAGACTGCTAGGCCTGTCGACGTAAGTACGTCCAAACCTATGAAGAATTTTCATAAGACTTTATTTGAGCCAAAACTGACGACAATTGCTGGGAAGCAAAATCTAAAATGCTCCAGAGAATGACAGCTTTGCATTTTCTTCTATGCATTTGCAATTAAGGCGGGACTACAAGGAAGGTTACATGAAAGTGGGAGAGAGAAAGGAAGGGGTTGGATGTGCTCTCTAGATGGTTGTTTCACTTTTGAGGGATATTACTGCTGGCATTCCAAAGGTGTGGTAATCTAGATGCACAGGAACAATGGGTGGGGCTGGCTAAAAAACCTTTCAGTAAAGAAGTTGTAGGCCTGAGGTGGACCTACCCACCATGACCTGCCCAGTTAAGAATTTATGATTTATTACAGCACCTCTTTTTCACCCACAGGCCCAGGAAACCATAAAATAGGAAAATAAACACATTTTTAATGCTACCAAGGAAGAATTTTTTTTTACAATATCTTCAGTAGCTCTCAACTGTTCACACCAAAATAATTTTCATTACATGCATTTACTATGTGTTAAACTCTTTACATGTAAATCCTCTCAAAGAACTTCCTATTTTACATAAGGTGTGTGTGTGTGTATGTGTACACACATACATACAACTATGTTTATATTTTATAGATACAAATATCATGTCTCAATAACAATTTCTTACAGATCATTGCACTTATATATTTGATCTTTATTCCTACATTTACATGTACAAATATATGTGTACATGTACATTTAACATGCAGGTGAAATAAACTGAGCTCAATCTTGAAATGACAGAAATGGGATTTGGCACCAGCTTTCTTGACTCCAAACACCGTCAAGGTTCTATCCAACAAATCATTGCTTATCAACTTTGCTTGTATGTCGAAATCACCTGAGAGATAACAAAATTCTGATTTCTGGCTCCCACTCCCAGAGATTCTGACATGATTGTTCTGGGCTGTGACCCTCGCACAAGGGCTTTAAAAGCTCCCCACATAACCTTAGTGTACTTCAAAGTCGAGAACCACAGCATAAGCCATCCCTCCACCTATCGGTTTCTTACTGCTGTGGTATCATATTACTGCATACTTAGAGGCTCGAAATAAGACACATTTATTATGTCAGTTTCTGAAGTTCAGAGATCTAAAATGGGTCTTACTGAACTATAATCAAGGTGGCATCAGGGCTGTGCTCCTTTCTGGAACTTCTAGAGGAGAATCCATTTCTTACCCTTTCCAGGTTCCGGAGGCTGCCCCCATGCTTGGCTTGTGGCCCTTTCCCTCTAACTTCAAGGCCAGCTAAGCAGGTCAAGTCCTTTTCATACACCATCACTCTGACCTCTTCTGCTTCCCCTTCCTGAGTCGAGGGCCCTTGTGATTTCACTGGGCTCACTCAGGTTATCCAGGATAATTTCCTTATTTTAAAGTCAGATGATTAGCAACCTTAAATCCACACACTACTCTTTTGCCACATGAAGTAACATAGTCACAGAATCTGGGGAATTAGGAGGTAGACATAATTTTGCCTACCACAATTGACTAGCATTTGTAAATAAAATATAAAATAAAAAACAAGGTTTCCCTCCTATTGCACCTGTTCACAGAGGGGCAAGCCAGTGAGCGCTGTGTTCTTATAAAGAGTCACATCATGGCTGCTGGGTGTATGAAAACATCTCCCTCTGTTCCCCTTGATCTTCTTTCCCATTAGAAATAAGAGCAGCGAGAGCCTGTCATTCTCAGGGCTACCTATGGCTGCTGTCACACCACTTGAAACACAGAGCCCAGGTGACCAGCATTCCCAATCCATCCTGGGACAAGACAATATGTGAGCAGCCATATGCTCTGGTGGGTTCCAGCTGACACTGAGCAGGTGCATGGCACCCGGGCCAAGCGTGTGGAGGGGGGCAGATTCACAGAGGGGAGGTACCATTTTCAATTTACCAGAGGAAGACCTAAGAAATAACACAGGGCTGGGTGTGTTTGCCTCTCTTACGCTTCTCAATCATTTCTTAAGAAATAGAGGTCGGTCTGATTTTCATTCTGAAAACCCAAGGAGACACTTTGAACATGATGCTCGTGCTGATTTAAAAATTATTCTGAGTTCTCCAACATTCTGAATCCATCAATTATCAAGATGCAGAAGTCTCCAAATATTTATAATGACAGCACTATCATTACTTTAAATGATTATGACAAGAAGAGGAGGAGAGCAGTTTAACCTTAGTCAGGGTGTATGTGTCTGGGTGTGTGTGTTTTCCGTGAATTAATTTAGGATCCTGTAACAAGTGTGCAATGTACAGTCATATCTCAATAACAATTTCTTACTCATAGAGACCGCTGTGCCTATATATCTAAGCATTTTTATTTCTAAATACATTTATATTTATAAATGACTTTTTATATTAAATGTATCATCTCTGATGGTGGGTGAGGGAAAGGGAAGAAAAGGAAAAGTTAAATTAATAGTACTGCACAAACAACCAAAGTTAAGTTAGCTGACATTGGCTCTGAAGAATTCATCTTAATCAATGTTGTTGCCTCTGCTCGTGTAAAAATGAATGATTGGGACACATAAAATATGTTATCAACTTTTTACCAAAAAAAGCAATTTAGATCATTTATTTCACAGAACAACACTGTGCATCATATGTCAAGCCAGTGCACTTTTCGTGTGATGGACTTTGGAGACCAAATTGACAATCTAAGTTCTAATTATTTGCACCATCCTCAGTCTGTTATTGCACAACATGGGACTCTCCCGGAGGAGTGTCAAAGGAGGTTATGTGGGCTGACGGGAAGCAGCTGAAAAGGATCCACTGGGCTTTTTAATGCAGATGATGCACAGTGCCCAGAGAAGCCAAAGGGGATCGACGAAACCTGATTGGAAGGTTCGAGTGTGTTCCATCTGCTACTCCTCTAGCTTTTTCATTAATGCTGCTTATAGGCAGGAGGCGTCACAGCTGGTGAAAAGGTATCTGCTTGACAGGCCCAAGGTCTGAATCTCCTCTCCCCTGGCAGAGTCAGATGTTCATAGGGGCCTTGCAACTGTCCACCTTCAATTTCAGGTCATAATGCAGTTAAACTCTCTTGTACAGTCAGGGAATAAGCATGACCTTGGTCAATCAGATGGCTTTGGGTTAGCCTCAAGCTCCCCCACTTCCTCACCATGAATCTACCCAAACATAAGTTCAACTAAAGGCTAGTGTCCTCATCTGAAATACAATGGAAACCTAATAATATAAATTTCAATGCAATAGTGAGATGTATCTAAGACAATTCAGTAATTATTACGTTTCTTTCTTCCTCTACATTATCTGCATTGTTTGTGGATGAAGAAAAGAAAAATAAAGAGAGGCAGATGGTTTTACAGGTATCCTTGCTTTTTGGAAGTTCGCCTCACACGACTTCGTTGTTATAAAAGATCTACATTAGTGCTTGTTTTTGATAACCAAAAGAAGTCCAAAAGAGGATTTTTACTTTTATGAACAAAGGTGAAAAGCACAAAGAGTGTCCAGTATCTGTTTTGCAGCCAATCGTTATAGAGGCAACATAGCGAGAGTGGCCCCACCAAGCTCCTTCCCTAGGAACTACACTCAGCATCTCAGCATCAAGCCACCAGAGTTTTGAATTGGATCTGTGAGCATTTCTGTGCCTTACCTTGATTTATTTTGTGCATTCATTAGCAAGATGTGTCATAAGGTATCAGAGAAGCCTGAGAGCTTGTAAGGGCATTTACACTTAGCGTAAAACTGGACAAAATTAATCATTTTGATCGTGGTGAACAAAATAAAGACATTGTGAGAGCACTGAATTTTTCCACATAAATGGATGGTAATTGCTTCTTTGCTTTACACCATTTTGGCTTACAAAAGATTTTATAGGAATATCCTACTTTTGGATAGCAGAGATAAGCTGTATGTATACTTTTGATGATTTTTAGAAAATGGAATATACATGCAAAAAAAGACCTCGACTAGGACTTTCGAATGCATGTGGACTTTTTTCCCAGCATATCTTTCTTAATGACTTAAAGAGCACAGAGCTAGAGCCACACTGCCTGGACTAGGATTCTAGTGCTAGCACAGACTAGCTGTGCAATCTTGGACAAGTAATTTAACCTCTCTGTGCCTCAGTTTCATGTCCCATAATATGAGGATAATAATGTTTACTTCATAGGGTTGTTGTGAGGATTTGATGAGTTAACCTATGTAAAGCACTTAAATAGTGCTTGCCATTTAGTGTTTGCCATTATATAAAACATATTTTGATATTATTATCCCTTCCTCCCCTCCCCTTGCCTAACTTAGGCGGTTCATTCATTCCCATTGGGGAAGGGTTGTTTCAAAAAGGAAATAAGAGTCTCTTCTTGGTCTTTAAATTTCAAATGCCTAGCTCTTAGAAAACAGAAGTGACTCAGAGCAGAATTAAAAATATAAACAAGGCTCAGTCAGCAAAAAAAAAACAACAACAAACAATCCAATTAAAAAATGGGCAGAAGACCTGAACAGATACTTCTCCAAAGAGGAAATATAGATGGCTAATAGATATATGAAAAAGATGCTCAAGGTCACTAATCATTAGAGAAATGTGAATTAAAACCACAATGAGGTATTGCCTCACACCTGTCAGAACGGCTACCATCAATAAATCAAAAAACAGCAAGTGCTGGTGAGGATGCGGAGAAAAGGGAACTCTCATACATTGTTGGTGGGATTGCAAATTGGTACAGCCACTATAGAAAACAGTATGCAGGTTCCTCAAAAAATTAAAAATGGATATACCTTTTGACCCAGGAATTGTACTTCTGGGCATTTATCCAAAGAAAACCAGAACAATAATTTGTAAAGATCTATGCACTTTGATATTCATGGCAGCACAATTTACAATAGCCAAGATACAGAAGCAATCTAAATGCTCATTGACAGATGATTGGATAAAGAAATTATGGTTCATATATATAATGGAATATTACTCAGCCATTAAAAAAAGTGAAATCCTACCATATGCAACAACTGATGGACCTAGAGGTTATTATGCTGAGTGAGATAAGTCAGACAGAGAAAGATAAATACCACATGATTTCACTTATATGTGGTATCTAAGGAACAAAAAGAACAAACTAATCAAAAACAGACTCACAAATATAATGGACAATTTGGTGATAGACAGAGAGGAGGGAGGTTGGGAGCCTGGGAAAATGGGGTGAAGGGTTAAAGAAGTACAAATTAGTAGCTAATAGTTGGGAGCATGGCAGAGGGAATGCAGTTGGCATTAGTATGATGGCTAAGTGGAGGGCCAGGGGAGAAAGGGAGCAATTGGGGGATTGTTTTATGAACATTATAGTTGTCTAACCAATGTATCGTATACTTGAAACTAATTTAAATAAATAAATTACACACACACACACACACACACACACACACACACACACACACACACATGGCTTCCTGCTTCCAAGACTAGAGCAGTGTTCTTAGGTGGGAAAGAGAAGCTACTGGAGGGAAAGGTAATGTGGTTGATGTTAGCATATGCCTGGAAAACGTTCTGCTCCTTCTCTTCACTGACACTGTGTGTTTGTGGGGGGCAGGGCAGAGGGCCAGTGGTGGAAGGAATCAAATGAACCCTATAAGTGTTTGTATAATGCAAAGGAAGACTTGTGCTTCCTTTCAGGGTAGAGTCCCCGGGAGGAGCAAGACCCCTCAAAAGAAGTGGCTGTGCTGTGTATTCAGACGGACAGAGCCAGATGAACCTCACAAAAATTCTCTATACCACAGCCTGGTGTAGGAAGAGTGATTTCTTTGCACCTGAGAGGGAGACCAAATTATCAACTGGAAAAATCCAGACCTAAAGGATTCCTGAGGATGAGAAAAAAGGGATGACTCTTGGTGATCTGCACGGATTAGAGATGAAGGATCAGATGGTAGGATGATGGATGTTTCAACAGATGTCAACATGAACAGATGACACTGAGGACCGGATGCCCTCTAATCTGAGACCATAACAATATGGTAACTCCCCTGAACTTGGATGCATGCCAGGAGAAAATAGGGAGTAATCCTCAACTGACAAAAATTCAATTTCTACATATTTCCACTCTTTGGATCTTTAAATAGAACCTAAATAGGGTTCCAGAAAATTTTTGGAGAAGGTCTTTATCTTACACATTGAAGTTTATAGACTAAGCTTCATACCGATTACATGTAGAAGAATTTGTGGAAGTACAGTTTTAAATTTATACTGGACGAGCTACTTATTTTTAATTTAAAATTATTTTCCTAAATTATGTAGATCTCTGAACCATCTATATGAATAAGAATTCTTTTAAAGAAAATAACTGTAATTCCATAAATAGACATAAATATTTGTAATTATTCCTTAATATCGTAAAAAAATCCAGCCCATGTCAGATATTTCTAATTACCTCATACATTTGTTTATATAGTTTTTTTCTTTGAATCAAGATCCAAATGATTTCCACATATTGCATTTTTATGAGTTTCTTAAGTCTATTTTAAACTATAACTTCTCCCTCTTTCCTTTTCCTTACAATTTAATTGTTGAAGAAATAAAATCCTTACCAACATTCTGTACAATTTCTCACATTCTGGATTTTTTTGATTGCCAACTCTATGGCAATATTTAACATGTCATTCTAACACTGTATTTCCCATGAACTAATTAATAGTTATATCCAGAAACTTGATCTCACTTAGGCTGATGTTTTGGTAAAAGTCTTCATAGAATGTATTTCATAATTCCAACAGGATGTGCAGTGTTGGCTTTTCTCTCTTTTATGATGTTAGTAGCCATCGATTATCATTACCTAGATCCAGTATTTTATTAGATGTTTGAAATATAGTGATTGTCCAATTCTTTCCTCCTTCATTTGTTAGGTGGGTTACATTTATGGAAATAAACCTCAAGATATTTGGTTATACTGAGGTTGAATAGGAAAAGCAAGTGGAATACTTGATTGCTTTTCTATCAGTTTTCAGAAAAATGAGAATTAGTTCTTTAGCATAATTCAAAGGCTATCAATGACTTTTTCCCTCTTATTTATCATTATGATATCATTGTTTTTTCACATTTGGGTGTGTTTTATTCCATAAATTTATTATTCCTATAGATGCTCGAATCGCCTCATCTTGGTCCACTGGGAATGTGTTCACACTAGTTCCCAAACCCTTTTGGCAGCATCGCAGTAGTTTCTGACAGCTTCTTTACTTTCTGGTATGACTGGTGTTTCAAGCACATCTTACATAGCCATTTCTCCAAGCAGCACTGCTTCCTCTAGTAGGAAAAGATACTTAGAGAACATAATTTGGATGCTGGTGGTGTTTCTTGGTACTAAAGTTGTTATTACTTCTAAGTCTTTTCAATGCACAATGCTATATGTTATAAATACATACTGATATTTCTAGTCTCAACTACAAATTACAGGGTTTTATTCACATTCTTTGATTTTACATCTTTTTCTCGTATACTAAAAATCTTAGGTCCTAATGACAGTAATCATGTTAAAGTGATATTGCTCTATTATAGCATATTACCTACACAGTACCTACATATATAATATAGTATATGCATAATAGTTTTAGAATAACTATTAATATTATTACTCAGAATGTTATTACATCAATTTCAGATTTTTAATTATTTTAAATTACTTAAAAATGTTCCTCTCTATGGAGTCATGTCAACAGATTTATAACAAGTAAATTAAATTTTTTTTTTCTGTTTTTGGGAAAATTTTTTCTTTTTTCATTTGTCATTTTATTTTGATCTATAATTGTGGGAACAAGCTTTATCCAGAGAAGTCAGACTGCTGTCCCTATCCCTTTTACTTTGTTCACTCTCTTTCTATGCTTCACTTTTCAATTTCATCTTTATATAATTGATGTGAAGAGTTGATTTAATACATAGAAGTTAAGTAGTCTATATTTTACATATTCAACATCTAAATGTCTGCTATCATTATGGAAAAGGTATATGACTGTTTATTGTCTCTGAAGTTTCCAAATTTGAATACTCTTTTTCACATTCTCTTGAGTGATAATTTTTGGGCTGATTGAACACTTGTTTATATATCTAAGTAATCCAAAACTGCTCCTTCAGAAACATTAAGGTTCAACTTCAGTGCAGATGTGTTATAGCAAAAGTGACAAAAGTCTAGACTTCGATGTTAGCAAATCCTGGATTCAAAGCCATGATTTGCTATTCTCAGGCTATTTTGTGGGATTAACGCCTTAGCTTCTTTGAGCCTTAATTTCCTGTATATGTAATAGTGATTATAATGCCCAATGTTATTATTGCAAGAATTAAATGAGCTGATGTATGGAAAGAAATCTATGCAGACCTGAAACATACTGGTGTTTTAAGAAAAGTTTGTTTCTATTTCCCCCTTTTTAAATGAATCTATAACCATACCAGCTGGGATGGGATAATTGAGACAGATAGGTCTGCCTTTGATCCATATTTACCAAATTTCTCTTCTGTTTGCTTTTTCCAGAGAACTCATTCCTGTACAACTTCCATCCATTTTCATGCTGATGTACACCTTTTGATTGGCCATCCACCCTTCTTTGCTCTGCTCTTTGCCCTTGGACACTGACCTACATGGAATGTATTGCAGGCTCCCATTGTCTTCTACCTTTAAGTTGAGTTTGGTCAATGGGAGACCCAGCAGGAGGTTTGAAAGTTTATCCAGGAATTTATTCTTCTAGCTCCCTTCCTTAAGAGTGCTACTCCTTAATTTGTTCCCCTCTAGAAGCCCTGCACTGTCTCTTGTGGATTTCCCTAAACTCTACATGCTCCTTTGTACATAATCTCTTTATT
The DNA here is from genome assembly GCF_014176215.1 of Rousettus aegyptiacus. Taxonomy (NCBI): domain Eukaryota; kingdom Metazoa; phylum Chordata; class Mammalia; order Chiroptera; family Pteropodidae; genus Rousettus; species Rousettus aegyptiacus. The sequence continues at coordinate 22,232,448 of NW_023416306.1, forward strand.
AAACTCACTTTAATTACCCAGTTTGAGTGGTGCCATCTGTTTCCTGCCAGGACTCTAGGATTGATACAATTTCCAATCAAGAAAATAGTGGTGAGATTATTAGTCTAATGGGCACATTCTGCCTCAATTCTTTCAGTTACTCAAAACTCTTAAACTCATGTAAATTTAAATTATTGGAAAGGAAAATACCTAGACCTCAGTAAGTTATCTCTAAACAGCAAGTCACTCAATGAGTTTGCTCTAACCTCTATGCCCTCAGCTTTTAACCAAGGGTCAATACAGGAAATGGTCACATGCTATCTCTATTCCTGCATCTTCAATAAAGATACTATTGAAAACAAGCTTCCATTATTGTAGCCAATGTACCTGACATGGTGACATGGAAAGAACACAAGATTTGGGGTTAAAAAATACAGGCTAGAACTCCTGTTCTGTAACTTACTAGTCACAAAACCACATTTCTCTGAGCTTCAACCTATTCTTCTGTAAAATGAGACAAAAATACTTATAGCTGTGTGAGTATTAAAGAAAAAGGAAAGAGCTTTTTAAACCAAAGAGCTCCATAAATATTCATACATAGTATATTAAATTTCTTTAAAAATTTAGCACAGGCAAAGGTTTTCTTTACTAAAGAACTGCTGTGCTTCCTTTACCATATTGAAAAGCAGTCTATGACCCATTGTGAGTTTATATATTTTTTGCTTTAACTTACAAGAACTGTACAATTAACTGTAATGTTTTACTATAATGAGTATATTTTACTAGTATTTGTATACATATTTTACTTCCCTCTACATGATTTTTATTTATTCCTGTTTTGATGATATTATCACATGTGTGTGTATTTAAAGTACATCAAATTTGTTTTTGGAAGAAGATGGGATCTAAACAAACCAACGAGCTAATTAACAAAAAAGAATTTGTCCATGATGATATTGCCTTCTGGGTGAAGACTCTCATTCATCTTTCTGCAGCATTCCTCTTCAATTCTGCATCCTAGCAGTGTTCAAAGTGATGGTCCAACCTCCTATATTCACAATTTATTATTTTAAAATCAGCAAGATTCACATGTACTTTCACACCTATTTATAAAAAGATGTGTGTGTTTAGATATATGGATATATGGATATGGGGCGTTAGATGATAGATATAGATAGATAGATAGATAGATAGATAGATAGATAGATAGAAAAATAGATTATAGATAGATCTTACAGTTTATTGGCACAAGAGTAAGAGAAATGGGTGGAGGAAAAGAAAAAACAAGAGGAAGAGGAGGAGGAGGAGACTCCATGCAAAGAGGAGGAAATTATCTTCTGCCTAGGAGTTAAAGTGACCATTTCAAATTTTTCTCAACATTCCTTTCCAAGTAAGGATCAAAATCATTACCATCAGTACATTAACCTCTGCTCAGAAATGTTACTGGTTCTTGTCCATCATGCAACTCTGTTCATGAATATTCTGTTCTTACTCTAGAGAGGGAGGAGCTCAGTTCAGATTCCTCTCAGCTAATCACAACTTCCAGGAGAGCACAGCATTTCTCCAAGCCAAATCCAGATGATACACCATCCCCTAATTTGCAAAGCAAAAAACAGAAGCTAGAAAACTGTTAGAAAAAAATGAAGTTCTTAAGCTATAAAACCTTATTAAAGGGAATAGAAAGATTTTAAGTGAAGAACAAGGGTAAATAAAACCATCTGAGATACTTTTAAGTCAAGTGAAGATGGTAGATTTTTAAACACACTCCTCAGGCCAAACAAAGACCTTATTTGTATATGGCCACATCCGATTTACCAGGGATTGGGGCTCACTGTCCTATCTGAAACATCCTTTTGAAAGACACCTGCAGTACTATTATACTACGTAAAGCACAAGGTCATTAGGGGCTCTGTCAATCAAGTGACTGATTCCTCTGATACGGCTGGTGAATAAAGAAGGCACTTCTCTGTTTCATACTGAAAGTCACACACCACCTGTTCCAAGCCCTAGGGTTTTGAGAAAAGAAGTTAACCTAATCTACTTCCACACTAAAAGAAACATTTGATTCTCACAGCCAGACTTAAGGAATTCTTTGATCCAAGTAGAAGCCAGTTCTTCAGAAATATCTGAAAACACTTCTGGATTCCTTTGTCTCTTCATCATAGGATAATTATTGGTAGAGAAGCATGGTAGCCAGTATCATATTTAAAAACAAATACATAAAATTCTTATGTTTCTGAAACTACAGCTAAATAACTACAAACCCTAAAACTTTTTGATTACTTGCTCCTTCCATTTAGTTTGTTTCCCCTCCCAACATGTATTATAAAAGTTTTCAGAGAGTAGAATTGAAAGAATCCTATCATCAACATCTATATTGATAACCTAGATTCTATCATTAGCCTTTACTAGACTTGCATTTATCACATACCTACTTATTCATCTCTATATACATACATTGTTCTATTTATTTTAAGGAATTTCCATGTAAATTGCAGACTTCTGAATATTTCCTTCTAGATACTTCATTATACATATCATTAATTAGAGTTTGGTGTAAGTTTTTTCTTTGGATGTAAATTTTACGTACAATGAAATAACACAAATCTAAACTACATTTTTGATCAGTTTTGATAATGTATACATCTTGGGTTGTAAGCCAAGCCCCTATTAAGATATAAAACATTACCATAATCTCAAATAGTTCTCTCTTTTCCCTTTCCAGTCAATCACTACCCCTTACTACTCTGGAGGTAAACTTTGTTTTAATTTTTTCCCAACATGGATTATATTTGCCTATTGTAGAATATCATATAAATAGAACTATGCAGCATGTCTCTTTTATACAAGACTTCTTTCACTCAGCATAGTGTTTTGCAGATTAATCCAAGTTGATGCATGCATACTTCAGTAAGCCTTTCCACTTTATTGTTGAGTAGTATGCCATTGTATTAATACACTAATTTGTTTATCCATTCTCATATTGGTTGACATCTGGGGTCTCCAGATTGTGCTATTATGAATAAAAGTACTATGAACATTCTGATACAAGTTTCTTTAAGTTTAATTTGTTTCTTTAAGTTTAATTCGTTGGAATTGTTGGATCTTAGGGTGGGTATACATTTAGTTTCATAAAAAACTGTGAAGCCATTTGTTTTAAAGTTGTACCATTTTAAACTCTCACAGTCAATGTATGAGAATTTCACTTATTCCACATCTTTACCAATAATCGATATTACCAGTCATCATAACTGAAGCCATTCTCATGTGTGTGTAGTGATCTCTCAATAGTTTTATTTTCTATTTTAGAGTTGACTAATGCTGTTGAGCAATTGTTCAGATGCTTATTGGTTATTCCCATATCTTCCTTTGTGAAATGTATTATAAAATATTTTGCCCATCTTTAATTGGGTGCTTTATGTTTTTATTATTGAAATGTATGAGTTCTTTATATGTTCAGGACACTTGTTTTGCAGATATTTTCTCCTGGTCTATGGCTTGCCAATTCACTTTCTTCATGTCTTTTGTTAATTGTGAAACATACATGAAAAGAATGGTTATTCTTAGATTATTCCTAACTTTAGGGAATACATTTCATATTAAGTATGATATTGGCTGTAAGCTTTTTGTACATGACCTTTACTCCTGGTTTGCAAGAATGTTTTCTTTAATCATAAATTGGAAATAAATTTTAATATTTTTTAACAATTATTGAAAAGATCATGGTGGTTTTTTTTTTTTTGGTTTTTATTCTGTTATATGGTAAATTACACTGCTTAAGTTTCAAATGTTAAAACCAACCTTGCATTCTTAGTCATGGTATATTACTATTTGAATATATTGCAGAATTATATTTGCTAATATTTTATTAAGTATTTTTGGTTTAACATCCATGAGGGATAATGGATGATAATTTATATTTTTCTGTTATGTCTCTGTCAGATTTAAGAATTGGGGTTATGCTGGCCATATAAAACTAACAGGGACTATTCTCTTCTCTATTTTTAGAAAGAATTTGTGTATATTATAGAATTGCTTTTTGAAATGTTTGAAAGAATTCATTAGTGCAATCATCTGGGACTGAGTTTATTTTCTGGGAAGAATATTGATAATAAATTCAATTTCTTAATAGAAATGGAGATATTCAAATTTTCTGTTTCACTTACTGTCACTTTTAGTAAGTTTCATTTTTCAATAAAATTATCCATTTCATCCAAGTTGTCAAAAATGTTGGTAAAAAATCATTGTGAATATTCTATTATTATCTTTCTAACATCACTCAGATCTCTGTTGATGTCCCTCTTTTACTTCTGATGTTAGTAATTTGTATCCTTTTTCCTTTTCTCTTGATCAATCCAGCAAGGGGTTTATCAATTTTGATGTTTCAAAGAAAAAAATTGGATTTATTAATTTACATTATTATTTGTTTGTTTTCTATTTTACTAATTTCCATTATTTTTAATTTTGTTCATTCTCCTTTCTCGGAATATTAATTACTTCCTTAGGGATCATTGATTTAAATCTTCTTTTCTAATGCTAGCATTTTAAGCTATAAATTTCCATCTAAGTACTGCTTTAGCTGTATTTTACAAATTATATTATGCTGTATTTTCATTATCATTCAGTTCAAAATATTTTCTAACTGCCCTTGTGATTTCTTTCTTAACTCATGGATTATTTAATAGTATATTGGGAATTTTTAAATATCTAGGGTTTACCTGGTATAGTGGCTTTGTGATGTGTCAACTTGGCTAGGCTCAACTACATTTTCTAGGATTTTCTTTTGTGTATGTTTCTACTTAGGGTGGGTGACATCAGGAGATCTATTCTAATTCTTGGGTAATTAAGAAGGTAGAAGGGAAGTAACAGCTATTTTGTAGCTGAGCTACTGATTCACTTGGCATGAAGCTGCAGCTGGGCTTGCAATTGTTCTATCATCTTTTGGATTTTCTTGCAGCCTCTCTGACTCATAAGTCAGGAGCGGGTGTTCAGTTTAGTGACAAAAGGTCCTGGCTCCTGTAAGATACCCTCAGTACTAGGTCAGAGGCAACAAGGATGGATAGAGGTTCCAGCTTACTCATGATCTACCCTTCGCGACTGTCTACCCTGTGGATATCAAGCTCCAACATTAGTCACAAGGGTAATATCTGGGACCACTCAATCAACCCTCACAATTGCATGAGCCAATTCCCTATAACAAATTCTTGTTTGTATGTGAATGTAATATGTGTATATATATATATATATGTTATACATATATATATAATTTACTACTGTTTGAACCTGCACTGGTACACTTAGATGTATTATTGTTAATAATTTCTAATTCCATTGTTATTAGATAACATACTTATATAATACCAGCCTTTTAAATTTATTCAGACATTTTATGGTCCTGAATTTGGTCTATTTTTATGAATGTACCATATGCTGTTGAAAAAAATACACCTTCATCAGGATTTTTTTTTTGGTCTAGTTGTTCTATCAGTTGCCTACAGTAGAGTGTTAAATCCTCGACTATGTGGAATTGTCTATTTCTCCAATTATTAATTTTTATTTTATATATTTTGAAACTTTATTTGGTATATACACATTTATATCTTCTTGATGAATTGACTCTTTTATCATTATGTAATATTCCTCTTTATTTCTGGTGATGTTCTGTTTTGAAATCTATTTCATCTGATATAAATACAGCTACTCCAGTCTACTTATGCATACTATTTATATGATATAAATTTTACCTTTGACTTACTTACAACCTATCTATGTCTTCATATTTAAAGAGTATTTCATGAAGATAGCATATAGTTAGAACTTGCTTTCATCATCCATGCTGACAACTGAATTCTAAATCCTTTTAATTGGGTTGTTAAGTCCCTTAACATTTAATATAATTATTTACATCACAATATTTAGGCTTACTATTTATTCTTTGTTTTCTCTTTGCCCTTCTCTTTTTTCTTTTCCTTTTTTTTTTTGATTAATTTTACTTCAGGATTCCATTTTGATTTATCTAGTGGCTTTTTAGTTATAAGCCATTGCATATTTTTTTGGTGATTGCTCTATGGATGACAATATTCATTCTTAATTTTTCATCAACCTTCACAGAAATCTTGCAACTGCAAAAATTCACTTAGTCTCATCAATCCATTAGGCTACAGTATTATATACATCTACACACATCATAAAACCTGAAAAAATCTCATAAGCTGTACTTTAAATATTCATATATATTTAAAAAAATTAATTGGAAAATTAAACTTTTATTATATTTACCCCCATATTTACCATTTCTATTAATTTTCTCTCCTTTTTGAGGAGTGAAGTATCAGCTGTATCATTTTCTATTAGCCTGAAGAAGTTCCTTTAGCACTCCTTGTAGTGCAAGTCTGACGAACTCTCTTAATTTTATCTAAAAACATGTTTATTTCACTTTTATTATGAAGATTCTTTTTTCTGGGTACACAATTCTATTTTTCCCAGTTTTATTAAAATATAATTGATGAATAAAAATTATATAATTGACAAATAAAAATTACATATATCTAAAATGTATGTGATGTTTGATATTAGTATACATTGTGAAATTATTACTACAATCAAACTACCATCCATCATCTCACAGAGTTACCATTTTTGTGTGCATGATAAGAACTCGAGATCTTTACCAACTTCAAGTATACAATGCATTATTATTAACTTTAGTCATCATGTTGGATATTAGGTCTTTAGAACTCATTCCCTTAATAACTGAAAATTTGTGCCTTTGACCAATATCTCCCCTTCTTCTCTACCTCTTAACTTTTGGAAACATCATTTCTTCTCTCTACTTCTGTGAGCTGAACCCTTTCAACCCTTAGATTCCATATATAAGTGATTTCATGCAACATATGTCTTTCTGTGCCTTGGCCTATTTCACTTAGCATAGTGTCCTCTGGTATCTTATGTAGTATTCTCACTGCCCTAAAAATCATCTGTGCTCTGTCTATTCATCATTTCCCACCATGACAACCACTGATTTTTTTTTACTGTCCCCATAGTTTTGCCTTTTCCAGAATGCTATATGGTTGGAATCACAATATATACCCTTTTTAATTGGATTCTTTCATTTAGTCATATGCATTTTCAGTTCTTCCATGTCTTTTCAGGACTTGAGAGCTCATTTTGTTTTTAGCAGTGAGTACTATTTCATTGTTTGGATATACTACAGTTTATTTATCCATTCATTTGCTGGAGGACATCTTCGTTGCTTCCAATTTTTGGTAATTATGAATAAAGCTGCTGTAAACATCCATGTTCAGGTTTTTGTGAACATAAGTTTTCAGTTCATTTGGATAAACACCAAGGAGAATGATTGCTGTATCATATAATAAGAATATGTGTAGTTTTGTAAGAAACCTACCAGCAATGAATTTGAGTTCTTGTTCTCCACATTTTTCCAGCATTTGGTATTGTCATTGTTCAGATTTGGGCTATTCTAATAGATGTGTAGCAGTATTTCATTGTTGTTTAATTTGCATTTCCCTGATGACATATACTTTACAGCATGTTTTCATATGTTTATTTGTAATCTGTATGTCTTCTCTGGTGAATAAATATATATTTTTTAATTTCTGTTATTACATTAGAATTTCCCATTGGTTCTTCATTACAGTGCCTATTTCTCCACTGAGATTTCCAATCCTAACATTTGCTACAAACCTATTTTCCTTTACTTCATTTATTTTAGACATAATTCTACTTTAAAATCTTTTAAAAATATGGCCACTTCTGTCCATTCTCCAAAGAAACAGGACATTTATTCAGTTTTGAAAGAAAATGCCTAAAGATATAAGGCTCTTCATATAAAGAGCAATGAACACATTCTTAAAATAATTTCTTGATACTTAATAGCTACTAATGTGTCCAATAAATTTTTTAAATGACAGACTCAATATGATCCCACAGTAACATTGAGATTCTTCTGCTACAGCTGCTTCCAGACACCTGACTACTCAATTCTAAAGGACTAACCACTCTATCTCCCTGTGATGGTAAGCTTTATTTGTCAACTTGGCTAGGCTATAGTACTCAGCTATTCAATTAAACATGAATCTAGGTGTTGTTGTAAAGATATTTTGTAGATCTGATTAACATCTACAAACAGCTGACTTTAATTTAAGTAAATCAGATTACCCTTGATAATCTGGGTGAACCTCATTCAATCAGCTAAAAACATTAAGAGTAAAACAGGTTTCACAGAAGAAAAAGAAATTCTACCTGTGGACTGCAGATTCAGCTCCTTTCCAAGGTTGTCTAGCCTGCCAGTCTGCCCAAGACATTTGTTAACACTAAAATAAGCACATGTGTAAAGAACATAGAGAAGGGAACCGTTATCTTTGGCTGTAGACATTTAGGAAAATTTCCAGGAAAGGTTATGTTGGGATTTGATGGGATTTGAACATTGTAGTGTCGTTCTTCTGGCAAAAGATGATAAAAAAGGCAATTTACAACTAGGTACTGACATATGTAAGACAAAGGAATGTGGAAAACCCTCTTTGTTCAGGGAAAGGTTCAGTGTGGTTGAAATGTAAGAGCAGGATGAAAATTGGCAAGAAATAGAAATGGAATGATAGCTTAAAACTTGGTCATAAACTCTAAGGTCCTGCTAAGGATTTTGAATTTTGTTCCCAGGGTGATCGGGAAACCCTAAAAGACTTTGGAATAGGGTGAGAGTATGCGCATATCTGTATAAATGGTTAATAGTTCGGCAAGGGGTAGGGATGTCAGTCATGCTGTTAATCACAGTGTATGGGTTTGTAGTTTTGTCTGTATTTGTTCTTGCTTTCCCTCTAGATTCAGTTTCAAGCCCTTTTTACCAGTTATGTCTCCCACCAAAGCCCATCTTCTCCATCTTTTAGAAATGTAGGGCAATACGTTGAGCCCAGAGCAACTGACAAGACTGGATGAATGTTATCTATTCGGGTTAAATTTAAATAGTAAATAAAGGCAGTTTGAGCCAGGTAGGTCCTAACCGTAGGTCTGGGCATGGAAATTCCAGCATTTGGACAGGTCAGGCATCAGAGATAATGATGTTTGTAAGCGAGTCACTGAAAAGTAACCTCTGATCCTAGAGCAAAGGCTGTTCACTCTCTGCCCTTTCTTATGCTCCAAGATCTGCATGGTGAAAACGAGGTACTGGGGAATGTGTCTGCAGTCTGAATTTCTAAATTGGACTTTGCCTTTTATTAAGAAAGGTGTATAGATACCAGGCCTTCCAGGGGGTTCTTACATTAGTCGTGCTTACACAGAGCATCCTAGATGACTCCAAGGCCATGGAAATTATACCTGAGAAGAAAGATACAGGGAAGAGCACATAGTCTGTTGTAAGTTATTAACATTATTACATAGTCCAAAAGAGAAGTAGTGTGAAGTGATAAAACAAGAACACTTAGAAGTGAGACAGCATGGGAGGAAATTAAATGGAATTACACAGGAAGTCTCCAGGTTTCAATATTATTACCAATAAGAGGAATGAAAAAGTTTTTTTTTTTTTCTTTTGAGTTGCATTGAGAAATTCTTCTTCCTGCTAAGAGCATCAAAGCCCTGCAAAGAAAGACACAAGGTATACCTGCTTAATGAGTAGAAAAGCAGGCATTTAAATACATACATTGTATGTAACATGCACAGAAAACAAGTGTTCTTGTTTTATCACTTCACACTACTTCTCTTTTGGACTATGTAATAATGTTAATAACTTACAATCATGTTCAACTACTCCCATTGTTGTCTATTATAGGACCTTGAGTTAGAAAACCTTTGCAGGCACAGGAATAGAGTGACCTTTGTTCTAGGAGGTTTAAGTCTTACCTTGGTTACTTTGGGGGCCAGGAGTGGCCAATCAGCTAAACATCCTCCTCAAGAAGGCTGGACTAAGTCCATGTCTTCCAGGGATGCTTTGTCCTAGAATCTCACTAAAGTTATCCCTTTATGAGTCTAATGAGACAGCCATACTTTTAAAATTTATTTTCCTCTGGTTGATGTTCTTTAGTCTAAGACCAATTATAAATGACCACTGTGGTAGTTCCTTACCCATCAGATAGAATATCCAAAGAGATATAACTTAGAGAAAAATAAAGAACTTGGTATCTAGGCCCATCTCTTGGATAGAGAAAAGCAGTGGAAACATATGGAAAAGTTGCCAGGAAAACCCCATTTTTCCATAATCAACAAGTTGACCATGAGTTTGGCTTGAATTTACTAGAGCACTCTAATTTCACAAGAATTTGCTTCCTAATTAGTCTAAAGAGGGAAGAAAGAGAGTTGTTTTTAGAGCCCTTGGCAAGGCATTCATCCACAATGGTTATGAACTGCTTATGAACTGGATTGAAGTGATTTCACCATTTTGTAGGTTTTGCCTAGTTGGAATGGGTTGGGTCGGGGGGAGCTTCAGTGTGTGGGTGTGAGTAAGCTGCTAATTAGCAGCTCCTCAGTAGTCTTCTCTGTCCCCATTAAAGGTAACTCCAGTTCCAAAAGCCTTGGAGTCATCTTTGGCTTCTCTCTTTCTCTCATACTCCTTATTCCATCTATCTGCAAATGCTGTCAGCTCTACTTTTCAAATATATCACAAATCCAACCACTTCTTCTCACTTAGACAGCCACCACTCAAGTCTAAGCCACCATCCTCTCTTAACTGGGTTATTGCAAAAGCCATCCATACAGTCTCTGTGCTGTTTGCTGCCAGAGTGAATTTTTTCAAGTATGAGGCAGATCACATCATTTTCTTAAAACCCTCCAGTGGCTTCCATCCCATTTAGAATAAAAGCCAAAATCTCCATTTCATTTCTATGCTTTATTTTTCTTCATAGCACTTCTGTCCAACTGGCATATATATTTTATTTATTGTTTATATCTCTGAAAAAAATGTTAATTTCCACAAAGTCATGGATTTTGTTTTGTTTGATTCTGTACCCTTAATACCCAGAATACCTGAAATGGAAGAGGAACCCAATAATTATTTGTTGACTGGACAAATCCTCTGAGGATTAAATGGAATAATGTGCATAGTGTACATGGCAATGATAGATGTTCAATTTCTATCCTCATCCTCCTCCTTACATTGATTACAATACAATGTCTGCCATAATAATAGTTTGGAATGGCATATCACTATGCAAACATAAGCAAATTCCCCAAGAAATTCGTCTTAAGTCATAGATGGGTGATTCATATAACATTATTTATAGAATAGAAGATTATTCAAACATATCTGGATATATCCTTTGAACAAAATAATAAAACATTTGAGGATTTTATATATAATCCAGGCTGCATAAGTGGTAGCAGTGGCAAAAAGTAAACTGAAAGTTCAAATATCTAGATTTTACTGAGAATAAGCTGTGGGAAGGTCTCCTCTTATGTGGTAAAACTGAAAATACTTGGGTTCAAATCCCAGCCTACCTCTGATTACCTGTGTTCCTTGGGCAAAAAATTGTAGATTCTCAGAGCCTCATGTTTTTAATCTAGAAGTTGGGGTTATGATATTCTCTCTGGCTGTTTTAGGGATTAGAGAAATAATACGTGTGTACAGATGTATCTGAGATCTGAGATCTGAGAGTTTAGCTGATGGAAAATAACAAAAGTTAATGTTCACTGACAAAAAGTCTTGTCCATACCCTGTTTTTTCTTCAGCTGTAAACAACTATTAAAGGGAGGTATGGTCACCTGGAATAGGTCTTGCCCTGTGTGTGTGTGTGTGTGTGTGTGTGTGTGTGTGTGTGTGTTATACCCTCCTTTTGTAATAAAAACAGTTGCCATCTGTTGAGAGCTTACTCTTGGCCAGACACTGATTCTCTCTTTTGATATCTTTAACCATTGTAGGAGGTATATATAGTTACCATTGTCCAGATGCAGAAACCAAGGGTTGGAGTGATTAATTTCCTCAACCAACATTACATAGCTAGTAATTAGTAATTGGCTGAGCATCTCCTGACATCGTGCCCTGAGCTGTGTTCACTGCTCTACACAGTAATCAGTGTGAGAGTTGGAGCCATCCAGGAGCCTAACACGGCTGCTCTGCCTGTAGTCTGGTTTCTTCTCTTCACCAGAGTATAAGCTCCTTCAAGTAGCAAGTCTCAATGATTCCTCCCTGTAATCACAATACCTAGCATTGGGTATGGTGCATGGTATGTGCTTGAGAATTGTTTGCTGATTGACTGAATGGGCCTAAAATATTCATCAGATAGCAGGGAGTTGCTGGACCTGTACAATCGGCTCAGGACAAGCCTTTTCAGGTTGTACAAGAGCAACCTGGGCATTGCGACCCTTGGCAAAACCGAAAGGCATTCATGATATCATCTGGGGGTCTACCTAACACAAAGCTCTGTTGCCTCTCCTTAGCCAGCTCAGTACTTGCTGCTCAGAGCCAGGCCCATAACCTAAGAACATTCTGTAGATTATTACATCCCTGGTAAACTCGATAGACCATTTAAATGTAAAGGAACCTATTTTAGCTCAGGTCCTGGACACATGGTTTATATTTGACACCAGGTATTATGAAAAACAATAATCATAAAAACTAGCACTCATACAGAAAATTACATTTTTCAAAGTGCTTTCACATCAATCTCTTCTAATTCTCACAATAATTGTTCAAGGTAGTTCTGATTCATCTCCTTTCACATTTGAGTGTCCTGGGGTTCAGAGAGAGTAAGTGTCTTGCCAAAGAACACACAGATAAAAACAATGACTTTGCTTATTCAGAGTCTGCTCTGGACCATATGCACTGCTGAGCATGTCACTTGCATTATCTCTTTTAATCTTCACAATGGTCTTATGACATAAGTAACACTGTGTTTCATATATTTCATATGAGAAAAGTGAAGCTTAAATTTCTTGAGGTTGCACAATTGGTAAGAGATGAAGCCAAGATTAACACTCAGGCCAGAACCTACCCACTTGACAACTCTGTTATGCTGCCCCAGTGTGATGCAGTAACTTTCATTTTCTGACTGTACAAGCAACAGCAGCTTGGAAATCCGTGGATTAATCTCAAGTACCGCACTCCTTGATTTTCTTCCTCTTAGTTAAATCTTCCATTTGAAAATTTCTTGACTACCACCTGGCTTCTAGTAACTCTGGGTGGAATTTCTATAAGTGATTTTTCTTAAAATCATTTCACTCTCTTCTAATTTATCTTATGCCATAATGAAAAACCTACCTTCCTAAATACGGTTTTCATTATGTCATTTGCTAGTTCAAGACAACAGATAGCTCCTTATTCTCTACTATACGAAATCTAACTTCTTAACCTAGCCTTTACCTAATCATCCCATTGTATTAGCAACTTGTCCCTAAAACATATCCTTTTTATCAGCAAGGTCCTCCTTCCCTCAGAAGTCTTTTCTTGCTGCCCTAAAACATTCACCTCGCAATGGAAATATAGTATAACAATCATATTATATAGGTTCTATAACATACACCTATATATTAATGTTAAAATATTGTCCTTATTTCCTCTCCATTTTGAGATGGTTTGATGAATATTTCATCAGTGATGGGCATCTGCCAGAACATAAAGATTTAGTCCCTTATTCCACTTATATTCAGGATCAAGAGGATACTGAATGTATCTTGTATTATGTCTTAGTTTTCTGTCTTCTCTTTTTAGCTAATAAGCTCCTTGAGAGCAGAGACCATATCTTGTGCTTCCTCTCCATTCCCCATAGGACTTATCTAGGCCAGGGCTGCCCAGAGGAGAGAGTACAATATATGGAAGTTTTTATATAATCAAGATGATCTGAAATACTGCAGCAATGCATTTTGGGGGACAATTACCTCTTGGGTGAAATAAGAACAACCCAATTCACCCAATATTAGCTCTCTGGAATGCAACCCTTCAGCCTGACCTTTTGGTAACCCCCAGCTTCACAGAGCCCGTTGATCACCTGAAGCCTCCTTCACTTATCTTCCCAGTAAATCATTTCACTCAGTGTTCCCACCATCCTCTCAAAGCAGGCAGGAAAGACTGTCCTAAAAGAGACACATCAAAGAAGGAAAATACTCTCACCACAATAACCAGTTTATGTTCTCTGACAGAGCAAGCAAGTAGATTTTCCAGCAAGCCTCGAGAGTCTGCATCACTCTATAGTGAGAAAGACATTTAGGGAAAGAATAAAACACTGCATAAGGTTCCTGGCATGTGGAAACCCACAAAATATTCTCGCCCAATTAAACATTTAATGGGGCCATTTTGGAAAAGCTGCTGTCTTTGGTCGTAGTTAGTGTTTTCACCTCATCAAAGCCTTCATTTAGGGGTCATAATGCCTGGAAACATCTTGACCACTCGCCCTTTCCCTGTCTTCCTTGCACTGTGATATCACATGTTTGGTTAATGGATCATTTCTCACAAAGCTTTCCTCCTCAACTCTTGCCCCTCCCTCTTGCCGACCGCTCAACCTCCAGCGTGCTTAATAAACGTTATCTGATTTAACCTTCACAAAACCAGTGAGATAGGTTTTGTCATCCTCATGTTACAGATAAGTAAAATGAGCCTCAACGATGATGAGGTAGAGCTGGGCTTTAAACCCTGATCCATCTGACTCCGTACGATCTGGTCTTTTTAACTAGCCTACCAAGTTGTACGAGGTGACTAGTTGTTTTTTAGATATGTAGAGGATTCCCATCTGAGATTGGAATAAACAAATTCCCCTCCATCCCTTAGCTGGCAGCCAATGAAAAGCCAAGAGAGATTAGTGGACTTGCCAGTGAAAAACACTCCATGAAGATCAGTTGTCTTTCAAACTGGTTCACCCGGGAACTGGTTCAGGCCAATGAGGAGGCTAAATTATAAACAGCAATAAAATAGTTCAGTTATGGGTTAAATCAAATATAAGTTAGTTTATTCTGCCAATCTTGTAGAAGAGTGGTTGCTCCAATTAAAAGAAAAACCTTGGGTAACAAAAGTACACAGATCGGTGCCTGACCCATGGCTAGAGCTTAATACATATTCATTTAATCTCATTGACATTCTGCAACAGTTGCTCACAGAGGATAGCATACATTTGGCCTGTTCCATATTTTAGATGCCATGTTGACACCACATTGATCCCCCGAAAATAATAACTATTTGACTGTCTGGAAAGGTAGGAAGCCTAATAAACTAGGGCAGGCTGGCATCGTGGTAGTCATGAGTAGGTCCAGAAAGTGATGTGAGTCTTCTGCTATCACCCACCTGGGACCACACTGTCAAGTAAGAGCTGAAAGAAAAATGTCTGCAGCGTCTAGTGAAAATGGTCTGTTACAATTGCCCTCCGTTAAGTATTTGTTCCCATTAGAGAGTGGGTCAGGAGGCAGCCTCTGAACTGAGAAGAAAGAGGTCTACCTGGGATTTATGGTCTGGTGTTCTCCCATCTATTAGTCAAAGAGCAAACTGACTTTCTTTTTCCTCCCACACAAATTGCCTTTTTGCCTTTCTTCTCCTTCTATTAGGAGGCCTGACTCTGTCAGATAATGAGATTTGAAACATCTGATTGTTCCCCATGAAACCCTTGTGGAGGACAGCATCCTTCCAAAAAATGACTTACTCCTGCAAAAAATACAAGATGGTAACTTAGAAACTTAGTTGATGAAAATGTCCTTGATGAGAGAGTTTAAATAGTTGCAATACTTTATTTTAACACTGTTTCCTCCTGTTACTTCTGGGTGAGAGCACCATCTCTGACCAGGTGGCATGACATCTACCAATTTTTTCCAAATCACCAATAGAGTTGCATCCTTCAAAGTGAGAAGCAACATAGTCCAGGAAGAAGAATTCTAAGAGTATTGATCAGAGAAAAGTTGCTACTGCTGAGAAAATGATCGAGAATGTCATGAAGGAAAAGGAAGGAATTGGGGGCTTGAAAGTAAGTCACACTGAATTCTCCAATAGTTACATGGCTTTGGGCAAATTATACTTGACCTCTCTGGAGCTATTTTTTGCACTCCCATTCAGTAAAAATGACTAGGATACTATGCATGAGGGGGAAAAAAATTTTATGTAAGCTATTATACATATGTTCTTAAAATCTAATAAAAATTCAGTAACTCAAACATATCAACCTATTTGACCTAAGTAAACCACTATTTTTCAAAACACAGAGCTTTATGCCAAGGATCGTTACATTAGCAGAAAAGAGTTGTTTTGCCTCAGAAGCTTCTGGTTAAAAAATAGCTGGTAGGGAGCAGGTGGCAGAATCTAACATGATTAGCAGACCAGTTTAGAAGATAACATTCAGCTATAATTAATAATACTGTATTGTATAATTGAAAATGGCTAAGAGAGTACATTTTAAAAGTTCTCATCACAAGAAAAAAAAAACTGTTTATGTGGTGATGGATGTTAACTGAACTTATTGTGGTGATCATTTCACAGTATACATGTATGTTAAGTTAATTTGTTGTACAACTTAAACTAATACAATGTTATATGTCAATTATATCTCAATAAAACTGGAGGGAAAAAAAAAAACATAACATTTGATGTTTCTTCTTTTGATTGCTTTGCTTATATCTTAACCAGGCAGGGTGGGGGGAATTTTTTTGTGGTAGACTTTTATACTACCAGAGAGCAAATTTATGAAATTAATTCCCTGTGATATCTTGTTTCCTGCTCTTTCACATTTGACAGTAACAAACTTTTGTTTGTTTGTTTGCTTCATCCCTCTGGCATAACAAGATATCATACTGGCATGTTAAAGAGGGACCTCATAATGTGAGGGTGCTTACTTGTTTATACTCTTCAGAGTGCTAATTACCATGAGTATAAAATCCTAACCAAATAATTTCTAATGCATTTATAGGAAGCCCAGAGAAATTCTTTTAATAACAGGAAATAGTAGATGAAAACAATTAAGACATCAACACAGACGTTCTGTTTACGCATTGATATTGCCAGTGTTAAAGCAAAATACGAAGTAAATCGGTCCCTCACCTCTCTTCATCCCCAGCCAAGAAAAGAGATTTTACATGAGATGTGGCCTGAGATCTCATGAACCCTGGGGACAGTCTCAAGAACTCTGGGGACAGATTTTACATGAGATGTGGCCTGAGCTTTCCCATGAACCCTGGGGACAGTCTCATGAACTCTGGGGACAATTTTAAAGGAGAATTACCCTTGCCACTTCTTATGAAGCTTTGTAGTTTTCAAAAGGTTTTCTCATATGATCTTAAATGACTTTTATCACAATTTGCAAAGAAAGGCAATTTTGTAAAGAAATGGAAACACAGTGGCAGGACATTGTCATTTGCCCACCCTCACCCAGCCAATAAGTGGTAGACCCAGCACTAGCTTTCTAATTCCATCCTACCCATCCCCCATACCCAGAAGTCTAGAGGAAACAAAACACCCATTGGTTACTTACATAAAACTCAGGAACTAACTCTGAAGGGTAATTATGTAGCAAGCATAAATGAAGGGCTTCCTGGATATTATATTTAGGAAAAAGGAGATGTGTTATTAAATGACTTCCTAAGAAAAATGTGTAGAAACTCTAAGGAACTGTAGGGATTTATAAATCCATACTCTAATCCAGTTTCCCAATACTGCTAGCATGAATCTTATGATAAAGTTGCCAATGTCTTAGTAGTTTTTTTTTTTCTTCCAGTTTTCAACTCACAGAATTCTAGACAGGAAAAAAACTTTTCAAATTTCAGAAGAGAGAGTAGCATTAAATATAGACTCATTGTATGGATTGCGTTGAATTTGAACAAAATCAATTTAAATGTTTACAGTGTTGTTTGAGTGGATAGAATTTTAATGTTTTGCTTGGTGCTATCATCTTAAGTTAGAAGGGAAAAAAAGGAAAGCAGAAGTGTACAGAGAAATGTAGTATAATAAACTCTAAATGTAATAATGAAATTCAAGTTCAGTATGTTTCACTATTAAATAAGCTAGATGACAAATGTGATTCAATGGCTGAAAATTATTACAAGTTGAGTCTATTGGGAATAAAATTATGAGACGCTCAACACATGTATTTGTTCTTCCAAAGTGCCTGGATGATCCACTATGGGCCAAGTACTGAGTGGGGCGAGGAAGAGCCTATCACTGCCCGATGGAGGAGAAAGGACACATGATACACATTTACATACATGTAAATTAGACATTGAATTCCACAGCCAGAATGGTTCTTACAGATCAGGAACACGGTTCCCACTTTTCAGAGGAGAAAAAGTTTGAGGCCTAAAGTGGATGAATGCCATGCTCAACAATCTAAGTGGCAGAGATGGGACTAGAATCTGGAAATTCATATTCTCAGTGACTACTCTGTCATACAAGACAATGTACTGTATTTTCTTTTTACACGTATTTCCATTCTCAAAATCTTATGGAATGAGTATGTATTACTTTCATGATTAGAAAGAAGTTGTTTAATGAAGGAAAGATATACTGTAAAAGGCATAGAGAAGGTAGGCACCCTAGGTTGTGGAGTGTTCAGGAAGAAGATGAGTTTGGAATGAGAGAGTATAAGAGGAAAGAGATGGTGATGGAGATGGCATTGAAGGTAAAGGAAAGATGAGATGCAGTGAGCGGTGGAAACATAGTAGAGCAAAGACAGCAGGACCAGAGCATATAGAGTGCATTGCGGACCTTTGCAGAAGAGTATTGACTGGAGGTCTTTGAAGGATGACTCATTCCCCCATATGTCTTACTACTTTGGTATATTATGGATGTTTAATATTCTGGAAGAAAGAGAAGGAGGAAATAGAGTGAAAAAGGGAGAGAGAGAGGGAGGGAGCAAAGGAAAAAATATATAACAATAAGGGGAAGTTGAAACCACGTTGTAGAGATTTTGCACTGTTGATTCTTGGAACTTAGACAACTTATGAAATTATATGAAGTTATTAAAGGCTTTTGATCAGGGAAGCCACTTGATTTGGATTATGTTTTAGAAAGAGCATTATGGCAGCCAAAAAAAGAGATAAATTTGAAGACAGAAAGACTGGAAATATGGAGGTTTGATGTTTCCAGAACTTCTCATACTGTTGTTTCTTATCTCTTACTTTTGATATTTTGGTTACAGTTTCCAGTGCTGAATCAGCAAACTGTTTTGAACATAGATACTCAAAAGATATTTTGAATTACTTTTTTCTTTAATGTTTTATAAGTGTTTAGTTTGAAAAAATGGTTTAGAATTAGCTTAATTGATTATACTAAATCTGAATCAAAATTGTGTGTTTAAAAGCTACAGTTTATTTTTTTAAAAAAACATAGTTAAGTAAAAATATCAACTTTTAGATGACTAAAAGCTCAGTCTTTAAGATAAAACCACACTGAAATGTCTTAAAAGCCCCAAGTATGCTATTATCAAAATACAGAGTTTATATAGTTTTTTAAAAGCACCAAAGTTTTTCCTGCACAGAATTCTAAAAAATAATATTTTCCAGCCATACTAATGAACATGGAGAACTAAGAGAAGACAGATTCTCTAGCTGGTGACCGGCATTCTGATCTCCACCATAGTTTTCCACACTACAGTTTTCATGGAATGAAATCTCCAGAGACAAAATCTCCATAAAGTCAACCCCACAAATGGCCAATGGAGTGTGGAATTACATAACACCTAGGCTCTGCTTCAGTTAACAAGAGGGAGGATGATATGTAATATATAGAGATGAAACCCCAGGCTTTTGGAGGATAGGCTGTAAAGCTCTGGGGTTGAGGAGAATAAGGGATGTCCTGAATCCAGGATGGTAAATAAGGTAGAGTGAAAACGCACGAAATAATTAAGCAACAAAAAGGGAATGAGCAGACAAAAGCAAAACAGTGAGAGACAGATCTATAGAAATTACCAAATCAACCATGTGGCCTTTAGAACGAAGGGATCATTCATGTGTTGGAAAAGATTAAGTGAATCTGCAAGAGCCATAAAACCTCACTTTGCTGGAAAGAATTGAAAGCTGCACAAGAATTCAGCTAGCACACCGACAAATATCTGGTGATATTACCAGGAGTTCAAAGATGCTCTTTAGTGAAAATCTGGTACATTTGGGAAAGATGGCTTAGGAGCTTTTAGGAACAAGACACATAACAGCAACTTGATAAATACAAAAAAGGAAGTTGATGGTGAAGAACTTATCACAGAGGGGGTTGGGGGGAACATACCTGAACTAATAGAAGTTGAGAACATAAATCATCCAATATAATTAATGACGATTTCATACTACCTTATTGAACTTTTCAATAAGTCAACTCTTCAAAACTATCAGAAAAGTTTTACATGTAGTGTTCTTCATCTGAGAAAAATAATCTGTTTCAGGATACTTCTCACTTTTTTTTTCATTCAGTCAGGTTTATTTTCTCCTACTTGCATTAGAATGTTATCGATAAAGTCTGCTCCATTCATCATTATTCTACAGCAAAGGCACTGTTCACGTACCAGGTCTTGCCTTAACCACAGAGAGATACAACGGAAATGGGATTAAGAAAATAACACACACACACACACACACACACACACACACACACACACACACACAGAGAGAGAGGGGTAGAGAGAGAGAGAGAGAGAGAGAGAGAGAGAGAGAGAGACCGAGAGAGAGAGAGAGAGAGAATAGTGTAAAACTCTATTTGTAAAAATAAAGGATTTTAAGTGTTGTTTTCAGGTTTCTGATAGTATCTCTTGAGAGAAATAATATTAAAAGCTCATCTGCCAAAGCAAGTGACTAATTATTTGGAACACAATAAATATAAACAATGAGGCTAGAGTTCAGACTAAGGAAAAAGAGAATATAGGTACTTTCTTAATGTCAGGATCAGACAAGTAGTAACTCAGCAAAACAAAACAAAAGAAAAACCCCAACAAGAAACCATAATGGCTACAATTAGAAGAGGCCACCCATGATGACACATCTGGAGAGGACTCAGATGATGTGAATAAAATATTTAGTCAAGATGATGCCAAATGGTCAATGAAGTTGTATTTGAAAAGAATTTAAATCTAGAGGATTAAGAAAACTCAGGAATCTCCACAGAAATTTCTGCTGTGGTCAAAGGCATTGCTATGGGTGGTGGAGATTATGTTCACACCCGGGTTTCTCTCGGAGCTGTCCCTTCAACAGGACACACAGGTATATTCATCATTACAATAACCATTGTCTTAGAGCAGACAAAGCATGGTGAAGGGTGCAGAAGATAAGGATTTCATTCTTAGGTTTCTCCCCAACCCTCTCAGTTTGGTGTCCCTCTCAGTTCAGTCATTAACGAGATGGGCAGATATGTCACACTCAGGTAATGCACAGAGGTTAAATAGCCTGCTGCCACCTGTCCCTGATTAAGAACTATCGTTGCGCTTGGAACAACTTTGAAAGTATTTCTCCAGGCTGGGCAGTGAATACACTCATCTGCCATGGTTGATAGCTGCCCTCCTGTCTGAGTCAATGTCCTCACTCAAGGTAGTTTTATACTAACATTCTTAAAGGAAGGATTCTAGCATCCCAGAGGTAGCAATAAGCCAGGAGAGAAACGTGGAGTCCCAGTAAAGGGGAATAAAGGTGTTTTTCCAAAGACATATTTAAACTGATGTACAAAAGGGACACCCAGTCTTGCACACTGCCAGGCATACAGTACTGAGCTGATGTCTCATATCCACAGTTCAGATAGGCATGTTGGAGCCTCAGCAACGAGCCCACAAACAACCTTCCTTCCTTCTGAAATTTCCTTCTTGCATACTCATCACTTATGGCCTAATATTTCCCAGCCTTCAGGGCTTAGCTCAAGTGCTACTTCTTGCAGGAAGCCTTCCCAGCTTTATGTAGCCAGGTTATATTTCTCTCTTCTCTCTATTCCTCTGACCTATGCTTGTCCTGCAACCTATGTGGCATCTTCTTTAAACTCAGCAGTGTTTAGAAACTCAGATCTGGAGCCAAACTGCTTGGTTCATAATCTTTCCTATGTGTTGCAGTTTCATTGCTTGTAAAGTAGGATAATAATAGAATCTATTTAGCTGGGCTGTTGTGAGGACAGAGTGAAACAACCTTCTTAAAGTGTCTTGTACATAATAAGAGTTATATAGGTGTTTACAACTACAATTATTATTACTAGTAGTATAAATCTATACTTCTCGGCCACTTCTAATAGACAGTAGCTCCTTGAGGTCAGGATCTGTTCTTGATTAGTTTTGTCCCACCCAAAGAATAGCACAGGGCTTAGGACATAATCACATGAATAAATAATGAATGTAACATTCATTAGTTTTTTTAAGATGTTTGTATTTTAAGAGCAGAGGTTTTATGCAGCAAGGGAGGGAGGCAGGCAAGACCGGGCAGCAGGAGCTGAGAGAAACGGCCATTCTCCAGGCCAGCTTCTGCCAAAGCAGTCAAGGATTCAAGGAGCCAAGTTAAATGGATTGGCCAGATTCAGACAAATGTCACCATCAATGGGGCTTAATCCATTAGAAAGACAGTAGCAGTGAGAAGCCACTATAGAAACAGAAACTGAATGTAAGACAGAGCTATGAGAATGGTTTGCAGGGCCCAGGAGCCAGGAATATCCAGAGCAATGGTCAGAAAGATATGTATTAAAATTCTGCCTCCACATGTGGCTAGTTATGTGACAGTGGGCCAGTGTGTAAGCTTATCTGCAAAATGAGAAAAATGATACCTAACATTCAGGATTGGCAGAAGGATTAGCAATAAGTAGCTGGTCAAATGTTGAACCCATAGCAGATGCTCAACAATTGGCATTGATTCTTGTTATTGTTATTGTTATACTTGGCAGGCTAGAGAGCGGCCTGTGAGCATAAGATTCAATTCCAAGTCCTAGGGATGGTGAGCCTGGCACAGCCTGAGATGATGCTGGACAGGACAAGGATGGACTCAGTCACTACCGCTGGCAAGGATTGAGAAAGCAGAGGCAACGGCTTCACTCAGCCCTTCCATCTTAACATCTTTGCATACAAATTGACCATACAAATATTCTTTGATCCATTCCCCAAGAATAGCTCCACCTTCATTACTGGAATCACCCAACCAGAAAGCATAATCCTGTGATGCTTCCTTTGAAGGTAAGTTAAGCTGGGAACTGGGGAAAGAATAGGACAGAAAAAGGGAAGCCAGTTAAAGAGTAGAGATATTTGGGGGAATGAGAGAATACTTGAGTTGAAGTGATATAATTCCACAATAGCTTGCTGAAAAATGAGAAAATCACTCAATACACTTTGCCAAACAGCTGCTTTGATTGATTTTTTTTTTAAACCCTGAACCAACCAAGTTGTCCAGTTGTCAGAATTGCACAGCCGAAGCCACAGACTGTGTTGCTTTCAGAAATAATGGATGGCTTGAAGCAAGCACTTCTAACAGGCCAAAGGATGGCAGTAAGAATTCTGTGGGGAAAGGTGGAGGAACAAAAATAAGCAGATTTTCCAAAGCTATCTCTAGCTAGGTATCACCGAAAAACCCTCGAGTTCATTAAGACTTAGTACAGATTATATTCACAGTCACAAACAAGGAGGGACCCCAAAGAGCACAGAAGAATTACAAGTATTTTTCCAGCAATCAGATTGCACTGAGTTGGGGCTGGTTAGAGGTTCCCGGAACCCGTGACTTAAAGATATCATTCTTTTATTTTGGATATTAGTAGTTAACAGACTTCTGAGCTTTTTTTCCCCCCTTTACTTTTTTTTCTAAAAAGACATGGGGCTGTGATAAAAATTAGCTTAACATAAAAGGACAGGGCATCGTTACCTCTTGTTTTTTTCCTTCTTCTAAGTTACTTGTCAAGTCTTCTCCTGTGCATTAAAATGCACCCACATTTTGAACTGGTTGCCAAGAACTAAAACTGAAAAAGGAGGTGCGGAGGGAGGCTAGCCTTTTGGGGCAGGATGGCCAACAGAAAGCCATCGACCAAATTACAGGTGTCTCCTCATTCATCTGCCCAGCCCTGAGGCCTTTGTATGCTCTAACTTCATATGATTGCATATTCCAGGGAAAATTTAAAAACACATAAATTTTATTCTATCAAAGTAACTCATGTTCACATTTTAAAAATCAAATACTACTAAATGGTCGGTCTATAATGAAAAATTGCATTCCCTTGGCTTACCCCACAGTCTGGCCCCAGGCAACAACTTGAAACACTTTGGTTATTTCTTCTGGTATCTATCTCCACATCTCTAATAACATACTCTTAATACTTTCCTCTTGATTCATCCTTTGAGGGTATTATTTATTAATTTCCTGGCATTTTAGTTGATAATTTAGCTCTCTTATAGCACTTCGCCTCTTCTTCTATTCTCCCAATGTAGACATGGTTTCCGTTTTCTATTTTGGGATAATGAATCACCCCAAATTTCGTGGATTAAGGAGATAATGATTTATTATTTCTTGTGATGCTCTGTACCTGCTGGGTGGTTTCTCTGCTGATCTTACCTGGTTTCACTTATGTGACTGCATTCAGCTGGTGGACTGGCTTGGAAGCAGGACTCAGCTGGGGATTTCAATCAGAGCTTCCTGGTTCCCCTCCACGTGTCTCACTTGGGCTTCCTCAGAGCATGGCAGACTCAGGCAGAATTCTAAGAGGAAAAATTTCAAAAGCTTGGAAGGCTCTGGCATCACTTCTACCACACTGAATTGGTCAACGCAAGTGACAGGGCAAGTGACACTCCAGGGGAAGGGAAATCAACTGCAACTCTTAATGAGGAGAGTGGCAAAGTCTCACGGCAAAAGGCATGCAGGATGAGAGAGATGTAGAAACAACTAAACTTAACTATATCTAAATCCATTTCATCAATATCAGTATTTACATTTTGTTTAAATATTATACACGGCGGAGCCCAGTGACAATAGTGATGGTTCAATTTTTCACAATGTACTTATTCTTCTTAGAATTGATTATTACCTTGTTTTGTTTGCTTTTGGCATGAGTAGTCTGCAATGTACCTATCCTTACTTTCTCCATCATATCAATCATATGTTCACTTTTAGAGTATATCAGACTGCCAGGAGAACCTCTTTCCCAAAGGTTTCTAATACAATCTGGAATGACTTCTGTCTAGATCTGCTACATAGTTGTCATCTTGTGACTTCTCTTCACCACTTTTCTGAGTTGAGTTTCTCTTTTCTGGCTGCTTCTTCCTTTAAAATAAAAAACTCTTTTATTTTTCATATCTCTAGTAGCTTGCTAATAAAGGTAGGGGGGTAATAAACATTTTGAGCTCATTTTTTCAAAGCATCTTTAATCTCCAAGATTAAAAAAGAAAATCTCTGGGACACCAGGCACACAAAATTGAAATTATGACTTTACAACAGCAAGTTTTCATCCCATTGAAGAAGAGTGGGGTCAGTTTCCTGAGGTCAATGTAACTGTATAGGGAGCTCTAATGAGTGGAGAGTTTAAAGGATATATATAAAAAGGGGAAACATTAAAGGTGAACAACTGGTCAGAAAATAATAGATTTACGTGACTCTTGTAAGTGTGAAGGACAGCCACAAGGATATTTTTCATTTTGTGAGATGCAAGAAGGAAGTATTAAAACTAATGTCATAATTTTTATATGAAAACATATAATGATATAATTTTTAAAAAACCTGAACTTCACAATCCATTTTTTGTTTTTATGTTTAAAAGAGAATATTGTCAATGCTAGAAAGGGCAGACAAAACATGGATTTGAGGAGACATCCCACTATTCACTGATAGTTTATTTTCTCCTTCTGGATATAGTGGAGGATTATCATTACTGCCTCTTAAAGTCTGGTTTGACCATACAACTTGCTTAGGCCATGAAATGTCACTATAAGTGATATGTATCATTTTGAGTTTGAAATCACAAGTTGTCTGTGCATAACTTTCCAGTGAAGTCTTCCAGATATCGTGATCATGTAAATCCAATTTGATACTTAAATGCAATACTGAGATTATTGATGTTATTTGTTACTGCAGCATAACATAGTCTAATCCAACTAAAATGAGAAAAGTAGAGCCAAACACTGGCGAAAAAATCATAAGAAAACATCAGGATGTTTTTAATGTATTTCCTGGCCTAGAAAAGTTACATACCAAGCAATATATATATTCATTAAAAGCATAATCCTTGGAGTCAGAGACCTAGCTTTGAACCTTGACTTTACTACTTCCTATCTGGGTGAACTTGGGTAAATATTTAGCTCTTTTAGTCCTGGCTTCCTGATTTATAATTTAGGATATTAATGTCTACTTCATAGATTTGGGATAATTAGATAAGATAACATATATCAGGTATCTAAGCAGTATTTATACATTGCAGCTTTTCAGTAAATGGTGGTAGTTGTTATTGTTAAGAAAACTTCCCAAATGTATCATTAAAACTCTGCCAGAAATCTTGGAAGAATTAAGATAGACATAGTATCATTCCTTACAAAAGGATTATGCTATAAAAATATGTAATGTGTTTAATGTCTATCCCAAGTAGTTTTATGGAACAAATGATAAAATTGAGTATTTGTGAATGACAGGAGGTAGGAAAAAGACAGGAGAAGGAAAAAGAAACATGAGAGAAATAATATGTTCATGAAACAGGTTTACTGCAAGCTTTTCTTTTTGAAAATAAGATGGTAAGAATGGTACATTTGGGGAAAACTACAGCTATAGCATACCTGACAACACCAAAACATTTTATAATGCTTCCCTTTAAAAATTATTGATAAAAGTACAGAAATGAGAATATCTTTGCAATGTAGTACAATAGATTTATAACTGAAAGGACCGATACTGCTACATGTCAGTGGAAGCATGATATGGGGCTCTGTCTCGGCATTCATTTTTCATTCATTCACTCAGAATTATTTACTGAACACCTACTATATATGAGGTATTACGCTAGGCATGGGAGATGTGGCAAAAACCAAACATGCTGTTGTTAATTTATTCAAATAGAAGATTTAGATGAAAGCATAGAATGTTAAACCAAATTCTCTTTCACACAAAATTGGCTAGGGAGTCAATACACTGAGAAGAATGATCCAGATTAAAAATGATGTCAACAGATTATAGCAGTAGATCAACTAACTCTAGCATTTAGTCATGCTACTCTTGAGAATTTATTTAATCTCTCTGAGCTTTAGCTTCCTTGTAGATAAAATGTAAGCAATGATATATGCTGATTGATTTGTCCTGAATTTTAAAGATAACGTATGTAAAGAATATAGCACAGTACCTGGAATATATTAGTTTTTTTTTTTTTAATATGGAAAGAATCTTTCCACAAAGAGTCACTTTTTTTCATGTATGCAAGGATTCTCAGAATGTACCAGAAGGCCAAGAAGTAAAGTGAATGGTTCAAGGTCAAAATTCCTCTATATTCACAGAGGAATTCCTATTCCTGTTATTTTAGGCTAGTTACAATTATTTCAAATCAATATTACTTTTTTTTTTTAACTTGGCGATATTTCTTTTACTGAGAAATTATCTTACCCTATCAAGAAGATGCTTTTCTGTAACCTATCACAGGTTAGATGAAGAAAAGTATGAACAGCATGAGCAGCCTTTTCCTTGGCAACTCAAAGGACGAATAGGCTGAATGAAGTGAAATAAAGTAAGACTAAGCATCTGCTCTGTGGTCCTCCTTTCTTTAGTGAGGAAATGGGTTCAGAAGTGTTAAGTGACTTTCCAAAGCACACTGGTAAATACTAGAAACAAGACTCGGGTCCAGGTCTCCGTGATTCCATTTCCTGTGCTCTTTCTCCTACATCGCGATGCCTCTGGCATGTTTTTCTGCCTGTGATGAGCCACAGAGTCCTTAGCATTTCCTCAAAATTATCCACTCACTAAGTGTATCTTACTTGGCTAATTCCCACCCCCAAGAGAACAGCCTCGTCTGTGGGGCCTTTTCTTTGTTATGTCAATATAATAGCAATGCAAAGTTTAGGCAATAAATTTTTGAGCTATTGAAATCTCACCATCTTAACAATACTATTTTAATTGTGTTTACATGCATACAGATTCTTAAGTAATTATAATCATATGCACATAATTTTGTATCATTTCTTTATTCACTCATTAAATGCATTATTTATTGAGTGCCCACTATGTTCTAGGTACCATCTTAGGAGCGAGAACTACAGCAAGAAACGGTGACAAAGTCACTGAGATTGTATGTGATGGAGGAGACAAACAATATAAATAAGTAAAATATTTTATATATTAGATGATAAATGCTAAAGAGAAAAAAAATCAAGCAAAGGGGGTAGAAGTTTGGGTGGGGATAAGAGGTACAGTTGAAATTTTATATTGATTCTAGGACACACTCTGCTGAAAAGCTAACAACTAAGTAAAGACCTGAAGGAAGTGAGAAAGTGAGCCTTATGACTATCTGCTGTGTGGCGGGCAAAATTCTGAAACAATCCCATGGCCCTAATGGGCCCCATGCTTTGAGTTCCATGAATATGTTAAGTTATATGCAAAAGGGGATTTTGTAGACATTAACTTTAAGATAGGGAGATTATGCATGTAGGCCTTATCTAATCACATGACCCCATACGAGAGAGTTTTTGCCAGTTGGTAGCAAAACAGAAAGCCAAATTTGAAGTGTGAGAAGAACACAACACAAGGGAGGTTTTCCATTGCCGAGATGATGGGAGCCATGTGGAAGGGCCTGGGAGAAGCCTCCAGGAATTGGCAGTGAACCCCAGTGAACAGCCAGCAAGATGAGATCCTCAGTCCCACAACAGCCAAAAGTGAATTCTGCCAACAACGTGAATGATCCTGAAAGCAATTTCTTCCCAGAGTCCCCAGAGGAGAGAGTCCAGCAGGCCTTCACTTTGATTTCAAGGAGTATAGAGCAGACTCTACCAAATGTAGAGAAGTGAGGACATAGAGGTAAGGACACTGTTTCGTGCTTGTATTCCTAATGATAATGACACTTTCCTTAGCTACACAATAATCTCATGTGTATCACAATTTACTTAGACCTTCTCTTCTGACTAATTCTGTTGCTTCAAGTCTTTTTGTTGTTAGATACTGCTGCAACAAACACCTTTATACATTTAAAAATATTTTCTATGAATACAAGAATAAAGGTTTCTACCAATTTGTTTCCTCATACAATTTCCATTCATTGATTTTTGAAAGAGGTAATATTGCTTATTGAGCTACTAACAGATGAGGTAATCAATTGAAAGAGATTTCAGATTCGATTTGGAGCATAACTTTCTCTTCTTTAATCCTTTGCCTGGTGTCTCAGGTGCTTCATCTAAGAAATGAAGACAAAATCTGGCATTGTATCAAAACAAAATTTATAAAGCATTTATAGAAGTGCCTCCTTGAATTTCTTCTTATTAACCTACATCTATATATTTTCTTTGAAAACAAACAAAAAAATTACTGTACAGTGCAAAGGAATCAATTGGATTAAGTAGTCCTCAACTACTTAACCTTGAGTAAGTCACTTCATCTCTTTGTGATTTAGTTTCTGGATTTATCTAGTGAGGAATCGGAATAATTCTTTAGGCAATTCCTGCATACTGGGAGTTTCAAAGATCTCTGACATAATTACCTCCCAAATCACACATGGGACCTGGTAAATTTTATCATCTCTGCGCAGATAATGTGGGTCTACATTTTACCCTGAAATCAAGCATTCCTGACCAACTTTTCAGTTACCCACTTTTTATAGTTCCCTGTTCCATTTTGTTTTCTGTCATCCTTTCAAATAGTTACGTCTTAGCTTCTACTTTCAAAATGAAAAATTAAACCCAGGTATCTTCTTCTCCCCAAGTAAGTGAGGGTGATAAAGTCACAGATCCGGAGGATATTTAAATACTCACGAATAAATAATAACTGTTTCTTTATTTATGTGTTTATATATTTTGTCTTTAATATTTATTTAAAAACAATTTAATGTCTGTAAATTATTCCATTATATTTACTTTTTTAAACTATCCTTTTATTCTTATTTATATTCTTTAATTTTACTATAAATATTTTTAGGAATATCCTTACATAAGACTCTACACAGCTGAAAATTATTTGGAATACATTTTTTTTCAAATAGAATTGTTGTGTTAAGGGTGTAAACTATTTTAGGCATTGCATATATCTAACTTAATTGGTATTCGAGAAATGTATACTCCAAACAGCATCAGATGAGGATTCATTTGATGATATCTTTGCTAGCATAGGTTATTTTTTAAAACTTTGCCAATATGATAAGTTAAAATAAATTAATTGTTCATTTGGCTTTCTTCGATTGCCAGTGGGGAGGAACCTGTTTCTATTGTCATCTGTGTTTCCTCTATTCTTTTTTTACATACTGAACAATTTTGGATATTGTTGACACTCTGAATGTCATATTGTAGAGACTCTGGATTCTTTTATATTCCTCCAAAGAGTGTTGATTTCTTTGAGCAGTAAATTAATTTGACTTCAAACTGCAAACTCTTTCTCTTGAGATTAATAACTAAAATCTCAGTTTACTTATCTAGCCACAACTAGACTTGCAATCTGTTTCATGTGTGCATGGTTCAAGGGTCAACCAGATATCTGGATCTAGTCATATACAAAACTTAGAGCTCCCCTCTTTGGTTCTCTCCTTGTCAATATTCCCATAACCTAACCCTCACTTTCTAGAATCTGTGGTTGCCCTGAACTCTGTTTACTGATTCTACAAAGAAGATCAATTCCAGCTATTATATCTGCAATTTAGTCAACCGAAAGAACACAGACTAGGGCTTATGTTCTGCCTAAAAATAGACACACAATCTTTTATATAAAATCTTTTATATTTTTATTTTAGAGTTTTTATCTGCAGAAGAGCTTTTCTGATATGATTTTCTTGATTATTACCCAAAGGTAAACCCCAGGACTATTGACAATTAATTTTCACTTCAGAAAAGACTGTGGATTTTCCTCCCATTTTTTCTGTTTTTAAGATGCAAAATAATTCCCAAGCACACCTTAAGTAAGTTAAATTTCTCAGAATTCTAATGCTTCTCTTTGAACATATTTGAGGAATGTTTCCTACAAAAGTTGCTCCTGGTAACTAGAGCTGTCTACTTAGTTTCAAGCTACACAGAGAACTGCACCTGAGCTCATATTGAACAAGATAACGATGGCACTGGGGGACAACAGGGCCCGGAAACCAATTAAGTCTGAGGTAGAAAGAGATTTTCTTCAACTGGCTGGTGGAGACCATAAGCAGAGGCTCTGACCACAGAGACATCAATGCTGGCCCCGTACTTTCTTCTTGAATTTGAACAAGGATCAATGACTGCAAGACTAATCTAATATGATCCCTGGATGGCTTTCACATTTGCACTACTTCATGCTTAGAAAAAATCCTCCTCTATGATTTCCTGGCACGAGAAATATGACACTTTGCAGCTAACAGGTATTTAAGATCCTCCATATTTACTTTCATCTTGAAAGAGTGTTAGAACTTACTTAATTTAACCCATCCTTTTCCTTATCAGAAACCCACAGGCCAAAATGGGGAAGACCCACTGAAGATAACATAAGAAGAGACAGAGCTGCAATTAGAATGTAATTCTAATTCTAATGACCCTCATTCTTGCAATCTGACTCTCAGGTACACATTCAATATTTTAGAGACATTGTGTTGTATGGTGTGTCCTCAAGCTTCCTCAAGGTTAGACTCTAAAGTTTTCGGAGTGGAAGAAAACAGTCTACTCAGTTATGCGATCACAATCTCCTGTATTCAGCAATATGACAGTGTGATCATTGCATTTAATGGTTGGCTGCTCTCCAAAATCAGGTTAGCAAGTAAGGGCATGTGGTCTCTCTTATAACTCTGTTCTTTATGCTTCCTCACCTCCTTCCTTGTCATTCATTACCATCTCTTTAGCTCTGTGTTCTCTCTCCATGATGTTCCATAGGAATCAAATGCAAAAAAAAAAAAAAAAAATACTAGTCAAGATGTAAGTCAAATAGCAAAAGAAACTGGCCAGGCCAAACTTAGGTCAAGTTTGAATTACAAACTTCCTAGGAAATGTTTGGTTTTCATGTGCAGTAATTTCAATCATTCACTTGTCTAAAAATACACGAACATGTCCTTACTCATCAGCCTTCCTCAATTATGCGACAGGAAATGGAACTGAGGCATTCAGTTTGAAGAAAAAGCTTCTCCATGCTCAGAAATACCTTCCTTAAGACCTCAATACCAGCTCAGGCAAATCTCGTGGGACATCAAAGTCCTCAGTGTGGAAAAGTCAGAGAAGATGAAATTTCACATTTTAAGAACTGAAAATAAATAAATAAAACCTGTCTGTCTTCAACACCCTGTAAGATCTCTCTTGTCTCCAGGCGAGAGAGATTCCTCAGGTGTTACCCACTTTATCATAGCATTCCTCATCTCTCCTTTTATCTTGTGCCCTTCTCCTCTTTCCAAGATCATAAATCAACAGAGACAGGTCTTCATTCTTCTTTAAAAGAGAAGGGGAAAAGTCTAGACTTCTCCTATTCCATGGCTAAGTGAACAACCTGATAAATCTAAGTACCTGCTTCTCAGGTAAAAACTGGAAATATTGCAAAGCCCAAGTAAGCAATCTGTAGCCAGGAACTCTGCAGCGCTGGTTCAAAGCCTTTTTCACATTCCTCACCACTGCGACAGCAGAAGAAGTCCATCAGGGATGATGGCAGATTGGTTCAAGAGACTTCAGAGTCCAGAGAGGGGTCAGAGTCAAATCCAAGAGTGTGTGACAGCTGAAATTGTCCATGATTTACTAATTGCTGAAGGCAGCGACCCGGCCATAAGGAGCAAAGGCCAAAGGGAAGGCTTGGTGCCCATTGCGGGCATTAGGTTTCTGTCTAGAAAAGGAGAAGACAGCAGAAAACTGAAAAACATTTGGAACTAATTAGTGAGAATAAGGAAACTTGAGGCTAAGAGGTAGGGGTGGGATCAGAGCCATATTATTCCTTAAAATGAGAAATAGTTGGTCAACTTTACCAAAGGCTCTGCTTCTCCTTATCTTTCTTGTCCCCAACATAACTTATATATAGCTGATTGAAGCCTCATCTTTCAGCTTCCTGCTACATGAAGGATCTTATCTGCAGAATAATACAGCTTTAAAAACTGAAAGGAATTAACAGATATTACTGTTTTCCTCAAGGATGGTCTGGACTTGGAAATGTGGGAGACGTCAAGGAAAAAATTGACTTTTAGAGTCAGACAGACAGACACTCAAAATTTCGTTCCACTGCTTACAAGGCAGTGACCCTGAGAAAGTTAACCATTGCCACTGAGATTCTCATCTGCAAAAATTAGCCAATACCAGTTCTTTCACATGACTGACATGAAGATGAAATATGAAAATGTGCCCCCTCACATCGTGCTTAGCACACAGCTGTGCTCTTTAATTAGAAGTCCCTTTTCTTTATGCCTTATAAAAAATTACATTTAAAAAGTCATTTTATCAATCTGTCATTCCAATCAAGGCATACAACAAAGCCACGGTTCTTAAAACAGTGTGGTTTTATTTCAAGAATAGGTATACATATCAATGGTAAAAATTGAGAACCCAAAGAATTGTCTTATTCATAGGCAGAAATAAATTCAAGCTGAATTAAGAACACATATTTGAGAAATAAAACTATTTTTATGCCAAGATAATTAGGGACAATAATAAAGATAAGTATTTGAAGCTTTCAAATAATTCTTACATTTCTGTAAAAAAAAAGTCCAAATGCCAATGAAAATATGGTTTAAAGGATATAAATGGGTAATCGTAGAAGCTGAAATCAGAATTGCTGTATGAATAAAGGCTCTGCTTGATTCATAACCAGTGTGGCAAAGATTAGAAAGTTTGATAATATCAAGTATAGACAAGAAAGAAGTGAGGGTGGGGTGGGGAGAGAGAAAAGGATAAAATTAAACATAATTGCTTATGACCCTAAAATTAACGCTCAATTTGAAGGGCAAGAGGGAGGTATCTATAAAATTACTGACCCTAGGCTCCAGCAATTTCTTTCTGCATATCTGTCCTGGATAAAGACTTGCATACACACACAAAAGATATTATGCAGTATTGTTTAAGATATGAAAAATATTTTCAAATATTTATCCACAGTGGACTAAATTAATATGATTCCATAAACATGAAAATTACTATAGAATGTCCAAAAATATTAACATGGATTACTCACAAAAACTCAGAAACTAATATTTTATATTTCTCTCAATATATCAATATGTATAGAAAACATAAAAAATTTGAGAAACTCATCAGACAAATTAATTATAGAGTATGCTCTTTGTATTGATGGGAGAACATCAGTGGGGGGCAGAAGCTTTCAGGATATTTTAATCTGTAATGGTCTAAATGTCTTAAGTTATAACTGGTTTATGTACTATTTGCATAAATTTAAAATTAAATAGGCACAAATATTGAAAAAAGATAAAATACAAGTATCTTAAAAATGTTGACAGTGATTTATTTGAAGGGGGGTAGGGAAGGAGTATGGGTGATTATTGTTTCTTCTTTGTATATCCCTATATTTTTAAAAAAATTTCCAAAGAGAAAAATGATCACCATTATCCAATGATACTCATAAAATCCCAGGTTATGGCACTAGATACCAAACTAAACTGGTTCAGAAAAAAAATATTTTTGCCCAGTTTTGCAAGCTCAATCTCATTTAACTCTTGTATTAATCCTGTGAAGTAGATATTATTATCTCCATCGATAGACAAGGAAATTGAGGTTCCAAGAAGCTAGGCGATTTGCCCAAGCTCACATAACTACACAGTTACAGAGCTGATAGCCCAATATGTCTTTAGATACTAAGGTTAATACTTTTCCCACCGTATCAGAGCTACCTCAATGCAAGTATTATTACATGCTACTTTCCCTTAAAACAAACTATGAAACTCATTTTAAAAAAAAATAAATTATAAAGATGCTTCGCTGCTAAATATTTTGAAATCTAAGGACCAGATGACTTAAACAAGTTTTTAAAATATATAGGCATTTTATGGTCATATTTGGACTTAAATATAGGAGTTAAAGCAACTTTTTTGGGAGAAGAAGATTACTGGTCCCAAATAAGTTAGTGTGTAGAAAAGCCATTTGCATAAAAAGAAAAATCCTCTGTTCAAACATAATATTCTTATGCAGTGTAATAAGGCAGCATGGTGTTCCACTGAACCAATTGTTAGCTAGAAGTGTATTAGCGGGATCTCAACTCAAGCTAGCCTAAGACCACAAAAATTTATTGGCTTACACAACTAGTTTCAGGCACATTTGCATCCAGGGGTTCAAACGATGTTACTCGATCTCTCTCTCTCTCTCTCTCTCTCTCTCTCTCTCTCTCTCTCTCTCTCTTTCTCTGTGTTTTTAAGTATGCTCTAGGCAAGTGGTAGTATGTATAACTTTCAAGTTCTCTGAGTTTCCAGAGATATACTCCCATGCAATCTCAAGAAAAGTCCCTCTTTCTCTCCACGTGAGTCCCTGAGAAATAAGTCAGCCATACTATGGCCATCGGTATAGAGAGTGGGATTGCCAGTCTTGTGTCTTTGTTACCCCCAGGGGAGATGGATTCAGTCCCACTCAAATCAAAGACATACAATTGATTATAGAATGGGTAAAGAGAAGTTAACCACACGAAAGGAATTCTGAGCAGGCAAAAAGCATATGACTGCAATACAATACAATCGGCTTTTGAATGTGTTAGGTATATGACCACTGGAAAACTAGTGGGTTAACCTATGGAAGAGAGGAGACATCTATAACAGCCACCTCACAGTGTTCTCCTAAGGATTAAACAGTTGCTAGAGAGAAAATGTCCCTAACACGGAATCTGCCAGATAGAAATCGTCTTATGAAGTTTATTTTACTAATTGATTATTCAAAAGTGGATGGTTCAGAACTACTTATATCACCTTATCACAGAGGCTTTATCAATTAACAAGTCCAGCTGAACAATATAGCAATCCTATCGAATGTGAAATAGATTTGCGAGCCCATTTCAAGTTGTCCTTTGCAAGTATACTGAAAGCCAAGAGGCTGCATAGCCTGGGAGTCATAACTACCACAATAACAAAACTGCAGTGACATTGACTGCATGCCGACTGTGTGCCAAAGAGTCTGGTAAGTGCTTAACATGTGTTTTTTTTTTTCATGTAATCTTTACCACAACTAACAAAGTAGATATTATTATCATCTCCATTTTACAGATGAAAAAACAGATGCAGTGAGGCCAAGTTATTTGCCCAAGGTGAAGCGAGTGACAGGGGTTGGACTCCCACTTGGTTGTGTTTGACTCGAGAGCCTAAGCTCTTAACCATGCATTGTTCTGTCTCATGCTGCCCTGCACGGCCTCATAATACCCCGAGGAGAAGACTCAACATGAAATAGCATTTGGCTGCATTCCAATCCGTCAACACATTCATCACTAGATGCACAAAGAGAGCAGGTAGGTTGGATTCTCTGTGCTGAACAAAACAATTCAGGCAAATACATGCACTGACCTCTAACTTGATTTGGAGATTTAGCATCTCCATCTTGAAGACTTTCCTAACATTTCAGCTGCTGTCTTTAATAGGACATTTCATTGACGGGGTCAAGAGGGATCAAAAAGAATTTATCTTCTTAGTTTCTTTTCCTTTCATTAAAAAAATAAAAGAATTTAACCATAATAGTTCTGGAGCTATTTCTCATTGGTAAAATTATGGAGCTGTATACTGATTCAGAGAAGTGTGGGGACGCTGGGCACAGATGGCTTTAATTATTTGGGCAGCCATTGACAGATGTGATGGTCTAGGTTTCTGCTGCCTTGGACAGGTGTAAGCTATAGAATTTACCCAGAGGGAGTTGTGGAGAGCCAGAATTGGCGAGAGCCCTGTGATGGCCCTTTATTTTGTCCTAATCCACCCCAAGGTACATAGTTATCATATTTCTTTGCCTCAAGGCATGGTCAAGTCAGTCAAAACCATCAAACCAAGTTTGTGTGCAGAAAAGAAACCTTAAAGAGAGAAATACACTGTCCGCAATTGGTCCCAAACTCTGCTTAGTACTTTTATTCAGAAGCCTTCTCATTAATCATGCCTTCATAAACAAAAGGATATATGTATATGTCCCTCCTTCTGGATTAAAACAAGCATGTTTATTTCTCTGGTTATAGTCCACACAAAAAATTTCAAAGAATTGAATGTCAGCCTGTGAAAACCTTCATTTTTTGTCCAACAAATTTATTGAGCAAATTATAGAGAGTAGGAAGAGAAAGCAGACATACGCCTGGCTTTTAAGTGAGCCTTAGGAGGAGGATTCAGACCTCTGGGTTGATGTAAATAAGAGCGTCAGGACTTACTCTATCAAGGCACTGTTCTAGTCTCTGGTGATCAAAATATCTCCTCTCCTCATGGAGTGTCCATTCTAACTAGGGAGATGAACTATGAAAGTCCCATCTCCTTATCTCTCCATATATAAACATATACACACACATACACATATATATACACACACGTCCATGTATGTATGTATATATGTAAATACATTGGTGTGTATATATATTGTATGTATTAGATGGGTAAATGAAGTTTACTAATTGCTATAACAGATTATATCTAAGGAATTATGACTAGGTGTGTATGTATGTTTAACAGAAACTCTGCTGAGGAAGATATTTAAGTGGAGCTGAATATAACAGAGAGATTACCATGTGAGAAAAAAAAGAAGGTATTTCAGGTCCTCCTACTCTTAGTTGTTTGAAAAATCAGAGTGATGACTCAGTACCTATTATTGGCTGAATTGTGTCTCCCCAAACTCATCTGTAGAAGTCCCAACTCCCAATACCTCAGAATGTAACTGAATTTGGAAATAAGATCTTCAAAAAAGTGATTAAATTTAAATGAGACCATAAGGGTGGGGACCTAATAATTCAATATGACTGGTATTCTCATAAGACGAGGAAGAGGCACCAGGAATAATGGCACAGAGAGAGGGCCAGGTGAGGATAGTAAGAAGGTAGCCACCTGCAGGCCAAGGAGAGAGGCCTCAACAGAAAACAACCAACCATGATAGCATCTCAGTCTTGGATTTCTAGCTTCCAGAACTGTGAGAGAATAGATTTCTGTTGTTTAAGCCCCACCCCCTTAGTCTGTGTCATTTTGTTACAGCGGCTATACCAAACTAATATAGCGCCTTGTGTTCAGATTGGAAGAACAGGGTCATCTGGTGCACAGAAAACTTTCAAAAAATATTTACACAGCTGAACCATACTGATTGCTTAATATGTTGAATGTTCTAATTTAATCCAGCAACACTATGACATAGATATTATTGTTCCTAGTCTATCTAAGAGGAAACTGAGGCTTGGTGAGGTTAACTAAGGAGCCCAGTATCACATAACTGGTAAGTGAACCATTGCTTGAACCCAAACAGTCGGACTCTATGGCACATGCTCTTAGCTCCAGCCCCTGGGGAGTGGAAGGAGATGATGAGGGATGGCACCTCAAGAAGGGCCTTGGTTATTGTTACGGAAGCTGAATTTTCAGGAACCAAAACCCTGTTGTGCAATGACCTATATTTACTCAGACTGACTCTAAAGTTATTCACAATCCATGCATATAACTCATCATCTTGTACCTCACATACATGCAGCCCTCCTAACCACTAATCTCCCCCCTTGTGTGACACACACACACACACACTCAGCCCAAACTCCTCAGACAATACAACTTTTTAAGAAATCCTTTGAAGAATGCCTTAAAGGATTTGAATCAATAATCTCCTAAGATTCTAAACTGGAACTCCCCAGTTTGCTTTTTAATGATATCTCCCAACTCGGCAATCACAACTGCTTCGTACTGTTTGCTCTGAGCTAGTTTACCCTATTCTTCCCTTGGCCCGTAGAGCGTGTGTGTGTGTGAGTGAGTGTGTGTGTGTGTGTGTATGTGTTTTAAATAAAGAAACAGACACAGAATTAAGTCTCGGTGTCCCATGTGCTTCATTATCCTGGCTTGTGGGAAATGTGTTAACCATAGTGTGAGTTTTCATAAGGAGCAGAAAAGGATCAAAGGAACTTACTTTACCAAAGGTTTTTCCTTTCTCTCTCTTTCTCTCCCTCTTTTTTTTTTTTTTTTTTAAACTGGGGTTTGGGCAATTCAAATCACACTAGGTAGTTGAGCTGATAGGATATGGGAGGAGAGATGTCCAGCGGTAGTTTTTATTTCAAGAAAAGAAAACTTTTTAAGTCATAAAATGTTCTTAGGTGTCTTTGATTTTTTTCAGTTGAATTGCAAACCCAGAATTAGAAGACGTTTTGAAAAAATATGCTTGATGTTAACCCTAGGTAGTTGTATAAATAGAGCAGATTGAATGAAGTTACATACCCCAAAGATAATGCTTTGCTATGCCGCTGAGGTTTTTACATATTGAAAACTTTAAAACTTTAAATGGGCTACTTAAAATGACTTTCTCTACAGTGTGTGTGTGTGTGTGTGTGTGTCCTTAATAATATTTTCATATTGCTCTCCTATAAAACCTTGAAGTGCTAGTTCTTAGGAAATATTAAGTAAGAGGCCGTGGATTGAGAGGGTTTGAATAAATCACCCTAAGATGAGATATAATGTGAAAAGTGAAGTTCATGGGGAAACAGACTTGCTCATTTGATCCTATCTTTGCAATAGAGAGGGATCTTGTTTCTTCACTTTTGGCTGTTCCCTAGGCTATTTGGGTTTTCAAATATGAGACTAGAATCCATAACATCTCAACTGCATCACAACACATATTTGTAATGATTCACCAGAATTTGATTTATATACAGGACTCCGAGACATTTTCCTAAGTAAAAAAAGAAAAAAAAAAAAAAAAGAAACAAACAAACAAAAACCGCATTGCTTTTCAAAATCCAGTTTTGTGATTAAAATCTATCCCTTCTGCCCTTTATTTTGCAGCTTTTATTGCGGTATGATTTTCACCAAAAATAGTTCTGGATATTTGCAGATTCTTATGTCTCTGATGTGTATCAGTAAATATTTTTTTTTCTTTGTGTGACATTAGTAAAATGGTTAAAATTTCAAATGAAAGCTCAGACAAAAATCCTTAGGTATAAAAAAAGGTCATCGCTAATCACAGCCTTTAACAGGTTTTTGTTGTATTTTCATTTATTATTTTTTGTATATTTTGAAAAGTTATAATCAGACTAGGCCTACAATTTTTTAATCTTGATTATATATTTTAAAGAGATTAAAAATTTTTACATTAAAATCATAACAATTTTACTTTTTAAATCTTTACTAAGGTATAACTTACATACAATGACTCACCCAAACAGATACACTCATGCAACCATTATCCTAGTCAAGTTACAGAAGATTTCAATTGACCACCCTGCCCCTCAACCCCAGAGTGACCTTGTACCACCTTTACAGGCAATCCTCCCTATCTCCAGCCTCAAATAACCACTGGCATGCCTTCTCTAAGTATATATTAGGGTTTTTTTTTTAATTTTTTTTTTTTGCCTTTTCTAAAATTTCACATGAGTAGAACCATACAGTATGCATGTGTCTAGCTTCTTTTACTCAGCATATTGGTTTTACCATTTATCCTTATTGTTGTGTATATCAGAAGCTTGCTACTTTTTATTGATAGGTAGTATTCCATCCTATAATTATTCAACCATTTGTCTTTTCATTCAGCTATTAAAAAACAATTGAATTGTTTCCAGGCTATAGTTATCATTAATAAAGCTGCTATGAACATCTTGTACAAGGTTTTTTTTTTTTTTTTGACATATATTTTCTTTTTTCTTGGACAAATAACTAGGAGTGGAATTGCTGGATAATAAGGTAAGAGAATGTTTAATTTTTCAAGAAACTATCTAATCGTTTACTAAAGTGACAGTACTACTTTGCATTCCATTCAGCAATATGTGTGTGTATACATATATGTATACATATATGTATATGTGTATATGTGTGTGTGTGTTTGTGTGTGTATATATATATATGCATATATACATGTAGTTTAATTGCTCCATATTCTAGCCAACATTGGGTATTGTCAATCCTCTTAATTTTAGTTATTCTCAGAGGTGTGTATTAATATATCATTGTGGTTTTTTTACATTTCTTGATGCCTAGTGATATTAAGTATATCTCTACATACCTTGTAGAAATTTATATATCTTTTTCTGTCTGTTCAAATATTATGACTTTTTAAAAATTGGGTTATTATCCTTTTATTGATCTGTAAGAGCTCTTTATATATCCTAGACACAAGTTCTTTGTTACATATATGCATTGTGAAGATTTTCAATGAATCTATGGCTTGCCTTTTTGTATCCTTATAGTAAGTTTCAAAGAGCAAATTTTTTCCATTTTGAAAAAGTCCAATTTATCATTTTTTCCTCTGAGAGTTAGTGAATTTTGTGTCATAAGAAACCTTTGCCCATTTCAAGACTGCAAAGATTTTTCTCCAATATTTTCTTCAGGAAATTATATAGTTTTCATTTTTATGTACAGATTTGGATCCATTTTGAGTTCATTTTGTATGTGATATAAGAATCAAGGTTCAAATTCTCCCCAAATCTAATTGTGCTTGTATAGATTGTTGAAAAGGTTACTCTTTCCTCATTGAGTTACCTTGACATATATGTGGGTCTATTCTGGAAACTATATTCTGTTTTATTGAGTTATATATCTAGTCTTATATTGTGGGCCCAGTCTTATATTAACATAACACTGTCTTCATTCCTATAGCCTTATAAGTCTTGAAATCAGTGTATGCCTTCTGACCTTTTTCCTAAATTGATTTCACTATTGTTTTCTGCATTTCCAAATAAAATTTAAATCATCTTACTTATCTATTTTTTAAAGATGATTTTTATTGGGATTTCATGGAATCTATTGACCAACTTTGAGAAATTTAAATAATAATGATGATCAATATAATAATATTAAATATGCTGATATTGAGATAGTATAGCTCTCCTTTATTTAGGTCTTATATATTTCAGCAATGTTTTGTAGGTCTCAGTATATAGATCTTGAACATATTTTGTTAATTTTATCCTTAAGTATTTCATGTATAAAATCAGTTATAACTGCTCTATAATATTCCACTGAGTTAAAGTGCTCAACCATTCTATCTTTTGTCTATTTTATAAGTTGTTTACAATTTTTATTCTAATATAATTAATATGGTGAATTTTTTGAATTTAAAATTAATTTCTTTATATAAATTCTTCTGAAGAAAAGTTACTGGGTCAAAAGGCATGAAAGTTTTTCAGGTTCTGGATACATACTGAGTAGTTTTTTTTTTTTTTAAAGATGAATTAGAAAAGCTTTTTCAAATATTCTACTTTTTCTTTTCCTCTGTAGTTAAGGTGAACGGAATCATTTTCACGTAATCTCCAAGAAAGATAGAGGATAGGGAAAAACAGTTTAAATCCCTATATAAAGAGAAACAAAAAAAGTCTACTTTTCTGTCACGTGGTTTTATAGTTGAATATCAGATCAAGCCAAAGTTGTTTTAGTTAATGCCTTTATATATTAAAAGGCTGTATTCTTGCTAGGAAGTAAGTCTTCCTGGGCCTCAAATTTCTCATATACAAAAATGAGATTGTTGGGAAGTACCAAGGTCTTCAAACCTTGCTGTGAAAAACCTCAGAGTTTTGGAGAAGGGAGGTTTGCAATGACAATTTGAGCTTCAGGTCTCTCTGCATCTCTCCATGCAGAGAAGATGCAAAACTGTTGTCAGTTTTTCATAATGTGATTCCTTTTTTTCAGATTTGTTTAAAAATAGGAATCCACTAATAAAAAAAATTGAGAAAACCATTAAACTAGTTGGGCTCTAAGGTATTTTTCAATGAAGCGTTTTATTTGAAACTACATAATCTTCTAGTAGGGCTATCTATATAAGCAGCCCTGGGGGAACTAGGATTCCATGAAGACGAATATGTCACAAAACATCCCTGAGGGTACGTTCCATTCACAAGACACGACTAGTTCTGGACTAATCCCAGAATTGACTGGAATCAGAATTGAGATTCAAATTCAGATCTCTGGGCACCTACCCACTATATACCGCATGCACTGACTGTATTATAACTTTCATTATTTATCCAGTCCTTACAAGAAATTCCTGTTATTATCACCATTTTGCAGATGAAGAAATTAGAGCTCACTTTAGTAAGTGATAGAGTTGAGGCTTATTTCAGGATACTCTGGTCACCCACAGTATCCCAGATTTGTGAACAAAGCCTGATCAGAGACTGGACACCACACATGCACTGCTAAATAGGCCAAGGAATAAAACAGGTGGGAAGCTCAGAGATCCACAGAAGAACCTTGGACTGGAACATGCTTTCATGTTTACTCATTCCCAAGAAAATCAAAGCCAATGCAGAACGTTTGAAATCAAACTCTTCTCTTTCTTGGCTTTGTGATCTTAGGACAATTCCTTAACTACTGTGAGACTTAGTTTCCTTTTACATGAAGTGAGAGCAGTGAACCCTACAGGGTTTCTGTGAGACTAAATGAGATAATGAATATAAAATGTCTAGCTCAGTCTACACATGGCAAGTGCTCATACCCAAAGTGCCACATGGGCAGACCACAGATGCATCTTTAGCTACAGCAGTTCTGAATCAGGCCTTCAACAGACAGTGGAGAAAAGAAAAGAGTGAGGGCCAGGAAAACAAGATTATTATTGTTTCTAGGCAACCAAGGAAAAGGAATAAAATAGGGGCACTAGTTACCTCACAGAAAGACTCCCTGTCTGGTTTTAAAAGTAAGATACAATCATCAATGACCATAGATAGATGGCCTTTTAATAATTTGCAATTATTCAAAATTCTTCATAGCCATTCTCTCTGTGTCTTTTGCTGTCTCTTTGTCTCCTTCCTCTTTCCCTTCCTCCCTTCCTGCTTCCCTCCCTCTCTCTACTAATTCTCAGTGTGTTCAATGAGAAAGATAGGAAAGATGTTTTCATTTCACTTTTATAAATGATCAAACTAAGGCTTTGAGAAAGCTGAGAAAATATACACAGTCAGTCACTTTGGGCTCAAAGCACCCCCCCGCCCCCCTCAGGGCTATAATCTCCTTGAGGCCAGGATCTATATACCATATTCTCCTCATATAGCTTCCCAAAAGGTCCTCAAAAAAATC
This sequence comes from Rousettus aegyptiacus, assembly GCF_014176215.1. Lineage (NCBI taxonomy): Eukaryota > Metazoa > Chordata > Mammalia > Chiroptera > Pteropodidae > Rousettus > Rousettus aegyptiacus. The sequence goes on from NW_023416306.1 coordinate 22,276,483, forward strand.
ATTCTTGAATGAAATGCATTAGTCTAAAGCTTACTTATTCAGGAGGCTCAGCCATTTTGCTCAGAAGCTGAATCTGAGATTAAATTTCAAGGTCACAGATGCCGTAGAAAGCTTCTTCGGTTGGTACATATCTGTTTAGGAATAACTTATTTTAAATGTCTTTGTACACTGTCATGTCCCACTGCTAATCTATGCTTTCTTTTCTTTCTAATTTTTGAATAATGCATGCCCTTTTTTTTTTTTTTTAAAGAAATAGCATGTTAAAAAAAATACTGATTGAGGATAAATTTTCATTTTGAAAAAGAACTTTAATGTTAGCTCATCTTTCTGATTGGCTTTAAGTTGCAAGTACAATTAATTGACCCTGTACATGACATGTTTTAAAGCCAGAATGGGTGAAATTTTACCAGGGGCATATTTATCTTAAGTTGAAAAGCAACTTGCTATCTCGGGATATTATCTCAGTCTGGTATTATCTCTGATTGAAGGAAGTGCTGTTCTGCCTATTAAAAATACACTTCATTTGGACCCAAAATAAAAATATGTCAAATGCTACGAGACCTATATTTGAACCTTGACCGCCCCCCCCCCTCAGATTTACAATGTTCCATTATGAATATCACTAAAACTGCTCTGTGTCTCCAGATGAAATAACCATTTTCCCTCCTTCTCAAGCACGTAAAAATTAAAATAATGCTGCGGAGTTCTGAATCCTTAGAAGAAAGGGTTTGCTAGGTAAACGTTGAGACTCCCTTGGATTCTTAGTACCACCAGTCAGTCGTCACAACTAAAATCATAAAATTAGGACAGAGGAGACATGTTTTGCTTCTGACAATTTGAGAATTGGGTTTTCCAACCACCTTTGAACCTTTTGATGTTCAAATTCCTCACTAGCAAGCATTCCAAAGACTTGCAGGGCTCCTGAAATCTGAGAAGTTCCCTCACCAAAGACATGTTGAGCTGAGCTGAAGGCTCACAGATGTGGCTGCAGCCTGGCTCCCAGAAACTAATATGGGGAGAACTACAGTAAATTATTTAGATGATACTCGCTTTCTGCTCTGCCCATCCCAAGGCCCCCTTCCATTCAAGGTCCCTTCTTTTCCTCTTTGGGGAATGGATTTGGAAATCAAGAGGGTTCTCTCAACCCTGGCACTTTCTGATGAAAGATACCTTGTCCCAGCCCCAGCCCCAGCCCCACCTTGGGGGCAGCACTCACAGCCTTTCTTTGGCTGCATCACTCACAGCTGGAGGAGAGTCCAGTCTGGAAATAAACCTCTCACAGCTTGCTCATTCTTCTCCATGAAGCTGTGAGGAGAATGATCAGTGCAGTGATACAAGTCTAGTTTGCTCAGTGAATGAAAGAGAGAGAGGGAGGGAGAAAGGGAGGGAGGAAGGGAGGAGGGGAGAGAGGAGGGGAGGGAGGGAGGGAGGGAGACAGAGAGAGAGAGAGAGAGAGAGAGGGAGAGAGAGAGAGAGAGAGAGATTGATTGAGATTGATTGATTACAGAGAGCCCATTTAAATACAAAAAATCCCCTCAGCTCCCTCCCCCTAAGTCATAGATTTACTCTTAAAGTTTCAACGGATATATCTACAAATGGTGACCTCAGGGAGATGGTTGGCTAATCCAAAAATATAACCTCAGGAGAGATGACCCAGGCAGCTTCCTGAAAATAAAGCCTTGTATGTGTTTCGAAGAGGACGCCTCTCCACCGCAATTGCCTGGACTGCCAGTTGTTGCACCCAGTGGAAAGCGAGCCCTGGGACAAATGAGACTGAGAGATTAGCAGGACATTGCTGGGGCACTGACAGGTGCAAGAAGACAAATATTCATTTGCTAAGATGCTGAACTCCTGCTGCAGGCCCCGGGCTGACAACAATTCTTTCTCTCCAAGAACCCCAAGGTATTGTGGGGTGGCGGGTCATTTTACACAAGCCAGAAGTCTTTGTTGGGCTTTTTGTGTTGTGCCCTGCATTCACTGTGCATTCCAGGAGTAAGTCTGTCTCTACAGCAACTGGTCACTAATCTGGACTGCCTTTTTTCTCTAATAGATTGTCTGGAAGAAAGAGTGCAAGTCATCTCTCCTCCGTGTCCACAGCCTAGTGGCTCCATCGTGCCATAAACGCCTTTTGGTAGGCACTGTTATAACATATCCAGTCCATTATACTTGGCACACGCCTTGTAAAAGCTTTCTCTGCCACCAGCTTCTTCTATTCATGTTCCTTCCACCCTAGCATCAGAGTGATCATATCAAACTCAGACTTAACAGTTTTGTTCTCCTGCTTAAAAATACTCAATGGCTCTCGATCAACTAACTACACGATGAATCTAATTCTTTGGTAGCAGGCCCCAGAGAGCGGATGCTCTCTCACCCTGGGTCTTGGTATGATGAGGACTTGGAGTCACAGCCAACCCATGATGGACATGTAAAGCCAATGAGAAACAAACCTTTTTTTGCTGTAAACCACCAGGGTATCATTTATTACCTCAGCCAAACTTAGCCTAAACTGATTGAAACTATGAGGTTTCTCTGAAGTTGTCTTGTTTGCAACATAAAATGACATCAGGAGAACTGTTAAGAAACAGTTGTGTCTTCAAGAAGAAATGTTTTTAAACGGTATACTCCCAAGTTCAAGCTTGTTTTATGCTTTCACAGAACTAGTAATTAGAGTAATTAAACTTGAAAATCTGACTTCATCATGATTCAAAACATTTTAGTTTGAGAATTCCCCTATATCTGAGAGAAAGAAATCATTCGAAAATCTGAAAAGCAACCCAATCAACCAACAAGTATGTTTCTATGATCCCAATGTATGATGTAGTTTCCAGGACAAGAAAAGAGATCTGCATCTTAAAAGTTTATACTGTGCACCAAATATATATAAAATGGGGTCTTGGCAGGTACCTGAACATAGATTTAGACACGCACAGTTATGTCTGACAAGTATGGATCAGGCCAGCCAGATGTCTTTTTGCACAAGGGCATGGCAAGTTTCCTGGGAAAGAACTCAGCGGAGAAGGAGCCAGCCCAAGTTTGGTGGCTACTGGATTTGTCTCCAAGCATAGCCTTCACTGAAGTCCTCATCTGAATCATACGGAATGAGGAATCTAAAGGAAATACCTAATGGGTTGCCTTCATAAAGGCGTGTGAAACATCAAGGCTCACACAGCCCTGCAATGGGACCCCTGTAACGAAAGGTGACACAAAGCAGAGAGAGGGGCCTTCTTCTCTACCTTGTCGTAGAACGTCTCAAAGGCTCCAGGCCCTATTCGACTGTTGGAGTTGTTTACCTGTTCTAGCAACACTTTGCAAATGCCCTGCTGGAGACAGGGCAGCAAATATGGCACCAGGAAGAAGTTACTCCTGGAAACCACTACAAACACTTGAAAAGTAACTACATGGAGATGAGGTCATGTGCGCGTGAGAGGTCTAAAGCTGTAGAACCAGCATTACTATTTCTAATGTACCCCCATGAATATCCATCCAGTCAATAAACAATCATGTTTCCAGTACCTAGTCTATGCAAATAACTGGTACATTACAGCAGCACTGTCAGCAATAATCCTTGATCTTAGGAGGCTAGTCTCTAGCCCTCCAGAGGCTGACGATGCTGGAAGAAACCCATCTAATCATACATTATCTCATTTAACCATCACATTAACTCCACAAGGTAGAGTTTATCTTCCTTTTAAAAGAAAGTAACTGAAGCCCAGAGAGGTTAAGTAACTTGCCTAAGGTAACACAGCTTGTAAGCAGTAGAGACAAACAAGACAAGTCATATATGATAACATGGACAATTAATGATCAATCTAAGGAAGCACTCCTGGTAATTACAAAAAAAAAAAAAAGTCCCCAAAAGGTGAAGAAACAAACCAAAGCAATTTTATAGACCTTTTTCTGTGATTCTTTGGTGGAGTTATGTCACCAACTCTTCTCTCCGGGGAGAAGATAGTTATCAGAGGCCACCCACCTTGCTTTGCCTCTAGCTTTTTGTCCAGTAGCTTCTGCAATTTTCCCCATGCAAACCTGAGCCTCACAAGTAATCAAATCAATAACTGATATTCAGAAAGTAGGTGTAGACTTAGCTGAAGTGGACTTTGTATGTTAATTAAGTGTTTTATAGAACCTCTGAGATCTCAGATGACACTCAGTAAATATTCCTTACCGAATCCACAGACTCTGTGAGTGGGTTCTGTATAATAAAGCAATTTCAATGTCCTGACAGATGGGCCATAGAAATTGGCTGTGTGGCTATGACTCCAGCAGATTATATACAATAAAAAATCTGGACAATAAGTGCTTTCTCTGATTGTTGCCTATGTATTGGTCACTTTCTAGAAGGGAAGAACTCAAAAGTTTTCAGTCTGAATTACAGATTTCACAGAGTGGGTTCCAAGACATTTTGCAGCTCTTTTGTCCTGGCATTAAGTTAAAAAAAAAAAAAAAAAGGTCCCTTCTAGTTCTGCTCCCTGGTTCTTGAATGAACTATTCAACCCACTAAAAGCCATTTGTAAAGCATGTGTCAAAAGGATAGACGAGACAAATTCGCCCTTCTCCTCTTGAGTTCAGAGCCCTCTTTGCTCCTGTGATTTCTCTGTAGAGAGACTGATCTAGGTTCTTCTGATGAACCTTTAGCTTTTTCATAGCAGGAATGCAAATTCACGGAATGATTTCATGTACCCGAGCCCTCAAAATGGTCATGTAACACACACACATACACACACAGACACACATAGACGATCCAGGAATTTCTCTAAGTTTGTGATGTTAAACGTGTTTATTTAGACAGGTAAGTACCTATGAAGCGAAATAGTTTTAAAATAACTACAGAGATCTTTTTAATTTGAACAGAACACATTCTTGGATTTTATTCTGTGTTTTTGCCTACCTTGGGCAACTGCAGTAGAGAACAACATTTCAAAATTTCCTAAGCTAGTCACAAAAAGACAAATACTGTATGATTTCACTTATATCATGTACTTAGAGTAATTGAAATCACAGGGGCAGAAAGCAGAATGGTGGTCGCCAGGGGCTGGAGGGAGGAGGAGTGGAGAGTTATTGTTTAATGGGATATAGTTTCAGCTTTTCAAGATGAAATGAGTTATGGAGATGGATGGTGGGGATAGTTGCATATAACATTATGAATGTATTGAATACAACTGAATTGAATACTTAAAATAGTTGAGATGGTAAGTTTTACGTTATGTATATTTCACTACAATACAAAAATTTGGGAAGGAAATTTAAAAATAAAACAAAAAAAATTTTTTTGATTCCCTTATTTTCTATCATACCTTCATCAAGAGTCATCATCATTTGCCTACACTGACTGGTATATGTCCAAAAGATGAAAGGAACCTTGTGTGGCCCCACAATTAGATAAAGGCAAAATTGCCTATGGAAATGACCAAACCCTTAATTAGCTAATTGCAGGTACAATTGGCCACTTGCACCATCAGATGAAGGGCAAGTGCTTAATTGAGCCTACAAGTGACCTACTCAATCAGAACTCACAAATGGCTCATCAGATGAGGTCCCAGCCAAAATGTGTCTGCAAACAATAGCATATGCAAAAACTGCACAAATCAGAAGCAGCAGTGGGGCTTCTCTCTAAAAATGAAACCCACGAAATGAGATAAGTAGAAAAACGATCAAAATAAAGAAAATTCAATAATGAGCCACGTTCATGGGGAAAGTGAGGGAAAGATGCAGTGCAGCAGTTTGGGGAATCAAAGGCCAAAGATATTGGAAAGAACATCATCCTTATTAATTCTCTTATAAAACTTCCAGGATAACTTGTCATTTTCTTTCATTGTCCATTCTTATTCATAGAGGGTATCCAGAGAGCACAACACAAAATCTTGTATAGAATAGGGGCTTGGGAAAGGCAAGCAAATGAATGAATGAAGGACACTGTATTCGGATCTAGAAGGCTAAAAGCACAAGTACGATCACTGCTGTATATTCACAGTACTGAGTTTATGTCGAGTGTCTGCAATACTGAACATTTTTGTTTAACTGTGTTGCCTCCAAAGTTAACTAGTAGGAGGAAATAGGAATGAGTATGAGGTTGTTGATGGAAGCAATAATAATAGATTGTAATCATCAGGTTAGGCCAGGTCTCTGCTGAGGTAGAAACCTCATAATTTCAGTGGCTTAACACAATAAAAGTTCTAGGTTATTCTTCCTTCTTGCCAATAAAAATTATTTCATGTGATTCAACCATCACAACAAAGGTCTCTATCTTTGCCATTCAAGAGGACAAGAAGACCAGAGAATTGTGCAGTGATATAAGATTTTTCATTGCCTCAGCTTGGATGTATCACAAGTCACTTCTGCCATTTCTTTAGCCAGAATTAGTCACATGGTCTGGGCTAATGGTAAAGGTTGGTGAGTACAGCCTCCTATCTGCTCAGAAAAGAGGAGAGCTAAAACAGGGTTGGGTGAATCTGCAGCATTTTCTCAAAGAAGTATAAAAAAAAAATCTATTCATTTGGAATTTAAGAATACTTCTTAATAAAATGCTACATTAAAGAAGTAATCAAAATTAAATGTACAAATAATTCAGAAGCGAGTAAAAAGAGAGTCTTTCACGAAAAACAGGTAAGCCAAAGTGGTATTCATAAGGAAATGCAAAGCCAATAAACTCTTCATAAGAAGAAAGGTAGAATGAAACTAAATGAGCCAGACCTTCACTCAAGAATCTTAAAGAAGCAAAATAACACAAAAGAGATGTGATCTAGGAATTATTAAAAATTTTTAAATAATGAAAATATATATTAAAAGTAGATCATATTAATAAGAATTTTAAATGTATTCTTTGTAAAATAAAGTAGACAGATTTAGAGTCAGTAGAAATACAGGAAATAAAGTGAAAATTCCTATGAACAATGTAAAAAACATAAATATAGATACTGAGGAGCTAGCGAATGTCATTAGAGGACATACTTAGCAATTTCAACTAATAAATTTGAAAATCTAGGGAACTGGTGAAGATATAGGAAAATAGTAATTATTAAACCTAAAAGGTAGATTTTCTTTACTTAACTTTTTTTTTCTTTTCCTTACTTTCCTTCCTTATAAACTGAATAGTTGCTCCAGAGTTTGGGCTGTGCTCCAGAGTATTAGCTAAGTTTCAGATTCTGACACCTGACCGGCTGTATCACTTTGGCCAAATTATTTAACCCTTCTGTGATTCAAGTTCATACTCTATAGCTAGTCACAAGAGTATTATAAGGATCTGGCATGTAATAAGCTATCAATGCATATCATTATTAAACTTTAAATGGGACTTCAAGCACATGATTTTTAAGTGTGTTGAGAAAAATGTTAAAAAATAGATAATCCATAGTTACATCTGTTATTCCAGAACATAGAAAATATTCTATGACATCATGGTAATTTACGGAAAATTATATGGGCACAAGAATAGACACACAGATCAATGGATCCAAATTCAGATGCCTTAAAGAGCCATGCAGGAATATAAATGAGAAAACAGTCTTGGTGTAAGAAAGACTATGTATGCATTCTTTTATTTGGTCCATTTTTGATACTCTTAGTTTTAATAGAGACATGGGACCAACAACTAGCTCTCGCCTATGAGAGAAACAAATGGACATCATGGTTAAATCATCATCTAGCATGCTGGTTCTCTTTTGTAAAATGTTTATTTATGTATATTAAAAAAAATAGTGTTCTAACCCTACTTGGCACCAAACACGAAGCTAAATTTCAGATCACTTAAAGAGATAAACTAAATTTAAAATATTTTTATAATCATGGATTAAAGACAGCTTTTCTAAGCAAGGCGCAAATAAGGAAAAGATTAACATATTAGGCTACATAAAATTAAAAATATTTGTATTACAAAAGACACTAATAGTCTTAAAAGGTAAGTAACAGGCTTGGAGAAATATATGTAAAGTATAAAACCAAAGATTAATATCTAGAACAGTGCTATTAGAACTTTCTGTGATGAGGGAAATGTTAACAATTTGGTGTACATTCTTCTGGATAGTTCTACATTTATGTGCATATTAAGGTAGGTATATACAAGTATGCAGTAATGATAATAATATTGTCTACCACATGCCATGCACTGTTCTAAAGGCTTTTAATCCTCATAACCCTTTGAGATAGGAACTGTTATACCCATTTTACAGATGAGGAAACTGATACACAGACAGACTTAGTCACTTTTCCAAGAACACAGAGCTAGCAAGTGTCAGAGAATTCAATCTTAGGCAGTCTGATTCCAGAGCCTATACTCTTACACTTTATATTGAATTTCCTCACAGATAATTTTGTTTTTTCTTGATTGTTTTTTATTTTGTTTTACTAAACATAAGTGGGATTTTATTGCACATATAATTCTACAAATGACACTTTTTCACTAATAGTCTAGCTGGCATATATCTCTACGTTATTCCTTTTACTGGCTGCATTATATTTCACAGTGTAGATGAGACGTGCCATAACGAATCTAACAACTTTGACACTGTTAGATGTATTAGACTTTCTAGAGAGTAGCACCCAGACAGCACCACTCACACAAACCACAAGACAAACTGGTACCCACTGGAGTTATGTAATGCACTGCCCCCGTGATCTCACATTCAAGAAGTTTCTATTTTTCTCAGTAATACAACTGGTGTTGCAACAAACTTTTTTGTCCATCTCTGCCAGAATTTCTATAAGCTCGATACCCAGAATCGGATTTGTAGAATAAAGGGGACGGATGGGTTAAATGGTTATAGATTCCATCAGAGTGACTCCAAAAACACCATATCATTAAACTCCCACAAAGAGTGTATAAAAGAACTTATTTTCTTCCACCCTTACTAAAACCTATATTTCCAATCTTTGTATTTCATGTCAATATGAAGAGTGAAAAATGATACCTGATTTTTGGCTGCTACTAAGCTTCAGCATCTTTTCATGTTCACTGAACTTTTACATTTATCCTTCTATTGATTGTTATAACTATTAATTTATAGAAGTACATGTAACCTACATCTGTACTATCCAGTATGGTAAACAATATCCACATGTGGCTATTTGAATGCATATTAATCAAATATAAAGTTAAATTTCAAGTTCCTCATCCCACTAGCCACATTTCAAATGTGCATATTTTCTAATAGAAAGGAAACAGTGGAAAATAGACTAAAGATAGAAGAGAGTAAGGAGATAATTAGAAACTAAAAAAAAAAAGTGGAGAGAGTGATATGATTACAGAAAACAGTCATAAACATAGAAAGCGAAGACTGAAAGAAAACTTAGAAATTATCTGATCCCATGTTTTCAAATTCTATTTTGTGAAATCACAGAATTCTGTACAGATGCTCAAATCTATATACTTTAAAGTATTATAAACATGTCTTAGATGTATTTTAAGTATTATAAGCAAAAATGCACAGACTCAAATATCAACACATGTTGGGTCATTGGAATTTTAACTTATTTCACCACTTTAACTTGTTCTGAGGCAGATCTTAATATTTTTCTGTAATGTGTGTGCTCACATGCACGTGTCTGTGTGTGTATGTATAAGAACCTATGGTAAATGTGTCATTGGATAGAAAAGTTACAGCACTGCCCAAATTCTTTTTTTTTTTTTTTTTAAAAAAAAAACAAGACTAAGTATGTCAACTCTCTTAAATTTGAACAAATGTAAGCATGCTACCTCAGCTCACGCACACAACACTCATGCAAGGCAGTACTCTGCGACATCTGCTTGGCACATGCTCCCATCCTCAATTAATAGTCTATAGTGCAATAAGAATGGAATGCAAAATGTATCGAGTCAAAATGTTATAGATAGCTGTGGTGCTAATTTTAAATCTTGGAGGCATTTAACATTTTATTGATAAAGTTGCAAATGTTGAGTTATCCTTGTTTCATTTTTGTATTTATAAATGTCCTCTTTTTCTCAGAAGATGTAAAAATATCCTGAAAGCTAGAAAGAGATAAGATATCTGGGGAGAGAGAAATATATAGAGAGAATTAAAATAGTAAATTAGACATGACATATTAGCATCTTTTGATGGATCAACTCTTGTTGACCCATTGAGAATAATATAAGGAATGAAGGCAAGTGCTGACAACTCTGATATAAACTCAGCAAAATCAAGAAACTACTATGCTAGATGGAACAACTGGAGGAATCCATGTTTGTGATTGTAAACTTATCCAAGTCTGCAGCATGTTTTATGCAATCGACTACTTCAAAATAGCGTTATGGTCCTTGATAGGTTAGTCATATCTAAATAAAATCAATTGGCAATAAAATAAGTCTCTTTACTCGATTTTTGCAATATTAATTGAGCAGTTTTAATATTATCCAATTGAGACAAATTTCATGTTAGTGACATTGTGGACATGTGCTTTCTCTCATGACACAGAATTAGATTCTATGGAGGGAAAGTTTTAAAAAACAGAACTTTTTAACAATCCAACTCAAATGTAAGAGGATAAGACTGTTATATATACACCTGGTTCCATTTTCTGACAACATATGTAGTGAGGGGTGAAATTTTTGACATCCCAAATACATGATAGATTAACAAAAGAAGCCAGCTTTGTGAACTCTTTAATGAACTTTACTACTAATACTGTGGTTTTCAACATATTTCTTAGTTTCCTATGTTGGGTTCATGTAGATGAAAAGAAAAAGAATATTGACCTTAAACTGGCCAAAATGTGGAAACATCTGCATAGATGGTGCGAAAGTAGAATCTGGGAAAAACAAAGAAGTAATCACTCACTTTAAAGCTATCAGCACAGTGTGTTCGAGCAGGCTAAAAACTCTAATAGTATCACGTAGTCAAACACTAGGCGTTAACTTCTTACAAACGTGCAAACGACTTTCTAAGTAGGGTTGGGTCAGGCCATATAAATAATCAATTATATTAAGGTTCAGCCTCACAACTGCAATTTTCCAGAGTTGCTGGTAATTATATTGGCAGTATATTCCAGAACTGCTTTTTTTTTTTTTTTTTTTTTTTTACAAGAAAGTTATATGATGAACTGAAGGCAAGGTGCTAGCACAAATATCTCAAAGATTTTTAAGGAAGAAAAAAATTGTGTTTGTTAGTGAAAGAATTCCATTTATTAAGTAGCTAACAAAAATATAGCAGCTTTTCAGAATTATGATATTTTCTTGCTTAAAATTGCAAATAAGGTGCCAACAAGAAAACTGAAACTTCAAATTTCTACTGAAGGGGAAACAAAGTAGATTCATACAGCCTTGAAAAATAATAAGTGGAGGTATGCTAAGACATCTGAGGTTTTTTTTTTAATGCCATTACTTAGAAATTTTATACTGTTATCAGATATATTGGAAAAGTATTTCCTGCCAATGACATTTCAACCAGCTAGATAGGAGTAGTTTATTAATACTTCCCAAATGAAATGCATAGCAAGTAAGTGATTCAATCTTGAAATAAAAATATCCCATTGCTTCTCTTTCAATCTTCTCTAGTTGTTAATGGACGAATAAGCTTATTCATTGAAAAATTGTTATCTTTTGTTAAAAAAAAAAAACATGTGAATCAGAATTATTGTGTCATGAAACTAAAACAAATCACTAGAAAACTGGATTCTGACACCAATTATGATCCATAACCTCAGTTTCAAAATTATGCTCATTAACACAATTTTGAAACATTTTAGTTGCTTTTATGGTAATAATAATGCATTAAGCAAATATATGCATACATGTAAATATACATAAATAAATACACATTGAAATTCAAAATGTACAGTATAAATACTGCTTTTCCTCTTTATATATTTGAGTTTTTTATATCATTTTGTTTGAAAAGAAATATAGTTGACCCTTGAACAACACAGGTTTGAACTGCACAGGTCCACTTACATGTGAATTTTTTTAAACTAAATAATATAAATAAATGTATTTTCTCTGTTATGATTTCCTTAATAACATTTTTCCTCTAGCTTACTTTATTGTAAAAATACAGTATATAATACATATAACATACGAAATATGTATTAATTGACTTTTTATCTTATTAGTAAGAGTTCCAGTCAATAACAGTCTATTAGCTCAGTTTTGGGGAGTCGAAAGTTATATGTGAATTTTTGACTGTGCAGTGGTTGGTGCCCATAACTTTGGTATTGGTCAAGGGTCAAATGTACTGCTAGGAATATAACAAAGCTGATTGCTCCAATTCTATTTTACAGAAAAGGCATTACAGCCAAGGAGACAATGAGTGCCATGCTTCAGAACATGGTCTCTGGGTTCTGACAGGTTTGGGGCTAAATCTTGACTCCATTACTTATTTTCTCTGTGCCCCTGGCTATCTTTCTTAATTTCTCACCAAGTTTCAGCTGATCATTTGTTTGGTGATGGTAATAATAATATCTATCTCAAGGGTTGCTATTAGGGTTACATTAGATGTAATGAATTATCTTTAAAAAGCAAAAACAAAACAAAACAAAATTCCTTGCGTAAGAAAGGGAGCTGGTATCACCCACTAGTCAATAGAACAGCCTGGATGACAAGTCAGTTGTTCTAGTTCTAGTTTTCTCTTATTATAATAGTCTGCAACAGACACAGTGGAAAAGTTCACCTTGAACTGAAGATGCATTTGGCTTCTTTCTCTGTAAGGAGGAGAGACAGGAGTCCAGGGTAGGAGAAAGAGAAAAAAGTTTGGAGGGTAAGGTAGTGTGTCTGTTGAAATTTGAGATTTTAAGTGGCATGAGAAAAGGTGGGAAAAGCCTTTGTAGGCAAAGAAAATCAATTAAAAATGAGAATAAAAAAATTTATTGAGCTGAAGTTTCAGCTAAATTTAGAGACTTTGGAAGAATATGAAGCTTCTAATGCTACAAATTCGGTCTTTGCTACATAGCAATTGTGTGGTCTGGGCAAGTCTTTAATCTCTCCACACCTTTCTGGTAAGGTTGCTGTGGCAATTATGTTAGATACATTAGAAGAAGATGGGGCTGGTCGCTGAGGCCCCCAGGCTAGAGTCAGACACATGGCCCAGATCCTCTCAGATCTTGAGCTCCCTGAGACCAAGAACAGTGTAACACTCATGGTTGTTGAGTGTTAAACAAACCTTGAACTCTCTTGTTTCTTATACTCTTTGATCTGGAATATTTGACCCCTCGTTCAGCTAGTTGTGGCCCAATTCCCTAAGAGGGGAAGACCTCCCGCTTCACCTCTTATGCTATTTTACAAGTCTCAGCCTCTGCTTCCTGAGACTATAATGGGAATCATAACCCCTTTGTAAAGGTATTGTCAGACTTAGCAGCAACACACGCAAAGTCTTCAGCACAGTCCCAGCACATAAATGCAAATTCAAGTTTCAGTATCTATTATTTTCAAAGTGTCCTCCCTTGTGAATTGGGATAATAATGCAGTTTTCCTGAAGTCTAAATGAAAATTTTAAAATGTGAAAAGACTAAATAAAGTGCTAAATAAATGTTAACATTTTCAGTAGAGAACAGTTAATTTATGTGTCTTCAATAAAAGTCACAACAGAAATATTAAGTGCTAAAACTTGAAGTTTATTCAGTAAGTTCTTAAACTGAAGCATATTCTTCCCATCAATTTTTTGGTTAAATGAGGTTCTTCCACTTACACTCTGGAAATCATTCCCTCTACTCTTTCCAGGAAATTTCTTCTATAAATCAATGAATTGCCTCCTCCAGAAGATCAAGCTGCAACAAGCAGCATGCACACTTAAATAAGAACTCAAAAAAGAAAAAAAAAATGGCTGGAGATCTCCATTTTCCAAAATGCTATAGAGGAAATGCCTGTGCTGGGTGGAACACAGGACTAAAGTGATAGGAATGTTGAATTGGAAAGGATTTATATTCTAGTTCCTGACCACAGCAAGTGAATATCTACTTTCTGTTCAAGTACTTGTACTCATTCAATTTTTCAGGGCACCTTTGTATTTGAAAAGATCTTTATACAGTGGTAAAATCTACCTCACTTGGCCCATATTCCCTCCTCTGGAGCCCTCAAAACCAGCCTCTTCCATCTACAATGTGAGACTGTCAAATATTTAGAGATAGAGATCAAGCCTTTCATCGTTTGAGCATGTTATTTGTCATCACACAAGGGAACTGGAGGGAAAGGTGGTCAGGGAGTTTGAGGAGCATCGCAGGCAGGTTTAACCACAGCCCATATCTTGATTGGTCACACCAGGTCTAAAGAAGCCACAGCCCCTTATCTTCAAATTCTCTTGATTTTACTCATGTTTAGGGATTCCTCTCATTTTCTACGGAGTATTAAGTAACACTTTGGTAAAAGACTTGCATTTTGAGAGAAAAAAACTTCTGACATATTCAATAGGTACAGAGAATATGATTCCTTCTTATTTTTCCCTATCCCCTCAGCTCAAGCATCTTTTTGTCGACCTTTTGGCATTCACCTCCGATCCCTTCCTTTTCTTCATTTTCTTACTAATGTCTTCGTTTCTATATAATAAACCATTAGAGAGATTTCCTTAAGTAGGGTGAGAAAATGGATTGGAACACACACAAATAGTCAAATAGTTTCAAGTAGGAAGAAAATCACATCAGGACAGTGGAAACCCTCAGCTTCCATGCATGAAGATGGAAAGGTTAGGGTTAGATTCCACAGTGAACCACGTTCCTAGTGTCTGACCCTAAGTACTTTTAACTGCCACTAATAAGAGGACTATGGTTTCCTGTCACTTTAAATCCATTGCATTTATTCTCTTCTTTTGTCCTCTCACTTTTAGCTTAATTACCCAGGTATGAAATAGTAGTCATTTTCAAAAGTTTATGAAGACTTACTTCCGGATGCTCAGCAAAACATTTGCCTAGTCTCTTGGGATTTCTCATTAGTACTTGTGAACTGGTAACAATAACACACTTCACATGAATGGGCTTTTATTAAATGTTTTATACACATGACAGTTTTATAACACTTCCATAATTTATGAAGAACAGATATTATTAATATTTATCATTCTGCAGATGGGGGGACCGAGGGTCTGGAAGATTATGTTTTTCTGCACAAGTTGCATGTGGTACGGCTAAGATTCTAATGCAGGTCTTCAGACCCAAAGTCTCACTGCATTTTCTTCACATTGTATTACTTATACTACTCATTCCCATAAAGGAACAGACAGAATAACCCGCCATGAAAATTATTACTCTCTAGGTACAAAGAGTTTTCTCCTAAAATCCTCACCCTTGGCTTTAAAAAATTAACATCATAAATATCTCTGAAATTCTTTAGTCTGAAGTTTTCACTTCTAAATCTAAATGAATGTGTTGTATACTTCCGGTTTGATTTCACCTCATGTTCTCATTCAAAAGTATTTTAGTATCTGCCTTACACCAAAGTGCTAAATACTGAGAATTCAAAGTTGAGTAAGATAGGATCCTTGCTTTTGAAGAGTTTACTATGTATTACAAACCTTAGGAAATTTTTTAAATGGTATAAAAATAATGATGTTTACAATCACAATTGTTAACATTTATAGAGTACTTACTATATGCCAGGCACCATAATAATCACCTTACATATATGGTAGAAGAATGTATTATTATATATGCTTTCTTATGAATGTATATTTCCTTCCCAATTGTATTATAAATTCATTGAGAACAAAGTTTTCCTTCTCAGTGTTTGCTTACCTTATATATATCCTCAATTAAACCAAAATGAACTAGTTCGTGGTAGCAAGCTGGGAATCGTAAATAAACTAAACTGGGGTATAATAATTTTTTTTCTACTTGTTTTAATGACAACTGTTGCCCAGGGACACATATATTATTAGAAATCATTTTGACTAGGTTGAATGGGGACCATGAAAGGACAATTTTAATAGCATTTGAACTTAATGACAGCTTTTTAAAAATTATAGCTTTAAATTTTTTTATTTTTCAATTATAATTGGCATACAATGTTATATTAGTTTCAGCTGTACAACATAGATTAGACACTTATACACTTATATACCTTATTAAGTGATCACCCCAATATGTCTAGTGTAGCTTTAAATACATAAAAGAGGTAAAAAAAAAATGAAACTATTACACATCGAAGGTATATATTAAGAATTAACCTTATAAGAAAAGGAGTAAAAGAATAAAAGAAGAAATTGGGGTAAGTGCCAGCCTTAGCCAGGTTATCGTTTGATGATATCTGGACACAGTTTCTGTTGTTACAGTTGGGGGAGGGGTGCTACTGACATCTAGTAAATAAAGGTCAGGGTGACTGTTCAGTATCCTATAGTGTACCACAGAACCCTCTTCTCCAACCCGCCTCCCCCACCCCAAAAAATTACTCGGTTCCAAACATCACTAGCACCAAGACTGAGAAATTTTAGATTAAAATAATACTAATACAATATATCCCCTAGATAAGCTTAGAGCTTTGCTTTAGAATCATCGTCATAGTCAGTCCACTATTTAGGCGAACAGAATAGGATGACTGAGGGAAGAAAGAGCTTTGAAGTGTTTCAAAGTGGCAATTAAAGAATTCAGCTCTGAAGTGAAATGCATCATATTCACTCAAACTCACTGGCAAGAAATTGTCACATGGTCCCACCCAAGCAAAAGGAGCTAGGAAGTTCAATTCTACCATGTGCCCCCAAACAGGGGAGAAGTGGTGTGTAATGATGAATAGCACAAATGAATAGCTTGAGGGACAGAGGGCAGAGAATAAGAATAATATTGGGCAGAATTATTGCTGTTCTAATGAGATTCCAAAGTTATGAAGTCAATGCAGTTTCCACTTTCAGAAAATCTTTGCACATAAGCAAGTATATTCACAAGTGTGATTCAGGGATTTTTCACCTTCAATGGTTAGAAACAATGCCTCCCTCACAACGTTATTAATACTTGAAAGTAACTGGCATAGTGCTTAATTTCTAAGTAATATTCATTAAATAACTGTCGCCCCTCTTTCCTTTGCAGAATAGACATAAATCAAAAGTAAACTGAAGAATAAGGCTATCAAAAATGGGCTACTTCTGCATTATATAAGAGAAGAAAACAAAAGTTTACATATCATATATGATACCTGAGACCATTGCTCTTGTTAGGATTGCATCAATTATCTTACGGGTTCCGTAACTTCTATTATCTCTCTTTTCCTCTACTTCTAACTATTGTTAGGCTGGGCTCTCAAAATTGCAAATCAGTCCATATCGTTTCCTTAATTAAAACCCTTCAGTGCTCTTTCATGACCCTCACTATAAAACTCTAACCGCTTAGCATCGAATCCTCGTCTTTATGATTTCATCTACACAACTCCCCTTCCTCATCATTCTCCTTACTTACCAACCACTCGCATTTTTCCAAACACAGCATTGCTCTCCCATGCTCCATGCCTTCATGCAAGCTGACTTCCTTAACCCATTGGCCTGGCAAACCATACTTTGTCCTTGAATATCTCTCAGCTATCATTCTCCTCAGAAACATGATTATTTACTTGACTATCTGCTCTATGTTATGTAAACTGCTTATATCAGGGGTACATTTTGTGTCTGTATCCACGGAACCTAGCACAGGGCCTGACATAGAATGGGATCTCAACAAATGTTTTTGAATGAATTATTACAATATAAATTTCATTTTACTATGTCTTCATAATGATCATTTCAATAATTGCATAGCATTCAATCATGAGGATAACCAACTTAAAAAATTAAAATGAGATAACCGTTTTCCTCTAAGAAAGTAAAGGGAAAATATTCAAATAAAGGAGAAAAATGTCAAACACATAGATGTTTCCTATAGCAATATAGAAAAGCAAAATTATTGCCTTCCTTTGTCAGAAGTAGCTCTTAGGAAGGGGCTGAGCTAAGCTATAAATGACTCAATAAAGTTAGATAAATAGGCAAGAAAGGAGTTTTACCTTTTTTTTTGTTTTTCCTCTAGGGATTTCCAACTTCATCATCAGAAGATTCTACTTTTATTATTATTTGTCATAGAATGGTCAGACTTGAACGTGAATCTCAAGTTTGCCTGGATCATTATTCTGAAAGCTCTTTTAAGTAACAAGAAATTTAAGCAAAGCACCATTAGTTTAGTTCACATGTCATTTTACACAATTCTATCAAATGGGCCCTACTGTAGTCCCAGTCTAGAGATGATGAAATGTAGGCATTGAAAGGCTGAATAAAACCAGGCAGCATGTCAGATTTGAGCCCAGGAAGTCTAATTCTAAGACCATACAATACTTATACTATAATTTCTCCCATTACAAAACATATGTATTTTAATGACTTGAAACATTTTGTCCCTAAAAGACTGGCTCTCAAAAAATGGGTCTGAAAAATAGTTGGGACAGTAGAAGCACTCCAATGGACATTTGTCTGTTATTTTGTTCACTTCCCATCTGAGCCCTCATCTTTATTTGGAAAATTCTTAATCTTAAGAAATGGTAGGAGGCAAAGATTGACTTCAATAACAATAAAAATAGTTTCTTTTTCTTTCTAAGGCAGATGGAAAGCACAAAATGGAACAAAGTTCACCCCGGAAAAATGATCTGTATAATTTTCCAGGGATTTAAGCTTTCTGATTTTTATATAGAGAGAAAAAGCCATAAGTCTACTGAGGTCATTCCTTTACAAACATGACTCATATGCCACCTAACCCACAAGTTACAGAATTGAAATATAAGAGGAAGTGTCCAGTTTGTCAGCTCTACCTGAAAAAATTTCTCAGTAGGAACCATTCTTGTATGCTTATCGTTAAAGTAAATCTACTTGAAGGACCTGGCCTCTTTCAGAGAAACAAACTGAGGAAGGCCTGTTATCTAAATATGGTGATGGTGGGGGTTCCGAGGAATATAGCAGACTAGGTAAACGCAAGGTTTACCTCGTCCCAGGTCCACATTAAAAGTACACCCAAATTATAAAATAATCAACATGGAGAACCACCTGAAGTCCAGCTGACCATAAACATGTCTGTCTGAATATAAAGATGCCACACTGAAGCAGGGAAATGTCGCAAATCAGACTAGACCTGTACCTGCAGATGGTGGGGAATCACCAGGAGGGAGAGCAGGGTAACAGAGGCTCCCCTGAAGGAGATGGGGATCTTGGCCCCATTAGAGGGCTCCCCAGCCCAAGGTCCTACCCCAGGGAAGAGGAGTCTCCAAAAATTCTATAAAAACCAAAGAGGATTCTGGCTAACTGGGTTAGACAGAAGGAAACTGAAACATTAGATGCCCTTTTGAAGGGCCCGTGCACAGGCTCTCTCACCTGCGGACTCTCACCTGTGGACACTCACCTAGGACACAGGCAGTGGGCCAGACGCTCACTCAAGATTCGTACAGGGAAAGACTGCATTACCTGGTGCCAGAATGAGGGCTGAACGAGCAGCCACCATTATGCCTTATTCGGGACCCCCTAACAGGCAATTTATAGACCAGGCCAGGTTGGCTGCGCAGACCCCTCCCACAGAGCCATTAGTAAGGGCTGGCCTGAGGACTTCAGCCTGCCCCCCACCCTCAACCTGCAGACTGTCCAGGGGTTTTGTTGCTGGGTGGCCGCCATGCCCTGTACCTATTCAGGGCCAAACATTTCCATCTGGCTGCCAGCGCTGTGAGTACACATTTAGGAGACAGTTTCAGGCAGACTACTGCTGCCAACACGAACTTGGGCAGATCTTGGGGATCTATGGGCCAGTTCCAGACAGAAGCTGGTTTTCCTGTGATCTGTGATATGGGACTTTTGTGGGAATGCATGCAAAGTGTTACCGAATTTGCAGTAAGACTGAGACTGTATTGATCTGACAGCCACCATCTCCCTGAGACCCTGTGCCACCCAACTCACAAATTGCCCCAAATGGCCCATTGATTGTTCCTTCTCCCCGGGTCTCCCAATCCACATAGGCAATAAACTTTAGCTAGCACAGGGTGGGCACTACAGGGAAAACAGTTTCAGGCAGACCTCTGCTGCCTACAAGAGCTGCAATATCACATGGAGGGATGGCAGGAGTCTGTGGAACTGCCCCAGACAGCAACTAGTCTCACTATGATCTGTGACTATAGCGAGAATGTCTGGCCACAGAAGTTACAGCAAAACTGAAGCTGTATGGCCTGATGGCCCTTGTCTCCCTGAGATCCTGCTTTACCCAAGCCACAAAGTGCCTGCATCCTATTGGCAGGCAGCTTCCCCCACCCTGCTTTTCTCTGGACTTGCACATTCTGCACAGGCAACAGATCTTAGTGCAATGAGCACATTTTGGGGAAAACAGTAGTGGGCAGACCGCTGCTGCCTGTATGAGCTGCAGTATCTCTTGAAGGGATCGCAGGGGTCTGTGGGACCACCCCAGACAACAGCTTGTTTCCCTGTGATCTGTGACTACTATGGGACTATGCAGACACAGAAATTGCATAAAACTGAGGTTATTGGCCTGACGGCCCTTGACTCCCTCAGCTCCATCCCCATCTAATACACAAAGTGCCCACCACATGCCCACCACCACAGGCAGCTGACCCTGCCCTGGGGTGGCACATTCTGTGTAGTCAACAGATCTCAGCCAGTGAAGTGAGCAAAGTTCAGAGAATACGGTGATAGGGAGATCACTGCTGCCAGCACAAGACACAGTGTCGCTTGGGCAGATCTCAGGGGTTTTGTGGGCCCATCACAGATGACAGCAGGTCACACAGTGATATCTGATTTTGATGAGAGCCCACAGTCCCAGAGCTGGCAGCAAATCTGGTGCTGCATACACCTGATGGCCCCATGCTTCACTAAGACAATGCCCCATCTAACCCACAAATTATCTGTGGCAAGCCTGCTCCCAGGCCACCCAGTCCCACTCTATGCTTTCCTTGAGTTACAAATTCAACAGCAAACAATAGCACTTATCAGTTCATGCAACCCACGCAAAGCCTGTTCATCTGGAAGAAGCATTCGGCAGTGGGCAACAAACTCAGGCCCATGAGCTTCGGTAATTCTTAAACAGAGCTCGGGTTTGCAGGCCCGAGGTCGGTAGCAGCTGACCTTGCTATGACTGGAAACTTGTACAGGGAGCCTCAGAGACAACGCTGGCATGTAAACTGACACTGCAGTGGCAGGAGGAAATTTACTCAATAGATCCAGGGGACTCTCGGGGTCCCTGCACTACCTAACATGCATATCACCCAAAGGCTCTTCTAGTTTCAGTGACTTATAGGCAACTGACAGGCAGTATCAGGCCTTGAGGAGAACTGGTTCCTCTGCTAAACTGCACTAGGTCAGGGACAGGGAATAATCACACCACTGCTTACAGCATTGTCTCTTCCACTTGCATACAGACCCAACATAGGCAACAACCATCTGTGGATCACTTTGTAGCTCCCACCAGGTAGCCCTGCGCAATCAAAGGCAGCAGCTGACCTTGGCCTACTGGGAAGCCCCTCTCAAGGGGCCACAAAACCAACGCACCTGGAGGCTGGCAATAGACCACAACAGAACAACTCCTGACTAGTTCCATAAGCAGTACACATAAAGGGTGGTTGCAACAACTACACAAACCTGCTATGGCAAATTCCACTCAGTAGAGTCAGCCCCGACACAGCAAACACTTACCCTGTGGGCATAGCCTATTCTCATAATTAGTCAGCCTGAATGTTAATTCCATCCATTTATGTACTATCACCAATAAAAGCTTAGCAACAACAGAAGATCACACACAGCCCCTACAAAGATCATGTCCAGAGCCCCTGGCACAGGGGATCAGGGAAAGTGCATCATGGGGCTACAAAGGATACCTTCCATATAAAGCGATCTGGCCAAGGTTGAGAGATGAAACAAATATTCCTAAAACATAGCAATGGACACAGAGAAGCTAATAAAATGAGAAAATAAAGAAACATGCCACAATCAGACAACAGGAGAAAACCCCAGAAAATAAGCTAAATGAAAATGGAAGCAAGCAAACTGCCAGGGACAGAGTTCAAAATAACGGTTATAAGAATGCTTAATGAACTTAGAGGGAGAATGGATGAGCAACATGAGAACCTCAACAGAGAAAGAGTAAGCATAAAAAAGGACAAAGAAACCATAAAAAAGAACCAGACAGAAATGAAGCAAATGATAACTGAAATGAAGAATACACTAGAAGGATTCAACAAGATTGGACGAAGCAGAAGATCGAACCAGTGAACTGGAAGACAAGGTAGCAGAACACACCCAATCAGAATAACAAAAAGAAAAAAGAATTTTAAAAAAGGAAGATAGTATAAGAGATCTCTGGGACAATATGAAGTGTAACAATATCCAGATCATAGGAGTACTCGAAAGAAGAGAGAGAATAAGGGATTAAGAGTCTATTTGAAGAAATAATGAAAGAAAACTTCTGTAACATGGCAAAGAAATTAGACATACAAGTTCAGGAAGTACAAAGAGTCTCAAATAAGAGAATTCAAAAAGACCCACACCAAGACACATCATATTTAAAATACCAAAGGTCAAAGACAAAGAGAGAATCTTAAAAGTAGCAAGAGAAAAGCAGCTAGTTACTTACAAGGGCATCCCCCTTAAGAATGTCTGCTGATTTTTCAATGGAAACTTTTCAGGTCAAAGGGACTGGCAAGAAATATTTGAAATTATGACAAATAAGAATCTACAACCATGAATACACTACCCAGCAAGGCTTTCATTTAAAATGGAAGGTGAGATAAAGAGCTTCCTAGAGAAGGAGAAGCTTAAGGAATTCATCACCAACAAGCCAGTATTGCAAGAAATGTTAAAGGGATTTCTGTAAAAAGAGAAGGTGTAAAAAAGAAAAAAGAAAAACAAATACGAATAATAAAATGGCAGTAACTATGTACCTATCAGTAATCACTTTAAATGTAAATGGATTAAATTCTCCAAACAAAAGACATAGGGTAGTGGAATGGATAAGGAAATAAACCTATGCATATGCTCTCTACAAGAGACCCACTTCAGATCAAATGATGTTCATGGACTGAAAGTAAAGGGATGAAGAAAGAGATTCACGCAAAAAAAGTTGGGATTCCAATACTTATATCAGATAAAATAAACGTTAAAATAAAGTCTATAAAAAGAGACAAAGAAGGGCATTACATAAGGATAAAAGGATCAATGAATCAAGAAGACATAACCCTAGTAAATACATATGCACCCAACATAGGAGCATCTACATACATAAAGCAATTATTGACTGACATAAAAGTAAAGATAAACAGTAATATATTCATAGTAGGAATCTATAACACCCAATTGACACCAATGGACAGATCTTCCAGACTAAAAATCAACAAGGAAACAATGGGCCTAAAAGATGCACTAGACCAGATGGATTTATAGTTATTTTCAGAGCATTTTACCCCAAAGCAGCAAAATATACTTTCTTCTCAAGTGCACATGGAACATTTTCAAGGACAGACCAAATTTAAGGACACAAAGCAAGTCTCAAAAAACTTAGGAGGACTGAAATCATATCAACCGCCTTCTCCAATCGCAATGATATAAAAATGGAAATCAACTACAAGAAAAAAAACTAGAAAATACACAAACATATGGAGGCTAGATAACATGCTACTAAACAATGAATGGGTTATCAATGATATCAAGGAAGAAATCAAGAGATACCTAGAGACAAATAAAAATGAAAACACAATGACTCAAAATCTATGGAACACAGAGAAAGCCGTCCTAAGAGGGAAATTCATAATGATACAGGCCTATTTCAAGAAACAAACAAAAAGCTCGAATAAACAATCTAACCTTACACTTAAAAGAACTAAAAAAAGAACAGCAAACAAAGCCCAAAGTGAATAGAAAATAGGAAATAATAAAAATCAGAGCGGAAATAAACAAAATGGAGTCTAGAAAAACCACACAAAATATTAATGAAACCAAGAGCTGATTCTTTGAAAGGATAAACAAAATTAACAGACTCTTAGCCAGACTCATCAAAGAAACAAGAGAAAAGACTTAAATAAATAAAATCAGAAGTGAAAGAGGAGAAATAATTATGGACTCCACAGAAATACAAAGGATCATAAGAAAATACTATGAGCAGCTATTTGCCAACAAATTGGACAATCTGGAAGAAATGGATACATTCTTAGAAACATACAATCTCCCAAGATTGTGTAAGGAAGAAACAAAATCTGTACCAACTGATTACTACCAACGAAATCAAATCAATAATCAGAAACCTCCCCCAAAACAAAAGTCCTGGACCAGATGGCTTCGTAGGCAAATTTTACCAAATATTCAAAGAAGAATTATCATGTATTCTTCTCAAACTATTCCAAAAATTGAAGAAGAAGGAAGGCTTCCTAATTCCTTTCATGAAGCCACTATTACCTTGAATCCAAAATCAGGCAGAGACATTACAAAAAAAAAAAGAACAAAAAACAAGAACACTATAGGCTGATATCTCTTATGAACATTGATGCAAAAATCCTGAATGAAATATTAGCAAACTGAACTCAGTAATACATTAAAATTATTATACACCATGATCAAGTTGGATTTATTCCTGGGATGCCCACTTTCACCACTCCTCTTTAACACTGTATTGGAAGTCTTAACCACAGCAATAAGACAAGAAAGAGAAATAAAAGGTATCAGAATTGGAAAGGAAGAAGTAAAACTCCTGTTATTTGTCAATGACATACTATATATTGAGAACCCTAAAGATTCCACCAAAAAACTGTTAGAACTGGTCAATGAATTCAGCAAAATAGCAAGTTGCAAAATTAATATTCAGAAGTCAATGTCATTTTTATACACCAATGGCGAACTTTTGAAAGAGAAATAAAAAAAA
This sequence comes from Rousettus aegyptiacus, assembly GCF_014176215.1. Taxonomy (NCBI): domain Eukaryota; kingdom Metazoa; phylum Chordata; class Mammalia; order Chiroptera; family Pteropodidae; genus Rousettus; species Rousettus aegyptiacus. The sequence continues at coordinate 22,301,236 of NW_023416306.1, forward strand.
TATATACCATTTACAACTGCATCAAAAACAACAAAATACCTGGGAGTCAAATTAACCACAGAAGTAAAAGACCTATTCTCAGAAAATTATAAGTCACTGAAAAAAGAAATTGAAGAAGATACAAATAAATGGAAGCATATACTGTGCTCATGGGTAGGAAGAATCAACATCATTAAAATGGTCATACTACCCAAAGTAATCAATAGATTCAATGCAATCTCTATCAAAATATCAATGGCATTTTTCAGAGAGCTAGAACAAGTAATGCTAAAATTGATATGGAACCATAAAATACCCCTAATAGCTATGGCAATCTTGAGAAAGAAAAACAAAGTTGGAGGTATCACAGTATATGATATCAAACTATATTACAAGCCTATAATAATCAAAACAGTATGGTACTGGCATAAAAGCAGTTACATTGATCAGTGAAACAGAATAGAGAGCCTAGAAATAAATCCATGCCTATATTCACACTATATATATGACAAAGGAGGCAAGAATATACGATAGGATAAAGACAGTTGCTTTGATAAATGGTGCTGGAAAAATTGGACAGATATATGCAAAAAAGAAAAAAAAAGAAAGAAACTGGCACATTTTCTTACATCATATACAAGAATAGACAAAAAATGGATTAAAGACTTAAATGTAAGACTTTAAATCATAAAACTTCTAGAAGAAAACATAGGCAGTAAACTCTCTAATATTTCTAACAGTCATTTCTTTTTGGATATGTCTCCTCAGGCAAGGAAAACAAAAGAAAAAATAAACAAATGGGACTACATCAAAGTAAAAGGTTTTTGTACAGAAAAGGAAAGCGAAGGAAAACAAAACAAAAGGACAACCAACTGATTGGGAGAAGGTATTCACTTATGATACATCTGATAAGAGGTTAATATATAAAATATATAAAGAACTCATACAACTCAAGAACAATAACAAAAAAAAAATCCAATTTTAAAAATAAATGTACGGAAGACCTGAACAGAAATTTCTCCAAAAAGGAAATACACAGATGGCCAACAGACATATATGAAAAGATGCTCAAGGTCACTAATCATCAGAAAAATGAAAATTTAAACCACAATGAGATATCACCTCACACTTGTCAGAATGGCTATCATCAATAATTCAAAGAATAACAAGTGTTGGAGAGGAGGTGGAGAAAAGGGAATTCTCATACACTGTTGGTGGGATTGCAAATTGGTACAATCGCTATAGAAAATAATCTGAAGTTTTCTCAAAAAATTAAAAATAGATATACTCTTTGACCCAACAACTACACTTCTGGGTATTTATCCAAAGAAAACTAAAACAATAATTTGTAAAGTCTAGGTACTGCTATGTTCATAGCAACACAATTTACAATAGCCAAGGTATGGAAGCAACCTAAATACCCATCAACAGATGATTAAATATAGAAGTTATGGTTCATATATACAATGGAATATTACTTAGCCATTAAAAAAATGAAATCCTACCATTTACAATGACATGAATGGTCCTAGAGGTTGTACTGAGTAAAATAAGTCAAATGGAGAAAGATAAATACCATATGATTTCACTTATATGTGGAAGCCAAGGAACAAAAGAGAACAAACTAGTCAAAAACAGACTTGCAAATATAGAGGACAATCTAGTGACAGACAGAGGAAAGGGGAGTTTGGGGACTGAGAGAATGGGGTGATGGATTAAAAAAGTACAAATTAGTAGTTGATAGATGATCATAGGGATGGGGAACATGGCGTAGGGAATGCACTTAGCATTAATGCAATGGCTAGGTGAAGAGCCAGAGGAGAGAAATACCAACTAAGGGGATCATTTTAAAAACTATGTAAATGTCTAACTAATGTACTGCATACTTGAAACTAACTAAATACATACATACATACATACATAAAGCAAGCAAGCAAGCTGATGGCTTCTATAGGGGTGTAAGAGAACTCTCCTGAACCACCCTTTCTGTCTCAGTCATATTGGTAGTAAGTGTTTGCTAGTAACTAGCTGATCCTGGGGGAGAAGAAAACAAGAGAATAATAACGATAATTTTAGCTATGATTCAGTGTCTTTCCCTATTAACAGATTTGGGGAAGGACATGTGCTCTGATGACTGTAGTGGTGAATCAGTGTCAGGGAAGATTAGACATGACACAACTTCCTGACAGGACCACTGGACTTAATCATTATTTTAGGACAGTTTGTTTTTTCTCAAACAATTATGAAAATAGTCATATTATAAAATACAAAAATTAACATGGATTTTTAAGATCCATTGATTTATTTATTCAACAAATATTCACTGAGCCTTGTGCCAATAATGAGCAGAAATCAAAATAGCCCCCAATCTCAGGAAATTTTTAACCCAGTGAAGGAGGCAGATGGGTTCGTCACAAAAGCTGAGAAAATGGCAATGAAGGAAAGCATCGCAGTTCCCAAAAAGCCTAGAACAAAGGCAACCGAAGGATAATCTGAAGGATGAGAAGAGCAAAGTAGGTGAAAGGCAGGGAGGGAGAGTAGCAGGGAGGTGAGTGCACATGGAGCAGCATGAGCCAAGGCCTTGAAGTGCATGGGGATTAAGACACATTTAAAAAATGGAACAAAGGCCAGAGAGGTCGAAGCTCTCAGGATAAGTGGTGGACCACGCTGGAGAGATTGCTGGGTACAAATAGTACAGTCTTGGGAGTACACTAAATTTAGAAAAAAAAGAAGTGTGTATGTGTTTCAGTATGCTTTGTCATTAACTTTCTGATCCCTTCAGAGGAACAGGCACCTTCAACTCAGGTATTGGGAGTGGGGGGTCATGGATAGAAAATATGAAGCTTTGGCATGTTATATATCTTGCAAGGCCAATTGTACTGCCCCTAATTTGCAGGTGAGGAAACTTAGGCTCAGAGAGGTGAAGTGAAAAAGGCTTTGTAAGTTATAATGACCAGACGGGATTTCAGCTTTTGTCTGTTGGACTTCTTCTCTGTGCGATATTCTAGAAGTCAACTTTGTCTCCTCCACAAGTTTGCCTATAACCAGTAAAGGCTATGTATATTAATTTTGCGAGCAATAGTTTCCATTTTTATTGCTTTTTAAAATTGACCTCAGCATGATTTCCTTTAGACCCAGCCTCTTTGTGGATCTCCAAACCAGTATCAAAGCAAATTTGCATGTTTGGCTTAAAACGATCTTCTGGTTGCCCCATCAGTCACAGGTACATTCGGCTCTCAAATGCAGTCAGCTTTTCCTTTGCTCCTCTGAGATGTGAGTCATCAGTTCACGCCTGTCATATTTTGCATAGTAAGTTCGTTGCTCTATCCTCAATAGGTTATTTTCATCCTGCCTCATTTCTCTGGAATTTACAGAGAACTTCGAATTTGTCAGAGTTGAAATGAACTCAGTGCAACTTCCCACTAAGAGAGATTTCATCAAAATAAATTCTTGATATGTTCAAGGTCTTAGTGAATCGGCACATTCACAAATATCACTCTAATATAATTTCTTCCAGAAAAAAAATAATGAAAACCTGAAACATTTAAATCGTGCTTTGATAATTTACTTAATGAGCACAAAGTAGACTGCTGCCTGAAGTGGAATCACAAATACCTTTTTCTTAATGCTGTACAGAGCGTATGGTGGACTCGTTTATGTCACAGAGCCAGAGCACTGCCAAGTGTGACATTCCATTCCTTAATGAAGCCAAGGGTTCAGCTTTCTGGCAAGGGATGATCACTTTCTTAGGGTTCCTATTTTCCATTCCCTTTCAGCACTACCTCTTGCAGTTGATGTTCATCTTTTGTAGAGTTTTCTCACAAAGAAATACAATTTATCACATTATAAAAATTGCTAATTTCTCCTGAAGGAGTGTGAAACCACAAAACTGATTAAAACACAAAAGCTGGGTGGTTGGCTAGGTTCATAGACTGAGTGGTTTGGTCAAAACACAAGCTTTGCAAACCCATGTAATTTAAAGTGCTATTGCAGCAAAATGACAAATCATCCCAAATCCTTGTCCTGCAAGGTCCCTTGTGAATGGTTGAACTCATGGATACTAAATTCACAGATGCTAATGGTCTACTTTGTTCCCCTAAGTTTTCACCTAACTTATGTTTTGCTATTTATGTAATAATATCCGAAGCTCCGAGTCCTTTGTGTATGCTATGTTCTCAGCTCAGTCTGTCTTGGATCTCTCTTTGAGCTTCTGCCTTTGACTGTGAACTTACCACATGACTTTAATAAGCTTATCACTGACATTGACCTTAAATAGCACCCCAAAATCCCTGTAGCCATTTCTGATTATTCTGCTCATCTGTTTCTACCAAATAAAATTTATCTGACCAAAGATATAAACAAAGCCTAAATTGTCTAAGGATCCAGTTTACATGATTCTGAGTGAAACAAAATATATGTTTTCAATTTTTTCAAGTGACTAAGTCATAACTTCAATAAACTATTATATATTCATGAAATTATAAATAGTGATACAGAGAAATGATTATGACATTTCTCTGTAATGTATTAAGTGACAAAACAAGATATAAAATTGCAAGTATAGTAAGATTTCAACAGTGTAAAAAATATACTAAAATATAATTCAATATACCAGCAAATTAATAGCAATAACTTCTAGGATTTTGAATAATTTAATTTTCCTCCTATAGTTCCAATGTTTCTATAATCCATAAAAAACAGTTATTTGAAATCTCAGTAGTACCTATGAAGTACCTTAGTCTGAAGAAAATTGAAGAGCAGTTCCTTAAAACACTACACAAATTCCTCCACAATTTCAGGGGCTAAAAATCAGGGCCAGCAACTTGAGGAATTTAATAAAGAACAAGAAACGAATCCCAACTTCAATTCCCCTGCAAATATGACAGGATTTTAAAATGTGCCTGGAAAACTGCATCTGGGGTTTTGCCAATCCTATAACGTTTGGGACGTTTGCTGAACCCAAAACACAGCCGGGCCCACCCATCCATAATTAAAGCCCTCCCCCCAAATGAATTCATTGCTTTGTGGCACCATCTGTCTCATTCCCTTATTTACATAATAGGGAACCCTGCTCTGAGTGCAGCAAATGAGAAGCAACAAAAGAATGGCGAATGAAGGAAGATGAAATGTATACATGTATACATCAGATTATGGATAATATGGTCAAATCTCTCGAATTTAAAATTAAAAAATTTTTTTTCAAAACCTATCACAATTTCACCTGGGCTTTTTTCCAGCTCTCAGAACCTCCTTCCTCCTTCTGCTGCATCTGCAAATCTCACTAATATGGCTTGTTACACTCAAAGAGTTCATTTGTCACATTTTATTTTATTCAATATTTTATTTTCCTCTTGTGGACCCATTAGAATGTCAGTTAGAGAAAGTGACATAGATCAGTTGCATTTGGTAGTCACTAAGGATGCGGAGGAGAAAGAAGCAGGTTCATATTAATTTGAAATTTTAAAAGAAAAAAAGAATTGTCCCCAATATAGAGCTTTCTTGAATCCTCCTCATTTTCCTCTTATCTGTCTCCTGGGAAGTTTCTGTCCTAATAATGGAGACATGAGCAGTGGATCTGTTGAAAGATAGACAAAGGGATGATTTTTTAATATGCAGTCGTCACTCTAATCCCATATCCCTTCCTACAGGAGCTGGGTTAGGGAGAGCCCTCAGTGCCCACAGGCAGCCCCATAGTCTGTAGTGGGGTGCTCGCTGGTCTAAAAGTCAAGTGACTTGGATTTCTACTCATCCTCTGCCATTAACTCTCAGTGACCTTAGGCAAGTCCACTTCTAAGAACTTCAAGTTTCCAGTCAGTGGTCTGCTGACCCAAAAATGCCTGCTTGGAAGCTGAGATGATGCTTTTCTTTGGGGACCCAGAGTCCCCTTTCCCATACCCACTGACATAGAAGCAACAGGGCAGAGGGTTGAGGGTACTGAGATCATCAGTCCTGGGGCTCACCTTTCACAAGGACCAAGCACCCTCAGGTCAGAGAGGGAAAAGAAGCCAAGATTCAGAGACATACATTGTCTTCTGCACCAAGCTGAGCTCTTTCATAGCTGGAGATTAGGATGGAGCATCCTCAGTTCAGCACTGACAGCTTTGGAAGTAGCCACACCTCAAGTTGAAATGCTTAGAGGCTAATGCTGAGAACAGTGGCTTAATCAGAGCACCACAGAGAGCTGGGGAATCAAGCTGGTCTGCAACAGTTTCCTTAGTCCCTGTCTGGGTCTCTCAATCAGAATTCCTGGAGATGGGATTAAGGAGCCAGTACATTTATTACATTCTTAGGTAATTCTGATTTGTAGTTATGGTTTTCATAACTTTTGCTGTGATAAAAGGAAGATTAGCACATCTTTAGGAGAAACAATTTCTTAGTTCTAAAGTCCATTTAGGGGTTACTGGTCGACAGAGTAGATGAAACTTGCAACAGCTTTATTTCTCAGATGCAGAGATGTTCATGTGGACACATAGTATACCCACTTACAACCAATATCAAGCTGGCACCCTAAGCATGTACCTAGTGAAAGCATGAGGTTCAGGCTGGGCTCTTAATCTATACTGAGCAAGGCACTGAGGGTGACAGCAGCCCCACCAGAGAAAGGCTAGCACCCTTCTCCAAAATCTCATCCAGTAGCTAAAACCCATTTCCCTGCCCCCACAAAAAAAAAAATTGAGTACAATGATGATAGTATTTTTCAATATAGATGACTCAGATTTTCTCAATCTTATACTATGTATGAAATATGAATAGCTTCAAAAAACATTACAATTTTTAAATAATGTATTACACAGTCCAAACACAACCTCTCTTCTTTCCTTGCAAATGCAGCTTGAAGGCAAGCTGGCCAGACCTCTTTTTCAATCAGATATCCTCTATTACGTCCTTTTGGTCTACCTGGGAGAAGCTGCTGTGACTGTTACCAAAAGTAGAGAAGTGTATTAGCAAACAGTGTGTAGCAGTGGGGACACCTGGCTTGGACCTCTGGGCCTCCCATTTACTAATTGCACAACCTTGAAACATTAGGTAAACTGATCAACATCTGTGAAATGGGATAATAGTTGCTTGACAGTGTTAGAGGGTCAATGACGCAAAGGACATGAAAGGTCTAAGTGAGCAGTAAAAACAAGGTTTGCACTAATTAGACATGGAATTGTGTTCCCCTAAGCTGGCAGTTGAATAGAAGAGATGAAAAATTAATAAATTATGTGAAGTTCAAGTTGCTGTGGAAGCCCAAAGATTGAAGGGATTTGTCCTGCCTCAAGAGATCGTACGGTCCTTTCCTTTGGAAAGAAAATATGAACTAAGTCTTTGGGGTTGGGTAGAAGTCTTCTAAAAGCACAAAGGGAGACAGCATAGGTGGAAATAAAAAAGGATCCTGATTTTAGGAATAAGGTGTGTAAACTGATATGATTGTACATTTTGAGGAATAGAAGTATAATTATAGAAGTGTGTTGGGGGCTGAGGATCCTGCTGGTGAAGGATTTTGTTAATCTGTGCTGAAAACAAAGGCTTTTCCCTTGAACACATTGAAGGGTCAATAGAGGCTTTATAAAGGAGAGTGACATGACCAGATTTGGGTATAGAAAATTCATTCTGGAAATACTGATTAAGATGGCCTGGAGCTGAGTGAGACTGGAGTCAAAAAGACCACTGTTAGAGATGATGTTGCAGGAATCTTGGTGATGAAAGATAGAGGCAGTAGTGATGAAGGGGACATGATTTATTTGAAAGATGCTAAGAAGTCAAAAAATAAAATATAAAATAAAATAAAATAAAATAAAATAAAATAAAATAAAATAAATAAAATAAAAGGCAGGACTCGGTGACTGGATGGGGCAGATAAAGGAGAATGAAGAATCAGTGCTTGTCTCTCAGGTTAAAAATACAAGTGAATAGGTAAATTATTTGCATATTGACCAAGACAAGAAAAGATGAGCAAATTTAAGAGTAAGTAGACATAGGAGATAGTGAGTTTGGTTTGAGACATGTTGAGTTTAAAAGCACCTATGAAAATCCAGACAAAAAATCCAGTAGCTATGTATATGTGTGTCTCTAATTTATTGGGGGTAAAAACTCAGAGGAAAAGAAACTAATTATGTGGAAGCTGAGAATAGTTTCTTGATGTCAGGATGTTCTTAAAAGTTTGTTAATAGCATATACAGTGGTGATTTTCAAAAATTGAACTACTTTGAGGACCACGTTTCTTTCCTTATTAACCAAGCTCTCTGTTTAGATGCACACACCCAAAAATGATGAACCATATTCTTGAGGCTCCAAACAAAGCTCAAGGATGTTGAGATATGCCATGTACAAGGTGAGATGACTTTGAATAATGGCGAAGTTTATAGACATAGTCAGCTGAGACAATATACATGAAATTGCTTTGAAGTCCCTCAGGAAACAGAAGTTTCTTCTTTCTTTCCTGTCTCCTTATAGAGAAGCAGTCCATTGCAAAACTATTAGAAGTTGAGTGGCCCATAGGTAGTCGTACCCAGCACACTGTCTGACATGCAATTAATATTTGGTGAATAAATTGTGGAAAGAAGGCACACATAAAGTAAACATAATAAACACCCCAACAGAGCTGGAGGGGGCTTGGAAAACTTTTTATCTCCTAGGTAAAAGTGATTTTTAAATGTAGGACATTCAGATTTTAGTCAATAGTGGCATTTCAACCTGGCCACATCCCAAGGTAACCCCGAAAGAGGTCGATGGTGGGAAATTGAACTTTTCTTCCTTTCAAGGAGGAAACTAAATGTTTGGAGAAGGGGTGAGTGGGTGAGGCTTCTTTTAAATGGTGGTGAAATGGTATATCAGGTCATAAACCTGTGGTATAGTTTAGTGACTGTATTTAAATGGATGCTCCTCATTGCCTTATGAGATCCAGGAAAGCCATCAAAATTCATGGCCTACTTGTGGCTGAGCTCTAATAAAGGAATAATCGGTGCTTTAAGCAAGGAGTAATGGGAGGTACAGTGGGAGATTTACTGGAGCAATAAGGGCTGCACAGAGAGAGTAGGTTTTTCATGCCAATTACACTGACAGACAACAGAGCAAGACTTTCCTGACACATACTTGCAATCCTGTTCTGTTAAGTGACAAGATGGGGTCCTTAGTTCCTTTTTCTACAACTCCAGGAATCAAGGCCTTGGAGTTTTACTCAGGGTGCCTGTCACCAAAGTTAATAAAGTTCCAGTGAGATTCCCATAATAGGTGAATTGGAATGGTAGAAAGAACTTGGAATTTGGATCAGAAAAAACTTCAGTTTTAATCCCAGCTCAGTCATTTACTAGGTGATTTTATTTTGCCCCTAATTATTCCTTCCCAATTATTCATTCCTGACAATTGCCCCAGGACTCGAGGTGTCTCTCTAGTGGGCGGAGCTGTTACTCCTATCACCTTGACCTCTAGCTTGGTTATATGACTTGCTTTGGCCAATGGAATGTGAGTTGCAGTAATGTGTGTCATGTCAGAAGAGCTTTAAGAGGCTTTGGGAGAGGTTGGTCATCGCTCTTTTCTCTCCGTCATGAGGATAATATACCCCAAATCAAGAGTGTGTTCTGGAAGAATGAAGACACATGGAGCAGAGCCAGAGCTGACCTCAGACACTGTACTGAACATGTCACATGAGTGAGAATTAAAGTCTTGTTGTTATATGACACTGAAAGATTGGGGGTGCTTGTTACCTCAGTATAATATAGTGAAAGCCGACAGATACACAGAGTAATTTTTTTAAAAAAGCACTTAACCTGAGTCTTGTGTTCCCTAAAATTGTGATAATACCCACTTGTATGATGATGATCAAATAACATTTTAGCATTCTATATGACCCAGAGAAGTTGTTCAATTGATGGTGATTATTATTATTCTAATTTCCTACTCAATTAGAGTGATAAAAGAGGTTATGTTATTTTTCAACACGTGTGCTTCTGGCTAGCGATCTTTCAATGAATTGTTGCTGTGGAGTCCCTGGGCCAATGTGGCAATCAGTGGTAAATTGGACATTTATGACACTCTTCTTCCCGGACCAGGAAGAAAGAGTCTCTCAGATCTTTTCATTACAGCCTTCACAAGCTGTGAAAGAAATAGCAGCAGGTTCACTCTCACCCCATTACACATCCAGTCAACGGAACACTGCCTTTTCCTTAACTGGGGAGATAGTCAGGCAACTGAAATCTGGCTCCTGTGGCCCTTTGCACATGGTCATGGTGCTGTGAAAGCCAAGGGACTATGCTCATTGCAATCACAGTAATAGTACCTCACCCAGGAGCAGCCATTATGGCTGAACTACAGCCATAGTTCACAAAGCTTCCGTAGTTTTCATTTTGGTTTTCGTGACAGCTCCACGAGGTTTCCATCTACTCACTCGTTTATTCAACCAAACAGAGCGCCAGCCACGTGGTTTCTGCCTTCATAAAGATAGGTATTATTGTATTATTGCCAATTGATTGACTAGTAATTGTATTTATTCAACAAATATCATTTTGAGTCTACTGTGTTCTGGGCACTGTGCAAGTCAAATGAAGATAACCAAATGAGCAAAGCCCAATCCCAGCCCTCAAGGAGCTCACAGCTGCACAAAAGATGCAGACATATAAACTGCCATGTCTGAAAGGTCAAAGCAAAGCTGTGACCACAGAAATAGAACCAAGTGTGTGGGGGCACAAAGGAGAGACACTGAGTCTGCCTGGGTAGTCTGGGAACCTGCCAAGGGAAGCGCCATTTGGGCAGCATTCCGAGAGATGACTGGGATTTTAACTGGGTGGGTGAAAGTGGAGCAGAAAGAGCAGCAGTTGAAACGATGTGTAAATTGGGAAGAGTGTTTGTGTAGGGCTAGAGCACAGGGTCAGTTGGGGCAATAGGGAAAGATGGAATTCGAGAGGTAGGAAGAAAGTGGCTTGTAAAGAACCTTGCGGGGCAACGGAGTTTATCTTTATTCTGTAGGTGAGGCTTCACATTAAGTGTTATAAACAGAGAACTATTGCGGTCACATTTTAAAAAAGAGATCACTCTGGCAATAGTATAGAGGGTCTATTGAAAGTAAGTAAGACTAGAAGACTAAAGGAAACCAGTTAAGAGGTTAATTCCAAAGTCCAGATTTCTGAATTAATGTATGCTCACTCCAAAGTCATGTGTGGGTCATTACAGCTGAGAACTTGAACTCATTGGGGGACATCGCTGCTATGTCATATCTGTCGTCTCTGCCTTTCCTTCGGGAAAAGTGAACACTTAACAAATGATCCGTCCATTTAGTTAATTATATTCTTTTATCAGAGGGACAATCACTTCCAGGATTTCTCAAATACTCTCTCTGAATGGTGATCCCAAGGTCAGGATCACCAGGATAATCAGTTTGATTCTCCACAGCAAACTAACATGTGTTCTGAGCACCAAAAGAGCAGAGATTTACAAAAAAAAAAAAAAAAAAAAAAAAGAATTGTGTAGACACGTTTTCAAATCATCATGGAAAACTGAACTTTGTTAGATAGACTTGGCTACATATTTTATAATTTACGTTTTTTTCCAATTGCGTATAATGTGAGACCCTGTGATCTTTCAGCACTGAAGTATTCTAAAGGTCTCGGTTTGGCCCTGATCACGCCCTCCCTCTTTCCTCTGGTTGCACTGCTGGTTGTCATGGCCATTTCCTTCCTTGGAACTCCTTTGTAGAGAGAATTTCTAGGCATTAGCTGGCAGGAGAAGTGTGATGAGTTGGATTCATCTTTCACAGCAATGCCGAGAATATCACCTCTGCCCTTAGGAAGGCAGCACAAGGAGATATGGCTAGCAACTCTTACTGCCTAATTCAGTTATGAACCCAGTGGAAGTTTATTTGAGTGACAGAATGGGAACCACGTATAGCTGCCTCCAGTGACCCCACAGCAGTATTAAATTAGGATCTTCTATACTTCTAGTGCTTAAAGATATTGGTGATTATTTGCAGGCAGTCTCCTTAAGTTATAAGCAAACTACCCCAAACTAGAGAAATTCTAACACTCTTCCAAAGGGTCCTGATGGGAGAGAAAATCAACTTCATAAACAGAGGCTCAGAGGAGTGAGCAATTCTGATAATAACATAAGACATTGCTGTTCCCTAAATGGCCTGAAATGCTTGAATAACCCAGTAGTCTACACCCTACTATTGAAAAGAAATCTGAAAGGTCTACTCAGTGTCTCTAGACCAGAGCAGTTCAAAGTCGCACTTCAAGATTTCTCTTCTAATCCAATCTTTATTCTCTGATCACAAACCACAAGCTTTCTAAGAGTTCTCTGAGATGATAAAGATATGCATTGAGTACTTACTATGTGCCAGGCATATGCTAAGTGTTTTACATGCATTCTCTCATTTATTCTTAATATCTACAAGGCATAAACCATTATTGTTATTCCTATTTAGCAGATGAGAAAACTGAGGCACAGTAATCTTTGGTAACTAGGACAAAGTCGTACAGCGGTTACTTTTTGGAGCCCAGGTTGGAACATAGGGGGCCAAACGCCAACTTTCCTAATTGTTCTACTAATCTGCTTCTTCCTGCCAAGGACTTCAACTTGTTCTTTTATTCCAGTTTACAAGCATTTGTAAACTTCAATCTCACCCTCAATTTGTAGGTGAGGAAACAGAGGTGAGAGAGAGATTAACTGACTTGCCTCAGGTCACTTAGCCAGGAGTGGCAGAGCTAGAACTGGCATATAAATCATTACCTCCTTGATTACTTAACTTGAAATCCCTGCTTGAACCTAAACTACGTTTATTTTCTCCTCTCAAGGGAAGGGAGATAAAGGGAAGACCAGCAGTGGGGAACGGGTACTGAGTTATTTCTAAGCATCAAGTGATCTACTAGGCACTTTACATCCAACTTTCATTTGTTCAAGCAACAGCCTGGTGAGACTGAAGTTGTTGCTTCCATTTTCCAAATGAGAGAAGAGAGGCTTAAAGAGGTTAGAGAAACCTGCCCGAGTTCATCCAGGTAGGCAGTGGGGCCTTAGACCAGGTCACAGATGTGACGCCCATGATCCCTGCACTGCACTGTGATTCTCTGCCAAGAATTTAATAGTGGGCTTGCCCCTTGCAGGTGTGAATTTTATTCTGTACCGTCTGTGACCAGGTCCTCAATAGGATTAAGGAGTGAAATGGGCCTTGAATCAACACAGGTGATTTCTATCATCCCTTCACAAGAACCAGGCCACTATGATTTAAATTGAATTTTTTAAGCAGTTTCTCCAAAGCCCTAGATCAAATGGCTTCTGATGTTCTGGAAAGATTCCTCCCCCTGATTCTGATGCCTGACTTCTCAACTGGGCACAGCAGTGAGAAGCTTCACAATTTATTTAGAGATTACTCACCAGAGAAAACATCTTCTAGGCCTTGGTTTGAAACTGCTGGGTGAGTCAGGTCACATTTTAGGTACAGTGAATGTGCTAAATTATTTCTCAAGTATTTGGGGTTTAACACAGCACCAGAAGCCTCTCACCAGAAACCTTCCCCCCTAACTTTGAAATGTGTGTGTACAGCAGAGAAATTTTTTTGGTTTTGATGCCCTTACACAAATTGTCAACATACTGTATCCTTTTTCACAGCTCTTTGATGTACTTGAAGGGGTTTTCTTCCTTGAACAAGAAGCCACAACTCCAAATGTGCTTAAAACAGGAGCCCCTAAACATTTGAAGTTCAGTTCAGAATTCTTAAGCAGAAACTTGGCAAGACATTCTAACTGATATTAGAAAATAAACTGAACCTTCCTCCATCCATGAAGTATAAAATGTATACTTTCCAATAGAAAACAGATTTTTTATATCCATGTCACGCTGGTCTACCATTTTATTCACTGATTTTTTTTTTTTTTTCCCTCTGAAGAACTTAGACTTTTTGACTCATTTCAAGTAAAGACCATTTGGAGGTATAGTGCTCTCATCTCAAATTCATCAAGATCAAGTTTAACCTCTAATCTTTTCTCCATCCAATACCCTTTGCTTTCTTCTTTGCTTCTTTTAACAGCTCTAGTCACATAGAAAATTTAGGCACTGATTCCCTCAAAAGCAGAAAGCATACCTTAATTATCTTTTTATGTGTATTACCTAGGCAGTGCTGGTATATAGGAGACGCTCAATAAATATTTGTTCAGTGAATAGGTTTAAAAGCCATTTTTTCCTCTTCCTTTTGCCAATGTATCATATCTCTCCAAAGCCTTTGGAATTTGTGTTTTTAATATGAGTATCCAAGAGCCAAATATGACCCATCTAATCAGGGTACAGCCTGGTGAAGATTTTTGTGGGAAAAAATACATATAATCAGTCAGAAATAGAAACTAAGTGGCCAGTAATACCAAATAATTTTGTGTCCAAGTGCAGACTAGGATCAAACAGGAGTGGACCAGGTATAAATTGTCTTTGAATCTGGGGATAGTTTTAACCTGACATAATAAATTCCCCTATAACATCAATATAAAGTTTGATGGACCACTCTAAAGGATTTCTTATCAAAGAATAAAGATGTGCCATATCATTAATATAAACTTCTTAAGAGTGGAATACATGAAGCCCCTTTCAGTGCCTAACATGCTTTGTATGTGGAAGCTGCGCGGTAAATCTTTCACTTACACTGTGTCTCATTTGAGTCATGTGGCCAAGCTAAACCGAAACCATTAGCCCTCTTTATAATCAATAAATTAATAGCACTTCATTCAACTCTATTTTCGATTATAGGTCCTCTATTAAAAACATAGCTTTAATATTATTCTTTGGTTATTTATCTCTCTCTCTTTTTTTAAATGTATTGACTACATCTGTAGTACAGACCTTCCTGTTCCACTAGAGCAGAGGTTCCTGACCTGAGGTCTTCAAGTACAGAAGAGAGATTGGGGACTTTCCACAAGTAGAGGTTAGCAAGAAAGCAGCATTGATTTCAAGCTGGCCTAAGCCTACAGAAGCCTTGGAGATGTTGATGAGCATAAGCAGATGCTAGAGGAAAGTCACATAAAGCTTCCCATGCTGCTGGCACAGTTCTAGGCACTGGGAGAAAGATAATAAACAAAGATCCTGTCCACATGGGACTTCCGTTCTGATGAGGGCTACAAATGGCTAGCAAACAAATGAATATATGTTATGCCAGATGGTCATGGGGGCTATGGAGAAGAATGAAAGAAAGAATAAAGAGTTCTATAAAATTACCATTTTATATAAGGTGGTCAGGGAAGGTATCCCTGAGCAGAGATCCAATGGAAATAAGAGAATGGGATGAGCTGTTATCTGGGGAAGAGCATTCTAGGCAGGGGCAGCAACTGGGGCAAATGCCCTTAGGCAGTAAGAAGCTTGGAACCGTTCTGGTAGCAGAAAGCAGCCACTGTGGTTGGAGCAGAAGGTGGAGAAGACCACACAGAGCCTTGTGCTGATGAAAGGGCTTACGCTTTCACTCTGAATGAGTGTTCACTTAAAAATATAATTTCTTAATGATTTCATTCCACCAGAATAAACCAGTTGCCCACCATGTTCCAAGCACTCTCATAAACTCAGAGAGCGCAAACATTAATGTGATCCAGTTCCTCTTCAATAAGGAAACAGATAGTTAGACAAACAAATCTAATGCAAGCCAGAAAATGGACGAGTTTTAGGAGAGACGGGGAGCCAAGATCCCTCTCTGTTTCTGAAAGGAGGCAATTAGGTATGGTTCATGCAGACAGTTCCTCTACGATGGGCCTTGAAGGATGGGTTGAATTTGAATAAAAGGATCTCTCAGCTACGTAACTTTCGTACAAGAATATAAGTCAAAAGAAGAAGGTGAAAATGTGTTTGATATTTTCAGAGAATTGTGAGAATTGACTGAGGTGGGAAATGCTTGAAGGTGAGTAACTGAAGATAGGTTTAGATAAGGAGATTGAAATTAGATGTTTGAGGTACTTGGATGCAAGACAGAATTAGTAAGTTTTTATTAGCTCTAGTGCATAATAAGCCTATGTCACTTCCAGATTTATATGTTTATATTGTATATAAAAAAATTCATAAGAGTAAAGTGTATGCAATGAGTATATAGGAATTAAATTTGGTCAGTTAAAATTTTAAATTAGATAGGCTCTTAAAGATAATCTATTATAAACCTGTCCTTTGCCCCCACCCCCAGGATTGCACTGATGAGGAAGATGTGTCCTAAAGGCTTAATAGGCAATGAGAGGCCAGGTTATCAATAAGTAATAAATCAGGTGTCAGACTAATGTCTTGTTATTTTCCTACCACCTTGACCAGGCCTTTTGAACCAGTGTAAAGCTGGGATGACACACATTTAGCACTTCAAATCCAAAACTTTGGCTGCCTTATTGCAAAACACAAATGGTATTAATGACTTGGCTGATATTTCTCCTCCATCTGAATACCATCTACCTCCCCAGAATTCTTCTCACATTGTCAATGGTGACTTAGCAGTATGGCTGTAGGCAAAGCATTCCAAACACCCAATTATGCCATCTTCTACCCCCACTTACTTCTCTGCAGGACAAAACAAAAGGAGTTCTCTCCACCAAGAGACACTTACTCCTACCACACCAGTAAAAAAAGGCTGTTTTCCTTTTCATTTATTTGCTCAATATTCCATATGAGGAAATCCTGGACTTTCCTTTTTCAATAATTGAGCTTAGCAACCAGCTCAACTCATCTTTGTATTTTTCAAATTTATTTCTTAATAAAAAGCAAAGTTGACTGAGAGCAAAAGGGGATGATTCAATTTTGCCACAAAAGTAAATTTTAGCTGTTTGCTCCTACTTTTCAAGAAAGACTAGAAAGTTTGGAAAAATTCTTCTATAACTTGACATTTCATTTGAATTCTGAAAATAACAAAATAGCTTCAAGACTCAACCTAGTTGCTACCTCTTTCAGGAAACTCTCTGTGAACATGTCTACGCCTCCAAATCGGTGCTCCTTGGAAATTCTATGAAATCTTCAAGATAGCACTGCCATAATGTGTTCTGATAGTTGTTTTAAATATCTTTTTTTCCTACCAGGTCCTCAGCACCCATCACAGAGGGGAGGAAGAAGGTAACAAATATGGGGAAAAGAAAGGAAATTTTGATTCACGTTTTCCAAGCTAACTCATGACACATTGTCTGGCACGGAATTTCTTTGCCGCTAATTGGTTAGGAGTAACTTGAAGATAAATAGCATGAGTGTCAATACTAGGATTCCACACACACTGCTGGTATGTGAGGACACAAGAAAAGAATGTTTTAGATTGAGACAGAAAATCTGAGATGCTCATTTACTATAGCACACGTTAAACCTCAAACATGGACAAAGGAAAATAAACATTTCATGATCTACAACTATTTTTATAAAAGCTTACACAGGCACTTTTTGTGTTTTACAAATTTGATATATTGCATAGTTTTACTTAGGCCTTTTTGTGAGATGATGCAGTAATGAAATATAACATAATGTATAGCAGGTACCAAGGTAGGTGGGCACTGCATTAGGGGGTGCTAATTGCCAGTGAATGACACTGTTCCAGTACCCACCCTTCAGCCCTATAGTTTCTCCATTACCTGTAAAGTGAGATGCATTTGTGCTGTGTTTGTGTTTTTCTGCATTGCAGTTTCCTTTCTCTATATTAACTGCTTGGGATTCCACAGCTACACAGAGCAATGTGGGACAAACTTCACTGTTAATGATTTTTCATTTATTTTAGCACAGAAAGAAAATCCTAAGATCAGATATGACCCATAGCCATCAACTCTGTGGCAGTATCAGAAAACTTATTTATCATCTCTAATTCTTTCTCCATTCACTCTACCTCTCACCTGAAATACTTATTAAATGAGTTGAGCTCTAAGTAACTATAGATTAAATAGAGATATTGATATCTCCCTAGAGTGGCTGAAATATCCTAAATCTCTTCCATGCCATTATTCTATTGAAAAAAAAATTGTTTTAGTATCTTTGTTTTTGGCTGACACCCTTTTAAAAAATTCTGCCACTGGTCATGTCCAGGAACGTCTGTATACCTGAGCTTTTGATCTCCAATACAGAGGATATTGAAGTTTTATTTAAGTATTTGAGAAGCATTAATTGGTGATGAGCCTATAGTCACAACAGTAGCCTATTTGTGAGATGATGCAGCAACATAATATAATGCACATGACTTAAAGAACACTTGGTATAAAAAAATTACTATCAGAAGTTTGACTTAAGATACTAATTCTCACTAGCATTTTATTAGGACACTGAGAAGTTTCCACAAATGGGGATACAAAGTAGGAATGGTCCAGGACAGAAGTGCATATGATGAAGGCACCATGGGGTACACAGGGAACGTTAGAATCTAAATGATTCAGGAACTCCATTCATGGATATTTTTTGAGCACTCATTAGATGCTGGAATGTGTGTGTATATAAAATCACATACCAGGATGTATAAATGTAGGATATAAATATGAGTTATTTTAGAGCAACTGAAAAGAAGATGTAGGGGATCCAAAATAATGCCTGACCATCTCTTTGAAGAGACTGACTTGAGCTGAACAACATCTCCCAAGAAACTTTTGGGTAGGGGCAGAAGAATCAGAAGCTTTTCATACTAAGTGTTATTTACCCAAATCATCTCACTTTTTCACATAAAAAATTTTAAATTTAACATTAAACCATACTTATATTCAAGCACCAGACTTTCCATTATGTATGTCAAATTTCATCCTTCTTGTTTGTTGAGATTTTTTTTTTGATATCTAATTTTGATAGCCTGTAAAAATAAAATTAAAGCATATTCTTTACTATGCCTTCCAGCTTCATGTCATGTGCAACTTTAACAAGTAAGTCTTAATAATAAAAGAAAAAAAAAGATGGCCCCACAGGATCAAGGACCTGAAGGGTCTCCTTCTCCAGAGTTCTCCCTCTTGATAGCTACTGTAGCACTCTCTGGGTACTATCAATTATACATCCACCAAATTGAAAACCATCAAGCTCTGTTTTCATCTTTAAGGTTTTCCAAAGAACCTGGTAGAAATATGCTATTGTTGTGACTATAGGATTTTATAAATGGCCAAGTTTATATCAAAAAATTAAAATGAAGGTAATAGGGCATCATTTATCCTATAGAGATGATTACTAATTCCCAGGGATCATCATACCTTTTTATAATTGTTCAAAATTTTTCTCTGAATTCATTTAAAAATCAATTGATTATTAATTGGTTTAAATATCAATTAAAAGTTTTCCATAGCTTTTGGAAATCAAGACACTGATTTGATCACCTCATACCTCTGTTCTCTCCACATCCCTCAAACATGGCTGACAGCATCTCAACAATCTAATCTGCAGCCTTGCTCAGCTTCGCCATCAGACGAGGCTTGCAATTCCATCTGGGCAGAGGGCTCTATCTCCTTTACAGAAAGGCAATATTCTTTTGAATCACTTTATCTTGATAGCATTCCCAGATCCTCTCCTTAGTGTTTATTCTTCTCTTTCCTGTCTTTTTTCTACTGATCTGGGGAGAAGGTAAAATTTTACAATTTATTCGGTTGACAATTGACACCTTGCTCTTTAAAAAAAAAAAAAAACAAAAGCAAAAGCAAAAACAAAACAAAAGAATAAACGATGCCAAACATAATGAACCTAAGAAACAAAGGTGATTCAACTAACAAGGCTAAAGGGACTTAAATGAGTGAGAAGATGGCAAAGGGGACATGTTTTTAGAGAGAATACTTTTATTTGCAGGCAATTTCCCCTGCAGCTGGTGAACCTGTCATTGGAACAAGAAGGGTGAAGGCCATCCCTCTCAAGACAATCTGAGCAGTGATGGTGAGCAACCAGGTAGCTGGTACAGTGTGAGAAGGCCTGTCATCCACGCCTCTAACTCTCTGGAAGCATCTGCCCTGCTCATCTGTCAGTTCAGCAGAAGCTCTGTCTGTGACGGCCAGAAGCCTGGCGGTAAGTCAATATGTTCCCCTTGAGACAAGGAAAATTCTGCAGGTCAGACTTGCAAGGCAAGTAGACTACGGAAAAGTGCCGAGTGCATACAAATGCTGTAGTAAATTAAGATAATGATATTGGCTGTTTACTGTAGATAAAACATAAATCTGTGATAGAAGCATCTAGGAGATTCCAGAGCCCAGTGTATCAACATCAGAAAGAGCAGTTATGATTGTTGTCAAGGAAAAAAAAAAATTCCTGGGCCTGACTAACATTTAGAGATATAAAGCTTTCATATCCTTCAGTCTTCTTCCCTTTGTGATTGCCACAGGATTTTCATTTCCAGAGATATTATACTACTTGCTTTCAAAGGAATTCAATATTTTCATTCAGAAAAGTAATTTCACAGGAAAGTAACACAGAATGATGTCCTGGGTATTCATTTTCAGAGCCAATCTTGCAAAGTCAATTTGTGTTGCAAGGAGCTGGGGCGACATGAAAAGGCGCAGATCCTGCGTGTTCGGGGTTTCTGTGGTCTTCTTCTTCCTTCCCATTCCCCCCAATGCGGGATGCCTTGGACGCCCATAAGCATCTGAAAAGAACTGTCTGGCCTTAAAAACAAAACATGCTGCCGACTCCCTTAATAACATCACCCAATGTAACCCAAAGATAGTGATCCCAAGCCCAGGACTAGATGATGGTTTCATCTCTTCTGCCCTGTATAAAAGTCACATCACTATAACTACCACAATCATTCTGTTTATGTTCTCCACATTGTTTGAGAAATTAGAGGAGAAACCAGCAAGTCCAAGGTGAAAGACGAGGAGATGAGTTAACTTGCTCAGGTACTTCTGTGCAGATAAAAAGCTAATCCTGATAAAACCGGACTGAAATCCTTCCAGCTCACATGAAGTCAAGGTCAGACAATATTAGCCAATCAAGTTGAAAGCTGACTGATTTTCTGAAGTGAGTCAGAGACTGACAGAGGGACAGAAGTCGGTAGAGGAAGGATAACGGGGAGAAGAGCCCAGAAAGAGAGAGAAAAGCCCCCGGATGGAGGTGAACAGATGGACTGACAGAGTGAATGAGAGACAGAAATGGAGGGGGTGAAAAAAGTAGTTCCTTTTTCTATTCCTGTTCCTTGACATATTTCAGGATCAAAAGGAATAAAAAAAAAATCTTCAGGTTTTTCATCAGACATTTGGGGTGATGGAAGTACCGGGCCCAGCTGCCAATGGGTGTTTTTCCTAGGGTTTTTCAAGTCAGTGGCAGGCCCTAACCTTGAGGACATTGTTTACTCCTGGTGGAAAGATAAGCCAGCCAGACCTGGCCCTACCCCCCATTGGAGCAGAGTGGGCATTACCAGTGAACAAAGAAAGAGTGCTGTACAGCAACAAGCATTTGGTTTTGATTAGAGGATATTCAGGGACTGTGCAAGTTCTATTAAAATAAGCACAAAACCATTTTAAAGGGCTTTTTCTTTTCTTTCTCTTCCCCCCCTCGGTTTATATTGTTAATCTTTCTTCCTGGACGGCTCCTCACAAATGCCTTTTGTTTTCTTGTGTGATTCTACGTGCCAGGACTCTAAGAAGGGAGGACGAAGGTCCTGTTCTGGCATGCTTTCAAGTCTCTTCCATAGGAGATGAAGGCTTGTTGCTGTGCCTTCAAGGGTATAAATTTAGAGGCCGCCAAACCATCCGGAGGTAATTCAAATGCTGGTAAATGTTGGAATCTACCCTGGCCCCCTGCTCATATGAATACCCTGGCACTTACCCCACTCAGAGGAAACGAAACCAATTTGGGAAAGCGAAGAGAGAATAAACATGCAATTAAAATGGTCATTTCTCTTGGTTTCTTCCTTTAGTTCTTTTTTTAACACTGCACCCCATTCTATAATCTGATGATGAAACGGGCCTGGTTAATTATAACAACATACAAAAGATCGCTGTCTTTCCCCCACAGTAACTATGCTAGCTTTGAATATTTTTTCTTTTTCTTTTTGGTGGGGAGAAGGCTAGCTTTGAATTTTTTCTTTTTTTGGTGAGGGGAGGGGCGGGGGTGGCAAGAAATGGGGCGAGAGGTGGATACACTTCAAGTGAATCCGTCATTTTGGAAGAGCCGCTATTTTTATATTGTTTGCAAACCCTTTGCCAGAGTGAACATTACAGAAATGGCACTTTCCTTTCAATTTATCTACCTTTCTCCTTTATACATAGATAGACAAATAAAAATGAATCTTTCAAGAGGCAGCATGCATGCCACTTCTATATATTCTTCAAATAGCTTATTTTTATTCAGCTTAAAGCGTAACCTATCATTTTTATTCAAGATTCCATCCAGCCTCTCTCTCCAAGCAAGTCTTCAAGAAGCCCTGCTTCCCTGCTTTGTTCCAGAGACTCTGCTAAAGGCCAAAAGATGGAGATAGCACACCCATCTGGTTTGTTTTCACATCCTAAGAGAAGGGGTTGAGAGAGCCCCCTCCAGTGGAAGGAACAAGGTGGTTGGGAATAAGCATTGCTGTCTTTGTCTGTGATTAGCTTCTTGTGCTCATCTCGGAAAGACTCTTATCCATGGGGAAATAACACCACTAAATGAAGCTCACCCAGCAAACAGGAGAATTTGTTGTCAGTGCTTTGAAATACTTACATGTAAAGATTCCATTCCGGTGTCAAAAAAAACATAAGCATCTCACTTCTCTCTTCATCCTTTTTTTTTTTGTTCCCCTTTCTACCTCTACTTAATTCTAAACAGTGTGTGAATTTTATATGTATCAACCTTAAAGCATCTGCTAGAAAATAACAGCCAACCTGTATATGAAATAGGAATAGATTCCATGTCAGAACAAAATTAAGATCTTGATGCCTCATCGTTTCCATAATATTACCATCAGGCTTGGTGAATGAATGCCACAGGAATACCAAACAGAGTTGGAGCAAAAATGAATATTAAAATTTACAAAATGGCCAGTGTCCAAAATAGTAATATTCACAGGGAAGTGTTTTGACATCTGAGATAACCTCCATTTTCCTTCGGAGCTGAGCATGCTTGATTTGGTAGGACTGATTTGAACAAACACATTATTACAATAAATTTCAAACCACTCTCCTCTTTTTTACTCCTTTAATTTTCACAATTACCTATCATCCCGATTTTAGAATAAGAATGGTCTTAAAGCAAAAATCTGAAGTCAGATGATTTAAGGCTAGAATCTGTGTTCTGTCACTATCCAAATTTCTAGCTTTGGGTGCCTGAATTAATCTTTCTGAGCTTCAACTAGCATCTATAAAGTGGGGAAAACCAATGGATCCATTCTCACAGGGCAGTGGTGAGGATTAAATAATATATATTACACGTGACATAAAAAGTAATGATAATTATCATTGCTAACATTTACTGCATACTTTAAAATGTATCGGTTATTGTTTTAAGAGTCTTACATAGTTAACTTATCAACTATGAGGTTATTCGGAAGATTACATGAGTTAATTCGTGTAAATGAAGGAATATATACCTAGCACATGGTAAATGTACTATAAATGGTAATTATAATGGTAATAATGTAATCTTCACTAAAACCTTCTAAAAATAGAATTATTAGGCCATTTACACTGATGAGAAAACTGAGGTACAGAGAAGTTAAATGAGTTGTCCAATATTGAAGATTAGAAAATAGTGGAAAGATTCATATAGTCTGGACACATATATATGCAAAAAGACACAAAGCTGAACTTCTATAATAAAAAATGAAGTATTCGATTAAGTTTCTATCACCCAGTCCAACTCCACAAGTAAAGAACGAAAGTTACGACTGGTGCCTGGCCTGATTTATATTCTGAAATCATCATATTCTCTTCTCAGTACCCTTCCTGCCCATATTTTCCTTTCTGGCTGATGGGGCTTGTTCAGCTGGGCTTTGTGTGAGTTACAAAGCAGCAACAATTACATGAGGGAGTCCAGGAGCATGTTAACCACAAAAAAACGGTTGTCATAAACACTGTGCATCTTAATGCAGTGCTTCAGTCTTTACGTAAGATTAATTAAAGAGCAGATGTTCTGTCATACCCAGTGTTAGGTATGGTTATCTTTGAGATTCCAGCTCCTCCATTTGCTGGGTTTTAATTTGCATCATTATGCATTTTGAGCCTGGGGCATGAGTAGTCAAGTGGTAAACATTAGCTATACTGCACTGTATTTCCAAATGCACCTTCACTATTAGGCTGACTAATAGAATTCAATTCTATTTTCAGCCGAATCCTCTCAATTTTCATTTGCTTTTGACACGTTACATGGCAGGAGGACAGAACAAGGCAAAATGAAGGGGAGAGAGGCAACAACTATAGCACAGTTTGTGCATAGACCTTAAGTCAGCAAGACAGCCCCCTTCTGTTGGGTTTGGACCATGCATGCCAAAAAGCCCCTACATTGCCTTCCTTTTACTCGCATCTGTGACAGCCCTAAAATTTCCCCTCCCATCCTCATCTTAAAGGTAGATACTCCAGATAGGGCCAGACTTTTCTGCTGCTGTTGTTAGTAACTGGAGGCACTAAAATGATTTTGTGATTTTCAAAACGCAACTCCTGAAAATTGATGTCAAAAAAAAATTTCAGGCAGTGATCAAAGTCTGATATGAATTAATTTGTCATTATAACACAGCCCCATTTGCCAGGCATTTCAGGCCAGGGTTTGGGAAAGACAGTAGATATCTGGGTTGACAATTTCATTTAAAGGACAGAAAGCTTTCTGCTTTCTTTTTATTGGTATCTTGATTTAATGAACACACAAACAGCCCATCGCCATATGCTCCAAATACCAGCTTGCTGTTCTTCAAGAAGCAGCTTGGGGAAATGCCAAGGCAAGAAGCTTGGAAGAAACTTGAAAAGGCTTCAAGACATATCTTTGTAGCCTGGGATAGCAAATGCATCAGTGATTAATTACGCTGGGGTTGGACATGAATACAAATGCCAATAAGGCATTCGTAGCACAGCAATAATGGGCATGTTGGCCTGATAATGGAATCCTTCCTGTTTTGATTTCCCCAGTTTCCTTTCTGTTGGTAACACATTCACATGCAGGTCAGAGATATGCAATGTCATGCTGCTTCTCATTACAGCATCATTAGATCAGGTGTGACCACGAGCAAAGAGGAGGTGTCCCTAGGAAACGGAAACTCCAGACTTTGTGCCAGAGAATTCTGGTCTGAAGAGAAATCCATGACTGTCTGTTCCCCAATGGAAGTGGCTTTACTCTGCTGGCCACACATTTATAGAATCTTCCCTAAATGACTTTGAAAAATGATCCCCCTCCTTCAGAATTCAGAGTTGGAGTTTGCTGAGATTTTTAGAGTTAAAAAAGTCATCATCTTTCCATCTTAGATGAAGATGAAAAAGTAGGAGAGGAAGAAAAAGAACTTTTTATCCAGAGCACAAAGCTTAATTGAGCCTAATAATAAGGAAGAACTTGACTTAATGGTGGAAAGTCAAGTATCCAGAATCCAGAAAAGTTCATTTAAAAATGACAATTTCAATTCAAGTCTTGGGGCCTGTGTAACCTACTTTTGAGTTCAACTTACAGGTTTTTTCCTTCCTGTATTTCTTGATCTCATGGCCAGCCCATGTACATGCTGAATGGCTTTCTATCACCTACAAAACATATTCTAGAATCCTTCATCACTATACATGGTTCTTTGTGATCTGACCCTGCCTTACATATCTAGCCTCAGCTCCTATTCTCCCCCACTACACCCTATATTCCTCTTGTCACACTACTTGCAGCAGACTAAAGGGTACTGGGCCCTTTAACCTTTAGGCTTTTGCACATTTGTTCCTACTATCTGAAATTTCCTTCTCCGCATTGTCTTTCTAAGAAAAATTCTAGCTACATCCTTATATCCTGACTTGTCACAAATTTCTAATATTTCTGTATCTCTCCTTGAATGTTCTACCAAACTTCAAACACATTGCACACTTAACTCATCTACCCTTCCAAATATCTTCCAGTTTGTAATCCTCGATGTCTACTAATGGTACCTGTAAACCATAAGGCCACTAACACTCAAAATACTGATTTTACATTTGATTATTCCTTCCCTTCTAACTCCCTGATAGCCATTCACTGGATAATTCCTGAGGAGTCTATCTCCAGAATCACTCTTCCATCCAAAATCTTTATACCCTACTAAACTATCACTCAGGTTTTCCCTCTCTATTGTTACTTCTCTGTTTCAGATATTGGTTTTATTTCACATGGCCTATTGTGATAATCACCTAATTGATCTCACTTCTTTCTAGTCTTTCTCTTTTTCTATCCATTTTACCTTGAGCCACAGAATTAAATTGTGACACCTGAAGTATTCATTCGGTCGTTCATTCAATATATATGAGCATATGTGCCAGGTTCCAGGAAGTATAACCCTTATGAACAGGATTCTCCTATTTATTTAAAGTATCAATCATTGTATTTGATCACTTTTAAATGAGTGAGTATTAAGTAAATGACTGAATGAATATATGAATGAATAAGGCTTATAGTTTAGTTGGAGAGATGAGTTATAAAATCATCAGAAGATAAAATGTGTCTATGAAATATTTTAGGACAATCTGTAATTGATTGCTAGATGAAAGATATTAGCATTCCAGACTAATGTAATCAAAGAGACTGCCAAAGAAGGTAAGGGTGAAGAAAGAGAACTAAAATTTATTGAGTAAATATCTCACATCTGGCTCTACACTAGATGAATTGCATACATTTTTAAAAAATGATTACAGTAACTCTATGAGTAAGGCCATTTTATATAAGAACCAACAGAAGCTCATAGAGGTTAGTTTGCCCAAGGCCATCCGGCTAGAAAAGGTTAGAAATGAAGTTTGAAGCAAGAACTGTGTGACCCAATGCCTATATCCTTCCACTGGAAAAGAAAAGGTGGGTGTGAAATCATTTCAAAGAAGACTAGATAAGCCTTGGTTATTGGTTTGGCATGGTAGACCTCAGTAAAGGAGGGGTCAACTTTACCCTCAAATTTTGAATCACAATTTCTGGGAGGAATGCAGAAAGTATGCAAAGGGTACCACTTCCATCAGAAAATAATCTACTTATAGGTGTACTGAATTAATTAATGGGAAACTGTTGTCTCTAACTCTAGGTTCCTTATAATTTGGCTAGGTTCCACAGTCCTGCATAATATCAGATAAAGGCACCTCTAAAAATGAAAAATGCCCCTTGAAGCCACAAACTTACTTTTTAAGGTTTTTTGGACGACTAGTCACACTGTGGTTCTCATGTGATGAGTTTGGTTGGTAAAAACAAGTTTGAGGAAGTTAAGGATGGTATAATAAGATCACTTAGGACAAGCAGAACTTTATATGGCACTTAGAACAGTGCTCCATCCAGTGTACAAGTTTTGCCTCAGCTGCCTCAAGTCTGTTCATCTTGATTCTGCTCACCACTTACAGTAATGAGAACCTCACCCCATCATTAGAATGATTTAATAGTAAGAAATTTCTTTGTTTTTCAAATCAAAATCTACCTGCTTATTATATTCATCTACTAGTCCTGTCTCTGCTAGTCCTTTGAAACATGAGAGCTCTTGGTACATTTCATGATAACCTTTATATTGCTCTTTTGTCAGCTCTTTTCCAGACTGCAATGAAGGGGTTTTCATAGGGAGAGAGAACAACCTTCAATCCACGCACTAAATTTATTGTATATGTTTATCTAATTATCTCCACTTTACAAAAGAGGGCATTAAGAGTTCATCGAAATCAGCAATATGCCCACATTCACAAGTCTCACAAGCAGAGAAGTAAGAATTTAAACTCGGACCCATGTGACACCCAAACCACTATTCTTCCGATTACAAATTGGTTCCTTCAAGTTTCCCATTGGATACTTATTTATAGTTAATCTCTTTTATTCTTCTAAATTTTTAACTGACTCAAAGAAGAACACTTAAGTAAGTTGTACAGTCAAAATCTATAGAAAAGGATAACAAAAACAGTGTATTTTTAAGGAAGGAAGATAAATATGTCTGACATAACTGTAAGAAAAGTATTAAATTATAGTTAAGCATTACATTTAGCTGTGAGCTTCCTGGCACTCAGGGCAAAAAGAGAAGTAAACTATAGTTTCAAAGTTCTCACCATAGGATAAAAGAAAACTAGTAACCAGTTCATAAGAAGAAAGAAATGTTTTCCTGCCACTGCATTCTAAAAAAAAATTCAAAAAGCATTTATCACATAGCTATAAAAAGAATTCACCACTTAGATGTTGAGTAAAACAACAGATGATGTCTTCAAAGTGGCTTTGCAGAAGATAAAACAAGAGTCTTCACACAGCTATTTCTTGTAGAGATTCTTCATTGAAGCAAAGAGAAAAATACTACATTGCTACTCTGTGAAGGCAATTCTAAAGTAAGCGAAGCCAATACAATCCACAAGCATACATATAAGAACAGAGTTCAGAAAAACTGAGGAATGGGCTTCTGTTACTAGTTAGATCCTTCTAGAACCTAACCCTGCTCTGACCATGGTCTACATAAAAGAAATATCCTCACATACATGCTTGGATAATCTCATTTTCTGCTAGGGTTAATATTTCTACTACCTAGCCTTTTAGTTTTTGGATGTCTAAATGGTTGCTTTCAGCTCCTTCTCTTTATCATATTTTCCAAGTTCCCAATTTCAAGTCTTGGCAATGCATTTCTAGGAATGGATCTCTTCCCAAAAGACCCTTCCACTTGATGAACCCTAGGATCTTCCTTCCTCAGGTCTTGCTACTGCCAGCGATACAGGCAGCCCAGCAGGCACATGATAAGCAAATCCCTTAAAGAATTCCTCAGAAAGCAATCAATTCAACTGTGTTCTGAAAGAGAACTATAGCAATCAATTCCAGACTGAGCTTTCTGGCAGCACCAAGGGTGCAGTTCCTCTGTATGGCTGAACGAAGCAAATTCCATCGGCTTTTGATATGAGACATTCCAGTGGCACAACTGACATTCTGTTAGGGTAATTGTGGATTCTGACTTATACTTTCCCAGATGAAAAGGTGAGGTAGGCTACGTGAATGCTTGTAGATGCAATCAAAATTTCCTTAAAAATAAGATTTAGATCTGCTAAAGAGCTCAGATAACTCTCTGGTTGGCTTTAGAACATAAGAGATATTTTTTCCCCCTTGAACTGCCCTTGTTTTTGTTTTAGCTGAAAAAATGTAATTCTAAATAAAATTAGACATTTATCTTAAGTCCACCATCCACCCAACCCCATCAAACTGACTTCCTTTTTCCATGTTCTTTTCTAGCCTCTGCCCACATACTGACATAAATTTTAAATTACAATTATATTACATGTAATACTTTTATATTCTGTTTTTTCCCCCACTCAGTTTTATAAACACATTTCCTATTTATTATATGGTTACCACATATTGTTCATAATTATCATTTTTGATGGAACTATACTTCTATTAAGCATAAACATTATGATTTAATTAACCATTTCACTACAGAGACATTTAAATTGTTTGAATTATTTGGGTTATTTTCACATGACAAGTTTCAGAGTCAAATTTTTGAACCAAACCGTATAAATACAGTTCTTTATATCTTGTCAAACTGCTTTTCCCAATGGTAATTCCCATTTGCACATTTATCAGCAACATATGAAAGTATTATCTTCACCACAGCCATGCCAATATGAGATTTGTGTTTTTTGAATATTAATGTAAAAGGTGTAGCGTGGCACATATGCATGTATTTAGTAAAATGGCCTAGAAATCTGCAACAATTGTCATAATAATGGCTGTAACAGACAATGATATTGCCGATCAAATAGTCCTCCCCCTTCTTCCTTGTTAAAGAGCCCAGAGGTTGTCCAGGTTATTATCCATCCTCCATCTGACTCAGAAATAAGTACTGATTAGTCATGGGCAATCCTGAAAATCCATTTCCTTGTCAATGAAACCTGGGAAGAGGTCATGCTAGGCATTCTAGGAAGGGTTTGTTTGCTCCTAAAAAAGATAGATGAAACAACTAAACATAACTGGATACTCTATATTAAACTGGTAACTTAACCACAATCATAATACCATGGAACAATAAGAAATCTTTATTTTACTCGGTAGGGTTTTTATCATAGTAATGTTGGTTTTATAATTTTAAGTTATTTTATATGTATTGTTTATATATAATGATAATAATTATTATAAACCAAGATGTTAACTTTAAGGGAAAAATGTAAACAATATAAAATAAGAAAGTGTAATGTTATATTTGAATTAGAAAAATCAATACAAATTTTTATGATATAGATTATATATGTATACATGTATGTGAATATATATGTATATATCCTAGCTCTTTCCATTAAAAAAAGATGAAGGGAATAATGTCACCACCAATAAACACACCCCAAAACATGTCTTAGTTTCTAAATGCCAGTCCCCACCTAAGGGAACGACAGCTTCTCACAGAGGTAACTAATCCATGTCTGGGACGGAAAAGCACAAGGTCCATCTTAGCTACTTTAGTGTGCCAAAAGCAAAGTAAGATTCAAAGACTAAAGGGATAATGTCAAAAGCACAGAGGGGCCACCTGAAAGAGTTCCAAATGGCAAAATTTAGGACAATTCAAGCATCAAAAAGAGTAATCACTGTAATTGATCACAACATATTGAATTAAAAATAACCATATAAATCCATAGGAACATTTAGATAAAAGGAGGAGTGCTTTTCTTTATATAAAAATGCAAACTAATAAACAATAAGAGAATGATGAAATTAGAATATTGCTATTTTATAACTACCAATTAATACTCACTTTAAGTATCATCGATGGATGCTCAAATCATTAGCTGAGAAAGAATGTAATGGCAAAGTATTATCCCCTTCCCCCAGTTTAGTTACTGAACTCTGAAGGGAATAGATATCGTTGTATCAGAGAGATATGACTATCATCACATTAACCAGGTGATCAAACTTAACACCATCAACAGTAGGTCATCCTAACATTGTGCTTGATATGCCACAATATGCAGTACACAGAATCATCTATTAAGTTATCTTGCCAAAAATCACCTAAATCTACCCAAGGAACTAGCCCTGGAATCTGGAAGTACCGTGAATAGAGAAAAAAAAATAGTTGACACCATAAGGAAACAATTGAATAAATCCAGAATATGGGACTTATTACAAGGTCTGAACTCTTCAAAACATCGCTGTCAAAAAATAAAAAGGTAGGGGGACTGTTCTAAATTTAAGAGACTAAAGATGTATAAACAAATGCAAAGAATGTGTAATCACTGGATCCTAGATTTAGAAAAGCAGATATAAAAGATATGTAGAAGCTATTGGAAAATTCAAGTAATCATTAGATTTGAAAGATATTATGGAATTATTGTTAATCTCCTTAAGTCTGATGATTGTACTGTCTTTATGTAGGATGCTATCCTATTCTTAGGAGATGCACGCAGACGTATCTTAAAGTGTTGTGATATTTGCAACTTAATTTCAAATGGTTTGGCCAAAAAGACTATTATTTCAATTTTTTTATGTGGTTGAAAATTTTCAAAATAAAAAAGTAAAGTAAAGTAAAGTAAAAAAGGGATGGATGAGTAAAAAATGTCCTTCTTCCTCTACTAGATGATATCAAGTAGTTGCCATAACCAGGAGTACTATGTGAGTACTACGTTAATATACTGAGAACAGCAAAAAAAAAAAAAAAAAAAAAAAAAAGCCAAGTCCTTCTTGAGATGCTGAATTAACCAATGTTAGAGTCATCTTGCCTAGTGTTTTCTTATATCATCTATAAATTATTCTTACTTTTTAAACCAGTTGTGGTTTTCTAACTTACAAACATATTTTAACTATAGAATAAGTAGTAGACAACAAAAGCTTACCATGTGGCAGCTACCATGATAAATACCGTAATAAATAAATACTTGGCATGGGTCTTGAATGGACTATTTGAATTTAAATTAACATAGAGCAAACAACATTCATGGTTCCCTCTACAAAACATGCTTCTCTACTCAATTGCTCAAGATGGAATCATGGAAATATCTCAGTTCCTTTATTTGCCTCCCTACAACATCCATTCTATAAGCGAATCATTTCTCCTCTACCTTCAAAGTATACCCCAAATCTGTTTTCTTTTTCTGATCACAACTGCTAGAATCTTGACGGAAGCTTCCTAACTCTTGTTTGTACAACTGCGGTAAGCTTCTAATTGACTTCTATACATTCAATTTTGTCCCATGGATCCTCTATACAATAGCCAGAGTGACCTTTCCCTGCCATGAATAATCTGATCATTTTGCTGCCATGGTCAATGTCTCTAAGGACTTACCACTGAACTTTGAATCCAGACTTATTACAGTACTCAGTACAGCTCTAAAGAATCTCTTCTTGCCTTTCTCTCCAACTTCATTTAGAACCACTATCCCTCAAGCTCATTACATCACAGCTCACATACCTTCTTTCTGTTCCTCAACTATAGCAAGTCCGCCATTATACTCAGAGCTTTGGCACTTGGTCTTCTTTTCTACCTGAAACACTCTGCCCCCAGATATTTGCATTGTTGGATCCTTCAGACTTAGATTCAAGTCTTAGCTCAAGTGTCTCTTCAGAGAGGTCTTCTCTGATCACTCAACACACTCTATATAAAGTGTTTGTGATCACTCTCAATTGCCTTTATAAAATAAATATTTCAAATGATCTTGTTCATTCATTTACTTAGAGCTGTTTTTTTGTTGTTGTTGTTATTTCTTTCCTCCTACCCAACTAGGAAGTAAGTTAAATGAGAGTAGGAATATTATTTGTCTTATCTACCACTTTATCCCTTGTTCCTAGAACAGTGCCTGGCACATAATAAGATGATCCATATGTATTAATTGAATGAATACATAAAAGTTTTGATGGCTCTTAACAACCATACTTTGCTACTTTTCTATAAAATAATATATATCTACCATATCAATTCAGGTTCTGTTTCCTTGAATGTATATACCATAGTTCCTCAAAGTCTTTCTTATAATATTATAGTTAGGGAGCAACAGAGAGTAGTAATCTCTCCCATAACTTTTTTAGACATACAGCTTATGTTTTCATTTCTTTTCCCCCTATTTCTTGGAAGATGAACATTGAACTTTAAATAACACCACTGGTTATGTTTGTTTCATAAAAATGTTTTAGTGACTTTCAGCATTACAAATAAAATACACACCAAACACATACACAGATATATGTACTCAGTATATAATTAGGAAATCAGCATAATATGGTATTCTCTTATCGAATCCTATTTTTTGATAGTATTAAATTTTTTTCCTAGGTTACTGTCATATTACTATCATTATACTATTATTTTCACTTTGTGTATTTTACTTCAAGAATCACTTAAAATATTTACATTAGAGCTTTTTTCCCCTAAATATCTAGCTGTGAGTTAAATATAATTTTGTTTAAATTATTTTAGCTTGAGCTATGAATCCATTCATTCTATGACTTCTCTTTTAATAATTTCTTTATTTTGATTTATTTCAGAGATACATGGAACATACCTCCAAGTAACTGTTCAACAAAAATTAGAAAAATATTTTCTGCATCTTTGCCTATTTGATAATGTCTTTCTATAGCTCTCATACAAGTGTCATAAGTTGGCTAAACCACACACTTTTCTTCCATTATTAGATTTTTCTCTATCGTTATAAGACACAAAGTACTGGTACAGCCTGGAATTTATTCTTTTTTAGATGGCCTTTTATTTTGGATAAATATTTGTGGCATTCTTTTTCTTGAAATTTTAAAACATTTCAAGAATGTACCTACATATTAGTTGTCTTTCATTAACTACCTGATAACAATTAATTTATTTTGATCCAGGGCACATATAAGCAAATATTTTCTATAAAAGGTTAGAGAGTAAGCATTTTAGTTTTTGAGGGTCACATAGATATAGTCTGTCACGATTATTCAACTGTGCCATTTCAGAGCCCTTCCTCACACCATCAGTTTTCTGGCTGGGATTGCTACAGGAATGAAGAAACTGGGGAGGAGTCTATGGTGATGGGGAGGTTCAGGGAAGAAGTATTTGTTATTTCAACCTGAAGTTGATGCTAAAATCTAGTAACTGATAGATAGCTACACAGGAAACTGAAGTCACTGAGTGAGGAAAGAGTATCTAAATGTGTCTGAAGAATCTAAGGGCTACGACAAGTTCCAGAGAGTTTAGAAAAATGGATTTGAGGACAAAAAGCAGTGAGAAAGACAAAGGCACAAGCAAGTGCTTCTGGAGGAACATGTGGGACAAGTGTGTTTAGATGAGGCTGGTTTTTATTCATCCCTGAAGAGATCTACCTACGTTTCCATCTTAAAGGATGAGATGAGTATTGATCAATAGCCCCTGCTCAAAGACCTTCAATGACTCCCCATAATTTATGAAATAAAGTGCAAATAATAGCCTGAAAACAAAGCCCTAACCAAACTGAACCCATCCAACTTTTTCATAGTTCGGCATCTGCCTTTTTCCTCCATTAACCATATATTCCAAAGTTACATATTTTGTCCCATAGGATGCCACCAAGAAGCCATTTTTATAGACTAAAGCTGTGGATCTGGAATGAGGCTGAGAAATGTGTATTTGAAATGGCTCCCAAGATAAAGAAATTGAGGCTCAGAGAAGCAGCATGGCTTGCTTAAGGTTCCACAACTATTAAGTGACAAAGCCAGGAAACTGAGTGCTATCCTTTTTGACTCCAGAGTCTGAGGAAGAAAGCTGAAAAGCAAGGAAGAAAGAAAGAAAAGAAAGAAAAGAAAGAAAAGAAAGGAAGAAAGGAAGAAAGAAAAGAAAAGAAAAGAAAAGAAAAGAAAAGAAAAGAAAAAAGAAAAGAAAAGAAAAGAAAAGAAAAGAAAAGAGGAGAGAAGAGAAGAAAAGAAAAAGAAAGAAAAGGCTGGAAGAATTAAAAACAAAACAAAACAAAACAAAAAACACACCCCTTCCCAAAACAAAACAATTTTTTTTCCTTAATATGTCATACTCTTTTATATCTCCATGTCAATTTCTTCTTAAACTGTTCTTTCTCCTCTGTCTTTAAAAATAAATTAATTTATTTTTCAACTTTCAGCTTTAATGTCCCCTAATATATAAAGCCCTTCCCCAAGATACTCAACTGTGCTAAAAAAATAATCCACTCCTAGTATCATCCTCAAATTGCATCACCTGGCTTTTATCTGAACCGCTCACTTCTGACAATGCTTCTAATGGTTTGTTCCTAGGCCAATTTCTTCTTTTACTTGAAGAAATTTTAAAATGTAGTATTTCCACAAAGCCAACTCTTTTTGCTGTTTCAAAATTGACCACCTAAATATAGAGAAAGACATGTGCCTAAATAATATAACAGTATTATTTATAACATCAAAAGAAATCAAAATTGACAAACTGATTAAAGGAAATATAGTGTTTAAATAAACTGGTAAATTTGCTTCATGGAATATTATTCAGCCACTGGAAATGATTTTCAACATACATAAAATTTGTTTAAATACCAAAATCTTAAAATTGATTGTTTCCAGCTGATGAATCATGGTTAAAATTTTTTTTTTTTTTACTTTTTTGGTTTTGAAATTGTCAATAATAAAACAAAGTATTTTTAATTGCCTAGTAGAACAAAGATCACAACCTGTAATACCTAAATTTTTATTTTCACAATTCTCTAATGACCTACTGTAAGTACTTGATTTATCTTTAAAGGCTCCACCACTTGTGTATATGTTACCAAGAGATCTGAGACTAAAAGACATACTAAAGGAACTTCTACAGATTAAAGGTAAATGACAGTAGATGAAAATGTAGATGTAGAAAAAGGAACGAAGAGCATCAGAAATGCTAAATATGTGACTAAATTTGAAAGATTATACTTTTTCTTAAGTCTTAATTTCCTTAAAATACAACTGATTGTTTAAAACAATAATTTTTATATAGTATCATGGGATCTATAACATACCTAACATAAGTGACCAAAATAGCCCAAATATGTATTCATAGAAGAATTATTATTTTAAATTGTTTTTATATTTTATGTAAATGGAACAACATTAATTTTAAGTATGCTGTGATAAGTTAAGGATAATGAAAACCCTAGAGTTCATAATACTAAGAAGTATGACTATAAAGCTATTAGAGGAATTGAAATGGTATTTTAGAAAAAATACAACTAACGAAAATAAGTCAGAAAAAGAAGGAAAAAAACTACAAAACAGATGGAGCAACTAGAAAAGAAATTACAAATGATAGTTCTAAACATAAACAGTTCAGTAATTTCATTAACTATAAATGGACAAAACATTTCAATTAAAAGGCAGAGGTTGTCAGACTGAATATAAATATATATAAAAAAGTCAGACATAAGTGTATACTGTTTAAGATTAAAAAACTACCAAAACAATGATACAGATAGGCTTAAAGTAAAAATATGAAAAATATGTACGCACAAACACTAAGCAGAATAAATCTTAGGTACTTGAAGTCCTGTCTCAAGTTCTGCTTCTAAGATAAACCTAAAATTATGAGATAGCATCTCTAAATCATTCAAAATTACCTGATCCAGTAATTGTACCTAGCATTCATTTGATAATAAGCAACTTATTATAGTCATTTCAAGACTACGCAGGTAGGATCTTCTAATATTCAAGTGGTTCCAGTAAACTTGGGCCCTTTCCAAAATCATGAGCTTCCTTGGACTGGCCCTTAACATAATGATATGATCAGGTACTGTTATTAAATTACACACCATGTCTCAGCACATCTGTGTGGTTGGACAGAACTTATACAGGTCCTGAGGCTTCCTCCAAGTGTAATGAATTCCCAGACTGCATTCTAATCCTTTCACCACTTGATTTTGCTGTCTAACAAGGGAGTTCTGAGCAGGTGAGACTGGCACATTGCCCATTTAGACTTTCTAGTCATAAATGAACAGGGGCTTTGGAATACTCTCAAAGAAAATCCTCAAGTATCTCTGCAGACAACGGGATCAAATCTTTCCCAGTTTTTCATGGAAAAAGTCTCCACCAGCAAACCGTTTGTGAAATGTAGACACACATATGCATGTTGTCTTTCCCTAGAGAAGTTTGGATCTGTTTCTTTGTTTCCATTTAGGAATATTGCAGAACCATAAAACCAAGCAATCCAGAAGGGAAAAAAAGATAACTTTTTATATTTGCCCATAAATTCAGCATTTCTGATGCTCTTCATTCCTTCTTGTAGATCCAAGTGTTCATTTTCTGTCATACATCTTCATTCTAAAGGCGTTCGCTTAGCCTTTCTTATTGAACAAGCCTGTTGGCAAAAAAAAAAATCCTCCCAGTTTTTGTTTATTTGAAAAGGCCTTTATTTCACTTTTATTTTAAGGAGATGATTATTTTTCAATTAAATTTATTGTGATATAATTGGGTTTATGTATTAGTCTCTTTAGTTGATGCTCTATGAAGGCAGAACCAATTATTTATTCCAAAGGGGCAGCATAGTGCAGTGGACCAGAGCCCAAACTCCGAAGCCTGAATCTGAAAATCAGTTCCACAATCAACCACTTGGGCAGATGACTTAATCTCTCAGTGCTTGTTTCCTCATATAACAAATGAGCAAAATAAAAACAGTAGCCACTTCCAAGAATCATTGCAAAGATTATGTGAACTAGCATATGTGAAAATCTTAGCACAATGTCTGGCACATAGGAATTACTATATAAATGTTTTCTACTGCTGTGATTATTGTTATTATTACTAATCTCTATATCCCTAGGAATGAATAAAATGTGCATAGCTTAGTAAATTCTTAAGATATGCTGAATAAATGAGTTCTTCCTAGATTATTTATTTAAACACTACTGATCTGAGAAGCCATGGTCACTAAAAATTTCTAAGATTGTTCCTTTCGTAATTTTCTGTCAGTGGCCTAAATGAATTACTTTGACTTTGCTGTGGATCCCTCTCCACCCTAGTTTCAGGCTTTAGCCTCGCTGTTCTTTCCCCTCTTTCATTAACCTTTTAAATCCAGATAAAGATTCAGATGCCCTATTCTCCGTGAATCTTTTCCAAATCCTCAAGTAAGATGTACTCTCGCTCTTCCACAGCTCTCGCAGTTTTTATTTAACCCTCTTTTTCAGTACTTGCCATACTTTATGACACATTATAGCTTTTTGGATCTAGGTCATCCACTCGTACATATCACCAGTCATAAACGGTAAAAAGAGCCCACGGCCAAGCACCGTTGGCCTGACACACAGACACCCTGGCTGCTAACCTGCTTTGTCTCATGCCTGAGGACAGATACTTGAGCTTCTGCTTTGGACTCTGTATTTGAGTCCCTGGGTTAGTAATCAGCCTAGTACCCCAGTCCTCTGTCTACAACACCAAAATTGGACATGGCCCTGGTCCCCAGCCTGGACTGCAGTGTTAGCAACCTGATGCTGACTGCCTGCCCCACTACTCAGCACCACGCACCAGCCAAAACCCTGTGACAAGGGTTTTGATAATGAAAGTCACCTATCCAAAAAGCTCCCATGTGTCCCCTCGGAAAGAGTAGTTCTTCCCTATCTTGGTACCAAGGCCCTTTTTGCCCTTCCTGCTTCATCTCCCTCCAATTCTTCTTCGTACACCTTAAATTCCTGCCACTCTGAACTCCTTAGAGGTCCTGCTACAGTTTTTTGGATTTTTTTTTTTTTGGAGAGATTTGGGCTGGGGAGAATAGAGGGTCACCTATACCTCTGCACATGCAGTACCATCTACCGACAATACCTTCGCCCTCATAACTTAAACAATTCCTACTTATCCTTTAAAACCCTCACCAGTCAACACACCAAGAACATGTCCGAAAGTTCGGCTAGAGCACCTCTACTTCTATTGCAAATCCACATTGGCTAGCAACTCTGCAAGTCAAAACCCTGTGCAAAGGGGAGATTAAGCAACATAGGATTTAGAAAAGTAGATGAACTCAGGCATGCCCGAAAGAGCAAAGTGGGGATCAGGATTTCACTCCTAGTTCTCAAGTCTGCTATTTCTTCTTATATATTAAGGAGCTTTCTATGGCTATGGACCTTTTCAGTGTTCTAGAACTGCAAGCTCATAACCTCGTCAGAATATACACATAGGCTACCGTGTTCAAAAATCTAAACAACTGATACTCACAGAGAGAATACATTTTCTAGTGAAAAGCTATTGCCCCAGAGGTGTAAAAGAACCAGAAAAAAGTGATTGCCCACAAGTCATCACATACCCGGGCCTGAGTAATACTTTTCCCTATTAAGGGAAGATTCGAGTTGCTACAATTCATCATAAACCTTTATAAAATCGCTTTTCTTCAAATGCGCTCTGCTGCCAAGTACTACATCTGACAGTTCCTCACTTTTTCAAGTGAGGGGCTCGATAATTTCTCCATTCCTGGCCTCGGCTTCAGTTAGCATAAGTGATGGAAGCCTTTAAAATGGCATCAAGGAATGATGGCTGTCTTCTCCTCCCTAATTGCATCCCCACATCCAACTTCCATCGTGATAATAAATAAGGATCTTGGTGGCTGAACACACCTGGTACAAGACCAGTTAAAATAAAATCCCATGTTTCTATGGTGCCTGACACTTCAAAGTCGAGGGTGGTTATCAGCTGGTTAATATACACATAGTTAGCTTGGGTTTGATTCTTCTTAACTTATAGTTGAGAAAGAAATGACAATGGAAGGCTTCAAAAGGATGGCTGGGACTTGTGTGTGATAAGATGCAGGAGCTAGGCACCAGGAAAGGAAACTTCTGCTTTAGCTGTCATTGAGGTGATCTGTTTATTTCACTAAGCTGATCAAGTTCCATGTCTTTCCCTTGGCAATGTCATTAGCCAGGTGTGACAGCACTTTTGAGCCACAGCTCTTCCTGCTCTCTCAGGTGTTGCCTTTGATCCATCGGCCTGTGCCTTAGAGGCTGGAGGGTGTTGGTACCTTTTTAACCCAGAGTTTGGGATTACTGCATGGCATCAATGCCACCCAGGAATGCAGACAGTTCTGAGACCCAAGTCCACTCTATTGTTAGGTCTGAGCAGCTATCTTTTCAATGGTAACATTTCCTCAAAGAACAAACCTCTCTGAACACATATTGAATGGATACTGAGGTAAACACTTTATATATATTTAATTTCCTTTGATCCTCACAACAAGCCTGTGAGGTCAATGGTATATGCTCTCTATTAGAGAAGCCATATTCAAGATTCAGAAATGGAAAGTACTTGCTCAAAGTCATACAGCTGCTAAGTGAAGACAGGTTTAAAACTGATGCCAAACCTGTGTTTTTTGTCATGTGTTTTTCCATAGTTTCATATCTCATAATGTAGTTCAGAGATGTTTGATCTATTTGGATCCTAGAAAATTTAGGAAGCTATATTGGGTAAAGCCTTGGATCTCTTGGGTGTGGAGGACTCAAGGTTTCTAGTTGTTAGATTTCTGGGTGGTGGTACAATTTGTGATACTAAATGCAGCAGGAACTGGAATTTGTGAACATTTCAATGCCTCAATTATTCCAGGCCTTCATCCAGATTACTTCAACAACATCTGAGATGAATACAAAAAGGCATATAAGTGATTAAATCAAAGCAGATCTGACTGGCCATGAAATAACTATAGTATAGATAAAGTATAGCCATTATCCCTTTTTCCTGTCTGTGGAGAAAGCGTTTTATCTACAAAAAATTCTCCATTCCTCCTTTCCTCTATTCTTTTCTCTTTCTTGAATTTTTCTCTTTTTTTGTCTTTTCTTACTTAGTTTTCCTCTAATTCATTCTTCGGCAATGGATTCTTATTAAAGATTATATACACATGGAAATCTTCTATTTACAGAGATTAATTATGCCTAGCTATTGGCATCCAGGCACTAACACTTTGATTTGAGCTGTAAGACATGCACGTAAACATACATAAGACAAGATGAAAAGTATCTCACCTTAAGAGAAATTTTGGGGAAAAAATGTTATGGGAGTAAAATGGAAGGGTCAGATTACTTTTAACTGGAGCCTGAGCCTTAAGGGATAGATGAAATAAATGGATAGGACACAGACATATAAAAATAGAAAAAAGGAACCTGGAAAAGGTTCCATGTGAGGCAGAATAATGCTCCCCACCCAGAGATATCCACATCCTCTTAATGTCCCAGAACCTGTGAATATGTTAGGTTACATGGCAATGGAGAATTGAGGTTGACCATGGAATTAAGTACTTCTAAAACAGGAGAAGATCCTGAGTTATCCGGTTGAGTCTAAGAAGGGTTCTTAAAGTTGGAAGAGGGAGGCAGAAGGAGAAAGAGAGCAGGGGATGTGATGACAGAAGCAATGTCAGAGAGATGCTACATTTCTGGCTTTGAAGATGAAGGGAGGTGGCCATGAGTCAAATGAGGAGGGTAGCCTCTCGAATCCATAAAAGGCAAGGAAACAAATTCTCTCCTAGAGACTCTGAAGGGAATGCAGCTGTGCCAACACCTTGATCTTAGCCTCGGGAGACCCGTGCCAGACTTTTGACCGCTGGAGCTGAAGGATAATAAATGTGTTGTTTTCAGCTACTAAGTTTGTGGGGATTTGTCACAGCAGCAAATGGAAAACTCATGTAGGAGAAATCACATTGTGGAAGGGTCGAAGTTTAATCTCATTTTTTTAAGTCCATGAAAAAATATATATATATAGGTGAGGCTAGGGAGCCAGGCCATGAATGGCAATAGAGAGCCACTAACATTTTTAAAGAGAGTGACATAATCAGATTTGCATTTAAGAAAGATCATTGTGGCAGTTGTTTGAAGGGAAAATTAGAAGGAGTAAGTCAAAGAAATCAGTTAAGAATCTGTTAACATGGTTGAGGCATGAAGTAATGAGGCTTCAGGGAGAGCTCTGTAATGGGGAGAGGAGTCATTCATTCATTTATTGGACAAATTATTTTTGAGTGTCTGCTATGTGCTAGGGACTAATGTAGGCAATCAGGGTATGGCTAATATTCTAATCTTATCTTCAAGACTTAGTGTAATGAATATAGGCAGGAAATAAACAAATAAATATATATGTCAGGGATTGATAGGATCTCCAAAGAAAATTGGAGAGGGGAAAGAAGTCTAAAGAGTTAAAGGTATGGACAAGGAACTATTTCAATAGGACTTTGGGGAAGGCCTCTTTCAAAAGGTGGTATTTAAGCACGGACCTGAAGAAGTGAAGAAGACAACCAAAGGCTCTTGGGGCAGAGCCTTCTAGCAAAGAACAAAAATAGAAGTATATTCATGGTAAAGTGATGAGGCTGGTGTGGCTAGAGGGAAATGAACAGAGGTGGGAGCAGAGGTCAGACATACAGAGCAGGGCGTCTCTTGGACAGCCTCCTGGATCCTTGCGAGAACTCAGATTTATGCTCTGAATAAAATAAAGGTGTTCTGCTTTTAGAATTGATAGGATTAGGAAGCTGTTTAAATGTAGAGCCAAGGGTCTGAGAATAATGGACAGTCTTGTGCTGTGGCTTCAGTTGTTGAATTCATCCTGAGCAAATCAGATGTTCCCATCACACTCACCCGAAGGAAGCCAGTCAGCAGAACACAGGAAACATGGGTTGGTATATGTGCCACCTTAGGACCAATCAAATCCAACTGGATGACAATGTGGGTACTTTGCATGAAAAAATTTCCATCTTGCTTTCCATACTTTCTTTGTGGGACAAAACCAAAGTGGCTAGTACTCCAAGAGGAAATTTGGCTCCCAAAACAGTGTGCATTTGCCTGAATAGACATAAACCAAGCATTCTGTTCAACTTGCAACTGGGAAATACTCCATAGTGGTGATGGCACCATGCATTGTCTTGGATGTGTCCCTTAACCTTTGCAGGGCTCAGTTTTCAAACTGAAGAAAGGAGGATTATTTAGTTTCCAAGAGATCACCTCATCTCTGCAAGACCTTTTGGCTGTAGGACCTGTGTTTTTACCTCTGAAATAAAGACCTCAAATTTAGTCAAGAGACAATTAGGCATGCAGACAAATGAGTAGCAAGCGGGAGTCTGCAATCTTTGGAGTTTATGATGCCTGATATTCTGATATTA
The DNA here is from genome assembly GCF_014176215.1 of Rousettus aegyptiacus. Classification (NCBI taxonomy): domain Eukaryota; kingdom Metazoa; phylum Chordata; class Mammalia; order Chiroptera; family Pteropodidae; genus Rousettus; species Rousettus aegyptiacus. The sequence continues at coordinate 22,344,179 of NW_023416306.1, forward strand.
CAGAACAGGAAAAGTATCTCAGTATAGTGAAAAGAGCACAGATCTGTGTTTGAGTTTCAATTCCATCTCTTACTGATCATGTGGACTCTTTTAAATCCTGCCACGGACTAAGACAGGGTACACATACACAAAAACATCATCATGACCATGGGACTTTGAACTCATTATTTTATCTGTGTCTCAGATCACCATCTGTAAATTGGAGGATATTAGTGTCTACCTCATAGTGTTTTTGCGAGAGGTAGAGAAAATGCATGTAGTAAATGCTAACTTGATCTTTTACTATTTAAGGGTATTAAAACAGAAGAAAATGCTATCACTGATATTTTAAGAAGAAAATCAGAAGTAAGAATTCCCTTGGAAGTTGAAAACTGCAATAATCCTGCTGAGGAAAAGCACCTTGAAGACACCAGCCCAGGAGGAAGGTGTCAGGGGCAAGATTGGCCCACATTTTCCAAGCAGTTTCCAACAAGCCAAAAGGTCTCAGATGCAAAATCTCCCAGCCATTGACCTAAGATTTGAGGGAGAGTACTTTCTTGTTCTGTAATCCTTGGCTCCTAGCAGACTTCTTATTATCTCCCCAGGAGTTCCCTTAATCTCTCAAGGATTGTTCAGAGTAACACTGATTTAATCTAGACTGTATACACCCCCCAGAAATCTCTGGTGAGAGAAGGGCAAAGTAGGCTCTAACCCTTGGCCTTTAGCTGCTCTCTTCCCTGTAAGGAGGCTGTGTTAGCAGCTGACTCTGAAGCCTGCATTTCCCCAGTAACTGTGCGAGCTGGCTTCCAGCTACGTTTAGCCAATGGGAAGCGTTGGTGGGAAATGAAAGAGCACGAAGAATAAACAAGCCAGGGTATTTCTCTCTCTGCACAAGGAAAAATCTCTGGAATCAGTGATGTCCTTTCTGTGGCTCCAGCTCCTACCGAGTGACCTCAGTCTCTGATGTCACTTTGTGACTCTAGCCTACAGATGGAAGAAGTTCTTTTGTTGGAAGCTAGGTTGCTTTGCAGTCCCAGCTTGGCTTTGCAGCTTTTCCTTTACCTATGCAAGCAGTTCTCTGCATTAATTTCCCTCCGTTTTTAATGCACAGAGTGATTTCCTTCTTGGATGGGCCCTAGCTGATGTAGCCACATTGATACTTGCATCTAACCAGAGTTGGATGAACTCAGAGCAGCTGCATCTTGGAGGCTGCACCATGCCTCGGAGTCTGTCTATGATCAAGTTGGTCCAAATACCCACTCTTTTGTGGGGGGGGCCCTGAGCTGATTAAACCCTAGCAAGTGGACTCACAACTTTTAAACTAGCAAGATTTTGAAGGATAAATCATAGTATCTATTTTAAAATTTTAATGAGAAATGGACAAGAACAATCTTGTCTGTAGGACCCATGTAGTCTCTCCCTACAGATGACCTACCCAGAAGCTTAATCGCAGAGGGCAATTGGGAAAAACTAGAATCAGAGGAGTTTACGTGTTTAAATGTTGAATAACATCTATGACCACAGTAAATATGGCCTTGACAACCTACCAGTGGATCTTTTAATGGAAAATTCATATCCACAGGCTAGACAGCTCCAACCTGCATGGAATGTACAATAAGTCTTCGAGTCCAGGGGGCACTCCCTGGGGAGTACTCTCAAAGACACTGTCCATGTCCACTGCTATGACTCCTTCACCTCTGCTTCCATGGCTGATCATCCTCTGCTCCAATGAACAAACTGTTGCTTTGGATCTCCATCTCCTGAAGAAAGCATCATCCATTCTTCCCTAGGAAGTGGGCATGGTCTGAGGTGAGGTAGATCCCAGAACTGGACCAGCCCAGTCCTCCGGTGAAGACGGGGCTCATGGGGAATTTGTTACACAATGAATCTAAAGAGCTGCCTTTATTGGAAAGCCAGGTCATGCAGTATGAAGCTCCCTTCCCCATTTAATGCTGAGGCAATGAGATCATCTCCACTCACAGAACCTAAAGGAACCATTAGGAGCTCAGGGCTCATGTGGTAAATGATGACCACAGGTCAGGGCAACACTAAAGAGAGACAACTCCTATCCCTGCATGCGCATTTGTGTGTACCCATGCGCATGCCTCTTGGAAAACTCAGAGAGAGAAGAAGAACAATACCTGATGTCTACCCCAGAGAAATAGTGGATAACTTGATCATGTGGACACTTTAGCTGATTCTAATCTGACACAAAAACAAGATGAGACTACATTTATACTCAGGCTAGTTAAGCATGTCACTACGGCTTCCCACTGCCCAGCATTTTATCTCCTTCTATTCTAATCTATAAGACACTAATTTGTAATTTAAGTCTCAAGAGACAATGTTATTTCTTCAAGTCCAAATTTTAGGAAAGGGAAGGAGGGGACTGACCTATGGTATGTTGGTAAAAAATAAAAAATAAAAAGTTTTAATTGATGATTTTTGGCATCTTCTGTTGCATAAATACTCCCACCATAGCTTATCTGAAGCTACCAAAGTGCCATCAAACAACTTGCAAAATTCTTTAAAACTTAACAAACCTCTTACTCATGCTCTGAAAGAAACCAGCTCCAGCACATGACTGTAACATCCATCCACCAAACAGAAGCATAGGAGGAACTCAAGAAAATCAACCTATGCTTAAAATTCACCAGTAGTTTTCTCTGCTCTCTAGAGTTATGGAGAAAAATTCTTACCATTGTGCAGAACTCGAGTCTATTTCACAAGGAGATTATGTTTGTTTATTTGCCTGTTTATTTATTTATACCTTCTTTTTTTAAGAAAGGATTTAAGGTGGATTACCTAAAGGCATTTAATATAAAGAGATAAGACCGAATTTAAAATAAGTAGATGAGAAAAGTGGGACAAAGAGAAAATGAAAGTTTGAATAGTAATGGAGAGAAAATAAAATCAGAGGCTTAGCACACAAAATACATGGTATAAAGGCTGTCTGGGCCTTTCAGAGTACATGCGGAAAAGGCTCAGTGTGAACAAATGGACATCCAACGATGAGCCACTCATAGGAATTTCTATGTCCAGCTTCCAGTGGATCTGGCCATCTGTGTAGAATGATGTGGCAACTGGGCCCCAGTGGGTCAGTTTGGACAGTAATGTTATACCCAGGACTTCTGTGGAAAGGTGGTGAATGGGTGTAGTGTCCCACTCTCTGCCTGCAGAGGCACTTGGCAGTCTAATGATCTCCCATTGATCTGTCAATTTGTCAGAATTGCTGTTCTGGAGCAAATCCCAATCTCCGGGAACAGGCTCGCAAGGGGCACTCTCTGGATAGTGTATGCATCAAGCCCCCTCCGAGTCAGACTGGCAGCCTATGAGAACTGCAATCCAACTCTGCACAGACAGTGCCTGTCAAGAAGAATAGCTGCCCATGCTTTCCCCAGCTGTCAATAATCCAGAAAGACCAGAAAATAAAATAGTCATGCGATACAAAGTACAGCATAGGAACAATAGTCAATAATATTGTAATACCTATGTATGGTGCCAGGTAGGTACTAGAGTTATCAGGGAGGATCACTTCACAAATTATATAAATGTCTGACCACTCTGCTATACACCTGAAATATAAAATAATACCGAATGTTAACTGTAATTGACAACTAAAAAAAAAAAACAAAACCTCAGAACATGGGCAAGCAGGGAGGCCAGAGTGTAAGTGAACATTTAAGACGGAGACATAACTCGGCTTCAATGACCTTTGGTCACTGAATTCCTGGTATAGAAACTTTGGCAGACCTTTTAAGTGTTTGTAATAAAGCTTCAATATTAGCCACTACCTGGTTCTCCAGGGTCCTGGGGAGACTCCCAAGTGTTTCTTCCATGCATAGCTATTTCCTGAATTGGCTCAGTTATCAGGGGTGCGTTTCTGCTTAATCAAATTCTTAAAAAGTATGTACCTGGCATAGGGTCTGGCATTGGGCAATGATTTGAATGAAAGCCCTATATCTGACTCTGCCAGGCATCCCAGGTCCTCCCAAGGCTGTCAGTAGGATCTTTACAGAAAGGCATTACTCTTTCTAGGGTACTGTTAGAACCTCTTCCCCAAGATTTGGACCATGGGACTCCAAAGTGCCTCTCATCTGCATATCCCATATACCTGTGCTCAGCCAATCTTGAAATTGCCAAACTCTCTGGGCCCCGTGCCTACCTTTTTGGCTATACTTTCAGAGTAAACCTCTGTAGCCTCAAGGGTCTTCATCTCATGATGGTCCTATCCCACAATCATGCTTTCTCTGTGTCTAAATCTTCAAATAAGACCCCTCGTGTGATGCTTTTGGGACACTACATTCATTGATCCATAAGCCGTTAGGGGATCAGTTTAAAGCAGGGTAACAAACAGGCAGATTCTGAGAATTCCCTATGATAAATATCGGTCGCAATTGGCAGAACTTCCTCAGTTTTGCATATCCAGCAATCAGAGAAGACTTGCCCTCTCCAGTCTCCATTCAGCCATATCTAGCCACAAATTTCCTATGAGCAGGTCATCGAAGCTACCCATAATTCAGCTATAAGGCAAAGATCCCCTTTGGAGACAGCTGTGGTGTTGTGACAAAAGAACAGGGCTTAAAACCAGTAGAACTGAGTTCAAAAGACAATTCTATTTTTTAGATGCATGAACTTGCAAAAGAGAATGTCTCTGAATTTCAATTTCTTCATCTGTAAAATGGGAATCGTAAAAATATATTCCTAACTGATTGAGTTGATGCCTAAAAAAAGAAATTATATACAAAAAAGTCTATAAACTAAAAGAATACAATGTTACATTTATTTATAGCTAACATCTCAGAGAGTTTGTTAAGATTGTAAAAGTCAAAATAAATTTAAGGAAGTTCCAACTTCCAGTACTGGCAAATCACTTGGCCATACTAACTTTTCTACAGATAACCATAATATAATGTATACAAAATATTTTTTTAAAGCATTGAAGAATACCACAAGCTAGCAGAAATTGGATGGGAGATCAATCCTTACAAGATAGAAAGTACATTGGTGAGATTTGTATTAGCAGCTTTTACCTGGGGGCATGTTCCAATTCGTGTAGCTCAGGGTGGTAGAAAACTACCTTAAGGTGTCAGAGAACAGAGTTTTCAAGCTGGCTAAACTACTGAAAGTGTGTGTGCATGTGTGCGTGCGTGCGTGTGTGCGTGTGTATGTGTGTGTGTGTTGGAAAGGGTGAAATCCTGAAAAGGAGGAAGTCACAGAAGGAATAAGTGTAAAAATATACAAACTAACTCTGTTAAAAGTAATGGTTAATTGCTGAACAAGGAAGAATATAGAAGCTGAAAGCTGAAATAATTGAGTGTAGATTTCAATTACTTTCCTTCCAGGGAAGGAAACAGTTTGGAGTTCAAGTCTAGCCAGGTTAATTAAACAAACATCAGCATTCTTCACAATAAGATAACAAAATTCGAAGTCTCTACAATATATCTTCCATGATGTCCACATATAATAAAAAATTACTGGAAATACAGAGTAACAAGAATGTATGACCTATACTTCAGAAAAAGCAGTATGCTCAAGAACTTCTAAGAAAATATGTCATAGTGAATGAAGAATGGGAAATATCAGCAAGCAGATAATAACTATTTAAAAAGAGCAAAGTTTAGAACTAAATCTACAAACAGCATACTAAAAATGTCAGAGGGAACAGCAAACTTAAGAACAGATGAATGGAAACTATCCAAACTAAAGAACAGAGCAAAAAAAAAAATTGAATAAAAATTAACAAAACCTTAGTGACCTGTGTGACAATATCAAGCAATCTAATACATTTATAATTGGAGTCCCAAAAAGAAGTCAAAGAAAAAATGGAGCATAGAGAAAAAAAAAAGATCAAAAATTTCTCAAATTAATGACAAAGTTTAATTTACAGATGCAAAAAGTCCACTGTACCCCAAGTAGAATAAATATAATCAATACCATATAACATCACATCAATTGCTTAAATCCAAAGAAAAAAGAAAATCTTAAAAGCAACCAGAGGAAAGTCATATATTATGTACAGGAGCATAATGCTATAAAACTGCTGACTTCTCCTAAGAGCTAATGAAGGCCACAAGGCAATAGGATGACATCTTGAAAATGATGAAAGGATAAGACTGATAACCAAGAATATTATACCCTATAAAATTATCCTAAAAATATAAAGTCAAAACAAAGGCATTTTCCAATAAACAAAAACTGAGAGAATTTGTACCCAAGATATTTACTGTGCAAAAGTTTCTGAAATAAATTCTGGCTAAAGGAAAATAACATCAGATAGAAATTCCAACAGATCAACAAAAATAAGGGTAAAGGAAGGTGAATATGTAGTGACAGATGGAAATTTGACTTTGGGTGGTAAACACACAGTGCAATACGTAGGACGTATTATTGAATTGTATACTTGAAATCTATTTAATTTTATTACCAATGTCACTCTAATAAATTTAATCTTAAAAATGGAGTAAAAAATGAATAAGTAACACTACACATAATAAATATTGCCTAAATTTAAGACAGGATTTTCTTTTCCTTTTTTCTTTTCTTCAAAAATATCTAAGTGCTTAAACAAAAACAACTAATAATTTGTTTTGGTATTAATGATGTATATAGATTATAAAGTGTATATACATCTATGTAATATATGTTATATATGTATGTAAAATATGTTTATAAATAACAGAAAAGATGATGATATCAATGGAACTTTACTAGTGTAAGTTTCTTATACTTCATGTGAAGCAGTTAAATGTTAACTCTGCGACAAGTGAAAGATACGTACAGTAATAACAACTTAAATGCTGAACAATCAGTTAAAGACAAAAAGAGACATGGTTAAAATGCCATTAGTTGTAGCAAAACTGAATATTAAAAATTGTCTAACTCAAAACAAGGCAATAAAAGTGGAATAGAGGAACAAAACAGCTGGAATAAATTATAATATGATAGGTCTTATACAATAATATCAGTAATTACAGTAATGAAAATAGGTTAAAACCTCAAGTAAAATCCACAAATAGCTAGACTGTATAAAAAAATCAAGACTCAATTATATGCAATGTACAAAAGGCAGTTTTTAAATACCAAGACTCAAATAGAGCAAAGCAAATTCCATGGCCACACCTAACTTTAAGGTGAGTACAAAAGTGCAACCCAACCACATGCTAACAGTGCAAAAAAAAAAAAAAATAACTGAATCCATGCGCTCTCTCCCATACTGCAAAGATAGGTACCATCAGTGCTGGTAAAGAGAATGGAAGATTTTGAGGTCACTTACATATCAGACACCCACTGTCCATGCAGCTGGCCACAATACATAGTGAGCATTATGCCCGCAGTTCCTGTTCCAAGACTGGTTCCCAGAAATATCCATGCATTTTCAGGAACCAGTGAGGACCAGAATAGACTGGACAATATTCTTCCTTCTTCAGATGCCAAAGGGAGAGGCCAGCAGTCCAGCTCAACCCTTTAGAATTCAGCATTAATGTCCATAACTCCCCTAAACATTTGAGGGAGGGACTAATGCCAGCAAAAAGGTATGGTTATGGAATTGGAGTTTTAAGAGAATTCCTATATAAATCAACTCCTCCATGGCTGGTATCTCATAGAAATTGTACTAGTTATTTTAACAGGAAGAGTTTAATAAAAGGAATCCATGTAAAAGAATTGGTAACTAGGTATCTGAAAAGGCAAAAAGATATACTAAGATATTATAGAAATAGCAAATGCAGGAAGAGGTAACAGATGGAAATAAAAACTTAGGAATGTGGACAGGGTCCCATGAATGGACTAGGGACCCACAGACTCTCAGATCTCTGAGGGTGGGCATCCCCTCTGCTTGGCTTTGTTTGTGTCTCTGAGGAAGGTACTATGAGACTGGTTCTTTAAGTGTTAGAAAAAAATCAGATTCAGTTGCTGCCGCAGAAACACCTTGCTGCTTCCAAGGTAGAGAAGGGAGCAGGAGGTGACCCACCAAGAGCCCACAGGAAGGAGAAAATCCCTTCTGCCTTACAATCTGACTCTAGTACTCCCTATTGATAGAACCTATCATGAAGCCAGGCTACAATGCAGAAATGATATACAGGTGTCCAGGCTCCCAGCCCCAACTTCACAAATCTGGGTACAGAAGAGTAAATTTAGAGCCAAGACACAATAGTTTCATATCTGACCCAGCTGGGCTATGACAAGGCTGCAGACTTCTGATGGGTCCCCCAGGCAGAGAACTTGATATGGGAATTGGTGAGAAGGTTTTCTTAGAACATTTGGGAGCAAATTTAACTAAGAGGTGACTCAGTTCAAGTAAGTGTGCCAGGACCACAAAGTGGGAAGCCAGACCACATATTAGGACATGAGGGTCTGTGGAGCTGATGTTGGGAGATGAAACTTCAGGAGCCTGGTAAGCATGGAAACATAGCAAGGCATGGGGAGCATAGATGGTAACAAAACAAGAAGGTACTGAAATTTGCAGAACCTCTATGTCTAAACTCTCTCTGGTATGGCTGTATGCTGGTGGGAAGTTTAAAGGCATAGTTTAGATATAAGGTGCTATAAAGTGAGACAAAGAATAATAGCACTTATCTATATATTTATCAATCAACCTGATTTTGCATTTTATAGGGCAAGAGTTATGTAAATAAGTTCATGTGTGCGTGCATACACATGTGCAAGTGCATGCACACATGGATGTATATCCCAGAAGACTGTTCCAGAAGAACTTTGTAATACTGATGCATGGGCAATATGATATGTATTTATTATGGCTGGTGACGAGAATTGGGTCTTAATGGAAAAAGTGATTGTTATTCATGATTTCCAAATGGTTAACTAGATTCAGAGGATTTGCATTAAACCAAGTCATTCCCTTTCCATGCTTGCTTGCCATGATAGATGGAAATGTCAAGTCCCATGAGATCTCTGAGTTCACATTCTTTCTGGTAGAATTGGGGCATTTCATCCCACCATTTCTGCTCTGAGTCTCATTTCCACAAGCAGTGCTAGTGATACTTCTATGGATTTGATCTTCAATTTCTGACTTCTTTTAAAGGGCATTGTCAGCTTACAATACAGTTTTTACAGCAATATTGTTCTGGCATTCAGAAAAAAAAAAATAAGGATGAGAGAAAGCAGGTGACTCTGAATATAAAATGAAAGATTTCACAGAATTGAGGATTTTCAAGCCAGAAAGAACTTCAAGGATTAGTGAGTCCAGTGTTCTCAAAGTCTGTTTAAACAGAAGAATTCTTTATATTAGTCTTTGGAACTGGTAATAATTTCTTGAATGAATGAGTGAACAAATGAATGAACAAGGCAGAATATGTACTGGAAGACTTTTCAGTTAAAAAAAATACAAGATAAAAGATACAGGAGTCATGATATTGTTCAAGGTTTTCTGGAATTCAACATTATCAAAGCCAAAATACAAGAGGGAGAACTCATTTCCTACATTCCCATGGCTAATGATTGGAGAACCAGTGACACTTTTAAGCAAAGGAGATACATACAATTATATTGGAGTTTCAACAATATTAGATCAGAAGCTATACCAAAAAAGGAGGGTGGTATTTTGCAATAATTGAAATGAGATGTCTCATTTCTATACTGTCTAAATGTCTCATAAAGTCTATACTGGAGTAGTGGGATTGGGTAATTGAAAACAGGAAGAACAAATTCAAGAGGTATTTAGGAGACAGCCAGTTCTAGGTGACTACGCGGAGAGGGTAGACGGGGAACTGGAAGGTTCTGGGATGAGTCCCAGGTCTCCAACTTGTACCGTTGAGCTAACGATGGCCTTTTCTGAACTGAAAACCCAGGAGAACAGGGGGTACAATTATCGTGTTTGATTTTAAACCTGTCAAGTTAGGCCCAAGAGGGGAAGATTTAAGGCAAAATTGAAAAGTGAAAAAGCCAAGATAAAATACTGATAAGCTTCTGGATGGGATGGCAATCTAAACAGATTGAATGGGCAATAAGACAAAGTATAGGCAGCACCAAGTATGGTCACCTAAGTTTTAGATAAATCCAGCATTAAAGACAGCGGAGATTCATAAAAGGCAAGGACTAGGAACAAGGGAACATTCCAGTATACTGGTTAGGACCAATTTCCACAGAAATGCACTGATGGCCTGGGCCTTTCTCCCATTTACAGGGTCTTAAAGACACAGAAGTCCATACCCAGCTTCTGACAGAGAATATGAACAAAGCTCGGCTTTGTTGATTCCAGTCCCTCTGCATTCCACTTCCAAGGAAGCATACAACCATTGAGCTGGAAAAGGATGTCGCCATCTCAGGGGATATGGAGCTGTGTGGGTAGTGACTTTGGCGAGCAGTCCAGCCTCGGAGAAGGAGTGTGAATTACCGCCCGCACACACAGAGTGGCTCTCCTCGACTGCCTGCCAAGGAAGGGATGGTTCTCAACCAAATCAGTCTGTGGCTGCCAAAAGCTCTTGTGAGGGCCCGGTTTTCCAGCAGGAAACGTAACCTGAATTGGAAAACATGAGTGTAAGCTGGAAAACAAACAGCTCAAAATATCTGTGTCCTGAAATGAACTGTAAGCCATTCTGTCTCCAGAATTGAATCCACTTAGTCAAAAGAGCAGAGGGTCAGGGGAGCCAGCAGAAGGGACAGAGAGAGGAAAGAATGACCAATTGATGGAAGAAAGAAAAAAGGAAATTCAGAACAAAAGGGACAGTGAGCTTGTGCCATATACCAGGATCTATGCCCAGAGGTCCACATTCATTTCCTTATGAAGTCTTTCAGAACACTGTGATGCATGGAGAAGCTGGATATCCTGAGGTTAATTTACTCATCCAAGATCACATAATTAGAATGCAACAGAGCTGGAATTTGAACTCAGAGTCAATGACTCCAAAATTAACATGCTTTCACTAGATTCTTTTTCACCCCAAAAGAAGAAAGTGTTATTGGAAACTGCTTTGGGGAAGACTTCCTGCATCCATATTAGATTTAAAAAAAGATTGAGGGTTTGGAAGTAGTCACAATCAGAGAATTCCTAGTCCCTGAGTTGGACGTACAGAGAGTAGTTCAAATAAGTACTTGAAAGCCTACATGATCACTGTTCATTCCTAGCAAAACTTCCTGTCCCATTTCCCTTTGTTTCTGGATTTTCTCTGCCATATGAGCCCCTGCCTGAGTCATTTGTATATGTACTTTCACGTATGGTACTTATACATGAAACCCTACAGGGTCAAAGAGCTTAAACAGTTTATCAAGTCACCTGACTGATAAATGATGAGATTGAGATTTAAACCCAGATATTCCAATTCTTCATTCCAAGCAATTTCCACTGCATAATTGCTGTCTCTACAATATGTGCCTACAACAAGGAGATGTAAGATAAATATCATTAATTTGTTAATTCCAGTTGTTGGAATATTGGAGTGATCACTAATCCATCAGTAGTTTCACAGAAAGACTCAGAAGGCTAGGCCAATGTCAATGAGAAAATGATTATTAAAGTATGTTAAAAACTATACAGTGATATGCAAATAAAAGCAATTATTTTAATAATGGCTTCTTTCTGTTCAGTACCCAAAACTATAGTTATTAGTTCAAAGATGACCATTGGAAAATATTGGAAAGATAGGATATTCAATTATCTATTTAAGACATTATTGCCTTTTCTAAAGCCTGGTTTAAATGATAAGTGAGTTTAATGTCCAAGTCACAGATCTGGAAGATAATGAAGCAGAAATACAAACTCCAGGCATTGGTCTTCAACAACTATAATTAAAATCAATTAACAATAATCCAATGAAGTAGGTGGCATCATTCCTGTGTTTTATAAACAGGACAATAAGAAGTTACATTCCTCATGCAAAGTGTCCACATCCAGTGAGCAGTGGAGCTGAGGTTTGCATTCAGGTTGTCAGGCCCCAGGGTTGGTAGAAGTAACCATGATGCTACAACTGCTGCCTTGAAGAGAAGATAAAGAGAAGACTGAAAAACATAGAACTGGTTTCTCTTTGTAATTTGTAAAACAGTAGGGAATTGAAAGTTGTTAATATCATTACCTTAAAGCCATCCCTCTTATCTATCTCCACTGAAAACACCTTAATAAGGGGCCATCAAGTCTCCCCAGACAGCTTCTTATGTCCCTGTCTTCCATCTTTCCCTTCCACGACCAGTCTCCCACATTGCCATAGGAGTAATCTTTTAAAAACATGGGTCTAAGCATGTCACTCTCCCACCTAAAAACTCTCACTAGCTCCTTATTTTTTTAGGGAAATGTCCACAGATCCAGTGCCATGTTCCCAGCCTCTACTCTTCCATGTGACCACCTCCTAAGTATCATCCCATATGCTTCTCCACCACCCCTCGCAATTTCTGCTCTTGACACACTGGAACACCTCCAGTTCTGGGATTATGCAAGGCTGTTCCTGCCTCTGTATCTATGTTCACAATGGTCTCTGGCTGGAATATTTTCTCTCTTCTTATGTAGGTCTGGGGAACTTCCCAGCCAGAATATCCCCTCTTTAAGATCCTCTTTCTTTCCCACCACCTTTGGAGTTCCAGTCCTTCCTTGGGCTGCTTTTGTACTAGTCATATACTTCTGTTATTCTGCATGGTGCATATGTCTCTAGCAACAAACTGGGGCTATCTGAGGGTAGAGATCCCATCTTAATCATCGTTTGGGACTCAGAGCCTAGCATAAGGGTTCAATAAGTGCTTGTCAAATTGAATTTAGCTGACTTCTCTGTTTCTTCCTTACTAGTCCTCAATCAAGATGATAAACTGCCTGCTGAGGTAGAGACAATGTGTTTTCTTTTACTGCTTTCCTCCATGCTTTCTTTTTTCTCACTCCTTATTCTCTCTTCCCCTCCTATACACTCTGAAGAGATGAGATAGCAAGAGGCTGGTTGGAAAAGTAAACTCGAAAGCACCACTCAAATGCTAATTTGTATCATTGCTTCTGTGTCTGTAAGAGACAGAGAAGAGAGGAGAGGGGTGGAGGGCATACAGCTGGCTGTGGGGTAGAAGTGTCCCCACTGGGCAGGATCTCATACTGCGTTTAATGGCAAGTGTACTCTGGGGGACGATGAGGACGGGGAGCAATAGATTGACTGCTGTGTGTACCAATTTCAAATTGCTAGCTACACCCTTCACTAACACTAGTGTTTCCTGTTGCAAATCCAGTGTTACCACATGAAATAGTCAGCAAGCACAGAAATGGAGTAATTTGTTATTGGCTGGAGTGGGAAATTGATGCAGTTAGCTCACGGAGATGCTTTTATTCAGGGGTGCAGCCTTCCCCTGATTAACCATGACTGTCCCAGATCTCCCTGGCGATGAATGCTCTGAGCATTAGCTACTTGGTCAGTGCTACTGGATTTTTGAAGAGGATCCCCTATTAGCTATCCAAACAGTTTCTGAATTAATTAGTACATGATGGCACAGGAAGGTAACTTGGAGAGGAGGAGGACTCAGAAACATTTGAAAAAGACATGTTTCTGTCTCCAGTCTTATCTCCCTTCAACACATCCTCCAGTGTATTTTGCTAAAAATCATCTGAACAAGTCACTCCTGTTTAAATTCCTTCGATGATCTCTTACTGTTTTCAGGATGAAATTCAAGCTTCTTAGATTAGCAGATGTGTCTATGTGTAGTCCGGTCCCTGACTACTTGTCCACCAGCAATTGTCTCTGACTTTTGCATTCTATAACACTAAACTGTCTTGTCAATTTCTGCACATATTGTTTTTGTCTCTATGCCTTTGCTCAAGTAAAGTTTCTTCTACCTAGATTGCTCTTTCCTTTACCCCTCACCTCTCACCCACTTTGCTTAGCAAGCTTCTACTTATCATTTAAGGCTTAGCTAAAGCATCAACTCCTCCAGCTTCTTCTAACCCTCTGGATTGACTGATTCCCTTTTGCCTCCGAAAGTCCTTTTACATTTCTCCCACGTGTGTCGCAGTAACTGGGGAAGCAGTAAAGGATAGTGGTTAAGAGCAGAGGAAGTACCAAGGACAGTGGTAGGAGTGGTCTGCCCTGGGACACTGTACGTAGGATATGTAAAATCAGTTTTTTTAAAAAATGCATTGAAAGTTTTATGTACCTGCAATGCTAAACAATACCGGTGGTCAGATACTCTTCCCTAGAGGGTAGTCTGTTTCCACCTCCACCCCTGGTTAATAATGCAGGGTCTCAAGCTCCATTGTTCAGCATCATCACGTCATATGTGACCTTGGGCACATTACTTATCTTTCTATTCCTCGGTTCTCTCCTCTGTATAATGGGAACAAGAAAACCATCTTCCTGGGGAGTTCGTGTGATGATTACACAAGAGAGTTAATGTAAAGCACTTAGAACAGTAACTGAGATTAAGTAATCATTCCATAAATATTAACTATTATCTGCTGATGAGTCCACATTCTTCCCCAGGTTAAAGCTCCTTCACTAGCTTAAAGCTGTTTGGAATCTATGTTGTCGTATCACTGTTGTATACACTCTGCCTAGCATAACAGGCATTTGTTGAATGAGTAAAAGGGTCATATTCATCTCTGTGAGCCAAGTGCATTGCAGAATATGTGAATTGGAAATTGGTGCTCAATAACCATTTGTGGATGAATGGATAGTTGAAAAATAATAGCTTCTTACAAAGAAGCGGCTCATGAAAGGAGCTGAATGTGGCCCTAAAGAGACATGGAAATAGGGATAGAGGGGTAGAGAAAGTCAATGGTGAGGGAGAAAGGGAGATACATAATTACCTCCCTTGAACTATTCTAGAAGGTTGGGGCTAATGAAATGTGGGCCTATGAAAACCAGAGTTATACCAGTCAATAGCATGACTTGAAAAACCCTAGAGGAGGGAGAGGAAAATCCATCACATCATGGACCCAGGAAAATGGTAGCAGTGAAAGGTGGCTCAAGAGGAAGATTTTTCCCACAGCCTAAGCCCCGCATTAAGAACAGAAACACGGCTGTGAAGGGAAACACGGGAATGTGTCTCTTTCTTTCTTTGAGCCTCTTTCCAGTTACTCTGTTGATGTTAATTTTTTGATTTGGTTGACAAAGTTCATTACCATAATTCTTTTTATATAATGCTTGAAAGATATATGAATAAGATATGACTGGCATATGGATTACAGGTGGTGACACCAACTAAACCTGGTGAGATATTCATGAAACTCTAAATTGGAGCCATTAACAGGAGAGATGGGGATGAGACATTCAAGAGTAACTCACAGCAGCATTTGGAATTTCCTTCTGAAACATCAACTCATTAATTCATAGTCTTAATAAGCAGGAAGAATAGGCCGTGTCTGAGTTATGGGAAAACTTATTAAGATCATATATCATCACCAGGATACCGAAGGACCCTATCAACTGAATTTAAACCAACAAAATAAGATTCAATGTAAAAAGTCCAAAGCTTAATTGACATTCATATTGGACAGAAAAAAAATAACCTGTCCAAGCTGTTGCAATTCCAACTGTGATCTGGATGTTTCCACCTAGTGGCTCAGATTCTGTCCTCTGGAGGCCAAAAGGAGTAATTTACTTTGTGTGCATCAGAGCCCACCAATGAAGTGGTGATAGCTCTCACATGCTGCCAACCCAACTCTCTAAGGCTTATCTTTTCCAGAAGTAAATATCTCCAGTTCCTTCGGCTAGTCTCATATAACACAGTTTTCTGTCTCCTCTTGCATTTTAAATCAGAAAAGAAATAGCTTCTGAAATGTATCAGACTAACTTATGCTCTTCCAGTATTATCCAAATACTCCATATCTAAAATGTGAAGAATCAAAAAAAATATATTTTGTCTCATCACCCATTCAATGAAATAGTTTCTTCTACAGTCCTTTTGTTTGAACCTCACTTGCTAATAAGAGTTCACTATTTTCCAAGTCACTTGTTGGAAATCAGGAACAGACGAGGTGTGGATTCTTCTGTTGTTACAGAGAAACCAAAACAATAGTGGCTTTAACAATCTAGTGGTTTCTTTTTCTGGGTAGATGGTACAAGTCTGATATGGCAGCTCTATAATCATTAGGGACCCTAGTTCTATCTGTCTTTCACTCTGCTGTTTTTCAAATTAAGCTTCTATCTGATGATACGAAGTGGCTTTTCTTGCTTCTACTGTTACATGAGTTTACAGTCCCACCAGCAAGACAGAAAGAGGAGGAAGGGGAGAGTCACATCCCTTCTGTATGAGGTAGACCAGAAGTTGCATATATCATGCCTGCTCAATCCCATTTGAATAGAACTCAGTTACATTCTACACATGGCTAAAGGAAAGTCTTTATTCTAGAGCATTATTGGCTTATCAAAAAACCCAAAGATTCTACTACCACGAAAAAAGAGACAATGAATATTGGAAGACAGCTGGCAGCTTCTGCCATACATAGTTCAAAATTGTTCCTCAGACTTATGTAAAATTGCCTCTCTGTTGTCTTTTCAACTGAAAATAATTTATTCTCTGGAGATAAAATAAATTTACTATCTTCAAAATATTAAACACAACTAACAGAGAGCTTCCTCTTACTAAATATTTACTTTGCAAAGAAAAGCAAACCCCATTTCTTTGCTTCTTCTCTAATGAAGTTTCTGCATACTTCAATATCCTCATCAAATTCATCTTGTCTCTTTTGTTACTAATGTTTCCCATCAGTTTAGAGATCTTATTCTCTACCTCCAAGATCACATTTAGTAACCACATTCTATGAATATGTATTTATTAGTGATATTTTTTCAAAACTATTCTTGGCATTTTCATTAACTCAAAGAAGACATGATTTTTAACCTAAAGGAGCTTATAGTCTAGTGCCACGTTAGACAACTGATTCATAATGACCTTACAATCAACTGAACCCTCCTAAGTATTTTTCACAAGAACAATGAAGCCATGCCTGCACCATTCAGAACACAGATGATTGACTTTTTCAGTTAACTTGATGTCCAGCTATGTTGTACCTCTTACCTTGATTTGCAGCCCATTATTTCATTAGTTAGAACCTTGATTATGTCCTTGAATATTATTTCACCACTCCCACTTTTATGCATTTAGAAATTTTCCCTTTGATAGGTTTGCTCAGAGAAATGGCTAAAACAAATGATTTGCTGGAACCCAGGTACAATTCTAAGTATAATATTGATTGCTTAGAAGAGTGTAGAGTGTAGAAACTATACATATTTTTTTTTTAAATCAGGACTTCTTTTTCTCTTTGCATTTTCTTTTTCTTTTATTAAAGATGATGTAAAATGATCCTGACAACAGGAATGGCTGTGTAGGTAATTAGCTAATGCCAGCTGAATGCAGCCCAGAAGGTTCCAAAGCCTACTGGCAAGCTAGTGCCAGTGATACTCCATATTACTAGTTGGTAATGTTGGCACAACTCTGGGAATTACGTAAACTCATCCTGTTTTGTGAGTTTAATCCTCATTAACAGAGGCTTCCCCTATGCTCTACCTATACTTCTGAAAAGAAATGCAAATGAATGTGATTTATAGCTTGGAAAGTTTTCAAATTCTCAAAAATAGTACACTTCCCTTGTTCTTGAGCCATGAATGAGGAACCAATGAGAAGCTGAAAGATTCTCATCACGAGAGCTTAGTGTTAGATATGGGTCTATCTCTTTTCAACCAGAATCTCAGGCATGCAGAATAGAAGCCAAATATAAGTCTAATTCCACTGTCCCCACTTCTTTGTACTATCACAGCCACTCCATGTTCACATCATCCATATGACAGAGGGAAGGAAGTGATTAAGCACAACCCTTCGCACACACCCCAGAACAATGGAAGAGTACTATGTAAAGCATGGCGGCCATAATTTCAACAATGGGGGAAATGCTTTATGAGTTTGTATTCCCATCTGTGAATTGGGAAGCCCCCCTCAAAAATATAAATAAGCAGGAAAATAGATACTTCCATCACTCCCTTTTGGGGAAAGGCAGAATAGAGCAGGGAGATTATTAAGTGTGAGGAAAGAGAGCAGAGTGAGAAGAGAGCGAGAGGAGGAGAAGAGGGAGAGGGGGAGAACGGGGAAGAGGTTCCAGGACTAGGCAAGTGAATAAATAATCCATTCCCTCACTAATAAGAGAATGGGAAAGGCACTTGGCAGAGAGCATTCAGGGGGAAAGTACATCTTTTCACTGCAGCTAATAAAAGATCTACAATTTAGGTGACCTTTAGCAGTAACAAACAGAGAGTGAAAAGTTCCTGCAAACAGAAATATATGCCTCATAGAAGGAAGTGACATCCCAGAGAAGATCTTCTTGGGGCAACCACAATTGAGGACACACAATTGCCCTGATAGTGGCCTGTACTCAATTTCATGTCTCTTGGGGCCACACCTAGCAGTACCAGAATAACTCATTCATACTGAATACCGACTATGTACTAGGCATTGTACAATAAAATCATCAATCCATCTTGGACCATAGCAGTGATAATTCTCTTTGCAGCCCATGTTGATAGATACTAATCAACAAAAGCAAGTAAGATGTCACTGATGATTAAATGAGATACTTAATGCAAAACCCTAGCATGTTGCCTGGATAAGAATTATTCAAAATATCACAGCTATTGGTATGGAAATAGCAAATGTCATCAGTATCATTACTGTTGGTATTCTAATTATTATCATTACTCTTCTATATGACTTATGAAGCCATTGCTTAGTCATAATCTAATATCATCTCTATTTTATATAAATTTGTTTCCCAAGGCTGAATTGGGGAAAATGAGGAAAGAGAATCTTCCTTTCTAAACAAAAGTATATAGAAAAAAATCTTACTGCCCTCAAAAAGTATAGACTACACCCTTACAACACATGCTCAGGAAAGTCGGCAATCTTTTATATTCAAATAAGTAAACTAAGATATCAGCATGCTTGGGGTGGGATCATGCCATACATTAAAAGAGGTGGACTATAGATTCCAGAAAGACCTAGGAGCTGGTGCTTACATCAAGGAAGGGGAGAGAAGACAAGTCTGTTGAAGTAGGCGGAGGAAACAGTTCAGCTTCCAACTTATATGCTTTAAGCCTAGCTAGCCTAGCTTAGTTGCAGACAACAGAAGCCATTATATCTGGCTTACGCAGAAAGGTCTATATTAGAGGGTAGTAAATAGCTCACAAAACTTACTGGGTGGCCAGGGCAATAAGATTGAATGCTACTCAGCCTGGAATTATATTGCCAGAAGAAATGTCTAACCCATTACTAAACTTCTGTTGCAGATACCTCACTGCTGCTATCTCTTACTGTTTAGCAGTCATGACAAAAGGGACCAGAAAGAACTTCCACCATAGATGTTCCACAAAACTAAATGCTTCCAACAGTATCTCATACATGCTCCTTATGCCTTCCACATTTGTAGCAGCTTAGCAGAATCTAAGTAACCTAGGAAACCTTAGCTGCAAGGTAATTTCAGAATGAGATTTTAGCTTTCCATTCAGTAGCTGGAGTCCCCAACACCTGGGGCCACAGACTTGAACTAGGTTGCACAGTAGGAAGTGAGTGGCAAGTGAGTGAAGTCTCATCTGTATTTGCAGCCGCTCCCCAGCACTAGCATCATGGCTGGCCTCAGCTCCACCTCAGATCATCAGATATCAGATTCTCATAGGTACACCAGTCCCTGGTGCCAAAAAAAGTTGAGGACCACTGCCCTAAGTACAGGAAAGTGTAAGAGAATGGTTTTGAAAATGGATATTGAATAAATAATCTGTAGCATCTATCACACTGACATCAAATTTGGAAACTGAGTAGCTTTTTAAGGCATCTGGTTATTAAATCTGGGAATCACTTTTCATGCGAGTGGACTGGAGCTGCTCCAGATTAATGGAATCGCCTCAGAAAACTAGTGTTACCATGGACTTGATGGACAGAGATCCAGAAAAAAGCATAAAAAGTTGTCATTTTGCTGAACTCACAAAGTCTCAGCACAATCTCCATTGAGAATCTTCAATATTGAAAACTGCTCATATACATTGCCTTTTTACTAAAGGTAATCTCAGGTTGGGGGCATGGATGCAGATCAGCGAATCTCGAAACATGTCCTGCACAATACCCTCATCAAATCTTTTGGGTGTTTGTTAAAATGAAGATTCTTGGGCCCCATCCCACACTCTGAAGCAGAATTTCTACATTAATGGGAACTATATAGTTGGAGAACCACTGATCTATATTTTCATATGTTTCCATATTCATAGAGGCTGGACTCAGAGTGTAGTGGAAAATCCCAGTTATTCCTATGGAGTTTTACTTCCAAGAGCTTATTATTTAGGTCTAAAAGTTGTGAAGAGGAAAGTTGGAAACTCCTTTCTGGCCTTGTGAACTTAGGACCACAAAAGAGCTTAGACTGAAAAAAATATTGAAACAAAAAATGCGTAATGTTTTTTTAGCTACATCAACACACCATCATACCCTATGTACTAGAAATATATAAATCAAAATTGAATTCATACTTTTTCAAATGTTTGTGTGTGGAATCCCCTGCTCAGTTTCGGGAATAAGGTCATGGGCCTGGAAAACTGCTTACAGGTGTCTCCAAAGAGATGGCATTAAAACATTTATACATAGTGCACTCTATATTTATATGCAATCTATATTGCTGCTATGTTTTTCTATGGATGTTTTTAACCCTAACAAAAACTGTGACGACCAACTTCTAGCACATGGAAGTTATTTCCACCTGGCAAATCATATGGGAACCAGGGAGAACAAGAAAGATTTGTAAGTACTACCAGTTTAAAAGTACCTTTTCAAATTCTATTAGGAGACTTAAATTCCCCTGTATTCAACTAAAATCAACCAATGTTTATTTAAAATCTACTATGTGCCAAACTCTTTCTAGGTGCTTTCTCATGTGTTATCTCATTTAATATGTAGAACAATCTTATTAGGTAAGTTACTGTAATTCTGCTTTACAGTTAAAAAAACTAAAGTTTCAAGAGATCAGAGTAATGTGCCACAGAGCAAGGAGGAAGCAGAGCCAGTACTTCCTGACAGTAAATTCAGTGCTCTTTCCACTCTATCACTATTATTAATGAATACTAACAACTCACTATGCCATACAGCAAAATATGTTTTTTACTAAGGACATTATCTCATCAAATCCTAGTAACAGCAGTCAAGCCCTGGTAGAGAATGATGTTAACATTTCACAATAGGAAAATAGAAACCCCAGGGGATTCAGTAACATTCATAGGTCACAAAACTCATAGTGGCTTAGTGAGCATCTGAGCCCAATCTGATTTCAAATAAGTGTTCTATTTACCACCTCAGAATCTGGGAAAGAGGAATCAACATTACTGTGTATCTAGTTAATGTTACTCTGTTACACATTTGACATGCATGCCTCCTAATCTTCACCACAACCCTGAATACAAGGAAGTAAACCCATTGTATAGATGTATAAACAATGGCTTAAAAAAGGTTGAAGTTACTCAGTGCTGGCACTAATTTGAACCCAAGTCTGGGAGATACTACTATAATTACATATTATACACATACAACAGTGCCATTTAAAGTGTAGAAGATGGTGATCTGGAAAGTACAAATAGCTCTTAACTGAACTTTTTATTTGAAAATTCCACTTTTGATCACAAAAATGTTCTAAACCACTATCTTTAAGTATCAAAATAGAACAAGCACGTGTGGTAAAAAATATATCCCCAGTCAAGATTGTACCTGAAGGAAGAAGGAACTGATTGCTCTTCCTGAAAGCACTTGGCCATGCCTATAAATGTCTACTGGCAGGATAACTTCAAATAACTATGTCCTCATGCCTTTTATCCAGAGTCTTTCTTGGAAGCAAAATTCTTGAAGATCAAGTTATAAACAGAAATGTAGAGTCAATGAGGCCCCATGCTCAGAACTACTTGTAAATGGATAGAAAACTAAGTTGAAAGACTAGTATACTGAATGAGAACAGCATGCCAACCAATACTTTTATAGACACTCTGAAAAGCACAATTGCTATAAAATACATAACATTTTACCCAAGAAGGAGCAATATTTTCCTTGTTAACCAATAGCTCAGCAGGTAAGAATAGTCACTGAGACTTATATGTACTTTCTACAGCTTATAAAACATTTCACAAATAAAGTTCATTTGATTTTCAGATTATAAAATATCTTAATCCCTTTATCTGGCCCACAGTAGACTTTCAATAAACACTTGTTGCAATGAACTAAATTGAACAGAGTTAAGGAACGTTATCTTAAACGCATGAGAAAATGGAGACTTAGTAAGGTTAAGTAACTTTTTTGGTGTCAAATATAAACATTTACATGTTATTAAGTTCTTCTACTCTTTTGTGAGTCTTTTAGAAACTATCCAACTCTATATTGTTACCAAGTAGTAACATCAGACCACACAGTATATATTAGAATTGAGTATTTTTCCATGAAGGTGCCTCTCCATCTTAGTCAGAAACCCTGAATTTGATTAATTTTTGTTTCTAGAATAGAACCCCTAAAGAATTTAAATCCAGATTTTTTGAGTGATGCATACATCTGAATCAGTTCTTTTTGCCAGACATCTATTACCTCACGACCCAGATTTCTATAATTAAATGAGGTCAAATAAGAATATAGGCAAACTGAAAATGCTGCATTTATATTTGTTATCAGTGAGATGTATTTCTCTTAAAAAATACAGAGAAGTAAAGGATTTCCTCTACTAAAGAAAGAAAGAATGGTCTATTTAGAAAAGGTTTATTATTGTATACCTTGGACACAAATATTCAAAGACAAATATAACTGGTAATAGTACTGTTATATTGGACTATATTTTAAAATGGGTTTCAAGTTTGGAGTTTGATGTTGAAAAGGACAGTCAGATGTTGCAGTCATGGAGAACTATTAGAGATTCAGTCTATTATAAAAGTCAAAAATTTCCCTAAGCATAATCTTAAAAAATGATCATATGGTCTTCACCTATTACAGACTCAATCTCCTTGATGTCTTCACTCTTTTAAAAACAGTTACTTAGAAAAATCTTTAAAGGCACTTAGAATGCATATATACTATATGATATTCAACCACAGTGGTTATTTACTGAGTGCCTGTTAGGTGACAGGTGACTGTAAAAGAAATCCCTTACTATCACCATTTTACAGATAAGGAAATCAAGATTTAGCTTGATTAAGTACTTGTCCAAAGACAACAAAGATAATGACATAAATCATGTTCAAGTATTCCAATGTTGTATCCTATATTCATATTCTCTAAACTTTTCTGTACATTTCAAAAGAGATCAATGTGTGGATCCAGATGGCAACACTAACCGTCTTTTGTTCTTTTTATTGTCTTTTCATTAATGCACTTATTTTTTAACATTTGTTTCCACTTAGTTTCTCAATCACTTTCTATTTTGCACCTCTATTTAAGGATTCAATTACTAAAATAAACATAACAAAGATTTCTTTGATGCCCTCTTCTTTTGGATATCACTCTCAAAGCAATAAGAAACATGAACAACTCAAAGTCTTCCTTTTTTTTTTTTTTTTTTGGCAAAACTTAGAAACATCTATAATCCCAAAGCACTGTATATTATTAAGAGATGTCAAGATGTGGGATTAGCACAAGAAAAGAGACCTGCAGGAGCAGATCTTAAACATGTCAGGAGAGCACAATCACCAAAACAGATGGTGCACTACAAAAAGCAATAATCACATCTTTGGAGGGAAAAAATAGGAAGGAAATACCCAGACAACGAAGAATAGCAGGAAAGAAGCAAGGAAATAGACAGATAAGCCATTTTTGCATCAAGTAGTCTATTGATGAATCATAATGGAATAAAAAGTCAAAGACTGAAGAAATGAAAATGTATAAAGACTTACATAACTATTATACACACAAACACACTCATATAAAACACATAGGGAGGAGAAGAAGAAAGTGATAGAGGCCTTATACTTCACAGTTCTACCTGCAACATAGCTTGGTCTGCGACCAAGGTTGGTTCTTTTCCCACAAACTTCCTACAAATGCAATCCAAGAACTGAAGAATTCATTTCATTCCAAAGTAAGCCATATTCTAAAGGAACCAAAGATTTTTTAAGGAAAAAAAAGGAAGAAATAAGAAAAACTATTTTTCCCTTTCTCACAAAAAAATTACATATATATCTTATCTTGATAGAAGATGTTAACAGAGGAAAATCATGACCAAACTTATTGTAATGAATCAAAGAACATTAAAAAAAAAATCAAAGAACCCAAAGTAGAGCTACAAGAGCTTAGATAATATGTAGTGATATGATAATAGAAAGCTAGGAAAAAAAGAAAAAGGAAGGGTATTAAAGTAATAAAGACCACATTGTAAGCAGTGCACATACATAAATAGAATTTAATGAAAATATAGTTAAGGGTAAAGAAGGATAAGATTGGAAAAAGCAAACAAAATTAAATGGAGACAAGCAATTCATTAAAAATCGCTTAGAAAATTATATTAATGAAAAATAAACTAAGAGGATCTTTCATACACATGATCAGTGTTCACAAAGAAGAGAATGAAACATGAGAAAAATAGTTCAAGGTACATGTCAACAAAACTTCAGAAAGAAAATTTTTGAATCTAAAAATTAAAATGGTCCATTTTGTCTGAGAAAATTAATGTATTATAGGAAAACTAACTATAAACATATCTAGAAATGTTGGAGAATCAAAATAAATATGAGACAGAGACAAAGCTGTCAAAAGACTATTCACCCTCCCTCTCCCCCAGAAAGGATTAGTTTAAGTCTCTCTGTTGAGTTCCACCAAACCTTTAAAACATATATATCTCAAATACTCTTTAAACAGTTTGAGTAAAAAATATATATAAACACTGTTCTCTCTTATGAAGTCAGAAAAACATTAATATCAAATCTGACAATGATAGACCCAATATCATTTATGAGTCTTCATGAAAAAATTCTAAATAAAATATAAGCAAACATAATCTAGAAGCGCATTAATGCAAAATGTATGACAACCAAATTGGGTTCACATTAAAGACAGTCCAATATTAGGAAATACAACTCATCCTATGAAAAAAATTAAAGAAGAAAAATTACATAATTGTCTCTGTTGATGCTAAAAGAGCACCATTCAAATTCAACATTTATTCTTGATTTTTATAACTTTTACTAAAATATAAATCAGTTGATACTTATAAGACATGAAGTGTGTGTAAGAGTGAGAGAGTAAGCAGCCATCAAACTTATTAGTAAAACACTAAAAGCATTTCCATTCAAGACAGAAAATAAGGCAAGGATTACAGAATGCTATCAGTTAGATAAATACTAAATTAAATATCATGTCATAATAGAAGACCCTGTTTACAATAGCAAAAAATAACCATGAACTTAAAATATGTAGAACTAGACTTAACAATATCTATCCAATACTTAGGCAAGTTTAAAACTTACTGAAGAATCCAGAAGGTGATTTGAATAAATGAAAAGAATACTCCATACTTAAAGATACGATATTGTGAAGATGTCTAGTCTTTCCAAACATCTGTATATTTGACCTGATCTTAATAAAAATATCAACGGGACCTTTTTTTTTTTTTTAGAATGAAACAAATTCTAAATTACATGTGGGAAAATAAAAATGTAAGATTATGCAATAAAATTCTGAACAGGAAAAGCAATGAGGAAGAGGATATACAGATGATCAAGAGACGTGTAAAAAGATGCTCTGCATCACTAATCATCACTAAAAATGTAAATTAAAACCACAATGACATATCACTTCACATTTGTCTGATGGCAATCAACAAACAAGTATTGGTTAGGATGTGAGGAAAAGAAAACTCTTGTGCACTGTTGATGGGATTGTAAATTGGTGCAGCCACTATGGAAAACAGCATGGTGATTCCTTAAAAAATTAAACCTAGAACTATTTTATGATTCAGCAATTACACTTCTGGATTTTTATCTGAAGAAATCCAAAACACTAATCCGAAAAGATATATGTACCCCTATGTTCAGTGCACATTATTTATGATAGCCAAGCTATAGAGGCAACCTAAGTGTCCATCTATTGAGAAACGGATAAAAAATATATGATACATATATACAATGGAATATTACTCAATCATAAAAAAGGATGAAATGTTGCCATATGCAACAACATAGATGGACCTAGAGGGTACTATGCTAAGCGAAATAAGTCAGACAGAGAAAGATAAATACCATGTCATTTCATTTATATGTGGAATCTAAAAAACAAAATAAACAAACAAACAAAAAACAAACTCATAGATACAGAGAACAAATGGATAGTTGCCAGATGGGCATGGGGTGGAGGTGAAATAGGTGAAGGGAATAAGAAGTACAAATTGCCGGTTACAAAAATAGTCATGGGAATACAAAGTATAGCAGAGAGAATATATTTAATAATATTATAATAATTATGTATGACATCAGATGGGCACTAGACTTATTGGGGTGATTATTTTATAAGTTATATAAATGTCTAATCACTATGTTGTATACCTGAAACTAATATAATATTATATGTCAACTGTAATTAAAAAATAATTTTTTAAAAAGAGAAAAGTAATGAGGAATAGTTGCCCTTAAAAGATATTAGAACATATTTTAAAACAGCTTAATTAAATTGGTATGGTACTTGTGCATGAGTAGGGAGTTTATGAATAGAAAAAAATACAGGAATTTAGCATATAATGATATTATGTAGGGAAATGATATTCAATAAATGATAAATTAGTAATCTTCTAGAAAAAATATAAATTCCTACATGAATCCCTACAATGAATATATTACAAATGGATAAATGGTTTAAATGTAAAAATGAAACCACAAAATTCCACAAAGAAAACATGATTTTTTTTATAATCTTAGAGATATTCTCAATATGATCTAAAACCCAGGAATCATAAAAGATAGCTATGTCTTTCAAATTTTTATGCATGATAAATGAAATTTAAATTTAAGAGACAAAAATCTGAGGAAAATAACACATATGAAGGTTAGTTTGTGTGTGTAGAGAGAGAGCTTCTGAAGATCAACAAGAAAATTACCCTATAGAAAAGTTGGCAAAGAGCACAAACGTGTTCACAGATGAGGAAGTATAAAACTTTTAGACATATGAAAAGATGCACAAACCCACAATAAAAAAGCGGATTAAAACTAAAATGAGATAACTTTCATTTGGCAAAAAGCAAAAACCCATTCTGAAATTCTATAGTTTTCAGGGAATGGGGAAATAAGGAACATCTTGAATTTTGGGTAAGAAATTTAAATTACCAATTTCTGAACTAAAAACAAACATTGCAGAGAGAAATTTTAAAAGATGTAAATAAATAAAGAGAAATATCATGTTAACGAATTGGAAGACTCAATATTTTAAAGATGTTAATTATCCTTAAATTGATGTATAAATTTAATGCAATGGGTTTTTTTCTTTTTTCTTTTTTAATTCCAAAATTTATGTGGAAAAGCAAAGGACCTAGACTACCCAAGACAATCTGGAAGATAAACAATAACGTTGGGGATTATAATCAAGACAGTGTAATTAAAGAGAAACGGAATAGAGTATCCAGTTATAAACCCATTTGTATATGGACAATTGATTTCAATAGTGATGCTAAAGTAATTCAATGAGGAAAGAATGGCTTTTCAGCAAGTAATGATGGAACAACTTTAAAAACATATGAGGATAAAAAGGACTTCAAAACCTACCTCACACCATATATAGAAATTAATTTGAGAAGGATCATAGACCTAAATATAAAGCCAAACTATAGGATATCTAGAATAAAATAATATAGTTGCAAACTTGGAGAATGAAAATATTTCTTAGAAAAGAACACGCAAGCTGTAATCATAAAATAAAAAATACTGATAGACTAAATTTTACAAATATAAAATCATCTGCCTTTCAAAAGACATTAATAAGAAAATAAAAA
Source organism: Rousettus aegyptiacus (assembly GCF_014176215.1). Classification (NCBI taxonomy): domain Eukaryota; kingdom Metazoa; phylum Chordata; class Mammalia; order Chiroptera; family Pteropodidae; genus Rousettus; species Rousettus aegyptiacus. Next base: position 22,372,038 of record NW_023416306.1, read on the forward strand.
GCCATAGACTAGGAGATGCTATTCTCCCAAGCCACAGACTGGGAAAAAATATTCACACAACATATATCTGACAAAGGACTTATATCTAGAAGATATTTTTTAAAGTATGCAAATCAATTGGGATAAATTATTTCATTTTTTTAAATGGCAAAAGACTTCAACAGACATTTCACAATAATAGAAAGATATGGTTGGCTAATGACAAGGAAAAAGTGCTTAACACCATTAGTCATCAAGGAAATGCAATTTAAAACCACAATGAGGTACCACTTCATATTCATTCAAATAAATAATATAAAAATGATAACAGAAAATATAGGTGAAGATGTGAAGAAACTTGAACTCTCATAAATTGTTGGTAGGAATATAGAAACTGTTTGACAATTCTAACAAAGGTAAAGATACTTCTATCCTTTGACCTAGACATTCTAGTCTAAATACTTACCCAAGAGAAAGGAAAATATATATCTACTAAAAAATTTTTACAAGAAGGTTCTTAAGAGCTATATTCATAATAGCTTCAATTGGAAATGACTCAAATATCCATTAAGTAGAGAATGGGTAAAAAGCTGTGATATATTCATAACATCAGATACTAGCCAGCAATAAAAAAAAAATGAACCACTGATACACCCAACAACATGGAATGAATTTCAAAAACATTATGCTGAGAAAAGTGTGCATACTCTATGACTGCATTTATATGAAGTTAAGAATAGGCAAAACTCATTTACAGTTAGAAATAAGACAATAGTTGTCTATGGGGAGAAAGGATTTGACTGGAAAAGGTAGAAAGGAACTTTGAAGTGATAGAAATGTTCTATACCTTGATTAGAGTAATGAGTTACATGGATATGCACATTAATCACAAGTTATCAAATTATACACTTAATATGTATACATTTCACCACACATAAATTTTATCTCGATAAAACCAATACAAGGAAAAAAATATATGTACACTTTGATCTTGCATTTCCACTTTTCAGAATTTGTCCGAAAGATAAAACATAGTGTTCACTGAAATAAACTGGAAGCATTCTCAACATCCACCAATATCTACAATGGAATACCATGAGGTCATTTAAAAGAATGACACACCACAACTGATGAAGAATGAGCTTAAATATATAAAGTGTTAAGTGTAAAAGGCACGGTACAGAAATAATCCATGTAAGATGCTATCATATGTATGTTAAAAAGTGCACAGAAAATATCTAGAATGATGCAAAAGAGACTGGTAACCCTTGTTTTATCCAGGGTACTTAGAGTAGGAAAGACTTACTTTTCAACATTTATCCTCTGTATCTTTTGAATTGCATATTACTGCGCATATGTTGTCTATTTTTTAAAGTAATTACTGTGCATATGTAGTCTATTTTTTTAAGTAATTAACTATGTTTTTAAAAACTTATCACAAGATGAAATATAGTACATAGTTTTTTGGAAATAATACTGAATACATGTCAAACAAGAGGTTAGAACTCAGAATCATGGATGTCAGAGAGGAAGGAATGGATTCATACATTGAAGGAAAATCAAAGATTTCATATTGGAGGAAGAATCTTTAATGAAATTTTGAAGCAAGAGTCATACTTTGACAGGAATAAAACATAAGGAATCAGAAGTAGTATCAAATAGAGGAACTGGACATGTTTCGAAGCCATGGAAACTATGTTTGAAAAGTACACAGGAGGTCTCAGCCCGACTCCTGAAAGCTCATCCAACATCCGTCATTAACATGGTCATAACCCTCGACCTCGTTTCTTCCACACTTACAGCACTGACTTCTTTTCTATCAGAGAAAGAAAATTAAAAGAGGTAGGGAAAAGACAGAATCGAAGAAAAAAGGAGGAAAGAACAAGGGTCAAGATAAAGAATCGGAGAGAGTAAAAATGGAGTTCATTGGAGGGGAAAGTGACACAAATTTAAAAACTGAGAAAAAGTAAGATTTTGTTTGTTTTGATTTTGTTGATACAGAAACAGAAAATAAATAAAAAGAAAAGGATAGTTGCTTCCTTAGGACCCATGGTAGGTAATCGGACACTGGGAGATAAAGGACAAAAGGCATATTAAATAACTGGTTTCCATCTGCAGTTACAAATGAAGAAAGTGGATAGTGTGACAAACCAAGGATCAGGTTTCTAGGATTGAAAGATGGGGGTAGATAAAATCAAAGTGGAAATGAAAAGTCTTTGGAAAATAAGAAGACACCAAGATCTCACAAAGGCATGAAACCTGTGAAGGGAGGAGAATCCAACATGTGGGCAAGACTTAGCAGACCAGCTTTTGAGTTCATTCTTCACAAAAGCTGGCAAAAGCTGCCTCCTCTCTGAATGAACTGTACATTACCAAAATGAGAACAGAGACCCAGAGGCTGCTCATTAGCTCACAGCAGTAAGGTTGCAGGCCTCCACCTCTATCCCAGGAGAAGGCCTATCTCAGGATCTGTGCCTTATCTTAAGTTAATATTTGTTCAGACTTAGAAAGGTGGAGGAACAGCTCTGTCTAGTCTTTCATCTTCCTTGAAGCTCAACTCTGTGATGTGCTAGAAACATGTCTAAGGGGAGGATAAAATCACTCATTCATTCATTCACACATTAATTCATTATTTGGATAAACATCTATTGGTCACAAACAGTGTGGCTGGTACTCTGCTAAATACTGATGAAGTTAAATTAGATTAATTATCATAAAGTACTCCAGTCTTGTAGCAGAAAAAAAAAAAACAAATAATAGATAAAGCAAACATAGTAAAATATTAATTGTAGAATCTAGATGGTAGAGATACTTGCTTTTGCTGCACCTTGCTTTGAATTTTACTATAATTTTGAAAGCCTTTATAATTCAATGTTGAAAAATAAATTATAATACAATATGACAAGTATTTATTGGAACTTAACCCAAAGTGAGGAAGCCATCATTTTTCCAACAATTGCTAACCGATGCAACACAAAAAGAGATCTGTGGTCAAGCAAGTTTGGTAAACATTGGGTTAAAAATGTTTCTTTACTGTTTCATTTATTAATACCTCTAAGATGTTCTATGCACCTTAGATCAGATACAATGTGTAGGATTTTCCAGGCTTATTTGACTGTAGGACTTTTTCCCTGGGCATGTCTCAGCATTCCTGTTTTAAGGAATAGACGATGGGAAAGGCTAGAGTAAGGATTAATAAGCTACTGCTGTCCTGCAGAGATGTAATGGCGTCACACAGGTACTGTCATGTGCACTGTACGTGGGGATTCCTTTTTCAGCTCATAGCCTAAACAGGAATTTACTTTTTCACGTATAGTGGTTTAAAGCACACAATCCAGAATCATAGCACCATGATCATTCACAGAAACCCTGGGTTATGGCCTTATAAGAAATGAAGAATAGAACCAAAATATGAATTAATAACAAAATAAAAACATAATGACTTACTTCAAACAAATGCATAAACAAGATCTAAAAACTTTAAAAATATTTAGTCAAGGACTTGGAAGAGAGAAAAGGGCCTGTCAGTCCAGAATGACGTGCAGTGGAAGAAGAGCAAACTGGAACCGTGCGAACTGCAAAGACACATTTTTTGCCCCACTGGCTCAGAGTCCTTTCATGACAGTGAACTGGAGATGAATATCAGAGCCTCACAAACAGTATTCAGAATTATACCTGAGTAGGACTGTGTAGTCAAAGAGACACAATTCTCTACAAGAAGATGTTTTCTACAAGTCTTTTTGTTCTTTCTCAAAGCTCCAAACAAAAGAATCCATTGAGGTATCGTGTGAGGTATGCATATGTCTGCATCGGTAGGAACCTGCCAGACGATATCTGTTAAATTTTGCTTCACAGAGTGGGTAAACTCAATAAACAGATGACTTCAGAAAATGCTCTCTTTACAGGCCTAACTTCTCTCTTGCAGTGCCACATATTACATGATAATAGAAGTATTAAAAATAGAAGTATTATAATTCTGCTTTATTATAGCTATTTGTTTACATTTCCAAACAACTAGGAGAAGATTTTTCGCAGTCATTAAAATTATTTGGGTATGGATTGGCCACCTTAACCAAATGGTGAGCTCATTGAAGAGGGCATCGTATATTTTTTCATTTTTGTATTCCATGTGCAAATTCCTGAGGTCCTAGTATGCCATTCTAAAGAGCTTGGATGTTATCCCAAGAGCAATTGGAAGCACTAGAGGCTTTTTAAACAAGGTCAGTTTTTAATAGGACTAGATTTGCATTTAGAAAGCCCTTTGGCTGGATTGTGGAAAGTAGATTAGAGGCAGGAAGCCAGGTGGCAGAGAAGCCAGGGAGAAGACTACCACAGCAATGCAGGTGAGAGATAGACAGGGCTAAAACTAGGGCACTGGCATAGAGCAGGGGGACAGTCAGAGGGTTTTAAGTGGTAGAATGGGCTGAATTTGGTAACTCGTGAGATGCTAGAGATAAAGACAAATGTGTGGCCTGTAATGACAGATGTTTCTAGCTTTGGGGATTCCAGTGACTGAAAAGGGGAAATATTGGAAGGAGAACCAGGCTGAGAAAGAAAAGAATTAACATGTTCATCACAAACAGCCCTTCTTTTGGAAAGCTAGGTGCTGTGGAAACACAGAGGAATAGAGAGTCTCTAACTTACCACCAGGCTAGATTCCAACTGTTTGCAAGTCAATTGCTTAGAAATTGAAATGTATTTTTTTCTCAAAAGAAGCAACACTGTAAATCCTGATTAAGCCTGAGGGCTATTTACTCCTCAGTGGCCACAGAGTATGGTACTGTTTCTGTGGGAGGGAGGGTAATGTTGAGGGAAAAGCCCTGGGCTTGTGGGAAGAAAGCTTAGGACATAGCCCCTGGCCCACCATTGACTAGTACCATCTTCTGCTTCCTCAGTTTGTCTATCAAGGAAATGAAGATTGCAAATAATGCCCTACTTACCTGGAAGGGTTGTTGTAAAGCTCAGGGAAAATAGTCTATGGGAAAATATTTTGATTACTGCAGCATGTCTTTTAAAGGTAAAATTTGAAAGCAGCCATTCAGTTATCCAGTACTCCTGAAGGGTGAATAATTCTGGAAAGCTGGGTTTGAAACATGGTTGAGAGTTTATCCTTTAATCATGAAAACATTTTTTTCTAAAACATTAACCACCTTGTAGGCGTGGAAAACTTCCTGAAATATTGTTTCAGCTAAGAGCACACTGAATATGAGGCTGGAACTTAATAACTAACTACTTGTCGAGTAAATTACAGAGTTAATTTTATTATCTTATTCTCATGTGGCCACTCCTCCTTCTTCTCTACTGGTTCTTCCTTTTAAACGTAGAAGATCCCAAGGACTTAAGTAGAACTATTTACTCCTCTACTTGCACTCATGTCCAAGGTGATCTTATTCAGTCCTGTGGCTCCGAATTCCATCCATATAATTATAATTTTCAATTTTGCATCTCCAGTTTTAGCTTCTTTGTTTGGAGTCAGCCTTGACTTGTCTCTTTCTCTTGCAGTCTATATCCAATCCATCAGCCTACAGTGACTGTTCTACCTTCAAGGTCAGTTCATACTCTAACTACACCTCACCATCTGCACTACTACCGCCCTGGCCAAGCCACCATCATTTGTCCTACGGATTATTGCAAGAGCCTCCTAACTATCCCTCCTGTAATCTATTCCCCAAGGAGTGGCCAGTATGGTTATGCTTATGATTTGTGTCAATGCTTTGCTCAAAACCCACCAAAAGCTTAGAATAAAATTCAAAATTCTTTTAAAGATTTATTAGGCCATCGTAATCTGACCCACTTTTCCCATCCGGCCTCATACTCCTAGAACATAGTATCTTGCCTCTGAGTCGTTGCTCATATGGTTTCCTTTTCCTGAAACTCTCCCTTTGATACCTGTAAGGCTCACATTCTCGATTCATCTCATTTTCTACTCAAACTGCATGTCATCAAAGAAGACATCTAACTTCTTTCAGTGTAGTAGCACCACCATTCTCCAGCTCCATCCTCTTTTCCACCACTGGGCTTTATTTCACTCGATAGCCTTTAACAACACCTGCATGTTCTACGTGTATTTGTATATAAGATTTCAGTGGTACATGTGGTCCATGGATTGCTGTCATTCTGCAAACCATTACCAGTCTGCGACAAGAAAAAGAAGACATGTTTTGAAACTTGTTTAGCAACTCGGCTAAGGAAGTTTATGTCTGGAGAAGCTAATAAAAAATTAGGGATTGTGTTTTGGATTTTTAATTTTTTTTTTTAAATAGCCTATACGAGATGGGGTTTTTAAAGGAGGAAGAGAAGGAGAAAGAGGAAGAGGAGGAGAATCCCAACCCTTTAATAAACAAAGTATGACTAAAAAGTACTGGTTTACTTCACTCTCTAGACTACGAGCTCCAGGAGAGCAGAGTTATTTTTATCCACACCTACTATGTCCCTGGCCCTCTACTGGTCCCTGGGACTCACACTTGACTAGGGCGCAGACAATGCCCTCTGGGAACTCACAGTTCACTGGAGGAGAGAAACGCAACCAAATGGCAACAGAGTGTGAATGTCCAACAGTGCAGACAAGGTACATACCATTCATAACTTAAAGGTTTATATACTTTCACACCTAAAAAAAACCAACACAAACAAAAAAACCTAACAGTACAAGTGTGAGATAAGCAGGGAATAAGTGGTCACAGAGAGCTTTCTTGGGGTTACACTGGTATGTGTCTCCCTCCTAATTCATGGCAGTGCCTCTGTGCTTCTTCCCTCAGCATCACCCTACATATCACATATCCATTTGTCCATCTGGTCATTGTTTAGCTCAATGGGTACATATTCACTGTGTGGTCCACAGACTGCTGCCTATATGTTATGTTTCAAATGAGACAATTCAATTCCCTTTCATCCTTTCTGCCTTTGACATACACCACGTCTGTGTTACCTAACCAGAGATGAGTGTTCTGTTTCCCATGTTGGTCTGACAGTAGGTGAGAATTGCTGCTAAGTGGCAGAAGTTGTAAGCAGGACATGGGAAGACAAATCACTGCTGAGATAAAAAAAAACTTTATGACTACTTGACAACACCAAACTGTAGCCAGGATACCTGGTTAGTTCATGTTCTCTAGACCACAGTAAAAAAATCACAACTCCTCCTAGCACTGCCTTATAAAACAGGGTATCTCATTTCATTGAAAACAAAGTCACCTACATCACTCTCTCCACTGTAAGCCTGGAAGGACTTTGAAGGTAGATAGCACAGTTTTCATAATTGTTCCCATTCCAAACATGCAACACATATTTGGTTCAGTGTCAAACAACTTGAAGGCCCTCCGCAATCAGGTATTTTAATACTCATTTAAATTCTATTCTTATCCAAAAAAAGTTTTGAGATAACTAACAATGAAAAAAGTGGGGTACAAGAATTTATGAGTCAAGGCATTTTGCCTTGCCCTTTGATTATTTAATCTTCACAGTAGACCAGGGATGGGGAGAGGTTATGCCCATTTTACAATAAGGAAACAGGCTCAAAGGGGCCAGGTGGGGAGACCAGGCTTCAATTCATGTCAGTTTGATTCCAAGGCTGTGTACTTAAGTAGAATTCTGAAAAAAAAAAAAACAAACAAAAAAACAAAACCATAGGAAATAAATATGATAATAATGAGGACAACAACATCGTATTAGCTACAAATGTTTCCGGTTTCAAAATTTCTAGTAGCTGAGGAAGAAGGAAGAGGAGAAAGAGGACGATGAAGAAGATGAAGGAGAAAGGGGGTGGGGAGGAGAGGGGGAGTGGGGAGTTGATGATGATGGGAAAGAGGAAGCAAATTTTCTGAACTTTTATATAGAAAAAAAAGAAAACATCTAATTCTCAAAGGTAAAATCTCTCACATGAGATTTTAAGTGAAAGATAATGAGCTGAAGAAAAAAAAATGCGGTTGTCAACAAATGTGTTCATTTACTCAGCACAACTGAGTGTCCTACACATCTGGCGTCGAGCTCGATGCTGCAGTTCTCGGGCTACGAAGGCGAACAAGGGTCCCTGGTCTTACAGAGGTTAGAATTCTAAAACAAACACAGATGGGGCTGGGCCTTTTCTCAATAACAATACGGCTATTTTCAAATAACAGTTATCAAAATCAAAATATTCTATTCTCCATAACATCAAGGGAGTAATAATAAATGGACTTCAGACAAATCTCTTGTTAAGTCCCTAAACTAACATAGCCCAAGGACACGGCATTCTTGAGGAGCTAATTTGACCCAAAAATAAAATATAGAACAGCAGATAGAAAGCATGTCCCTTTACCCTATTTCTCCCAGACACTACATCTTATGGCCTAGCTTAATGGAGGTCATAGTCTTGACTGAAATCCATAAACAGGATTTTCTGTGTTGCTGCTGGAAGGAATGTTGCTTTGTTTTAGATGCCAAATTAGTGTCTAAGAGAACTGTTATCATGCTAGAAAGATGAGAATTCAAACCAATTTAATTCAAAAATTCATGTTAAATAAGATTCCTCTTTTTCCTTTGCTGCTTTGGTCCTCTCCAATGCCCCTCCCCGGCCCAGACACATAACAGCAGGATGAAAAAGGGACTGTGATTGGATTGGGACATTATGACCATTTCTTGTTTCATTTCAAGGGAATTCCTTCCTTCCATTATTCCAGGTCTCAATTTACTCATAACTATAATCATTCATTCACTGAAGAGTAAATGAGTACTATGTGAAAGACAACATACTAGTGTTAGAGATGCCCTCAGGAAGCTTAAAACCTAATGGTGAAACTCGCATACATATAATTAAAATCTGCTAAGCAAAATTCTACAAAAAATGGAACAAAGTCACGGGGCCCAAAGAGAGAATTGTAGTGATGATTGTTACAAAATGTACTGTACAATGATAGTATAATCACAAAACATGGAAAGTAGAACAGACTTTAGAAAATCTTATATTTTCAACAAAACATTTTTATTTACTTGTCCTCTTCCTGCATTAATGCATGTTCAGACATAGTTAAATTTCCCAAGATGCATATTATTTTTATTATTTTTACTTTTTATATATTTAGTGTTTTCATATTGTTCTGCATCATCAAAATGATCATATAAGTCTTCTAAATCAATGTTTTATAATTTTCATATCCATTTTCTTTTGTTGGATACTTAGATTGCTTCTAAACTCTCCCTAGTATAAATGACACCATAGTGAATCCCTTCCTTTTTCCGTTAACCATATTTTTCCCTAGGATCAATTCACAAAAACAAAATTTAAAAATTCAAAATGTCTGCGTATTTTATAACTACTCATTCACATTTGCAAATATGCTTTCTAAAATGTTTGTGTTCATCTACCAGGCCACTATTAATGGATATAGAAAACTCTAACCTCAAGCAGTATAATTTCCAAATTATTACTACTTTAATAGGTATAAAAATACATATTTCATATATTTACCTTTTGAAGGTCTTCAGATTTTGTTTCGACTTGTATGTGTTCTTTCTATAATCAAGACATTAACCATTATCATGTTTATTGTAAACATTTTCTCATGATAGATTACCATTTTTTGTTGTTGAACAGATATTCTATCTCATATGGTCGAATCAGGCTGCCTTTAACGTTATTTAATATAATATCTTGAAACTTAAAATCTCAGTGTTGCTCCACAATGTCATATTCAATTCCATTTTCTGTTCTGTTTTTAATAGTATTTTAATGGTGTTTAGCAATTCTTCTAATCTCTAATTCATGTATAATACATTTTTACTTCTTAATTTTTGTGTTTAATTACATGATATCACTTCACTATTTCAATTATTGCATATTTTCTTTTATGTTTTAATATGTGGTACACTTGTTTATCATTCACTTTGTTCATTATGAAGTTGTAAGAAATTCTTCAGAGATTTTGATTGATAATCATTTAAATCTATAAATGCATTTGAGAGAAACAAGCATTATTGAATTGAACTTTCTTTTCAAAAGATGTCATCTTCCTTCTTTTAAGCTAAGATCCTGTGATCTAGATTCAAACAGCCTGAATTTAATCTCAGCTCTGCATTCACTATGTTTGGTGCAGGACAAGTTAGTTAATCTTTCTGTATCTCAATTTTCTCAAATTTCCCAACTTTCTCACATAAAAAGTAGGATACGGTTTGTATTGTAAAATATTAACTTTTCTTTATATGATCTATTTTTCTTCTATATTCTTTTTGATGTCTCTTTTGGTATTTACATCTTCTACATTTTTTTTTTTTTGGTTTTATATCTTGCTCCATAGTTTTAAGTCTGAAATCCACACTTAGACATAATCAATGCCCACCAATGTGCCAAACTTTGCTCAGTCAAAGCTTACTCAGGAAGTGCTCATAAGAGCAGTATTCCCTGAATTCTTGCTCTTTTAAAACTGTTTTTCACCTTAACCTTGATTTTTAAGTACAAATTAGCTGAATATAAAATCCTTCAATAACATTTTATTTCCTTAACTTCTTTGAAAATAGTGTTCTACAAGAGTCTCTCTTTGCATTTTGCTGTTGAGAATTCTGATGACCTGATTTTTTTTTCTTTTTAAAGTGATTTCGTCTATTTGCCATGTGCTATTTGACAATTTATTGTTAAAAACTTTGATCTAGAGCTGACGTTCCTAATACCACTGTAACAAATAACCAGAAAGTAAGTGGCTTAAAACAGTGCAACTTTATTATCTTACAATTCTTGAAGTCAGAAGTCCAAAATGGGTCTCGGTGGGCTAAATTCAAGGTGCCAGCAGGACTGAGTTCCTTTTGGAGACCCTAGAAGAGAATATATTTTCTTGCTTATCCCAGATCCACATTCCTTGGTTTGTAGCCACCTTCTTTCATCTTTAAAGCCAAAAAGGTCTTGATGAGTCCTTTTCATACTACCATCTCTCTGGTTCCTTCCCTTCTTCCTTATGCCTTCCACTTATGAGGACACTTGTAATTACATTGAATCCATCTGGATAATCTAGATAATCTCTTCATCTCAAGATCATCTGATTAGCAATTTGAATTTTCTCTGCGACTTTAACTCCCCTTTGCCATGTAAACTAATGTTTTCATAGTTTCCAGGGATTAGGATATGGACGTCTGGGGAGGTGGCTTGGAGACATTTTTCTGCCCACTGCATGCTATTTACACAGAAATGGTCTTTATAGTATTCTATGACTTTTCACTTGCTCTAGGTATGAATTATGGGTGGTTTTGTTTGTCTTTCTTTTTGATATGCATAGTGTTTGGAGAGGATATGGAGATACTCGGCTTTAGGCAACTATCACCATCCTATTAGAAACAGGATTTCATTTACTCATCATTTCAAAGGCCAAGGTACTGTTTCATATCTCCATCCCTTCATTTGTAACATACTTATTAATCAAAATGTCTTTTATTCTTTATAAAACCATAGCTCAGGTAGCACTTCTACCAAACTTCCTAGACAGAATCAATTATTTTTTCTTTGTGGTTGATTTAAGACTTTGCATTTTATCTGTTATTCCATGTGCTATATTATTACAACTATCACTTTATGTGTCCCACTAGACAAGGATATGCTTGAAAGTAAAAGATTATTTCTGATTCACTATCATTTACCTACTGCCTAGTATAGTATATACTCTGTTCTATTATTATTATTATTAATAATATCAATTTTATACCTACCTTTTATATTGAGTATTTAATGCATTATTCTTAGTGCTCACCAAAATTCAATGGCATAGGTCTCATTATTCCTGTTTTACGGAGGAAAAGACTGGAATTGTGTTCAAAATCACTGAGTTAGTAAATAGTGCTGTAAACTTTGATCTTAATCCAAGTCTGTTTGACTACATACAAATCTTAGTCTGTTTTCACTTCATCCCAATATATTCTTGGAAAAGCAAAAGAAAAGCAGAGCATTCTTGGAACAGTTAGTAAAAGAAGATTCCAGAAGAAGTTTCCAGAAGTCTATTGTTCCCTCTTCCTTCATATTCTGAGAAAATTACATGCATTTCCTAGAGGCCAAGAACCTCTGTTAGGTAGACATATATGGAACCTCTCAAATAGAGCATAATCTAAGTAATCTTGGCACTTAACATTTTACTTAGAATAAAAGGAAGCAACGCCTTGATCATTTTCCCAAGAAGAAAACCTAGATGAACTTTGGAAGCTGTGGAGACTCTGGACATATGCCCAAGCTCATTGAGGGTTTCAGGAAAGGTGGTTCTCCCAATATGAATAGGCAGAGTGCTCTGAACAGTCACCCAAGTCCTCAGAACAGGCTTACAGAAGGAACACCATGCCTTATTTTCTAAAGAGCTGACAAAAACTCTAGGCTTGGCTCAAAAAGATAAAAATTGAAATACAGAATTGCTGAGTGGAAATAGATTTCCAGGTATAGATCACCAAGAAACCATAAATTCCATCATTGAGATGGGAAGATAGACCTACTAGGCAGAGAAATAAAAAAAAAAAAAAAAATGAGTGTCAGGCTCAAGCTAGCGAATCGGTTGTGGACTGGACTTTGATGCTAATTTTACAGACCTAAGAATGTCTTTCATATCTGCGGGTGACACTTAACTGAGAGAAATCAGAGCAAAGCAAAATCATGCACTAAAATAAAAGCCCCTTCATTTCTGCTTCAAAAACTTCCTTAAGAATTGCTTGCACTTCTTAAGGGATGTGATAACTTGACAGCCCTAGAACGATCTTAAGGCAGGTCCGATGCAAAGACAGACAGTTCCTTCATGGCGACCATTGGTCTCTGAAACCTGACGTTGACTCCTAGTATCGAGGGATGCAGACATAAGTAAAGTAATTTAAACCAGGCAGAAATCAGAATTCAGAAGTTGGTGCCACCAAACACTAAGAGGACTGAGGAGTGCCAAATAATGTTACTTGAGAGGAAGTTTCTCATACTGCTGGTTCCAGATAAGATCAGATGAGTCAGAGTGATCTGAGAGAAATAAGCTCCAAAGCCAACTTCTGCCTCTTTTATTACATTGCTTAGTGGCTTTGAGGAGGGAACATACACCAAGCCAAATGGTAGAGTTAATGTTTGAGGGTCTGTGAGCTGTGAAGGGCTACATAGCTCTGACCTGTATGACAGACAGGTCTATGACTTGAAAGGGCCATTCCCATTAGAACACAACAATGTAAAATCTCTCATTTAAACTATCAAAGATAACATCAAATGAAAACAAAACAGACAAAAAACAAAAAAGAGAAAACGTCTGTTGGCTCACAGCTCCTTCCAGTCACTGCCACATTTTTCTAAGAAGGATTGATTATTCTTACCATCTCTATTTCTCTATCTTCTGTTCTCTAATGAAAATACTCCAGTCAAGCTCTCACCCTCACCACTCCACCCAAACTGTCCCATAAGGGCCACCAATGCCCTCCATGATGATGAAAACAATAGATAACTTTGTCTCAAGTGTACTTGACTTAGTAACATTTGGCAGAATTAATTTCCTTCTCCCTCTTGAATTACTTGTCTCTCTTGTCTTCTGAAAGAGCACATTTCCTGTTTTGTTTCATTTTTTGTTTGCTTGTTCATTGGTTTATTAGAATTTGCTGGTTGTTCCTTCTCAGGCTTCTTTTCTGACTCCTCATTCTCTAAATGTTGGAATGCCCAGGGGCCCAGTCCTCGGCTCTCATTGCTTCTCTTTTCATCAGCATGTGCAAGGCATGTTCATCCAGTTTCATAATTAAATGTCATCTATCCCATCATGATGCCTGATCGTGACACTCCAGCCCCAAACTTTCCCCTAGTCCCACCTCATTGACTAATAAGCTTCTCAAAATCCCTACTGGGATGTCAAACTGGCTTTTCAAATTCTCATTTATTCCTGCATCTTGTACGCTGCCTTCTGCTCCTTATCTGATCCTCTTTAGCCTTTCCCAACTCAGTAAATAAGAAAACGGTGCAAAACAAAACCTAGAAGTCCTCCAATCCATAAGCTAAATTGTATGTATCCTTAAAAATATCTGAACACTGACCATTTCTCACCACCTCCACCTTCATACTTACCACCCTCGTTCAAGTCTCCATCTCTCACATGAGGCAATAGCCCCATCGCTGGTCTTCGCTAGCACCTCTGGCCCACCTGCACCTCTGCCACATTGCCCTATTCTTCCCTGCATGACAAGCAGAGTGACCATTTTCAAACATAAGTCAGATCATGACATTCCCTGATGAAAGCACCCCAAAGACTTCCCATTTCAGACTAAACTCTAAATTATTGGCCTTTTTAGCCATCACCTCTGCATAACTAATGCTTTCATTGCTTTTAAGTTTTTGCTCAAATGTCACTTTTTAAATGATACTTATACTGACCACATTTAAAATTGTAGCCCACCATTCCTCTACTCCTGTTCCTACTATTCTTATCTATCTATTTTTCTTCCCACAGGACTTACCACCATCTAAAATGTTATATAATTTACTCATTCTATTCACTGTTTATGGTCTCTTGCTCTCCAGTAACATAAGAAGTTCTATAATATTTTTGTCTATCTTATTCACAGGTAAGTCCCGAGAATCTAGACAAGGGCCTGACAAACGATGATCGTTCAATAAACACTCACGGAATGATGATGTCTCTGCCTCATTGCCTGACCTCATCTCCTATCACTCTTTTGTTCTCTGTGCCCAGCCACTTGCGTTCTTGCTGTTCCCCAAACACGTCACTCTTATTCCTCCCTCAGACCTTCGTGCTCACTTTTGCTTTACCCAGAACAGGATTTTCCTGTATCTTCATATAGGTTACTTCGTCACTTTATTTAGAGAATACTTCCCAGACCCCACTGGTGAATGTGTGCTCTCTGTTTGACTGTATCACTATTCACTATTACCTAAATACCCTGTTCACTAAATACTCTTGTTTCCCACCAAGTGAGAGGATAACAAAAGTCAAAAGAAGCTGTTTATTTGCTTTGATAAATAAAGTATAGACAGGAATGATGTGTGCCACTTCCAAAAAAAGCTTTAAGAGCCACCAAGTGGTCTGTTGCATCTTTCCTCTCTGCCACCATGACCAAATGCTCCAGATGGAAACTATTCTGTCAGTCTGGGTCTCAAAGGAAAAAAAAACATGGAGTAGGGGGTGCAGCCAACCTACAGCAGACATGTTGCAGGAGCTAGGAATAAGCTTACTGATTGTAAGCCACTGAGATTTGGAACACGTTTGTTACTGTAGCATAACTCAGTCCTTTCCCATCCACAGCATTTTTCATCACCTAAGAGTATAATATGCTTTTCGTTTTATTATTTGTTCACTATCTCCCACTGAAACAGAAGCTCATGAGGATAGGGGTTATATCTCATTCACTCTATTGTTATCACCTAGAATAATAACTGTAGCTGTAGATGCTCAATAAACATTTACAGAATTTATTAATGAATTCTTAATGCTTTCGGACAGCTCGTGCTGGAGGTTCCAACCTGTGTGTACAGGTATTCTGGAGCTACTATCAATATTTCAAGGGAAAGAGTTTATAGAAAATGTTAACCCAACAGCTTTCCTAAGAATCAACATCCTGCTGTTGATGCAGTGGTATATAATTGGATGAATTCATTTCTGACAAGGGGAACCCAGGAGAAGGTGTCCGTCCCACTCTGATCAACACAAACAACAGAATATGTAGTTCTTATACCTGGCAGGGTCCTCCAACCCAAGATCCTCATTTTCACTTAGCCAAGCTCTTCTCCACGCTTTAAGGAAAAAGTGAGAGGGGGGCTCTTTTTCTTACATATAAGGTATACGAATCCCACAAAGGGCAGAGAGCCTGTTATCTTTGCTTTGGGCCTGTTATTATTATTATTATTATTATTATTATTATTATTATTCATGCTGGTGAATATTAAACTTACTGTTTTTCATCTTTAGTGAGGCTAGTAGTTCTCAACAAAGTTCTTTGGATACAAAAGAAAAAAACGTAAGGAAAAGAAAAATATCAATTTTATTTAATTCCAAGCCTGACCAAAGAAAAAATTATTTCTTTACTTAATATAATTATAGAGACTAAACTCATAAAGCCTCAGGAAAGACAGTGAAAAAGCATGTATTTTCTTCTCCTCCTTTTCCACATACCCTTGTCCCAGTGTTGACACTGTGTTATGCCCTCCCTTCCAAGGGACTGTGTGTCCTCTACTGCCCAGTCCCAGTGACAGGGGACTTGCTCTCCCACCCAATCTTTGGACCGTTAGGACTGTTGGAAAGGTCTTCTTTGAATTTAGCTAATGTCTGTCTATAACTTTTGCACATTATCTGCAGTTCTACTTCTTAACACCACAGTTTACTCCTTCCCGGCTTGCCTGTTTGGTGGTGGTTTAGAGGTGTCGACTGCACTTTTCCAGAAAAAAGGCACCTCTAATCAGACCTTTTATAAAATAATAAGTTATGTGTAGATGGTAAGAGCCTTGAAGAAGGCAAAAGGAACAACAGATGCTTCTGCCCAGAAATAAGAAAAAGCACGACAAATTCCAGGGACTGGAAGACATTCAATGTTACAGAAGTTCTGGTCCTGGAAGATCATCGGAGAAAAAGGGGAGCGCGAAGAATAAGCCTGAAGAGGCAGAATTACAAATGTGCTTATAGCTACTCTTAGGGAGTTTGTATTTTACCCTCAGAACATTAAGGAACATTGAACTGTTTCAAGCAGGGGAGAGGCTTGACATATGTTTTAGGAAGACCATCTTGACTGTAATGCAGAGAAGATTAGATGGGGGTTGGAGGTAAGAAAGAATTAGAGGAAACCTTTTGGGAGGCTTTCTTAATAATTAGGGTTTAAGATGATGGCAGCCTGTACAAGGACAAACAGCAATGAGATGGATCGAGGTTGGCAGAATTAAGGGATACTTAGGAGCTAGATTTGATAGAGCTTGGTGAACAATATCTTTTTGATTCTCTGTGAGGCAGTCTGAGGAATTCTCTCAATGTTACGGGATCTAAAGCCTGGCATTCACGTTGCAAGGACACTACTTCTACCACCTACTCGCTTCTCTTGGGCTTCAGTTCCCCTGACTACTGTTTGCTCATTCTCTTGGCAACAGGCCAGATGTATTCTTCTTGGAAGGGAAAAAAAAAAAAACTAGGCAGGAAGAGAGGTCTCTGTACTCTGCTCTCTTCAGGTAATATGTCCCTATCAGTGTATTCACAAAGAGCCAGAATAAGATTCTATGTAGGAGGGCACTGGTTGTCAAAAAAAAAAAAAAAAAAAAAAATGATAAAATGTAAAAGTGCAGAAGTATTTAATTTGTTTTCTTTTATATTTCAAACAATGCTTCAGCATATGGATAAAAGATTACCAGATGTTATGTAAATTTAACACTATTTAGGCTTCTTCATCTCAGTTTTGGGAGGCAATACAGGATCATGGTAAGATAGACCTGGATTTGACTCTCATGCATATTCTCTTCAAAGCAGGGTGACCTTGGAGAAGTGATGTAACTTCTTTCGCTCTCAGTTTCCTCATGTGAAAAGCAGGGTGAATGATACCATTTGTCATTGGACAGGTGTGTGAAGTCCAGTGCTCTTACTGGCCTATGTTTAACAACTCTTTTTTTCTGTCCATAACTTAATCATGAGTTGACCTCTCTGAGGAAATGTCTATTGACTTTGTCTGAAAATAAGTTCTTTGTGCTCTGACCTCTGTAAACTCTTAAGGAAAGGGAACCATTGCACCCTAATCCAAAAACCGTGGTGGAATGACTACAACTGTATTCATGTTACAGCACTCAGTCCTCCTGGAACTTACCACCACGCTGAGTGATGGACAGAGCGAGTCACCGCTACTTAGAAAATAGGCCAAGAGAGATTGGGTGACTTGACCAAGGTCACACAGCTAGAAAAAGAATGAGGACTAGAATGAGGGTCTTATAACTCCTGACAAAACCTCTTCACTCTCAAATTTGAGCCCTTCCAGTCAGAATCAACTAACTGTTTGGTCCAGGACTTCTGGGTCTGATGTCCTCATTGAAAGTATACAGGCCAATATGCTACATGCTAAAAGTGCTTGACTTCTGTTTTTTTCTGACAAACCAGAGCAAAGAGGGTAGAATGGAAAGAGAGCAAGGAATTTCAAAGCTCCAAAGACCTTAGGGTGCCAACTCCTCATGCTAGATAAGAAAACCATCCCTCCCCTGAGGTCATGCTGAGCTCACAGCAGAGCCAAGATCAAATGGCAAAGGAGAAAATTAATTTAGAAGTTAACTTGAAAAACATCCATGGAATTAGTATTGCTAGGGTTCATTACTGTCATTAATTCAATTAATATTTACTGAGCACCTGCCATGTGCTAGAGCCTACACTAAATTCTAGAATTCAAAGAAGGAAAGCATGCAATTCTTACTTTGAAGACAATTACAGTCACACACTCATTCATATTTATAAGAAATATTAATTGAATAACTGACATAAGCAAAGCACTATAACTTATACATAAGCACTTCCCATCTTAATTAACCCTGTGAGGGTAGAATTGTATCCTTATTTTAAAAATGAAGAAACTCAATCCCAGAGAGCTTAAGGAATTTGCCAAAGGCCTAAGTAATATAGCTAGGATTTGAAAGCAGGCAATCAAATTCTAATACCAATGCTCTATCTACTCTACTGGAAGGAGGAAACCTTCTAAACAAAGAAGTTCCCCTCAAAATTTCAAAGAGATGATAGGTCAGTTCTGCGTGGGAAGTAGGGACTCTAGAGCTAAGGGTGGAGCACACCACAGCTGAGAACAGTATTCTCCCACGTTCTGGACATAAAAGAAGGTATGAAAGAAATTCATGAACAGAGCTATTGGAATTCTATGTCCACTGTCCAGGCAGTATCATATCTCTTCTCTGGATTTTTAAAAGCACCACTTCTTAATGAATCTGCAACAACCCTAGTTAGGGTGATTATAGACAGGGCACTAAAAAAGAGAAAACCAGGAGTGGGAATTGGGGAGGTAAGGAATTGAGAAGGTAAGGGAGATGGCATGAAGAGGCTTCATTCTCATTGCTATTGAGTCTGTTCTTTATCTTTAAAAGTTGGAACAAGCAATGCAATCTATATAGTCTTTTACTCCCTCCAATAAATTGCATTTTTAAAAAAAATCAATTGGTACAGAATTTATTGATCTGATTTGACAGTGAACTTCTCAAATTCATACAAAAGACTTTTCTCATTATAGAGTCATTTAAAGGACTTGCTAGTTCAGAGAGATTCATTGTAAAGTTTGTTGGCAGTATTGAAAAAAAAAACAGAAAATGTACAAAATTGAGCACAGGCTGTGTTTTTTCTATCATTTTTTTTTTTTATTTTTCAGCATATTCTTTCAGCTATGTTCTCTCCAGTTTGGTAGACAAAACCAAGAGGTGCCACCTTGACAAAAATTTTTTTTCAAAAGGCAGCAACAGAAATCTTTCCAGGGGCTTAAGCCAGTAAAAACTTGAATACAAGTGTTGGAATTGATAGAAAGCTGATTCCAGGGAAAACCATGGTTTTGTCAGCAGGTCCCCCTATGGCTTCTATGTGGAAATGAAGTGGCTGTCATTATGGGAAAAATGATTTCTGGACCCTCATATGGAATATCAACTCTACCGTCTCCTCCCATGGCTTCCAAAATATAAAGCCCTGCCCTCAGCCAAATACACTAAGCCTTGTCAGACCACATCAAGCTCCCAAACCCACAGTACAGCCCCTTACAGAAGCTCCTAAGGGTTTAGAAAGGTATTCAAACTATGAACCATTCTCTCAGGCTCTTCATCATAGGGTCAAAAAACCACCAGAGGCTCTATAGCTGAATAATAACAGATTTTTCCAGAGTTTCCATTTAATGACATGACCACTGTTTTCACAGTGGGATCATATAAGGAATATTCATTCTATTTCTTGCTGCATTTGTCAGAATAAGAGGTAAGGGCACAGGCTCCACTACCAGACTTCCCAGGTGTCATTATCAGCTCTGCCATGTACTAGTCGTACTAGTTGTGTGTCTCCAATGAGTTATTTAACCCCTTAGGCTTCAGTTTCTCCGTCTGTAAAGTGGGGATAATAAGAGCATCCACCACATAGGGTGAAAAATAAATTAGATGAAAAGATGCACATTTACAGCAGCTCCTATGTCAATAAACACAATTTGTTAGGTTTAATCATGCTTATAAAAATTTTGTATAGGATTTTTGTTTTCTCTGATATTGGGTCCTCCATGAATTTTTCTCCTAAGAATTTAGAGCACAAAGCAGTAGTTCATAAATATCTATTGATTTACATATTTAAGAGAATTTAGGAAAACAAAAGATACCCAAAAGATAGAGCTCAGAATGTGACTAGCATTAATATTATGTGAAGTGCAATAAAGGGATCTGTGGCTTCATCAAAATCTTCCTGTTTACTGCAATTAAAGACACTATTTCAATGTATAGTATCTGTATAATTTAGTATAATTAGTTACTTGAAGGACTTCATCTTATTCATCTTCCTTTTTCCTACATCTAGCCAGGTGCTTAGTACATTTGTGGTATGGGTAATGAATAGACATATGAACAAATAAATGACTATGAGTAATAGGTGGTCAGATAAGTCTCCAGAATAAAATAAAACTTACAGTTCACATCAAACACATCACTGTTATAATGACTCAATGGATGCAACTAGTATGAGGTCAGGCCATTCTTAGTTAATCAAAGAGAACGATAAAAAGGAGGAGGATAGGGAAAAGGAAGCGAGAAGTTTTCTCCATCCACATTTGTTTAGCCAGCAAATATTTCTTAAGCACATGCAATATGCCAAGCACTATTCTAAATAAGAGTGAATGAAAAACAGAGCCAAAGGATCTTCTCCTTACAGAGCTTAGATCTCAGTGTAAGAAACCAAAAAAATAAATAAATAACACAGAAAACAATAGAATAAAATAAGCTCAAATAATAAATGCTATGAAGAAAATAACCCTGAATAATAGATATGTAAAGGTGGTCAACTTTAGATAGGGTGTCTAAAAACATCTCCCTGTGGTCTTTACTGGAGCACTTCTCTTCTTTTTTTCTTATCTAAATATACTTGGTATACAATCTTACATTGGTTATATTAGTTTTAGGTGTACAATATACTGAACACTTCTTTATTATAATCTTTACATCACTGGGTTATGATGATCTGTTCCCTCATTTGTTTCCCAACTGCCCCCAAATAAAGTATGACATAACTTAGTCTCAAGTACAAGACATAGTGTCTGGTACCTACTAGGTACCTACTTCTTCCTTGGAAGACAGGTTGAAACAGAAAAAAGCTTCAGAAAGTAGGTAAGGAAGGGCACAGAAACAGAAAATCAATCTCGTGGTATATTTAGGAAACAACTAGTGGTAGGAGTAGGATGGCAGGGAAGCAACTGGAAGGTTAATTGGTAGAGGCTGGTTATGGTGAGGTTGTGAAAAACCATCATTGTCATGCCGAGAGCCTTGGATTTTCTCTCTTTGGCCATGTGGGAGCCATCAGGGATTTTACTAGAAAGAGCCACACGACAACGTCTGGACCGTGGAAAAATCATTCTGGCAGCTGAGAAAGTGCTAGATGGAAAAGGAAGAGATAACAGGAATGGAAAGCAAATCAAAAATAGCTACAATGGTATAGTTAAGAAAAGAGGAGAGGCTGAGCTGGGCTGTGGCAGCACGGTAGAGAGACATGATGTGGATTCAAGAGATATTAATGAAATAGAATCAATAGGACCCGGGGATCAATTGCATCTGAACCAATTGTATCTGAGCTCAGGAGAAATTGAGAAGGGTAGCTCAGCAGTTGCCAGCTCTGGGAACTTCATTTTCTCATGGTTTATCTGTATGAGACTGAGATACATAAAATGTCTTAAAACAGATACCCGAGCAAGCAGCAATTCTGACAACTGTGGAATCATTTTCCTTTCAGCCTATATGAGAATCTGAATCAAGAGGCATCCAAAACCCTTTTTGGGTCAGCAACGAGCACATACTTTTACTCTCAGTTGGCTAGTTTGACGTGGAGTCTTTTTATCTAAAGATGTCAGCCACTGAACTGTGCAGGCTGTCGTCTTCCCAAGGAGAGTTTTTCTGCACAGCAATGGTATGCAACTTAATATTTTGCATAAAAATTCATGAGGTGCAGTATCTATTTCAGCTATGTTATAAAGTAGTAAAAGGAAGAGAGAGGGAGGAAAAGAAAAAGTTCAGCCCTGCACTCAGATAGAGTTCATTTTGAGTGATGATTGCGAGCCATCCTTGGAAATTACAGATGCTACTTGGTTCACTATTATTTTGCAGCATCTCCAGTAATCTTCCGTGATCATTTATAACAGCATGTCTGATGACTTTCAAAACGTAACGGGAAAGGGTACTTCTGTGAAGCATGTCTACTCAAAGGAAAAATCAATCTTGGCTGCTGAGGGAGTGAACTTTGTATCACCACGATTAGACAGTTAGAGATTTCAACATATAAAAATAGGAATGGCAGGGGTCCAGTCCTCTAACGTATATGTGTGTGTAATTTGTGTTCCAGTTGCTTGAATGGTTTAAGATTTCTCCTTCCATCCAAACAAAACACAACATGTGTTGAGAATCCAATTTGGCACACTCCAATATAAAATAATCATGAACTCCATAATAATAACTACTAATATTTATATAATGCCTTTACAGTCTGCTAAGTACTTGTCACACACCTGAGCTGCTAATCATCAAAAATACCTCACACTTTCCAAACTTCTTTTCTTCTGACAACCATTCCGATTGCCTGGAATGTTCTCTCACAACATCTGTGCTCCCACTTTTCAAGTGCAAGCTCAAAATCTCCCTCCTGTAATACAGTCTCTGGTTATTTTAACCCTTACAAGTGAACAATATTTTATAATGTGTAAAGATCTCTGAAAGGCTGTATAGTGCGACGGGAAGTTAGCAACATTTAGTTAGCAATATTTAAGTTCTAGTTTAACAATTTATTAGCTATATGACCTGGGCTCACCTTTCAGCTTCAAAACAGGTATCAACTGTTCATCCACCTTATACAATTTTTATGTAGATCAAAAGCGATGCCATATGTAAACTTGTTTTGTAATCCTAATTGATTATATAAATGTTAAGCATTAATATTCTACTGTATTTTCCTCAGAGGGTTATTAGGAGATCTAAGTAATTTATGAAAACAGCCCATTGCCTGGCACATAAATGTTCAATTAATGAGAGTGATTATTTTTATTAAAGTTCACTTGTGGATTTGACAGCTATAAATTAAGCACACACTATGTGCAGAACACTGTAACGGAGATCTCACTTCAGTCATCTTCTACATAATTTATTAGAAAAATACAAAAACACTGTTGTCATGGATAAACAGTATAACAAGAGATTAGGAGCACTGGCTCTGAAATCAGGTCACTTGGACTCTTAGCTTAATTCTATTCTTCAGAGCTGTGTGTCCTTGGGCAAAATACTAAACTTGTCTGTGCCTCAGTTTTCTTACCTATAAAATAAGGAAAATAGTAGATCCCTGTTAGAGAGCGGTCATAAACATTAGACAAAGTAATCCATGGAAACAGTCCAAAATAGTGTTTGTCATATAGAAATCATTTAATAAATGTTAGTTATGTATTACACTCTCTTAGTAAATAGTAAAAACTCAGAAATAGTTTTTCTTGTGACTCAAAAAAAAAAATGTTGTAGTAAATAATGTGCTCAATCATTCATTCTTGCAAACCATCTGCTCCTAAATCGCCTCTGCGACATGCCACCTTTCCTTTCCTCTCCCAGTGCTCCTTCTACGCTCTAACCAGTCAGCTTTCTAAGGCATCAAGCTGATCAGGTTAAGATCTGCAATGGATCCTTAACAGGCTTTACGGCTTTTCATTACCTGGCCTCACGTTCCTCTGTGGCTGCTCTTCTGCAGCTCATTTCAGCAAATTCTCCAGCCTGTTCAAGTTGCAGAGCCACGGATATGACTTGGGCAATATTAACCCAACCCCCTCCCCAATAATGTCCAGTAGCCACAGAGCCTCATTTGAAATATGGGCATTGGAGAGTTTATAAATTTTGTGTCACGATGCTATGCAAATTCAGCTTCAGTGCAAGTTCCCTAGTTCTTTCTTCCTTCCAATCAGATCACTTCCCCTAAGCCTCTCCTATGTAGGAATTCTGAAGTCATCATGCCTAATTGCTGGCCCACTCAAAGTAAGCCATTTCCTTTCAGATCTCTCTATCATTTGTCCAAGCAATTACCTTTCCCTAGGATCCCACCTCCACCATTAACAATGATGCTCATTTATCATTTCTAAATTTGACTAAATTACCATCTCTAAAAAGGCTCTTAGGGCTCTCCAGGCAGATTCAGTCATTCTCACAACACTTTACACTTGGTAGAATGTCCCTACAATATGTACTTCCAAATGCAGGATTTGGCTCAGTATTTTGGGACCTACTGCACACCAAGCACCTAGTAAGTACTCAATAAATATTGATTTCAGTCAATATTTGGAGGATCATATTATTTACATAAAAAGCTTTGAATAATGGAATCATAAAAATCAAAAAGCATCGACATCAGCAATGGGTTGGTCAATACTAGATTGGGGGAGCGGGGCTTAGCATCTTCAGAACAATAAGGAAATTCTCCAAAAGCAACATGGCCTTTTTAATAAATGTCAGTAACACTGTCTTCACTATTCAAAAACAAAAACGAAACACACTGAGAGTTGTAAAACACTCATCTCTATGATGGGTGCTAGAGATATTAAATTATATACAGAGGTGTTGTACAGAGATGTCTCTATATAACAGAAATATTAAATTAAGGTAGCCAGATTTTCTGAACCCCCTCCTCCCCAAAACTCCAAAGGGTCTAAAGAAGAAAAAGAAGAACAATACCGATAAACATCTACCATTTACTGAGTACCTATGATGTTCCAAGACCAAATCTGGTATAGTATCATTAATCATAATACAGCATAGGTAATCTCACTTTAATCTTGCAAAAATTCTATGTTAGATATTTTACCTCCATTTTATAGGTGATGAAACTGAGTCTCAGAGAAGTTAAATAACTTGCCTAAAGTCATAACTCAGAAAATGGCAATCAGAATTTGAACTGTTTTCAGAACCTATGATTATTATACTATCAATTTCAGGAATAATTTCTACCTTGATGGCATACAGTTTCTAGTCTTAAGGAACTCTCAGTCCAGACATATATGAGAAGTACCAAAACGTGAGCAAATAGCATTTGGGGACTTTCTGAATTGTCTCTTAGCCATCAGACCCTTTCTTTTCAGGAAATAAAGGGTTTATTTCTAAGGCTAGCTTCACTGATAGATGCTCCAGACCCAAGTCACACATGCCCTCTCCTCACCAAGTCATCCTACAGACTACTTCTAAATGAATCACCTTCACACATCATTTCAACTGTTGATAAGGCTGGGGAGATAGACTGGAGCAGAGTAGTAAAGGGCCTTGAGAATTTAGTTTAAAAATTGTCTTCTTATTCTGGAGGATACTATTACATTGAAAGTCTCCAAGCACCAAAAAAAAAAAAAAAAAAAAAAAAAAAAATGATATATGCACAGCAATGTTGTAGACTATAAATCTACCAGCCTTGTAAAGATACATAAGAAAGGCAGGAAGACCAGCTGAGAGAAAATATAGTGTTGTGAAAAGATGTAGAGAATTGGTAGTAAAAATAGAATGCATGGAAAAATGTAAAGAATGCTGTAAACATCTAGATAATGAAAGAGAAAGGCAAAAGTGGAGAAAAGGTTGACTCTGATGCTGGGGTAAGAATTGTGAATTGCATTTAGACTATGTTTCCCTAAGGTGATGGGAAGATAACTAATTGCTGTGTCTGAGAATAATTGGAGTAGTGATGTAGGAAGCAGGGAGATAGATGGGTCAGTGGATGCCAGCTGAGAGGGTACGAGTGACTGAGATTTCTAGGGAAGTCAGGGCAGAGAAAGGATTTAAGAAGATGCTTAAGAATAAAGACTTGAAGCATAACTCCATTCAGAAGATTCAGTCATCCAGTCAATAAATGTCTGTTGAACCACAACTATATGGCAGACACCAGAGAGAGCTGTGAACAAAGTCCCAGTTCTCCTGCAGCTCACAATCTAGTGGACTCTGAGAAGCAGCAGCCGCAGATGGAGAGAGAATACCAGGGTGCTGTAATAGTCATGTGTTGAATAAGAAGTTTCAAAAAGAAATAGGTAGTTAACCACATCAACTTACAATCTATTCTTCTTACTGGGACTTCAGAAAAATAAAACTATGCATGTTCAAGGTGTAACACTGACCAAAAAGCCTTTTCTAAAGCCCATATTGGACTATTGGAACCATCCATTGGAAAGGCTTATAGTGGCTGAAAATAAAAAAGTAGGTCTCTGAACTCTCTTTAAGATGGATAATTACAGGTTTTACTAAGTCATTGTCTTTGGCCACTCAAATTAAGTCCCCAAAGTGGGATAGGATAGAGGGATTGGTTAGAATGGAGAACAGAGAGGCTGAGGAAATCCAAAGTGTGACTTATCTCAAGCAGTTTTTAAAGAGGAATGTGTATATTTTAAGAGGAATTTAATCCATATGTTCCAGATTCTTCCACAGTCTACAAAATGTTGCTTCTTTGATGTCCAGAGACCTTTCCAGTTTTTTTTTTTTTATGAGGCTTGTTAAGCTATATCATTTCCAAATTGGAAGGTGTGTTTTCCCCAGAGTAAACAGGCTCACACTCCAGCAACCCAGATTTTGGGTCAAATTAAAAAAAATAAAAACCACATAGAATGTAAACACATAGAATGTAAAATGATTTCCTTCCTTGACTTATGTGGTACTCATGTAAGGGGACACAAATCAGTTAAGAACAAAAGCAGACTACAAAGCAAGTGCATAGTATTTGAGACCAGCATCTATAGTTAGAGACAGCGGGTGGGAACAGTAGCCAGAGAAAACACACTTGATAGTAGGACCCGGAAAGCAATCATAGAGTAAATAATTTCTTAAGAAATATGAGGGAAAAAATTATTTTAGCCAGCACTCAGCCCAGAAATTGTTTCATCCACCAAAAGCCAGAGAGAGCTATAAAGACCCTGCCATCACAACTGTGCAGAAAAGGAGGCATTTTGTAATAAGAATTTTACAAAGTAAGTTTCCCTGAAAAAAAAATCTGCCTCTAGCATTTTCATAGATTTGTGCAATAGAAAATGAAAACAGAAATCACTGGAGAAATAGAAATACAAAAAGAAATCTTTACTATATAGATTGAACTTAAGCAATTTCATTCATAAGAATTAAAAACTATGAAATCAGTATTGAGAATCTGCCAAGCAGCTTCTGTTTCTCCACTGAAACTGAAAACAGAAACAAATTGTTGTAATTGAAAGATCGACTCAACCATCTACATCATGACTGTGGCAAGAGGCGTTGGTGGTGTATTATTCTGCATTACAATTTCTATCATTTCCTTTAGAACGATTCTTTCTTTCTATAGCACACTAGATATACTAAAGTCTTTCACTGGTAATTTCTGAGATTTTATGTTTTATAAAGAAGAAATGTCTATTGCTTTTAACATCCTACTACTGCCTATGGAAGGTGGGCTCTGACAAATGGAGGACCCATTAGTTGCCAAAACTTGTACCTAAATATTAGAGAGCTGGGGCAGGGCCAAGCTTCTCTGAATAAGAGATCAGAACATGATGGAGGGAGAAGACCTGGGAAAGGGAATTAAGAATCCAGCGAGATGAGGAAAAGGTTGGACTGGAAGAAAGCTCTTTGATAATAAATATGGAAAGACTTGAAAGAACAGACATCTTCAATGCTTTACCTAGGTCACCTGCATTATGGCCCCGCAGTTCTATTTCAAGTAGAATTTGACAAAATAATAATAATAATAATAAGAGGAAGAGGAAGAAGAAGAAGAAGAAGAAGAAGAAGAAGAAGAAGAAGAAGAAGAAGAAGAAGAAGAAGAAGAAGAAGGAGAATAATAATAATAATAATAATAATAATAATAATAATAATGATAATAATGATGTTGTGTCAAAATGGTCAGGAAACCAAGAAAAAAAGAGGCCAAGAGGATGCTAGGGACAGGGGCCATGTGACTTGTATTGGAAAAGAATAACTTCTCTCCCTACCATTTATTCCTGACCAAGTCCACTGCTCCAGGACACCAAAAGCAGACATCAAGACCAGAGGGATCTGCCTCTGTGGAGAATGCTGAAACTCTTATCAATGACATTGAAAGCCATGTCCGTGACCTTATCCAGAATATCAGCTGTGATATTTAGTGCTGAATGCAGTTCCTGACATAGTCATGACTCGGTGAATGTGGAAAGAATGAATGAGCCAAGTAAGTAACCAGTCTGATGTGAACTGATGAGGGGCAATGGGATCCACAAAGAATCAGATCTGCATATGAAAGAGAACAAGATAAGGACAAAAAAAAAAGGAAGAAAAAAAGAGCTTCCGGTTGCCTTTCTACTCAAAGTGTGGTAAATGAGCAGCACTGGCACCCCCTGGGGGCTCTTTAGAAATGGAGTCTCTGGGCTCTATCCCAGACCCCTGATTCTGAGTTTACATTTTAACCAGGTTCCCAAGTGATTGGTAAGTCCATTAACGTTTGAGAAACATGGATCTAGACCATGATTGGGACAGGAAATACAAAAGGTCCTCTCCATTCAGTGAGGAGAGAGTGACAGTTACCACGGCCCTGTGCTGATGCCTGTACATTAGTTACCTGTCACTCTGAAGGGCAAATTCTGTCTGCTACGACAACTCTCCTTTTGTCTTCATAAATGCCCAAGGAAAGAAGGACTTATTTGGACACTGATATAAGATGATGATAGATAGATAGATAGATAGATAGATAGATAGATAGATAGATGATACATACATACATATATAAGTCATTTCCTGTTCTGTTAGATTCAATACACATTTGCAGTGGTCAAGTCAGCAGCCTGAAGGGAAAAAATATGTATTTCCAGATATACTGCTTACATTTTCTCTTTTAACAGAGATAACTGCAATAATAACAATGAGAAGAGCTAACAGGCATTGAGTGCTTAGAGGCACAGTTCTCACTGTTTACACGTTTGATCTTCTGAAGAGTCCCATGAAATACATTCTCTTACCTTCTTTCACTCCTTTGACACTGTGAAGTTGGTTATCGTTATGTCCACATTATAGTTGCAGATATACAAGGAAACAGCAAACAGATCCTAAGCAGTTCTCAGACTTCTCCATCTCCAACACCTGCACTCTTCCCATTATCCTGTGTGGTCTCACAGGAGCCAAAGTGGATGTGAAGGTAAACGTCTCTCCTTAAGTAACGGTACCGAGGTAGGGCCTCTTGCTGATGGGTGGGCCACGCCCAAAGCGGCAACCCCAAATACTCTGATACCAGATTCATTAGAGCTCGGAACTGTTTTCCAAGTCGCTGTATAATATGGTAGGAACAGAAGCCACACTAAAGTGATTTTGTCTAAAGACGGCAAAAGCAGAAGGGAGCGCCGTGCATAGACCTTCTGGGCACAGGTCATGGTTCTCCGCCAGCACATGAGACACCTCATCTGCTATCTCTGGGTGCTCTAACGCATTTAAGTACCAGTTCCTTACTCTCTCCTCCTGGAGAGCATGCTCAGTTCTCCCTCTAAGTCTGACGACTATATTTCTAAGGATGAGTCTCTCTTTAGTGTCTTATTTTGCCCCAGGCCATTTGCTCAGATCCTGGCAGTGAAGCAGAGTAACAAAGCTGTCTGTGGGATCCTGGGGTATTAGAAGGAAAAAGGCTCGCAAGAGGCCACATCAGTTTGTAGAAATGAGCAGAGCCCTAGAACCTCATGCTGGATTCCTTAAAGACTCTATTTTCTGTTTCCCTGTCTACGAAACAGGATCTATTTTACCTTTGCTAGAGAAGTGCTGCTAGGTACAGCAACCAGAGTAGAGTCTAGTAAGTACTAAATGAGAAAATTCTTTTTATTCAAACCTAGTTGCTTTACATTCTTTGTATCAGAGGTACTGATTGCTCAAGACACCCACATCCGTTGGAAAGGGAGTCATGCAAACTACAGCTGGAGCTCCCAACTCAGACACTGCTGCAAGCTGGCACCAAATCCCCCTCTTGTACAATCACTAGTGTCAGTAAAAGTTTTGTTAAAGAAAAAACAACAATGGGTGTGTATTCGTTTCCTATAGGTGCCATAACAAAATACCATGAACTGGGTGACTTGAAACAACTCAGATATTATTGTCTCGCCAGTCTGGAGGCTAGAAGTTTCTAATCAAGGTAACAGCAGGTCTATACATCTTCTAAAACCTATAGGACAATCTTTCCTTGCTTCTTCCAAACTTTTGGGATATGCTGGCAATTTTTGGCATTCCTTAGCTTGTAGCTACATGACTCTACGTTCTGTCTCCATGTGTCTGTGTTTTTACATGGCCTTCTTCTTGTAAAGGCACCAGTCATATTGGATTAGGGACCCACCCTAATCCAGTATATCCTCATCTCAACTTAATTATATCTGCAATGACCCTGTTACCAAATAAAGTCACATTCTAAAGTACCAGGTATTATTTCAACATCTTTTTTGAAGGACACAACTCAATTCACGACAGGGTGGTCACCATAAACAGAACAATCACACTACTCCAGATTCCCTAGCATTCCCAAAAGACAGTCTCTCACATAAAGCACAGTCCTCAGACCAGTTTGAGTTCACACAGGTTAACTTGTTACTCCCCAGGCTAATGATGCAAGGGGTAGGAAAAGTTCAGATTTTGGAGTCAGAACAACCTGTATTCTAATGCCAGATCCAACATTTCACATACTAGGGATTTGAGGCAAGATGGTTCACTTCTCTGAGCCTCAGTTTCCTCATCCTTGAAATGCGGATAGTAATTAACTGCAGCAGACATCGCAGGTGCCCCACCAATCTTCCCTCAAACCTTCTACCTGCCAGCCTCTGCACCTAAGGATTTCCCTGTACACAGGAGCCTGCCCTGCTTGTCCATGGTGGGCCACAAGCACTGCAGAATTAACATGCCCCAGAGTATAGCCCTCAGCCAATGAGCATTAGGAACCGGTGTGGAAAATAACTTACAGCTTCCTTACACCTTGGTTGGGACAGCGCCAGTTGCTTGTTTCACACTGGCAGCCAGAGTTGCCCCAGAATATTAAGCCCCAGTTAACCATGGTGTTAACTTGCTCGATAGCATGCCTTTAACTGGCCTCCTTCCCTTCCCTGCTCACTTCTCTACTCCTTCACCAGGGTCTCCTGGGATCACCTCCCAAATAAACTACTTGCATTTAAATCTCGTCTTAATGCCTGCTTCTAGGAAAACCAAATTATAACAATGGAATTTGCCTTTAAGAATTATTTTGAGTGCAAGAAATTATACAGGTAAAGAACTTGGTATGCAGTAGGTACTCAATAATTGATGGCTACTAAACATTTAAGAGGGATCATAATATTTATGAAGGCAATGATACAACAAGCTATTGCTTACTAGAAATACTTTTTGTTTACACAAGAATTAAACTCCTTTCCAAAAAGAGAAGAGTTAAATGGAATTTTCCTTCCAGAAAAGAATAGGAAAAGGAAAAAAAAGAAAGAAGGAGGAGAAGGAGGAGGAGGAGGAGGAGGAGGAGGAGGAGGAGGAGGAGGAGAAGGAAGGGAAGGAGGAGGAGAAAGGAAAGAGAGAAAAAAGAAAAAGAAAACAAAGGGAAGGAAAGGAGGTAAGGGGATGGGGAGGGTAGGGAGGAGAGGAATGGGAGGAGAAGAGAAGAAAAAAAAGAAAATTTCTTTTACTTTGCTCAAATTCCAATTCCATCACTTACTATGAGTGTGGCCTTGGACAAGTTTCTGAAGCTAATATTAACTACCATGGAAAGTTATAAATGGTGGAGCTGTGAATCCTTGGGAAACACACATAATACCTCTAAGCCTCAATATCTTCATCTGACTTGTTCAAGGTTACACAGGTATTATGGGATGGAGCCAGCAGCTGAACCTAGGCAGTTTGACTCTAAAACCCACACATTTAACCACTACATTATATTCCTTCCCTCATATGAAGCACATTTAATCACCCAGCTGGGACCTGCATTTAAATCATTCAAACATGAAATTTTTAAGGAATAAGATGCCTTTGCATTGAAGTTAATGTACTTTCTGAGGTTTCTATAGCAACAAAAATCTAAAATCACCTCTGGTGGTATTACTTACAAAAGAAGAGAGACATTCCTGCTGACCCTTTATCAAAGAATTTGTTTTTTCAGGACAGGTCTAGCCACACGGAAGAGAATTGTGCAGTGGATTCTCAATGATATGATTGCTCCACTTGACTACATTAATACAATCAACAAATATTTTTGAACGCTTATTATGTGCTAGACCAAAGACATTAAAATATTGTTGTTTCTTTTCTCAAAGAGCTCACAGTCCAGGAGAAAAGACAAATGTATTACAAATACCAAGGCATCATGTGACCTGATTAGGGTTATAGGAGAGCCAAGCACAAAATGCAATGGGAGAGAAGAAAGCTAAAAACATAACTGACTGGAGAATCAAAGCAAACTTCCCAACAAGGTAAAAATTGAGCAGCTATTCTCCAGACGGAGGGCAAACCAATCATTACCAAATACCTTATTGTTTTCCCTCTTTCCCTATCTCACATTCCCCAATCCCTCATTTGAGTTTCCTGTGGTCACTTCCCAAATAAACTACCTACACTGAAGGGCTTGTTTCAGAGTCTGCTTTTAAAGGGAACCCAAGCTAAGACGACATCAATCAGGCTGATTGATTCAGTTCCTTGGGAACATAATTTACAGTTAACTCAAGTTGATGAGCCCTTCAGCATCCATTAAAACCAGTTCATCTGCATTACAGGATTCACGGTAAAAATCCCCAGCAGAGTGAATGGCCCAATATTGATCCCTGATCACATCCATCCTTCTTCTAGGGGCCAAACTTGACTATGAATTCTTAGTTACCAAGTGACAAAGCTCAAGAGTACATCCCTTATATTCCTGAGCATTTTTCTGTGAGGAGCCATGGGATGCATTCCTTCACCGTCACAGACTGAAGTCACTGTGGTCTCTGCTATCATCCCAAGATGCTCCAGGAACAGCCATTAGAAATGTTTTGTGGACATGAGGCAGGAAGCACTGCTCACCACACCTCCGTGCCCTCCACCTGTGAGTCACTGCTCCAAAGCAGTGTTAGGAAAAGTTTTGCTGCATATTAATGAGTGAGATACTTTGCTATTTGGGTCATAAGATCCGTGATGCTGATTATGGCTTCTTTTTCACTCTGGTCACCATGAAAGCTTGTGCAAATGAAAAGTTCACCTACAGTCAAAATTCTTTGACTCTAAAAGTAAATCAGCTTCGTAACAAGTAAGTAACAAGTAATTCAGTTTAGTAACAGTTCTGATAACCTGCAAACCAGTGTCCAGGGTATCAATGATTTAATGCTGACTTGAATCACCTCAGGTGGTAATGGCAAGCACATAAGATGGTAGCATCTCTTTCTCAATATCTGCAAAGTAAGTATCTCTTCAGAGAGAGCAATTAATCCAAGTCTGGAACCCATACCTTGAGTAGACTCAGGTAATTAAAGAAAGAATAGCTGGAGTGGTGAAAACCCTCAAAACAATTCCTTGATGAAACAAGTTGGAGAAATTTACCTTGGAGAAGAGAACACTACTCAATATATAAGTCCTATCTTTTTAGTATTTGAAGAGGGCAACCGATTTGTTATACATGGCTACAGGGGACCAAAGTTTTAATAGTGAATGGAAGCTTCAACTATGAATAAGAAAGAACTTTCTAATAGACGAGTATCATGGAACATCTCAAACTGTGAATTGCTGCTCCCTACAAATTAGACTGGTTCCTAATGCTGGCTGTTTGTTCCTTGCAACAAGATCCAGGAAACAACTGTTTTATTTTCCTCTTTAAATCTACTTTTGTAGGTAGTAAGTTCCTCATCACTGAAAGTAATCAAGCAAAAATTAGATATGCACTTGGTAGGGATGTTGCTGACAAAAGTTAAGTCTTTCCAAAGTTTCTCTCAAAACTCTCAATCTGAAAATACGAATGTTAAGAGGAGGGAAGCAAGTTGTTCTCAGTCTTCAATTAGAGCAAAGACGTGTTGCCTCTCCTCTCACACTCTTGCAGAAGCCTTCCCAATTTTTGTAAGTACATTCCTCTCATCCCCTATTACAACACATTTCTCACACAAGGTAGAACAGATGCTGGGGTAACACCAGCTAACAATAAAAGCAAGAGGAAAAAAACTATTTTACAATAAATACCTCAGCAAAAATTTTATGTCCTGAATGGATTTGGCAGCAAAGGAGCAGCTGCTGGATCTTCTGCAGTTCTTCCTTCTCTCATTTTTATAACCTGATTAATATGCCAATCAGATTTTTGTAATCAGGAACAGGGGACATTAGCCTCAGAAAGTGCATAAAATGTATCTCATCTGAATAAAGAAGGATGTATTTTATAAATTGGTCTCTTTGCTCTTTTTTATTTCTAATTACACCGAGACTCCAGTCTGTGAAAAAGGACCAAAGATCTTTGCCCTCTGCCAGCCCCACAGACCCTTGTAGTAGCTCTCCAGTATTCTCAGTCTTGCTCCAATTGGCCAGATAGCAGCACTGCAAGGATCTCCACTGAGCTAGGGGACAGTGATACCCACTGAAACCATCTCAAAAACCACAGCCCTGAAATGGGTCTCGACATTCTCCGATTATCCCCAGCCATTCAAACCAGAGACTGATACATTGGGAAGGCTGACCCTGAGTGACCACACCAGTTTCTGAACATTAATGAGCTAGGCCATCATTTGGGGGCCTTAGGGCATTCACACACAAGTAGTGATTAAGTGCTGTTAGGCACTCTGAGAAATACAAAGATCAATAAGTTGTAGCAGCTACTCTCAAAAAGCTTATAATCTAGAGGAGAAGATATGTTACACACACAACTAAGAAAAAAAGGACAAAATGAAAATAGGTAAGGAACACAGAGCACCACAGAGAACATGAATAGGAGCTCAGAGTAAGGAATAATACTCTTAGAACGGAGAGAGAGGAGAGATACATTTAAAAAGGGGGAGGCGCATTCTGGAAGGTGCCATTGGGTCAGGTCTTGGAAAATGAGTAAGATTTGGATAAGCAAAAATAAGAGGAACATGGTGGCAAAGAGTGAGGGAAAAGGGAAGGACCAAATGAAGGTGAAATATTGAACAAAAACAAGGCTAGAGAAACAAAGAGCATGTGCTCTGATGGTCAAGAAAAACCAGAGTAACTATAGCACAGGGTAGAGAACAGAGAGACAAGGGAGGCTGGAGCCAGAGAATACAACGGAACTTGCAACATTTACATTCTACGATTCCCACAGGTGAGTGTTAAACCTCACAGTTATTACTCTACCCGGTTGGCTAATCGATGTCATTCATTTCTGAATAGCGCTCCAACCCTGCCCCTCTAAAGAAGCAAGGTGTTCCTAAGATAGGTTCTAGACTCCAGATCCTGCACGTATTGATCCATTTAAACCTCTGATATACAGAATCTGTAGTTTCCTTTGAAATAGTTGAGCAAATAAATGTGTGCATGTGCCTATGACAGGAGTATGTATGTGTAAAGCATATTTAGACAAATGTTGACAGTTGTCGGATCTAGGTGATATGTGTGTTCGCTGCTCTCTTCTTGTTCTTTGTAATTATGAAAAGGTTTTTAAAATAACGTTTTTTAAAAAGCTTTAAAAAAATAAATACTTAACTCCCAAGTTACTGGCATAAGAATCATCAAAGGACACATTTTCAGTAGCGCCTGGCCAGATTCTCCCAAGCCTGATTTTGTGTATAAACAAGCCTGAGTCCACGCTGTGCTCAGATCGGGGGTTGCTGGGATCCTTGGTCACGGCTCTGTGACGCCCGCCGTGTGATTGCCGAGTTAATAGGCAACAAAATATAATCGTGTAGGAAGCGAAAAAAGCAAAGCGGCTTTCCATTTGTTCATTTTCACAAGTTGTAGGCACTTTCAATGGTGAAAATATTCATGGGGTTAAGAATCAGCTTGTTTGGTAAACTGCAATTAGCTTGAACTGGGACTCCTCAGCTTCTGAAAAAGGGATAAATATAGATGTTGATATTTTCTGTGCAAAGACAGAGCCCTGGGCTTCTAATTTAGAAACTTGGGGTGGGGGGGGGAAGGCTTTGTAAGGGCCACCCCAGCCAGGAAGGGAGCTCAGGCTCCAGATCCACCCTGAAGACAGCAGGGAAAAGCTGCTTGCTGAGTCTGCTCCCTTAAGAGTCCAGAGCTCAGAAGTGTGCCCAGGACAACCCCTGAAGGAACTCCGCTAGAGGCAGAAAGCAGAAAGCTTTAAGTATGGGCTCTGGGAAACAGACAGCTTGGGTTCAATCTCAGCTCTGCTGCTCACTAGCTGCATAACTCTAGCTGAACACAGCTTAATCTATCTGGATCTCAGCTTCCTCATTTGTAAAATGGGAATGGGATCTGTCACAGAGTGGACAGTATATAGGCATTAGCTATTGTTACTCTTTCATCTCTCAAAACTTAAAAGAGACATTAATGTTAATATATTGTACAGGCCTTACTTGAGTTTTACAAGTTTTTCCACTACTGTTCTTCTTCTTCTTCTTCTTTTTTTTTTTTTTTTGTGGTCCAGGATCTAATTCAGGATCCTACACTACATTAAGTTATCATGTCACCCTAGACTCCTCCACTCTGGACACTTCCTCAGTCTTGGTTTTTCATAATGTTGGCACTTTTAAACAGGACTGGCCAGTCATTTTGGAGAATGTCTCTCACTCTGTTTGTTCCATGTTTTTTGGTGATTAAATTGGTTTTACAAATTTGGTGCGAGAATAGTACAGCAGTAATGTTGTACCCTTCTCGGTGCATCTATCAGGCCGAACGTGACTTGAATATGTGGGTGGTGTCACTAAGTTACTACTAGGTTAACATTCTGTCTGTCACGTTTCTCCATTTGGAAAGCTACTGTGTAACTACAATTTCACAGGGAAATACTTCGAGACTATGCAAACGTCCTGTTTCTCATACTTTTGCCCACTACTTCTAATATCTATCAATGAGTCTTTCTTTCCAAAATTATCAGTGTAATGTTTGCCTAAGAATAATCTTCTGTTTCCATCATTTTTACTGCATTTATTAATTAGAATTCTACTTTAAGAAAGAGCTGTCCTTTTGTATCCATTTATTCAATTTACATAAATAAGACTCATTTATTTTATCCTACGGGTTAAATTCATTGCTTTCTTTGTTGTTGTTACTGTTATTGCTGTTACTCAAATCATCTAAGTTTTGGGCATTAGGATCTAGTTCAAGTTGGTTCCATGTCTCTTAGATAACTGCATTATGATTAGGTCAGATGTTAACATTAGAGAAAACAAAGAGGGATATACATGAACTCTCTATGCTATTTTTTGCAACTTTCCTGCAAGTCCAAAACTGTTTCAAAATAAAAAAAAAGTTTTTAAAAAGTTAAACAGGACTTGAAGAGAGCATGACGATAGTTTCTGGAATACTGGTAATATTCTATTTTTATCTGACTGTTGGTCATGTGAGTTTGTGAAAAATTAATCAAGTTGTACATTTATGATTTGTGCCTTTCTCTGTGTGTGTGTTTTGCTTTAGCAAAAAAAAAGTTTTCTAAAGGAGGTAGTAGAGCTTTAATAGATCCTGGTCACAGAAAATAGTAGTATGTCCTGGTCACAGAAAATAACAGGCAGGGATTCCTGCAGAAAGAATGCTATTAAGTTCCAAATCACCCTTGACAACCATTGGAGAAATCTCTAGTCGGGAGCAGCTTAGATCAGTGTTTCCATATGAGTGTTACTCAGATCCCCTCTGCTGTGACTGTGTTCTGAGTCATCTTCTGAGTCACATGCATTTTCCAAGGTAATCCATGTTGATTCTATTCAGGTAGTCACTTCTTTGGACCAGAACCAAAATATTATCCAGTCTTAGTCCCATCGTCTACAATTCCCTGATGCTCTATCTTTAGGCTATACAGCCTGCTTTGTACTACATTATTTTCAGAAAATTTGCATCAATTGCTCTAGTTACGGACACTATTTATTGATAACATCATCAATTGCTCCTTCGTGTTGCCATAGCCCTTTGTGCTTGCCTCTATTAGAACAGGTATTGTATTGTTTCTGTAGATTATAAACTCCTTAAAAGAAAAGAAAAAGTAATTTTCCCCATGTCAGTGTCTCCAGTGCCACATCAGGGCCTCTCCCTGTAGCACCCGATTTCATCGGGGGAGGCAAATGAGAGGGCCAGAGAGAGTGTGTGTTAACAAAATGAAAGTCACAATCTTTAATACCTAATATTGAAAGTTACATACTGTCATTTTTTTGATAGTCTGTTGATTAGAAATAAGTCACTGGAACTAGCCTATTTTCAAGGAAAGGGGATTACACAGCTGCATGAATATGAGGACGCAAGGATCGTGGGGACCATGTCAGAAGATGCCTACCACAAATGAGATTAAGAGAAGATGATAAAGTATAGGTAGCCTTAGAAATCTTCTCTAGAAACTGTTGGTTGCTCTGCTTCCTTGTTTATACTGGCATCTACATGCATACAACTATGGCTTATTTTTTATTTCTGAGAGAAGTAGCTAAAAAGTGTTTTGAGAGTTCAGTTCAGGATGATGGCAAGCCATATAATAAATTTCTCAAAAATTATTTCTTGAATTTCCTTCTTGTTATATGACACTGTCAGTCAGTTGCCCATGTTTCATCTATTCATTATTAATAATCATGTCAACAAAGATAATAGCACAACAGGTTATAACTCAAATTCATAATCTACGTGTTTTAGCATCTTTCTCTGCTCTTCTGCTCCCTCTCTCACAGTTGAGGGCCATTTTTTCCTCTACTCTGCCCTCATCAAAGCACAAATAAAGGTGTGAAGAAGCCCTTGATCTAAATACAAGACAGAAATTTTATACACATGCATGTATACTTCCAAAGACTGTATTTGCCTAAGAAATGGAGAAAAAGGGATAAGAAGTCAGAGGAAAGACTAAAACTGAAAAGGAAGAGAGGGAGTTAAATACCGTGGAGAAAAGGACCTGTCAACTTGAGGGCCAGCTGAGACTTAGCACTGATTTCAAGTATGGACACCCCAGTGTCCATCATCCAAGATATCTGTAAGCTCCTTGACTAGATAGTGGCCTCCATTCTACCTCAGACACCATGTGCAGGAAAAGTAGGGCTTGAAAGAAAAGCCTTGTTCCTTCAACAAAGTAGAACCTAACCAAACCAGTTGAGAGTTAACCCCTATGAGATGAGATATCAGTGAAGGCATTACCCATTTTTTATCATTGGAGCACTACCAATAGTAGTAACTATGATTTTCAAATAATTTTCTTACTTGTGTTATCTGGACAGGATTATCTCTTGTTCATACAAAGTTGGATCAATGGCCTTCCTGCATCCTGTAGCTATGCCATCTGAAACACCTGGCATCCAAGGTCAGCACAGTAAGAGAAAAGAGCGATAGGGAGGTATATTGATTCTTAATGGCCTTGACCCAGCCAAAAAACATTAATTCTGTTCACATTTCATTGGCCAGAATTAGCCTTGTGGTCAGAACCTATCTGCAAGGAAGATATTAGATTGTAGGTAAGAACATAATTACTTGGTGAGCATTAACTCCTCATCCCATATGATCTTTGGGGTATCGGTGAGCCTCTGGAAGTTCAAACAACATATCCAAAATCATACATTAATGAGTGAATATCCCTAATTATTTTTCTATGTTCTGCATTTATTTGTATCTCAAATTCCTTTTGACTAATCTCACCATTCAGAAAACCAAAATGCTGGTCAGCACCAAAGGTAATGTCATTCTTACACAAGCTCATACATGCAGTTGTTAAAAACCATTCTTGGGAGCCTAAGTAACTCATATTATGTTCTAAATATGGTACCATTTATTTGTGAATAGTAAAGGGTATTCATAACTGAAGACTCCAGTCTATGTAAGAAATAAAAATATCCCAGGTTTCAAAGGGAAAGAAACATTTTTTTTTTTCATGAAAAATGTTTAAAAATTTTTTCCTGGCCCATCAATCACAATGATATGGGCATTAATTATTCAAAAAGAAATTTTTTTTTTTCTGGAATCAAAGATTTGGATTTTTCTTTACAAGGTAAAAGTTTTGAGACATTCACTTTGTTAAGTCAAATTTTCTCTGACCTTAGAATTTAACACTCCATGAGATAAATTGGGGTCCATGCCTCAGAATAGGAAGGCTCTCTCAATCTATTTTCCAGAAAGACCATCCTAAACCACAAATCAGGTCATGTCTCTCCTCTGTTTAAAAATTTCCTTGGCTTCCTTGCTGAACACTTTTGGTTGACTATTCAACCTCCATTCTTTCCACTTTTTCCTGGATAATCAAATCCAGATTTTATTCAAGCATTAGACAGATTTGATGTGTTCAGGAAAAGCACATCCCTCCCAAATTCCAGGACAGGATTCAAAATACCCTATCAATCATTCCCCTATCAGAAGCTTACTTTTTCAAACTCACTACAGCCAACTAGGGGTGACAAGTGACATACCTTTTGTCAGTCAGATATATGGGGAACTCATCTAGGAAATTTCTAGGAAAATGGGTACAAACTCAAAAGGAAAGTTTTCTAGCACAAACACTTCTCTTTTCTTCCTACCTTAAAAGTAGTTCTTTAAGAGGTGATATTTAAACCTGTATTAACTATATTAAATCTGTGACAGAGATTGCCAACAGATCAGCAAACCTATGTCCTCTTCCATCTAAGCTCATTGCAGTTAGGTATAATTGAGTTTGAATCAAAAGAATATGGGGATAAAATACTGTATAATGCTTCTAGGACAAGCACATCTAAAGCTCTCATGCATGATCCTCCATACTCTTTCTCCTCCCAGCTTGAAGCAAACCAGTACCTTAGTCTTGAACAATATAGTGAAGCTGGTGGAGAAGAGATGAAAACCACTTGAAGAAAAATCACACATGTGTAGGAAACCTGTTTTGGATTTTATACAAGGGAGATATAAACCTTGCTTATATTAAGCCATTTACAGTTGGAAGAATTGTCTTTTGTAGAAGCTAACGTTATATTAATTATACTATAAGGCAAAAAAAAAAAAACCTAAGAATAGAAAGTCAACAAGATAAAAATGGAAGAGAAAGAATGGGAAAATCCTGAATCACTGAAGACATTGTTGAGATGCTTTACCCAACTAGAATCATCTCTAGACTTCTGGCTCTTCAAAACAATTAATTTTCCTTATTACTTAAGCCACTGTCCATAGGGTAGTCCACTTGTGGCCTAAAACATTCCAAGTTGATCAACTCCAAGTACGCATAGGAAAAAAAATATATATGTGTCTGTGTGTGTATGCCTTCAATTCTTTATCAATCTAACCCCAATCTACCCTTTCAGCCTAACCTTCAACTACTACCTATACCTCATGAACCTATATCTCATAATAAACTAAAATCTGTTCCCCGATTTTCCATGGACCATCATGCTTCTTTGAGAATGCATACGTTCATCCCTCTCTCAGGATTGTCTTCCTCCCCTCTCCACTGAAGTCTTCCTTAAAGATCTCAAATCAAATGGCACCTCTTCCTGCATTTTCCCCTGACTCCACCATGGAGAATTAACTTGTTCCTTCAACTATATTCCAAAGAGCCTTGGAAAACCTCTAATACAGTGCTTACTTGCTCATTTGCCTGCCAGTTTACTTGCCTGTTTCCCTCACTAGACCAAAAGCTTCTTAAGGGAAGAGACTATAATTCTTTTACTTCTGTTTACCCAGCACCTAGCACAGTCTCCATGAAGGATTCTTGATAAAAGCTTAAAGAATCATCAAATGCTGAATTGTTTTATTTTTCCAGAATTGACAGGATCATTCAAAATTTATCTATTCCCCTCATTTCATAGATGAAAAAAATAATAATAAAACACTGAAATAATCAAGAATTTAGCATTAAAACTGGTGCAGAACATAAACCTTCTGAATTTCAGGCCACTAACATTTTTTTCCATTTCCTGGTTTCTAGGCTGAAGCTATTTTTTAGTTTAACTACTTTATTCAACTCTGGTGACATGACCTTCCCCCAGCTCTAGCTTTACCAGTCATAGAAATAATTTTCCATAAATCCTAGTTTGAACACAAAGAAGAAGAGAGAAATGTCAGAAAGCAAAAAAGAATACATCCTCGCTTGGAAATCAATCATCTCTAGGATCACACTAACCTAGCAAACTCTGCCTTACCAAAGACTTCCTAGCTTGCATTCCAGGTCCTCCTCACTGGCCTTGAAAGCCATCATTGACCTTCAACCAGAATGGATAAGACTTGATACCCTCCATGGCCCTGACGGGTCAGACTTCTCTCCTGGAGGACAGTGAGCTCTGCCCTCTGATCTACCAACCACTGTTTGGTTTCCTCTTCTAGACTGAAAAGAACCACAGAAACATAATGATGCCACATATTGACATATTGTGCCTGGAGACTCCTGCCATTGCGCCCACACCAGGTTGAAGCCCTTGGATACTGAGCTCAGTTTGAGTGCTCTTTTACCTCTCTGACCGACCTGACATCAACTCACAGCAAGCCGAGTTCATCCAAGATGAGGCAAGAAAAAGGAGTGGTGGTGCCTTTCTGGAAAGGCTTTGTCCAGGACTGATATTCATTCACATATTCAACAAAAATTTATATCTCAACATAATCATTAAGGAAACACAAGTCAAAATCACAATGAGATATCAACTCATATCCAACAGAATGGCCACAATCAAAACCAAAGAAAATAAGTCTTGGCAAGAAAAAGGAGAACAATAATGGTGCAGTCATTACAGAAAACAATATGAAGGCTTCTCAAACTTTTAAATATAGAATTACCATATGATCCATCAATCTCACTTCTGGCTGTATATCCAAAATCATTTAAAGCATTTAAAGAATCTCAAAAATATATTTGTACATCCATATTTACCGTGGCATTATTCACAATAGTCAAGAGTAGGATGCAACCCAAATGTCAATTAACAGATGAATATATAAAGAAATGTGGCATATACATACAATGAAACATTATGCAGCCTTTAAAAATAAGTAAACCCTATCACATGCTACAACATAAATGAACCCCAAAGACATTATGCTAAGTGAAGTAAGCCTGTCACAAAAGGACCAATACTGTATTTCACTCAT
Source organism: Rousettus aegyptiacus (assembly GCF_014176215.1). Taxonomy (NCBI): domain Eukaryota; kingdom Metazoa; phylum Chordata; class Mammalia; order Chiroptera; family Pteropodidae; genus Rousettus; species Rousettus aegyptiacus. Next base: position 22,415,254 of record NW_023416306.1, read on the forward strand.
AGAAACAATTTTATTTGTTCATTGCTGGTATACAAGAAAACAATTGGCTTTTGTATATTAACCTTGTATGCTGCATTAATTAGTTCTAGAAACACAATATCATCTATTTTAGCACCCCTAAAAATGAAATACTAAGGTATAAATCTAACAAAATATGTACAAAATCAATCTGAGAAAAACTACAAAATTCTGATGAATGAAATCAAAGAAGAATTAAGTGGAGAGATATTTCATGTTCATGAATAGGAAAACTTAATATTGTCAAGATGTCAGTTCTTTTCAGCTTTACCTATAGACTCAATGCAATCTCAATCAAAATCTCAGATATTTTGTAGATATTAACAAACTGATCCTAAGGTTTGTAGAGAGAGGCAAAAGACTCAGAACAGCCAACACAATGTTGACGGAGAACAAAGTTGGAGAACTGACGCTATACAATGTCAACACTTACTCTTTCATTCATTGCTGGTAGGAATGCAAAATGGTACAGCCACTTTAGAAGACAGTGTGGCAGTTTCTTACAAAACTAAACATACTCTTACCATACAATCCAGCAATTGCACTACTTGCTATTTAGCCAAAGGAGTTGAAACTCTATGTCCACACTAAAACCTGAACAGGGATGTTTATAGCAACTTTATTCATAATTGCCAAAACTTGGAAGCCACCAAGATGTCTTTCAGTAGGTAAATGGATAAACTGTGGACATCCAAACGATATTATTCAGCACTAAAAAGAAATGAGATATCCACCCATGAAAAGATATGAATGAAAATTAAATGAATGTTACTAAGTGAAAGAAGCCAATCTGAAAAGGCTACATACGGTATGATTCCAACTGTATGACATCCTGGAAAAGGCAAAACTATGGGAACAGTAAAAAGATTACTAGTTGCCAGTGGTGTGAAGGGTCTGGGGGAGGAATGAATAAGTGGAACAGAGAGGATTTTTAGGGCAGTGAAAACACTCTGTATATACTGTAATGATGGATACATGTCATTATTTGTCCAAATCCATAAATCCATACAGTGTACAACGCCAGGAGTTAAACTTAAGGCAAACCATAGGCTTTGAGTGATGATGATGTGTTGAGGTCAGTTCATCAGTTATAAGAATGTACCACTTTAGTGGGTGATACTCATAATGGGAATGCTGTGCTTATGTAAGGATAGGGTATTTGGGAAATCTTTGAACTTTCAATTTTGTGGTGAACCTAAAAGCGCTCTTAAAAAATAGAGCCTTAACATGGTTAGACTTCAAGATAATAATGCTAAGCAAAATAAGCCAGACAGAAAAAGTTGAAAATCACGTGATATCACTTATGTGTAGGATATAAACCTAAAAGCAACAAATGAATGGGACAAACAAACAGATACTCATGGGTATGGAAAATAGACTATGTTTACCATAGGGTAAGGGGGAGGGGAGAGGTAGACGGGGTAAAAGGGGTCAAATATGTGGTGACAAAAAGAAATATAACTATGGAAGGTGAACACACAATGTAAATATGTATGCCTTACTGTTAAAATGTACAGCTTATTGGATTTCATTAACCAATGTCACCATAAAAAAATTGTTTTAAATAAATAATAAAATAAAATAAAAAATATAATAATAAAAAACAAAACAAAAATTTTTAAGAATTTAAACCTAAAAAATACATGGAGCCTTAGAAAATTGAGAGGGGTAATATTGAGAATTACGTGACAGAGGTCCAATTTATACAATGACTTTTTAACATTAGACAGGACAAGATAGAAAAGAGGACAGATAAAATTGCAACCATCATTGAAATTAATTCAGCTATCTTCCTTTGGAAGAAAAAAAAAAAACTGCAAAGGAAACAGCTCATTTGTTGTAGAAGTGAAGAGGAAATTGGCCAAACAAATTTGGGGTTAGAGCCAGGCTCCACACAGACAAGAGGTGAGATGGGTCCTGGAGAAGGAACCACTCCATTTGCAAGACTCATTGACTACAGGGAAATCTCGATAAGGTTGAGAGGCCCAAGATAGGAATCGTAGTATATCTCCAAGGCTCTCATGGTTATCAGGAAAAAGAACAGAGTTCCTGGTTGCAGAGCAGGGAAGTAGAGAGTCTGTATGGAATCCTAACTTCTGTAAGAAGTCTGCAGACTTAGTACTCCATATATAAGATATATAACATTTTACATTTATTAAAGTCTTGAGATTCTTGCAAGGGTGCTTTATCCATATCTCAGGTAATCATGGGAGAGCTAGAAAAAAATATAAGGCACCCAAAAATAACCCATAAAAATATTTATTTGGGTGAATTTGTTAAAAATATGAATGACCGTGAATCCTATATATAAAAGATTTATATATAGGAATTGCTAGTTTACAATGACCTTTATTTATCTGATGTAATGCAATCCTTAAAACAGTCTTGCACGGAAGGTAGGGCAGATATCACTCATATCCCCATTTTATAAGTGAGGAAATTAAGGCTTAGGAAAGTTAAAAGACTTATTCAAGGTTGCTTGCTAAGTGACAGAACTGAGACCAAAACTCAGGGCTGGTGCTGCCTCTGCTGAGGAAGGCATGGAAGGGAGGATAATGACTTCTAATTGAAATGTCTACCAGGAGTGTGATGAGCTAGTATGGGTAACGGCTGCCCCGACACGGGCTGGGCCGGCATCAGGCCAAGAGCAGCCTGTTTCCCAAGCATTCCTTCACTTGTTCAAGAGATCATGAAAATTAAATTGGGCTATAACCAGGCCTTAATTCCCCACCCTTGATGTGAGGAGCCATATTTGTCTCATTAGCCTAGGTCATAAACTCCAGCAGGAGGGAGAAAAGGAAGTGGAGGAGAAAAGTGAAAGAGGGAAAAGGAGACAACTGTGTGAAGAGAAAGCAAGGGGGAAGAAGGTGAGAGGTACGTGAGAGACAAGTACACCACCCTGGATTAGGAGCAATGCCCTCCCCTACATAATCATAACTACATTTTAAGCTTACGTGGCTCTTCACAGGTTTTCCAATCATGTGTGCTCTATTGATCTTCATTACCTTCCTGGGAGGCAAACAGGGCAGAGGACCAGGGAAGGGATTGAGGCTCTGAAAAATTGAGGGACCTGTCCATTTGGCAGACCAAAGCCAGGAAACCCTATATTTTTTTTTTGACCCATACTCTGTAAACAGCAGGCCCTTGTCAAAATCCCCTTGAGTTATCAGAAAAGAGGGTAGAGCTCCAATATTCCTTTGATCATATCATGTCACCTCTCTTGAACATTTTGAAATACAGAAATATAGTGAATCAAAACTTTTATTTCTACATAGCACTAGGAGGTTGAGGATGAAAATCCTACTACCAAATATTTTAAAATCCAATGAGTTGTGCCATTTCTTCAGCTATACTGGAATATGAATTAATCATCTTATTGATTAATCTAGTAGCTCTAGAGTAGAAACAGAATTACTTTAATTTACAGAGATCTGAGTCATAATGGTATGTATTATAGAAACTTGATCTAATTCAAGCATGAAAGTCTTAACTTCATATTACGTCTCTGGGATGGCTGTCCTCCATAGAAAAGAATATAGCAATTGACTATTTTCAAAGAATAAGACTCTTTGGAGAGCAAGAATAGGTACACTTTCAGAAAAGCAACAAGATGCTGTACAGTGATATGGGCTGTCAAAGCAGAGAACTTGAGTTCAAAAACAGCCTTTACCACTAGACAATATAACATAGATAAGACAGTAATTAAGAGTGTAGATTTGGGATTCAAATAGATCCAGGTACAAATCCTGGCACTACTAAGTTAGGAAAGTTATACTGAAACTCGTAAAAGTTTAATTCCCACCAGTTGTAAAATGAGGACAATCATGCTCGTCTTGCTGGATTATGCTTAAAAAATCATAACTGTTATTATTGAGGAACGTACATTCTTCAAAGGAAATATATTTTATGATATCTTTTGCCTACATTACAAACCTTGGGACTTAAATACCTAGGCTATAACATATAAGGTTTTTTTCCAGTAAAAATACTGATTGGACATTCCTTATTTATTCTTTTTATGTGTTGCACTGGTACTAATTTAAGCAATTCTAAATTTGCCTACCCTAAATAATAAATGTATATTATATTTCTGCTTCAAGAAGACAGAGTTCACTACACACATGATACTAGTAAATTTCTGTTGAATTGTATTAAAAAATAATAGGACTTTGTCCCTTGAAACATGTTTCAAAGATTCAAAAGAAAGATAAAATATTTAATAAATGTCTTTTAAACAAAATTCTTAAAAATTTGATTGACAATTTTCATTGGAGGCAACACTTAAGTTTTCCATATTTAAGTAGTATTGCTATATTCTCTGAAGGTGATGTAACGTTTTCTGGGATTGTTCGTTTGTAATGATAAGATTGTTCCCATGTTTATAATGCTGAATCTTCAATGAAAAACCACTTAAATATGTCAACACATATTCAAGTAAAATTTTGGAAAATCCTAGAAGAAAATCTTTTAATAATTAGAGGGCAGATGACAACCTTCATGGTTGGCAGAATTATCATGTATCTTTTAAGAAAATAAATTAAATGACCTCTGGACAGAGAAAACCCAAAGAAGCTCAGATCCCAAAGCCCCAGTTTTGGAGGTAATTACAAGGGGATAAAGAAAAGAGGCTACTCAACCTTCTGACATTGAATCATTACATGTGGTTCTCCATTGACTGAACTAGAACTAGGCTGCTAGAACAAAGCCTTTGACTGTCTGTCCTTTGAAAATTCAACTTGAGTGTTACTGCTTCTGCACCTGAGAGAATTATTTTTGGAGCAGAATAGCAGAATAGTTCTAGATTTAGAGTGCCTGGATATGAATCTCAGATACTAGTTGCTAACATATGCAAAGCAGAATTCTAAGATAGATGATAGATAGATAGATAGATAAACAGATGAAGGGTCTTCCCCCTATGTTCCATAATATATTTGCACTTGAGTGTCATAACAACCCTATGAAGTACATACTTATATTATTTCCATTTTACAAATGAGGAAACTGACATATAGATAAGGTAGACAACTTGCTCAGGATGACACAGAAAGTATTGGAGCTAGAATCCAACTCAGACAAGGCTCCACTCTGCTCCTCTCCCTCTCAAGGTCAAACATTTCCCAGCTGTGTGGCTTCAGGCAAGGAGCTCAGCTTCTCTATGCCTCATGCTAAATGGGAACAACTGTAGATGACTAAAGTATAAGAAAATTGGAAAGTTGTTAAAATGATTAACAAAGATAACGCCTATATTTTTCTCAGCACAGTGCCAGGTACATAGTAAATGTTCAACAAAGGCTATTTATTATTTATAATAGTGTCTTCTTGGTGATGGCAGGGACCATATTTTATTCATTCATCTGTATATACTGCTAAGCAAGTGACTTAACCTCTCTGAGACTTCATTTCTTCATCTGTAAAATGGGATAGTGTAATATCAACATCACAAAGTTGTTTCGGGACATAAAAGACATTCGCAAATACTTCATGAATTAGTAGAATCTTTTCATATAGTACCTAATACAGTTTCACATGGAACCGGTACTGTAATAAAAACTTCTTGATCATAGCAATCCATAATGTAAAAATGATAATATTGCCTCCTCCTCACCCCTCGGGATCTGTGAGGATAAATGAGACAATCTCTAGGAGAGAGATTGTTAGGGGAAAGGTGCTTTATAAATCTAAGGGGTTGCTATTAATGATCATCATAATAATAAATTTGGTATTGGAGTAATCATAACTCATCATGCATGACTCCTCAAGGGAAGCCTATCAAGGCCTCCTTCAATGACACAGTGGCAGCTGGCACCTGGGGTTTTGAATCTATGGAAATGTGTGAGAGAAGAGAGTGATATTACAGAGAGAAGTCAGAAAGGAATTTGAGCTTACCATTTAGAGAGGTTCTTCTTGTCCATGCCCTCCTGCCGCCCTACCCTCCACACCTCTCACACCAGGTCCCCTTAGGTGGGAACACCAGCTTTTGGCTTCTCAACTTCAATTTCACAGGCTCAAGAACTCAAACATGTCCACACATTCAGTGCCCATCAGACTCTTGGAAACACTCCTCCATAAAAAAATATCTCAAAAAATAGGGCAAGCTGAGTGGGATATTTCCTTACAGCAGCATAAAATGGAGCTGTCTATTCAAAACAGTTTTAGCCCCAAAGGCAAAAGACTGGCCCAGATTGAAAAGATAAAGTAAAAACTAGCATCACATCGTAATGGCCAAAAGCATACAAATCTGAACAGGAATCAAGCTGTCCTGCTTAGACTTATGGGGCAGCCTCTCTGCGCCTCTATTTCCAGTAAAACAAAACTATCTTGGATGAGACTTGTAAAGGTTAAAGGAGATAGAGTCCATGATGTGTCTACCACAGCAAATGACACATACAAAGCCCTCAGGTAATAATAGCAATCATCATTACAGTTACTGATATTTTAATTTTGATTAATCAAAGAAAGACTGTGTAGCAAAGCCATGCTAGTGTGAGGGAAAAGGAACTAGTAAGATGAAGGGTCTTCCCAATATGTTCCATACTTTTGTCATTAGTGTCCTGAGTATGGGTGGGTCAACGGTGTTCTTAAAAGAATTGCATCGAGCTGGACAAACTTCCTCAACTCAAGAGACACTTATACAGAAACCAGATACAAACATATTCATTTATAGATTCAGATATACACTTTCCAGTAACCAAGGTGTATGAAGTACGCAGGAAACCAAATTAGCCATTGGAAGATGACTAGGTGAGTATCAGGTCATAGGAACCCAGAAGGTCCAGTGGGGTATTTTTACAAGTATGTCAACGCTAGACTTTCTCCTACTATAGACTTTGCCTCCTAAGTGATCTGAAAACTTGACATCCATGTCAAGTATATGACATTCGGATACTTATTTTACTGGAAATAGAGACATGGAGAGGTTGCCACACAAGTCTAAACATGGAAGCTGGATTCCTATGTAGTTATATATGCGCTTCACCTTGTGGTGTGATGCTACCAAATATCATGTCTCCTTCCTGTGTACAGAGCTGAGGTCTTTCTCCTCTTTCCTCAAAATCCACATAGAACGCCTCCCTCCATCAAGTAAAGGTTTTGAAGTCAACCAAACCTAGATTTGATTCCCTGCCCCACCACTGACAAGTTCTGTGACCTTGAGAACATCACTCAACTTCTTTGAAGCTCAGTTCGCTGATCTGTAGAATAGCGGCAATAACCTACTCCACAGGCTGTTGTGAGGCTTAGCAAGAATGTATGCAAATACTTAGCACAGTGCCTATGTGATTATTGTTATAGCAGCTACAATTTCAATTCTATTAGATCTACTCTTTCGTCAATGTCTGTGATTCTGGTCCTAAACACTATGTTTGAACCTACAACTCTCACATCTCTTCAATCACACAAGTACAGAACATCTTGGGGGCTGACTATGGCTGAAGATGGTTCAATTCACTGACTCATTGCTGATATTTGGACACCTGACTATCAGAGGGTGACTTTATTACCTAGTTCTGGGGACATCTCACTGTAGCTGATGTATACAAGGAAAAGAAGAATTCTGAAAGCCTAGAGGGATGCAAGGACTAAATATTCTGCCAACACCAAGCAGCTTTGCCTCAGAAAGTGTAGCCATTTCTATTTTTCTGCCCAAAGCATTCTCTTCTCTCCTGAGACCATCCCCACTTTCAAGAGACAATTTCTTCCCCTTGCTACTTTTAGTCAAGCAGCCAGCATTAATGGGAGTGTTAGTGGGATCATTTATAGTGATGTCACATTTTACTTTGGGCCATTCTTAATTTACTATAAAATCTTAGGGTAAAACATCCCAGATAGCACTTTTCCCAGTGTCTTTGAACGGTCACTTTCTCTTTATTTCCAACTGCACGCATGAGCTCTGTTCAATGAAGAAACACATTAACAGCGACCTCTCTATTCCCTCTAGGTTGCTTTGCAAGCCTTCCTGTGTTTTTAATCTTCACCAAGGTCCAAAACCAACCGTGTTGAATGATGTGAATACCAGACTTCTCGTTTCGGTAAGAAGATGACTGAATTGCAGTCTGCAAAGATTTAAAAAAAAAAAAAAATCCACACTCTGAAAAACCAGTGGTTTGAAAAAATTATATAGATCAGGATAAAGATTAAGAAGATGATTCAAAAAATGGAAGAGATAAAATTTCCCATCTTATCTAGAGTGGTGAAAAACTACCAGACGGATGGGGTAATGCTGACCTGCTCTTTCATAACACTGGAGATAAGGAACAAGAACCCAAAATAGAAAGCACGTCTGCAGCAAAGTATAAGGATGGGGGCTTGGGTGTCACAGCACACAGAGAAAGGGGTTGTTGATTTAAGTGGTACGGGGAATGCAGAAGGCGTTGCTTAAAGCAGTAACCAGTGTTGTTTATTCGGGATACAAACTAGAGAATATTATTATGGCAGAGAAAAGAAGTTATCTCTTGTGAATTGTCTTGAGTTATGGGGGGAGCGAGAGAGGCTCACAGCATATGACATTTAGAATTGCAATTTCTAAGCGGAGTGCCATGTCTGATATATCATTTATTGTCTCTGCCTCCATCCTTCCAAAGCTGCATTAAGGACAGATACAAACCTCACTTCCCGGGATCTCCATTTTCACATTGATTTGGAGGACATTTATTTTCCCTTCGCAACAGAATCATATTTTTTTCCCCTCTTGGAAGGTTTAGTTCATCACTAAATATTCAGGTCTAGGAAGCGATTTTCCTTTCTCTTTGTGCATGATTTATGTCTCTCTGGAGCTGAATTCCTTTAGTTGAAAGCAAGAATCTATACAAATAAAGGGCACAGGTGAAGAGAGAGAGAGTGGGTAGATGAGTAGAAGGAAGGTTTCTCTAGTTGTGATGGAAATTTGCCCTTGAGTCTTCCTGTTTTAGCTGATTTTACAGGAAGGAAGAAACAATGCTCAGGTATCAGATCCTGCTGGCTTAGAAAATGCAAAAGGCAGTTTCAATTACCACGCAGTATTCTCCTACTTCTCCCTAACAAACATGTACACATGCAGATTCTGGTAGTAGCTCTTTGAAAATGGAGTTTCCATACCATCCTTCCTACATTTCAGGTGGAAATAAAGTGATTCCAGATGCAGACATTCCAATTTCATAGTTTCAATTAATTTCAGAACTAGAAGGGATCAGTATACCCACCTTTTGGTAGCTGGAAAAACTGAGGTCTCAGAGGTAATGAATTTGGTCAAGGTATCATATTCTCACGTGACTGTAGATGTATATTTATGTGTTTTTTTGTAGTGCTTTAGAATTCTTCTGCTGTCTGTATTTATGTGAGGATTTCCCACTTAGCACCAGGTCTCTGCCAAGACACTGGAAGTACCAGAAAATACCAGGCAGCCCTTATTACCTCAACCTTGCAACCTCCTGGGGCTCTGGGAAGGTGTAGGACACAGGTGCAGCCACCTTCACAAACCTAAACTGCATCCCACATGTGGTCTAGGGAAAAATGGCTCCTTCTCTGTTCTCACCACTCTGCATCCCACACAAAGGCACCAACCACTCCCTCTCTCATTCCTGTAACTCTTTCAACAAACTGAGGCCTCTGAAAACAAAAGCAAAATAGCAAAGTCTGTTGTCTTCAAGAAACTTCTGCTTTCAACCCGGCAGCTAAAGCTCTAGAGAAAACAGATCACAAGACACAAATTAATAACTCAACAAATTCTGTAACACTTTCCTTGGACACTTCTGCCCCTGGGGCCTCGCTTATGCTGTGCCTTCTACCAGAAATGTTCTTCCCCTCCCCCACACTATCCAAGTTGCACTAAACCTCTATTGTCCAGGAAGTCCTCCCTGAACTCTTCACAGAATTCCTAATGCATCCCCTCTCTCTGCCTCTGGTTTTACTAATTATTTAATGTTTCAGGCCTCTGTGACTTTTTTCTCCAATAAGACCATTAGTTTTCCAGTGGCTTCTTTGTATCCCACAAATTAACAAATAAGCCAGGCTTAGAGTGAAGTTAGGGTGTGAATCCTGAGTAAATTATTTTTCCTCTTCAATACATCATAATAACCTCAGAATGCAGCTGATAGTATTTTTCTTCAATAGCTGTATTATAACTTTGTTTTTCTTTTGATTATATAGATGATACATTCTTACTGTAAAAACATTCAAAAACTACATGGTACTATAAAAAAAGAACATAAAGGTCACAGGAATTCCACTTTCTTTATGTAAGCATTATTAACATTTTCTTGGCCACCTTTCATATTTTTTTATGGCGCTCTCTCTCTCTGTATATATGTATATACATGTATATGTACATATGTGATGTTACATTTTACATAACTGAGGTTATTTCACACATATTGTTTTTCTTAATGTGGAGAATATTAAAGATCATAAGAGTGTCAAGCAACATAAGTTGAATAAAAAATATTAGTTTAACCTGAGCTTCAATAATTAGTTTTAATTAATAAATAAGCAATGTTTCCCATAGAATGAATGAGGGAAATAAAGGCAAGTAGGAGGCGTCCCCTCCTGGACCACTTTCTTGTCTCTAGGCACAACTTCACTGAAAACATCCCACTTATACTAGCCCTGGGCCCAAACCATGTGACACAAAAAGGACAAATGAATATTCTAATTGGATACTCTACACCTGACACATAGATCAGATTTCTTCATCTTAATGTGGCTACCGACATCATACGTACTCTCAGGTTACCAGCTGGAAGCACTGAATGAGATGGACAGAGCTGTACACCCTGGGCGAACTGTTTACTAAAGTTAGGACAAACTAGACCAGACTGATATGTATCTTCCCTGGAGATCTTATAGAAGAGATTCCAGCCTCTAGAGCCTGGTGAAGAAACTGAGCTTTCTTATCTTAAATCGTCCTGTTTTCACTGAAGGCTTTTTCCTCTTGTTCCACCCCTGGCACAGAGAGAACACTTATTCAGTCAGCTCCCTTTCCCATCCTCCCCCAACCCTGGCCACACACACGCTTTTCTGCAGGCCTAATAATTCTGATCTTCCTTCTCCTCTGGGCCCTTTAATCACCTCTGTGGCTCTGGTCTGCACACGCCCCACTCTCTACATCCTTTTAAGGGTGTATGAACTCAGACTCCTCCTGCCTTCGAATGAACTGAAAGAGAACAACATTTTACAACCCAGATCATTCCTTCTTGAACATGAGAAATAAACATATTTCATCTAATTTTAAACTTAAGTGAGAAAACTGAAAGAACCATCTCCTTTTTAATAGTCCTCATTTAAAGATCAAATGCAGACCTATGAGAAATTCTGTTTTCATAATTAGCAAATGTGATAATAGGCCTTTCCCACTCTACGACAACATCCCACGGTCATGGCAGTGACAAGCTTCATACAGTTTTGCCTCCTGTCCATACAGAGAGGCTAGAGTCTATTTGTGAGTCAGACAACCCATCATCACCCATTCATGCCACCAGAAGTATGACTAACAGATCATAAATGCTTCTTCTTCTGTCAGCTAATCAGCTGGACTCTGATACGTGCTATGACACATAACAGTGCTGCCATCCTCTTCACAGGTTGTGACCACATCCTAGCAGGTGTGTATTTGCAATAAAGATACTGATACACCCGATGGCCGTGACTGGCAGTGGCCTCAGCTTCCTTTGTGGAAGAGTATGGATATCCAGGGCTAGGACCACGAGTTTCTCATGCTATCTGATTTTCTTTGAGGCGTTTATCACATTTGAAGTTAAATTATATCTTTACTTACTGGTGGTCTGTTGCTCCCACTAGATAGTGAAAGAGGGGCTTTGTTTTGCTCATCACTAAAATTAACTCCCCTGCCTCCTACTGTCTTCCCACATCTCATTTTCTCAGTGAAAAATACAACAAACTACAAAGTCCTCTCCATACACTGCCCGGGGCATTCCTGATCTCCATTATCTTACTTTACCTTTCTGAGTTTTTTTTTAATAGCTTCTATTATCTTCTAACATATTATGTAATTAACATTGATGGATATTGTTTATTATTTCCCCCTGTGAAAATAAAAAGTCCATGCGGGCAGAAATCTTTGTGTTGTTTATAGATGAATCCCAAGAATCTAGAAGAATGACTGGAACATAGTTGCTGTGGGTTTGTCATTCAGGTGTTCAATAAATATTTTTTAAATAAACAAAAATAAATTATTCACCTTATCCTTGACTCTTGTAAGAGTGCTGGGCATATAATACCTGCTCAATAACTATTTGTTGACTCGACTGCTTTCCTAAAGAAACATTTGTAATCTATTATTCGCAATTCTGGTGGCATTAATGGTTGAATCTTTTGCAAGCCTTCAAGTTTATGAATATTTTCTCCAGGGTCCAAACACTTGCCCATCTAGATGCATTTGCTCATTTTCCTATGTCCTTAGTTAATAGGATATAATGGGTTAATAGGATAAAATAAACCACTGTTTGACGAATTAAGTAACCAATTAATAAATAACTTTCTCGATTGTACTCAATGCTCCATGCACAATGACTAACACCCCATGTCTGACACTTCTTGACTACCTGTTCCCCCAAAATCATCAACACTAAACTATCCCATTTATGGTTCAATTCAACAAACATTTCCTGAATGGCTACTGTATTCTAGTCACTGCCAGACACTGAGTGGGACAGTCAACCACAACACCAACGAGTGTTTATTAAGCACTTACTTCGTGGTAGATGCTATGCTAAGCACTGTGCATGCATGATCTCATTCAATCCTTTCAATAACCTAAGAGGCAGGGACTACTGTTATGCCCATTTTACAGACAGAGGAACTTAAACATCTAGAGGTTACTTATCCAAAGTCAGGCGGACAGTAAGCCATTACATTAAGCCAACAAAGCCCAGATACTCAGACAGTCTGACCCCAGAGCTCACACTTCTAAGCTCAGTAATGACCTAAAGATGAAGAATAATCAGAAGAAATGTATTTTCTCAGAGAAAGATGAGTATATTGAGGGAGGGGAAAAAAACATTTCAAAGGTTCTAAATGCCTCATCTTTCGGTCCCCAGTGCCTAGCATAGAACATAGCACACTGTAAGGAATATATTTTTCCTAAAAGAATAAATGATTCTAAGCAATAAAAAAAGGTAAGACTACAATAGAGAAACATCAGTTCTAATTGGAGAAAACAGAATATTCTAGAACAACTAAAATTTTTAAAGTGAACCTGGAAGAATATGTAGGACTCTAAAAGATATAGAGATATATATTGTTGCATAAATTTTAACAGACTCATACAAAAATAAACATTTATTACCCTTACAGTTTCTGTGGCTTTGGCACTCAAGAGAAACTTGCTGGGTCATTTCAACTCAGGATCTCTCACGAGGTTGCCATTAAGATTTTGGCTGGGTCTGCAATCTTTTGAAGGCTTGACTGGCAAAAATATGTTCTTTCAAGGTGACTCATTCACAGGGCTGTAAAGTTGGGGCTGGTTGTTTGTAGAGACCTCAGTTCCTCCCCAAAAAGTCCTCTCCGTAGGTTGCTTGAGTTCTTCAACAACATGGTGATTGGCTTTCTCCAGAGTGAGTGATCCAAAAGGGATGAGTGAGTGCCAGGCAGAAGCTATCTTTTAAATGGCCCAGTCTCGGAAATCATAGCATTAATTCTGCCACATTCTATTGTTAGAAACGAGTCACTAAGTCTGACTCAGATTCAAGGGAGGGGAACTGGGCTCCACCTTTTGAAGGGAAATCAAGAATTTTCAGACATATTTAAAAACCACCACGGAGGCAGCTCATACGAAGCATAAGGCAGGTTCTAGAATGGCAAGTAATCCAATGTCCCACGTAATGGACTTCTTAACCTGGTGACCTCTCTTATTTTTTCAATTTTCACATCACTCCATCTATTTCTTATACTTTGATACTTTGGTCTTTGTCATTTTGCAGAGAAAATCATTCAATGTTTTTTGCCCAGTTCATCCATTCCTGCATTTTATTTGAATGTAGTTTTATTTTGTGTGCTTAGCACTGGAAACGTAAAAATAAAAAAGACATGACCTTTGTTCTCAAGGAGTTTGTGGCCCATTTGATAATCACATATGTAGTCTATATACTAATCACATACAATATGCCAAGGGCCATAATAGAGTTATATACAAACTGATGGTAATATAGAGGAGATGGACTGTTCATATGAGAGGCACTTTGTTGCTGTTAAGGAGTTTGGACTTCATCTTTTACACTATAAAAATTTTTAAGCAGCTGTGTGCCAAGATTTACATCCGTATTTTAGAAAGACAATGTTGATGGCAGTAGAGAGAATGGAACTGGTAGAGGCTACATGAGCAACGGCATGTGGAATAGAGAGACAAAATATACTTGAGAGATGTTTATTATGTAGAATGGACAGGGTCTGGTGATTAGTTACACAGGCAGAAAAAAGGTTGAAAATAACTTTTAGATTTCTGAAAGGCATATAATAGTCTCATTAACCAAGACAGAAATACAAAAAGGATCCAGGTGTTTTGGGGAGACGAAAATATGGTAAGTTCAGTTTTAAACATATTGAGCTTGCACTGCCTTTAGTTACACTGTTGAAGAAAGTGTCACATAGGTGATAAAAAATATGCAACTGAAGTTTCAAGAGAGAAATCCCAGCTGGAAAGATAAATTTTGAAAATACTGGTATTTGTATGCTAGTTAAACTCATAGTATTGAAGGAGATCATCTAAAGTGCTTGTAAAATAGAAAAGGTAACCAAGAATGTTACCTTGGGGGATTCCAACATATAATGGTGGTGAAGAAAGAGAAGGCATTAAAAAAAAAAAAAAAAGCATTGAAAAGGAGAATCTAAAAGAGGAAGAAGACATTGAGCTTCTCAAAGAGAGAGGATCAACAGAGGCACAAAAAAAGAAAAAAAAGAAAAAAAAAGAAAAGCAGAGACATCAGATTAGAGACAAGCTAAAAATTATACTTCACATTTGTCAATTCAGAGATTATTAATCACTTAAGTGTTTCAGTAAGGTGGTGTGGGATGGAATCCAGCTGCAGCAAGTTGAAGGGTGAAAGAGAGGTGAGGCAGTAAACACAGGGTAGACTACATTCACCAAGAGTTTGAAAGTGAACAGCAGACAGGTTGAGCGCTATTGTTATAACGTGGGAAAGTGAGTCAGGATCCATATAATTCTATTCCATTAGGGTTGTATTTTAAGGTTTCTGTTTTATTCCCAATCTACTATCAAAAAGTATGTGTATATTCATTTTTTTTTTTTTTTTTTTTGCAGCTGCTTCTACCAGAGAATGTCATAAAGGGAAAGCTGTTTTAAAAGGCCAATGAGAAAACCTAGAATAAACACAGGACATCTACTTCAAGACAGAATGCCAGCGACCTGAGAATCTGGATTTACCAGCCTAATCATTACATTCAACGGACTGAAATCCCTCCCAATTCTCAAAAATTTATAACATGTTTCAAGGTATGTAAAGGTCAACTAATTATTAATGAAAGCAACCAAAAAAAAAAAAAAAAAGAGGAAAGTATGTGTTTATTTGATTTCTGGAAACCCCTTTACTCTAGGGATATAGAATAGGCCTATGAATACACAAATCTTAGATTCATAATAGTTTTTATCAGAGCAATATTTTCATCATTTACCAAGACATACATAAGAAGAATCAGAACCTAAACATAAATTTCCATGCTGGTAGATGAAAAGACAAAACCTGGAGATTCAAAAGGTACCGCTGAATGACTGTAATTAGCTCTCTAGTGGGTAAAGCTGGGCATCTTAGCAGAGCTTCACCAATCACTCCCAGTTATAAGAAAGAACGTAGAGACAAACTCTAAAGAATGTAAGACCCAGTTTAAAGAGGTCTTACCAAGAGTCAATTATTTTTTTCTCTGTTAGGGAATATAATATAAAAATATATAGGAAGTATGAAGAGTAGAAGGGAATAATGTCCATCATCCCAATATTCTAGTATGATTGTCATATTTAGGTGCTTCTTTTTAATAGCAACAGAAATATAACAATGATTGATTATATTCCTTTATTTCACATACATTTACCAAGCATTTATCTTATGTCAGTGTTAGGTACTGAAAAATAAAATGAACCTGTTTCTGGCCTTGTGTAATTCATATTCTAAAGGGAAAGCAGACATTGAACAGCTAAATATATACTTATTTGACTACAACTGGGATTTATGACATGAAAAAGAAGCATAGGGTATTAACAAAGCATTGTTAGCTAAACATCCCCAAGTTCTTCTGCCTTATAATGACTTCTGTCTTTTATCACTGAATAAAACAACTTAAGCTCCTTTCTGCATTTGATTGAGAATCCTCTCCACATGAATATTCCTGAGAAGTCCTAGGGCAGGTGCTTATAAGTCCTAGTTGTCTCCTATCAGCCCTTGTTTCCCCTAAATCCCCTTGGGTCTCCTCTTTGGCACTTATACCAGGCCACCTAGCCCTGTCTGATCAATTTCACCATAACCATAAACAGGGACCTTCATTCTTCAAGGCAGAATTTATAATAGAAGGCTACACTAAATTAGTCACTATTAAAATTTTGCAATAAGTGAAGAGAAGGAGAAAGAGGAAAATTAATAAAGTATTGGATTATCAGACATCTTTGCATCGGCTACATACCCACACACCTTGTCACAGGGAATCTCCTACTGGAATCTTCCTCTCTTATTAGTCTCTTAACTCCTGCCATTTTCCTAAGATCCATATTTATTCAATATCAGGTCCTTCCTTCCATCCATTTCCTCTCCTCTTCCCAATGCCAAGGCTCCTTTCGGAGTATCGATCAGAGATGCACTCTAATAAAACCAGTAGTGGTTGTACAGCAGAAAAGCTTCTAACATTCATTTTATTATTATGCAGAAAAGCTTAGTTTCCTTCATCTACAATTCTTCATCGCATCATGTTGACTTTCATAGCAAAATACCATTAAGTTGTCTTCTAAACAAAAAATCGTGTTTTTCCTTGAAAATAATTTCTCGACACCCCTAGAATGCAGAAGTGGTTCCAGTCACTTTATTGTTTTCCAATAGCAATTTTTCCTTTCGCTTATAGCAATTTATCAGTGGGAAAATATGAGCTCTCTGTAAATGGGGGAGCGCAAATTTAAAAGGCCATTCTGATCTAAACCATAGGCAAAGATTTAGGCATAAAAATTCCCAACCCAGAGTTATATTTTAGCATGGAAAAATGTTGCAGCAATCTAAATGTCCAACAATATAGAAATGATTAAATAAATTATTCTAAAAATATTTCATAGAATATTATGTAGCTTTTCAAATGGCTCTCATTTAGACTTTTGGCAATAAAGAAAAATGCATGCTATAATATTGAGTCAAAAATGCAGGACTCTGAATTAATATAGAACTTCATATCAAATATTTGAAATGTGTGTTTCTAAGTCCTAAAAAACTAAAAGAGTAACCAGTGTGACTGGTTTTCTCCCAGGCCTCAAAGATCAATCACACAAACACTAAATAAGAGAGAGAAAAGCGAACATGTGAGGAACCATATAAATACTGTGAGAGCACCCTGAGAATCTGAGAAGCCTGAAGGACATAGTAATTTTAAGAAGGAAGGTGCTGGAGGGTGGAGGTGGAGGAAGGGTACAATGACAGATTAGATATTCCAGGTATAACAGGATAAATTGGAAGGTAGCTTTTATATTCTGTTTCTGCCTCTCCCAATACTGTCTTGAAGGGATTATGGCTGCCCCATTACCCCTGTGAGATAAAAATCAGACCCCGTGAGATAAAAAAAAACACCCAAAGCTCAGTTGAGGTAAAGGGCCAGTGAGAAAAGGTAGAGGTGGATCAGCAGCATTCCTGCTCCAAACTAAGGGCTACTGAATTAAAATCCAAGACAATGACTTTCAAAACGTTTAGACCTGATCCATAGTAAGAAATACACTTTTTTCCTCCAGTATATATATTTGTGTGTGTGTGTGTGTGTGTGATGATATAGAGATATAAAGATGAAATAAAAGTTCCACTAAACAGTATATTTATCAACTGTGACATACTCAATTTTCTATTGTATTCAATTCTACTTTATTATTTAAACAGTAGTTGTACTTCACTAAACATTCCCCATGAAAACCGCTGATCTAATGAGATTCTCTCTAATCCATGCTAGTTCTACCAAACAGTTCAAGGAAAAATATCTAACCAGAGACATTGCCTGGTAGAGTAGGAGCAGAAAGGTCAACAGTTTTTCTCTCCACCTTCCTATATTCACCTGGAAAACATAACATAGAGCCTAATCATTGGCCTCTTTCCCAATACACATTAGCACACAGAGCAGTTAATATTTCAAAAAAACATGTGCTTATAAGCCAAAACAAGAAGATATTTGAGGTAGACAATGATTTTTTTTTTTACGTAAGCATACTAAGTATCATTTGCCACATGAAGCTTAATTATAGAAACACACAGATTTTAAATTAAGCATAATATTCTCAAAGGAATAAGGGAAGATACTGAGTAAATAAAAAATAATTTGCAAAAAACAAAGGAAATATTAACTATGTAATATATAAAAAATAAGGCAAAGAATATAAATAAATGGAATAAATTGTAGAGTTGATATTGTCAACAAATGAATTACTAACCTGTAAGATATGGTTGAGGAGCTTTTCCAGAAGTCAGAAAAAAAATGATAATGACATAAAAAATATGAAAGAAAAGCTAAGCAACATGTAGATGACATTTGGAAACCACTAACTTCCAGATAATAGAAGTCTCCAAAAAATATGAAAACAATAAGGAAAAAAATAAAGAAGACAAAAACTTCCAGATTGAAAGAAAAAAAGATGAAAAAGATGAAACGTGTTTAATTTATAGGCTCAAAAGAGTGCCAAACAATATAGAAAACCTCAAATTGATACATATTAAAATAAATTTTAGATTTTTAAAAGCAAAAATAAAATTAGATAGATAATAGAATTTTTCAAAGAATCCAGAAAAGGATTACAGACAACCTACAAAAGAAAAAGAGTCATGACATTACACTTCTCAAGAGCAAACACTGGATGCAAGAAGGCATTGATTCATTGTTTTCTTACCATGGAAAGGAAAACACTTTGACCAAGTTTAGTCCAGCCAAAGTATCATTTAAAAATGGGTGTACAACAGTTAGCTATGACTGAGTAATAGGAACCAGATTTACATTCCCAACTCAAACAACTAAAAAACTGGAGAAAATATATGAAGCATGTGTTTTCAGACATTGGACAACAACAGCAACAAAATAGGTATACCTCTGGGCAGACTAATGAGAGGCAGAGAGATTAATTATCAGGAATAATGAGGATACATCACTACAAATCCTATAGATATTAAAAGGGTAAGCAAATACTGAGAACAAATTTATGCCGATATGGTATCTTAGATAAAACAGTCAAATACCTTGAAAGACACAAACTAACAAAGCTTACTCTCTCTAAAAAAAAGTCTATTTTGTCTTTGTTTTTGAACAATGTTAGGTTTAAACATCTAAGTTGGCAATTTTTTCTTTCATTACAGCTGTATGTTGAATCATGTTGCCTGAAAAAAGATATGTTGAAGTCCTAACCCTCACTCAATGCCTATGAATTTGACTTGATTTGGAAACAGGGTCCTTGTAAATGTAATCAATTCATTATACTGGGTCCTAAGTCATCATGACTGATGTTTTCATAAGAAGTAGAATGTGCCATGTAAAGACACAGATACACAAGGGGAAGATGCAATGTGATGATGGAGGCAGAAATTGAACTTTTGTAGCTTCAAGCCAAGGATTGCCAGAGATTGCCAGCAATGCACAAGAAGCTAGGAGGAGGCAAGGAAGAATTCTTCCCTACAGGTTTCTGAGGCAGCAGGGCCCTGCCTACAACTTGATTTTAGATTTTTAGCTTACAGAACTGTGAGGCATTGCTTAGTCTAGAAATACTTATTCCCCACTACTGAGGCAAGAGTCTTCTATGTACTCTACCCAATGACCATGACTCCTGAGGCTTTTTCATCTGGATGGTTAGCACAGGCTCTCTTCTTGGTCCTGTGTGAATACTGGGCACTGTTATTCTAAACCTTTTAGTGCTTTTTTACCCAGCCTCACATAGTTTCCTCACACAACATGCTTGTGAATTCTCTGCTGAATACTCAAAGGAGAGTTCTTTCTCCAGAGTTCTCCAGGGTTCTCTCTCTGCAGTTTTCTATCCTACCAACTTTAGCTGCCTTGGCCTTTTCTATTCAGAGAGTCTGCCAGTTTGTGTCTAGATTCTTCCCCCTTGTGCCAAAGCCTGAAACTCTCTGACTGCAGTAAGCTCAGGAAAACCTAGCACTCATCTTATTTGTTTTCTACTACCCACAGGTCACTGTCTTTTGTTGCCTCATGTCCAATGTCTTGAAAACTGTTGTTTCATACATTTTATCTATTTTAATTATTTTTAGGTAGAGTAAATTCTGTCTTTGTCACTTTATTTTGGACAAAAACAGAAATCCTGATCTGAATCTTTTTAAATATTTGATGTCTCCATATAATATGCTCAATTGTTCCTCTACCTTCTTGACTATATAAAATAGTTATGATAACTTTTCATGTACTTATATACTAATTCTATTATCTGTATTATTTCTGCATTTCCTATTGACTGATTTTTCTCCCTTTTAGGTATAGTATTTTTCTGCTTTTTTGTATACCTAGTAATTTTTTAAATTGAATACCAGACATTTTGAATTTTATTTTGCCAAGTCCTGATCATTTTGGTATTCTTATAAATATTCTTGAGATTTTCTCTGGGATATAGTTAAGTTCTTTAAAAATAGTGTGATATTTTTAAGGTTTTATTTTAAGATTTGATAAGCAAGAGCAGAGCAACATTTAGTTGATGGTTAATTATACTCCACTACTGAGGCAATACCCCTCTGAATTCTCTACTTCCTGTTCCATGAATTATGATTTTTTTTCCCCTACTGGGCTGGTGAAAACACAAGTCATTCATGGTCTTGACTGAGCTCTAGTGAGTGCTTCCTCTAATCTAGTCATTCTCAACTGAAGGCAATCTCCACCTCACCTCACCCTGCTACCTCAGGGAATATCTGGTAATATCTGAAAACAGTTTTAGTTTTTACGACTTGGGGAAGGGTGCTACTGGCATCTAATGATTAGAGACTAGGGATGCTGCTAAACATCCTACAATATACATGGCAACCCTCCCCACAACAAATGATCTGGACTAAAACTTCAATAGTACCAAGGCTGAAAAACTCTACTCAAATCCTTTCAGGTAATTTTCCCTAAGTGTTGGGACAGAAAAAAAAAACAGAAAACAATAACAACAACAACAACAACAACAACAACAGAAAAGAAAACAAAGAAATCTAGAATGCATAAAATATCTCAAAATATAAAGACAAAAATATAATAGGAAACAAAAAATATTATATTTTTGTATATCAAAAAGCAGAGCATACAATATAAAACTCATAAACCTATATGGACCCAATAGCATGTTCTCAAACTATATAATACAATCACTAACAGATCTATGGAGGGAATTAGATAAATTGAAAATTGTGGTAGAAGAACTGATGGATTTTAATACAGTGCCCTCAAAAGTTGATGCTAGATTAAGAAGTCAAAAAAGTAATTAGATTATATAAATAATCATTTAAAAGCTTACTTTATTAGATATATTGAGATCTTTTTACATTACAAAGAATATAATTTCTTTTCCAAGTGGGCAGCCCATATACCACAGCACAGCATCTTTGGCCATCTCCATCTGAATTTCATATTTAACATTTACATCAATGAACCATGTACCAGGCTTCAAAATAAGTTCAATAAATTCCAAATATTTAGTGTCATACACACCAATAGCAAAAAAAGTTTTTCGAAATCAATAATGGAGGTATAATATACAAAATTCCATATCACCTCAACCATCACTTCCTCTACTATTTTCAGGATCCACAGACTAAGAGAGAAAAGAATTTTCAAAAATTGAGAAGTAAAAACAGTGTGATTTCTTTTAGAGCGCAAAGAATTCACATGTTCCCTTCCTGAGCTGCACTGCAGTTTGTCTCATGTTGAGTTGTATATGTTCACCTGTTTTCTGCTTGCATACAAGTGTTTTTGGTCCAGAAAACATCTATCTATTATGATTCAATATATTTCTGTTTGAATCACATGCACTTCTCTCCTCTGACCTCACATACTACATGGTAGACTCTCTGTCCCTCTAAGAGACATCGCATTTTGTAGAAGCCTGAATCTAGAAGTTTTCATGTTCCAATATGTCTGGTCCCCTCCTTGTCCACCGTGTGCCTGTTTTCCTCAGTGCACCCATAAAGGCTGGCATGTAAGGCAGACCTGGCTCAGAGACCACCTGACAGTCTGCAGAGTGGTGACCAACTAATATTGAAACTGTAAAAACCTAAAACCTATAATTATAGATATGATGACCATATAATTTATCAGTCAAGCCAAGACACTTTCAGTTTAGATGTCAGGATTGCAGAAATAATCCAGGAGATTTCTAAAAAACGGGAAACATTTCCAGTCACTCTAGTTAAAGAGAAATGGTGGCTGAAAAGCCTCTGTGCAGCATTTGATTGCTCCTTACAGATCTTTTTGCAAACTTGAAAGAAATGTCCTTGTTAATTTTTTTCATAATTTGATAATTTAAACAAGAATGGACTAAAATTACAAATTTCCAGACCTGACTAAATTTATTGAGATTTTCTCAGAAGATTTTGATTAAATGGAAATATGATCTCTCTGAATCTGATTTTCAAGACCTTTAGTCACCATGTTAAGAAACAGGATGATGTTACTGATGAAAAACTTTAGGAAAGAAGTTTTTTATTTGGATCAATAATTAGTGCCAAGATAACATTGGAGGGACACAGAAACAAAGGATATGTCTCCTCTCTCAAAGAGACCTTCAAACAATGATTGAGATGATCTTGTACATTGTGGGCTCAAATATGTTTATTTGGCTCATAAGAAAGAAGAAAGAAAGAATTGCCTCATTGACCAGTATACCCAAAGGTTTCAAGAATGAGAAAGTTGCCTGTCATATCAGTTTCACAGGCTGAAGGGAGACCTCCATAATCGACTAGTTCACCGAGACCTAAACTCTGATGATAAAAACTAGGAGGCTTCAAGGATTCTAGGAAATGTTCATATCATATACTAGCCTCAGCCATGCTCAACTTTTTGTTCCCTGCATCCAGCTGGCAGTGTTACACTCTCTGAGCCTCACTCTTCCACCTCAGAGTGTCAAGTTTCCCACCATGCACTGAACTTTACAGCTCATTCCACCATAATATCTCCTATATCTGAAGTTGTTGCCTCCAACAAAGATGCCTTCAAAGTGGGCATCCACATCCCACTATGCAATATCTTTGGCCACCTTCACCTGAAGTTTATGTGCAGACATAGTTACTGACAGTCCCAATGGTGAGGATAATGTCCCCACAGGAACTGTAGGAAATGAAAAGATGTTTCTTCCATTGATCCAAATTTTACCTACAAACATGGCTTACGAATGCACAAGAATGCAGCTGAAGAATGTCAAGTCTGAGCTTCCACCCAGACTAGAGTATCCAAACTCACCCCCTCCAAGGTGGTGGTGCTGTCGAAAGAACTACAACTTCATATTTCCAAGAAAGAAGATCCCCAGGAGGTAGCCATTTTTGCCGCTACCTGTAAACCAGAAAACAAACAAACAAGCAAACAAATAGATTCATGGATTCATTCAGGGTTGATATAAGCTCAGGATTTGAAAACTTCATCACCGCCTTATAGACCTAAACATCAAACACAAGTTTTTATTTTTGTAAATATTTATTTAATAAGACCAAAAAGTCAATTATTTTTTCAATAATTTTTAAAACTGTGGAATTTAATGATAATCAGAATCAATTTTCCAGATTGTTTTATGAGTAGCCTAGGCAATGGTAACCTTTTTTTTCCTTATATTTTTTAATTTTAGGTTTATTAGGAATTATTTATATTTCAGGTGGCCAAAGAACAAACCAAATGTTCTAAGTATGAAATTTTTTTCAATTATAAAATAAAGCCTTCAATTAAAAAATCCCATATATCTGAAAACTAAAATATATGGTATCAAATAGCTCTTGAGGTTAAAGAATATTAGAAGTAAAAATAAGAAATATTTAGAATGAAGTCAAAAAAATATAATATGCCAATATTTATGTCACACAGCCGGAAAAGCATTTATAAGTATATAGGTTGAGATATTCTATCAGTAAAAACAAAACAACTTTAAAAAACATGAGCTAAGCTTTTAACTCAATAAGTTGGGGGGAAAAGCAACAGAACATGTATTCTAAGAAACTCAAAGGCAGCAAATAAAAGATAGGTACATAAATCAATAAAATAGACAAGAAAAGAAGGATGAAGGAAGATATACTTAACAAAACTAAATCTGATTCTTTGAAAAAAATTTACCAGATTAATCCTTTAGCAAGACTCAGCAAGGCAAGAAGATGAGGATATAAATATCAAATATTGACTTTAAAAGAATAACTACAGATAAAAAAATTCTTAAATCTACAAAATAATATTACAAATAACTATCTATTAAGTAATTTGATATCTAGACAAAATAAGTACACTCTAGGAAAAAAATAAAAGTGATAAAATGCCAAAACTGGTACAAAAAGAAATAGAATACTTGACTAGACTATTAAGCATAAAGAAGTTAAAATAACGAGGAACTTAAAGACCTCTCCAGTAGGGGTAAACAAACAAACAAATAACAACAACAACAACAACAACAAAAACTCCAGGCTCACAAAGCTTTATTGGTCATTTCCACCAAACTTTCAAGAAACAGATAATTCCTGTCTTACACAAATTGTCCTAGAAAACAGAAAAACTGAGGAAACTGTCTAGATTATTTTACAAGACTAGTGTCAAGTTGATTCTCAAACAAAATTAATTTGGTGCCATAATCACAGTTAGCATTTTGATAGAGCTTACTATGTGCCTGGTATTCTAAGTGTTTTCCATATTTTAACTCATTTATTCCTCAATATGAGTTATCAGTTAAGTATCATAAATATTAATCCCATTTTATAGATGGTAAAAATGAAGCCAGAAAGTATTACTGCTTCCTCAGATCATATGGCTAGTAAGCAGCTAATTTGACATCGAAATCGTAATAGCCTAGGTCCAAGTCCGCATTCTTAAGAACTATGCCGATTAATTTGGCCTCTAATTTTCTTCTCCTGAAGAAAATTAGAGGCCAAATTAATTCCACAGAAGCAAAACTATTAGCTAACAATATCTAATAGTGTATATAAAACAAAATACATCATGATCAGGTAAGCTTTATTCCAAGAATGCAAAGATGGTTCGATAACAAAAAATATTTCCAAGAAAATGCCATGCATTTCCTTGAGAAATTAGAAAAATCCTAGGTACAGCAAAAAACATAAAGTTCATCATTTATTTAAGACAAAAACTCTTAGCAAACTAGGGACTGAAGGGAACTTCATTAATATGAAAAATATTATATCTGAAAAAACTCACCATATATATTTTTCTTATTAGAGAAAATTTAAGAACATAAACAAGATGAAGACTTTTTACCATTTACCATTTACTAGATCATAGCCACTGCAGTGAAAAAAGAAATAACAGATGTGAGGTCTATAAGGAAAGAAATAATCAATACTTGAAAATACTGTGATCTTCTAAATAGAAGTAAAAAAAAAAAGAAAAGAATGGAATCATCAAGCTATCAGAATAATTATAAGTTCAATGAGGTTACTAAATACAAAGTAAACATATTAAATATAAATAGTACTTTTCTTCCCCGGGACTTGCTAAACAGAAAATATTATCAAATATAAGAAACCATTCAAAATAACAAGGAAAATCATAATTATCTAAGAATTAACAAGTATACAAAGGCTTCTATGAGGTATTTTCAATTTGTATTTTGAGGGGCATAAAGGAGGAGAAAACTCATGATCTTAGATAGTAATTCTTTATATCATAAAAGTATCAAATTAAACAAAATTAACCTAAAATTTAATCTCAAACTATATTTCAGTTAGGTCTTTAAGGGACTCAATATATTTTAAAATTTATATGGAAGAAAAATGGCTATATTTAATTAAGTCACATTTGAAAAAGTTGAGTAGAGAATAGAGGCTTGCTTTCCAGATATCAAGATTTATACAAAACCATGATGATAAAATCAATACACGACAAGAATAAATAAACCAACGGAGGATAGTAGACAGTTCTGAAACAGCTCCATGAATTTAAGGTAACCTGATATATAATAAAGGTAAAACTACACAGCAATATAGAAAAGCCTGATTCTTTATATAGATGGTATTAGAAGTAATTAGCCTAGTACATAAAGAATAACTAAAATCTAGACCCCTACTTCACACCATATACAATAGTAAGTGCAGATAGACTAACGATATAGATGAGAAAGGTATACTGATGAGGCATGATGTTGATACAAAATAATATGGAAGGATATTTGTACACCCAGGGTGGGTATAAACATCTAAAACAAAATTCTGAAAGCTTATCAATAAGGTAGAAAAAAATATTTTTATTACACAAAAATTATGGACATCCTTAATCATGTAAACAGACATATGACAGAAGAAAAAAGAAAATACTTTCATTGTCTAAAAACAGGAAACTATTACGTAAAATTATAGGATATACAAAGAATTCTTAAAATCAACAATGAAAGGGCAGGAAATCTAGCCAGGAAATGAAACAAAGATATGAACTGGTGATATGCAGAAGAGGAATTCCAACAGGTTAGCAAGCATATGAAAATATGCTCAAACTCATCTGTATTTACAGAAATGCATATTTCAACAACAATGAGGAATATGAAAGAGGGGACATCATTACAGATGCCATGGGCATTAAGAGGATAATAAAGGAATACCAGAAACAACTCTAGGCCCATAAATTTGACAACCTAGATGAAATGGACCTATTTCTTGAAAGAGATAATGTACCAAACTCATGCAAGATTATGTCATTATACATTAGTCCAAACCAATTGAATGTCTAACACCCAAAATTAACCTTAACATAAACTATAGACTGAGGATGGTTATAATGTGTCAGTGCAGGTTCATCAACTGGAACTAATGTACCAGTCTAATGGGGGATATTGATAATACGGGAGACTATATTTGTGTGGGGGCAGGGAGAAATATGGGGAATCTCTGTGCCTTCACTTTATTTTTGGTGTGAACCTTAAACTGTTCTAAAAATTAAAGTCTTAATTTAAAAAGATAATCAATAAAATGACAAAAAAAATTTAGAAAGCTGGCTAGTACCAAGCAATAGAAAGGATGTAGCAATACAGGACACCTCCTACGATGGTGGTGGGAATGTTGACGAATACAACCATTCTCATGTACGATCTGGCAGTATTTCGATTAGATGTACATATATCCTTTGGCCCAGCCATTCTACTTCTGGGTTGATATCTCATAAAAAATTTACACAAGTAGATAAGGGAATACATTCAAGGATATTTCACTGAGTTATTTATAAAAGTGGTGAGTTGGAGGCGATCTAACTGTCCATCGCCTCAAAAAAAAGATGAGTAAAATATATTGAATGTATATTATGGAATACTAAACATTATTTACAAGCTACAAACTATACACAAACAACAGTATAAAAACACAGTATGAGTTGAAAGTAAGAGAAAACCTTGCGAGGATCATCGTTGATGATGTTCCATGAATTGAGGAGTACAATCAACGCTTTCCACCAGAGGGCCTAAATAGTCAAGTGTAGATTTAAAAACATGTGTTTATGATATTTATATATGGTTGATATGTTTATATGTATGAAACACCTATATTTTATATGTATTTTTAACATCTATACAATTGAATATTATGCAGCCAATTAGTAAGCTACTCATTAGGTGTTGATAATCTCCAAGATGTACTAAGTAGAATATGCAAGATGTAAAATGAAACATATAGTATGCTACTTGTCCATTATACATAGGTACATGTGTATGTGTACAATACATACTTATAAATATATGTGTATCTATTGAGTGAGGGTGAGAGAAAGGAAAGAAAAATAGGAAACTGGTACCCGTTTTTGTCTCTGGGATGGGAAATTGTGTGACTAAAGGACAGGGATCAGACACAGACTTACCTTTAACTCTGCCTTTTTATAGTATTTTGAATTTTATACTGTTTGCATATGTTTCTTAATCAAAATAATTACAAAAATAAAATAAAACTAATGTATGTGCATATGCTGAGACAAAATACTTCATATGCCTACATGTCTTTCCTTCCAGACTGAGACACGAGGTCAGTTATATTCATCTTTGTATCTCTTAAAATAGTTCCTGCCACATAATAAGTACTCAATGAATGGTGAAGGAAGAAAGGAAGGAAGGGAGGGGGAGAAAGATAAAAGAAAGAAGGAAATAAAAATGTGGTGGGTGAGAAATGGATAGTTATTAATTTTTCTATAACTTTCATATTTTCAAAATTAATATTAAA
Organism: Rousettus aegyptiacus; assembly: GCF_014176215.1. NCBI lineage: Eukaryota > Metazoa > Chordata > Mammalia > Chiroptera > Pteropodidae > Rousettus > Rousettus aegyptiacus. The sequence goes on from NW_023416306.1 coordinate 22,443,807, forward strand.
ATTTTTTAAAACATTACTCTGGTGACAGTGTGGAGTTTGGGCCTCAATGGGGAAGCAAGCTGATAGTTTGGAGGCTATTTTAATAGTCCAGAGTCTGAATGGCCTAACTTGAATATTGCCAAAGAGCCAAAGGCTCTTGTCTGTTTTCTATGACACTCGCTTGATGTTGCCCCCTGCACCACTGAGAATTATGAGCCCTAAGGCAGAGGGGATATAGAGAGCTGGCCAGGTGCCATCAGAAGCAACAGTAGAGTAAATGATAAGTTGAGACTCCCACGGTTACTTCTTCCTCTTTTTCAGTCAAAGCTTGATTTGCTCTGATTACCTTCCAGGCATAAGGAAAGGTAAACTGAATATAGCTCAGGATTACCAGCTGCCCAACATCCATGCAATCTAACAATGGCCTCTCCCATCTGTCCCTCTGTGGTCCCCAGCTTGTTCTTAATAGATTCCAGCCTTTAAATATCCATTTGACCTCCCGATCCTCCAAGTCTTATCCTTTCCATTCTTAACCCTCAGTTCCATCTTCACTTTCTAGTTGCTCTCCAAGGCTTCACCTGTTTGAGTACCTTTTATGTGTTAAATATTGGACTCTGTTGCTGGGCTCCAGTGAATGTTGGTTAAAACACAAAAGGTTAAGCAGAAAGCAACTGTATTGATTAAACATCCATTTTCCTACCTTTTGTTTTTGTAAGAGCCCTTGATGCTGTCCCTGATTGACAGCCCCACCTGCACACCTCTGGCCCCAGATTCCCCTCAGTAATGTCACTGAGAGCTACAGAGCACCTCACCCACTCCACACAAGCCACAGATCCTTCATGTACAGCTTTCAAAAAAAGAAATGGAGCCTTTCTCTCTTTTCCTTTCTTTCACCATCATTCTGTAGACATATTTTATTTCCAGAAGTCCCTCTTGAGTGAAGAAAAGTAAAATAGGGAAAAGAGGAGAAAGTTTTCAGCACTGACCCCTCCCTTTTATTCTAATTTCTTCAGCTAGCAAGCTTTGAATATGCTATCAAGAAGGTGACAACCTTGTTACATTAGCTTTTCCTTCTCGCTTCTCACAGTGTGAATGACCTAAAGAATCCTTCCTGCAAGACTAACAAAATTACACCCATTAACAAGCTCAACATGAGAAACACGGTATGATGGTGTTTTGCCCTGTTGTTGGTTCATGATAATGACTACATCAGCTGGCTTTGAGTCTTCCCTGCTCTTCCCTAAAAGTATAATATTGCAAATAATAGGGCATCACATTGCCATTAGAGAAGAGGATAAGCCTTTCAAGTACAGAAGCCAAATGTCCAGTTAGTAATATGTATCCAACAATAAATTAGGTCAAACAACTCCAAAAATTCATCTCCTTCCCCCCAAAGCTCTATTTACACAATCGAGTGAAGCCTATTCATAGGAATACAGTCATAAGGATGATCACTAACGTTGGCAGGACTAGGGTGAGCAATGATAAAAAGCACTGTTTTAGCAACTTGAACCACTATGCGGCTCCTTCACTGGGTTCCACCCCTATCCCTACCTCTGCAAGTTCACTGTTAGACCTTTGCAGGGAGGAAGTCCTACTTGGATCAGATTCTGCGTTAGTATCACTATGATTTTAACGAGATGAAAGCTGTGGGACAAAGAAATGAGATGGAAGCCAAAATGCCTGCTTCTCTTCTCCTACACTTATCAAGACCCAATCCTTCAATAGCAACTAACTCAAAGGCCCAGGAATGTGATGGAGCCACCTTTCCTTAGCTTGCAACGGCTGACAATTAAATATTCAGGGATTTTGCAAGGCAGTTGCTAATCACTGCTATTATTAAAAATTTAAATTATGTAAATTTATAATTAAATAAGTATTAAAAACAAAGGTAACTATTAGAAACTTATCATTTCTTAATTATCTTACTACATTACTATGCCCTTTTCCATCATTATATATGCCCTTGTAGTTATTTACATCTACTGGTTCTATACAGTTGAAATGCCATATAGGAGTATGCTACTGTGCATCTATTTCATGTTCAGTGACAGCACGCTGATAGTTTGAAATCAGCCATGGTACAAGTCATTACAGCACAGAAAGTGGCAAATACTACAAAATCAGGTCTGGATTTATTGTTCTGTTGATTGTCTAGATCAGTGATCTGTGACTCAATGGACAAAACCAGCCCTTAGCTGATATTTGTAATGCTCACAAATTAAAAGCAGTTTTAACATTTTTTAAAGGTTATAAAAGAAGGGAGAAGAAGAGAAGGAGGAAAACAAATAGAGATTCTCTTTCCTTTAAAAGGCCAGAATGTAAATATTTTGGCTTTGTGGGCTATATGGTCTCTGTTAGAACTGCTCTGTTTTGTCATTGTAGCACAATAGCAGGCACTGGGTGTGGCTACGCATCTGTAAGATTTTTATTTAGAAGAGTAGATGGTGAATCGAATTTGAATCACAAGCCTCAGTTCGCCAACCCCTGATCTAAAGTTACAGAAGCATTCTGAGAGAATCAATTGGCTGTATGGAATTGACAATAAGGGTATTTTATATTTTATTATAATTTGTAAATTTGTGCTACACATCTTTTATATCCATAAAATTTATAATAAATACTACATGTACACATACATTTTTATTGGCAACCTTGTTGTAAAACACTTGCCAGGATACCACAGCTCACAACCCACTTCTTTCGCAAAATCTGTAATCCATGCTACTCTTTCCCTTCTCAATAAAACTTTGCTGAGTGCTCACCACATACCAGACACAAGGGATAAAAGAATTAGAAAGATGAAGCTGGTGTTCTCCAAGAGCTCACAATCCAGTGTGAGAGGCCAAGAAACAACAGATAAACGGCAGAGGACAGTACAACAAATGCAGAAACACAAACAATGCAAGTGCCGTTCAGCAGAGAGAATTAGAAAACCAACGTTCACTGTTGCAGGTGATTCCATAGAGAGAAGCAAACTTAATCGACACAACAACCCAGTAAAGTACATGTTATTGTCGCCATATTATGTATGGGCAAACTGAGATGCAGAGACTTAGTTAATATGCTGATTAGAGCAGAACTAAGATTCAAAGTCAGGGCTGGTTTGATATCAAAGTCCTTGTTCTTTCACTCCACTCTCAATTAATCCCTTGTTTATTAAAAAATAGGGTAATCATATTCATACCTTGATTCATTGCAAGATCTCTCTCCCATATTCTTTTCTTAAGAGGTTCCCCCTCTCTCTAGTATTTTTGCCACATGAGTTTATTATTTCCCCAAAAGTCAAAAAGTAAATGTTAATTAAAAGTTTTAAAAGAACGTGTGTCAATGCAGTTCTAATGTGGTAACAGTAGGGAGTTGAACTGTACCAAATTAAAAAGCACTGGCATTAATTAACATAACGCATGCAGGTGTTCTCTCTTTATGATGACAGTAACTCCTTGAGAACAGAAATCAACCATTCTTTCTACAGCGTCTAACAGAGGGCTGGGCATACAGGAGAAGCCGTGTCAAAGCATTTAAGTGATTGAGGAGCATGTGGTAGAACTGCAGTCAAGTCCAAGCACACTCACATGTGTATCACTCATGGATATTTCAGCAGGTTATCTGTAGAGAGACAGGGAAGTCCAAAAAGCTAAACTACCTGTATCCTGATCTTAGTTCCAGCAGGAGTCTGGTTGATGAAAAGTTGATACATTTATCAGTTCAGAGATCTAAAGAAAATCAAGATTTTCTTAAATATATAGAGAAGATTTTCACAATCTCTCTTGGAAATTTCTTCTAGAGAACACGTTCTAAAATTTTTGTGTAATCAGTCACCTAAGGAGCTCGTTAAAAGTATCTTTTCCCAGTTCATTCCTAGATGATCTGATTTAGTAGGTCTCCAACCAGAACTGCACGCCTGGTTAAGAATCTTCTAGAGTTTCCCCATTTTTATGATGAATAATTTTTTCCATTGTGCCTAACAAATTGATGTACTACAGATCCACATACACAGATCCACATTTCATATTCTGCAATTTTGAAATCCAAGAGCTCTGAAATATAAATCTCTATATAAGTCATCTAGCAGCAAAACCTGTTGTGAACTGAACTCATTTGGGAGCAAAACCTGACCTGAACTCTCTAGAAACTTTTAAAAATATTCATTTAACTTTGTGTGGACATGCATATGTTTTGCCACAGATGACTACAGGATGCCACTCCAGACCACCTGGGGGTGTCCAAAAATATAAAATATATGCTCCATTTTCTTTCCCCAAATCATAAACATTTGACATATGAAGTATATTGATTCCAAGTGTTTCAGATAGATGATTATAGACCTAAATGAAACCCCTTGTATGAATGAATCCCCTCCACAAGTGTGGGAATTTAAGGGGATTAAGGAAGCAAAATTCACCAACATTTATCCTTTGAGCTGTCTCAGTTTTCTCAAGGTGCTTTATCTTCAGAAAGCAAGAGACAGAAATACAACAAATCCCAGTGAGCACAAGCTTCCTGGCCACCTATCTCTGAAAGTCCTGTCATATCCAGAACTGTACTCAAACACCCTATTACTCTAGTTCAGGTAAGACCAACATTTCATCGTTTTTGATGCTTGGTACATTTATTGCATGAAAACAGTCAAGGCCACATTGTAAGACCATGGGTATTTTAAAAGTTTACATTAGTCTACACCCTTATTATCCAATCCTTTTCCCCAGGTCAGACTACTTAAGAATACTGAGAAAGTGAGTGGATAATAGAGTTGGGTTCCAGGGACTGAGGTATAATCAAGCCAGCAGCTTGATTCTCAGAAAAAAAAATTAAACAAGAAGGGCATGAGGGTCAAACCAAGGAAAGACGCTAGATAGCAGGTGTGGAGTAAATGAAAACTAATTACCATAACCTTCAAAGTCCTGCCTTACCTTGTCCATGCCTCCCTCTGCAATTTTTTGTCCCTTTATATCTTAACTCAATCACTCTTTACTCAGTTCACTGAAAAAAAAACCTGCTTTTTCTTTCCCTTTTGTATATGCTGTTCTTTCTGCATGAACTACTCTTCGTACCCTGTTTTCCCTTCATCTTGAGACCTCTACCATGGTTCCTCACCCCTAGTCAGAGTTATCTGTCTTCCATTGACCAGTATTGTCTCTACCAGAGCCCATAACCACTGCATTTTAATTGGTAACTTGTCTTCACATCCCACCAGCTTATGGCTACCATGAGGCTAGAACTATACCTGCCTTTCAATATCTTGTTACCAGTGCTTAGCACAAAGTCTGGAAGTGACTCAATGTTCAAGAAGTGTGTGATAAATGAATGAATACACAAATGAATGAAAAGGAGGCAAGGAAAAAGGCAGGAAGGCAGGGAGTGGTCCAGAAATGTTTATGGGACCTGAATTGGTATATGGGAACCCTCTTTGCAGAGTGGGTTTTAGATGGTGAGTGGTAGGTTCAGTAAGACAAAGAGGTCAGGTTGAGCAGAAACCCAGATTCTGTCTCTCTTCTTTGTTCTCTTTCCTCTTGTCTTTCAGAGCCTTCAAAAAAATATTCATTATCTTTTATGTTTATTTTCTGCCTCTTTCCAGAAAGTAAGTTCCATGGGAGTAGGACCCATATATTTACTGCCTTGCATTTTATTTTCAGCCCCTAGAGTCATGCCTGGAACAGTCATACCCAGTAAATATTTATTGAATGACTGACTGACTGAATGAATGAATGGATCTATGACATTCAACCTCTCAGGTTTCAGAGAATCTGTGTTTTCACATCTTTTAAGCTCCTCCAAACAGCTGGTGTCCCAAGCCTCCTCATGAGTAAACAGGAAATTATTAATTGAAAGGATGGAATGAAATCCTATCAGAATTTTTTCAATCTGTCACAAAGGAATCTATCCACTTATCCCAGACAACTTCTTTTGAGAAATTACTAAACTTTATTAAACCCTAAAAAATTCTCTCCTAACATTTTACTATATTCTAGTTGATGCTCTGAAAAACATAATCCCATTCTCTTGGCCCCTCTCACTCCTACCCTCATTCCATCTTTCATCCCACAGGGTCCCAAGAAAGATTTCTCCAGAACAGAAAACCAGATACCAATATCTTCATAAACTTTTCTATAATCATGAAAAGCTTCTTGGAAAAGGATAGGAGAAAAAGGGAAGTGGTCTTCTATGAACCCAATTTAAAAGAAAATTAGATGTCCTTCCACCTGAAAAATCAAAGGGCTTCGAGGAAATGTCTTTCCTCAGCAAAGATTTGTCTCAGGAAAAAAGGAACTGGTGAACAGAACAGCAGCACATTTGTATCATGATCACTATAGGTCCTAATGAAAATGGGAAGCTAAAACAATTTCCTCTGAAAACAAAGAACTCATAATTCATATTCCACTCGCCCAAGTCTCTAGATTCCAAATTCTCTTTACTTTCCCCAATTAAAAACAAATATGTGAACAACCAAAAGAAAATGTTTTTTAAAGGACTCAGCTTCAAAAGAATAATGAAATCCCCAGAAGCTAATGCATATAATTCCAGAAACAGGGTGGCGTGAAAGGAGGTCTTTCAACATAATTTTAGTAGAAATGGACTCAAATATTTCACATAGCCTTTATATTTGAGAAGGATGGGAGCGACCTCTGAATACCCCCACCTCATAAGCCTATCTCATATACTTTGCCAAATTTTCTTCATCTACAAAATGGGTATTTTAAGATCCACATCACTGATTTCTTATAAGAACTTTGAAAAATGTATATAAGAGCCATATTAATATAAAGTTCTGGGCAGTCCTTACAGTTCACACACTTGATTGAAATTGATGCCCTGACAAAATTACAAGTAAATACAGAGCAATGGCCTCTAGATTCATTCATAAAAAGTAGAATATCAAATGTTAAATCTATGAATGCCCCAAGTCCACCTCATGGTTTTCTCTATCCCTCCGGCCCACCCTTACTAAAAATAAACCATATTGTACATGTTCATCTGGACAAAAGGAGCTATCCTAACATGAGGAAATCTTGAGGCTGATTAATCAAGAACTTATGGATTAATCAAGAACTTATGACCTGGAAATGTTTTCAATGACCAAACTGTCACAATCTCAAAGAAGAAAAAGTCCAGAGAAGAGAAAAATGTATGGAGAATGAACTAGAAAAGGGAAAGGTAAGCCAAATGAAATCTAAAAAGATTTCATGATTGTCCATCTTTTTATGAGCACAAAGAGCTGGACCTTTGCAATATTAAAGTTATAATAACGATACCATTTTTTCTATAGTAGATTCTTCAAGGACTATGGAGATGAAGGAATTTGCACACAAATTATAATGTCCATAATTCAGAGTGACAAATTTTATAGATATGGATGCATATTTATTAATAAATATTGCTTGGTCAAAATAACATGCTGGGGGAAATTATAAACAATTATCCATTTTAAAGAATCTTATTTTAAATACTCAAAACATTCTAAATAAATGAACAGACTTAATTCCAGTTGAGTATCTCCATCACCTTCAGCTAGTCAACCAAGCAAAGACATGTTTAACAGTGGAGAGCTTGTATTTAAGTCCTAGCTACTCTCCTTATTGTCTCCATGACTTTTGGCAAGATATACAACTTCTCTGGTCCTGAATTTCTACAACTGTAAAATGAGGGTAACATTAACATTTACTTCACAGTACTGTTGTGAACAGCAAATGAAGCAATATAATGGTTCCAAAATGCTAGTATGTGACAAATATTTTACAGTCTACAGCAAAAGAGGAGAATGATATATGAATTTTTGATAAAGCTATTTATTCAATAGCATGCCTATTCTTTATTTGGATATTATACCTTTCCTACTTTCGTGGTATTAAAATTATCTTTCTATTATTAAAGAGCTGGCAAAGGTCCGGTTTTAGTAAATAGCTACTGTTTTGGTTTTGTTCTGTTTTGTTATTTTCCTCACAGCTAGCGATTCAATGTTATTTCTGCTAATAACTTCTGAACTGTTACTGATCTTTGAAATCCAAAAGTCAAAGTACCACTAAGGGGTCCCTGCATGGCCTAAGCTATGGTCACCCAAAGAAACAGGTATGGTTGAAAACAAGAAGAGACCACAAGAAGATAGCTTATTTGCTTGAAGAACTAAGGAAATTCAGAAGGGGGGGGGGGACTATTGAAAGATAAGAAATAGTCCATCAGGCACATCAGTTAATGAACAAATGTTGGAGTCAAAAGATGATTCCAAAGTTGGCATGTTTCTGTCCCTTGAATTTACCTTTTCTGCAATAATGCCTATGATGGTTAGATTTTATGCATCAGCTTGAGTGGGTTAAGGGATGCCCAGCTAGCTGGTAAAACTTTATTTCTGGATGTGTCTGTGAGGGTATCTAAAAAGATTAGTATGTGAATCCAGAGATTGAATAAAGAACAACCTCACATGGGATGCAGGTGGGCCACATTCAATCCGCTGAGAGCCCTAATAGAACAAAATGGTGTAGGGAGGGCGGAGTCACTCTCTTTGCTGGAGTTGGAACATTCCTCTCCTGCCCGCAGACATCTGGGCTCCTGGTTCTCGGGCATTTTGACTTGGACTGGGGCTTACATTGTTGGCTCTCCTGGTTCTCAGGCCCTTCAATTTGGACTGGAGCTACACCACTGGCTTTCTTGGGCCTCTGGTTTACAGATGGCAGATCCTGAAACTTAGCCAATCTCTCATAATAAACTTGTCTGTCTGTTGGTGTGCTTGTCTGTCCATCTGTCTGTCCATCCATCCATCCATCCATCCATCCATCCATCCATCCATCCATCCATCCATTCTATTGGTTCTATGTCTCTGGAGAACCATATCTAGAATAAGGCCTTGCTAGGACTTTCAAGAGGATTATAGTAAAACTAAAAGTACAGTTTTCACTAATGTTTGTAAATCACTGGGGTAGGGGCAAGGTAGTACTCCTTTGGGGCTTGAGGAATGAAGTTTGACACAAGACAGGGAGAGGGTTTCTTCCTACTCGGGTAGTCTTACTAGAGAGGTACCAGACAGCAAGGTCACTACAAGTAGGCAGTGTCAGTGGTGAGCAGAAACACTGGTAACTTTGGGAGCCCAGCAAGGCCAGGCACTCAATATTAGCTCCCTTGATGGCAGGCACCAGTAGCCATGGCAACAGAAAGGCACCATCACAATTCTTCTTTTCAGGCCACAGACCTGACCAAAATAAACCAAATCTAGAGAGAAGAAAAATGGCAAACAGTAGCTATGAAGATGTATTTCTGAGGACCTATGAAAGAGCCCCTAGGAAATCCCGAAAATACAAGAGAAGCAGGAGACCGTTGCAGCAAGCAGTAGGGGATACAGCAGGGAGAGGCAGGGTCAGTTCCTGAAAAGTACCATTGGTTACTGTTAGGTGCTCTGAGGTAAGCCATCCTTAGTCCAATGTCTCGAGCTGTGTGACTGGCCAAGTCCCTGAACATTTCAAAGCCCCAATTTCCTCATCTAGAAAATGGGGTAACAACAGATACTAATAACTAGTTCACAAAATAATTTTAAAAATTAAACAGGATGATAGATTTGAAAGTGTTTCTAAAATGCTAAAGTGCTATATAAATCTTAGTTTTAATATTTAACAATGGACTATTATATAACATTCAGTATTGGGACCCTCTTAGGATTTAACCTATAGCATATCCTCTCCAGAAATCATAGCTGAAAGTATGTCTCCAAGGAAAAAGAATGAGGAGGGAATGATCTAACTTGATTATAAAGTGGGAGGGAGGGGAAAAACCACCCAGTTATACCCAGAGGAACAATAAGGCATCTGTGTAGGGCGGAATTGCAAAGGAAGGAAAGAAATATGCTATGTATATCATGGTTATATAGATATTATTTATTCCCTATAAAATCTGTAAGGGAGAGATTATCACTCCTGTTTTACAGATAAGGCAAATGAAACTCAGAGATGTTAAATGGCATACCCAAGACCAGACAGCAAATACAAGACAAGACTGACATTTTTAACCCAGATGTTTCTGGAACTAAAGTCAGACAGTATTTTCTTTTCTTTTTCTTCTTTCTCTTTTTTGATTATACAAAGAATCCACAATCATAGCAATCACGACCCAAACGACAAGTCACAAGGAATGTTGCACCAAGGCAAGGCCATGCCTCCTGAATTTTGCAAACCCAACTCAAATCTTTCTGCATACCAAGTAGCCAGCTTTGGCTCCCCCATACAAGGTTCTTCCAGATATGCTTGTACTTGAACACTTTCTTAAAAATGGTCTTTGGGTGGTAAGTCATTTTAGTTGTTTGCATGTATCCTGAAAGCACTAAAGCGAGATTATTCAGATAAAAAATAAATCCCTTCACTATGTGTAAACATAAGGCATGTAGCCTACATGGGAAAAACTTAAATTCAAAGCACATGAGCTGCGAGAGAATGAAGCAGGCAGTGAGTGAGGACGGGAACCCTACGCAAGGAAAACCACAAGCTTGCGGCTTTCTGCTCTAGAATGCCGTCATGCCGATGGGATGATGTGGGGCTGTGATCCTGGTGGGGAGACAGTGTATGATACTCAGCTCTTTGTGAAATGGCGTATGCAGGGAAGCACATATGGTAGTAATAGGAAAGATACAATTCCCCTTGGCTGCTTTTCAAGCTTCACTATTTAGATAATTTGGGGACTTTTTTTTTTTTTTTTTTAACTTTGAGAAGTTCTCCCAGGACTGGACTGATTATAAGATGAGGATACGTCTTAAACTCTGCCAAAGAGAAAACTTGGCTGAATTAGATGTTTTATTTTTTAAGTTGTGTGCACTTTTGCTAGGGACAGATCTGCTTCCCCCCAATCAACCCTCACTTTTCAGAAAACAAATTCAGATGCTGCCTTGAAAGAATTTAAATCTTTCCTTCACAGGATGAAGAACCTTCAATGTTCTTCTCAGATAAAACCCTCAGTGCTCATTGTCAATATGCCAAACCAAATGTTGAAGACAATCTCATTTCTGCAAACTACAGTGCCCTGAAATGATGGGGTAACTTTCTTCCAATTAGTTAAAACCTTAAGCAGTTCATTTATTGTCTGCAGTTGATTAAACTGTGTCTTATTGCTATGGTCCGTAGGTTCATGCTTAAGGACAAATAATAACCAAAAGGAAGAACCTACAACTTGTTTTTATCAAAGCCAAAAAGGCTCTAGAAAAAAGTAAACCTAAAATATGACTTAAATGAAACCAAGCCACACCAAAGAGGCTTTGGGAACACAGAGGAGAGAGGATGGAAGACAAAAAGAGGCTTACATACGAGTGACTTGTGATCTCAGGAAGCTTACCAGTCACCAAATCTCTTAACCACATCTGTAAAATAGGAATAAAAATAACTCTCTCCTGAGGATGATGTATAAATGAAATGACCATTGTGCAAGTTCCTGGCTCCATTCCAGGTGCAAAGTAATGCTCAATTATTGCTGGTTTCATTCCTTCTTTTTTTCTTATCTGTCTCACAGGGTTAATGTGAAGATTGAATGAGCTCACTGGAGATAAACTGGAGTGCCATTACATGTGGGGTGTTAAAGTAAAAAGAAAAGAATTGAAAGAAAAAGGGACCACCCCAGAGAGTCCTCCAGGGTCCAGATCTGGGTAAGACCCAGACCTCTGTGACAGACTCTAATTGCTGGCAGTCTCTTCAAAGAGAGAAAGAAGCTAGACTCATATCCTTATATACAGCCTTATCAGAGAACTCGAGGGAAATAAATGGAAAGAATGCCCAAAGCATAGGCCATGCCACTCACTAATTTAACAAATATTTACTAAATAGTTATCATGTGCCAGACGCTGTTCTAGATGATGTAAATAAATCAGTGAACAAATAATAAGGTTTCCACCCAAGTTGAACTTACATTTTAGTGAGGAAAGACAGACAAAATATTCAATGAGTACAATAAATACTATGATAGATGATGAAGAAAAACAAAGTAGAAAAGAATTAGAAAAGTTGGGTTTTGTGAATTTTAAATAGGGTGATCAGGGACATTCTCACAGAAGATGTAAAGCTCTGAAAGGAACTGAGTCATAAGCATATTAGAGATCCAGGAAGAGCCTGCAGAGACCCTAAGGCAAGAGAATGCCTGTTAAGTCCAAGGAATAGCAAGGCACCCAATGTAACTGGAGTAGAGAGATCAAAGGAAACATTACGAGGAAGTAAGTTTAACTGGGAGCTAGATTACAGATGATATTGTGGACCATCATAATGGCTTTCACTTGGTAAGGAGTGGAAAATCTTTGGAGGGCTTTGAGCAGAGGAGTGAGATCATCTGACTTACACTTTAACTGGATCACACTGGTTGCTGTTTTTAGGATGGCAAGAATAGAAGCAAGAAGATAAGCTGGGAGTCCATTGCAATTTGCCACTGATAAAAAAGCTGAAGCACAGAGGAATGATTTATTTGCCCAATATTACAAAAGAGTCTGTGGAGGAATTAGTGAAAACCTGCCTATGGTATAATTGTCTGAGTTGATTTCATCACCTAATAATTCACCATCATGCAAAAACTATTGGAGAGAGGGAGGGACCTCTGAACAAAAGTCTATCATTTAATAACTAGATTCCTGTTTGTCCCTGAGATATCATATCTTTGTTATCTACAAGTAGATAAAATATTTAACCTTCTAGAACTTTTGAAATAGATATACCTTTGTAAGAGTAGAAATTTACCCTCTAGTTTTGGCTCTCAAGCACTGTATAATGTTTTTCATACATCAAAGTATTATAACTAAAAAGAGAAGAAAAAAGAAATCCCCTCTGATGATGGGGCAATCTGATCTGTTTTCCAATTGACTAAGTTTTCAAATATAAAACCAGAGAATGGAGGAGCCCAATTCATCACTGGTGGAAATAAAGTTTACACAGCCTGAATTGTTGGAGGGATACAAGGTGAGAGGAATCCTAGTTTAGAGAAAGTAAATCTTAGAGATGGAATGACTTTTTCCAATTTGAAAGATCTCAGGAACAATCAAAATGCGGATGCATTAAGGAACTCACTTAATGGTTGGAAAGAACTTGGGAGCAGAGAACAGTCACTGTTGGGAAATTGTTCTGGCAGAAAGTGCCTAGGGGGAAAAGAGATTCAATAATGAAGATTTCTCTGTTTGAGAAAGCAAGTGAGTTTTACCAATCAGGAGCATGGGGGCTGCTTTGAGGGAGTCCAATCTGAACCTGATGGTAGGGCTGGAGAAACTGGGAGAGACAAAAAAAAAATAAAACTTGTTTCCTCTATGACTAGGAGAGCCTTCAGGGAGAGCTCTCTTTTGTGGCTGAGGTTATACCATGCCAGTAGAGGACTGTGAAGTTAAATAGAGCTGACAGTTAAAGTCTGATATTTTTATCAAGCTGAATTGAAACACCTCGATTCCCTGTTCATACCCAGAATTCCTTTATCATTTTTAGACTATCTGTGACTGACAAAGCAGGTACAGTAGTTTTCTTTCTATGGAAAAAAGATACCAATAAGAGTAATGTATAAGTTTCAGTGACCTAAGGGCAATGATGGCTAAATTATAAAATCTTTGATGGAGGCAGAGGTAGAGGTGATGGGGGGACGTTACCAACAATGAAAAGGAATAAGTAAAATAGAGAAAAGTAAAAAGAGTAGATACTTTAACATCTATAGTTTGACTCTATGGGTTGGGAACCTAGATTGGGAGTTTTGTGACCTTAGATAAATCACTAAACTCCTCTGAATCAATTTCTTCAACTGTAGATAGGTAATAATAACTTAAAGAAGGGTAGTAATTATGATTCACATAGCACATAGATCATGCTCAATAAATCTTCAGTTCCTTCTTTCACCTTAGTACATATACATATAGGGATTTGACCATAATATAGTCAAAGATTAAAATTACAAAATACAAATGACTATGTAATTTCGTTAATCACCAAAGCTGATTTTATTAGCAATAACTTAACCTTGGGTCCCCTATTAATTCGTCTTTAAATGAACCACAAAATTTCTCACAGTTCATTAATTCAATAAACACTTATTGAATTTGCACTACAGGCCATGTATCACATGAAATGCTATGAGAGATAAAAAGAACAGTGTTGTTCCTGGCTTCTTCTTTTTATAAGCTCACAGCCTATAAGCATATAAACAAATAATCACTGCATGATGATAATGATTATCATAGACGATTACACTATGAGAGTTCAGAAGAAGGAATAAGTAATTCTACCTAGGGAAAAATACTACCCAATTTTTACTGAGTCCTTACTATGTACCAAACCATATTTTAAACACTTCACATGTGCCATCTCATCAAGCATAACAATGGTATGAAATATTTACTATGAGTATTTCTATTTTGCATATCAGAAAACTGAGGCACAGGAAAGTCAAATCTCTTGTCCAAGGTCACAGCTAACAAGAGATTGAGCCAGGATTTGAATCCAGGCATTCTGGCTTTGGAACCCATATTGCAAACACTATTGTATACTGAGGATGTTGAGAAGGTGACATTGGAACCAGGACTTGGAGGGAAAGCAGTTTGCAAACTAGAAAAGAGGGTCATGAGAGTTATTGTAGAGGAAACAGGATGAACCAGCCCAGTGTCTAAAGATGATTGAGCAGTATATGTCACCAAATTGGGGGGGGGGGGGGGATGAACCAAAAACTGAGAGGAGCCAAGACTCATAAATTTACCTGTAAAAATAGCCTCGCTAATATTTCCTCCCAACTATTCTATTAAAATTGAGTTCCTTTAAGTGGCCTTCCTTGTGTCCCCAAATCCAATCCTCTGCCTTCTTTTCGGGTCCTCTTTAATTTCACATCTCGTCATTTATTGGTTCATTAGAACAAATGTCTTGTGAGGGATAATCATGAAAATACCCACCTTGGATAAATAAGCTGCTTCAAAATACCAGCAGTGATGTTATTTGGATGACCACCTAACATTGGCCATTTAACCCACTTTCCATTTACCCCAAGAATACTCACCAAGTGGCACTTGGCAGCTACATACAGTGTTTACCCCAAGCTAACTCATGGATTACAGTCCTAACCTTACCCCCAAAGTTTGACACAAAATATCTCGCTTTTATTATTACTTTCACATCACTCTAGTATATCAATAGTCTTTTAGAAACAAATGACATCATTCTATTTATAGCCTTCTGTTTTTAGTAGTGGTATCTCCATTTATTAAATGTAGTAATTCTTGACTGCTGAAAATGTCAAATCCTAGAAAACATAGCTACACATGATGTCAACACTGCTCTCGAACAGTTGTTAGCCAAAGATTGATTTGATGAATCTGATTTATGTATATATTTTTGTTACATTAGGATTAGAGACAAGATCTATTCAGAAATAACTCCAAGAACAGTTCTAAAATTTTATTTTCACATTGAAATCCAGGAGGACTTGCTTCGGCCTCAAAGGGCGTGTTTATGTAAAATCAAATTAATGCTGGCAGCGAGCTGCACTTTTTTTTTTTTCTAAATGGGAAGTAGGTTAAAAATGATCCCAAGTATTTGGCCATATGTTTAAGAGGCCCACATCTTTGCCATATCAGAAGAGGATACAGTATAATTTCTTAATTATCTCAAAGGAAAACTATTACCCAATTTTCCCTGCATTTTATGAGGGGTAGAAGCAAGAAGCAAATAAAAGAGATGGAAACCCTGAATTCCAGGAGATCCCTCGAGAGGAATCTTCAAGAAAGCAAGTAGCAGCTCCTTCCCAGGGTGTTTCCACCAGGCAATATTTGCCCTTGTTAAATCTCTTCCAACAAAGACTGTGGACGGGAATGCAGGGGGTGAGTAACATGACATGAGGCATGTTGGCTAATTCACATGCCTCAATAGCACCCCAAATGGCCCAATATCACTCTTTGCTCATGTGATAATAAAGCTGAGAACATCATTCTGGAAAACAACCATGAATAATATGAACCACTTAACTAAAACAACTTGCTTTCAAAGGAAGAGCAGGAATTAAGGGAGCAACTCAAGAGATAATCGACATGGGGAGAAGAGTTTTTGTTTCAGAGTAGATAAAACTTGCATTTGTTGTATAAGCTAAGGAGGACACTAGTGAAGAAAATGTAAAGACACGTAACAGGAAAAGGGGTCAAGATGGTGGGCTGGGTAGAAAAGGGGTTTGCCTCCTCTCAGGACCACATTAAAATTACAACAAAAATGTAAAACAATCAACTTGGAGAACCACCTGAAGTCTAACCGATCAGAACACATACATCTGAAGATATATATTTAAAAAAAGCCAAGTCAAGACAGGTAGGAGGGGCAGAGGCACAAAACGAGCTGGTCCCATACACTGTGGCAATTGAGCCCCAGGAGGGATGCTGTGGCTGCAGAGCCCCCCCCCCCGAAGAAATGAGGGGTTCTAGCCCCACACGGGGTCTCCCCAGCTCAGAGTTCCAGTACTGGAAAGAGGAGTTCCCACAATATCTGACTGTAAAAATCAGAGGGGATTTTCACTTCCATCCAGGTGAGATGGAAGGAACCTGAAAACCAAATGTCCCTTGTAAAGGGCCCGCACACAGACTCACTCACTCTCAGACACTTACGGAGGATTAACAGCACGGGAGGCACAAGAGACAGAAGGGGCAAAACTGAGTTGCATGGTGCTGGGGTGAGGGATGCAGGGACAGCTGCCATCATTCTTTTGTTGAGGACCCTCCTGGGGCTAACTACAGAGAGGTGCCATCTTGCCTGTACTGAACCTTCCCCTCGCACAACCAATTCTGAAGCTGCATTGGCCCAGTGAGATCAGGCCTCCCTACCTCTCCTTGAGACCCCACCTCCTCCAACCCACAAACTGCCCAAGATGGCCAGTTGCTGGGCAGCCACCCCTGCCCTGCCCCTTCCTAGAGCTACTCATTCCCTACCACAGGTAACAGACTCAGCTTGTGCAGCCTGCGCATTCTGTGGAGACATTTGGTGGCAGGCCACTAGTGCCAGCATAAGCTGCCATTTCTCTTGGGAGGATCGCGGGGATATGCATTCAATGCAGATGGCAGCTGGCCTTCCTATGATCTGTGACTTTTGTGGGAGTCCGTGGACCCAGAACTGGCAGCAATTCTGATGGGATCAGGTCACTCCACCCAGAATCTTCCTGAGACCCACGCCACCAACAAATTGCCTGTGGCCAACCCCACTCTGTGCTTTCCTTGAACCATGAATTTGACAGCAAACAACAGCACTCAGCTTGTACAGCTCGCATATGACCCATGCATCCTGGGAGAGAGACTTCTGGTGGCAGATCACAAACCCTGCTCTGAGCTTCAGTATTTCTTGAATAGATCTTGAGTGTCCGGAGGTCCAAGGTGGACCTCAGCTTGCAGCGTTGTCTCTCTCACTTGCCTTTAGATCCAGCATAGGCAGCAACCATCCGCGCGGATTGCTTCGTTGCTTCCACTAGGTAGCCCCAAGCAATGAAAAGCAGCAGCCGACCTTGGCCTACTGGGGAGCCCCTCCAAAGGGGCCACAGAACAACACACCTAGAGGCTGGTGCCAGACCATGACAGAGCAACACCTGACTAGCCCCCTAAGTGGTACACCCAAAGGGTGGTCTCAACAGGTACACAAGCCTGCTGGGGTGAATCCCACTCTGGGTGGTCAGCCCCAACACAGCAACTCATACCCTGTGGGCGTGGCCTAGCCCCACAGTAGGTCAGCCCAAGAGTCAATCCCATCCACTGACATGTTAACAACAATAAAGGCTAGCCACAACAGTCTGAGAACGAACACACACAACCGCACAAGGACATGCCCAGAGCCCCCAACACAGGTGATCAGGGAGACTGTGCCACTGAGCCACACAGAACACCTACTACGTAAGGCCATCTAGCCAAGGCTGGGAGACATGACAAATCTTAACACACAGAAACAAACACAGAGTCAACCAAAATGAGAAAACAAAGAAATGTGCCTCAAATGAAACAACAGAAGAAAACTCCAGAAAATTGGTACAGCCACTACGGAAAACAGTTTGAGGGGTTTCTCTAAAAATGAAAAATAGAACTATGTTTTGAACCAGCAATTGCTCTTTTTGGGTATTTATCCAAAGAAAACCAAAACACTAATTTGTAAAGATTTGTGCACCCCTATGTTCACAGCAGCACTACTCACAACAGCCAAGATATAGAAATGACCTAAATGCCCATCAACAGATGACTGGATATGGAAGTTAGAGTTCATATAAACAATGGAATATTACTCAGCCATAAAATAAATGAAATCCTACCATTTGCAATGACATGGACAGACCTAGAGGTTATTACGCTGAGTGAAATAAGTCAGACAGAGAAAGATAAATACCATATGATTTCGCTTATGTGCAGAATCTAAGAAACAAAAGGAACAAATTCCGTGAAAACAGACTCACAGATACAGAGGACAATCTGGTAACTGTCAGAGGGGAGGGGTTTGGGGAGCTAGGAGAAAAAGGTGAAGGGATAAAGAAGTACAAATGAGTAATTACAAAATAGTCACAGGGACACAGAATACAGAACAGGGTACATTATATATACTGGCTGTGTGTAAAGCCAGATGGGTGTTAATCAGGGAGATCACTTCATACACTACGTAAACGTCTAACCAATGTACTGTATACCTGAAACTAATATAAATTTTTTGAAAAAATACATGACAGAAGAAATTGGTCAACATCATAGAGAACACAGGAAGGGTAGGTCAGAACTGCTGATTGAAGATGTTATATGGGAATGGAATAAGGAGGCAACTTTCCATGATAGGGGAAAAAATTTTTTTAAAAAAAGCATGGTAATTTGAGGGTGAAATAAAGAAGGCTGAGAGTTGTGTTGCCTGATGGTCTTATCTTCTCAGTAAAGAGAGAGTAAAGTTTGCTGGTTTGAATCAGAAACCTGAGACTCATCCTTATGTCTGTCCCTTCCTTCACTTCATGTTCACCCATTACCTAGTCCTAGCGATCCTACCTCCCAAGTGTATCTACAACAGAGCCACATCCCTCCATCTCCAGGGCCACCATTGCAGTCCAAGCCACAACTGCTCCTAGCCTGGACCTCTGTAATGCTTTTCAGCTTTCCCCGCACTTTCTCTATCAACCCTCAATCGATTCTTCACACATCTGCCAGAGAGAAGCTTTAAAAAGTAAAAACTGACTCCAGCTCCCCCATGGCTCTTTGAATAAAAATCCCTTACTTTGCCAAAACTGTCTTAGGTCATCTGGTCCAGCTCTCCTCTCTAGATCAATCATGGAGCATTTTCTCACCCTTTCTTGTAGTACAGTTATGTTGACCTCCTTTAAATTTTTTCAAATAAATCATGCTCCTTATTATCCAGGCCTTTCTCCATGTTGCTTACCCTCACTGAAATGTTCATTCATATATTATGTCTATATGGAGGGCTTCTTCTCTTTCTTGAAGGCTTGGGCTAAATTCTCTCTTCTAAAAAACGGCACTCGATGACAAGCTTATCTAAAAGATACCCTAACCACTGACCTAAAGCAGAAATTTAGCAGTGAACAAAGTGGACTAAGGAACCTGTCTATTTTAAATGCCAGTTCCATCTCTTATGTGAAACCATCATAGAATCAATAGTCGGCCCACTGAGGTGGGAGTATATCAAGTAAAAGGATAAGAAGTTGTGGTAGTAACAGAGGCATCTCAATTTTGGGTGAAGGTGAGATCAAAGGCAATTATTTCTACCCTAACAACCATGGTGAGAGGACGAATGAGGGTGATCAGAATTGAGAAAGCCAAGAAAAGGAGAGGACCGATAACCTAGAAGAGTTATTGGTGTGAAATTGAATTCCTTGTGCATCAGGTAGGGGGAGGTCAGGAAGTAAAATGCTAAGCCAGGTGCTAAGGTCACTGAGAAAAAAAGATCCCAAAGGTCAGTCAATGACAGCAATGGGGATGGAAAGGAAATGGCCCAAGTGGTAACCTGGATTTCTCGAAAAGGAGATTTGAGAGTATTGGTAGAAAAATTATACAAGGCAGCAATGAAGAGTAAAAAAAATAAAAATAAAAAAATTGCCAACACTCCCTGGTCCCAGGAGTTAAAAGAAATGGGAGAATCCTGAAGTAGAGATGAAGCATAGGATAGTCCAGAGGAATGTATCAGCAAAGGGGGAGGCAGAATGTGGAGAGCGTTTGGGTCTTGGGCAAGGAATGTGAAGGTTGAATTGATGCTGTGATGATATGATAGGTAGACTCCTCGAGTTTTGCCCTCTACTTTAAAAGGGATGGGGAACCACAGGCTGATTTTTAACATACTCCAAATATCATTTCTAGTAGAGTGCGATGCATCTACCCCGCAGCAGAGAACCACTTTGTTTGTTTAACGTCTTTCTCAACCTCAGCCTTTCTCCCCATTTCCCTCTGGCCCAGAGGTGACACAAATATTCTGCTAAAAACTGACAGAAACAGACTTTCTGTAGGCCTCCCCAGTAGATATCAGGAGTGAAAGGGAAAAAATCAAGTCCATATTTAAGAAGGGAAAAGCACCAGAGGCTACTGAAAGCGTCATAACTCCCTAAGGGAATCACAGGCTGAAATTTGTCTAAGCACATGCAGAAATTTGCCATTTTTCTTATCCTTCCTTATGTGCACTCCTTGACAGCCTCTTCAGATCCGAGCCAAGACTGCAGCCTGCATAGGCCAGATCATGGGGAATACTTGGGAGAAATACTAGCACTCAGCCCTCCCTCATTTTGAGCACTGGGTCAGGTGAATTACTTCAAATACATGCAAGGCCTTTCTGTTTCCATGGTAACTGCTCTAAGAACCGTAACAATGTCAATCACAGAAATGGTAAAATCATAACTTGAACCCATCTTGCTGACAAAGATATCTCGAGAAGTAGCCACTGCTCAGTATCAGACTTCTGCCTCTCATTTGGTGGAGAATGTTTTGTTTATGTCCAATCAGTTATGGGAATAACGGGAAATGGTGGTTTGTCTTTTCCTTTTGCTTCACTGGGTCTACCTCTGTCTGTATTTTGCTGATATGCTCGTAACTCATTTTCCCTGCTTGAAATTACAGACAAACAATTCATTTTGCCACCTCTCTTTCCTGTATATGTATAAGCACCTGAAGACAAAATATTTTTTCCATGCACTTAAAAAAAAAAGAATGGCTTGTTCATTTTCATTACATTGTGCCACTTCTTTTAATCTCTTAGTGCCTGTTTTGATGAAGCAATCTCACAATATCTGGAGACGAAGGTCTAATCCTCGGGTGCAGAAACAAGATCCAGTGTTTTATGCCTACCCTGAGAAATGGAACAAACATCATGGTTGACAGATTCTTACATGAAAAGAGAGGTGAGGTAATTCCCATCTCCTTCTTTCCTGCTCCTGCAAAATCATTCTGGATTCTAAAGCAATTTCCCACAGAGTCAGGCAGTAAAATTGCATATTTATAACATCTAGAACCTACATGATAATTCCCACCAAAAAGGTATTTTGGCACATTAACATTCAAAATCTGTTGACTGTTTTTATTTGATTGGTGTTATTTTTAATGTAAATTTTAGAACACTCTTGCCCTGTATAATATTTTTATCTTTCCTTTATACTATAAAAAATTTCAAAGCAAGAACATTTCTGTGAGTTTATTAGAGCCCTCAGTTTGGATACTGAATTGTTACAAAACCAATATCTTTTACATTTTTCTTCTTAATAACATTCTTTGACCCAGAGAGAACTGAAAAATAAGCTATTTGATGTCTAAAATTGCAGAGATAAACTGACATTGTGTTCTGAAGGTATCTTTTCAAGAGAAAAATGGAATTTTAAAAAAATGTAATCAAGTTATACATTGCCTCTCACCCTCAGGTCATCACTTCAGATTTGTCTGAGGTTGAAAGTTGCACAAAGTTGTGGTGGTTGCTGGGTTCTCAGTGCCCTCTGAGAAATGAACTGGAGGTCCCAGAGGAGGTCACTGCTTTGTAGTCACCAACCCATAATTGATACCTATGGGCTCTTCAGGGAATAATAATTCCAACAGAAATCCAAAGATTTGGCCTAAGATTCCTCTCTAAGTTGGTCCTATGCACCTTTATGTTCTCAAATGTAAGCTCCATGAGAAATAAAAAGTCACTTATCTTTAGTAACTCTGAAAAACCTTTGCTCAGTGTCCTCCCTAATAAATACAGATGAATGGTGACAATCCAAGAAAGATGAAGGTAAACATTGAGGAAAAGGAGGAGGGGGACAAAGAGGACCAGGAGAATGAAAATAAATTAAGCAAAAAAAAAAAAAAAGGTAAATAAAAGAGGAGAAACAAAAAAGAGAGAGAGAGAGAGAGAGAAGAGATAGGGATAAAAAAGAGAGATAAAAATGATGTGAAATTATATCATGGCAGTAAATAACAACCTCTCCAACCCAAACAAATAAATAAGGCTTCATTTGTTTGCTTTATATTTGTTATTCTCATAACAGAGATCTTCCCTGTATAAGAATTTCACTTTTACAAATGCTAAATATGGCCCCAAATCCAGATTTAGTAATCGTCCTCCAAAGAAAGAAATGAAAGTTACTAAGGAAGATTATTTTGCATTCTAATCCCACAGGGAAAGCACCTCTTCATCTTAGATTAAAAGACCAAGACATGAGAAGTGATAAAAGAGAGATCCCTCTGACTGTGTGCTACATCCCCAAGAAGAAAGTTTCACATCTACGTGGGGATAGGGAGAAGACTGGATGTGTAATTTCTATTACCAGATCGGATCTCTGTGGACTACACTTCTATCAAGGAAGCAGCAATTTAAAGAGTGGTACTTTAGTTTTGGGGGAAAGCAGTTCTTGCATTATCTATCCTAAGAACTTGAAGAAAACACATATTTTAGGCTACGAACAATGTAAATTACAGAGAAAGGAGAATCAGACAAAAACTTATATGAAGAAATAATAAACAATGTTCTGCAGGTGACAGGAACATGGAGTGAAGTATGACAGGGCTCAGGATTTGGCCTTTGCCATGTTAAGAATTCTTTCAGGAGGATACATTTTTGCCTCTGTCCTTATCATTATGCAGGATTTCACTCTCCTCCATTGGGACAGGCCTGGGAGGTATATCTGGAGGAAACTCTCCCAGTTTCTCTTTTAGCTGGTTGAATCACTGTGGAACTAATTTGGTCAGTGAGAGTCTGTTCATCCAATGGGCCGCTGTTTTATCAGAGGGTGAGGTCAATGCATTCAAGAGGCCACTATTGTCTGAGATGTGTCTTCTCTCCTGCTTTTTCTTAAACTTGCCTGTGTTTTACATGGGCTGTGAGTTATTTGCACTTTCAGAGTCCGGAAAAGATACAAGATACTGGGCATGGACTCTGTAGAGTATGGAGGATGCAATTAGGTAGGTAAATTAAGTTGCTTCTATTGGACATACGCAGCTACTCTACATTCTAGTTGGAAAATAGAGGACCTTGCCCCATCCCGCAATTTAGTTGCTCAAGAATCTTGCATTTGATAAGTATGGAGGGAGGTTTACTTGACATTTCCATGACACCACTAATAAAACTGACACTTGGATTTCCTTGTTTCTCATTAGAGAAGAGGAATAATATGTAAATGGTGCCTCTGTCCTTCAATAATAAAATGTAAACATTGCCACTTATTTAGTGCTTATCATATTTCGGTTCTGAACTACATGCTTTACATACTTGCTTCTAACTCTGACAACTCTGTAAGGTGAGTGTTATTATCCCCCTTTTACATATGAGACCAAGAGAGGTTAAGTAACATGTCAAAGGGCGTGTGGCCATGAAGAATTAGAACCAGGACTTAAAATTCAAGTTTGGGCTCTAAAGACCCCCATGTCAATAAATAATAAATGTTCTCCAAACATCCCTATTTCTCGCAAAAACTTACTATAGGGCTTCTAATAAACTGAAGATTCAAAAGATGTATCTTTCCATTTCTCCCTCCCAAAACAACATCACAATGATATAAAGGTACAAAAAGACATAACAACCAATGACAAGAGAATGGCAAAGGTGACAGCAACGAAAATTTGAAAATCTATAAAGAAAGCAGATGTAAAGATAGTAACTGATTTGTCAGACTCATAAAGGTTGAATCCTAAACTGATTATAAGGGTATCCTAGAAATAAAACTTATGGAAAAACTTGAAAAGGCTCAGGAACTTATGGCTCAATGTACTTTTGAAAGTTAAGGTATAGATGGGACTGAAATTATAAATTTAGTTGGAAGTCTAAATGAGAATTTGCAGCTGGGTGACCTCTCCTCCCATCCCAGCAGAAGACTAGATGTATACTCTAGAAAGATGCTGAACTAGAGACTCTGGTCTTAGGACCTTTGAGCAGAGCTGAAGGTGGGATTTCATACTGAAAACTGGAGGATTAGGCAGAGATGTACATACTGAACGTTAAAAACATCAATCTTTTCACCCAGCTCAGGAACGAGAATGTTGGAAGCCAAGCAGATATTCTCCAGAAGAGAGACTGGAAGAGTCATTGCTGGGGAAAGTGATCAACCTAGTTAAAAGAGCTCTCAGTTGCTTTAGTCGTTGCACAGTAAGTACTTCCAGATTATTCCACAATGAAACCTACCAGTTAACAAGTTCTATCCCTGTTCCTAGTGTCTTGCTTTTTAGGCAAATAGGCCCACATCACCAGATACTTGAGGGAAAGCTTCTGACATGAAAAAAAACAAATCAAAAAAAGTAAAAGGATCTCAGAAGAAAAAAAAAAAATCTCTGAAAAACTTACCTCTTCAAAGAAATAAAAAATAAAAATTATAAAGATAAAGTAAGATCTACTAAAGATCAACTAAAAAAAGATGTAATATATATAAAATAAAAGCTTTTATAATTAAAAAACTTTGAGCAGAAACAAATGAACAGAAGAGTTGAAGATAAAGTTGAGAAAATCTCTTAGAAAGTTTAAAATAAAGAAAAAGACATGAAAACTGGGGTTGAGGAGTAGTTAAAAAAATTAGAGCCACAGTTTGGGAGTTCTAGAAAAAAAGAATAAAGAAACAAGAGGAGCAAAAATTCAGGGTCATTCTTTTCTTTTCTTGAAGAATAATAGCACAGCCGATTGCAGCGGAATAGCTCCATTGTCCTGTCCTGTAGAATCACCTTCTTTCATTTCATTCCATCTCCATCCCCAGTTTCTACCTGTAGAATCCATCTCTTTATTCCTGCCCTCTGATGAAATGGCTGATTAAATTTATGGTTCATTGTGATCTCCTTATCAAATGATTGTTCAACCACACCTTTCAGAACAAGCTTTCTCATTTTTGCAATATGTATATAGGCTGAGAATTTTCTAAATCTTCCAGTTCTGGTTCCTTTTGCTTAACAATATCTTCTTCAATCCATCTCTCTCCTCTCACATTGTATATAGCAGTCGCGAGAACCCAGGATGCATCTTCAACATTTTGCTTAGAAATCTTCTCAGCTAAAATATCTCGTTTCATCTTTCACAAGTTTCACCTTCCACAAAACACTAACACACAAGTATTTTGCCACTTTATACCAAAGACTGCCTTTCCTGCAGTTTCCAATAACGTGTTCCTCATTTCCATCTGAGACCTCACCAGAATGACCTTTCACATCCATGCTTCTATCAACATTCTGTTCATGATTTATTTATGTATTCTCTACGAAGAGGGAGGCTTTTCTTCCAGCTCTCCTCTTTTCCGAGTCCATACCAGAATCACTTTTAATGTCCATATTTCTACTAACAATCTTTTGCTCACAATCTAGACTTTTTCTAGCATGCACCTCTAAACTCTTCCAGCCTCTGCCCATCACCCATTTTCAAAGCCATTTCCACATTTTTAAGCATTTGTTACAGCAGCACCCCACTCCTCAATACCAAATTCTATCTTAGTCTGCTCAGGCTAACATAACAAAATAGCACAGACTCGATGGCTTAAACAACGGAAATCTATTTTCTCACAGTTCTGGAGAATAGAAGTCCCAGATCTGACAGGGTCAGTTTTGGGTGAGATCTCTCTTCCTGGCTTGCAGACGGCTGCCTTCTAACTGTGTCCTCACATGGCAGAAGATATAAATCAGGTGACAGATTATCTGAGGAATCTGAATATAAAGGGAAGAGGCATATTCATTTGACAAAGAGTTTAGGGATGAATGAACGATGTGTGTGCAGAAAACTAAATAACAACAAAAAAAGTTTGGATCATTAACTCCAGAGAAGTGAAAAAACTATACCTCCCTCTACTCTCCAAAAGGGAAAAGTAATCATAATATACTACATGACACAGGTGTAATGTTTATTTAGCCATATTTATATAAATACTATTCACATATTTTTAAGTATATCATTTCATTTATGAGTTCTTTTAAATGTATGTTGTATTATTTGCATATATTTGTAATTTACGCAACTTGCATTTTGCTAAAAACCTTATTTTTCATACTTTTTTCTCTCAGCACTGATTTTTAGATCTATCCATATTGCTATGCATACATCTAATTCATCGCTTCTAATTCACAAGTATTCCTTAATATGTATCCACCATATGTACTTAATCTGGTCCCTTATCAATCAACAACTAGATTGTCTCCAACTTCCTGCTATCACAAATGAAGTAATGAATTTCGGTAGGATTTCAACCCTGAAGTGTGATGGAGTTGACTAAGTAATGACAGTAGAGGCAGAGTGCTCTCCAGAATTGCTGCCCACTCTACACTTACGCTAGGGGTGCTTTGCAGGTCTTGTATTGTCACATACCCGCCAACACTTAGCACCGTCCAGCTTTCCGGTTATGGCCAATCTGGGAGGAACAAAGAAATATTTTGATGTCTTCATTTTTCTCATTATCAATGGATTTGAGCACCTTTTCATCTGCTTGTTAACCATGTGGGTTTTTTCTTTTTTTTTTTGAACTACCTGTTCAAATCTTTGTCCATGTTTTTAGTAGTTTCCTATACATGATATTTTTTATTTCCAGAAATTCCTTTTACAGTCTAGAACTTGGTCTCTTTTAATTTAGAAAACTGAGCAAACACGAACACAAGGCAATAATTCCATGAAAACCAAAAGTTGCACAGAAAGGAAATTTAATCAAACTAATTACATTACTCAGATGTAAATAATATTTGCATAGTCATAATAACGTTAACACTGAATCTTAATCTAACAAAAAATTATAACCAGAAAGATAGGAGGAAAAAAAGTGAGTGGAAGGAAGATGTAAAGGGGATAAGAGCTAAATCCTCATCTTTCGTGTTAGGAAAAAACAGATAACCCTTATGGGTTAAATTGTGTTCTGCCTCCCCCCAAATGTATATTGAAGCTCTAATCCCCATGCGCCAGAATGTGACTTTATTTGAATATAGAGACTTTACAGAGGTAATCAAGTAAAAATTAGGTCATTAATTTGAGTTCTAATCCAATATGATAGTGTTCTTATTAAAAGGGGAAATTGGAAACAGAAACAAACATGCACAGAGAGAAGACTTGTGAAGACACAGAGAGAATGGCATGTGAAGATGACGGCAGAGATTGGAGTGATGCACCTGCAAGCCAAGGAGCACCAAAGACTGCCAGCAAACCACCATAAACTAGAAGAAGCATGGAAGAGATTCTCTCTCACAGCCATCAGAAGGAACCAACACTACTGATACTTGCATCTCAGACTTCTAGCTTTCAGAGTGTAGGACAATAAATTTCTGATGTTTAGGCAACCAAATTTGTGCCATTCTATTACAGCAGCCCTAGGAAACTAATGCAATAACTGAATATTAGTCGATAAGAAATGGTGGTGTATACATGATATTCTAAACATAGAGGCGACCATAAACCTAAGTGGCTGCCTCTGGGAAGTGGGAACAGGAGTGGGGATAAATGGGACGGGGGAGGCAGGCGACTGCTGTTTTCTATTAGAAGTCATGTAAAACTACTTCACTTTTTAAACTATGTGTACTTACAACTTCCATAAAAATATGTCTTTAAAGAGCTATCATGCCATGTTTTAAGCCTCTGCAACATCTTAGGGAAGATAAGTTCTATATTTTTACTACTTTTACAGCATCAAAGAAATTTGTTGTGGTTGTTGTAGTAAGAAAATGCTGGTCCTTATTTTCGAAGTACATTATTGTATGGCTTCATTCCCTTGTATATTATTGAACAAGCCTTGGACTGGAACCTAAATTCCAGTTGTTATTAACAGGCAAAAGTATTTACTTTTCAGGAGTTTAGATAGTGAGCAGCGAAGTATTATAGAAAGAGTACAAGCTTTAGAGAGAGATAGAAATGAGTCTGAGTCCAAATGCCCCAGTTTATTAAGTTGTATGACCTGAGGCAAATCAATTTTGATCTCGGTACCTCAATTTTTTCATCTGTACAATTGCATACTAAGACAGTAATTCATGGGAATGCTGTGAGTTTTAATATGAAACACAGCACACTTCCAGGCTCATGATAAGCGCTTGATAAATGGTAGCCATGATTATGATATCAATATTAAGAAGCCTTTCCATTCTTTGCAACTATTACCTTCGGTCACTAGTTTGAAATTCTCCCTTCTACTCCTCTAATCTTCAATCTTAATTAAAATCATTAGTCGAGTTTGCTCATTGGTTATGTGACGATGTAGGACAAAATCTGTTTTTTATTCCTAGATCTGCGACCTACTTGACCTCTGGCAAGCCACTGAAATTTTCTGTGCCTCAGTTCCCCCATCTGTAAAGTACATTAAATAATATCTATTGTGACAATTAACTAAATAATAAACATGTACGTGCCTGGTACAATGACAGGCAGAATACAAATGTGTAGTTTATGATGTTACAGGGCAAGCTGATAGGCAAGTCCATTTCCTAACATATAAAATTAAGTAATGCTACATAAACACGACACCCCATATTCTGTAGCTGTCTCATAAAAACGTTTTGTGAACATTTAAGAGCCATGTCTACTCTTCATGAAGATATTTGAGAGGTATGAGTGTTGCAGATATCCATGAATTTCCAACAGCTTTGCTTCCTAAAATGCCAGAGAATTTTATTTTCAGAGTGCTTCAAGCAAAGAAAACCATCCAGGTTACTTTAATTGAATCAATTTCCAATAAACCCAGAGCTTTGCAACATTTGACAGTCCTATACAAATGCAAGATAATATGAGCAAGCTGTAATATTTAAGAAATCTGTAGTAAAGCTTGAAACAAGCACATTTCTTGTTAGTTATAAGTATTACCCATGTTTAAAAAACAATCTAACTTACAAAACTTCAAATTTATAAAACATCTAAAACTGCCATCACAAAAAGATTCTGACATCTCAATGAATTTCATCAAATGTTGATCTTCCCAAACAACTTTTAAATGATCTGATTTACAGAAATCTGCCTTGCACATAAATCTTTAGGAGCACAGCTATTGCCCAAATAAGGAACACTCACAGTTAGAACAAGACTTTCTCTGCTTTGATGCCCATTATCAAAGTGAGTAGGGGCTGAATGTAAATCACTATGCCCCTGCCAGAATAGTCCTGTTCCCTCTTGTCCTCGTCATTGCTGTGGTGTACTGTCAGGGAGAAGATGTAGGGCTTTCTAAACAGTTGAGTTCAGCAATCTTCTAAACTGCTGACACAGCTCCCTTGGCTAAGTGAATGCAATATTTCTGTGACAACCTTCCATAATCCAAGGAGCAGCTCCCTTAGGTCAGCAGAGGTGATAGTGGTTTCCTGTCAACCAGGAGAGATCACTCCAAGCTTTCATTCATAGCTGGAAAGAATCTCTCTCCTTTTTCATTTGAATAAAATCCACACCTAACACAATGCCCTTAAAGGCATCATTGCAATCTATCTTCTCTTACCATTCTTCCATGACTGGCACTACACCCCACACTTGGGCTTGGTGGCAAATAACACAATGTGGTTAGCCATTCGAGTACGCTCAAATTTGTCTTGAATGCTGTTGTCCATGGAACTGAATTTAACCTTATGTTGGCCCATTACTATAGTAACAAAGATATAGACAGTCCTTTTTTGTTTATAAGGCACCTCAACATACTTCATATCTTTTGTTCTTTCCAGAAATTATATAAAGTAGGAATGTCATCTTCAGGGTACAGATAAGGAAACTAGTCCATTTTGTCGATGATCCTCTCTAAATGCTGCATCCAGGTGAGTCCACACTTTTCATGAGAGGTGAACAGAGCAGAGGAAGGACCCTTGGCAGTCCCTTAATGTCCTAGTCTGTGTTGATGTTGCCTTCAACTTGTAAATCAGGAGTTCTCAGAGGAAATTGGGAGTATCTGTCCATTGCCATTTGACAAACACGGAATAGTCTGTTTCAATGCTATTCCCTGGTATTTCATTTTTATCAACTTGGCTTTTTGTAGCACAAAATATTTCGAAGGTATAGATGGATTTTGAGAAAATTTTATTCACTGCTCACAGGTCTCAAATTCATCATCTGTTAAGTTTGTGATTTATTTTAACACTTGAACCTCAATATGCCTAGAATGTGCTAGTGATTTAAAGATGAACAAACAGATCCTGCCACTAGGGAGCTGCACTGAGAGGTAGCAGACAAGAAACAACTATCGTACAGCAAATGCAACATTCATGGTATGGACCAGCTTCTTCGGTGACCAAGAGTAAGGAAAAAGTATTACTCAGTGCAAATGGCAGGGCTAGGACTTAACCAAGGCAGTGATATCTTAGCTGGCCTTCAAAAGTTGTATAGGAACCTATCAAGGAAGCGAGGGGACAAAAAGGAGATCCGAGGCAGAGGAATGGTCGAGGAACGACCGAAGCATTTGGAGATGCTGGACATGGTAGAGGGCATGTTGTAAAATAAAATAACTAATGGTGGGGGTGGGGGAAAGAATGCAGAAAACCCTGAATTCCTGATGATGATGATGATGATGATGATGATGATGATGATGTATAGAACCTTATAATCCACATAGCACTTTCCCTTTTTTTTTTCCACGTGATCTTTATATTAACCCTGTAGAGCCATTTTCTACCCTTTGCAGAAGGTAAGAGAGCTCAGGCCCAAGTCCTCACAGTCGGAGCTAGAAATGTTGTAGTCTTTGGCCTCTAAATCCCATACTCTTTATAATACTTAAAAAAACAACAACAACAACAACAACCAGACTGCCATTAGGGGATTGGAAAGCACAGGGAAGAACCCAAGGAAGACCACTCTGAAGTGTTCAAATTTAATTGAATTCTATTCCTTTAGTTTTTGGTGCTCTGCATAAAATAGTAAGGAGTCTACAGCCATCTACCATAAGCCACTACTCTTAACCTTTTCTCGAACGTCCTTTCCATACCCATGCTGCCTCGTTTAAGGGTGGTAGCAGCAGAGAATGAGGTAACGGGGTTTGAAGTAGATGAAGAAAAAGCCTGAAGTCGATTTCCTTCCCTCGCTCCTTCATTCCCTTAATTCGCTCATCCAAACTTTGTTTCAGCAAGTTTTATTTATGTGTATATTTATTTACTTATATATTGCCTCATTCCACAAAGAATTTGAAGCCATTCATATAACACACATAGAGCGGTAAAATATTCACTGTAAAATCATCATAACGAAATAAGCATTAGGAGATGAAAGACAAGCCAAAGGAAAAAACAGGAAATGGTTAAGTGGGTGACGGGTCTCTCTCTACCAAAGCTCTGTTTGTGCTATAAATTTCACTCTAAACTTCCTGGCAGACAAAGCAAACCTGGAAACCTAACGTGTGACACAGGTCTTTTTATCCCTAAGGAAAAAAACATATAACATCCTCAGTGGAAGCAAGTATTTCCTAGTAATTAACTCCAGAATAATTTTTTCTTACGAAGTATCCTCAGAAATGCAGTGACTAATACCAACAATGAGACTTGTGTAGTATCTTAAACGCAATGGAGGGTTTTGTCCAGCAGCCCAAAATGTCACCCAGCTACATGTGGGTTCCTATGTCTTAGCCTCCATCAGTCCCCATTTCTTCCTGCTGCTCAGTGAGTATGCAGCAGCCCTGGCCACTTGTGCGCTTGCCCTCACTCTCATGCTCGCTCGCTAGAGCCTGTCCTCGCTCTCTCTCTTTCTCTGGGAGCTCCTCCATGCCCCAGAGGGCATTTCACATCGGATGCCTGCTTTTCTCCCATTTGTCGGCAACATATTTTTCAAATTAGCACTTAGTAGCTTTGAGGGAAACCCAGACATTGTTGGGAAGAGAGTGAGAGGCCAACCGGAAAAAAAAGGGGGGGAGGGTTGCTTTTTTCTCAGTTTGTTATAAATTTGCAATATAAGCAAAGAAAAATAAACACCCAGATTCTGCAACTGATGTAGAAGCTCTGGTTTGGTGTGGTTCCAAAGCTAGGTCTTCCCCCCAGATCCTCTGCTATTTAAAAGCAGGGAGCTGTTTCTCATCCTGAAGTGGTAAGACATAGCCTCTTTTCACGCCCTCCCGCATCTTCATTGCCATGTTTCCCCATAAGTGATGTACGAAGGTGACGAGAGGTGAATGGACAACAGCTGAGTAGAGTTCTTAGCCCAGGAAACCCAGGGACTCCATCCTACCCAGGAAGCCACATCAGTTCCCAGGTTTTGGGAAATGTCTGCTTCTGAAGCTGCACTTTTAACTCACTGGTTGCCTCCTTGCTCCTGTGAGAGGGTGGGGATGAGCTCAAGAGGCCCAGCTAATAAAAATTAGCAAATGGGATAAGCTGTGCTCCCAACAAGACCTTCTGGCTGGCCTCTCTACTGCCCCTTATGAGGATTATTCTCATCTTGTTTAAGGACTAGAGAAGGGTAAAAAGGAAGGTTTTTCTCTGAGAAGAAGCTAGAAATAGATTAAGCGATTTCTTCATTTTGAATAGGAAGGTTACATTTAAGGTCCAGCAGAGTGGACTAGTAGAAATTTTGTTTGAATCTTGCTTCATGCAAGTGCCGACAATATATCCCTGGGCAAGTCCTTTTACTGTCCTCTTTGAATCTTACCTTCCTCGTCCACAAAATAAAGATACTGCCTTTGTAGCTGTAGAAATTGAGATGCTATTTGTGAATGAGTTTTAACTGCTTAGCACTTTACAAATTCTAGTTGCTATTAGTATAGGAAAATGTTCTATCTCATAAACCCCAGTAGTAGACAAGAGAAGATCTATCTGGTTTCTAGACCCTCACAGATCCTCCAGTTCTAACATTTATTAGCTGAGTTGTTTTAAGCCAATCCCTTATCCTATCTGAGCCTCAGTTTCCTGCAGTAAAAATACCGACAAAGAAAGCCGCATCAGAGTACAGGGCTGTTGTGAGAATCAAGTTAGACTAAATACCGGGAAGTACTTTGACAACTGTAAAATGCTAGACAAATATTAGTTGTTAATATTATTAAGCAACAGCCTAAAGGCCTGAGCGCTGGTGCCAGCTTTGCATGTGTCTATGCCCTTGGCGCTTTCTCAGTTGAATTTATCACATTCTCCTACAAGCTGTCTTTTCCTCTGACAATTATTTAATTCCTTTCTCAATAACCAAGTACCCTGAGTGAAGCCCAAGAATCCAGGGGGAAAATAAATCTATTCCTGTCTTTGGGGAACTTACACTAGGCAAGGCAGAATAAATAACCAAGATAGCTGGGGGAAGAAAAAGTAAAACAGTAAGAATATGGATCTTGAGGTCAGAAAATCTGTTTCTGATGCCCAGTGCTAGCTGAGTGATCCTGAGTGAGTTTCTTGGCTCCCTTGAACATTAGCTTCTTTTTCTGTAAAATGAGTCTGATAATAATAATAATACCTGCCCCATGCATTTGTAATGAGGATTAAATACGATAATGTTTAATCATGATATTGTATAAATATTGACACTGTCTGAAAGGATATGGTACCTTGACGATAAGGATAGTTAGCACCTCCTGAACACCTATGATGTGCCAGGCACTGTGGATAGCACTTTTTATGGGTTACTGTCCTCATGCTATGAGATGGGCATCATCTCCATTTTAAAGATGAGTATATTCAGGAAAGCTGGGAAAGTAAGTTGTGGAGAAAGTCCTGGAACCCAGGTTTGTCTGAATCGAAAACCCATGTTCCTTCTGCTACCCATTTGATTTCTTTCTATAAACTGATATCAGCAATAATATGAGGTCTCGGGATTCGCTTCTTAGCATGGGAGCGTGCTTCTAGGGTGCTTTCTGCTCACGGATCCTCAATGCATGTTTTCTTATGTGGCTTCCCACAGAATCGAACCCTGAAACAAGGATTTGAGTGCAAGTGGTTTATTGCCGAGCAATCCCAGGAAACACCAGTAGGGGAGTGGAGACATGAGATAGTCATAGAATTGTTTGTTGCCAAAAAAGGAGTTTGATTACACTGGGGAACTCTGGGAACTCTGTGAAAAATACACTTCAGATATCCCTCTCCATAGAATGTAGAAATTGGAATATTTATACAAACTCCTCTCTGGCATTAATGTTTAGGTATTTCTGCCCTGCTGCACAGCAGAGCAGCACAAAACGCACACGCACGCATGCACGCACGCACGCACACACGCACACACACACACACACTCATTCACTCAGAAAAAAACTCCCAAGCAAAGATGTCGATGCTAGAAACTACATCACCACTGAGAAGATGAATGAGTGAGCATATATTAGTGGTGATGGGTAGGGATGTGTGTCAGGGGTTGGGAGTGGGACGTGGGAGGTAGAGGGTTGGATAAGGAAAAAACAATCTAAAGGTCAGAAAATTTACCCAAGTACTGGCTGGAGGATTTAACAAGCTCCAATCTTTCTTATCACATGATTTCATACACATTAAGAGACCTGAGGCAGACTAGATTATTATTCCAAGTCTTTGTTCCCCACTCAATAGCAGGATTACAAATCCACACCATTTGCCATGTAACTTTGCAGTGCCTCCTGCTTTGGGTGGGGTGTACCTCCTCGCTCTTTGATCTTGACCTTGACCATGTGACTTGCTTTGATCAATGGGACAGTAGTAAATATGACATAATCGAAGACTTGAAATAGGGCTGTTTATTGGGATTTGTACTCCTATGGCTTATGCCACAGCCATCCTGTTGTTTACAAAAGAAAGGTGAGCTACTTTCATCAAGTCTAGCCTAGATCAGCCAACCCTGGCCAGTCACAGACACGAGTGAACACAGATCAATCAACCAGCTGAATCCAGCCTAGAATGACTGAGTTAAACCACAGACACATGAGCTAAAACAAATGCTTATTATTATATAATTTTGAGATTTTTGTGGTTATTGAATGCTCTGAAGCCAAAAATAACTGCTGCAAAGGTTGTACTTCTTTCTTCTGTGGTAGCACTTAACATTCATTCAAAAAATTTAGTTTGTCAAAAATTTTATAAGTGGCTGTTTTAATTAAGATTTAACAAATAATTGAAAGTTAGTTATTTGTTTACTAGTCATTTCTCATCCCCTTATAGAACTGTAAGTTTCATGAAGTCAGGAATTTTGTCTATCTTGTCCACCCCTACATCCCAAGGGTCTAGCACAGTGTTCGTCATTGAGCAGTTGTTCAATACATATGTGTTGATTAAGTGAATATCAGCTATTGTACTATATACTGTATACATTCAAAATAGCATTCTGGTTCCTCTCAAGTTATTGGAGATAAATGCACATACACACTGTAACGGAGGCATCCTATCATTGCATTATGCAAGCATAGAAGAATAAATCATTCTAACTGAAGAAATAATAGAAGACTTTACTGAAATGATGATGTTGGTGCCACTACTTGTTGACTCAGGATGAGTAGAGATTTTTCTGTTGGAGGTGAGAAGAGAAGGCCTTCCAATGAGAAGAAACAGCATGAATACAGGTGTAGAGGTGTAAAAGGACACTCGGAGTGGCTGAAGCACTGCCTGTGTGTGGAGGCCCAACTGTGAAGTACCATAAATGACATGCTACAAATTTTGGACTTTGTCCCCTAGAAAATGGGGAACTATAAAAGGTTTTTAATCTTAACATTAACACAATTCTTTCTTTTGCAAAGCTCTGTAGAAAGCCATGTGGAAAAACAATTAGATTTACTACATCTTCTAAGGAATTGGCCTCCCATTACTATCCTTCCTTAAGTCTTCTTTGTCCTAGTAGATAAATGAACACCACAAGCTCAGAGACCCAAGTTACATATACTCCCTTAAGTCTCCTCCCTTTCTGTCCCTTGACCCCCACAATCTGAGTTTTCTACACTTCGAAACACTTAGAATACAGGCTTCACCCCCAAGTCACACGTGATGTTTATACAATAAAAACAGGCCTGTTGAAATCAATCAGAAACACAACTTGGGCTGTCAGCAGGACTGCACATATATGAGAATCTTCCAACACAGATAAGATTGAGAAACCTTAAAAGTGGAATAGGTAATCCTAACCTGCAAGACACTGGGGAGAAATATCCACATATAGAAGGCATAGGAGTAAGAATCTCTCCCACTGGGCATCTGTTTTTCTGACCTTCGAATCCCCTACAGTGTTAGACTAAGGAGACTTAGCACACATTAATGAATGTGAAATCCATAAATCATAAATGCAAAGCCTGGTTTAAAATCATATGTTGTGGGAAAGACTTGTTATGTAATCAACATCAGTATCATCCACATTTACTAAGCCTTCCCTCATCAGTATGGTAAGCTGGGCAATAGTACTACATATGATAACTGACTTTCAGCTTAATAATCAAACTCCCTCTTATGTATGAAGCATGTCTGTGATCCATTGCTCATGCTGGGTGGGAAAAGTCATTTTAAATATATTCCATTAATTCAGAGTACCAAAGTATCAAGCAGTTGTATAAAAATAATCTTGCTTCAGTCTATATCCTTGGCAGTTGATAAAAACCAATATCCACTAGCATTTGGACAAGAATATGTTCACAACAGCGTGCCCCCAGTTCTAGATGTGGGAGTTTACTTATAGCCAGAAGATAGTAAAGTCAAAGCCAATCTATGCACTGTGCCCATGCAAACTTCCCTTATTTGCAGATGAACAAAAGATAAATCCAATACGGAGTACATGAAATAAAACTGTTGCCATAGGGAAGGACAGCATTATCCTGATAGTCAAAGGAGATGCAATAGTCTTTAAAAACATTATATGAACCA
This sequence comes from Rousettus aegyptiacus, assembly GCF_014176215.1. Lineage (NCBI taxonomy): Eukaryota > Metazoa > Chordata > Mammalia > Chiroptera > Pteropodidae > Rousettus > Rousettus aegyptiacus. The sequence goes on from NW_023416306.1 coordinate 22,480,825, forward strand.
AAGGGAGTTTTATATTACAATGGGTTTCCAATGGAATTCTAGATGGCATGACTCCTAGAAAACAAAAATTATTATAATCAAGAAATAAAGATTTTTTTAAAGGACAAAAAACAGAAGTAAAATAATAATAGGATGGGGTGCAAGATAACCGAAAGATTAAAGCAGAAGCCAGGAAAAATGAGGCAGTAACAATAGAAATGATCTCTCTATTAGAAATGGAATGGGCGCTATGAAAAATAAAGAGACATACGGAGGGAAAACTGCGGTCCCTAAGAACAGAAAGGAGAAGAGCAAAAATTTTAATTAATTAGTTAAATAATAAAAAAAAGACCAAAAAAAATGTGCAATGTAAGAATAATAGATAATTCCAGAAAACCTGAGTAAGACAAAATAATCCAAGATCTAACTAAAGAAAACTTCCCAGAGATTTTAAAAGTTTTTTGAATACTTTTGAATATTCGGTGCAGAAATTTTAAGAAAAACAAGACTAAACTCAGATACCTAGAATTATTGTTGATCGTATAGTTAAAGGAGAAAGTCTTAAAAACATCCAAAAAAGAAAAAAAAGTAGTTAGCTTGAAACAAACAAAAATAAAACTGTCCTGAAATTTTTACTCAAGAACCTCAAAATATCGGGAGATAATAAAAGCAATGTCTACAAAGATTTGAAGGAAAATTATAGTGATATGAGTATTTTGAGCCCAGGGAAATCATTCTCATTTGAGACCCTTATGCTATGTTGTGTGGAATATGGGATAGCCTCTTAATTGGTCACCTTTCCACCCATCTCTCTACATCCAGTCTATCTTCTGTACCCTTTGCATTGATCTTGCTTTCTTGCTAAAAACCTTTCAGAGATATACTATTTTTTAAAGTATAGTGAAACGTTAATGATGGAAGGACATCAAGTTGACTGGGCCTTCCTGACTTACCTCTACCAGTTTTCTCGAGTGTCAGCAGTGGTTGTCTGCCTGTCCACAGTGACAGGGAATGGACACATCCACGTAGGAGTTTACCAAGTCTCCTACTCTCTACTCTGTCACTTTGAGACTCTATATGGTGGTTTCGATTAGCAAGCCTAATCTAATGTTTAGGTCCTGTGTACAGTTTTCTACTTTGCCCGTAGAGCCACAGTGCTATATTGTTCTTAAGTTATATTATGGCACTCGTATTGCAACAAGGTAATGATGACTAGTCAATGATCAGGCCCCTACACATCTCCTGTTTAACAAGACTTAGGAATAACTGAGTACAGTGTCTATGAGAAAATAAGACATTTTCACAGGAGTCACTCCTCATCTACAAATATACTACATGCCATGTCTTCCCATTGATTCAAATATTCCGCATGTTACTCCATATAATTTGTTAAATACTTCCCTAATGCTTTAAATTGTTACTACTTTTGTTACTGTTACAATTATAAGTTAGATATTTTTCTGTATCATATTTCCTAATATTTTGTTATAGAGAAAACCTATTATTTTTTATACATTTATTTCATATATAGGTGTTTTACTAAACTCTTACTACTTCAAGAATTTTAAAGTTGATATTCTCAGACTTTCTAGGAATAAAGACATATGTAGATAGTGATGTCTTTGTGTTTTCCTTTGCAATAGTCTTTTTTTAAATCATTATTTTCAAGTATACAGTACATTGGTTAGACATTTCTATAGTTTATAAAATGATCCCCCTAATTATTCCTTCTCTCCTTTGGTTTTCCACCTAGCCAATATATTAATGCTAACTGCATTCCCTATGCCATGCTCCCCAAGCCCATGGCCATCTATCAACTACTAATTCATACTTTTTTAACCTTTCACCCCGTTCTTCCAGCCCCCCAGCTCCCATCCTCTCCATTCATCACAAAATCGTCTTCTATATTTGTGAGTCAGTTTCTGGTGAGTAATAATCTTTTATTTCTATTTGCATGGCCCAGAAATCCCAGAACAAAGTTATATAAAAATATCTTGTTCCTAACAAACAAACAAAAAAACAAACTCATATATACAGACAACAGAATAGTGGTTATCGGAGAAAAAAGGGAGTGGGAGGAAGACAAAAAGGATAAAGGGGGTCAGATGCAAGGTGACAGAAGGAGACTAGACTTCAGGTGGTGAACACACAAAAGAGTATACAGATGTTGTATTGTAAAGTTGTACATCTGAAATTCATATAATGTTATTAACCAATGTTACTACAATAAATTTAATAAAGAAATATTTTATTCATGATTTTGGTGATAATAAGCCTAATGTTTCATTATTAAGTATCACACAGTGTTTATTTTTAAACAGTTCATTTTTGACATGGATAAAAATACTCTAAGTTTCTTAAGATGTATATATTTAAATCTGGAATAGCATGCTATTAAATGCTTTTTTCATTATCTACTAAGATTATCATATAGCACTTTGTTCTTTTCCCTGGAATTATGATGTATTATATTAATCAATTTCCTTCTGTCCTGCAATTAATTAAAAAATTACCTTTATATTCCCAGAATAAATTTAGTCATGATAGATGATTATTTTGCTGTATTATTGTGTTCAGTTTGCTACTATTTGGGTGGGGGGACTTTTTGTCAATGAATTAGTGAGAATGGTCTACCGTTTTCTTTTGCATACGATCAGTATTATTCTGCTCCATAAATTTCCCAAAATCTATGTTGCGCATTTACTATATTGAAGAATTAAATGTAATAATACAGGAATCCTCATGTCCACATTGTTTACCTCTTTGATGAGGATACTAATCACTGCAAATTTCCCCAAATACGGACTACTGCTTTATTTTCTTAGCAGAATGGAAGAATTCCAGGGACTTTCATTTGTAAGCCCCTATAAGTAAGAGTGAAGAGTTCATAGGGTTAGTAACAAAATTAGAAGGCCAAGCCCATAAACCAAGGAAAATACACCAGACCATAGCCACTGCCTTGTCATGGGCTCCGACACTGCCATCATTAGATACCAGGCACCACTCTCACCATTCCAGAATATCCTGCCCTTGCTTCTTTGCTTCATTCATTCAAATTCAAAACTCTGGGAAGGCCACTTGCATAAGGCCCAGTTTCTGAGTTCCAAAGAAAGCAACTATGTGGTCATTTCAGCTTATATTATGGGATGTGGGTCATGCCTCCTTTGAGACCTCACACAAATATATGGAGAGAGTTTGGAAAATGTGCCACCTCCCTTACCAAAAAAAGTGTTTCCTACATAAAGAATTCTCTTATTTTCTATGCCATACAAAATAATTTATGTATCTGTCATTTTAAATTTTGGAAGAACTCACTACTGAAACCATCTGGTTTCAGAGTATCTTATCAATAATTCCATAAAGACATTACATATTTCTTTCATGATTGTTATTATGTTTTAAGTGCCTGTATTTGGTGAGTTCAAAGATGAGTAAAACAGGGCCATTGCACTCAAGGAAAACTTATAGCCACTACAACTATGATTATATTTCTTCTTGTACTCTAGCATCAAACGGAACATCTAGCACACAATAGGATCTCAGAAAAAGTTTTCTAAGAGAACATTTTTCAAAATGCATATTCTTTTTAAGAGTTTCATTTAAAATACTATAGTATTTATTTGGGAATTCCCCTAATTTAGTGACTGCATTAAGATACCCCCGAAGAAATCAAATCCAGCAATTAGATAACTAGACAAGGTGCATGTTGATCCATGCATAAAAAAATAAGACCAGTAAATCTATGGATTATAGAGAGATTAGAGAAGCCAAGTGTAGATATCAATGTCCTCCTCAAAAATAGGTAATTTGAATATAAAACAAGAGCCAACAACACTGAAGGTTAGCTACTGTTACACACAAAAATACAATAAAAAGTTGTAAAAGTTGCTAAGTATTGTTCTTGAGAACCCCAGAAGAAATTTTAAAAACTATAATAATCAAAATTGAACTAAACCATCTAACTTCAGACGCATAAAGAGTGACTGCTAAAGGCAAGTCCATCTGCCATTTGTCAGAGCAAGCATGTTGAGATTTGGAACCATCGAAAACTAAACCATCCAATTCAGCCAGTCCTTGAGATGAAAATTATAAAATTCTGGTAATCATAAGAATCCCTTTAGAAGGCAGCATATGTTTACAGAAGATATCATTATGGCCCTGTTTTCTTAACTAAGGATTCCTAACCCAGACACATGAATAAGGATGTGAGGCCAGAATTAGGCAGGAAGTGACCATTTTAGAAACTTCTGGCTAACTGTGGGCATAGGAGTGTTTTTCTTTAGGCTTCCTTTTACTGCTGCTTTTCAAAAAAAATTTTTTTAATTTTTATTTTTTTGCTAACTGGCCCAGAAGGAAAATTACAAGGCAAAATGAAAAAGAGATGAAAACTCTCAGCAAAATGATGACATGTCAGTCCTTTTAAAAGATCCTTGGAAGACTCTTTACAATGGCCCCTGTTGATTTTTAAGCATCGAAAATGTGCAGATCATCGCATTATTTTTCATCATTCCAGAAAGTGTTTGCATTTTTATTTTTGTGGGGCAGGAGCAGATGAATTCCTAGAAAAGCAGCTGGCACCAAGCCATCTCTCAGAAGGTGATGTGGGTGGGGATCCAGAACCTAGGCAGGAAGGTGACTAGTAAGTATATTATGATATTATTTGCAAATACCTTTTATGACATCCATCATCCTACCATAACCATATAAGGTAAGTAATTAAGATCCCAATTTAACAACTAAGAGCATCCAAAAATATAAGTGACTTCCCAAACATCAGTTCAGTGTAACAAGATTTGGCTCAACACTGACAGCCCAAATGGATTTGGCTGATGTGATCACCCAGGCAGGCGTCATCTCTCCTTATCACTGCCCTCTTTGACACTCCACAAATGATCAAACCTTCCCAGCTAGAAGACTGCCCTTTAGTAAAAGAAAAATAATATTTACAACTCCCACAGAAAACTCCAAACCTGCTTTTGGAGTTCCCTGAACATGGGCATGGACTATGACTTGCTTCTGACCCACTAATCTTAAATAACTAATGCAAGCAGAGCTGGTCTTAAACCCAGGTTATCCTATCACAAACCTTTCTTTCCTCAGTTGCACAAGTGAGAAACAAGTTATGTAGCTAGAACAAGCTTACAAAATGTGAACGTAACTGAGGCGGGGTCTCAGCAGCTTCAATGGGATAACTGTCCCTGCACTAAGGCAGCTGCACTCATTGACCATAATTCCATGAGCGTGAAAAAACATATGATGAATAGAGTCTCATTCATCTGGGTCCTCCCTCTACCTAGAGACATCCTGGCATCACAGAAGGGGCCAAAACGCCCTATTTTTTTTTTTTTTTTACCATTTTGTTGCTTATTTGAACTTGTTTAGATACATCACTCTACCTCCCCTAATTTCCATTTTTCTCATCTTTAAACCAGGGGACAGTATAACATATTTTGCAGGGACAAAGAGAGAATTAGCTCTATAATACATACATGACACATAGTAATAATTAAGAAATGGAAGCTGTTACTAGTACATCTATGTGATTTCCCCCATTTTACAGGTACAAAATCAGGATGACTTATCCACAGCTATGCAGCTATCAAGCAGTGAAAAGGAGAGGAGCCCAGGTCATCTGATTTCAATTCCAGAGCTTTGCCTTCTACATTTCCCTTCTAATTTTTGAAAACTGTTCAAAACACCATTCAGTTTAATTTATGTTAATTTGAAAAATAAATATATTCCATTCAGCTCTTTGAGAAGAGTTGCTGTGTAATGAAATAAAATATTTGAACTGCCTCAAATCCTTTGTGGGCTAGGTCAAGATTGAAATGCACTTTCAAAGAAAATGGGAATCCTAGGTTTAAATAATTACACATTAAATAACCACCTCAATTAAGCAGTTCCAATATCCAGTTTCTGGATTTTGGCAGAAGCAGTTGAGTTTCCCTTGAACTTTTCCATCCTAGTTACAAAACAGGATTAATTGAATCACCATGACCAAGTTTCTCTTGCAATTCTGGGGAAGACTGTTACCATAGGCATGCAACACATCTGTAACAGAGTATTAAAGTTTTGTCCACAAATCACCAAGGGACCACCAATTTTATTACAGACTGGTAATAGTCAACACATTCTAATTTAACAACAATAACCAAAAAAAAGTCTACTGTTCTGAAATTAGCACAACCGCAGGCTTATTCACCAAAATAAAATTTGTCACTTGAATTCGTCACCACATTCCTCTCCTTTTCTAGCCTGCCCAGAGCAATTAAGCAGGGAAGAGATTCTGATATCTCTGTGTTGCCTAAGGAAGTCAAGCAAAGCATCAGATAGGGATTTGGACTAGACCTCCTTTCAGGTCCTATACAATCCTGAGAGCCTATGATTCAAATGTGTATTCTGCTATTCCAAGATACAAACCATATGAGTCTAAGGAGGAAACTAGAGTGATAACAAAATGTATAGGTTCTATTCAAGTGCTGCCACTTGAATCCCACAGCTAGAGAAGCTTGCTGAAGGCACTTATGTACCAGTTTAACAACAGGTACACAAGCACTTCTATTTACCACCTTAAGAAGGAAAGGGAAAAAGGGAAAAGCCACCAAACCAGGGAGAAACAGAGATGATGTTCAAAGACAAACTAAAACATTTTCGAGGTTTAAAGAAGTCTAAAAATGAAAAACCCATTCATTAAATAATAAACATTAGATGAAACTGTAACAAGCATTAGATTAAGAAAAAGTTCATAAATATTAATTAATATAATACCTTAATTAGGAATAAATTACATTATTAGAATATATTCCCATTAGAAAAATGGTAGGGGAAACCATTTGATCTCCTGGGAAAGCTTGCACAGAGTTGAGACAGAGGAAAAGAAAAAGAGGAAAGATATGGAACAATTATGCTGCATCTGTTTCTTACACATCAGCGGGGGGCACTTTTCCCTAAATCAGTTGAACAGTCAGTGATGTGAAAGATGAGGACTCGTTAGGCAGCCTACAGACAGCACCTGAAATGGTTTGTCAAACAGTCGTGCCTCTGAAAATCAACAAGGAACCAGGAGGTAATGCTTCTTTTACAGAGGAAAAGGCAAAAAGCAATCTAGAGCCTAAGACAAGCTACTGGGCTTTACACAGGCTCCTTACGCTCAGCTCCACCTAAAAATGACAATGATGCAGAATGCCAGAGTGGGAAACAAAAAATTAAGGCAGCAACAAGGAAGGGAATATTTATTGACTATTTACTACAAATACTGAACATTTATTATTACAAATATTTATAGAATGCCTACTAGGTGTCCAGTACTGTACCTCTTTTTCCTTCACAGTAATCCAGTAAAATGGTACTGGTTCTACTTTTAGAGATAATGCAACTGAAGCTAACAAAGGATAAATTGCTCAACATCCCACTGCACTCGATTCAAAGGCAGGTATGTCCAAGTCCATACCCAAACCTCTTGAACATAACAAGGCTCTTATCTAGAATGTACAAAACATTAAGGCTAGTGCTCATTAATGAATTAATGAGCTAATTGTAGATTCAGTTTATGCTTATCACAAGTCAGGAAGCCTGGAGGATCCACTGTTCAACCAGGAATGAAGGGAGGAAAACAAGTCTTTGTGTCTTCCTTTCTCTACAATAGGAACCTTGCGGATGCAGCGGTCCAGATATTCTTGGGTAAGTCCTCCAAATGCTTCTCAAGTGTCTCTGCTTACAAGAACACTGAAGATGTCCTCCTAGGCCAGGAGCCCAGTTTCTCAGACTGTGTGGATTGCTTGCTAGAGGGATTTAGGACCATCCTCATTGTCTAAAAAGGCTGAAAGTAAGTAATACCACTTGAACGCAATAACTCTGAGTCCCTTTCGACCCTGATTTTATAATTCGGCATCCGGTTAGGAAAAGGGCTTTTACCTAACAAATATTTAATGAGCCCCTACTATGTGCCGAGTGTTAGATTTCATTCCATTCATCCACTTGAACTCTGTCTCAGAGAAATCCATAGAATCCTTCAGGCCATCTTACTCAATCCCCACATAGAGAAGAAGCCAACACAAGCCAACAAATATTTCCTCCAGTCAAGATAACATGGAAGATACCAAGAAGTGCAAAACTTGGCCCCTGCCTCAGGAGGTTTAAGATGCTGCAGCATGCCAGTGCAGGACCCTTGCATATTCGTAAAAGAAGCCAGATCAGCTCGCTTTCTGCCTCCCTGGGGTTTCAGGACAACAAAGAGCAAAGATTAGTCTGGTTCATGGACTCTTCAGAATTCTTACTGGCTTCAGTATCCTCTTCGGCATGACAGCATGTCATGCCAGGCCTCCTGCTGGGTTGCAAGAAGTAGCTGTAACTAAGGTTTACAGAAGTTAAAATGCTCTCTCTACCATTCTCACTCAGCATCGTAACAGTCAAGCAGGACTAGCATAGGGTACATTTTCAATAGAAACAGAAGAACACTGAGAGCCCTTAGCTCTCAATGCAGAAATGTCTATCCTCAGTAGTTACCATCGAGTGACCTTAGCTTCTTTTGAATGGCATCTTTACAGGATCCCAGAAAATTTCCAAGCCAAATTAGTCACAAATTAGTATGTATATATATTAGTATATATATGTTTAGAACAGTGCCCAGCCCATTGTAAAAACTACGTCCTCATCATTATTATTACCATTATCTTTCTTCTCAATTCCATCATCACTCATCACATGTCATATGAGGGTCTCCTGGCTTGGTTCCCCTCTTGAGCCCAGATCCTTGCCCAAAATCTCAGCCCATGTGACTAGGTCCTAGACATGACAGAGCTCTTGCCAGGTCCCTTTCCCAGTAAGGTTCAACTTGTCCTCTTTATTCCCAGCCCTGGGAACCACACACACAGCACACTCTGATGTCAAGAATCACCCGGGATTAGACCTCCTCAGCTTCTCAGCTCTCTAGTTTTGACTTGTGTAGCTAAGACAAACCCAGGACCATGAGCCACCCACTGGCACCCAGAGCCATGTATGTGATGATAACAGGTCTCAGGGCTCTGACAAAGCTGAGAAGGATTTTTTTTTTTTTTTGAAGCTCATATATACAGCCAGAGAAAAAGTCTGAGTCATATCAATGAGGAAACTCCAGAGGAGCAATGTTAGATCTCTGCTATAAGGTTACACTGAAGCAAAAACCAGGCACAAAACCAAGAGGTCAGAAACCCAAGATATTTGGAACAGGTCAGGAAGCAAGGTGCAAAATGGCCTAAAGCAAGAAGTTGAGGGCAAAGACTGTGAATGCCATCTCCATGAGGACAGAGATTTTGTTTCTTTTGTTCCCTTATATAACCCTGCACCTGGAAGTTCCTCCAATGGCCACTGAATGAATAAATGCATGAATCATAGGGTGTAGAATTCCTCTTTTATATGGTGCTGGCTTGTGGCATGGAAAGACTGGGAAGAGCACAGGCTTTGAAATGCAAAGGATTTGAAGAACTAGACAGTAATCCCCCAGGATCAACCCTAAATACCCCTCCAGCCTGTATACTGAACTGTTAGCTTGCTACTCTGGCCTCCATGGCTTGGAGTCCCTCCTCTGTTGTCTGAGCCCCTGTACTTCCCATTATCAATGAACTTATTATAATGCAGTATAATCTTCCACTTCTTTATCTTCCTTACTGAATGTGACAGAGTACCTGGCCCACAATCAAAAACTGAGGAATGTTGCTAAGTGACTCTGCCCTGAGGGTTCTCAACATGGAAGTGAATGGGCAGAGAAAGAATAAAACAGTTTAATGGCGTGGGCCTTATTTTTTCTGGAAATCAGGGCAATAACATGGGCTTCTGCATTCACCTGAAGGCAATAAGGTAAACTGAGAACCAACATGAAAATAACCAAGAGGGTTTGACTATCTCTAGACTGACCAAGATGGCAAAGGGACTTAAAATTATGTTATTTTTAAACTTTTTAATAATAATAATAATGGCCAACATGAAGAGAGGAGGTAGAGGTATTAGTTGATGAGTGTGGGACTCGAATCAGCAGAGCAGTGTGTCCTCCACAAGAGCTGATGTGACTCTCAGTTACAAAGGTACACATGTACCCAGAACAAAAGAAAAACAGCCTTGCTCGTCTCTACACTAGTCAGGCCACACCTTGAGTGATGGCTACTCTCAGCTCTGAACCCCACATGCTAAGAAGAGGATGGAAAACTCAGATGTGCTTAGTTGAAAGCACCCATAAGATAAGCAAACTCAAACTCATGGCATAAGAAGACTTATCAAAGAAACCATTTGGCCTGGAGATGACTTAAAGTGATGTAAAAACTGCGATTGATATCGAAAGGGCTATTAGACTAGAAACTGAGGCTCAAGGAGGTTAAATTTCTTGATCAAAATCACACAGTGACTTATTAATAGAGCTGGGATTCAAATTCAAGTCTTATCATTCTAAATCCCAAAACCATTATGCCTGAAATAGACAGGGCTTGATGTCTTAGAACAAACCCTCTGGGTCTCTAGTCCTCATCAACACAAAGGCTAAGCTACATCAGCCACTGGTGCTCTGAAGATTTCAGCATTGTGCACACATTAAATGAAGGAAAAGAAATCTGAATGAATGCCCTTAGCAACTTGTGGAAACCTTCTCTCTGAGTCAGGGAACTGACATCTAGATGTAGTCACATACCTTCACCATCTGAGACTGAAATGTGCAATAACAGAGCTTGGATTATACTTGTATTTATCAAAGTCTAATCAGGGTGATTGCTGGAACCCCTGTATTTATTTGATGAATATTTTTGAGTATCCACTCAAACCAAGCTTGCTCGGTACACAGTGGTTAAAATAACAATAAAAAATAATAAAACAATCTAGTAGAAGGAACAAGCATTAACCAATAAACCACAAATAAATTATATATAATTACTGACTGTGATAAATATAATGAAGGCAAGTAACCGGATTTTATAGGTGAAAATAACAGGGTGGGGTTTATTAAACAGTACAAGCACTAAATAACCCCCAATGTTGTTCTCTCTGGGAAAACCTGTGTTTTAGAAAAAGGTTTGCCTTAAGGCCAAAATTGAGGATTTATATGCTCAGGCACACCTCTAGAGAACCCTCTGCAGCTTCGATGAAGGCCATCACAGGTGAAACAGAGAGAATGATGAACATCTCCATAGAGAAGAGGCGCTACCTGATATGTGTTAACACCTGGGAGTAAGAATACAAGAGGAACCTTCTTAAGCTCAAGAAAGGTAAAAAGACAACCACATGGGAGAAGGTATTTGCAAAGAATACCTCCAATAAGGGGCTAATATCCCAAATATATAAAGAACTCATACAGCTCAACATCAAAAAACAAAACAAAACAAAAAAAACAATCCAATTTAAAAATGGGCAAAGGACCCGAATAAGTCCTTTTCCCAAGAGGACATACAAATGGCCAACAGATATATGACAAGATGCTCAACTTCACTAGTTATAAGGGAAATGCAAATAAAAACCACAATGAGATACTACCTCGAAATCTGTAAGAATGGCTATTATAAACAAAACAAGAAATAACAAGTATTAGAGATGTGCAGAAAAGAAGAACCCTCATACACTGGTGGTGGGAATGTAAACTGGTATAGCCTCTATGGAAGATAGTACAGAAGTTTCTCAAAATATTTAGAGCTACCATATGACCCGGCAATCCTTCCTCTAGGTAGCAACCTGAAAATTTTGAAAGCATTTATTCTTAAAGATGTATGTACCCCTATGTTCACTGCAGCATTATTCATTATTCCCAGTACCTAAGACATGGAAACAACCTAAATGTCCTTCAATGGATGACTGGATAAAGAAGATGTGGTACATATATGCAGTGGAATATTACTCGGCCATAAGAAATATTGCCATTTGTGACAATATGGATGGATCTTGAGAGTATCATGCTAAGAGAAATAAGTCAGATAGAAAAAAACAAGAATTATGTGATTTCATTCATACGCGGGATATAAAACAGAAAAGGAAGGAAGGAAGGAAGGAAGGAAGGAAGGAAGGAAGGAAGGAAGGAAGGAAGGAAGGAAGGAAGGAAGGAAGGAACTCATAGACAGACAACAGTATAGTGTTTATCAGAGGAGTAGGGAGGCAGAGGGGGGATGAAGAGGGCAAAGAGGGTCAAATATATGATGACACAGGAAGACCAGGCTGCATTTGTGATCACGCCATGCAGTACACAGATGTATTATAGAATTGTATTCTTGAAACTTATATAATGTTATTAACCAATATCATCCCAATAAATTTAATTTAAAAAAAAAAAAGAATTAGAAATAGGGGTTGATCCCAGTGGCTTGAAACTGCTCCACTTATATCAATAAACAGACAAATATTCCACTAAAATTAAAAAGAAAAAAAGAAAGAAAGAAAATGAAAGAAAAAAGGAAGCAGGAAGCAGGCAGGCAGGATACACACACGAGCAGTAAGTAACCTTTAACACACAACAGTACCTGCTAGTCAAAGTAGTAGTAGAAATGACACGTGTCCACAGTTCTACTGTTGCATGGATTTCAGAGAAGCTTTAATCAAAATATCCCAGCACTAGAAATAACCAAAGTCGTTCATCAACAGGTGAATAAAAAAAAGTTGTGGCATATTTGTGAAACAATAGTAGTCAACAGTAAAAAGGAAGGCACTACTGATATACACAATGATACTGGTGAATCTCACAGACATTATACAAAATGAAAGAAACGAGACACAAAAGAACACATATTGTATGATTCCATTTACATCAAATACTAGCCAGACGAAACTAATCTGTAGTGATATAAATCAATCGGCATTTGCCTAGTGTGGGAAGTGGGGAGGGGAGGCAGGAGGAAGAGATTGACCGAAAAAAGAAAGACATTAAGAGAACTGGCTGTGGAGATAAAAGTGTGCTGTGCTGTATCTTCACTGGGGTGCTAGTTACACGGGTCAGGAACCTGTTCTACTAGCACGCATAAATTTCTTGGTATGCATATTACAACTCGGTGAAGTTGATTTTCTAAAATGTCCTCATTCTTTCGATTTTGTACAATGTTCTTTCAGAAATTAAAATAAGTTCCTTAGAGGAAAGGAGGTCAACATGATTATAGTGGCATATCTGAAATCGCTCTATCGTCTTGGCATTTAATTAATGGAAGGTGAATGCCACTCCTCACCAGTGTCCATTCTGCTGCCCAAGACTTGAGGACATCCCCTTCTTCCCTGATGGATGGCAGTCAGCCCTAGTGCTCATGGTGGCCATTTCTTTCAGGACGCCTGCCAACCTCTTATTCACGTAAACCCACACTTCCATGCCAGAACGCCCCAAGTGGTCACTGAGACTAGAAACCCTGTGGGAAAATAACATTATAAGGCCAAGGCCTCTAACCTATGAATGCCACTGGTTTGTTTACACAGTAAATGTTGTCGAGGATGTTATTCACGAGTTCTTCCTGTCCCTGGTACAAAGAAACACAAGAAAAATTCTTCTCTGGTCAGAGTTCCAGGATTGACTGGTCTACATTGTTTTTTATTTATGGATTGATTCCTTTTTTGAAATAGCTACTCATAAGTTAAACATGTGCCCTACCTCTAGCAAGTGTGCAAAAGTTCAAGGCATACATTCTATTATTAACCTCATCCAGGTATCGAACTTACTTCCCTGTCATTATTTTCCTTTTACCCTAATTTCCTCCAGTACTTTTCATATAGAGACTTTATTTTTTTAGAGCAGTTTTAGGTTCACAACAAAATTGAGCAGAAAGTAGAGGATTCTCATATACCTCTCTCTCCCTCTTCCCCATTATCAACATCACTCACCAGACTGGTGTATTCTTTATAATCTATTAACATACATCATGACACGTTACTATCACTCAAAATCCAGTTTATATTAGGGTTCGCTCTTGGTGTTGTATGTTCTATGGCTTTGGATACATGTATAATGACATATATTCACCATTATAGTATCATCTAGAATAGTTTCACTGACCTAAATATTACCTGTGTGCCACCTGTTCATCCCTCCAACCCCTAGTCCCTGCCAAGCACTGATCCTTTTACTGTCTCCATAATTTTACCTTTTCCAGAATGTTACATGGTTGTGGCCAAAGAGTATTTAGCCTTTTCAGATTGGTTTCTTTCGCCCAGTAATATGTACGTAAAGCCCTTTCATGGTTTGATAGCTCATCATTTTTCAGCACTGAATCCTATTCTGCTATCTGCATTTATTCATTTACCCACTGTGAATATCTAGGACATCTCAGTTGCTTCCAAGTTTTGGCAATCATTAATAAAGCTACTATAAACATCTGCGTGCATGGTTTTGTGTAGACGTAAAGTTCCAAGTCCTTTGGGTAAATTTCAATGACTGCAAATACTGGGTTGTAAGGTAAGAGTATGTTTAGTTTTTAAAGAAACTTTCAATGGTCTTCTAATAAGACTGAACCATTTTGCATTCTCACCAGTAACAAATGAGGGCTCCTGTTGCTCTATCTTACCCAGAATCGGGTCTTGTCAGTGGTTTGAATTTTAGCCATTCTAATAAGCGTGCAGTAGTATTTCACTGTTGTTTTAATTTGAAATTCCCTAATGGCATATAATGTTGAGCATTTTTCATCTATTTATTTGCCATCTGTCTATCTATCTTCTTTGGTAAGGTGTCTGTTAGCTCTTTTGCCCATTTTTTAGTTGGGTTCTTTGTTTCTCATTTTTGAGTTTTAAGAGCTTTTTTTCCCCATATATTTTTGGATAACAGTCTTTTATCAGATATGTCTTTCACATTTATTTTCTCTCAGTCTGTGGCTTGTATTCTCGTTCTCAATTATTTTATAAAAATAGTTTTGTAGTGTATGTTTTTAAAAGACACTGTGATGCTTTTGGGGACAAATAAGAATATTGGTCATTTTTGCACAGATTTTAAATACAAATAGAATAGTAAAGATTGTATCAAGGTCATTTCCTTTTGTTTTCTGTTCTACTTTGTTTTGGCTCATTTATTGTCAAGGCTTAAAGAAATCCCTTCCTCTCTTCAGTTTCTTCTGTGAAACAGGGAGCTGGATGAGATGATGCTTGATGTTCCTTAAAGCTCTCAAAAGGTATACACACGACGACACAGCCAGTGGAGGACAAAACCCCAGCTCATATCATAGCAACAGAGAGGCCTACACCCCACGCAATCTAAAACATGCATTTAACACACTGACGTAAGGCACGATGCCTAGTGACTCTCTCTCATCCTCACCCACATCTCTCTGAGCGGATACACACACGAAACTGGATATTATTTGATCTACTTCTGGAGACCTATCTGAGATGGAAATCTTCCTAGAGCAAACTGCCGATTGGCAGAGTGAAAGAAACACCAATACTTGGGGTTACAAATGAAAGTTGAGGAAATTGGGGAAAAAAAGGGAAGTAAAAAAGCTTTATAAACCGAAACCTGAAAAATGTAGGGAAAAAAGCGAGCAGAAGTAGCACATAAAGCCTGTGGAATCCTGGCATTTCCACGTACTCATAGCCATTAGCACCACTTCAATTGTGGTGAAGACGTCTGGAAGGCTCCAATTTTTTTCTATGATTCCCATTCCTTACCAGGTACTATTAGCTATACTTTGTTTCGTTTTTTTTTTTTTTACACATGAACAAGCTGAGGTTTAGAGAGATTAAATGAGCCACCTCAAGCTACATAAAAAGTGACAGAAAAATGTAAGGTTCCAAGTCTTCCAACTTTAGATCCTGGGCTCTTCCCCACCCCCAACCCCACACTTGGCTCTTCCCCACCCCCAACCCCACACTTGTCTTGCCCAGCTGCGACCAGTTCAATTTTATCCTTTTCCTGGGCAACTCTCTCCCTGATGGTCAGTTTTATAGGGCTTTGCAGACACATTTCAGATGACCCTAAATCAGGAGAGAATATTAATATCACAGATGTTGGGATGAAGAATTGAAAACGACCCTGACAGGTAGGAATGCAGAGCAGAAGCCCATGTGATGACATTGTACAGGCTTAATATAGAAACCTGAACAAGGTATACTCCAATATATGCTGGGTACTGCTTTGTATCACCATGTTTCATGCTGTTCCCCTGCCTAGAATGCACTTCCACTCTAGTCAGCCTAGCCAGGATCTGCTATTCATCCCGCAAAGCCTTGCCGAGTTATCATCTTCTCTCAGAAGCCTTCCCTGGGACATGAAGGCAGAATCATCAAATCTTTCTTTTGTGTCACAGCTATACCTAGAACACACTTTTAATGACACACTGACTTCACAGTACTGTATGTGTATATGTCTGTCTCCTCTGTAGAAGTCAAAAGTAGATGGTCAGAAGAATCCAGTGCACATTATAGTTATTGGTTTACATGTCTGCAAGCTCCTGCAGAGCAGAATCTGGGTCTCGTTCATGCCTATATCCCCAGCCAGCAGCAGACTGAAGTATAAACTTCTATGCCAGGTGCTGCTCTAGAGAACAAGATAAAGTTCCCATCCTTGTGGTCCTTGTGTTCTAGTAGAAGGAAGTAGATTATACATATTAAGACAAAACAAAAGAATAAGAACATTTCAGATGGGCCATTAGGTGCTACAAAAATAGAAAACAGGGTTATTAGAATAAGACTGGCTAAAGATGACCCTAGCCAGGTCAAGAAAGGTCTCTAAAAGAGGTGACCTTTGTGCTTAGGCTTGAGTTTTGTGCTAAGGGCCGGCCACAGAGGATCTGAGAAAAACCATTCCAGTCAGAAGGGCAACCACATTTAATGAATCACTGAGGCACAAGGAAGCATAGCGCATTCAAGGGACAGATTCAAACTGTTCAGTTTAGAATTATACTCTATCTTCTACAGGGCAGGGTGGAGGAATAGAAAAGTATGTGATTAATATTTCTTGAATGCCTTCCAGATCCCTGAAACTCTACATACATGATCTCATCTAATCCTCGGAACCACAGAGTAGGTTATCCCCACTCTATAGGTAAGGAGACTGAGGCCCCGTGAGGAGGTGTGGTCAAGGCCAGATCTGGCGGACCCCCGTCCTGGCTCTTCCCATTGCATCCCCCAGCCACTTTCCACCATCTGCCTCCTGATGCAGAAGAAATAAAAGGAGAACACGTTCTAATGCCAGGGGGAAAGCCATAAGTACCACAGAGGTGTATAGACCAAAAGCTGTTGGTATTTCAGGACATGAACGAGCTGACCATCCTGGCTGCTTCTACCCGTCTACACTGCTGCAGCACACCGCAGGCACTCGGCATAGTCCTTCAAATACATTTTCTGAGTGTTATGGTAGGAATCCAGTTTAAAAAGAAAACTGACTGTGAAAGCTGAGCTGTAGATAATTCCCTAAGCTCTTTCCCCCTAATTATGGTGCACACAGACAGCCAGAGAAACAAAGACTTGGGCCCTCTGTTGATTCACCGCGGCCTCATCTGAAGTCTAGGTATTTATTTTAATTCAGGACTTGGTTCCTTTTAAAGGAAAATCAAAGAGTCCCTGAAGAGATTCTCCTGCTAAGATTTCAATCTCTATTTCCTCCGAAATGGATGTCAAAGGCAGAAACCCCAGGATCCTTGTGACAGTCCACTTTGGGTTTCTAATTTTGACAAGGAAACCATAATCTGGTGGTCTAACCCCTGACGAAGAACGCAAGAAGGAATGAAAATCAAATCGAGGAATCGATCAAAAAGAAAGAGGTCTGGGCAAAATGACATTCTAGCATTCGTGGAAATAAAATCTCCTGAGGCTCTAAGCTAATAGGAGCAGCTGGTGAAGACCACCAAAGACAAGAGAGTGAGAAAGGGCTTCCAGTGAGAGAAAGCAGTGTGGATTCTCGGGGACAATGGAGCAGAAATTAGCATTCCAATGAGCCAGAACAAAGGAACCCTGGCCAAGCCAGGGAGGGAGGCCCCTTTCCTCCAGCCCTTCTTAAAGTCCATTTGTATCTCTCCTCTGCCTCCCCGCAAAATAGGTTGGCTTCCTATATACTATCTTCTTACATATTTTTTTTTTTTAACAGAAGTGTGTGCTTTCCTTCATTTAGCTAAAAATAACTCGCCCCTCTGCCTGGTATTTGGGCAGAATATGGCCCTGACATCTAAACACACACTTGTTGTCAGAACTTTGCCATCTCCTTTTCCCTTTCTTTTAATAAAAGTTTGGATTCCACTGAGCGTTCTTCCACTCTTAAGCTCCCAACATTTCAAACAGCACAAAAGATATGACAAGATGAAAGGAAGTGTCCACAAATAGACAGCTAGACAACTAGTTAGCAGCTGTCTGCTTTTCTTCAGGGTTTTTTTTATTTTTTTATTTTTTTTTATTTTTTCTGCAGGGGGGAAAAAGTTTATTTTTCATTCCTGAAGGAGGCTGACTACAGACTGTCTCTCTCCTGTGCATGTCCGCATGTTCTCTCTCTCTCTCTCTCTCTCTCTCTCTCTCTCTCTCTCTCTCTCTCTCTCTCTCTCTCTCTCTCTCTCATTGGCCATTTTCCAAACCTGTTTAGTGTTCGAAAGAGAAAAACGCTTACCATGCCTTGTGTAACCCTGACCTTTAGAACTCATTGTCCTTCTGGGGCAACGTGTGGAGAGCTGCAGCGTTTAAGTGGAATTGCTCATTCTCCATCTTTTATAGTCCAGTGTTTGCAATTTAATGAGGTTTTGGTGTTCCATCAAATAAGGGCATTTCTTTAACAAAAAGAACCCAAAGCACAGGTTTTGATTTAAAAACCTGCCCTGGCTTGCTTAAATCTATTTCAGATCCGGATCAACTGAGGTTTAATTTGAACTTATTCCTCTTCTCCCCTGACAGGCCTGGCAAGGGCATTATTCTTTAATTCTTAATTTTAATTGCCAGTTGTTCCTTTCTTTTCTCTCTCCTCATTGCCTAAGCAGACCTTAAGCTCATGAGATGAAGGTCGGTAGCATGAAGACAGAAGTTTGCAAGGCAGTGAGAACACCTCCTCGGTGCTAATCCACATCCTCTCTCAGATCTCTAGTTGATATTCCGGGAGGGGTAGAGAAGCAAGGAAAGATTCTCTGAATAAGTTCTTCACGGCTGCAAATGTGCTCTGCTCATGTCCTGCTCTGAAACACTGCACCATCATTCTTTCCGGCCTGTGAAACGGCACCACAGGGCTCTCCAGTCTACCCGGCCAAACCAGATTCACCCTGCACCCTGCCTTCTCATGAGAAGCAATATCCTCTATTTGTCCAGGAACAGGATGTTGGGCTAGAGTTTCCCTCTTTCACCCATCATGACATCAAATCCATCTCCTAACCATCTCTCTGCTAACCATCTCTGGAATGCATCCCTGCCCTCTCCCCAGCCTCTGATGGTGCCCAGGGTTAAGCCTTCATCCTCTAACTGATGTTACAGCCTGAAGTCTCATTTCCCTCTAATTCATCCTCCATGCTGCAGCAGGAAAGATTTTTCAGCTCCCAGTCCTGAGCTAGTCTATGTTTCAGGGCCCCTCACAATCTCACCTCTGTCTGTCTTCAAGGCCTCTTCTCTGGTCACTCATGCCCTAAGCTCAACACCAAGAGCACTGATCTATTAATGCTCAGGTTTCCATGACTTTCTTCAAACTGACCCCTCTGCTGCGATGCCACTCCTGACTCCAGCCTGACCAACATTTCACTCCATGAAAACCTTCCCTAACCCTGGTTTTGGTGATGGTCCCACCTCTGTTGTCCCACAGCACTGCACGATCACGTGACGGTCAGACACTTACTGACAGGATTCCTCAGTCTTCTGCATTCTAGACCAAATGGGGAAAAAACCACATCTCTCTCTCACCACAGCCAAGCCCAGGACTATGCATCAATAAATAAAAATTGATGGGTGGATTAATTAATTAATTAATTAAATACCTAAAAACAGGTCAGAGGTTTCTGCAGTCATGTCAATCATGTTAGGGGAAAAAAAAGGCCAAAAAGTCCTTTACCTGAAAGATCACCTAGGGCAGCTTGTCTGCCTAGGGCTCACTCTCCATAGGATGCTGAATAATGTGTAAGGTGTTATGCGTGAGGACACATCCTGTCCCCACCCCCCAGGCACCTCCTGGGTGGATATTCCCCAGTGACAGGGTTAGACCTTCCATATCATGGAGAGGCAGCCTGGGGTAGCAGAACCAGACTGGACTAGAGTTCAAAGGCCTGGATCCTCTGCCATTCACTCACCTTGCAACTTTGTGGAAGTCACGTAACCTCTCTGAGACTTGAACTGTTAAAGATGAAAATATCACCCATCCTTCCTGTTTCACAGTCTGTTAAGAGGATAACATAAACATCACTTTGAAAACCAATGATGATAAGAGCTATCATCCTTATTTTACTTTTTCAAGGGTTTATACTCTGGGCAGCTTAACAAATATGCCAAATTGTTTAAAAGTCTGCCCCTTAAAGATGTTCTCCCACTAAAATTTTGAACATATATTTAAAGACAAGTAGTATATAAGATATACTTGTGTGGGATAAAATAATATTTCGAAGTAGTAATCAGTGTGTTTTTCCTTCGTGATTGCTCTTATGAAATTTCTTCACTGTTCTTCCAAGGATATCCACCTCTGCATACGTCCAGACATATAGATATGAGTCGCTTAATGGCTGCAGGTGAAGAGGACACTGAGGAACCAGAAAACCAAGAGGGCACATTCTTAAATATTGAGTTTAAATGCCACTTGATCCAGGTGTAAGACAGAAAGATTTAGAGCATACTTTTATAGCAAGTTGTTGTTGCCACTAGAGTAGAATAAAGACTCAACAGGCTGAGAGAGAAGAGGAGGGATCGCATGGACGGAAACAGTGGGATGGAGAGACTGCAGGCACGTCCCCAAGCAGGCACCATCCATCACCATGGTCAGCCTGGGAGCCGCATGAAACCTGGTTCCCTCGTTGTTCTCTGTTGATGACTACCAAAAGCAACCAGCACATAAGTAAGGAGTTGCCCAGGAGAAGAGATAGTCATCTCATCTGTCCCAAGAGTTTGCCCAGCCCCTCGTCCGATCCACTTCATGTCAAAAATGGTCCAGGGCACTTGTAGGGACCTGCACATACACACACATACATATCTGCACACACATACACATGAACGCACACATGCACACACATGCATATATACATGTATGCATGCATGCACACACCTGCACTGACTAGAAAATAGTGCCCTGGACAGATGAGGGTGGGGAGATTATCCCTGCACTTTTTTTTTTTTTTTTTTTAGGAATAACAACATTTACTCAGAAATGGATGAGTAACACAGTTTCCTCCACCCCTTAATGACTCTTCCTCTCCTTTTGAACAAAAGATACACAGACAGGGAATCCTGGGGAGTGGGAGGTGAAAAGGGACACAAGGACCGGCCTACCTCCTTCTCATCCCCGTTTCCCACAATGACATCCTATATAGCAAGGGAGGCAAACCGGCTCCACCCCACAACGTACCATACAACTATCCAGAGGACAGGGTTCAGACAGCTGCAACTGGGTTTGGTAAAACTGGGGTCACCAGAGTAGCTTGGCACAGAATGGGAGGGGGAAGGACAGGGTAAAACCATTCAGGTGGGATACTTACCATCCCTTCTTAAAGCAGAGTCCAAGTAGTGATCTGACTGTGCCCAAGACCTGAAAAACCAGGACCTACTACCTTGGATGCTCTCTTGGACCAAGAAGAGGAAAGTGTCCACAGTGAAACCAGATGGACCCAGCATAAGATCTTTCACAACTCAGCACTGAGACACACACAATGCCATCCCTCTCTCTTACATACATGTATAATATACCTCTTAGATTTTACATAAAAATTCAAAAACTAAACTGATAAATCAAAGACAATTTTTAGGAAAAAAACAACTTGGCCTCTTAACAAGTTAAATAGAATATTTACTCTGAAAAATTGACTTAGAATAATATCAAGGTCTTAATGAAAATGCTTATTGTAATAAAAATTTTCTCTGAGTGCATTGTCCCTATTTAACAAAAGTGTTTGGTACATTTTGCTTATATCAAGGAGCTTTCATGGAGTCAGATGATCCTAGGTACAGAATGATTAAACACTGATGCCCACAAAGTTGGTGAGGGAGAGAGATTGGTTGGATCGTGTTATGCAGAAAGTGTCTGAGCATCCATGTTTCTGCCCGACAAGGGGCCTGCTTTTTATTCATACTCTGTTCTTTCTGGCAAGAAGCAAACCAAATTAAACCCCCTTCACCCCTCTCCAGTGAGGGCTGAGGACAATGATGGCTGTCCAAAGCCTGGAGTGTGAAGACGAGAAAAAGACAGACAGGACAGAATCCTGCAAATAAATGAACAACCTAAAACCTAGATGAGTAGACAGAATGCAGCAGGCTCAGAGCCATGCATATTGGAGAATGTAAATGTCACTCATGCACTCACTCATTCACTTGATCATTAATATCTAAACACCTTGTCCTCCAGAGTCCTCCAGGCGTACTGTACTGTGGGAACAGAAGTCAACACCATCAAGAGAGCTACTCTCCTCATGGAGAATCCTACCGACTATGAGGGAAAAAACTACCAAGGCAATTACAATACAGTAGAATAAATGCT
Organism: Rousettus aegyptiacus; assembly: GCF_014176215.1. Classification (NCBI taxonomy): domain Eukaryota; kingdom Metazoa; phylum Chordata; class Mammalia; order Chiroptera; family Pteropodidae; genus Rousettus; species Rousettus aegyptiacus. The sequence goes on from NW_023416306.1 coordinate 22,503,344, forward strand.
ATGACAGAGAAAGAAAGCTGCCCTGTAGTGCCATTATGCGAGCATCCCGAAGAGGAACTGGACACATTTGAGGGTTGAGAGTAGCAGCTGAGGAAGGTTATGCAGAAGTGGCTTTTAAGCTGAGGCCCAGAGGATGAGAAAGAGTTTTCTAGGTAAACAATGTAATGTATGAATCAGGCAGTTGTAACAATCAGAGTTCTCACACAAGAGGACAAAGAGAAAAAGCAAATCCACAAATATATTATGTCAGGCCCATCGAGTTGTATGAGTTTGTTATTGTAGTTCATTATTGGCCAACAATGAAGGTTTCACACTAAAATTCAGATTCCTTATTTCTCTCATAATTCCCTCCTGGTACTGATTGGCTGGAATTGAGTAGTGATTGCCCCTTGAAACAGGGCCTGATTCGCCCCAGTCCCCACCGTTCCTTCTTGTGCCCCTAACAGTAAAGTCTAGTTCAGTTGCCATTTATCATCAAGTTTGTGATGTTGTCTTTCTAATAATGGAAGTTTTTGTTTTGCTTTGTTTTGTTTTGTTTGAAGGCAAAATGATTCTCACATCCATGTTTTTAACAAAAGTAGAAAAGGTAGGGTAGATCAAGGAAGCCATGTTTCAGTCAAACCTTTGCCCTCGTTGGTAAGGTCAGCCCAGTGTGCCTTTGAGTGTTGAGGATCTGGTCTACACCAGCAACAGGGTAGAAACTATGTCTTTATCACTTGTGTGGATTCAGTATCAGGCACAGTGCCTGGCATTTAGTAGAGAAGAAATAAATGTTTGTTTGAACGTTTGAAAAAGATGTAAAATGACTACGATGTAAGAAAAAACACATCTTATAAGGAAATATCATTCAATCATAAAAAAAAAAAGAAGGAAATCCTGCCATTTGTGACAACATGAGCAGACCTTGATGGACCTAGAGGGAATTATGCTAAGTGAAATAAATCAGACAGAGAAAGACAAATACTGTATGATTTCACTTTTATGCGGAATCTCAAAAAAAAAAAAAACTCAGAAAAAAAGAGAACAGATTTGTGGTTAATCAAAAAGGTGTGAAGGTGGGGGAGAGAAAATTGGATGAAGCTGGTCAAAAAGTATAAACTTCTAGTTATAATATAAATAAGTGAAATAAGTACCAGGGATATAATACACAATATAATGACTATAGTTCATATGGCTGTTTCATATACATGACAAGTTGTTAAGAGAAAAATCCGAAGAGTTTTCATCACGGGAAGAGAAGTTTCTTTTCCTTTTCTGCCTTTTTGTTCTATCTATATGAGATGATGAATGTTAACTAAACACTGTGGTAATCATTTCATGGTTTGCGTGTGTCAAATCATTATGTTGTATACCTCACACTTATATAGTCTAGTCAGTTATAGTCACACTTATATGTCAATTATATCTCAGTACAACTGGGGGAGAAAGAGTACTTCTCATTCAGAGAATGAGGGGAAAATAGGATGAATGTAAAGGAGTAAGGAGGAGCCTGACATAAGGGTAGAGAGGAGGGCAGAAGCCATATCAGGAAGGTCTGGCCAGATTTCCTACAGTTTAGGCTTTTTCCTAGGGGCAATGGAGCCTTTTGAAGAGTTTTAAGCAGGGGAGTGGTCTAGACTAGATTTAGGTTTAGAAAGAGCTCTCAGCAGCAGCATAGAAGATGGGTTGGAGAACCTCTTAGAGTGTGGTCTAAGGAGGCATCTCTGTGGTCAAGGTGATCAACAATGGAGGGCTGAATGGCCAGTGGCAGCGGGATGATAGGTGAAGAGTTTTTAGGTGACCGAATCACCACCTTGCGGTGATAGTTCGAGAGTCGAGTGAGGAGGGAGGTCCTGGGGGTGGAATCATCCAGCTCTGGAAAGACCAGGGCTCTCACAGGACGCCTGAGGAGTCCATTCCCTGGTCCCCTTTCGATTTCAATCCCTTGCCTTTCTGAACTATTTCAGTAGTATTTGCCAGATAAAATACGGGACTTCCAGTTAAACCTGAATTTCAGATAAACAACAGATTTTTTTAAAAATCGAAGTATGCCCCGTAAAACATTTGGACATCCTGGTTTTCTATTTGCCAAATCTGGCCACCCTAGTTACGGCCCACTCCTTCATCCGGAGCTTCCCACCGTTTCACCCCAGGGCCCAGAAGCAGGGATCCGAGAAGGCGTCATCTCTGATCTGCAAGCACTCTCCTAGAGAACCCCTCTCGCCAAATACATGGAGTTGTTTTTCTGCGGTATATTCCCGCGGCTCATCAAGTCTTGGTGTAAAGAAACGACTGATGTACTCCACCAGAGCAGTTCCTGAAGGAACCAAGGGATTAGCCATAAGGCAGAGGCAATGAATCAAACTCAGAGACACAAATGAGGACCAGAGAAAGAAGATATGTGAGGAGAGGAAAGACGGCAGAGGAACAAAGAAAACCACCTCTATTCTGGGTCAGGCAGAAGACTCTGAGGTCCTCAGGGAGTCTTAACATGCACACGTGTTGGTGATGAAATTAATGGCTATTTTATTCCTTAATCTTCGTACTTTTCCCTATTTCCAAAAGTGCCCCCATTGACTATGTGCTACTTATACAATCATATTTTTAGAAATCAGAAATGTTATTTTGAAAAGGAAAAGTAGGTAAGCTATTTGAAATTTTTCCTGCAAAACTTTTAGGATTTATGTTTAGACCTTTGATAGCATTTAGCACCATTTAACTTTACAGGGCAGATGAGTTTGTCGCAAAATTGGTGGAGGAAATGATGCTGTCAGATGGCTCTGTCTACACAGTCATAAACCCCAAGCACTTGCATTTAGGGGTGGCACTTACTAATGAAGAAGCTACTCATATGAAAATGTCTAAAACCTTAGAAAAACCCTACCAACGTGCCAGATCTTTTCAGTAGAATCCTTCACAATCTGATGCCACCATGCACCCCAAAGTGCCTACCCAGAAAAGGAAAGATAAAATGATGTTTTCTTTGTTACAATGTCAATTTGTTTTTCGTTTTTTGTTTTTTGTTTTTTTAACTTACACATGAATTCCAATGGGTACAAGCTATTCTCTCTGGTGGGGGGGGGGGAGGATGGGAAGTAGGGAGGTAATCATGACAAATTATCCTTCTTCCAAGTTATCATCATCTTGCTCTGTCTCTGTTAAATTGTTCTTCAAACACAGCAGTCGGCAGCCCTGCTTACCCTCCCCCTCACATGCTATTTATACCTTTTGGATCAAACCGGCACTTCTGCATATCTCAGCCTTTCCAGGGCCGCCATGGTGAGCTGCGCTGCTCTCAGTCTTTCCCATCAGAGTCGCTTGTGGTCACGTCCCTGACTATCTTTAAGAACAATGCGTCCCACAATCACTTCAATCTAAGTCTGTCGATAATTATGACAGAGGGGGATAGGCTAAGTTTCACTCAGGAAGGAACGGTTCGTTTTTCAAGCCTACGTGTTGCTTCCACGTTATCTGTAAGCAGTAACTGCAACCTTGATCTGCAACTTTGCAAAGAAGTGGATGTGAGCTTCCTTTTTTTTTTTTTTTTAATGCCCTCAGGAAACTAATCACTATTTCTCCTAAGAAAAGACTGTGCTTTTTCTCCTTAAGCAATTTTCTTTCTTTCACAGCTGTGTGTTAGGTCTCAGCTTCTTTAATTCCAGTGGGTACTCATAGAAAAGAATATCCAAGGTGATGGAGAAGGAGTAAAAGAATGGAAGAAAAGGAAAAAGTGTTACAAAGAAGGGAGAGAGGAGATGGATGGAAAGTATGAAGTGAAAGAGATGATGTTTTGTCTTGGAACAATCAGCTTAGCGGGACATTGCAGCTGTTTCTTTCCAACTATTTTTTTCTGGATGGAAAGTAAGTTAGAGCGGCTGCAGAATTTTTTACGGTTCCTCATGATGGTTTACAAGCTTCCCTTACCACTGTCTCACTTCTCCCACCGAGTTCCCTCCCACCCCATTCCCGTTTCTTTCTTTTAGTCAGCGTCCTAGGAGTTTATATCTAAAGTGTTTAAAATTACTAGATATGGTTATAGTCAAAACAAATTATTGATGCTACAAAATCATGGGGTTTAAAAACAACAACAAAAAAACGATACTTTTATAAAATTTAAAGTGAGTATAGGGAAAAGGGTAGAGGAGAGTAAGAAATTTTTTAAGAACTGTAAATCATAAAAAAAAAAAAAAAAGAACACTAAGTCTACTTTTTCCAACCCACCAGGAGTCCACAAAATTCAAGGAAACTTATGTTATTTACAGGAAACTTGTTGGATTCTAGACAAAAAGTTAGGCTATGTTTCACGCATCTTCCCACTTGGGTTTAGGAAAATGTATATAGGAAGAAGCTTCATGCTGGCCAGTGTTTCCCTGAACTCTCAGACGAGAAACGCAGTGAGTAGCCAGCTTGGACCTCCATGACCTCGAAGGAAAAATCAGCTTTTCCACTTAATTCCTCCCCGATGTGGGAGAGCAAAGAGAGTACAGGATGTGTAATCAGGGGACTTGGATCGAGCCTTGCCTCATTGTGGATATGGATTAAGTCTCAGTTTTCCCATCCTTAAAATCAGAATGACTCATAATCTATGAGCATTTAATGACATACGGATGAAAAAAGTACCAGGTGACTGAAAGGCTCACAGAGTGTTGGTTATCGCAACTGTCCTGGCTCAGGGGGAGAAGCAATCCCCACACCTTCCTCATTACTTTACTGTCGCATTTGCTTCCAAAATACTAGCCTGAGATTTCTGTTTCCCCTGAGTATGTTCAAACTCTTCAAAAGGGTAACGTGAAAGTTAAACGTATGATCCTTTCCTCCGTGATTAAAAGATGTCTCTAGAATGATATGCTCACATCTAAAACAAAATTTGAAGTATGTTCTACATGTTTCTTACAATGGAACCATGGTACTTTAAAAAGCAGAAAGGAAAGCAGGACAGAAACAAATTAATTTGCTCTAATAATAATAATAGCAGACTTATAAACAGCCTTCTCCGCATTAGGAAGAAGCCCTATGAAGTATGGACTATTAGCATCTCACTGCGCAAATGAGGAAACTGAGGCAGGAGGCATGTGAGTGACATATGCCCAAGGTCTCATAGCTACGAAATGGCAGTATGACTGGATTCTGAGCATATAATTAATTTGAGCATATAATCTAGAGTCAGTGATGCTATAGGGCTGACAGTGAAAGTGACAGACAAATCTTGCAGTGATTCCACTTTACCTTCAGGATAAAGTTCAAACTCTTTAGCAACAGCCGCAAGGTCTTCCAGGGTCTGGCTTTGGAGGACCCCTCCCACGTCATATCCTGCCACATCCTCGACAAACTCCAGCCACCCCCACCTCTGCAGTTCCTGTAGGTGTCATGCCTTGCTCTTCACTGTTTATATACGGTCCACCTCCACTCCCTCTGTCTGCCTGGCTGCATTTTACTCATCTGGGAAATCCTAAAGTAGTAGATGCCAATAGATGTTGTTGACTGAACAACCAGAAACAAAAGAATGCAGAAATAATAATTTTAATCATGATACAATACCCCGCCATAGTGTCTCTTTGACATTTTAAAAACATTTTCATAGGTCTTTCTTGTTTCACCTTCACAAGATATTATAGAAGTCAATGCTTTGTCTTGAAAATACATATCCGCAAAGAGTTCTCCCACCCCAAATCAACAAAATTTTGGTGTACATTTGTACAAATTCTCCACCTTAAAATGTTTTCCCTGGCTCTTCTTTCTTTCTCTTACTCATAATAAGCTTCATTTGGGTCACATTTTTACACAATTATAGGATTCTCTGATGTCTTAGAGAGTCTACATCCTCTAAGTTATGGTCCTTTGTTTTTCTTCTCCCCCATTCTTTCCAATAAAAATCCACAAACTCTCTCTGTGTAACAATAGTTAGCTTCTCTTTTTTCTTTGAGCTTCATAACTAGTCCTCTGTCTCTAAAGCCTTTCACTATGGGGCATGAAGAAACCAAGAATTTTTTTCAGAGAAGTCTGTCAGGCATAATATCCTAGTAACTACCTCTTTTGTTTCTGTTCTGTTCTTTTCTGCACCCTCTCACAGTAAACTCCTTAGTGTCTATTCGCTTATTCTTCAAACTGTGCTCTGAGGTTCAGTGGGGACTCCTGAGAACCCCAGAAGGAGCCACGGAGAGGGCAGCAGAAGGGGTGTCCCATCTCCAACCTCCAACCAAAACAACAGCATCTGGCACTTACTGGGTTTCAGCTAAACTACCATGTAAAGAAAGGATTCTGAGTCTCGGGCTTTAGTAAGTATGAAAGTCACTGCTCCACCCATTGCATGTTGTGTAGGAGATTGCTTTTGCTATTTCTTTTTAAAACACAACCCTTGCCTGCTTTTTCTTTGGGGGCTCTCAATCTTCCTTTCCTCAGCATTCTCAAAATAACATGTAACCCCTAAACTTAGGAGCTAGCCTTGACCCCATCCTCTTTCTCATCCTAAATCACCAAGAACTCCCAGTTCTATCTCTGAAACATTCCTCAAATCTGTCTCCTCTTCATTCTTCCCACCACCTCGTTTTCGTCCAGAGCTTATGATCTCTTAAGTGGACTTTTATACCTTATACTCCTTGACTTCCCCGTTCCCACCCCCGGTTCTCATGCTGTGGTGAGAATACTCTTCCTAACACATAGTAAGCCAGAGTCCTTTGTCCCTTAATCTCTAGCTGCTCAATTCCATACATGTTATCTCTCTTTTCACCCCACGTCAACCCAAAAGCAGAACTAAACTCTCTTCAGTATCATTCTAAAGATGATCAATGAGCAAGGTCAACTTACTGAAGATCTGTGGAGAAAATGCAGTTCCCACAGCAAACCACCTAAGGATTCAGATTAGACACTTGTCTCCTCCAGTGTCTCTTCTGGGCCAGGTCACCACTAGGGCTTTCTCTCCCTGAATTTTCCCCTTAGCAGTGCCTGGTGTCTCTGACTGCAGACGCACCCTTATATTTCTCCTTTCTCCTACAAGTATAGACCGTAAGCATGAGGCCCAACTGTGAGAAGAGGCAGGAAAGGACATGAGTTTGGGGTCAGGTAGTTCTGATTAGAATCCCAATTTTAAGGTCACTTGTTCTGTGACCTTAGATAAGTAACTTTATCTTCCTCTCTGTTGGGACCTCAAATTAGAAATATATAATGTAAACAAAGAGCTAGATACACAACAACCAATCTTTATCTTCCCATTGCCATCTCCAAGCCAGTCTCGCTGAACTCAGCTGGACAAGTAGATGAGTCTTATATCTATATAGCTGCCCCAAATGTTAAAGGCAGAAGGTGGTCTTTGGTGGAGAGCATCAGAATGGCAGCAGTAATAGTTGAGAAGTTCCAGAGGAAGGTGAATCTTAGAGGAAAAGGCTGAGATTTCTTGATTTGCTCTGTCCTTTCAAGGAATTCTACTTACAGTGCCAATTTGGATGTTTCTGGGTTTTATTGTTATTAGAAATGTGAAAAAAATATATATATACACATATATACACACACGTGTATGTGTGTGTGTGTGTGTGTGTGTAATTTCTATATATAAATGCTTATCTGGTCCTGTAGCTTCTTAGTGAATTTCTTTCTGTTATCCTCACCCTGGGCAACACTGATTTACAGAACCATAAAAGCATATGGAATAGCTGAAATAAGAGATGAAGAATCAAGTGCTTAGAACATGACATTGACATAAAGCTAAATCAAACACACAAATTTTAGAGAACCCAACAGAACAAGATATCATTTCATGCTAGTTATTCTCAGACATCATCCAAGACAGAGTCCAGGCAGGTGATAGTGCTCTTAAAACTGGTGCCAGGATGGTTCAAACTCTTTAACATCATCTGAGCCCTCAGTGTGCTTTAATTAGCATTACTCTTACTCGTTTGGGGCCAGTTCCCTATCTATCCCTTTCAGTGACTGCTCCAAACTCACCACTGACCTCAAGTCCCCTATGTCTTCCCTGCATCCCTCTCCCTCCGATGATCTCACAGAAAGTTATTTCACAGACTGAACAAGTAACCCAGCCTGGATTGCTTCATCTTCTGTCCTCTACACCAACAACCATCCTACACCCACAACATCCTGACCGTCTCCATCCAGTATCCAAGATGTTCCTCCTTCTGCTCCAGAAGCATTCTTCCTTATTGTTCTCTGTCTTATCCTTTCCCATCAATTGTCCCTCAATGTTTGATGGTTCAAATCCTCCCTCTCTACTGGATCCTTTCCCCACTGCAGGGAAACACGAACAAGCACCTCCTAACTTTAAGGCTCCCTCATTCCTATGTCCCTACCTAGTAGCTCCTGCCCGCTCCTTCCCTCTTTTTTCGAAGCCAATTATCTAGGAAGGGTTGTCCACTTTCAACGTACTTGGACTTTATCTTTCACTTCTCAGTTCTATCCCCTAAATGCTCTCACCAAGAATACCTGTGAGCTCCACTTTGTACTACCCAATAAACACTTTTTCATCTTCTCGTCTGTAACCCAAGACTCTCCCTGCGCCCCCTACCAGCAGCTCAGTTGTCTAGGAAATGCCTATTCATATATCAGTCATAGTTTGAGTAGCCTCTGGGAGTCTTTCCAGGCCTTCGCGGCCAAGGGTGACTCTTCCCTCTTGGAGCCTATGCAGCACTTTACACATCCTTCTATTACATTTCCTTTTACGTTGTTTCGTATTTAACTCTTTACATTTCTCTCTCCTCTCCTGACCTGCAACTCTCCTCTCCTGATCTGTACTGTGTTTTCAGTACCTGGCATGTAGGCCTCCAACAAATGTTTTTTGTTTTTGTTTTTGTTTTTTAATTTAACTGAATTCATTCGCAGCTGCTGCTAAGGAGCAAATTGAAGCAAAGTTTATTTAAGAAAACTGTGTGAACTAATTTAGAAGCAAGTCTCTTACCTAAAGATAATAAACAAGAAGAAAATGCAAGCATGAAAATATTCTCCAAACTGAAAACCAACCTCACATGTTTTGATTCAAGTTCATAGTAGTAACGCTTTTAAATGTGTCATCTGCACTGTAGTTACACACTGATATTGATGGTAAGGCAAGAGGAGTCTGCCTGAAAAGGTAAGATGGTGCAGCTGAAACAATCCCAGATCAGGAAGAAAGACATTTGGGTTCTCTCCTCTGCTTTGCTATTTACTCACTTGACCAACTCCCTTCCCAGGTCACCTAATCTGAACAGTGTAGGGGTGGGGGGTCTGAATTAGCTGATCTCTAAGGGTACGTCCTGCACTGAATGGCTAAAATTCTTTTTCTGAGGCTCAAAAATATTTCTGTGGAATATAGATGAGAGGTCACAGGTTTCAAGAAGCTGAGGAATGGCAAAATTAATGTATAGCAAGGATATTGAAGCTCCAAAGAAAGGCACCCATGGATAGAACTCAAGGAAAGGCTGTGATTCAGGTTAAAATGATCAGTGAAGATGGGAGCGCAACATGCAAGCAGCAGATTTCCAGGGTGAATCCAGTGGAGGGTAGTGAGAACAGAGTCATAGATCACAAAAGATCCTGGCCAAAACTGTGAAGGGTGATAAGAGAGCAACAGAGGAGAGCGAGGACTACAGAGAATCCACTCCATTCCACGGAACCATCAGGAAACAGACAGAGCGGTCTTCACTGGAGAGAGTTGCAAGCAAAGACTTACTGTCCGAGAGCATCCAGTTTTCAGGTAAGGTGAAGAGTTTTTATTTACTGTGCACACAACAAATATTCATGGATTTCCTGGTGAGCACAGACACTGTGCTAGGCACTGAAGATGCGGTATGAATACGACTAATGTGGTTCCAGTCATTTGAGATATTTTCTGTAATAGAACAAACTATAGTCAAAATGATGCTAAGTGTGCTTTGCGTACAGCAGGAACATAGCTTCAGCAGAGTAAAGCAGTCAAGGCTTATTCCTCTGGTGCCAATTTTCTATATCCTGGAAAGATAAAGGGAGTTTAACTTTGTGCCTCAGGTTGATGACTAAAAGGGGCATGAGCTAGCTGCAAAGTTCCAAGGAAATTTGCTTCTTTTTAGGGATTTTACAAACTTGCCTCCATACCATGATAACTTGGCTGAACATCCTTTTACAAGTGGACTTCCCCTCCAAGGCTTTTCTCATGTTTGAGAAGATCTGGCTCCATGTCCCATCCCCTACCCTTTATTGCCTCATTTCACCCGGAGATCTCTTTGCCTACTAAATCGACCTTCAGTATCCAACATTTTGTTCTCTCTTCCTAGGGCCAGTGGACCAGAGCTTCAAGTTTTCATCATTCTGAGCAACATATGAAAATTTGCATATTATAAGCTTTGTGCTTGGGACAGATAATGCCAGTGATTTGATTAGTCCTGAATCACAACAGATATTGATTTGAGTATCAAAAGGCTCAAAAAGGATGGAATTGGACCCATTAAAGTCTGAGAATCAAATTAGCTCCTAAGAAAAAATAAATTGGTTTATGAGTCTGCTTTTGCTGCCAACAACAAAAGTCCACCCAAATCTTAGTAGTTTACAACAACAAACATGTAGTTCTTTCCCTCATTGCATGAGGGCTGAGGGTTGGTTCTGATGGGCTTGCCTGGGCTCCAGTATGTTCCATGGGGTTCCACTGAACTCCACAGGTTTTCTCCTTCTGGGACCCAGGCACAAGGAGCAATCGAATTAGGGCCATGCTATTCTTATGGCAGACTGCAGACATTCAAGTTGTAGGGCCAAACCATGCAGGTTCATCTATAAGTTCTGTTTAGACATGGTTTATAACAGATCTGCTCACAAACCATTGTTTAAAGCAAGTTACATGGTCAAGTTCACAGTAATAGGCACAAAAGTACATTCTATCAACATGAAAGTATGGCAGGGGAACTGGGGCAGGGAATGGAACACGAACTGTGTCAATACATATTACAACCCAACACAGGTGGTATAAGAAGAAGAAAAGGGAATTTGAAATCAGAACATTGCAACTCAGGTTGCTACTAAAATTATTTACTATAAGAGCTTAGACACTATTTTACACTATTTTGAATAGCAGTCTCTTCGTCTGTAAAATGGGAATAATGATGGTTACTGTGAGGTAAGTGAAAATGAAATATCTGCTATCAAGCACTTTTAACAGGTTTTTATTTTTTGTAATAAATTATTAATAATAGTAGCCAGCTACAGGGTAGGAACTATGCTAGAAATCTACCCAGAACTTAAACACATAAATAAACAAGTAATCTTAGTTAAGAGGACGTTCTCTTGTATTCACCTATAAAAGATACCAGATCTAAAATCTGTAAGAGCCATCGAGATTCACAATAGTCAGTCAGAAGGACTGTTTTACTAAGGTTACCTTGACATTTCAAATATATCCAAATTTTGTTAATAATAACAATAATAGTATTCACGATGCACTTTTGAGTTTATGAAACACTTGTTTTACCCATGATGACACTGAGTCTCAGAAAGGTTAAGTAATTTGCCTAATGCTCCACAGCCCAAGAAGACAGGGGTGCTGAAGTCAGATTTAAGTAAACCAGGTTTCCTAGTTTTCCATGGAACTAATAAGAAAATTTCTAACACACACACACACATAGATGCATATGATAAATAAAACTAAAATTCCATATGCTACAAAGCTCATGAAAATGCTTAGTGTATGCATATAAAATTTTCATTGTTTTAAAATGGAAAACCTGGAATAAAGGCCAAAGAAATGTAGCCCCAATCACACAGCAATATCTGAAAACTCACCCAGCCCAACTTTGCAATCAGGAGGTTTGCTCCTCGGCAGATCGAAAACAAGGTTTCATTTTCCAAGGTGACAGTGGGCAAGTGGTCACGGGAGAACAGGGGACATACATACGCGCGCACACACACACACACACACAGAAGAAACCCCCTCAAGCCCCCAGGCCTAATTGTACAAACCCACAGGCAAAGGATTTACAAATCACCTGCCTGGAGATATTTTCCGTGATATGTGGCCTGCCTTTTTTTTTTCACCAATACAGAACTTTGTAAAATTATAGCATTTATGAGATTCCTAACTCTATGTGAGTCCAAAAACTCGTGAGACGGTAGGAACTTCTCCATTGCCACCTTTCACAGACTGGTGGGGTTCAGGGTTGCAAGGCGGCAGACTGGAGGCTAAAGCTAAGAAGAAATTTCAAAGGAAGCTTCTCCCTGATTGACCTCCTGATCAGCAGGTGGATTTGAGGGGATCGGCACTGGGATATTGCATCCACTGTGTTACTTTAATCAAGAACCTCACTTGTTTTTATTTCCTAAACCACTGTAGTAACATCCTTACTGGAATCTGAGCCCTTAACCTCAGTCCTCTCACATCCATCTCTTGAATGATGAATAGAAGGAAGGAAGGAAAGAGGCAAGGAAAGAAAGAAGGAAGGAAGGAGAGAGGGAGTGAAGGAGGAAGGCCCACTAATAAATTACAGATGCCTACAGGATAAAGGCTAAATCCCACAATGCTGAATCTAAAGCTCCTCATCCTTTGGCTCCATTCTGTGTCTCACCCTCAACCCTGCAATTCAGCCATGCCAGGTTTATTTCAGAAGACAGTCTCATAGGTGCCATATTCTCTCATGCTCCCATGCCTTTATTCAAGCTGGACTTTTTACTTGAAATGCCCTTTCCCTTTGTCCATTAGGCAAACTCTTAAAATGCTTCAAAGCTTCAGCTCAAATGTCACCTGGTCTAGATGTCACCACTCCACCCCCATCCCCAAGAAAATTAGTTGCTGTGTCTGCAAAGTCCTCTTACAGCCCCATGCTGACCTTTCTCCTAGCACTGTCCTTGATGTATTACAATTGCCTCTTTTCTTCTACATCAACCCAACTAGCCTGTAATGGCAGGGATTGTAGCTCAAACGCCTGTACACCCCCAGTTTGGGGAGGGTGACATGAAAGAGATATTTAATGCAGGTTTGTTGAAAAGAGCCCATGGAGCATTTACGAAACTTCATAAGCACATTGTAAACTGTAGCGGGAAATGCACATATATTGGGTTCTCTTTCTAACTATGTTAAATTGCAGGGGAACATATCGCTAGAGTAGTAAAGTAATCTCACTTATTTGCTTCCAAACATTGGCCCATGGACCACATCCAACCTCTGATAAAGTTTTTACTGTTATAATAAGAACAAAGTAATATAGAGAGATTTTTCTACAATTATTCCCTTCCTCCTTTCTCTGGCGTTAAGAGATCTTTGTTTTAAGGAGATAAATGGAGCAGTAGTAAACAGCAGTTTTATTTGGATTTTGCTTATTTGTTTATGCCCTTACTTTGCAATCTAAACATAAGCAAGTCAATATTGGTCTTTGCAACAGTCAAGGCCTCAGTGGAAAATAGGATTTACTCCAGATGGTTCAAATAAAAAGACTTTAATGAAGGGACCACTCACAGAGCTGGGAGAGTTGGGAGAATGAACAAAGAAGTGAGTTGCCCAGAAAGGTCAAGGGGAGGAAACGTCACGGGGGCCTGGTGGGAGTTGGAGCCATGGGGAAAAGGCTACCAGCAGAAGCCATAGCTTCAGGTGGACAGCACTACTCCTGACAGGCAGCACTGAAGCAACACCCTCAGTCTCCTGCCAGGGATGCCCTTGGCCCCACCCAAATGGAAGTCAGTCAGCCAGGGTATCCAAATGGTACGTTCCATGGGGGATAAGCCTCCTAAACACAGAAGAGGTCAGAGATGGGCCCAGAATGAATGAGGGCAAATGGAGAAATGGGTCAAAAGTCTTTGGGTTCCATTTCATGTTGTCATTCGAGACCTGCTTTCATCCCAAAGATGCAGGAATCCCAAGCAGCCAATAGAGTAGCAGAAAGAAAAGAGGTATTGAAGCCAGAGAGACTGGAATTCAAATCCCAGCTCCCCCACTTGCTAGTTGTGTGACTTTGAGCAAGTTATTAATGTGTATGAGCCTCAATAAAGTGTCAAAATAGTATCTGCCTTATAGTACTATTATAGCAATCAATGAGATAATATATATAAAGCACCTGGTCCAGTGCCCAGCATATAGTAGATGCTCACTAAATAAGTATGATGCTGATAATGGTAAGGACAGCCAATGATGTCTCTAACCAGTGAGGTGGCTGTGGATGAAGACATCTAAAGGGGATGAATGTAAGACTTGATTGTGTGTTCAGACGGGAATAATCAACGTTTATCAGTGCCCCTCAGCCGTAGCAGACAGCTAGCTACTGTTTGTCTGCCGAGGACTCTTCCCTTGTTCTGAGAACAACGCTTCCCTTTTTAAGGAGGACAGTGCCTCCTCTTTCTCCAACCGTCTGTTCTAGCGATGTTGGCCAATCATGCTGCCCCACCCCAACCCCTAGGTCTCCCCAGGCCACAGGAGGCACCATGTGATCTAGCCAGACTAACCAAAGTCCTTTCCAGGATTTTCCAAATTGAAATTAAGAGAGTCTATTCGCCCCTGGAGTTAAAGTTAAAAGGACATGGCCTAAGACCTGCCTATGCCCGGGGGTAAGATAATTTACAACTGCACGGGACCCGCACGGAAATGTAACCATTTGAAAGTGTTTGGTGCCCTAGTTGCCCTACAAACCACAACTCCTTGTCTCCTAGTCTCTCTCTTCCAGTAGCTCCTCAAAATGATCAATCTCGTTTTATCTACATTGACCACACATTAAGTATTCAATATTTGCTGAAATAAAACTAAATAAACATCTGGAACAAAAGAAAACTATAAAACATTTAATATAAAACTCATACACTCTTCACAGACAAAGAATGATTTGATTTACCATTACCCCCCATTTAACTGAGTATAAAATATGTGGAAATCACACTACCCACAAAATAGATACACTATGGCCCCCAAAAAAGAGCTTAATGAGTTTATAAGTCAAGAAAAAAAAAAGGCATTTTTATTTTTCCCCCTCTCCTTTGTAAAAGCGGTGCCTCGCTTAGAAAGGAGAAGGAAGATAAACAGCAGACTCTGAGGGCTTTTGAAGCTGGGCTATCAACAAAGGATCTTCTAAATCAATTCACCACCAGAAAGGGAATGCAGGCGGTTCTCAGAAATGTCTCACAAAGAAGCACAGAGAAAGGCTCTCTGAAGGCGGAAGCAGGAGATGTTTCCATCCTGAAGATGGAAATTGAGGACAGCAGTAAGGCCCGCGCCCGCAAACTTTTCCATGGGGTCAGCAGCGCCTTGCGGCTCCACGCCATTTCAGTGCAGGCAATTCAAAGAAGGTCAAAACACTTTCTCCAGCTACAGGGGTGAGTTTTCATTCCGGGCATGAACATCTAATTTCCCAGCTCCCCTCCCCCTGGACTCCCACCCCTTCTGCCTGCACCAAGCCTACCGTGCAGTGGCCGCCAGCAGAGAACAAGAAGCATTGAGGAGGACCAAGTTGAGCATCTGCCAGCACCATCTGCAAATTCCACAGACTGAGGAGACAGAGGCGGCCTCAAACTTCATTGAATCCAAAGAACAGGGATGTCAGAGGGAGACTGACGACATCAGCTGGACCTCCCTGGGGCCAGCGCCTAAGGGGGCTCAGTGAATCCACTAAGCTTTTCAGTTCCAAAAATTCGATTTTGCCCGTGTACCTACCCTGAGCTCACCAAATTCTTAAGAACTTATATTCCAACTAATTCCATAGAAACTGGTATAAAAAACAATATGGCTTTTTAAAAATAAAATACTTTATTTTTCAGAGCAGTTTTAGGTTCACAGCAAAACTGAGTGGAACAAAATGTCCATCTTTAAATTTATAATTGGGATCGATAAACATGCTTTGAACTTCTGCTATGGGCTATGCATTAGATGGAAATGTAGCAAGATCACACTTTTCTAACACTAGGTTGCTCATAGTGGGTGAAAGAGAAAAGTAAACAGATGATTACAAGATAAGATAACAATCATTAGGACAAAGGTAAGCACAGAATGTTATAGTAACACAGAAGAGAGGCCCCTAATTCATGCTGAGGGGTCAGGGAAGTCACTTGGGAGACATAATGCCTATGTTGGGTTTCGAAGAATGCATAGGAGTTTTCCAAATGCATGAGGGGCCTACAGGACACTCCAGTCCAGGAAAAATTGATATCTTTATGACCATTCCTTGCCCAAGCCCAAAGCCAAAGGAGCCGTAACAAGAAGTCCTTGAGGTTACCTTCTCTGAATCCAGAAGTCCTCTATGTCCATCTCCAAAATTCTGCCCTAATTTCCACTTTCTTCCTCCTCGTTCTCATGTTTCCACGATAAATTTAATAGAATTTTAGCCTTGTCATGTACATGACCCATTGGATGGTTTCCAAATTTTTATTTCAGTTACTGCCACAGCTGCTACCTCTCTTGTCACCCC
This sequence comes from Rousettus aegyptiacus, assembly GCF_014176215.1. Taxonomy (NCBI): domain Eukaryota; kingdom Metazoa; phylum Chordata; class Mammalia; order Chiroptera; family Pteropodidae; genus Rousettus; species Rousettus aegyptiacus. The sequence goes on from NW_023416306.1 coordinate 22,519,645, forward strand.
TCCCTGCCTTACCCACTGGAACATTTGGATGTTTCATTTCTCAGGGCATTATGCCTGAGCCCAGGGCTCCGTGACCCTCACTGACTGGCTTGGTAGGGAGCAGGGAGATGGGACCATTGCAGGCAGTGGGAGCAGATATGCAGTCAAAATCACCTCTATCAAGAGTCCTCTGCCCCATCAGTGTCCCCAAACCAGGTATAATCATGTGTCTAGAGGACTCCAGCTATAAACCCAGAGAAATTAAGATCCTAATGTAGAGAAAGTCCTCCAGGTCGTAGCCAAAATCTCATGAAGTACATTATCCCAAATAGGAAAGTGATAGGAGAATGAATTCTCAACACACCTAAGGACACACTGATCTTAACTCAATATGGACATGTCTAACGTTCATTAAGTGAATAGACCTAAGGACCATCCCTCAAGATTTTTTTCTTAAGAAGACAGCCAAGCTCAGACATTCTGCACTGATGTATAACTATTATAACTGTCCCTCTCAGAAGGGGGCCTTTTACAAATTTTGAGGACCTCCTACCACCAGCCTCTATATCTTGCTCCAACCCCTCCAACACAATTAAAATGAGGCATTTCACTAACACTCTCCATAGGCTCCTTCCCATTCCTTCTCATTTTCTTCTAGAGTGAAATACTTTCTCAAAGTCAGCCGGGAACTCAGCCCACCCTTATACCCATCTGTTAACACAAACTGAATTGTTCCATGAATCAGAGTTTCTTCTCCCCATCGGGAATGGAGCTCCAAGAAGGCAGGAGCCACATCTTTAGTTTTGTGTGTGTGTGTGTGCGTGCGCACGCGTGCACTGATCACAGACATGGTGCTTTGCAACGTGGTCCAAGTCACTTAGCCTCTCTGTAAAACTGGGGTAAATAATAGAACCAACCTCAGAGAGTCACTGGGAGCATTACACAGAATGATACATGAGAAATCCCTGGCATGGCATATAACAAGTACTCAAATGTGTTTGCTCTTATTATTAATATAATTAATTACCTCTGGGTCTTAGTTCTTTCATCAGTTAAGTAGTAATAAGGTAAGTACCTCATCAGGTCACAGTAAGTAAATGAGACGATGCATATAAGACATCAGCCTGGCACACAGTAGGCTCTTTATAAATAAAGGCAATTAATACTAATGCACAGAGTGACTGCTTCTTTATTTGAACCCCAAAGGGAATGAGTCTGTACTTTGAAGTTCAAGATCTGAAACAAATCATCAGTCTTTTATTTCATGAAAACTCACTCCAGAGAGTAGCTGCTGAGGGGCAAAGGGGAAAAGGGAAGATGGAAAGTTATGCCCCATGAGTCGAATCTTTATTTAGTTTTTCTTTGATTCACCAGACATTACTGAGCACCTAATAAGTGTCAATGTATAACTAGGTGATATGATGTATTTCTTTGTGACAACTTGAAATATCAAACTCCCTTTTTTTTTTCTCTATAGATTATCTCTCACCTGGATTACCAAAAGCTAGATCCAGTAAAAACTTTGCAGATGGGAGAGATTTGGATAAGAATATCAGAAAAAATAGCACCCTAAGATAACAACAGAGTGGGTGACTCAAAACAACAGAATGCATTTTCTCACAATTATGGAGAATAGAAGACCAAAATCCAGGTGTCAGAAGGGCTGTGAGCCTGCTAAAGGCACCTGGGGAGAATCCTTCCTTTTCACTTCCTAGCTTTTGATGGCTCCCAGCCATCCTTGCCATTCTTCGGCTTGTAGCTGCACAACTCTAATTTCTGCCTCAGTCTCCATTCTGCCTTCTTTCCTGTGCGTGTGCCCTTCTCCTCTTCCCATAAAGACAGAGTCATTGGATTTAGGGCCCATCCTAATCCATTACAGCTTTACCTTAACTCATTACATGTGCAAAGAAAAAACCCTATTTCCAAAGTCACATTTACAGGCACCAGGGTTAGGAATTGAATAGATCTTTGGGGAGACACAATTCAATCCACCGTGGAGTGTATTTTCAGAGGAAAAACAGAGTTTGATGATTTGGAGGACCATGCTTTGGCACACAGTCCCACCCCCTCCTCCTTCTCATCTTTGCCCATGGAAAGGGTGCTTGACCTGATCTCTCTGGATCTTGGGGCTGCCAAGAGGCTTGGGAGCATGAGGTGGGATACTCTTCTTGGAATTTCTGGGGACTCTCAGAGCTTCCCTGCCCCATGCTGCCCTACAAGGTGATGGTAGCACTCACTTAGGTATACAGAGGCATCAGCGACCTGCCCCAGAAGGGCTGTGTGTCTGAGCAGAAGAACACACCCCAAAGGGAGAATGGTGCCTCCACAGATGAGGACTACAGAGAGATGCCACAGCTCACTCCCCCAGGTTTTGGGAATTTTGAAGTCAGAGCAAAGAGAACACTGATGAAGAGCCTGCTAGAAAGTCATTTATTCACTTGTTCATCTATCCATCCATTCGTCATCTATTTGCTTACAGCATAGACTCTCTGGAGACAGGCTTCCTGAATTGAACCCTGACTCCGTGACTTACTGGATATGTGGCTTAAACAAAGGACTTAATTCCTTAATTTCAATTTTCCCCTTTTATAAAATGGGAATAATTACTCCCATTGATTGATTACCTCATAGGTTTATGGGGAGAGGGGGGAATCCCTGTAGATAGTACCCGGCACAGAGTAAACAGGCACGTGTGTTAGCAGCTATAGTGATAAAGATGGCAGTGATAATGGTGAAGATGATGATATGCTGTAGGAAACCTGCGCAAAGCTGGAGGGTAGAGATGCATAAACCGAACTGCAGACAGAGTGCTTACAGGCAACGCCAGCCCTGAATAGTTCAGGCAAAGGCTACTGCTTCTGCTGTGGGCCTGTTTTAAGATCTGCTAGGTTTTCAAAGGGACAAAGATATGCTGCCACATCCCTTCCCATTCTCAGTTTACATGAATCAGGCTGCACACCTGCAATTACACCTTGAAGGAAGTTGGGGAGGTGCACATTTTCAGCAGCCTCTTTTTTTATCATCCTTTCCCAGGTTTGTTCCCTCGGTTGCTTGTCAATGTGTCACTTCCCTCAACCTTCTCTCTAATGCATTTGCTAAAAAACAATTTCCAAACTCTCCTTGTTACCAGGAGAGACGCCGAGAAAGAAAGTAGAGGGAGAGAATTAGAAAAGCTATAGATTCTCTTCGATGAGTCAAAGATCCCAGCAGTTCTCTTCTTGACACACTGCCTTCAGCTGACATTGGGGCCTGTTTATAAATCTTTAACATGAGCCACTGATCCTTTTCCAAAACCTCAGACTGCAGACCAGAATCAACCTTTGAATTGCTAACAGTGGATTTGTTTTGGCTGCACATTCTTGGGAGTTTTAATGAACAACCTTTCAAAGGTTGCCAATGGAAGGAATGGATGGCATGAGAGGAAGGATGTGAGGCAAAGAGGGTTTCCTAGACCCTCATACTCACTCCCCCTCCCCAGCTTGGACTACTGTCTTCTCTCTATTAGTTTTCACTCTCTTCTCCATCCTCTGCCCTGTTCAAGTACTGTTTCTGCTCATCTCAAGTGACAGCCTAATTGAGAACATTAAGAAGGGCAGTGGGAAGAAAGACTTACGATCCTTAAGTGAGTTTCAAAATCTGTCTTTCAAAACTATCAGAACATCAAGACACTGTGCACGTGGAAAAAATACAGAAACGCAAATTATTTTTATAGATGATCTATGCATGTTTGGTGTATACACATCTGATGACCTTTCGTGTCACACTGGAAACCACTGAAGACATGAGATGCTAAATTATTAAAATAGCAAAAACTCAAGGTGGCCAAAGACCCTCACAATGTCCGACAACAAATCACCACATCTCTAATAAAAAGCAACCTCGGGCACCAGGCCTTGAGCATGCTGAGCTCTCAGCAGATCATCCTGAACAGCCAGGCTTTTGCAGCTTAAAGGTGACAGAGTCTACAACTACCAGGGCAGGGTCACCTCCAGCGGTCACCCTGTCCCCTCCAATCGGCTGAGCTCAGGTCTGGCCTCTTTTCATGGAGACAAGAAACAACAAGAATCTTTCTACTTGGTCACACCCAGGGGACGGAGCCTGCAACACAATTGTGCTCAGAGACATGCCAGCCAGACAAATTAACTAACAGGTGTAGTAGAGAGCAAAGGCCAGGGCCACCTGTGCAGGCAACCTGCGATTAGGCAGACTCCTGACACATCAGAGCAGAGGAATCACGGCCCAAGGGGTAGGATCACGTGCCCTGTCGGGCCGAATCTGCTCTGTTGGCCTGAAGCCTAGTCAAGGCCTCTGCTCCTACCAGCTTAAGCGAAGCTGGAGGGCTCATAGCCACCTTCACCACTGCTGGGAGTAATTGAGCAATAGCCTCCCAGCAGGCTGAATCGTGATGTGTTCCTTGGGAAATTATATACTTTTAACCTCTAAAACAATATAATTTGAAGGTGAATGTATTTTTCCTCAATAGTTACAGGGCCTCTTATTTTCTCTAAAATCTGAGGTGGGAGGTTATCTTGCTGCCCCTACATATATGTTTAAAGAGATACCTACAATGAATTCACCTCCAAGTATAAGTTTTGGTAGAGGAGTATTTAAAATGCTTCTGAAACGAACATTTCTGTAGAGGATTTCATTTCCAATTAACCCAGTTTTGCAACCGAAGTATATATGCTCAGCTTGATCCTCCTGCACTATTTTTTTTTTTTTTTTATGACAACAGATTCCTCCCAGGTACCAAGACTGGAATAAAATTATATTTGTCTTTGACTCACCACCTCCTTCATTCCTCATATTCTCTCATTCAATCATTCCATCACCTAGCTAGTCAAGCATCCTTATCAGTCAGGTTCCCCAGAGAAACAGAACCAATAGGATATACATACACACACACACACACACACACACACACACACACTCACTCACTCACTCACTCACTCACGTGATTATGGAAGCTGAAGAAAACCCACAATCTGCCATCTGCAAGCTGGAGACCAACCCAGGAAACTTGATAGTATATGTTCCAGTCTGAGCCCAAAGGTCTAAGAATCAGGAGTGCCGATGGTATACGTCCCAGTCCGAGAGCCGAAGACTGATATCTCAGTTCAATCTGTCAGGCAGAGAGAGAATTCTCCCTCCTCTGCTTCCTGTTCTATTCAGGCCCTCAACAGATGGGGTGATGCCCACCCACGATGGGGAGGGCAATCTGAATTGAGTCCACAGATTCAAATGCTAATCCTTTCTGTAAACACCCTTATAGATACAGCCAGAAATAATATTTAACTACATATTTGGGCATCCCATGACCCAATTAAGTTGACACACAAAATTGACCATCGCACATTTAATCTGGCCTCATTCCCATTGAAAGGGCTCTTGTGTCTGTTCCTATTCAGTTCCAATGTCCCTACAGTAAGCAAGACTCTTCCATCCTCATGCGGGATCACTGTGTCAGTTCCAATTAAGCCTCCTGGATTCCAGCAGCTCTTCCCTATCATGCATTCCTGCACACAGCAGCCAGGATCATCCTATTTCAATGCCACTCTTGCCAGAGCACTCCTCTGCTCAAAAATCGTTCATGTCCTTTATCCTACCACAACATTCAGAGCCAACATTCTCTGTGTCACCTTCAAGACTATTCTATACGCAAGTCTCGCCCTGCCTATACTAGTGCAATTTTGATATTCCCCAGCCTGTACTCACCTTTCCAACCAAACCGATGTCCTTCTGGCCTATAAACACAACAAACTCATTCATATCTTAGACCTCCATACCTTTGCTCATCCTCTTCCCATCATTTGGAATTCTCTTTCATCTTCTCACTTTGTGACTCAATTCTAACCATCCTCCAAAGTCCACCTCTTTAATGAAGATTTTTCTTAGTTACATCATGCTCTTCAGCTCTCACAGAAATGCATATGGTCGATGTCCAAAAAAAGTGCTGCGTTATACACTATTCATTAACAAGTGATTGTTTCATGTTCTTTCACAAAGTGTCCCAATTTTTCAAAATGCAAGAATTTGGATGTCACAAGTAATCTGTATCATTCTGAGGCAAATTCTAGAAGAGATTAGCAAATAGGCAGTTTATGCAGACTTGGAAAGAAATGAAAAGATGCCATGATGCCAACTTGAGCTCAGCAAGAACAAGTCACACCAGACTAGCTTAATTCTTTTTTGTTTAGGGATTTTACAAAAGTAAAATGGGAAAATGGAATAAATGCAATGCTCCTGCCTTTCATCAGAGTATGTAACAAAGTCTCCCCTTACCACCAATTTAAGAGCAGTAATAAGTTTGATGAACCTTCTGGATAATAGAATAACCACACCTAAAGGATGCCAATCACGGCATAGCTGTCGACTAGCAAGAATAGCTTTGGGGGTGTACTCACAGTTCCATCCCGAGAACACTTTTGTCAACAGCAGAATGGTAATAATTGTGGCACTCTGAGAAAAAAATATACAACTCAGAGGAAAAAATAATATTGGATAACCAAATAAAGTTACAAAATTTTCTGAACTAGTTGGGAAAAGAGCCAGCACTGGCAATAAGGCCTTCAATAGGAACAAATTTAAAGTATTTCACCCAGATACATTCATTCAACATGACAGGTAGAAATTTCTGACACCGAAGCTTTTCTGATAGCTGTTTTTTTTTTCATTCTTAAGATATTATACAGAATATTCAGTATTCCAAGAGAGGGTTGAACTATATGTCAAAAAAAAAAAACCCTCTCAACTTTGACACTGTAATATTTTATGATTTCATAAATCTTTATCCTGCACCCCAATTAGGTTATAAATCTATTAGCATGGACATCATGGCATAATGATAAGAATGTGGAATTTGGAATCAGATACACATGGGTTCAAATAATAGTTCTTCCACTTAATAGGTAGATAACATCTAAGACCATTTCTTTATCTGCAAACTAGAAACTGAATATGATTGAGAGTTGACTCAGATAATGCTCCATGCAAAGTGCCTGGCACATAGTAGGTGCTGAATAAATGTTAATTATAAATCTTTCTCTGTATCCTACACAGCCAACAGCATATTAGGAATACAGAAAAGAGCTCAGTAAGAAATCATTTAGTTCTTTGACTTTGAAGGATAGCTTGAAGAGGTTACTTCCTCATTAGAAAAGCTTTGGGAGATGAAAAATAAATAAATAAATAAAAGCATGCCAGGCAGGGGAATTCGGGAGGAAGGGCATGGAGGTGAAAATGAGCAGGACACAATATAATGATGAGAGTGGTGAGGACTCTGACCCACAAGGATTGGAAGCTGGAGATAAGGTTAGATTAATAGGATGGGCCAGATGGCATAGAATTTGAAATACCACTCAGCCGAATCATAAGAAACAGATGTCTTGTGATTCTAATATGATAACCCAGCCTTTAGACCCTCTCCTTGGCATATCTAAAGAACATTAAACAGTGATTGGAACCAAGAATTTTCTCATTGTCTGAGAGCAATGGCATACCACAGAGAGTTCACAAAAGATGCCTCTTCTAGCACAACCAAATAATTTCATTCTCATTTTTCTAATTTTTTTTTCAATAGCCAAGGGTTACTAACTTGAACCCAGGTACCCTATTATATGCATACAGCATCTCTAGCTGGCAGAGAGTTTTAAAGACCTATTTCACCAGGTCTGTTCTTCCTTTTCTAACACTAACATATTTGACAGGAATATGAGTAGGTGGAAAACAATGTTTCCAATTGAAGTTCACCCGCAAGCCTCCAGTAGAGTCATTTTAGAGATTAAAGAAAGGATCACTTGGACATGTGAATTTGAATATAATTTATAGATTACTTCCAGAGACTTTACAGTTGCTTCTCTCTCAGACAGCTGTGAGAATAGACAGAAGTCACACAGGAAGTATGCAGTCCATAGAAAGGGAAAAAATATAAAATCTTAAAGTGTTTGATGCAGCAATTAATATTTCAGCCTTCCTTGTGCAAGGAAGAAGAGTAAGATTTCAGAGATGTTAGATACCCATTAATACATGCTATCATGATATCAGACTTGTGGAGGAATGGGGGAATGAGGAAGGGAGAGAATGCTTAATTAAGTTCTACAAACCTAAACTCCTCTGGCACTAATGGTTTATTTTAGCACTAATGGTTTATTTTAAATGTAAAAAACAAAACAAAACGAAACAAAAAAACAGTGCAACTGAAAAATTTAGTTGTTATCAAGGTTTTAGTAGCCCAATTCTAGCACATTTCTAAGTTATAGAAGAGAATCAATAGTCAAGCTTCTTATAAAAATTGATTTTTTTTTAAATGTATCAGTGAGTGTTCAGTAACCATGCCCTGTGAGGCCAGCAGACCACACCCTTTCACCCACTAAACCCCACCCTCTGAATCAGCACACACACACAAAGGAAGACACAGGGTTTAGTCCTGAGGGGCTTTACCATCCCTTTGGAGGCAGAAACAAACAGGCAAAAGCTTTACAAACGTCTCATGCATTCACCTCTCGGGCCTTGACTTGAGGTGCTTCTGGTGTTCCAGAAATGAACACTCTACGTGAGCTGGAGAAGTTGAAGGAAGCTTCGAAGAGAAAATGCATCCAGCCTTTTGAGGTAGATGGCAAAGGAGAACACGTCTACAGAGAAATAAATAAATTGTGTGTTTGGCCAAAGGAAAAAATTTAAGTGAACCACAGGGCACCCCACCACCCTGATACATACTTTCTCAGATATTCTATTCTGCCTACAATTTCTAGCTGATTGACTAATTCCATGTGTCACCACCCCATCTACTGAGGTCATATTGATATATTGATATGATAGAAAAAATAATTTTCTTGATCAAACCAAATACAAGAAAGAGAGCCACCTGTCACCAGAAATGTTGAGGAAATCCTGAAAAATAGAGAGCTGCTAGAATAAAATCAATAATGAATAAGAGTTGGGAAAACTACGGCCCAAAAGACAAACAAAGTAGTCCTTCCCAAGGGTGCGACACAGCTCCGTGGGCAGAGGGTCTATCATAAGGGTAATAAACAGCGAAACTGTAACAGGAATCACAGTGCTCATCAGACTTCTGCTCTATTCCCAGGCTTACAGAGCTTATGCGTGTGGCAGCAGCATGTTATGCCCCCATGATGAAGCAGGACAACTTCTCTCTAGAAACAATGAGGATGTGAATAGGGAAGGAAGTTAGTATAGGAAATAGGGCCTGAAAGGGTTTGAGTAAATGACGATAGATCTATATTAGACTAGATGGAGCAGACATATAGGAGGAGTTAGCTCCATCGAGACATAAAGTAGAAAAGCTGTAACTCTGGCATACAGTTATATTACTTTGGATGGGGGTGGGGTCCTCAACCTACATGTCTCCTCCTCGTTCACAGAACCAACAAAAATCTGCCCATCCATTAACTTTCATTGGAGCTCTAAATAAGACCTCCCAATCAAGGGAGAAGCCTATTGAGGGAATTTTTAAAACTTTTAAAAACTACAGAGAATACCCCAAATAAGCTACCTATATGGATCAAACCACTCTTTCATTTATAGTTCAGGATCACACCTGAGAAAATCAGTTTTCATTGAAAAGATGACCCCAATATAATATAAAAAGAAATAGAAATAATGGAGAGTAAAACTAATTTTTAAATGTTCTAATATGTGTCTTTAAAGATATTTGAGTGGGTGTTGAATATACATCAAAATAAATTAATGAATAAATTGTAACTTGCTATGAAATAAGAACAATCATAATATAAGAAAAAATCCTGAAAATTAAAAATATGATCACTAAATTTTTAAAAATTCATTGTGTGAAATAGAACATCACAATGGATAAGTTGAAGACTGGATAGATGGAGAGAATTTCCCATTAAAAAAAATGAAAGAGAAAATATGAGATCACGAAAGACAGAACCAGAAGTCAACATACGTTTGAGTCCTAGAAGAAAAATTAGAGACAATAGAAAGGAAAAAATAATCAAATAAATAATGGGGCATAGAAATCCTACAGGTAAATTAATATTTATTTTTTTTTATGGTGACATTGGTTAACAAAATCCAGTAAGTTTCAGTTGTACATTTTAACAGTAAGGTAAGACATAATTTTTTTTATAATGAAAAGACCTACCAAGTTAAAAAAAGATTAGGAATAGCACACAAATTTTGGTGAAATTTCAGAACACCGAGGGTAAAAATCAAATCCTAAAAATTAGTATAAAGAAGAGATTATCTACAAAGTAAAAAGATCAGAATGACAGCATACTTCTCAACAACAATTCTTTGAAAGTTCTGAAGGAAATGTTTGAAATTATAAATCCATACCCAGCAATATTATCAGTCAAATGTAAAGTCAAAATAAAGACATTTTCAAACACATAAGGACTTTAAAATGTTATCCCTTCAAACTCTCTATGAAAAAAAGTCCTGATGAGGACTCTCAGTAAAACAAAACTGTAATATAAAAAGAAAAACAAGATGAGATAAATATATACGAAGAAAAATAACCGCTGAACATGACCCGAAAAAAAGATAGCGCCAAAGAAATCGAGAGAGAATCTTTTGCCCCTGTGGTTTTAGGATCTCTTTTGAGTAACAGGATTACATTTTTCTTCTCTTTGGATCCAGTTACCTCACTAGGCTGAGTTCTGTAAATACTATTATTCTTTGGTTAATATTTAAACTCAATCTGTGAATAATGTACTACTAAAGACAATTATAGTGACAGAACAGAATGCAAATATTGTAAAACTTGACGACATAAAAATAAAAACAACAAAAATCAAGAGCGAAGATGTAGAAATAAATCTAAGTGTACTGTATAGCGGGAATTCCATAGATAATGTCTGTGTAAAAGCACTAAGGTGACCATTAGAATTTATCTCAGGAGACAGAGAATGGAGGAAAAATGGACAGTACTGACAATGACAAATACCTGAAATTTCCAAAATATACTCTCAAATGTTGATATATCCAAAACGAAGTTCTGTTATATAGAATTTCCATGTAGCCACCAAACTAAAAGCAGAAATTTTAATTTCGGAGGAATAAAATTGAGGTATCAAGGGGTAAGAAGCAAGACAGATGTTTGCTTTGTATTTTAGACTTGTGTAGTTTCAATGATTTTTTTTGTTTGGCATACGTAGGTTTTACTTTTGTTTTTAACTTAGTCTTTAAATGTTTAAAGAAAAAAATAAGTTATATTCTCTCAGTTTATCAACCAAGTGGTGCCCCCAAGGTGAGCTGGGTCATTCTGGGTATTAGGAATTTAATATGGCAGCTGAGGCTGAGATCTAGGACTAGGTATCCGGGATTTGACGGTCAAAAATTCTAGATATAAAATACACAATAAGGTCAGACCAAGACAAAAACAAACACAGAAAACTCTCTAATTCCCTCATGCATTTATTCACTCCCTCCCTTCCTCCCCATTTATTCCCTCTGGCTCATTTACCCACTTGTAAACCATTCGATCTCTCATTCATTCATTCATTCATTCATTCAGTAGTTACTCAGAAAATATAAGGTAGACTCCCTGCTTTCAAGGAGTTTAAAATCTACCTGAAAGCAAAGCAATAACCTAATACATTACCCCCCAAAAGTATAGAATAATTTTGAGAAGAGAGCCACATGAGTTAATGGCTCATGAATGGGGTAACAAATACACTGGGTTTTGAAGAATAAATAAGCTTCAACTTAGAGAAAGGAATTTGTTCTTACTTCATTTTACATTTTCATACTTTAAAGTATCATGCCACACCCTGAGATATTGAGGGGAGGGATAGTAAGTAAACCTTCTTCAAATCAGAGTTAAGAATCTCCAAAGTAGAGCAGGCAATTAGTCCAAACAAAAACAAAACTTCCTTCGACTGTGGAAAAAGTTCCATTACCCACTGAGGTACTTGTTTAAGCTGGGTCTGCGTCCTCTTGCAGGGCACGAATTGCTCTGAGTAGGATGGCCAACCAGCCCAGTTTCCCCAGTACTTTCCTGGTTTAGCACTGAAAGTCCTGTGCCCAAAGCAACCCTTCACTCTCAGACAAACTGGGACAGCTGGTCATCCTTGAGTCAGTTCTCAATTTCCAACATATTCACAGACTTACTTCATTTGATTTATACAACGAACTTTGGTGAAATTCAGAATGTTGGTATCTCCATTTTCCAGATGGCAAAACTAAGGCACCAGGAGGTCCAATGTTTTCAGATCACAAACACACAGAGAGTGGCAGAGCCAGGATTCAATCCCAGATCTGCTTCCTGTTATTCGGGGCCACCTCCCACAATCCCGTTCCATGCCATATGTTTCTCTGCATAGAAGGACATGAGAGCAGGGGCAGTGGGGCAGGAACGTGGAGGATTCTCTGTGGACAGAGGGACTGAGAAGGGAACAACAGACCTTGAGCTCACTGGTGCCATGCTCCAACCCAGTAAGCCAAGCAGCCCAGTTGTCAGGAGAAAGATGAAGCAACATCTACATGGAATATTCACGATTTTACAAAATTGTTTACAGGTTCTGATGAAATTTCCATTTACTTAGCTAGGTCCTCAATTGTTTTTCTCTAAATTATGACAATTAACCTGGTTCCTTATTTTCCACAGCATGTATAGCATGTCATTCCTGGATGATAATAGTAATGACAACAATAATGCACTCGTTAAGTAGGTCACTGTAGGTTTTGTAACAAAATCTTTGCCGTGCCTTGTCAAGGACATTAAAAATTATTTCCATATCCAATACAAACGGGGGACTTCTGAGGCCCCTGCCAACCCTGGAAGGTGACATTTTTCAGACTTAGAAGAAATTTACCCATATTCCTAGAAAAATCTTTGCCTATATGTCTCCTGCTAGGGTTTTTGTTTTTGTTTTTAGTATAAATTTCTATAAAAGAGAGAAAGAGAAGAGAGCTGGGAGAAAATGAGGCAAGAGGGAAAGTAGGCAGTGACAGATATAATGAAAGAGTTAGATAAAGGAATGAAAGAAAGGGAAGGAAGAGAAAGATCTTTGGTGAGAAACTAGAATAGATAAATGAGAAACGGCAGCACGGAAAGTCAGAGAGAGCTCAATTAATTAGTTATTGTCCATTTCCTTGAGAGACCGCTAACAAATCTGTCCTTGTCAGTGACAGGAAATCTTTTTGAATTCTTTGTAAAAAGATATTAATGGCGGTGGTAAGCTTCAGCACCCCTACCCAGTGACTCGAGGAGGTGGTGGGAGTTCCTGTAGGTCGTACCAGGAGCCATCCTTGGTACACAAGCAACCCCTCTCCACTGCACACAAAGAACACTTCCCCAGCCCACAGATTGTCAGCCCTCTATCCTTGACTGGTACATCAGGAGGCTGACATTTAATACTCTAAGGATATAGATGTTTGAAAGCTGGTTATTGTAACAAAGGAAGCCATCCAAACTCTGCAAGACCAAATGGATCAGATAAAGCTGACACAGAGATAAATCTGTTTTACATCCATTCTTGCACAAGTTTTGCTAATCTATGTAGTTATAGCTTTCCCACTGAAGGAGAAAAAATAACCCACCACATGTCGGCAAGTCCACATCGCATTCCTATTTTTAATCTCTGAGGTATAACATTCTAGGCAAAGACCATTTTTATGCTGACTTTTGCATGAACTCCATTAACGTAGAATGACACAGGAAGAAAATGAGAAAGGAGGATGAGAGAGAGTAGGGAGGGGTAAAAAGAGAGAAGGGGAGAGGATTTCTTCTTGAATGGCTGTATAAATGCAGATTTTTTTTTTTAAATGAATGAATGCTGCTCCATCATTGACACAGGATCGCATCTCTCCCAGTCAGTCAGACACCTACTCTTCATTAGCCCGTATTTATGCTGCCAGATTGGACTTTCATATGGGAGCCTGAAGCACGGATGGTACAGATGGCAGGAGAGATCTCATGAGATTGATAACGATGAAGAAAGATGCCACATTAAGTCGGAAGGTGCCACTGTTAACATCCCAGCTCAGAGGAGAATATTTCTAGCTAACACTCCCCATCAAGGGCTGTTTTTCTTCTGGCTTCAAGTAAAATGTATTCCCCTCCCCAAAAGCTCTCTATCCCACCCTCTTGCTAGCAAGTGAGTGATACATTTGCTTTAGTCTCTTTTGTGTGTCAACTGATTTTGCCTCAGATACTTTAACCTTTGCTTTCCAAAGGTGGTTGAGATCCTAGCGGTGAAGGGGAACTGGGGGTAGGAGGGAGGGAGGGAGAAGTCATTTTAGTCCACGTTTCCTTCAACAAAGGCACCACTATAAGAAGTCTGTGCAGGAAACCTGAATGGTATTTATTGTTTCCATTCAGGCCCCCATTGCATCTGCTGCCTTTCAGAGACAGACACTGTGTTCATAAAACCAGGGCCCTGTCTCAAAAACCTTGGAGAAAGGGCAATCTCCAGGATGTAGGATTGAGAGTTTAACGGGAAAGTCAACACCACTGGAAGGAAGACTGGCAGGACGAGGCCTTTGCTGCCGAAATGGAGGAGGAGAGCGTTCTAACTCCCTACCCATTCTCAAGGGATGACCTTGGCTCATCTGTACCTTTAGCTGCTGCCTAAGCCAGTTGGTTCCTCATTCAAGTTTGAGCTTTTCCACTGTGAAGGAATAAAAACATCCACTAGATTTCAACAACAACAAAAAAAGGGTACCATCTTGTCCCAATTTTTCATCTTCATGGCCCTGGTCCCCGATTTTATCTTTGGCATCAAAGCAGGGAATGAGGTCTCCGGTTCCTCCTGACATTCCAGACCCCCGGGATGGCAACTTGACACCAGACCAGGAAAATGAGAGTGGGGGAAGAAGTTCTCCAGCCCTCAGTGCAGGCAGACGGGAAAAGTGCTTCCCTTGTTCAGGAAGGGTCACCCAGAAACCAAAGCGACGGACGAAATGTGGCGTAATCGGACTTGCAAACTTAGCAAGTTTGGAAAATCTGGCAGCTCTCGCCCAACCCGAGTGATATATTATCAGAGTCTGTTCTAGAAAATGCAGGCTGGGAAACAAAAGGAGGCCACATCAAGGGCCCCTGTGCAGCAATCACAAATGCATGTCTGTGTGCGAGCATTTAATTAGCTTCCTGGGTTTACAGGAACTCCAGTCAATTTAAGACACTCTAGGCAGCTCCTCCCGGGCTGCACCAACCCTCTTATAAGCTTGGACCTAGAATGCCTACCGCCTGGGAAGGGTATTTGGAGAGTCTTAATTGAAGGGAATTCCTATTTTTATGTCTATATGATGTATCATCAGCATTTCCTCCCCCACAAAAATACACAGAGGGGCAACTAGTCCAAATAACTGGTTTAAATCTGTAAATTACAGCACTGCTTCAAGGAACTTTTAAGGTCGTTTTGTGTCTATAGAAAAGTTAGATGGCATCATAAAATTTTTAGAGCTAATGTAATCTTTATACAGTGGATCCATCTCAACTGATGAGATGTTTCTGAGGCACTACCCTCTCTCCCTTTCTTTTGACTGTCCTTAAGTCCTGAGAGAGAATTACCTCTCTTGTAGCATTCATGCCATGACTTGACAAAAACATCAAACCTCCCTCCAGGATTTGAGGTCTCAGAAGCTAGGTCTTCATTTCACTCCCCTCCGCAGAGAGTAAGGGGTTGCTTTTAAATATGGTTAATTTCCCAAGTTGGTTGCATTTCTGCTGTGGAGTCTAATCCTCTCCTACATCTCCTGTGTGTATTTCTTCTCAGAGCTTCAGTCCTTAGCGACCTTCTCATACCATTTCATTAAATGCCCTCCGCCTAGGTCAATTATAGTACTTTGAAGCCTTGGAGTTTAGCATATAAAAAAGCAAGAGCCTCTGTATACTGCCCTGGGATAAGGTGTGATGAAAATCCCATACAAGCTGAACTGTACTTCCTAATCAAATGGGTGTAACAGATGGCTGCTGGAGCAAACCATCACAATGGAAATATCTGCAGTTCTCATGGTAACGGAATCTGCCAGGTCTGAGGGATTTGCTGTTTTTCAGGACATCTGAGCTGCAATCTCTTTCGAGCTGTCTAGCAGTCTCCGTCTCACTCTCTCAGCATGATGGAGATAGAGTTGAAAGGTGGAGCCCGATTTTGCATTCCAGCTGTGATTAAAGACACAGGCACACATCCTGGGAGATAATGTGCTGCATATTCATTATGCTATCTAGAACCTCTTTAGCTACTGGGACAGGACTGTCATACAATTACAATATGCCTTCTTCAGGAGTAAAGGGGGGTTGGGATGAAGAAGATCAGAGAACAACAGAGAGGGAGAATATGAGGAATTAAGATGCATGAGACGTACCTTGTAATAAAGATATGGAGCGATATTCAAACTAGCAGTTGTTTCCATTTCATGGCAACATGTCAAGATGACTTAACATAGCAGGATAAAACATCTGGCCTGGGGGGAAAATACATGATGTCGAATTTCCAAATCATAACATAGACTATGTGGAAGAAAAACAACAGATAAGCAACAGTGTACCTTCCCAATAAGTGAAAGCATGTGGAAGGTTTCCTTATACTCTGCAATCAGAACGGAGATCCATCTCATAAGGTGGAGGTTAGTATATAGACACTGAGCTTTCATTATAAATCCAAGGTTTGGGTTTAAACCCAGAGGACTACATTAGAAAAGGGTTTTTTATTATTTTTTCCTTGTGCTATTCATAACCTTCTGATTTTACAGCAGTGCTCAGAAAAGGAGAAAATAATCAGTCACAATTCTATTTTATTAAAGTCTTTTCCTCCAAATCCCTATCAATTTAAAGAAATAAGGAAAAGTATACTGTCTTCTTTGCTATAGTACCTGCTAGCAAACACACACACACACACACACACACACACACACACACACGGTTGATTCACAGCTGCCTGGTCCCTTGGGTATTTGAGCCTGAAGATCAGACAACATATAAGAATTCAGCCATGACTCAAAATGGAAACAAAGAAGACCATTCTTAGCAAACCCGGCAATGTGAAATGAAAAACCACAGGCTGTAGGCTAGAGCCCCCTAGCACGCTTACCCACACCATTGTCCTTGAGGGCACTACTGTTAAATACATATGACAGCCAAAGAGATGAGGAGAATAGTTTCCAGAAAGCAATGATTGGATCTCCCTTTTCATGAGGTAGAATAGGCAGGACTATGTAAGCCTCTAAGTAGCACTTGAGAACAGGTCCTGTAAGGCAGCATTGTCTCCCTCTCATATGGTGCCTGAAGAACATATTATATTATATAACCTTTCTCCAAGCTTGCCCTGCTCTGACTGAGACCGTCTTCCTTTAGAAGCCTGCTAATAACAACTTGTGGATGACAATCTTCATCTTAACAAGCCGGATTAGTTAGTTTAAAGCAATGAACTGAGGCCATTTGTGCAGATGCTAATCAAAAAAGAAAAAGAAAAAAAAATTATAAAAGACCTGTGTGCCTCCATCTCTTGTAAGCACAGTGTAGATAAAGAGGAGAGTGTTCCAGGGCCACATCTGTGAGCTGACCTCTAGGGTGCACGGAGGTCTTCGGGGGCTGCGAGGTTATAAAGGGAGGGAAGGGGGTTTGTATCAGGCCAGTAGCAGACAACAGTGGCTCTCGGAAAGGCCAGTTATCAGGAAACTGTCTGGAGCTTTTTTTCTTGGAAATTGTTCTTTAGTTGTCTCCCGTGAGGTCTTTGCGTTTCCACAGACACGTCCTAGCTCCTAACACGGAGCCTGGCACATCACAGAGGTGCCCATTCAGTATTTGAAGAACGGAGGGATGGAGGCTGGAGGAACAGATATACAATGATAGATTTTAAAATGTCAAAAACAAACGAATCTCACCAATATTTAATCATCCTCTCTTTCCTCTCCACACCAAGAACATACAATTGAATTAAAACGTAATAGTCAGCACATTTGGAAATATACTCTGTGTCTTCAGAGATCAATGGCCAGATTGATTATTAACCTTCAACCGTGACTGGCACTTGAAAAGCTACTCAGCTGATGATTCAGACTTAAAATATTGCAGAAAATTTAAACCCATTAAAAAAAACCATCTGTCATTTCATCAACTTTTCTGACAGGTCACTTTTTTCTATGCCACAACTAGGAAACTGGCTCATAAAGGATGTTTAGTTTCCTTTAAAATATTCTGAGAATAACATAATATATACTCTATTTCACATTGGATCTGAGTGTGTAATCACAGTGAGTGAGAAGAACAAATTGTGACAGAGAACGCTAGCTCTCACATTCCAGAGAGTGCAATACACATGCGCACACCCACACCCCTCACATGTTGCTGTTTTAGGAATGCTCTAAGCTAAATGTTTGCTGAAATGCTAACCTCCTAAGAAGCTCAGGACATCCTGCCGAGATCACTCAGTTAGAAGACATTCAACTGTCCTACATGTTAGAGAAGGAGAAGTTTGAGAATTGGAATTATTCTTTTAGAGCAAGCATAAACGTTGCCTCTCCGGGCAACCTTCACCTCTAACACTCATCGCAAAGAATATTTTTTTTAACAAGAAGATTGTAGTCAACCTCAAAAAGATACAGCTATAACTCTAACATGTTCTCCCTATAATTTACTGATATTTCAAATAAAAAAGATTAAGCTCTTATACATATTCAGCCTATAATGCCTCTCAGCCACAGAATTTTTTTTTTTTTTTTTGGTTTATTGCCAACGATTGTCTCATTTTCTCATGTCCTTGTCACCTAGAGCTGAGGAATGAGATTTTCTGGTGTTGCTACTCCCAATAAGTTTTAGGATAGCATTCATTTCAGACCGCGCCTAACTCCCTGGCATGCCCCAAGCCCAGACAGGAGAGTCAGACCTGCTCTTTCACAGGAGTGTCATTATTGCCAACCTCTTCTAGAACGGACCCTCAAAAATGGACTGGGATGTATTGTTGTGATTGAGTTCAGTGGGCCTACAGAGAAAACCTACAGTGCACAACACACTTTGCAAGGCACTGGAGGACTACGAAAATGAGTCAGCATCTCTTGTCCATAAGGAGTTTCCAATCGAGCTGGGACAGTTAAGACGAGAGAGACTACTGCTAATAGTTATAAGGCAGGACAACAAAACGCCACACAAGAAGTATAATGGAAGTACCATGCAGAGTCAGAGGAAGGTTCATAAAAGGCTTTACGCAAAATTTAAAACCTGATGAGCCTTGAAGAGTTATATGTAAGATTTCAGCAGACTGGGACACGGACGAGGATATTCCAACTTTGGGAAATGAAGTGAACACTGATGCGGACAAGTGTTAAGGACCAGTTTGGGCACACGGAAGACCTGTTTGTCTAAAGGGGAAAGTAGAGGGAAATTTAGATGGGGGTCATATCAAAGGAGGTAGTATCAGGAGCATTTGAGAGCTGCTCACAATTTTTGAGCAGAGCAGCATGACAACTGGAAACTGCAGCCTCACTAGGCTCACGAAACACCTCGCTTTCTGAGGTTTCCAAAGGCGCTCCAAGCAACAGTCCTAAGGGTCCATTAACCACCGGAATTGGGGGGCACCCAATTTGCATGAAGCACCCTAATTTGCATGAAGTATACTCTCTGAAAGTATAAACTTTAAGAGTCAAAACAGCAAATTGTAAAATCCATCCTATTCTGTATGTCTTTAGAAATAAACATTTCTATTTCAATATTTGGCATCATGACAAGACCTAAGAGGAACTAGAGAGATAATTAATAAGGGCATGAGGGGAAAGTGCAATTAAAAATGGCAAAGACTACTCCATAAATAAGTGCTTCATACTGAGAAAGATTATTACTGCGATCTCCAGCTTCAAACCTGAAATCAAGTCACACTGAATGGATAATTTGAGTATTATTAGAGGGAAAAAAGCCGTCATGGTTCCTAGCCTCTAAATTACAGGAGAAACAAGATTTTATTCTGACCTCACCTTTCTGTCAGTTTAAATCAACAAAATAATCACAGCTTAGTCCCAGTTGGCATAACTCTCCATAACCTCAAGTTTTAATGTTGTCCTTCACTTCTTTAACCAGAAGAGGAAGTTAGATTGAGAATGCCTCAAGAAGAGTCTTTTCCAGAGCACTTAAAAAAAAAAAAAAAAAAAGTTTCCTAGGAAACGAGAAAGACAAACTCCCTTTATCTGAATAAAGGCCTTTGTCAAAAATAAAAACTAGCTGCAGCAAATCTGAAAGCTCGAGCCCCACCAGGGCTAGAGATTTCTGGACCTCTGGCCCAGTTTACAGAGCCTGCTTAAAGATGTTTTCCATCTAAAAAGCAGTCCACGTGTTTGTCACTCATAGGAGAACTTTTGGCTTCTGCCTTTTTGAATAGATGATTCAAAACTGAATCATTTCCTGCCATTTAATTTCATATCTGAATGCAAAGTATAAAAAGATAAGGTCACAGGCACACAGATCTATCTCCACAAAGTGATCATACTCCCTGGGCTACCGTTAAGTGGAGATTTAATTGGACACAGTAGGTTTTGCTATTGTTGCAACATGGAGATAAAGTATTTTAAAAATGTCCAATGACCACAGCCAGCTCAGCAGGCACAGTGGTCAGAAAAAAAAATTTGACTTCCAATTATTGCTCAAGGTAGAATCAATGGCTTATACTAATTTCAAATGGTCAGAAATAGCTGCACTATTTTATAATCATCATCATCACTATCATCATAATCATCATTACCCTCCCTTATATTTGTCTAGTAATCTTAAAAAGGGACAATGACCAGATAAGAAAACTATTGTCCATGCTCTCTTTACCTTTGGTTAAGGAGGTCCACTCAAATAAAAATGGGACGAGCAGCCCACTCTTGCTCAAAATATTTGAATCACCTTCAAGTTAAGGGTTAGCAAATTATACCCGCAGTCCAAATCTAGCTTGCTGCCTGTGTTTATAAATAAAACTTTATTGGAATAGAGCCATGCTCATTCATTCATGTACTGTCTATGGCTGCTTTTGCAGTATAATGACAGAGTTCAATAGTTAATGACAGACATTTGGCCTGCAAAGCTTAAAATATTTACTAGCTAGCCCCTCACTTTACCAATCCCTGCTTAAAGTCGTTGTTGTCATCATCATCCCTTTCATTTACAGAAGGCGTGTGGTGTCAGAGAGTTTTAACACACGTTATGTGATAACACCTTTCTGATACATAAAAATTGAAGCAACGGCAGTGCCCAGAGACACC
The DNA here is from genome assembly GCF_014176215.1 of Rousettus aegyptiacus. NCBI lineage: Eukaryota > Metazoa > Chordata > Mammalia > Chiroptera > Pteropodidae > Rousettus > Rousettus aegyptiacus. The sequence continues at coordinate 22,540,780 of NW_023416306.1, forward strand.
TCAAATCAGTGTCATTTCTCCAAAGGCGATTTGGACTTGGCATTGCCCTCATCGTGGGACACCTGGGGTAAGGACATCACTTTGCGTATGGAGAGTGAGGGCTAGTGCTCCTGGTTTTCATCAAGAACGAGAGGCATTGGGCTTCACTCATTGAATGGGGTGATTCATCAGGAAATGATAGGGAGGGTTGTTAAACTTGGAAATTGCTTATTAAACCACTGTGTGTTAATACATTTATAACTGTACATACTCCCATCCATCTGGAGTGGAAATATGTAAATGAGAAACAAAAGTTGAGAACATTTTGGAATGTTGGAAACTGCAGTAGCAGGATAAATACATTGGAAATAGTTTAGAGTTTAAACTCAAACCTGAGTTCAAATCCAGACACCCATCAGCAATCTATCTTCGGGCAAATTATTTCCTTCTCTAAGTTTCAATTTCTTTACCTGCAAAATGCAAATGTTAATAGGTAACACTTTTCAGGGTTTTCATAAGAATTAAATGAGATAATTCCTGAATAATGCCTGAATAGTACAGTAAATGCTCAAGAAAAGGCAAAGATAATGACCATTTCTGTTTCTGGCTTCAAATAAGAAAGTAGCAGAGTTCCTTCCTAGGGAAGGCTGATTTAAATGTCCTTGGTAAATAGGGCTCATACTCTCAAAATGATTTAATTCTGTATTCCACTTCTTTTAATAATTTGCTTAAAAATATTACATTGTATTTTAACATTGTTTCTACTCTCGAAACTTTTTCAAATGAATTCAACATCTCTATGTGTAAAATGTGATGTAAGTGTCAGGTATCTGCCCATTTTACAGATGAGGCAAGTAAAGTTATACTTAGATTCCTAGAGTGAGTGAAGCTAAGATCCTGTCTCTCCTCTTCATGGTCCAGAGCACTTAGTACCACCTGGGACTTTACATAATAGTCTTAAAAGTCAACCCCAACATCTGGGGAAGGCAGAGATCTCAATTAGAAAGCTACAGTGGAAGCGATGAGAGCAAGGGCAGAAGACACTGGGAAAGAAAGCAAGACACTCAAAAAAGCAAGACTCTAACAGAAGGATGGCGCTTCTGAATTCAGACAAATCCAGTATGCCTTTATAAAGGACCATGTCTACACTTCTATATTGCTTACTATCTGAAGCTAAGCCAGAGGGATGTACACAGTGAGATCTTTGTCTCATTTCAGGAAGGATACAGGATAAAGATTCTGTGCCAGTAATCTTCCTTGGATTAATGGTTTCTCTTTTATCTGCTGTATTTTTGCTCAGATGTCTTTTCTCTGAATGAGTCAGAGGAATGCAAATGCTGGGTGCAGTCCGCCTGAAATATTTAAATCTAGTTTTGCAATGTTTTCAGGTTTGGAGGGGAAAATTATACATATACGTGTGCACACACACACACACACACACACACACACACCCACCCATATGATGAAGGAATGGCCGATGAGAATTACAGATATATCAGCCAGCAATACAAAAACGTGGTATTTCAATTTGAAAACAAACTCATTTTTCTTTTTCCATTTCTTTGTTTCTCCAGATCAACATTTAGATGCTTGATGTGAGTGGAAGGAATCTGCAACATTCTTTTGTGAGACTCGGAATCTCATCAAGAATGTATCTGAATACACGGAAAACAGATTTTATTTTGGCTCCTAAATGACAAGCCTTCATTATGCAATGAGCATATCCCTGGAGAAAGCATTCTCTACACACTGATAGAGATGGTGGGATAGGTTGGGCAGCTGGGCATGATTTCTGTGCATTTTCCCGATCCCTCCTTTTATCGATTTATTCTGGACTCTTTATTTTCATATTCAGTCACAGACTTGCAGGCAGTGTCTCACTATTGTAACTAAGAGGGCTTACTCTTAAAGGAAATCTGAATGGCATTAATATTCAAATCCTCTGGCTTGGTCTGCAGTGGCCTGATGGAGCTTGCACAGAGCTCCTGTGCTGCGAGGGAACAAATCTTGGGAAATGCAGCTGAGTAAATTGGGATTTAGCTTCCGTCCCTATGTGCAGTCCTTAACACGAAACCCTTATATTGAAAGGTCTCTTCCAAAGGCTTTTATTTCTGCAAGAAAGAGTTCTTACTATGTGAACCCAAGGACAGAGGGAGGCTTTCTTATTTTCCTTTCCACCTCATGTGAAAGAATAATCTCATGCCTTCAGGACAAAGGCTTCTTTAAAAACAAAGTGAAATGCTTTCAACATCCATGAACATCTCCCAATGTCAATGAGATTGCTAGTCACAGATGAAACAGGGAGAAAAAAATGTTGGGCACGAACAGTTGGTCAATAAGGCACTACCCTCGAAAACCAGAAAGTCAGAATTTGAAATGTGAAACATCTCCCATTCCTATCAAATTAGGATTGATGAGTTCCCAGAGATGTTCAACGTCCTTTGACTTTACTTAAATGATTTATAACCCTTCTCCATGTCATGGTTTCTGAATTTCCTCCAAGCATGCACCTGAATTAAAGGCTTTGGAAGGCTTAACACAGAGCACAAAATCATACTTCTTTTTCTCAAAACATTTCCATAAATTGTTCTGTGAAATTCAATTCAGCATTCACTAAGTACCTAGACTGTGCCAGGCACTGTGCCTGGAAGTGGAGCACAAAGATTAAATGAGACAAGGTCCCTGCCCTCAAAAAGCTCATGTCTAGTAGAGACAGAGTAACCAACACCTGACATGTAATACAACAGATGTTAGTGCAAAGATAAATAAAGAGGAGGGACCACCCCAAAGAGTATCAATTTAAAAAAAAAAAAATTTAAAAAAAGGTGCTTGAGTTGAGACTTAAAGATATTAACCATAGGAGAGATGAACAAAGAAAAAGAGATCTTTAAAGCAAGGTCACAATCTCTAGACAAGCAAATAAATATACCTTGAAATGCAACTCCCTCTACCTCCAGGAACACAAAAACATGTTGACTTTGCCAAGTGAGATCTGTTGGGTTCTATTATCCATGCTCCCTCTTGATCAAGAATTGATTTATGTCACCCAAGGGCCTACCTCAGAAAGTTGTATGTTATGAGAAAGATCAGATTTCAGTCTTTCCAAGTGAGATTTTAGTAGACCCAGCCTCTGCCCAGCAGTCAATACGCCAACTCATTCCCTCTCCAGAAAACTACCGAAAGAATAAAATTCTCTGAGGTCTCTCGCAGCTGGATCCACGACTGAAAGTCCTCTCTGGACCCCATTCGGTCTGTTGATAGACTATCACTGCAGGTATCATGAGTTTCTGGTCAAATTAAAATACCACATTTTTGCATTGCTGGCTGATATATCTGTAAGTCTCATCTGCCGTTCCTTCATCGTGTGTGTGCATGCCTGTGAGTGTGCATGCGTGTGTGTGTGTGTGTGTGTGTGTGTGTGTGACTTTTCCCTCCAAATCTGCAGAGAAGCAAGACAGGGAACTCGAGTCACAGGTAGAGGAAGCCCTTTCTCAAAGAGGTCTAACCAACATTTCTGCCTAGTGTGGAATACATCCTGGCTGGTACAAGAATGCAAACCATACTGTGGAATAACTAGCCATCTATATTCCCTCGCATGAACTCCAAGTGCTTCTGTCATCCTCTGTGTGTTCTCTAGAACTGAATGATCAAGAGCTCCCGAATATATATTAGAATATATAGAATATTCTCTTTACATTAGAATCCCAGTTTCAGTAGCTACAACTTACCCACTGAGTCCTCTTAGTAATCACATTTGGTTCACCAAAATGCCTCGCTTTCTTGACACCTAAATTCAAACCATCGTCTACAGTACAAAGAGAGAGATTTTATATCTATAGACATATCCCAGTAGACCGAATTACCTTTCTCTAGCCAGAGGAGCATATTGCTGAGGCGGGACTTTAGAATGCTCATTTAAATGAGATGGAAGTTAATTTACTCTCTTAAATGATATTGAGGATCTGGATGGCACAGTGTGAAAAATGACTAAGTCCACTCATGCATCAGACAGGATAATTCTGGCCAAGTTGGTGCTGACAGCATTAAAAAACAGTGATGGAAGAGTCTGGCCTTGTTGTTGTCATTTTAATTGTCACAGTGAGTGACGAAAAATGCATTTCTTTCTCCGGCATACTTATCTCTCAGCTTTGTAATACCTTAACTGGGCCCGTGTCACTTGAGCGTGTGATAAAAAATAAAAAGAAAAAGAAGCATGTATGAACATGTAAGAGAAAGAATGAGTAGGAAGAGGAAGAGAGGAAGAGAAAAGGGATGAGAAGGAGCGAGACAAAGAAAGACACAAAAAGAGACAGGTAAGTGATAGAATCAGAGAAAGACAATGAAACAAAGCAGAGAGAGAAAATGATAGACAAACAAGGATTATTTTGGATGGCTTTCCCTGAATATCAAAGAGTGCTGTTAGTAATCACATGGAAGAGGCTAGTTTTTGCAAATCAAAAAACCTGCAATGTTTCCAAGATCCACTCTGAGTTTTCAGGCAAGACAGCCCAGAATTTCTTGTTAAAAGCTTAAGGGCTCAATTTATGCTAAGCATTCAAGGAAATGTCTCATCCAAACAGGATATCGTTTTTCATTTTAAAGAAGCAAACCGATCTCAGAGCATAAATGTTATTATTCACAGTCGCAGAGGAAAATGGCATTTACTTTCTCTTCCTCCATAGGGAGGGAAGGAGGAGACTCTCCCTTTTGGGAGGCCAGAAGACGGCTCAGAAATCCTATTTCTACTCCTTGAAAGAAATACATATATTTCTCTCGACCCCACTAGGTGAATCCACAAGGCTCCTCCATGGCATCTTTGCTTTCATGGGTCAGTGTACAGCATGAGCATGTTGCTTTTCAACATATGTTTGCGGGAAAGAATCAAAGTTAATTTCAGTGTGTGAAAAGCTAGCAGATTCCATTAGTGATTGCGACTTCACTTCAAAGTGATAAGGCTGCTGGATGGAGGTTCTCAGAACCGAATGTCCAAAAGGGAATTTATGATGTAGAACTTCAGTTTTATCAACTGTAGGCTTCAACACGTGCACAAAAGCAGAAATACATATTTTTCCTCTAGCTGAAATTTTAAAGTTAACCCAGTGAACCAGTGTGCATTCTTTTCTCATTCCCACCGCCATTACTTTTCCTCTTCAAAACATGTTAGAGCAGGGGAAAGGGTCATTGGGATCATCGTTTCTGGTTTGCACACTGAAGAATATGAAAGAATGCACATGGCATGAACTCACACTGCCTCTTCTACAGATGACCACAGCAAAATCCCAGAAGCAATTCAAATGGGACTAGACTACAGCCCAATTCTCTTTGTTCTTATAATGTCTATATCTGGTAGTATTTTTAATTATCTTGGTCCCAAACCCCATGAAGTCATCTCACATCTTTATGGAAAGCAAGCCCAACTAGAACTTTGGAAAGGATATGGTCAATAATACTTAATCGTTGTCACTCCATTCCATTCCATAAATGTACATAGACTACTCATATGTCCAAAGAAAAAATTCTAGCACACTTTACTAGGAAGTTTGTTATAAAACAATATTTGGTGCTTCCACCTATAAAACTGGGTGGTCTCCATTTAATAATATGTAATTTTCTTTACAAGATTTACATTACTAAGTATATGAAGAGTTAATAGCTGGGCCCACCAGTTTCATTTAAAAAAAAAAAAAAGAAAGAAACAAGTCAGGATTTGTGCCAGTTTAACATGATCTTAGGCAGAATAATAATATTCTTCCCTGCTCCAGGTCCAGGAAAAGGAAAACAGAGCCACTGAGAGTGATACTGTAACCACTCCTTGTTTGATTTGGCCGCAAGCTCCTCTACAGCTATTGTTTGCTGTGTGTTCGGGCACAAGTTGCTACGGCCAGTAAAAAAAAAAAAAATACAAAGACACAAAGTGAAGCAAAAGATAACGAATGTATACTGAATGCCTACTATGTGTCAGGCATAACTGATTATCTCTTTCAAGCCTCATAATTACCTTATGAGATAGGTATTCTGATACCCATTTTATAGACAATGAAACTGAGTCTCTAAGATTTACCCATGATCTGAGAGCTGGGAGGTGGTAGAACTGAGAATAAACTCAGAGCCATCCTATCTTACTCCAAAGCCCTTGTTCCAGAAGATTCTAGAGTGATGTTTTTCAAATTGTGTTCCAGTGTTTTAGAGGTTCCTCAAATGTTTGATTGCAATTTTAAAATATATTTTAAAATATTTTAAAACTATAATTTAAAAAAATATGTACATGCAAATGTTATATACTCAATGTTAACCTTTTGGAGACTACCGATATTAGCTAGTTTTCTGTGGCTAACTTTATGATAGAACATGTTTATATGATTTAACATTTAAAATACACATATATACTACTAAAATTCTGCTTTTATCAATTTCATATATTGAATTTTGCATAGAATTTGCATAAGTTAAAAAACAGATTTGAAAATCACTGCTCTAGGGCATGCATGCTCAACAAGGCTGGGGGTGTTTGGGGACTTGGGGGTGGGGGTGGGGTTATAATTCCCAAAGGAATGAAATTTGGTTCTTGAGGGTTAAAAAATCTTAGATATTACAATGGCTTGTCCCACACTCCAAAGATCACAGTGCATAAACAGGTATCCAGTATTTATGTGGTATTAAAATATCATAGGGAGAGGGGGATTAGGGAAAAATTTCTGAAAAAGCTTTTTATGGAGATCATGAAAAAAAGAGGTTGAGAAACACTGCTCTAGGGTATTAAGAATTTCAGAGGTCCAATAGCTTGGTCCTCATTCAGCCTGAGGAGCCCACCTAACGTGAACTGCGACCATTGTGGAGTTCTCCTTAGAGAATAAGCCTGGCTTGTGTGCAGTCTGAGGATTTTCTGTCTGCGAAAGGCTTGTAGAAGCTCCAATCCCTTTGCTTCTGAGAGAAGACTTAGCAACCTGAGCCATCACCCTCATTTTACAAAAGGAAAATCTGCTGTCCAGAGCAGCAAAGGGTTTGCACAGGACACGGAACCCTTTGTGGCAGTCAGAACTTAAATGCAGAACAGCACCCTGCACAAGGGAGGTGCTCAAAAAGTGTTTTGTCAAATTAATGACTGAAAGGACGAATGACTTTATTTAACCAAGTGATTTCACTGAAAAGATGAGATATAAATATTTTTAAACCAACTGTACACAGACGGCCTATTCCACATCACCAATCGACAAGGGGAAAGAACAAAAGAAAGCCACAACCTAAATGTCCCCAGTGGTCCGAGACCACTAGGAGTCACTTTCCACCTCCCAGCCCCAGCTAAAATGGAACCATGTCCAGAGACTCTGCAAGTGAGTTCCTCCTCTAGCTGACCCAACTGCATATCTTTCCTTTGTTTGTTTTTCTTTCTTTAAAGCTCCTACAATACTCCTTGTGTAGTACCATCTGCTGAAGCAGGATGAACAGGTAGCTTTAAAATGATGATAGCGCTGGGAAATGATAATCACTAGGTCATAGAAAGCTGCACTGCAGTGTATAAATAAGATAAGTAAAAGTGCTGAGAACTGCATGTTTGCTTTAATAAAATGTGTTTTCCCTTTTTGTGGTGAATGCCTTTCTCAAATGCCTGGGGAGAGAAGCTGAACTATAGACCAGAAACAGGCAGACAGTTCCAGAAACTGGCAATGAGGGTGGGATCGGAGGAGAGAGGGATGAAATATTACTTACTGAGACACAAAAGGAAAAGAGCTGGACCAGAGCCTTTGTGTGGAATTGCTGAAGCAATGGAATGAGATCAGAACTTCCAGGTCCGATTCCAAAGCTCCCTTTGGTAGAGGCAATATGCTGCAGTGAACAGAGCAAAGGCTTGGGTTACAGCACAGTGCTCCACTATGTGACCTTGGGAAACTCAATCTCTCTGAATCTTGATTATCTCAGATGTGAAAAGGGGATAACATCTTGCAGGAATATCATAAGGTTTAAATTAGAGCATGTATGTAGAGCACCAACCGTAATTCCTGATCTATCTTTGATGTGCAATAAATGGTAGTAACGATGATGAGGATGCAGATGCTCAAGATGATGATAGTGGTGATGGTGATGATACACAGGCCTTTTCCAGAAAGTAGCTACATGTACGCACTGAGTGCTGAAAATCCTAAGCAGCTTAGAAGCTACCCTGTGCAACATGCCATTGGAAATTAAAATTCATAGAGCAAGAATCTCCTTTGCAAAATATTTCAATGAGCAAGGACCAAGTCTTAAAAACATAGGCAGCTTCTGAATTTTACAACTATATCATCTTACTTGGGCTTCCTGCAAATACAAAGCATTTTCACTGACATTGTCTCACTTTGTCCCCTACCAGCAGCGTAAGGTTGCCAAGGCAGGTATAAGATGCCTATTTGACAGATGAGAAAAGCTGAGGTCTCAGGTTTTAGTCATTTCATTACTAGCCCAGTGTTGCAGAGAATTGTTACCCAGAGTAAAAGCCTAGCTGTCTGCTCCCTGTCCTAATGGTACACTATGCTGACTACTTAAAAATTCCCACCTGGAAAGAAACATGGAACTCATGCAGGTCAGATACAATTGTGTCCTCTCTGCATCCTGATGTATCCTCGACATAATCCCTTCCATATGAGTCAGCACAGTGTTCTCTTTAGTCATCTACTTACCTCTGCATCCTCCACTCCTGGCCCAAAGTAGAAAATCCAGGAGAGACTGATGAAAGAATCCTTCCCTTTGAGAATCAATAAAGTGAGATGTCAGATACATAAACGGCATCATCTGACCATTGTACTATCACCAAGGGAGCAAGACTGAAAATGCTCTGGAGGGCTTTGCTGTACCCCAGTGGACAGAGCAGGGCTAACTTCAGTCTGCAAGATGTCAGCCCAGCTGGGGATGCTCTTTCTCCAACCTCACACACTACTCTGTGCGTGTGAATGATGTATCCCCCTCCTGGCAAGCCTATGAGGAAAATGGGTCAGCATCCTTTCTTCAATTAGGAAAACTAAAAAAATCGCAAATCAGGCACTTATTAGTTGGAACGCTGAGTCGTAAACATAGATTTACTCACTCCAGTCCCATCTTCTTTGAACTATACCAGATTTCTGCCTGTATCAATTAGAAATCTTTTGGTGGCAAATGGCAGAAAATCCAATTCAAATCTCCTTTTAAAAGGGGGGAGGGTCTCTCTCTCTCTCTCTCTCTCTCTCTCTCTCTCTCTCCACACACACACACACACACACAGACACTAAATAGTTTCAGGAATAAATCTTGATTCAGATCCCAGATTAAAGTCTGAGTTAGCTCCCTCCACCTGGTGGTCCCTTATCCTCATATCCTCATAGTACCATCTTTCATGGGGAAGAGAGCATTTATATCTCTGTAGTGCCATTGCAGGTGGTGAGCTTCACTCTGATTGGACTAGCTTAAATCATGTGCCCATTCCCGAACCAATCATAATGGACAGAGGGGATACTTTGGTTAGTTTAGGCTAATCACAGCCCTCCACTGGAGTCAGTGAGATCAATCCCATTCAGTCCACATGAACGACTATGGTGAGAGGTACTTTCTCAAAGGAAATTTAAGGTGCTATTATCAGAAAGGAGAAGTGAAAATTCGACAGGAACCCCAAATGGCATGCCATTTTTTATTCTACAGATATTCTTTGAATTCCTATTGTGTGTCAGTTGCAATGCCAGGCAGGAGATAAATTTTTAAAAAGGAAAGACCAATGTCTCTCCTAGCGAACTCAGTCTAGTGTATGTGGACCCAACAATGTTAGAGAGCAGGTGCATTCGCTGCTGACAGTATCTTCAACCACTTCCCCCCTGTAGCCTCTAACTCACCCAAATTGCTGTTCTTATAGTGTGAGCCAGGCTGATAAGATACATAGCGGAGTGGTGAGTTCAAATTGCTTTCTGTGTGTAAGTTAACCAGAATCCTAGAATCGTGTCTCATATAGTAAGAGGGGCAATACAATGTAGTGCTTAAGTCACGGGCTCTAGAGTCTGACTGCTTGAGTCTGAATCTTGAGTCAGCCACTCTCTAGCTGTGTGACCTTGTACAAGTTGTTTGACCTATCTGTGCTTCAGATTCTTTACCTATAAAAAGGGAATAATTATAAACGTCTAAGGCTATTTTAAGGTCCGATTACTTTTTTTCTATAAGGAGCCAGATAGTAAATATTTTAGGCATTGTGGGCCATACAGTCTCTGTGGCAACTACTCCACTCTTTTAGTGTGAAAGCAGCCATGGATGATACATGACCAACTGTGCTTGACTGTGTTCCAATAAAACTTCATTTATAAAAACAGGTAGCAGGCTAAATTTGCCTGGCATCTAGTAAGAGCTCAATATAGTAGCTATTGTTATAAATTCACAGCAAATAGCATTTCATTTTATTTATTCTCTTTCACATACTGTCCTCTAGCAATGGATTCTACCCATCCTTCCTTAAGTATGCTGATTATAGATTTATTATTTCATGTATATACACATTAGCTGTTTGTCTTTATTTATTGACTTAGTGACATAGAAGATCAAGAAAACTCCCCACTTCTCTAATTGGATTACCCTTCAGATGTTTAAACTGTCTTGTCCGTATGACTTAGAGAGGAAACACTCAGCAAAAACTTTGGCATGTTGTACATGACCCAATGCTGGGGTGATTCATCATAAGTAAAGAATAATAACTTATTATTTGCTATAAATGAGCTTTCAGACTCATTAGTGAATGTTCACTTGCAGACATTTACTCCCATGAAAATAATTTCCTTATGTTACAAGCCACCCCTCAAGTGGTCTCTTCCATAACCACGCTCCAGGTCCAGAAATCACTGCTCAGATTTCATGGTGCTCGGTCATGCTGAGATGTCTCAAGAGACACAAAAACAACACTGAAGTTAAAAGTTAATTCTTCCTGCTGGGTTAATAATTAGGTAAAACCAGTTTGAAGCAAGGGGAAATCAGTATGTCTGTAGTTCAGAATGAATTAGTGAAGAAGGAGGCAAAATAAGGAATTACAGAGTTGGAATATAACTGCCAAAAACTCCACCTTCTGCTAGGTGGGAATGGGGAAACAAAAAAGAAACCCATTCAGGAATCTTAACTAATAATCAGCAAGGAATTCCCAAACTCAGAATCAAATCTCTGTCTGTGAGGAGGCTTTTTAGCTAATCCAAATGAATAACACTGCTGTTTATGGTAACAGAGACAGAGACTTAAAATAGTAAAATATCTCCCCCTCGGCACTTCTGCTGGCAGCCTAACTTACTTTAACTTTATTTTGTACCAAGGCATCTTCTCCTTAATTCAGCATCTTCCCTCAAATTTCTATGACAAAAGAGAAACTCTACATCTTATTTGTTCATTTTGTTAGGATGGCTGCAACCCCTAATCAATATGTACCAATCAATATGCACATTACCCAGAATGCCAAATGACATCCCTAGGAAAAATAAGAAGGAAAAGAAAAGCTGACAACTTCTCTGATTATTGGCACAAAAACATAACGCTATGCTTATCTTTCACTATAGAGGTATGTGGGCCCATTCAAGGTCCATGAGTTTGTTATTAGGGAAGGAATCAGTGGAGATCAAAATATTCTATGTACTTGGGCAAAACTGTATCAATATCACTCCGAATAAAGATGCTCCTATCCATTGTACTGCCCTGTACAGATCTAGACATATACCCAAAGGCACTTAGTATAGTTAGTCCAAAATATACCACGGCCAAAATTAAGTCTGTAAAGAATGAAATGCTACAGTCATTGGTCATGCCACTGGTACCATCTGCAGTCTGTTAACCTGAGAGATAGGCACTCAGCTAGCTAAATGAACCTTAGTGGTTTTCTAACTTTTTCTTCAAGAAGAACTCCTGGCATCATCCAAACACACACAGAATCTCCCATTCATCCCTTTTCCAAGAACTAGGGTTGAGAATTTTAGTGTGAGGAGCTAAGAAAACACAAAAGTCCCAGTAGTGTAGAGAAAACTGTGTGGGCTTTGAAGTCAGAGACAGGTTGGACTTTCAATGCTTCCCTTACTAAGTGTAGGAATCTGAACAAGTTACCACTTTGTTTCCTCAGCTGTAAAATAGTAATAATGATTTTGACCTCCTGGTATTGTTGTAAGAATTAGGGAAATGCATGTTAAGTGTTTAATATATATTAAGGACTCAACAGATAAGTTGTTTTCTCTGCAAATAAAAGTTCCATGGGCCTGAAGTCTCTCCAGCCTTACTCTCTGCTCTTTCATATGTTGGTACATCTTTTGGTCATCTCAGGGACCAAGGGAAAAGCCTGGATCCAGAATATATAAGAAGAAGGAAGAGAAGGAACAAGTAGAATGAGAAGAGAGGAATGACCAATAGCAGAAGCTAATATGCATAGTGCTTACAGAGTACCAGCCATTGTTCTAAATTGTCCATGTATATTATTAACTCATTTAGTATTCATAGCAACCCTATAAGGATGGTACCGTAATTCTTCCCATTGTACAGGTAAGTGAGGCACAGAAAGGAGAGTTTGTGATTTGCCCAAGGCTACACAGCTGGTAATTGCCAGAACCAGGAGGCAGAGTGTGCATTAGTGACTGCTATAGGACCAAAGAAGCAACTTACTTAAAGACATCAAAGAGCTTTAAGGAGCAGGCACAACTTTTCTTCCTAGAAGCACGAGATCATAAGTTTAAATATCAAACAGGTAACCTGTGGGCTTGAGGATGCTCTCCTGCCATGAAGAATACAGAAAAGACAGTGTTGGTTTGTCAATTAACAAGTAAGCTTGTGCCCACTACAGAGTGTATCCTCAGACCAATTGATTCCAAATCACTGGGGACTCTGAATAAACTGAGTAGCATGTTGGTTCCTGCCTTCCCTCCTGTGTCCTCTTTGGTCTTTAGCATCAGTTAGACATATGTGTTCTTGCTGCTTGAGTGGTACCTTTGAATAATGAAGATGTATGAAAGAGACAGGTCAAGGCATCTTAATTGTCTAACCCTTGAGGGTGGAAATATAGACAGACGTCCTGGCCAAAAAATAAAGAGGAAGACTTGGTTCAGATATCAAGCACTCCAGGTTCCTTCGCAGAGAGGATCTATTGTTGTTGCTGTTATTACAGGTGTAGGATGTTAAAAGGAAGCATATGTCCATTGTTAGGCAATCCCCCAATCTGAAAAGACCCATAGAATATAAATAAGCTCTAAGGTTCACAAGTTACAACCAAAATGCTAATTTCTGTACTAAGTCGGAAGGTACAAATAATATGGATCCAAAAAGTACAAACCAATTGAGAATAGGAAATTCCAGAGGTGGCACAAAAGAAACGTCCTACTACTAGGAGCTGCCAGGGGAGCCTTACAGGAGTTGACCATTAAAGTCCAACTCCTCCTTTTCAGGAATGAGAAGAGAATAAATAAAAAGGTGTTTTTTTATGGTGTAAGGAAAAGGCGGGATACAGGTCTTCTTATGTGGCATTGGTGGGAATTACTCAGGGGAAAATGGAGGGGAGGGGATTCTGTTAAATGGAAAGAAGGACTAAAATCAGGCCAGTTTTTCTCCTCTTAAGCTCTCATCCTTCTGTGACCTCCGGGGTCTTCAACAGGTTTAAAATGGACTCTCAGGACATCACTGAATCAAAGCCTGATACTTGGGATTCATATATATCTCCAAATTCTTCTCAACACTATAAGATTGCCCCAGGTTAAAGGTTTAGGTAGTCGTACTTAGGTATCTCAACAGCTTCAATATGACCAAGAGCTATGAAAGCCACAGGAAGCAAATCAGCCACCTAGAAGCTCAGATTCTACACAATTTGAAGCCAATTGCTAAGAGCAGCAAAAAAAAGAGGTTTACTTATATGAATTAAGTGCTACCTCCTCCCTCCCCCCCCCCCCCCTCTCTCTCTCTCTCTCTCTCTCTCTCTCTCACCCCATCTACCTCTCTATCTCTCACTTGCTCTGGAGGGAGGCCATGTTGTTGTGAGCAGCTCTATAGAGAGGCCCACATAGCAAGGAATGGAAGCCTCTTGCCAAAAACCTCCTGCCAACAGTGAGTGGGCCTAGAAATAAGTTTTCCAGTCTCAGTCAAATCGTTAGCATTGCAGCCTTGTATGACAGCTTGATTGCAACCTCATGAAAGACTCAGCCAGAACCATCCATCCAAGTAGCTCCCAAACTCCTGACTCTCAAAAATCTGTGAGAGATAATAAATGTTTCTGGTTTTAAATTACTAAATAGTTTTAGTAATTTGTTATTCAACAATAGATAACTAACACAAATACTTGCTAAGTCATATAGCTGGAATATAGTGGTACATCTGCTTTCCTAAACCTCTGTCCTTGCCATTGCACCACTCTGCCAAGTCTATAGCAGTTCTGTACTCCGTGACTAATGACTTCTGTTATGGTTTTTGAAAGAAACAGAAATCCAATCAAGCTAGCTAAAGTAAAGTGGGGATTAATGAAGGAAACACTAAGCAAAATCATAGACCTCCAAGGATAGGAAACAAATTACAGAGTTTGGCTTTTAACAAGAAGGAATGAGTGTCTAATGACTTACCCTCCAATAAATAACATCCATAAGTGCTAGAAGAAAAAACATAAACCCTTGAGAGCGCCAGGAACTCAAAAAAAAAGCAGGCATATTCTGGAGGGCAGTCAAAAATTGTAGCACAGTGTAAATTCCAGTTCTTTCAGGTATGCCCTGAAGGCAGCCAGAATCGTGGCCAAGGTTGCATGGCTGAAATTCCAAGAAAATGTCTGCTACTATTCTGGCTGGAGGTACCAGGTCAAAAAGAGGCCAAGAAAGCTACACAACCAGAGAGTGAGGGGAGATGTGAGCCTGGGGTGCAGTGGAAGAGACGGGGGCATGAAACACCAAATCCTGTGCTTAAAATCATCCCAAGTTTCTGCCTGATCTCTGAACCATGTAAGAGCGGGTCAAACAGAAAACAGCTACTAGTTAAGGTTGAAAGAACTGAACTGAGGTCTGAAATTCCACTCATCATAGATATTACATTTTTCGGTTTAAGTCAAAACAAGTTGGTTGCCTAATAAAACAAAACATCAACACTCTTTAAAGCAATATAATGAAATCCAGAGGCTCTGCAATAGAGCACATACAACGCCCATGATAGAATGTAAAATTATTCAACATATGAAAAAATGTGACTCAATCTCAAAGGGAAGTGAAAATAACTGATAGCTTTCTCAAGATGATCCATATGTTGAAATTACAAGGAAAGGATTTTAAAATAGCTATTTTAAGTATACTCAGTGAGGTCAAGAAAAAGACACTCACAGTTAACAATGGACACTTTGGCAGAGAAATGCAAAATATAAAAATGAAACAAATGAAAATTTTAGAACCGAAAAATAAAACTTCTGAAAGAAAAATTTAATGAATGGGCCTAATGGCAAAATAAAGATGAAATAATTAATTTGAAGATGAATCAATAGAAATCATCCAATTTGAATAAGAGAGGTTAAAAAAAAAAAAAAGAAAACAGAACCTTAGCAGCCTATGAGACAACACCAAAATGCCTCACTAAGAGAGAGAATGGGGTAGGAAAAAATAAACGGAGGAAAAAAAAATACCAGGAACCATGACATATTTTTGAAAGATAGAAATTTATAGATTAAGGAAGCTCAAAAAACCTCAGACATGATTAATTTGAAGAAATATATGCCTCAGCACATTAGTCAAAGCAGTCAGAGAAAAACCTCACATTATTGTAGGAGAACAATAAAAGAAATTAACAGAGGCTTTTCACCAGAAACCATGAAGACTAGGAGATAGCAGAACACCTTTAAAGTATTAAAAAAAATAACTGCCCTATGGCCATACCACCCTGAACAAGCCCGATCCGATCCCATCTGATCTTGGAAGCTAAGCAGGGTCAGGCCTGGTTAGTACTTAGATGGGAGACCACCCAGGAAGACCAGGTGCTATAGGCATAAAAAAATAAAAAGTAAAGGATTGTAAACTGACAAGGTCCTTGCAATCTGTGAGGTCAACCAAGGGTTGTCTCACCTAAAAAAAGAAGGAAGGAAGGAAGGAAGGAAGGAAGGAAGGAAGGAAGGAAGGAAGGAAGGAAGGAAGGAAGGAAAATAACTGCCAACTCAGAATTCCAAATTCAGTAAAATATTCTTCAAGAATAAAAGTGAAATAAAGACATTTAAGATAATGAGAAAATAAAACAACACAGAACAGGAATTTGTCACCACAAGACCTCTACTAAAACTATGTGAAAATAAATAAATAAAAAAAAGTTATCAGATTAAAAATGATACCAGAGAGAGTCTTGAATTTTCATAAATAAAGAGTATCATATATAAATATGGGTAAATATTACTTTTTATTTTAATTTCTGTAGAATACATATGACTGTTCACAATAGAAAGTATGTTGTCTTGTGGGATGTATAATATACATGGGGTAATACCTCTGACAACTACAACTTAAAGCATGATAGGATAGAAAGTAAACAGACCTATGCATTACAATATTACCTCTGTTATTTAAAGTTACATAGCCTGTGTAAAGTTAAGAATGTACAGTGCGAACATTTTTTAAAATGCAAAGTGTAACTTTAATACATGCTCTAAAATGGAAATGGAAATGTTAAAATAATCCAAAAGACAGCAGCATAAGAGAGAGAGGAAAAGAAATGAGAAGGGTTAAAAAATTTACACAAAGAATATAATAGTAGACCTAAATACAATCATATCAATAATTATATTAAATGTCAAAGCGCTAAACACTCCAAGTAAAAGGCACATATCATTAGAATGGATTTTAAAAAATCAAGACACAATTAAATGCTATCCATAAGAAACATATCTTAATTATAAATTAAAAGTTTGAAAGTAAATGAACAGAAAAAGACATACCATCTAAGGAGTGAGCACAGTAAGGCTGAAATGGCTATAATAAAATCAGAAAAAAATAGATCTCAAGAGTAGTACCAAAAATAATGAAGAGCATTTCATAATAATACAAAGGTTGATTAATCAAGAAGGCACAGCCATCGTAAATATGCATGTGCCAAATAACAGAGCCTTAAAGAACATGAGTTAAAAACCAACAAGATGAAAGGAAGAAACATGATGCTGTTTCAGTCAGAGTGGGAGAATTTAACACCTCTCTTTAGCAAATGATAGAAAAACCAAAAAACTAGTAGATAACATAAGATAAAATAACTGGATATATCATTCATCTCCACCTAATTTGTATATATAGTACTTTAAACCCAATAACTTCACAATATGCATTATTTTCAAGGGCACATGGTAAATTCACCAAGATAGACCAAATGTTAGACCATAATACAAGTTTCAATACTTTCAAAAGATTGAAGTCATACAAAGTATATACTTTGACCACTAAAGAGGAAACTAAAAACCAATAACAATATAGCTAAGATAATCACAAATGTTTAAATATTGGACAACAGGCTTCTTGATAATCTGTAGGTCAAAGAAGAAAACACAAAAGGTTGGAAAATATTTGAAACTGAAAGCTAATGAAAGTATAACATATAAATATTAATAGGATACAGCTATAGCAGCGTGTTTAGAGAAAAAAAATTGTGGTTTTAAATACTTACAGTAGAGAAAGAAAAGGAAAAGATCTACATTAATGACATCAAGAATCTTAAGAGTAGAATAAACCCAAAGCAGCTAGAAGAAATTAAATAAAATTAAGAGCAAAAAACAATAAAACAGAAAACGAGCAGTAAATAGAATTATTAAAGTCAAATGATTTTCCTCCAATAAAAATCAACAAAATTCTTAAACCTCTAGCTAGACTTGGAAGTGAAGGTAGAGTGGGGAAGAAGACACGAATGACCAGTATCGAATTTAAAAAGAAGATATAACTACAGATACTACACATATTTTTTTAAAATAAAAAATATTATAAATAGTTCTCTATCAAAAACTTGACAACTTCAATAAAATATATTCTTTGAAAGTTAACAAATCACAATCAAGGAAAATAGTAATCTATTAATAACCTAATAGGCAGCTATCAAAATGAAATTCATTGTTAAAAATCCTTCCTATTTAATAATTTTTAAAAAGGAAGGAAGGAAGGAAGGAAAGAAGGAAGGAAGGAAGGAAGGAAGGAAGGAAGGAAGGAAGGAAGGAAGGAAGGAAGGAAGGAAGGAAGGAAGGAAGGAAGGAAGGAAGGAAGGAAGGAAGAAAGGGAGGGAGGGATTGAGAGAGAGAGAAAGAGAGAAAGAAAGAGAGAGAGAGTAAAAAAGAAGGAAGGAAGGAAGGAAGGAAGGAAGGAA
Organism: Rousettus aegyptiacus; assembly: GCF_014176215.1. Taxonomy (NCBI): domain Eukaryota; kingdom Metazoa; phylum Chordata; class Mammalia; order Chiroptera; family Pteropodidae; genus Rousettus; species Rousettus aegyptiacus. The sequence goes on from NW_023416306.1 coordinate 22,559,041, forward strand.
GGAAGGAAGGAAGGAAGGAAGGAAGGAAGGAAAGAAGGCAAGAAGGCAAGAAGGCAGGCAGGCAGGCAAGCAAGCAAGCAAGCTCTAGGCCCAGATGTCTCTGCTGGTGAATTCTACCAAACATAAGGGGGAAAAAAAATTGACAAAATTCCTCCAGAAAATAGGAGAGAAGAGCAATATTGTCCTAATTCCAATCTCTACTGAGATATTACAATGAAAGAAAACTACAGATCCATATCTTTCATGAACATAGATGCAAAAATTCTTAACATTTAGCAAATCAAATCTAGCAATAAAATAATAATCAGAATAATCATGAATACATCATGACCAAGTGGGGTTTATGCCTGTAATGCAAGGTTGCTTTAATATTTAAAAAGAAATTGATGCAGTTCACCATATTAACAGAATAAAGGAGAAAAAAATCATATGCTAAAAAAAGCACTTGACAAAATTCTACACCCACCCATGATAAAACTCTCAGAGACAAACCATGAATAGAAAGATACTTCCTCTATGTGGTAAAGGACATCTATGAAAAAAACTTACGGCTAATATCATTATCATTCTCCCCTTAAGATCAGGAAGAATACAAGGACGTCTACTCTCATCAGTTCTGTTCAATACTGGTAGAGGTAGCAATTATGATAAATTATGAAATATAAAATAGTCATAAAGATCAGAAAGGAAAGAGTAAAACTGTCTATTTGCAGATGACATTTACATAGTAGTCTTTAGGATGAGACAAAAGAACTACTAGAACTAATGGGTGCTGCATATAGTAAGATCTCAGAATACGGAATTAAAATTTTTTAAATCAAGCTTAAAAATCAAAATTAATTGAATTTTTAAATACCAACTGAAATGATTTTTTAATTTTACTTATAAAAGCACCAAATTACCATATCATTAGGAATACATTTAACAAAGTCTACACAAGACTCTTACACCAAAAAGTACAGCAAACTGCTGAAAAATTAAAGATCTATAAATGGAGAGATATGTCGTTCATGGATTAGACAACTCAAAATAATGAAGATATATCTCTCCAAATTTATGTATGGTTTTAACATAATACCAATAAAAATTTCAGGACTTTTTAAATAGAAATTACAGGTTGATTACAAAATTTGTAAATATATGGAAATCAAAATAACTTAGAATATAAAAAGCATTTTTGAAAAAGAACAAACTTAGCATACATACACCATACTATCTGATTTCAAGACTTGCTCTAAAGACCCAGTTATCAAGACCGTAATGGCAAAAGAATAAACATACAAATCATTTTGTACAGAATAGGGAATCAGGAATAAGACTCATACATATATGGTCAATTAATTTTCAACAAATATCCTGGGGTAATTTAATGGAGAAAAAAATCTTTTCACCAAATTGCGCTGAAACAACTAGATATGAATAAGTGAAAAATTAACATTGATCCTAACCATAAACAAAAATTGATCAAAATTGTCCACAGATCTAAATGTGATGTAAACAAAAAAGAAAACAAAGAAGAAAATCTTTGCAACACTAGGGTACAGAATAATCTTTTGGATGGAACATAAAAACTATGAAAAATTAAAATAAACTGGTAAATTGGATCTCATCAAAATTTCAAACTTTTGCTCAGCAAAATGTTGCTTTAAGAATATAAAGAGACAAGCCATGCAATGGGAGAAAATATCTGCAATCTGACAAAGGACTAGTACTCAAAATACATAAAGAACTGTGACAACTCAATAATAAAAAGATAACAAAATTAAATTGTAGACAAAAGACTTGAATAGACACTTCACAAAAAAATAAACAATAGCCAATACACACATGAGAAGAAAATATTCAAGTCACAAGTAATCAAAGAAATCCAAATTAAAACCGGTACTGTCCAGTTTCGAGATTCAGTCATGACAGAAGCGGAGGCTGTGGCGCCAGTGCTCGGTAGAGACAGTAGTAAATGCTCACTGACCAGATTTGCATTGTGATTTTGACAAGACTCTAGGGAGGTCACCTCCAGATCCAGTTCTCTAGCATACATTCTCCATCCCAGCAATTCTATAAACTATCCAATATCTTTCCAATAAGTTCTTTTTCTACTTAAATCAGCCAAAGTCAGTTTTTTTACACTGGACTAAAAAGCCTGACTGATTCAAACGGATGCTTTCTGAAAAATATGTAGAAGACTAAAGAAATGTCGAAGGCATCAATTTGTTTTCCATTAGAATCAAGTAAATAAGGACACCATTAAGCAAATAAAAGTTGAGAGTATCAGCTGTTAAATGCAGTAAAAAGATAGGTGAACAAAATACAGGCAGAGACATAAAGATAAGCTTGCTAAGAAAACTAAAAATGAAATAACAGAACCAGAATCTACATTAGAAGCTGAAAATACAATGGTAGACACTGTAGAAAGATCAAATTCATGACATGAAAACAAATTTGAAAAGTCCTTCAAGAATGCAAAGGACAGAAGAGAATAAAGGTAGGGAAATAAAATTAAATCTGCAGATAATTGAGATTTCTAAAAATGAGACTGAAACAAATAAAACAAAAGCAAAAACATCAAAGGCATAAGGGAAAAAAAACTTGCACTACTGAAGAAAAATTTATACATAATTAACAAAAGAATTTATTGAGTATCGGATGACACTGGTAATGAGACCAACAGCCAAAAAAGAACAATTGTCAAATAGCCAATATAGTGTGAAATGTTGATAAAATCCTAGTCGATGGCTTAAATTTTTATTGAAATTTGTCAAAATAACTCTAAAGTTCATAAACATAAAACTGGTAGAAATAACTAAAAATTTTGAAGAAAAAAAGTGATGTAGTACCACCTGCCAAAAGTAAGTCTACCACAGTAAAATATACCATGGAGCCATGATAAAACAGTATGATAGTTTTAAAAATCAGCAAATTATAACAAATTCCAGAAGCGAAAACTCTAGTATATATATAAAAAATGCAAATGATAAAAAATAGTATCACAAATAAATGAGAAAACAAAAAATTAGTCAAGAAACTGACTAGATTTGTGAAAAAAAAAATCCAATTAGAGCTTTATTTACATCATGGCTTACAAAGAGATCAAATTCAGATGGACAAAAGAGCTAACGGAAAAAATGAACTCAAAAAAAATTTAGAATAAAAATATATTTGAATATATATTTGCCTTGGAGTTAAAGAAAACTTTTATGTTTTAAAAGCAATGAAGTCTGCAGAGGAAGTGGGATAAAAATGCCCATATGATAATTAAAATGTTGCATATATATGTTTTTAAAGCAGAAATAAGATTAGAAGGCAAATATAATATTAGAGGAAAGATTTAATACCCTTAATAAATAAGAGCTCTTATAAATCAATAAAAAGTATTCGCCCAACAGCTACGAGGCAGTTAACAAAAGGAGAAAACTATCATTGACAAATAAAACATATTTACTATCACAAGAAATCAAAGAAATATAATTTAAAATAATGAAACGTCACATTTTTTAATCATCAATTTGGCCTTATTATTTCTTTCCTAACACTTATTGCAATCTATGACTACTTGTTTATTTATCATGTGTCTCAGCCTACTAAACAGTAATCTACGTTAGGGCATTGTCTGTCTTTACAGCTGTGTCCTTAGCACTGAACCTGATGCCGGGCACATAGTGGTCCTCGGTAAATGTGCATTTAATAAGTAAATTAGCAGGTCTATTTTTTCTCATTATTTATATATTAACAAACACTTTTATAGCACCAAATGCCTGGCATAGTTCTACGTGCTAAACTAATATCAACATGTCATTCTCAGAACAACTTACCAAAGTCTGTTTTTATCACCAGTTTATAGACTGAAAAACTAAGGCACAGATTCATGAGATAACTAATCTAAGGTCATCCAGCTGATAAAGAATAGAATCAGGGTTTAAGCCAAGGCATTCTGCTTCTAATCTCTATGTCCTTTAAGCACTATACTTTCAGTTAATATACTATATAATATGTTATGATCCTTTTCAACAATCACAGCTGTGATCTCTGGTTATTTCAAGAAAACCTTAGGGACCATAAATAAGTCACATTATTAGGTTCAGACCAGTAATTTTAGTAAATTTTTAAAATGTATTTATAGCTATCTATTCACTTCATTACTTGTGTTTGTGGGTGTGCTTTATTCATTCTTTAGTATTTAACAAACTTATTTTAGAATAGCTTTAAACATTCAGAAAAATGTGAAAATACACCACACACATTTAGTATGGCAAATCTAATACAATTAATACTGATACATTATTATTAACTAAAGTTCATACTTTATTCACATTTCTTTAGTCTCACCTAATGGCCTTTTTCTGTTCTAGGATCCCATCCAGGATACATTACATTTACTCATCAAGTCTCCTTAGACTCCTCTTGGCCATGAGTTTTTCTCAGGCTTTCCTTGTTTTTGATGACTTTCACAGTTTTGAGGAGTACTGCTCAGGTATTTTGTAAAATGTCCCATGGGGATTTGTCTGAAGAATGATTATACTGAGTTTATGGGTTTAGAATAACATTTATTTTTAATGACTACACTCAAGATTGACAATGGTGCATTAAGACAAGCATTCTCATTTATTGTGAGAGTACAAATCACTACACCTTCCCTAAAAATAATTTTAGTTGTATGATGATCTTTAATACAACCAAGGGGTCTTGTTTCTAAGACCCCTTGGCAAAGACTGAATTGGCTATCACACTCTGATCCACAGATACAAACAATTGGATGAATACATCTATATAAGATAATAACTAGGAAAAAAAAATCCAAAGGATTTTTCAAACTATTTTTTAGATTTTTAAAATTTCCTACAGTGAACTTGTATCATTAGAGAAAACAATAGGACTTTTTTTTTTTTTTTTTTTTTTTTTAAAGAAAGTCTCATAAACACATACTTTAGCTCTGACTACCCTCTGCAGGCCAGGGCTCATGATGATGCTAAGGTAGATAATGCGCTGCCATCTCCTGCATTCAGGAATCTCAAACTGTCTGCCACATGTTGGTCCAGAGATCTGGGCTTAAACCCTCTCCCTAGCACACAGGCCAAGGGTCTTTCTACCAGAGTTCTTATTAATAACTGACACTAGAACTGTTTCCTCTTTACGTCTGTGACCTGGCTCATGAAATCTTTGTGTTGTTATCTCCATGGTTCTTTCTTCATCTCCAATAAAATCGAGCCCAAGATTTTCATTCTGACAATTTTCCCAATACTTGGTTGACCAGTACTGCCCCAACCTCAGATTCCTCTACTTTCCTTATGATTCTTTATGTTCGTCTATTGGGTGTTGTGAGGACCAAGTCATATCTAAATCATTTCTGTTGTCACTTTCTGCACTTAATAAGTTCTCATTAATTTATATTGAATTAAAACTTTTAAGTAATGGTCCAATATAATCAGACTAATTTTTTCTCATCACTGCCTTGAACACACCTCACTCATTTCTGCCTCTGTGCCGACCCCTGTACAACTCCCCCAGCCTGGCCAAGCTCTCTGGCCTTCCCTTCCCATTCACATCTTGCCAGTCTTTCAGGTGCAGCTAATTCTATGTTCCTCCACTGATTCTCCTCTAATAATCTAGCCTCTGCTTATTTCTGCTTCTTCTGATTTCCTAAGACTCTACTTGTATATCATTACACACCTTACAATGTCCCCTACTAACATCATGTCTACTTGAGCCTGAATAGCATCAGTCAGAGTCTCCAGAATTTAGTATGAAACCTAGAGTTGCAAATCACTGTTGTTACTACCACCTGGGAGATCATAGTCAAGTTATTTATGCCCTGTTTATCATCTGCAAAATGAGGATAATGGCACAAGAGGACTATGAAAAGATTTTTTTAAAACATATTAAAAAGAAGGCAAAAAATTATCATGATTGTTATCATTATTAAATCCTTTCTCTCCCCAAAGAGCTCATAGTTTCTTGACACCACAGCACTCCTATGTATCTTCCAAAGTGTCTCACCAATATTTCCCACACAACATACTGACATGGAAGTCAGAAGACATGTCTTATTACTAGATGACCTTGAACAAGTCACCTGACCTGAGTTTCCCTGTCAGTCAAATAAGGGTCATGCTATCGTATCTCCCCTACTTATCTCACACCATTGTTAGAGGCAACAAATAGATGATAATACATGAGTACTTCATGACCAACCGAACACCTGTAACCTGTAAAATATGATTGTTAGCTTTAGTTATCATCAAATATACTCCATAAACAAGTATTGACTTGGATTACCCTTACTCAGCCTCTCTTCAAATTTTGCTTAGTCTATTTCACCCCACTAGTCTTTCCATAAGGCACAAAGAAAAGCTCCCTCCCTAAGCTATACCCAGCATCAGACTCTAGCTTCCTTCTTTCTTACGGGCACTACTGATCACACAACTGATCATATTCTCTGTACTTCATTTACCAGAAGCCCAGATCCAAACATGCAACCTCGAGCAACTGTATAGGACTTCTGAGCATGCTTTCTTATACTAACTATGCTCCTGGCTTCATCATTTTCTACTGTGATTTTCCCTATATCTTCGATTTTCTCTTTCGCCTAGCTACTTACATGTAACTCTAAAAGCCACCCCTAATTCCTTCTGAAATGAGAAAGAACAAAAATCTGCAATCGAAGCTCCATTTATTCGCTGAAGAGAATGCCCTGTTTTCTTATTGCAGGGTGCAATAATTCCATAGCAACTGTGACAATTTATGTGGTCCTCATTCGGCTTCTCAATGCCAATTGAGGAATGGCTGTGGTAGTCTATCCACAAAAACTGGCACAGTGGTTTTCTTAGCTATGTGAATGCTCCTTTGCAATGTGACTTTGCTGCAAATCTTGCCAAAAGGTGGATTCTATTTCACTGCCCCTTGAATCGTGGATCTTGTGACTTGTTTGAGTATATAGAATGTAGCAGAAGTAATTTTATGAAACGTCTAAGACTCAAGAGAACTTAAGAAGTTCCCCTCTCTTAGAACCCCATTTAGCCTTTGAGTGAAAGGTTCAGGTTATCCTGCTGGGTGATGGAAGACATGTGCCCCAGTTGCCTCCATCTCCCCAGCCAACAACCAGCTAACCTCCCAAAAGCAGAACTACCTAGCAAACTGAAAGTTAATGCAAGACTGAGGCCATCCAAGAACAAAAGAATCACTCAGCTCAGCCTTGCTCTGGCTGCTGATCCACAGAATCATAATCTAAACATGTTTGTTTTTTAAAATCACTATATTTGGGGAAAGTTAATAAGCAGCAAGTCAACTGACAGTGGCTGAGGACATTCATGAGCCGGGAAAATAATAATTCTGCCAAAGGAAAATAATCATTTGAGAGCTCTGAATACTACATAGATAAGAAATATAATTGGAATCTTTTTAGGACCATCCTCTTGGAATCCATGACTCCATTATGGGTAAGAGCAAATCCAAGAAACTTATTCTGATGGAAAATGCAGTGTACTTGAAGGAGATGAAAAGCAATCACAATCATCAACCAATATACTTCCAATCCTAGCCAAATGCAAGGGGCTAAACACAACCTCCAGCGCCCTCTGACGTTCCCATTCTCCAGACCCTTCCATACTTCTGTGTACTACAGACTAGCTCTCCCTTCACAATTCACACAGCTTGGATTTGAGACACCACAGATATAAAGCAGAAACCTACTGCTAAAGGATTGTTCCTAGGACCAGAAACTCTAAAGCTCCCTGCATTTAACAAGACTCAGAGATGAGAGGCAGGAGACAGAAACAGTACAAAGGTATAATATGGCCCTAAGAAAACATCCCTTGGACTCAGACCTGAATCTCAGTTCCCTTATAAGGTTTCTTACTGGGCTCAGAATTAGAAAACCTGGATTTCCACTTATTTACTGGACCTAATTTTCATCACTTGCCAAATGAAGAGCTTTGTTTTCTGCAGTCTTGAAACAAGAGGTTTATTAAGGCAGAATCTTTTTTTTTTTTTTTGAGCAAGTTACTTAACCTGTCTGACCTTCAATAGTTTAACCTTTAAACAGGTTTAGTAAAACCTACTCTACAGTGTTGTATTATATGTAAAGCACAAAGCACAGTTCTGTCATATAGTAGACACTTAATAAACAGCAGACAGTTGGGAAAATGTTTAACTGCTGTTCAGACCATATTTTTTTCTGCTAGAATCCTACCGACGGCTTATTATTGAAAATTCTTAAATTTTCTACAACTCTAATGAATCCTTTCTATTGAGTACCCCAAAATCAGGAGTTTTCTTTTTTCTATCATATGTAAGACATAGAACTTAAAAATAAAAAGCATAGAGTGAAAAAACAGTACCTTAGCAAACTTCTAGTCTCAAAATTACTAATTTTGAAGAACAAAGCACCTTGTTTTATAAATGATGGAAATGAGACTCAATGGGAAACTCCAGAAGTGACCTAGGTTTCCAAACTCCAAGTCCACTTCTCCCTCTACACATATATGCACACTCATGTATGTGTGTGTGTGTGTGTGTGTGAGTGAGTGTGTGTGTGTGTGTTCTAGAGGAAAGATTCCCAAGTCATCTCTCATCCATCCTTTTGGCCAGAAATCCGGATTAGCTTTTGTCACTGCCATATCATCAGGCCGACTTCACTCAAGACCCACTTATTGTCTGCAAATGTTGCTATAATTAAATCCAAGTGGCCGCTGTGAGTTATCATCACGTACCTCTCCAGCCATTAGTCAGATTTCCAGGGCAGCAGTTCTTTCTAAAGAGGTCACTCACTCTTCTCTTTCCCCTTGGCTACCCCAGCAGGTTTTTTCTTTCCATTTCTTGGCCAAGGAACTTTCAAGCCAAGCTCATTTTCAGGCAATGGGCCAAGCTTCCCATTTATCCCAGTGATCTGACAATAGCTGGAGTCTCTCTCATCACTGCTGAGCTTGGGGAGGTGGGAGGGGTGAACAAGGAGAAGAACTGTGAAGCAGGGTCTCTGAGAGCAGCAGACTAAGCTGTTCCATCAACGTCACCATCGACATCAGAATCAGAAACCCCCCCGTGTTTGTGTAGCACCTTATCACACTTCTCTCTGGATGTTCACAATAACCTTTCCAGCTAAGGTAAAGAAAACTGTAGAATCTCTGAGCTGGATGGGATCATCAGAATCACCTGGTCCAAACTCCTCACCTTACAGACAAGGAATTTGAGACTCTGTGAGAGAAAGCGACTAACCCACAATCATTTAGTGAGTGAATGATAGAATGCTTCTAGATTCAGGTCTCCTACCTGAATCTCAGTTCAAGAAGCATCTCACTCTTTACTCCTAGGATCCCATAAGACTAAAAAACAACAATAATGGAGTATGTCTTGAGACTGACCTCTGAGAAGCCACCTGGCCACCATTTCCAGTCAGTGTGACTTGCCTGGGGTTGACATTGTTTCCCAGTTCCAGGGATAAGCACATGGCCCAACCCTGGATAATTAGAACACAACCTTTTCTGGCCACAGTTATTGGGTTCAAGGATAACTGTATGACCTAAAAAAGGCCAAGGAGAATCAGCCCTAGGATTTTTGCTAGAGCTTTTAGAAAAGAATCTACTCTGTGTTCTCTGAGATTATACATTGCAAGGACTACTACAAAAGCCTTGAACTGCTCAAGGCCACCCTTGCCACTAGTTCTAAAAAGTCTTCTTTAGAATGACTCCAACAGAGTAACATTATTTGAGAACCTGAATTCAACCATGTCTGAAGACCTAGACTTTTCACTAATGTCTGTCAATAAATTTTAGCTTTTAAGATTGTCTGAGTTGTGTTGTCATCTGTAACCAACTTTTCTTAATTACTTGCAATCATGAAGAAACTTTAAGATTCCCTTGGTACAACACAGCTTTTAACATGATCACTAACAACAGGAGCACCCATTCCCCTACCCACTTACACACCTATACCCCATGGACCCCCTAAATGGAATTGCTCCCTGAGTCTTCCATAGTACTAATCACATTAATAAATTATTATTAGGTACTACTTTTTGCATTATCTCTGACTATAGCACCATTAAATTCCTTAAAATCCCCATCAGGAAAAATAAATATATATAGATGACACAAGAGGGCTCTTAGGTGTCTGGTCTACCTAATGAAAAATAGCCCAAATGTGAGAAAGTAAACATCCAGACCATCATCCCATTTCTTTGGTATACACCCACCTCCCAGCCAAAGGGTAGTATTAATGATGCACATTCGGATAGGATAGCCCATTTAAAACAAAGCCTGCTAAAACATCCTGACAGCATTTTTCATTCACTATAAAAAACTGCTCTGAAGAAAACAAAATATTATTATTAAAACCACCTCAGCACTCACATCATCTTGGCCCCTTGGAAGAGATAGTGATGGAAAAGATTCTTAGAGAAATTAATAAAGATGCTTCAAGAAACACTGAACGTTTATCATATGTTGTGGTGTAGAAGGTGAAATCACAATAATTATTAAAATATAATTAGAATTGCTGCCACAGATATAAAATTTTGTATTGAAAAGACAAAGCATCAAGTGTCAGCATTCTACTTTTTAACAAAATCCTTACTAATAGTTGCAATGTATAGATACTAAGAAATCAGTACCCTGGCTATCAAAGCAAGTTAAAGAAGCCATCCTTCCTATGACAAACATATCCGTTTCTCTGAGTAAAGTAAGGTATCAAATGCTATAAACTCATAGATTATTTTTCAAGTTTTGCATCACAGCCAATTTATCCTAGATGCATAGGATGAATAGATGGATGGATGGATGGATGGATGGATGGTTACTGCTTCTTAATTCATTTCAGACCCAGATGATGCTCATGCTTTTGCTACCACATCTATGAAAAAACTGGGCATGTGATGGGTTCTGAAAAAAAAAAAAAATATATATATATATATATATATATATATATATATATATATATATATTTAACTTAAGACAAATGGAATCCTTAGCCTCAAAATGCATGGCATGCAAGCAAGAAGAGTTTTAATTTCAGAATGCAGATGCATGTTGACGTAAAGCCAAAGGTTAAAGAATGGAGTACACAAATAATTCAAGAGTCTGAGTAGAGTATCCACACCTAAGTTTTGAGCTAATTCTGCTCTCTGTTCAACTTCAGTCAGGAAACTTTCATTCATTCTGGGCTAAATGTTTGAGTACACAGTGTGAACAAACCAGGCATAGTCCCTGTTATCTTTATGATGTTTACAATCTAAGGGAAAAAATAGATATTAATAAGTAAACATTAACGAGCACTGATCCAGTTGTCTGTTACTGCAAAACAAACTACTCCAAACCGTAATGGCTTAAGACATCAAACACTGCATTACACCTCATAATACTGAGGGTCAGGAATTCAGGCAGAATTTAGTTAAGCAGTTCTACATGGTGTTAGTGGAGGTTACATGACAGTATTCAACGGGCAGATATGATACAAAATGGAGAGTCCAAAGCAGTGCAGTAACATGTTATATGTCTTGGCAGGGGCAGCTGGAAGACTGGGCTCAGCTAGGACAGATGACCAAGTGTCTCTCAGGGACTCTGACATGGCAGCATCAGAGTAATCAGGTTTCTTGCTTAGTGGCTCGGGGCACCCAGAAAGTACTCCAGAAGACAGGAAGCAGAAGCTACCAGTTTATTAAGGTCTGAGCCTGGAAACCCTCAAATCACAATTTCTGCCACATTCTATTGGTCCAGCAGTCACAGAGCCTACCCAGATTTAATGGGAGGACACACAAATCCCAATTCTTCCTGGTAGAAGAAGTAAGAAAAGAATCTGTAGCCATATTTAATCTACCACAAATATATAATTCACAATTGTGAAAAACACTGTGAAGGATGAGAAGAGGGTGTCATGAGGGGAACTGAGTAGGGGATCCAATTTAGATTGGGTGAGCAGGCGGCCATGGGCTCTCTAGCTCTGAAGGGTAAGTAGCCATAGCCTTAAAGTACAACCCATTGTCACTGTGAGCATACCCCCAAAAAGAAATCTGTCTTTATTAGCAGAAAAACATTTCAATAGGTGTTTTGTGTTTTTCTAACTCCCTGGAAGACAGGTGCATGCTTTAAAACTACAAATTCCTTCTGTTCTCTGAGGAGTGAAGTAAATTATATCCCTGAGAATTTATCTAATGATATGGAACAGCAAATTCCACTCTAAAATCAAATACGAAATCTGTAATAGTACAAAAAAATAATAAGCAATCAAGTAGAAATCAAGGAAACTTTGTAACCAAATAAAAATATTTGGAAAGAACAACTTGTCATCTTAACATACAGAGCATTCGATGCTTCAAAATTGCCATAATTTGCATTCACTTTCTGTAATGAAAGTAAATATTTTAACTTAAAATTTCCAGGTATATGTATTTATCATAAAAATTATATAGCTGGTATATGTGAGTGTGCATCTATATGTAAATTTCTAACTATATCTGTAATACAAGCTGTCTGTATATTCCACTTCCATTCACACAGTGTCTACTCTGTGCCAGGTCCTTTCATTATGCTATCTTAACAGAAAGATTCTGCAAACAGAATTCCTTACATTGTTGAGTCTGTCCTCCTCTTCCTTCCTACACTGCTACTGCCCCAGTTCAAAGCTGCTTCGGTCTCACCTGGACTATTAGAACAACTTTCCTCTAGTTTGTTCTTCCAGTACATTCTCAAACGACTCCCCAGAGGGATCTTTCTAAAACAGTCACTACAGGATAACTTCTGAGCTCCAAGGTCTAATGCGTAAGGCCCTCCATAGTCAGGTTATAATCGATCTCTACAGCCTCTGGCCCTACTGCCTCAGATACTCTGCATGTCCTATGGTTCTGCAGTGTGGCTCGGACAAGACTCTCCAACTTTTGCTGGCTTATTCTTCAAGCCTCATCTCCAAATTCACCTCCTCTAGGAGACTCTCCCTCTCCTGTTCCCACAGACTCCTGTTCCCAGTTCCATCGTAGCTTGAATCATGGTGTATCAAAGTGTCCATTAACTTGTCTGACCTTAACCTCTGGCCTCAGCCTGACCTCTACAAGGGCTGGGGCTATATCTCCTTCATCTTTTTATTTCCATTGATGAGTAGGGCCTGGCCCAACATAGCCATTCCACAAACAGTGCTGAATCTCTCTTTTCTCAGGCCCCAGATAACCTTCTAGAAGGTCGATTTGCTGGCTTGGGAAAATGTTAGCTTTCTTAAAACACCCAAAAGCCATGATGCCAATAAAAATGTGAAGAAAAATATACTTTTTTAAAACCCAATGTTTTTATTTATTTTTCCTATTAAACAGAGGATTCTTCTCCATAGTCATTTATTTGTTCTATGTTGATGTCAAATGCACTTTGCCTAATTTCATTTTTTACATTACAGAGCTTGGTTGCTAGAAATTTGTTTGCCGAAACGAACCCCAGCACACTCGATCCTCCCCATTGGGTTTTCAAACAGTCCCTCAGAATGGCTCATCTGCAGAGCTCAGGATTCTCTGTGACACCAGAAACTGACAGATGAGTTGAGTAACTGTCAAAAAAATGAGCGCTCTAGCACTTTGCCACTTCCTAACACTGGGACTTCAAGCAAGTCACTTAATTTCTCTATATAGTCCAGCTTCTCCATCTGGAAAATGGAGATCGTTTGAAAAATGTACCTGCCTCATCGTCTTTGGTGAAGCAATCGATGCAGAGCACTTGGCACAGCAAATAGCACCTGCTTTGCTCTCTTCTCCCGTCCCCAGATAAACACTGCAGGAGGAAGCAGGTTCTCAAGAGCAGGAGGCACAGGACCTGCAGGCAACGGGGCCCTGCCGCCCTGTCCAGACCAGCCCACATGCAGGAACTTGCTTTCTCAGGTGTCCAGTCACCTTTGCAGGTGAGGATTCCAGGTGAGGAACTGTGCTCCTGGAGTGATGAGGATAAGGAGCCACAGACAATGTGTACTATTAAGTACTGCTTCCTCTGTGCTTGCTCAGCCAGGCTGAGGTGTTGCAAAAGGCTAATGGGTTTCTCCCATCATCACAGTGGCTGCCAGCAATAAAACCCATCTGCCTCTCTTGCACAGTGCTGTCTGGAGGGATCCCTGTCCCCAGACATCGTTCCCTGACACACTCCTTTAACAGCACCCAAGAGTCTCCAAATGGAGGGGAAATACTGGGTTCACCTCAGTAAATTGCAGCCGCATCTCAACATAATGACTTAGTTAAAACCAAGTTGTTTCTATTAAGATTACTTCAGGGGGACAGTAGTAGGGAAATAGGAAACAATCAGAGGGAATGTACAGCAAATTTAATGGCTGAGATAGGAGTCCAAACCAGCGTTCCTAACGCCAACTCCAAAACTTTTGCCCAATATGACACTGAAAAGATGATGGATTACTAAATAGACTTTGTGATTTGGGCTGGGTTTTAAGAACAGAAGAAACATCCACATATGGATTCATTTTTGAATCAAAGGTTTGCTGAGTGCTTACCATGTGCCGGGCACTAAGGTGACAGCAAAGCATGTGGACAGATAGGGTTCCTGCTCATGTATGGCTTGCACTCTGAGCAGGGTGAAGGCCAGCGATGGATAAACAAGTAAGCAAACACCAAACAACTACAGTTTGTGACAAGCACCATGAAAGAAGCAAGCAAGGCGCTGTGATGGCAAATAACACAGTGGAGGGGGCTTCTTTACATAAGGTGGTGCAAGAAGTTCTCACAGAGTACCTGGCCTCTAAACCAAGACTTGAAGGGCAAGTCTCCAGCCATATGACAAGCCAGGAGAAAAATAGTCTAAGGAGAGAAAAAGAGCAAGAATCAGGAGAGAGCTTCCTCTTTTCTAGCAATATCGAAAGTCTATAGGGGAGGTGGAGCTTAGAGAGTGTAGGACATGAGACGAGAGGGGAAGGCCAGGGTCAGATGGTACCAGGCCTTACAAGCCAAGGTAAGAAATTCAAAATTTGTTTTAGGTGTAATAGGAAATCTGCAGACAATTCCAAGCAGAGAAGAGACACATTTTATCTTAATTTCTTAGAAGATGCTTCTGGTTGCTCTGTATGATGATGACAGGTGAGCAAGCACGGAAGGAAGGAACACACCTAAAAACCACAGAAGGGGTCCGGCTAGAGACCATGTGCCCTGGGCTCCAGGGATATTAGTGACAGCAGAAAGAAAGACATGGATTTGTGATCAGTTTAGGAATAGAACTGAGAGTATCTGTCAATGGATTCTATTTAACTGGAAGGAAGAATCAGATATTTTACCTAGGTTTGTCACTTACGAAACTGGCTGGCCATATTAGAATTTAGAGAAATTCTAAAGTCCTAGAACGAAGCAAGCACCCTGCCCCTTTCGGGCCCAATCACCGCAGTAAGGCAGGTAAACCGGCAGCACTGGAATGCCCGCCCCTCACCGACCACTGGGAGGCCTGATCAGGCTCTGGAGGCCTCTGGACACGTGCTTGGGGTCCGGGTCGGCTGTGAATGGCTCACGATCTAGGCATCGCAGATTGGAAAGAGACTATGTTAGCAAGTGTCACATCATGTTTTCGCCATGTTTCTGATTAAAGCTTAACATTCCCGCACAAGCGTTTCCCTATTAAAATGTCCTTGCCTCTTAGAGAGGAGCAGAGGAAAAAGACTAAAGGGAATCGACAAAAAAGTCTCTGGCCTGCAGAGCCAGGAAATTATTAGCCGAACAGCATCGGAGCGCAGGCCCCGGCTCCGCCACTGCTGTCCATCCTCCCCAGCCCAAGCAGGGCCCTTCCCGAAAAGCAAAGACCTAGAACCATCCTGAAGTGATGATTAACAAGCTCTGGTTTAGCCCTAGTAATCAAAGTCTAAGCAAGTCGGTCGACCTCTCTAGGCCTTGGTTTTCCTATGTGTTAAAATGGGATAATAGTACTTTCATTATCCAGTGATCGAAGAGATTTAAAGAGTACAGTGCCTGGCGCAGACTGGCCCTCGATACATGTTAGTTTCACTCTTTCTAAAATAACAGACCTCATTTGGAATCAGATACAGTCCTCTGAAGATTTTTTTAAACAGTCCACTTTAAAGCTTTTCAATATTGCAAATAAGTATTTTCTAATACAAATTAGTAGGGTGCATCATTATTTTATCATTAGGAAAGCTATAAAGCCTTTTAGAAAACCTATTTTCCTTTCATTTTTTTTTGTAGTTGTTTCCGACTGACAATATCAATCTCAGTTTGGTTTTATTGTGATTTAGTCTAGAGAAAGTCTTAAAATTCTTAAAGTTATTGCCTCATAAGTATGCCAACTTGATTAAATGAACTGGGGGGCAACTGTGGATTTCTCAACAACCTGTTATGATAAGTTTCAATCCTGGGTCCTCCAAACAATATTTTCAAAGCTGCTCAGTCAACAGGGGGGAAAAAATGCCCCATCTGTGGGCTCCTGGGGAGGAACCACTTGGGAGGACATAGTGGAACTCAAGAGAGTAGGTATTACAAATTGCATCTACTTAGCTCATTGGGAAATTCGGCATTTTTCCCACATCGAACTGGAAAGCAGGAGGCAGCAGCTGTCTGGAGCTTTAGCTGCAACTCTAAGAAGGTAGGAAAGGGGCCTGCTTCTCATCCTGTCACAAATGCTTTCAATGTTGAGACAGAGAGATGGAGTATTTAAAGCAGAATTATTATTTTTATACTACCATCTAAGATTTTCCCCAACACATACAACCATGTATGTGGAACAGGCATAAATTTATCTAGATAGTCTTTGCCCTGTGGTTTTGTTGGCTTCCTTGCTGGAAGAGCCAAATTTATGTAAAAAGAAAGGGTAATTACTGTTATTTCTGGCGAACACCGTCACTGCAGAATCATGCTCATTCCTTAGGAAGAAAAACTATTTTTCTCTCAAGACAAGTAATTTGGAGGCTATCATAAGGGTTTGTTTCAGCTTTCTTTGGATATCAATTTGTTATTCGATTTGTCTCAATAAAAGCAGAGCACATATATACAAATTCTTGGGAAGTATATGGTGCTATATGGGGGTGTACCCAGAACACCACATTTACGTATTTGCTATCCTACTGAGCACTCCCAGGAAAAAGATGAACAATACTCGGCTGCTGATAACCAAAGAACTAGCTATTCTAAGAGAAGGTGGCAGTATAATATGTTTCTGAAGCTAAATATCTCTTCTCACAGTGACTGTCATTTAAATTCCTGCCTAGCAAAGGGATTTTTATGGAAGGTTAATGCCTCCTATAACATTTATCCTGGATGGTAGAGCTTTTCGCATAATTTTCTGGGCTTTATTCCTGCAGTGTTATAGAACCTTATCTTCCCTCTAATAGCTTGCCAGTAAAGAGCCAGTGCATATAAAGGCAGTCGTTATTTCTCAGTTCAAGCCCTGATTTAATGAAATTTCAAATCTCTAGTAAAAGGAGGCTTTGGGGTAAGCCATGAAGAAAACAGGGTGGGCCCAAGGCTGGGTGTCCTGGCCCTGTATGAAACTGGGCGACAGAAGGTTACACAGAGCTCTGGCCAGTGGAGGCAGCTAAGGCTGCAAGGAAGGGCATAAGTCAAGTGGGTAAACTAAGTGAATGGGTCTTAGGCTGGAGAAAGCCTTTTCGAATACTCCCCATTTGCACTGAACTTATTTGCTTTTCCATCATTTTCTTAATTCCCCCTTTGGATTTCAACACTTATTATAGGCCTTGGCATTTCAGTAAAATATTTCATTCCCAGATACCTATCCACCTTTCCTTCCTCCTCCATCAGTGGGTCAACAACATGGATAATGACCGTGGGCAGACTGCATTCTCTAAAAATGGCCACACCAGTGTTTCTGGTCTCACTTGCCCTTCTGGAACCTTGCAGCTTCCCATCAAGAGGCAGAGTCTATTTCACCTACCCTTGATACTGACAAGACCTTGTTACCAGTTTGTTAAATAAAATTCATGAAGTGCATGGTACACTGACACCTGGAACAAAGCGATGATAAGCAATATGACCCTTGGCTGGTTCTAGCCTTTAGAACCCAGACACCATGCTGTGAGATAGCCAAAACCAGTCCACGTGGAGAGACGACAGGGAGAGGCCACCTGGAGAGGTCTGAGGTACCTCGTTGACAGCCAACCTCAACCAGCAGACCTGCCAATAAGTGAGTCTTCAGATCTTTCCAGCCCCCTGTCTTCGAGCCTTCCAACTAAGGCCTCATACATCATGGAGCTCATGATTCCTGACCCATAGAATCATGAGCATAATAAGGGGTTGTTTTATGCTCTTCAGGGGCCATTTGTTTCATAGCAATAGTGACTGGAACATCAATGCACTACGACCATATCCTTCATAAGAAATTACAAATATTTGCTACAAAGACCTCTCCCTCTCTGGCTAAGTCTCCTCAGGTATGCTCCAGCTGGTCCCTGGAGCCAAACCTCAGCCAGCAATTATCCAAGGCCAGCAGTGAGATAATGGAATGGGTAAGGTCTTTGGAGAACTCAGACCTGAGTTCTTTCTTGTGGCCTTAACTAAGTTATTTAACCTCTCTGAGTATCACTATTTCATCTATAAAACAAGGATAATAATGTCAATCTTAGGAAACAAAGCATGTGAAGCCCTTGCACAAAGTAGGACCTTGATAACGCTATTGTCGCTGATTAGGAATTCTTCCCAGTGCCTGCCTCCTCCAGGAAGTCTCTACCAGGTCCGAACCATTCGCTCTCTGTGCCTCCATATCATTCCTTTATACTTAATCTAGCATCACTTCCATGAATGTCAGCAGAACAGTTCAGCTGGATCATTGCCTAAGGCTCGGACACTGCTGACCATTGTCAAGAGATAGCCATTCCTCATCATATGCTTTTGCACGTGTTACAGATTCTCAAACATCGTTCACATCTGTAAGTCCACACAGGAGCAGCAAAACCATGGGAGAAAAAAATAAAATTCGATTCTCTTGTCCTCTACATACTGATGGTCAAGAATGAAAAACATTTTTTTTCTGATAGATTAGGATGGTGGCAAGGTAGGAAAATATAAGACACTCTTCCCCCTCTGACAGGAAATTCACTGAAAGGGAAATAAAGTCTGAATGGGTAAACCAGACACAACGCGAAGTTAAAGAGAATAATAATAGGCACAACATGTAGTAAATTGAACTGCTCGCAGACCCAGCCAAGCTGAAGCCAGAGTTTTTGGGAAAAAATAGTTGCATATGGGTATCCAACCTATACTCCTGGAGAGTTATACCATTTGGATCTCAGGTAGTTTTGTTCTAGAACTGTGCTATCCTATATAGCAAGCTATATAGTGGCTACTGAGCACTTAAAATGTGGCTAGTCTAATTTGAGATGTTCTGTAAGCATAAAATATACACCAGATATCAAGGACTTCTTATGAAAAAAATCATGTAAATTATTTTATTAATTTTACATAGGTTACATATTAAAATAATAGCTTTGAGAAATTGGATTAAGTAATGTATATTATTGAAATTAATTTCATCTATCTCTTCATATGCTTTTTAAATGTGTCTGCTAGAAAATTTAAATTAAATTATATGTGGCTCTCACTATGTTTCTGTTAGACAGTGCCACACTAAAACATCCCTAATGAAGACAGAGAGCATCAGAAGACCAGTTTGGCTTGAGAGAATCATAGACACATATTTGCACTGAAATAAGGCAATCCTGGGTTTCCTGGGGCCCACGGAGAGCTTCGTCAGACACTCCACAGGCTCTAGCCCAGCTTTCATCAACAGCTGTCCTCTTCCACTAGCCATGCGGTGCTGGAGGCATCCAGGGCACAGACAGGGCAGCCTGGAGATCACTGGTTGAGGAACTCTACCTCTAGGAACACACCCTGGTTGCTTTCTGTTCTCCCTTTTCAGGCAGGAGATAGAAATGAGCACCAAGGAGAACCAAAGATTCACGAATCTGGGGTTTCTCAAGAATAAAGAGAAAAAGGAAACCTCAAAAAAGGCAAAACTTCCAGCTCATAGACTGAACCAGGTTCCAACCTATGGTAATGGGTGTTAAAAGTCATTTACAGTCCTAGATTATCAAAGCTGCTTCATCTTGGTTACATTTATGTTTCTCTTCTACTTCCATATTCATCTCAAGCAATAATAATAGCTAGTATTGAATGGTTCCGCTAGACATTTGATATAGATATTGAGTCATTACTAAACCCCTAAAACATAAGCATTATTGTCTACATTTTACCGATAACAAAACTGAGGCTTAGAGTGTTAACTTTTGTTAAAATTTCAGCAAATGACAGAATCTGAATTCAAACTCAGATTGTCTCATTCCAAATCTCACAATCTTTAGTTTTCAAGAATCAAAGAATTCTAACCAACAAAACAAACATGTTATAATTTATTTACATTGATTAAATATATACTTAAAACTTGTGTATGTGTATTCCTTTGCAAAGATTCTATGATGCTAAAATAGATAATGTCATAAGTAGAAATCTATGAATAGGTTTCCACTTTAAATACTGAACTCTTTGACCCTCAGTTTCATCTTCTATAATAATGATACCTGCATTCAAGGACAGCATGAGCGTAACAGGTTCATTTCTCTCGGTTCTGAGCCTACCCAGCCTTGTTTCCTCACTAGATTCTATGACCCATGGATACGAGGTCTTATCAAGCTAAAATAGTTATTCAAAAGTCATGTAGCAGACATAGTTTTGCCTTACAAAGTTTAGTCTTTATTGTGAAGGCAGCAGAGATCACTTTTAAACTGGGCATGAGATAATCAGATTTGCATTTTAGAAGGATCCCTGTGGGGTACTCTCACACACACTGGTGGGAGTGTAAATTGATACAATCCTTTTTGAAAGCAATTTGGCAAAGTGTACTAAGAGCTCTAAAATGTTTGACACAGTAATATCACTTTTGTGACTACTCTGAGGAAATAATCCTAAAACCAGAAAAAGCTTTATGCACAAAGCATGCATTGTAGCATTATTCATAAAGGCAGAAAAATGGTAACGACCTCTCTACCCAACAATAGAAGAATGGTCATGCAAGGTTCAGGATATCCACTGGGTGACACATTACTCAGCCATCTAAATTATATTCATGACAAGTTACCAATACCATCAAAAAATGATAATGTACTAATGTTAATATTACCAACATATTTGTGGTGGGTTATAAAAATGGCCAAAAATTCTTCTGCCTATACCCGTGCCCTTACAATATGAGGCTGCAGATCCTCTTGTCAAGAAGTAGAGTCTATTTCTCCACTCCTTGAGTGTGAAGTGACCTTGTGACTCGCTTTGGCAATTAAATATTAGTAAATGAGATGCAGCCAGACGCTTGAGAAGTACTTATGCATTGGCACTTGCCTCTTGCTGTGCCTGGAAACCTTCCATCATGATATGAAGATGCCCAGGGACAAGCTGCTGGATGATGAGATACATGGACCCAGTTCCTCTTATGGTCCCACATGTCAGCCAGACAATCCCAGAAGCAGAGCCATCTAGCTAAGTGGCAGCAAAACACAGGCGCATGACCGAGGCCAGCCAAGACTAGCAAAAAAACCACACAGGTGAGCCCAGCCTGAATCACTCCTCCAGAGAATTATGAACTAAATCAATAGTTACTGTTTTAAGCTCTAAATCTGAGGCTGTTTGTTACACATCAAATGTTCACTGATACAAAGCTAATAATTTTTTAAGCTAGGTATGAGTACTTGTGAGGAGAGGTTCATTATTATATTGTCTCTGCTCCTGGGTATTTTTCATACATATATGCATTTGGGCTAAAGGAAAAATAAGTGCTAAGTAAGTAAAGCATTTGAATGTAAAAGATAGATACAGTTTGGTTACGACTATAGAAAAGAAATTTTCCATAGAAAAATGCTAGAAAAAAATATACCATTGATTGCCTCTGGGTACTGAGACTATGGATTTTGTTTTAATTTTGTATGTATTTTTGAAATATCTATAATAAATCTGATTTACTTTATTCTGAAAATAAATATTTACAATTTATTTTTTCTCAACCCGCCCTCACCCCTGATAAAATTTCTTTCCATAAACGATGTGGAGAATTGGTTGCAGGGGTAATAAGCCAAATGCAGAGAGACAGATTCAGAGGAAATTATACTAGTCTAGGGGAAAAGTAATAATGGTCCAAACTGAGGCAATGGCAATAGAAAAGGAAAGGAGGGGTTAGACGGGAGTGAGGGGTCACGGGGTGGAGGTGCTGGGAGAGAATCCAGGAGTGAGGGATTGTAGGGTGGAGGTGCTGAGAGAGAATCCATTACTCTAGGCATTACCTCACACAGGAAGGATATTTAACCTGGGACCGTGGTTATGTTTCTGGAAGACCCATTAATCCAACTTAAAAATGCACTTAAATTTGGAATTAAGTGTGTGAATGAATCTCTCAAGACAGAAAAGCCACAGGTTCCATCCGATTCTCAAATGGTGACTGTGATCCCTAAAGATGAAGACTCATGAAGCTTTGTCTTCCTGTAGACAGGGAAGAATTCAGTATGGTCTTTCAACCCTATTCATAAGACAACCTGAAGAGGACATTAAAATGATCAGACCACAGGTTGGGACTTTGGTCCCTAAAGCATGACCCAAGTGCATGATGGCCCAGATAATGCCACAACTCAACACATGCAATTTCCCAGTGTCTCTCAGAAGCTGGTTCCCGCTGGGTTCCAATCTGTAGAAAGCCAATCCCTGTGGGACAACACTTCAGGGTGTCAGAACCTAACTGGGTCTAACCGGGAACTCTGACCTCCAGGAGGCTCATGCAAAACCAGTTTTTCCAAATCTTCGGCTCAGACAGAGCCCAGCGCGGCCTGGTCCCTACCCACCTCCAACCTTCCCTCTCTCCCTCCTTCTTGTTCTCCTTCACCCTGGCCTACTTTAAGTTGCCAGAAATCTATGCTTCTTCTCACCATACGAGGTTTACACATATGTTTCCCCTGACTCTATTCCGTTCCCCTTCAATTAGTGAACTTATCAACCTTCAGATCTTACCCTTAAGCACCACTTCCAAGGCCAAAGAAATCCTCCTGATATATGCTCTCGGAGCATGTAACACACTTGAAACATTATATTTCTTTTAGTGATTACTGGATCGTCTGCCTCTTCCACCGATAATAATTGTAATAAAAGTCAATATCATTTGAACGTTCACACTCTGCCAGGCACTACAGAAATCCCCTGACATGTACTCATTTATGTTATTAGCACAATAATACTATAAGGAAAATGAGGCACAGAAGAGAAACAACAGGACTGCGAATCCCTAGCTAGTAAGAGGCAATGTGGGGGTATAATCCAGTGCAGCTGGAAATGCCCTGGCCTGAAGCTCCACGTTTGCATTCCCATGCCCAGCACCAGGTCTAGCGCTTAATGAGGACCCCAGTATTGTTAAGTGAATTGACTCATCTTGCCCAGCCTTGAGCTACTTTGATGACTGAAATCCAGACTTGGGGACAACCTTACAAATCACCTTCACCAGCCCCAACGCAGGAGGAATGGGAGACCCAGAGAGGGGACGTGGTTACCCTGCAGTCACACAGAACCAGGACCTCCCAACGCAGCCCAGTACAATTTCTGCAACGTTAAATGAAAACTTAAAAAATATTAAGTGTAAATACTCAGCAAAACACTTTTAAACCAATAAAGAGGTATTACACTGCCTTTCCCTGTCCTAACTTTGCTGCAGAATCAGAAGGGATTTTCATTTAAAGAAAAGCCTAGATTATAGAAAATCGCTATTCTCTAATACAAATTCCTTCTTTAAAAATAGTTTTCCTTTTCTTTCAATTCACTATTGTCGACTATTTTTTTAACATAGAATAATCTTGATTTAGTAAGTCTGTGTCTTAAATTTGCAATTACTTTATTGTGGTCATCTCTCATCAATTTCTTTTGTTCAATGGCAACCAAACTTGCACTGATCTCATTTAACAGAGAGTTGTGCCATGCTGGGGGTCTCTGCGGGCCTGCAATGACGAAGCCTGGCCATCAGAAAGACCCTCATTATGACTTGGGAGCCACTTTGAATGCCACTTTGGTTAGAATAGGAGAGGTTTTAGAATTGGTTAAAAGCATAGATGGGCTCTGAATTGTTTCCAGAGCCTCATTTCTGTTCTTGTAAAGACTCGATTTGTAAGACAAGTACCATTGTTTTTAATTCCTCAAAAAATTGGGTTGCAACCTAAATGAGATCAAGACGCTGACCCAGCCACCCAACTATATTATCCTCATCTTGCTTCTTTATATCAGGGGGAAGATCTTCAACTAAGATGGGAATCAAAAGATTCCTATGTCCCAGACTTAGAGCTGTGCTTCTTTGGAATGTTTTAGCAAATCTTTCCACAGTGGCTTCAGAATGTTTTTCTTTCCCTCTGGATACAGTTTCATTTTAGCTTAGGGGAGAAGGCCTCAAAAACGGTTTGTATCAGGCTCTGAATCTCAGTTTTCAATTTGGTCAACTTCTAACCATAGAGATACTCTTTTTAAAATCCTTTCAAATATCTTGTCAGGTTTCAGCCTAGACAAACAGTAAAAATTCCTGGCAGTATTGAAGAACCCCGTGGACACAAGAGGGATCCCCAAAGAGAGTACAAAAGATACGACCCTCTCAACATGAGAGCCATTCCCAAAGACAACCGAAAGAAAGAAAGAGACAAACAAGAGGCAAAAGCCGTCTCTGGGAGAGAAAGGATCAATAATTAATGTTTTTGCCTGCCAACCTGAATTTTAAAAGAAAAAAAAGGGGGGAGGGGAGTTAACAACATGAAATTTTACTTTCCTTCCTCTCTCAACCAGGCACCACAGATGGAGATTTAGTTGAGCTGACTTTGATAAGAATTCTCACCCTTTGCCGGCTTCTGCTAGTTTTCCCAGGATACCATTTGCAGGCTCCAGAGGAAGTGGGGTGTCCCACCGGGCCTCCTCCTAGTCACCAGAAACTGTAGAGGACAAAAATAATTTTACCTCTATCTTTTATAGTGAGTACTTAGTTGAGACCCCTTTTACTCTAAGGTACGTTGTAAATGAACAAGCTTATCTAAGCTCAAAGTTCTCCACTGTAGCCACCATAATTCAAGATTACCTTTGATGAAGTTAACTTACTTGTTGCACCTTAACACAAACTTTTATTCACACTGGCCCCCAGGGTACAGCTTACCTCCAACGCAGCTCGCCCCCCCAACTCAGTCCACCTTCTAAGTCAGACCCAGTCTGGTTTTTAAGTTGGACCCAGCCTAAACAAAGAAATGTTCGAATAAAGTCTAAAAGCTCATAACGCAAAAGCCGCAGAGCTAGGATCTGAGAAGGCCTTACCCATGACTTCCCCCACAAGCCACGAGAAAGCAGAGAGCACAAGGTGCTCAACAGGTACCTTCGCCTGTTTCCTCGTTGCTCCTGAAGGCTGCGGGGTGTCTCTTTCAATTCTCTTGTTCTGATATCAGAACTTACTAAAAGGCAAATTAAATATTCCCCTCAGGCAGCGCCAAACCAGAAGTGGCTTGGAGCAGTCCACCCAGAGGAACTCAGGGGGAGGCATTCATGAGCATAGAGAAGATGTGGAAGCAAAGTAGGGAAATTATTGATTAGCTACAGCTTAAAGCCTAGTTGGCTGTTTGTGATTGGTTGTCCTTAGCATTTTGACTTAGTAACCTTGAGGCATTTACAGGCTTAGATTTTGATTTGCTTAGTAGGCCTCCACAGCATTACAGCCACCTGAGTCTAATGGCCTCCTTGTGTAATTAATTTACCGCTGTACTTGCAGAGGAGAATACTAAAGCACAAAGAGGTAGAGTGATTTGCCCAAGGTGACACTACAGCCAATTTCTAAGTAGAACTCACTCTGAGAAATACAATGCCAGAGTGTCAACAACATAATCACCTTTCACAAGCTGGGAGGCTAACACAGACGGACATGCCAGTGAGCTACATAGAACCCAAGTCACAGGCTGAATTAGATCCAAAAAGCAGCTTCCTCCCCCACAGGACCCCACAGGACAACCATGAACACCGTGCAGGAAGGCTTCCATCCTTCATTCTGGCATAGACTTTCCGACCAGCAATGATACCAAAGCTCAACACTTGCTTATTTTAACGCCCTGGATTTTTTGAATGCCTTCTTCCTGAAAAGGGTTGTAAAAAATGTTCACCATGTGTTCTTAAGAAAGCCTCCCTTTGCACCCAGAATAGATGCTTTCATGATTAGATGTTACCAACAAAGCACACTGTCTCCTAACATAAGAAATCAACAATTATAGGGTCTCTTCAGAATGTCTGATAAGATACAGGTTTTGAGGGAGAGCATTGATAAGTGGAAATGGGTGGAGAGGAACTCACCAAACTAAGACGTGTTTGGCATGAAATAGGAAATAAAAGGAAAATGGAGACACTGGTAAAGGAACAGGAAGGCCCCCTCAAATATTTGAAGGGTTGTTCTGTCAAAAAGGGGGCAGGGTATATTCCAAATGTCTCCAAAGGATGGAAAAATAATAATCAGGGCTGTCAATGATGGGGCAAGCTGGGCAGGAGTGTGCTGGGGTTAAGAGCAGGCAACATATAGAGCCTCCGCTTCCCCATCTGGTGGCAATAATGGCACTAACCTCATAAGGTCATTGTGAGCATTAAGTACGATCACGAATCTCAAGGGTTTATCACAAGGCATGACACATAGTAAACCCTCCATGTAACATCATCTGTTGTCCTTTCTGTTTGGAGGAAGTGAGCTTTTTGTCTTCAGAGGTATTCAAGCTGCAACTGATGATCACTGAGCCGAGAAGCTGTGTGAGGAAAGAGATTCATGCATTAGACAAAGGGTTGGATTAGGTGACCTTAAGTTTCTTTCCATTCTTGGCTTTCAAATTCTTTGTTCTATTGAAACTGAGGTTAATGTGAAGTCCTCTATTGGACAACTCTTTCTGGGCTCCAGCTTCGAGGTTTTGTGTTTCTACCTTTGTATTTGGAAATCCTTGCTGTGGAGCAGAATTTGGAGAGTGAGTCCTGGAGCTGCACGACTGGAAAGGAAAGCTTCTTTTGCTTGGCGGCTGCATTCCTGGAATTCCCAAGATTCCAGGCTCTTTCCTCCTCACATTGTAAACATTAGGTTCTTGTGGGGAGGACAAAAAGGTCACTTTCCAAACCACATTTGCTCCCAGGCTCTGATCTGAATAATTCAACTCGTCTTCAGTGAGAGTACCAGTTGGGCTGATCTCAAGCCCTTTTGACAGGAATGGGTGTTGACTTAGGCTAACAAGAAGTCATTGTTTGAGCTAGAGAATGGCATCCTCTCTTCTCCATGAGCAGAACCAGGTATAGGAACACAAAACAGATCCAACTGACTCATTGCAGCTGAACCAGTGGCAGCCAAGTTCCTTCCCAAATTCTCTCCTAAGCAGGACCAAATTCTTGAGGAGGAGGACACATTTATTGGGGATTGCTACAATTCGGCTTTACTGCCACTGCCTTTATAACCACGATATAAAGTAACTCCCACAACACAGTGAAGATAAGCTCTTTAAAGAAAATATAAAAGCATTAGCCTGGCAATTCACCCAAACCTCATCATGCACCATAGACATTTTTGAAGTTTAACAAAGAAAAGCACATCATTAAAGAATACTGCTCTATCACCATTCTTATGCAAATCCTTCCAGATAGTTGGGTGGAAAATTCCATCTAACACGCAGCAAGAAATAAATGTTGCAGGGTGGAAATTTCAGTTATACTGAGTGCATCTATCACTTGTATAATCCAAACTACTGTATGTGCACTGACTACAGAATTAGTATTGATCCATTCACCATGTAAACATCAAGTACTTTCTATTATTACTTGAAATAGCATGCTATCACAATTTCTATTTCCTCCTTCTATCTTAAATAGAAGTATTGCACATTAGCCCTTTCCTTCATGTACTTTTTTGCACAGCTATCTAACTACAGTGTTCAGTGTGGTGCTGAGTTTCCTGCAGACATCTGCAGTATTAGCATTAAAGCACTTTATTTTCAAGTCATCTCTGATGGAAGACAATACAACTTTCATTTACCCAGAAACCTGTTACCAGAGCTTCTCTTAGAAACAAGCATCTCTCTTTCTCCCTCTCTTTCTGTTTCTCTGTTTCTCTGTTTCTCTCTCTCTCTCTCTCTCTCTCTCTCTCTCTCTCTCTCTCTCTCACACACACACACACACACACACAAACACACACACACCATTCTTTGTTTGCTGAGACCTACATCATGAGTATGTACTTCCAGCCCCACCCCGCAACAGAATAGGACCACCAGGTCTCTGGAGCTCTTGAGTAGAGGAAAAAATATTTGCCAAGGCTGAAAATGGTATTTAATTTTAGAATGACTTGCTATGGAAACTCAAGACTTGACTCAGTGTTACATTGTTCAAATGTCTGGATGCATGAAGAAAAATTGTTTTGGAGAATCAGTCCTGATACTGGAAAGGATATAAAAGCATAGCAAGGGGTGAACCTTCTCCCCTCTTTCCTTTCCTGCATTCCACAGCATAACAGCATGAGGAAATTTGGACTGGGTTCCAAATCCTGGAGGGTTGATTTCAGCTCAAATAGCTTGGAGCTGCATATGGCAGAATTCACGTTCTCCGGTGCCTAGGGCACTCCCTAGGCACCACATGCATCTCAACCCAGTGCACGGTGCTTCTTGTTATCCTTGCCATGCTCCAAACAATACACACGGTGTGAGACTTAACTAGACTTCCAGTGTCTTCAGAGCCCAGCAGCCGCTCTAGTCAGAACACACGCAATTTCATTTCTGTGAATGGGAATCTATACATCACAACCTTAACCTGCCACAGAGCCAACTTTCATGAGTGTATGTAATACCCCGTTAGCACAATCCAAGTTGCTCATCACCATTTTTCTCTTGAGCCAACATGTGGAACCTATGAATTTTCATCTGAAACAAACAAACAAGCAAACAAAAGCTGTCGCTTCATTTAATAGAGAGAAAATATCTGAAACCAGCTGAGCACTATTCAGCCACCATCCTCATGTCCAAACTCCTTTCAACCAATTGTAAAAAAATAATAATTAACTAATTAATTTAAATTGTCAATAGATGGTGGCTTTGTTGCCTAACCAGACTGATGCAAACCCAAACAGATGAAATTCTGAAATTGGATAGTGTGTGTTAAATATTCAAAGAAGAGAGAGTAAGAACGTTCTAAAGGAGCTATACACCTACTTCTGCCTCTAATAAATCTCCAATTTTATTTTTTTGACACTAGCTATGCAGTCTCTTGAACATGCAATTGTGTTAGCAGCAACAAAGTTCGCACACTCTCTCTCGTGTAGAATTGTTTGAAGTGGGCTGTAAAACCTCAAAATAGTGGACCAATTTGCTCCAACAATAATTGTGTTATGTTCTAGGGAAACAAAATTAATAAACTAATTAACAGGTTAAAATAAAAGCAGTATAAAGCAGGTCAAATATATGGTGATGAAAGAAGACTTGGCTTTGGGCAGTGAACACACAATGCAATATACAGATGATGTAGTATAGAATCGAACACTTGAAACTTACATAGTGTTATTAGCCAGTGTCACTCCAATAAATTTCATACTTTAAAAATAAAAGCAGCAACCACTATTGGTTGCTTCTGTATCCTTTCTTCCTTGTTAACAATACCCTCTCTGATTTCAACCAAGTAACCACCACTTAAGTGAAAGTGACCCTCTCTCTAGCTCAGGGTAAAATCTTGAACAGGTAGTAATTGATTAAACTAATCCCATTATCTAGGCAGAGAGTGGTAAGAAGTAGGTGTGTTTCTCAGTCCTGACAAAGAAAACATGAGGGAATTGAATTGGGGGCTTTGAGAGAAACTTTCTTCACTCTTGAAAGAGATTTGATGGTGAGTCCACCAGCAGTAAAAACGTTGCACACTGTTGAATTTGCACATGACCGTAAAGCCCAGCAGCCACATGTGCAAGATACAAAGAGTCTTAATCCTTGTTGAGCAGCTGAATTAACCAACCCTGAAATAGCCCTACGTTGAACTCCTTGTTTAAACAAAGATAATCATTCTCATGGTTGGGTTTGGGTTCCCTATTCTACACTCAAAAGCATCATGACTTCTACAGGTAAATTATTGATCCTTATAGATATGTTGAGAAATACATGTTGAAATGGGAACACTCACATATTTGAGCAGACATGGGTTAATGCTGCTCTAAAAGTAAGACATACTAATGAATCTTACCACTGAGTACCTTCACCAAAGAAAGAATTATTTTATAATGGCCTATTAAACAAAATCTGCTCAGGAACACACATGAACATCCAGCCAGTGTTACTATAGAGCTTCAAGAGGGCTTCATGTTAAGAGAAGAAGCAATTACAATATAAAAAGGATGCACTCTTTGAAGCCCCTGGAGCTTCTCAGCTTTTGGAAAATAAAGACCTCACTAAACAATTGCAGTTTCCAAGATTGCTTAAGCACATAAACCCCTGCTTTCATCAGAGGTAATCAAATGCAGAAACAAGTCAGGTCGAAAAGGGAAGGATGCATCTACTCCACTCACTCAGTCCACACCCCACTGATGGCCCCTGAGTCATTTCCACTGAACCTCTAGGTCTCCCTGAAGTAGTTTTAGAAACGATGATCTAAACCAGGATGAAGGGCCATCCCATGTTCTGGGTAATTGAACTTTTTAAGTGAGAAAAAAACAAGAAGCCTTAAAAGTTTAAACAAATGAATGAAAAATAATGCTTTTGTTCATAGGAAAACATGCAAATCAATTATAAAATTACTTATCAACACAGGAGAAAAGGCAACAGCAAGGCTAGTAAAAGAAGCCTCCTCACCTCTAGTCTAAGATTCAACTGTAGTCCCCCAAGGCAGGGTCACCTGAGAATCTTGGCTGAAAAGAAAAAAAAATAAAGAAAAGAAAGAAAGAAAAAAAAAACTACCTGAACATAGGTTGAGGAATCTGCAGAAAGACATTAAGAAATGTGGTCTACATAGAAATTAGCGTTTTTCACCATCAAAAAGACAGGGCTATGCCATAAACAGTAACAAAAGAATAAGAATATCTTGGGAGAAAATATTGCAAGATACATAACAAACAAAGCTTAAATATCCATACTATATGGAATTCACAAGTCAATTTTTTAAAAGATAACTCAATATGAAAAATGGAGAAATAAGAGGCAATACAGTTCCAGAATCTGTCCTCTTACCACTATGAAATGTTGCTTCTCCAAGCATTAAAAACAATTAATGCAACATCAAAATTACAACTTAATTAAAGAAAAATTACCATTGAGAATCACCTGAATAGTCTAGCTGACTAGAACTCCTATAACTAAAGAATCACAGAAGAAGCCACATTGAGACTGGTAAGAGGGGCAGAGACACAGGAGAAAAGGCAACCCCCAAATGGAAGTTAAAAATTGGGAAGAATTTTGTTTGTAGAGGTCCCCCCTGAAGAGCAAGGAGTTCTAGCCCCACACCAGGTTCCCCAGCCCAGAGTTCCAAAGCCAGGAAGAGAAGTCCCCACAAATTCTGGCTGTGAAAATCTGAGGAGACTGGGTGCTGGAGTCTCAGGCACTCCTCTTAAAGGGCCCAAGCATGAATTTACTCGCTAATGGAGTCACTTGCTCTGAGCTCTAGCACTGGGGAAGCAGCTCAAAAGGCATCAGGGACATATGAGGAGTAAATGAATTGTCTGGCTTCAGGGCAAGGGCTGGAGGGGCAGCTTTTTCCCAGACAGACAGAAGTGCTGGCAGAAACCACTATTCCTTTGTTGAGCCCTCCCCACACCCAGCCTGCATTCATAGGCAGCACCATATCTGAGTCTCCATCAGCCTAGCTAAGAGGGTTTGCCCCTCCATGTTGATTTCTTGAGATCCCACCACACCCAACTTGCAGGCCCACCCAAGCCACTTCCAGTGGCTTTTCCATACAAATAGGCTGTCTTGGCTCATGCTGAGGACTTTCCTAAAATCTCTCAAAGGTTCACAAGCCCCAAATAAGCAGTATCTGGCCTGGCATGCCCTGTATCTCGGCCAGTCCTCACAACCAATCAGCCTAAGGGCCAATCCTTCCCATTGACATGCCAAAGCAACCAAGGCTCAGCTACAACAGGAAGCCACACATGACCCACACGAGGGACACACCTGGAGCACCCGGCTCAGGTGACCAGGGAAACTGAGCTCCACAGGACACCCACTACATAAGGGTACTCTACTAAGACTTGAAAATATAGCAGCTCTACCTAATACATAGAAACAAACACAGGAAGGTAGACTAAAGAGGAGACTAAGAAACATGTCCCAAATGAAAGAACAGAATAAAGCTCCAGAACAAGAAGGAGATAAGCAATCTGCCAGCTTCAGAGTTCAAAGCACTGGTTATAACAATGCTCAATGATCTCAGTGAGAATTTCAACAAAGAGATAGAAATATAAAAATGGAAATAGGTAACATAAAAGGGAACTAGTCAGAAATGAAGAATATAATAACTGAAGTGATGTATGTATTAGAAGATCAGATGAAAAAGAGGGTTGAACCAGCAAGCTAAGGTAGCAAAAAACACCCTATCAGAATAGCAACAAGAAAAAAAAATCCTAAAAAATGAGGATCGTTTAAGAAGCCTCTGAGACAACATCAAGTACACCAACGTTCACATCATAGGGGTACCAGAAGAAGAAGAGAAAGAGCAATGAATTGAAAATCTATTTAAAGAAATAATGATGGACAACTTCCTTAATATGTCAAAGGAAACAGACATACAAGCCCAGGAAGCACAGAAAGTCCCAAACAAGATGAACCCAAACAGGCCCACACCAAGACACATTATAATTAAAATGCCAAAGGGTAAAGACAAAAAGGAAATCTTAAAAGCAGCAAGAGAAAAGCAGTTAGTTACCTACAAGGGAACTCTCATAAAACTGTCAGTTGATTTCTCAACAGACATTTTGCAGGCCAGAAGAGACTGATACAAAATATTCAAAAAGATGAAAAGCCAGGACCTATCACCAAGATTACTCTATCTAGCAAAGCTATCATTTAGAATAAAAGGACATATAGAGAGCAACCCAGACAAGGAAAAGCTAGAAGAGTTCATCACTACCAAACCAAAAAATGCTATACTTCTTTAAGAAGAAAAAGAATTTAGAAATATCAAAATTATGAATAATAAAGTGGCAATAACTACATACCTATCAACAGTTACTTTAACTATAAATGGATTAAATGCTCCAAACAAAGACATAGGGTGGTGACAAGATGCTTACAATATGTTGTCTACAAGAAACTCACTTCAGATAGAAAGACACATAGAGACTGAAAGCAAAGGGATAGTAAAAGCTATTTCATAAAAATGAAAATGAAAAAAAAATCTAGGGTAGCAAGACTTATACCAGACAAAATAGACTTTAAAACAAAGGTTATAACAAGAAACAAAGAAGGATCCAGTAATTTCACTTCTGGATATTTATCCAAAGAAACCCAAAACACTAATTCAAAAAGGCATATGCATCCACACGTTCATTGTAGCATTACTCACCATAGCAAAGATAAAGAAGCAACCTAAGTGTCCATCAATAGATGAGTGAATAAAGAAAAAGTGATACATATATACAATGGAATATTACTCAGCCCCCCAAAAAATGAATGAAATTTTGCCATCTGCAGCAACATGGATGGACCTAGAGGATATTATGCCAAGTGAAATAAGTCAAATGGAGAAAGATGAATACTATATAATTTCATTCATATGTGGAACCTAAAAAATGAAATAAATGAACAAATAAAGCAGAAACAAACTCATAGATACAGAGACCATTTTGATGGTCTAATCACTATGTTGTACACCTGAGGCTATAATATTGTATGTCAACTGTAATTGAAAAGTAAAAAATCATTTTAATAAAAGAAAAAAGAAAAATGGGCAGACAATTCATAGAAAAAATATACATGACCAATAATTATATAAAAAGATTTTCAACTTCACTCCTAATTAGGGAAATGCAAAATAAAACAATGAAACGCTAGGTTCCACTCTCTGCCCATTACGTTTGCAAAAATTTAAGAGATAATATCCAAGGTTGCAAATAAAGTAGAGAAATGGACATTCTCACACATCTGATAGGAGTGTGAATTGGAACATAGTTTTGTAGGACAATTTGGCAATGTTTATCAAAATTAAAATGCAATTCTATTTTAGGATTCTGTCCTGCAGATATATTTGTACATGTCTGCAAAGATATATCTACAAGGATATTCACTATAGCATTGTTGTAATTGCAAACACACAGGAAACAATGTAAATGTCCATCAATAAGGACCGGATTAAATAAATTCTGGCATATATAAAATAGAATAATGAGCAAACATTAAAAACAATGAGATAAATATGTATGTGCTACCGCAGAACCATCTTAAAATGTAAAAAAAATAAAAATTCAACTTCCAAAAAAATTTTAAATAAACGATATGTATATCTCCTCTTTTAATATATCTAGTACAATGCCAGAGATATGATAAATCCCCAATAAATGTTAGAAATATAAGTTACTTGTAAACATTTGTCAGAGGAATGAATGACAAATATGTGAATGATGAATGAATGTGCATGT
This sequence comes from Rousettus aegyptiacus, assembly GCF_014176215.1. NCBI lineage: Eukaryota > Metazoa > Chordata > Mammalia > Chiroptera > Pteropodidae > Rousettus > Rousettus aegyptiacus. The sequence goes on from NW_023416306.1 coordinate 22,593,600, forward strand.
AAACATGAAAAATTTGTTCAAACAGATATACAAGGTTATGTTAGTGTAATAGGAAGAAGATTACTTTTTATTTTATATCTTTTCGTAGATTTTTTTTGGAAAATTTTATAGGTATACATGCTATTTTCACAATAACAGAAATAGAAAAGTTAAGGCTGCACCTAAGATAGAAAGAAACAGCCATGACAAAAATAAGTAGCCAAATGGTATGTGGCACATGTAATCGCCTCCCCACTATTTACTTTTCTTTCTCACAAACAGAACCATACTAAGGAGTGGGGCCAGCAAAGAGTTTTTTACCCAAAAGAAAAAGTACAAATGATCAAAAAGCACATGAAAAGATATTCGACCTCACATAATCGGGAAAATACAAATTGAAACAAAATACTTGGTTTTTATTCATTACATAGGCCAGAAAGAAGAAAAAGATTTCTATTAACCAAAGCTGACAAGGACTGGAAAAGGGCATTTTCAAAGTCCATGGGAGTGCAAAGTGATACAGTAATTTGCTATCTCTATCAAATTTTAAATCATATCATCTCAGGCCTAGAAATAGCACTTCTAAGCATCTGTCCCACAGAATCGTTACATGATTACGCAAAGATGTAGGTACAAGAATGTTCACCAGAGCCTTGTTCATTAGCAATAATCTGGAAAGAAAGAATTTCATTTGTCTATCGATAGAGCTGTGAATAAGAACACAGAGTTAAGATCTCTGCCCTGATGGAGGCTGGGTTCCAGTGATGGGCATGGGAGACAGACAATAAATAAGGATACAAATAGGCAAGATGCATTCCAATAGTTCCAGCAACAAAGTACTGTAAAGGCAACAAAACAATGTGATAGAATGAATGTGGGGAGCAGGGGCACTATTTCCTGGGAGCCATGAAAGGAGGCCTCCCTGGAGGAAGACATTGAGCTAAGATCAGAATGGTGACAAAGAATTAGCCCAGCAAAGGCAAGGCCCCAACACACAATAGGGGGGAGATGAAGGAATGAATAAGGAGGAAAAACAGACAAGATGAGATTGAAGAGGAGGACAAGAACTCAATATCATTGAGGCCTTGACCTTCAACCTTCAGATGAACAGATTGGGAAGCCAGCAGGGTATTAAGCAAGGAGAGACATGACCAGGCCTACCATTTTTAAAAGATCACTCTTGCTTTTGAGTGAAGGAAGAATTGTAAGAAATAACAACAGGAGGATGGAGGGCACTTAGGCGGTCCTGGTAAGATGTACCGGCAGCTAAGACCAGGTTGTAGGCAGTAGGGAGACATTTTGGAGGTAGAGCCAATAGGATGTCCTCAGTGGATTGGACTCAGGGGATCTGGGGGCAAAGGAAAAATCAAGGATGTCTCCAAGCCTTGGGTCCTGAACAATGGGTGGGACGGTGGTATTTTTTCTAAGGTGGAAAAATCTGGGGGAGGAAAGTTTAGTTTAGAAAGTCCAGAGTCCATTTTGAATTCGTTAATCTTAAATGTCCTATGAGACAGGCAAGTAGAGATAAAGTTGGAAATTAACATATGTATTTGCAGATGCACAGAGAAAAATCTGAGAGGTTATCCACCTAACTGATAAAAGGAGTCTCTTCAGGAAGTGGAATTGGGGGAGGAGGAGGAGAGATGAAGAAGAAAGAAGCTACTTCTACATTTGATTTTATATACATTAATATGGTTTGAAATTGTTATAATGAATATGTATTACCTTTGAAATTTAAATAAATGAATATAAATAAAAGAAGACTGAGCGATTTTCAAATTTTTCCACAGAGCTTTTTCTTCAAACAGAATCTTATCTAGAATGTTCTTCCCGCTGTCATCATTCAGGCCTCAGTTCAAATGTCACCTCCTTGGAGAGAGGATGTTAACCACAGGATCTCAAGTAGCTCCTCCGCTTCCTTCCCTCAAGTCAGTCTATTGCATACCCCATTTTATTATGTTCTTATCGATTATAACCCAAATCCAACTTGTCTATTTATTTACTTCTCTTCCCTACTAGAATATAATGGCCAAGAGAGCAGAGAAGTTGTATGTCTTGTTTTCCAAATATCTCTAGAATCCAGAACCATGGGTGTCATACAATAGGTATTCAATTATAACTCCTTTGATTAAAAATAAATTCCAAGTTGTCCTCAAGATAAAAAGCTGAGCTACTTCAATTGAATCGAGGTCAGGAGTTCAGAGCCTTGACTCTAGCTCTCTCCGCTACTTCCCCACCACCACTGGGTGCCCTGAGGTATATCAGGGGGACCTCCCCTAGAGCCCTATAAAAAAGGATAAAAACCACGAGGTTCCCTAATGGCTCAGGTCTTGTACAGTTCCAACAATCTACAAAGGTCTGACCTGAGCCTTCCTTCTTGGAAACCCCAACCTCCCTTGGGTTCCATCCGACACCACCAGAGCAGGTCTGGTCCAGACTCAGCTTTACACTCCACCTATGTCTTCCCATCTCGCCTCCACTGTCCTAACTGCCAGGAACTCCACAGTGTGCCCGCCACCCACCCACACATTGCTCCTGTTCATGGAGCCATCAGAAAATTCCAGCTCTACAATGGGCGCAGTGAACCCAGAGACAAGCAGACCAGGGCCCCGTCCTGCAAGAACTGTTCATGGGAGAAAACCTCAGCCAGAGCCAACTATAACAGAGTTGCCAGCCTCCTGGTGGCTGCCACAGGCATGTGATGAAGTCCAGCTGGGTCCCTGGTTCTTTCTCCAGCCTTCCAGATTATTCTGAGGCCGTATAGTCAGGATTAATAAAAACTGACTGTCTGTGAGTACTCAGTTGCTGACTTTAAGAGATATGGATGATCATACTGCCCCACCTCCAAGAAAGGGAAGCACCAGCTATGTCTTGCTTGGACTCACTGCCACTACAAGGGAGGTTAGCAGCATCCCTGGACACTATCTTCTGCCCCTTCTGTGACCCAAAGGGAGCAGCCCTCACCCTCAGACTGCATTCCTCCCCAGCCTTACCCAAGGCCAGGGGCTTGCCTACAAGCCTACTGCCTGCCTTAGTCCGGGGCCAGCATCCCTCCTTAAGAACCTAGCACAGATGCAGGAGCATCACAGGAATCCTACATAAAGGTAAGTCCCTGCCACTCTCAGACCTTGCCACAATCAGAACCTTCCTTATGCCCAGTGTCTCTCTTGGCTACTGGATGTACCTCTGTCTCTGAATGGGCTGAAGGTGGAACCCAAAGCAGGCAGAGCCTCAGAATAAAACCCAGAGGGACCAGAAGAGTGAGGAGGACTCTTGCAGTCTTCACCGCAGAGATTCCCTCAGGAAGGAGAGGGCTGGAGGAACACAGCTGGCCCCCTTCCCCAGAGCCCAGCACACGGTGCTCAGGGGCCACCTGCTGGCAGCCAGGGGCATGTGTGAGTCTGGGGGCGGGGCCACTTAGACCCAGTGCTTCTGCAGGAACACACACACATGCATACAGACATACCTCCCATGTGCCCAAGAATGCATATACTTACATAGAGAGCCATGCATGCACACACATGCCCGTGAAGACATGAGCCCAAGCATGCAAGCACACAGACATAAATAACATGATTGATTGTACACTCATATGCTCACCCCGGTACACTCCCATGGGCTCACAGGTACACACATACAGGTGCATAAGCATGTGAGTGTGGCCCCTGACTAGGCCCTCCTTCCCATGGCCCTTTTGCAACTCCCTTCCTCCCAGCCATCACCTAGGGAAAGGCAGAAGCCCATGCACCCTCTGCCCATCTATTCTCCTGCTCTTCGGAGGCAGGTAGTACTCTCTCTATGACTCAAGCACCAGCGGCCCCTCACAGGACCTCAGTGCCACCTCACACAGGATTAACTTGCCTTCAAACAGCCTCTCCTCACCTGTGGCCTTTGTGCTCTGGCCAGCAAGTATGTGGTGGCAGAGATGTGCCTCAGCAGCATGACAAGGACTCTAGGACCTCACTTGACAGTAATTTTAATATGGAGAGCAGCTGTCCACTAAGTCCCATAATGAAGTAGGCCACAGAGGCACAGGTATGGGATCTAGAAAGATGGGAGGTGATGCTCTTAAACTCTCTTGGAAGCTGAAGCCATAGGCCATCTCCAAGGGAGCGTTCAAGACTGACAGAGCCTCAGAAACCCAGGTTCAACGACAAGGAAGGAAACTTTTACTGAGCGCCTGCAGTGTGCAGGCGTTGTTCCCACATTATCTGACTTCATCCTCACTTCCCTGTGAGGTAAGGAGTGATATTAGCCTTCACGATCCCTCTTAACAAGCCATTACCAAGTCCCATGCTTTGCCTTCGTAAATGTCCCTTGAATTTTTCCACTGGTGCACCAGCGAGTCTAAGCTTCCATGCCTATCACCTGGGCCAGCTGCACAGCCTCCCACTCGGGCCCCTCGCCCACTCGTGTCTCAATCCCTCTGCCCTCCAAAACAGACACGCCTGTTTTAACAACACAAAGCTTAAATTCTCCTGTTTCAATGTCTTCTTGTTCTAAGAGCCAAGACCAAAACTCTCATCTCTGCTGTGCACCCTCACCTACCTCTCCAGTCTCACTTATGGCCTCTTGCCCCCTCATTCTCTCCATTCTCCACTGGTTGTGCTGAGTTTCTCAAAAACCCCATTCTTCCTCCCATCTTAGGGGCTTTGCACATGCTCTTCTCTCTCCTCCCCTATTCCGTCCCCTTCCTGATAAACCCCTCCTCCACTCTCTCCTCGAACGTCAAACCCTCCAGGATGCCTTCCCTGCGCCCTGATCCTCTCTCCCTGTTAAGCACTCATAACTCCCCGCAGTGTCTATCATAACACACAGCAGCACTTGTAATTACCTGTTTGTGCTGTTGTGATTTCCCTCGTCAGCTCTGTCCTCTAGGCTCTGAGCTCTGCGAGGGTAGAGACCCTGTCTCCTGCTCACTCTTTTGGTGCAAATTCCCAGAAATTGTGCAGGCTGGAGAAAATGATATTCAAACCAGGTCCTTCTGCCTCCAAACAGCGTCCCCTAATTAAACAAGTCTCTCTGAGTCCCAGAGAGAACAAAGCTGCAGGGCAATGCCAGGAACAAGGACTGGTCTTTCTGTACCCAGGAACCCCTGACCTTCTAAGTTAGTCACTGGTGTGAACCATCTAATCCAGCCCATCCTTCCATGAGCCCTGGCACTCAGCAGGCCAGGCTGTGCATTTGTTTCTTCCTTGGCAGGCCTGTACTATTATCTTTCCTGAGCAATATCTGGTTGGTGGATAAATAAACCCTGAACTAAAGAGAAGACCAAAAGATATTCATACCATCTTGGGGGTGAGGAGGCAGGAGAATGCCTTCTAATCATGGAGCCAATGTCATGCATAATAAAGAAAACAATGACCAAGCAAAAATGTTAAAATCTTCTTTATGTCTTTCTAGATATTCACCACCCAAAAGACACATCAGGCCTTTGGAACTCCTGAGAGGTCATGTTGGAGAACTTCCAGGTAGACAAGCCTCCTTCACAGGAGCAGCAACATGATTCGCCAGGCCTGTTATTCAAAATTATTAAAAATTTCAAGATAGCAACAGCCATGAAGCCAAGTTCAAGGCCTTTTTAAGCATGGGTACCTGGTCGCACATGCGTGAAGCCAGCCCTCCTCCTTCACTCTGGAAAGACATGTAGGCCAGAACTGCCCACCTGCAAACATTCATTCACTCTGCACCTCACCTGTGTCCTGTCCTTGCCTCGTAAAGCTCAGAGCCTAATGGTGAAGAGCAGTCAGTGCACAGCTGAAAAGATAACTCGGTGTATCTTTACTCCCCTGGAGGCAGGCAAGGCGGATGGGCTCCATTCCAGATCCCAGAATCTCAGGGGCGAACAATGCCCTGGGGATTGTCTCGCACAAAGTGCCCCATGAATGACTTCTACTCACACTCTGCAAAAGGCTGGGTGCATTTTGGAGGAGGGAGCTAGAGAAAATCTGTCTGAAGGGAGTTAGCCCAGGTGCTGCAAGGATGTGTGGGTCTCCAGGAGAGTCCTGTTGAGGTCCCCCACAGTTTCATGCCAGCAAATGACACTCCTGAAACAGGAATTCTGATAGATGTGAATTGCCTACCTTAAAATCACTCAAGATAACTCTGCCTTTCTATGCCATTGGAAAGTTTGAGGGCTTCCTTCTCAGGAAGTCCTGTTTTTGCCAAAGAAAGGCAAGGAAGTAGATCAAAGAAACCTTCAATTCTCCACATATAATAAAAACAATGGCCATCATGTGCTGTCTACAGCTCTGTGTAGGGAGCTTTTACATTTCACGCTCACGTGAGTTCCCTAAGGTATGTTTTACCCTGTCTTGAGATTCTAGGAGGTTGATGTTTTCATTTTTGTTTTAACCCTCATAAGCTCTCACCAGGCACCAGGCACTGTTCTAAAAGCTTTACAAATAAATATTAACTCACAAAACCCACCTAAGCTACACCATAAAGTAGATACTATGAGTACCACTTCCATTTTACTGATGGGGAAACAGAGACCAGAGGATGAAGTTACTTGTTCAATGTCACAGAGATAGTAATTGGTACAGCAAGAATTTAAATCCAGGCAGACTAGCTCCAGAACCCATGGCCTTAACTATTGTTATGTTGCCTCTCTAGGCTCAAAAAGCAGACAGAAGAAAATGTAAGCCTAGCTCCAAAGTATACCCTGTTAAGTGTTAATTTGTATGCTTTTGGGGTTTTAATTCCATAGGTACTTGCAAATGTCAAAGTAGTGAATCATTCTTTCAAGGAAAAGACTGATATAGATTAAGACTTTAGGCTTTGGACTGAAACAGACCTGAATTCAAATCTTACCTCTACCATTTGCCAAGCTGGGGATCTAGGACAACTAACTTTAGCTCTATGTGCCTCAGTTTCTTCAACTATAAAAGGGACATAATAATAGCACCAACCTTTCTAAGTTGTGGTGAAGATTAAACAAGATGATGCAAATAAAATTCTTCACACAGGGCCAGGCCCAAGTAAGCTTTCAATAGAGTTCATAGTTACTCTTTTTAACACTACTATCTTCATTTCGTCAACATAGCCTGAGAGACAGTGGGGCAGAGTGAGAAGAACGTGGAATTTGGAGACATGAAATCCTGGATGAAAATGTAGCCACATGATGTACACACTGTATGGCCTCAAGCAGGTCACCTCTAACTCCCTTCCCCCTCTGAAATGGAGATTATAATAATAGCTACCTCTCCCAGCATTTGTCAGATCACATAAACTCATGTGTGGGAGGCCACGGTTATCTGTCAAGTAACAGACATACATTGGTCACCACTTGTGTTATATAAAATAACCTGTCAATAGTGGGCTGAATGATGGCCCCCAAAAAAACATGCGTCCACATCCTAACCCCTAGAATCTATGACTGTGACCTGTTTTGAGAAAAGGTTTTTACAGATATAATTAAGAATACTGAGATGTGATTATCCCGAATTACCGGGGTGGTAACTCAGTCCGGTGACAAATGTTCTTATAAGTGTCACAGAGAAGAGGGGGGAGCTATGTTACGTGGCCACAAGCCAAGGAATAATGGAGCCAGTATAAGCTGGAAGAGGCAGAGAAGGATTCTCTCCTAGAGCCTCCATAGGAAGTGTGATCTTGACACCACCTCGATTTTGGACGTCTGGCCTCTGAAACTGTGAATGAATAAATTTCTGTTGTTTTAAGCCACCAAGTTTGTTAGGAAACTAACTAATACACTGTCAAGGGGGAGGAAGGCGGGGAGAACCAATGAGAATACTGTATTCGTTTGCTGGACCTGCCACAACAAAACGCCACAGACTGGGTGGCCTAAACAGTAGACATTTATTTATTTTCTCGTTGTTCTAGAGGCTGAACATCCAGGATCAAGGTGCTGGCACGTTAGGTTTCTGGCGAGAACTCTTCCTGGCTTGAAGACAGCTGCCTTCTCTCTGTGTCTTCGCATGGCCTTTCCTCTGTGCATGCTCGGAGAGAGAGAACCCTGGTGTCCCTTCTTCTTCTTACAAGGACATCAGTTCTACCAGAGAGGAATCCCACCCTATAACATTGTCTAACCTTAATTACCTCCAGAAAGGCCCCATCTCCAAAGACAATCACATTGGAATTGGGCTTCAACGTATAAATTTGGGCAGACACAGTTCCATCTGTTGCAGAGGCCATGCAAAGAATGTTAAAAACCCAGAGCAGAGAGATCAATGACAGTGTTCTCGAGAACAAGTCAACGTCCTGCCGCAGTGAGGGCCCGAGCACTGGGAGCAGCAAAGGGAGGAGCAGAAGGAAAGCTTCGTATACCCTCTGCCACCTTTTCAAGTCTGCCTCACACGCAGTTGACACCTGGCCACTGTTATTCCTCCTTATCTTATTACTAAAGTGGTTGGTCTCATAGAAAAACAACCACAAAATTTCATTTTTGAAAAGTGAATTCTTAGGTCTGAATTACCTCCAACGAGAATCTGAATCCCTTCAAATCACAGAGAGGGGTGTGTTTACAAATAAATATCTGGATAGATTCAGGTTTTGAACGGCTAAGGTGGCTGGGGTCATTTTATTACAGAATTATTAAAAGGCAGTTCAGAGAAGCATTTGAGATCTTGCTGCCCAGCCTATGTATGTCATCAGTTTGGCTCAAATAAACTCTTATAAAAATTCGAAAAAAGAAAAACAGTATATCCCCTAGTGGAAGAGAACACGCATCAGATCCAAACGGCAGAATTGCCAAAAGGATTTGGGATGATGTAGCAAGAACATCCAGAGTAACTGCTCTGAAATTTAAAGAGTTTCAGCATGGCAAATTAAGTCCTCTGGCACCTTTTAAAATCTAAGGATTTCAGTCTTATATTTTTCTAACAGGTTAGGTTTTGGTGAAACTAAACAATGCAAACTCTTAAAATCATTCTGTCTTTAAAGATAAATAGCTGATCAACATCCATGCCTACAATGCCCATTTCCCTTGAACGTTTACAATTTATTGGTTCAATAAATATATATATTCAGCTTCTACTATGTGCCAGGCATAATGCTGGATCCTGGAGGTTTCATTGTAAAGAAAAATAGACAATGCCCAGCTGGAAGGAGGATCCATAGTTGGCACATGGAGTCAGGCCGAGGGGGCTACAGCTGGGAAACAGGAGGGCAGCCTTACAAACAGGGAGGCCCCAGCACAGGAACTCAGAGGGGGAGCAAGAACCTGGGCCAATTACGGGGGACCACTGTCTGAAGTTGGCATCCTGATATAGGAATAGAGAGACGGGGGTGGGAGCACATCTCAGGCCACAGTAAGGGATCCCAGTGGCTAGTACTGGGTGCCCCCTTCCCCGCTCTAAGAAAGAAGCTGATGAAACACTGAGCCCACCCAGCCGGAAGGAGGAGAGGCACCTTCAGTCGACGCCCACCGCCTGCCTCAGTCAGGATGGGTACGGATCTGGGACAAGAGGACAGAACACCGATAGAGGGACATCGGTATATCCAGCTGGAAACTGACCAGGAGGAAAATAGGCCAGAAAGTGGAGCTGGAATGGATTCAAACCCACTTAAGGAAAACTGAGTGGTCAGCGACTCACTTCGACCATCGGGATTTTAAAGTTCTAAAACCAAAAGCACAGTGACTGGCCCAAGCTCTCAGCCAGCTTGAAATGCCTCCTCTCGACTTCCCCAGGCTTGTCATTCTCTCATTAAAGACCCCTCTTCTTGACCTGTGGCATGGCTGAGAAAATCAGAGAAGGTAAATCAGGAGGAAGTGCAGGGAGACTGAGTCTGGCTGGTCACCACTTAGCACATAAACGTAAACTCAGTTTCTGTTCTTGGATTTTTCTATCCGGGTTTATCCTTTCTGGAAACTTGCAATGGTTTCCTAACTCAGATGGTGTCCCAAAAGGAAAAACACACAAAAAAAGTAGAGACAAATAGTTAGACTTATTTATCTGCCCTGTGTTAAAGAGATCATGGAATCTTGATTTTGGAAGAGCCTCAGTTTTCACCTTCCAAGAATAGGAATAAATGAAGATAAAATCTAGCTCACGGAGCTAATGTGAGGGTTCAAGAATTTTACATGATTTGCACACATGTGTACATTAGTAAATATTGTTATAGACACACAGATCCTCTAGGTAGAAAGACCTCAAAGCTCCCTTAGTCAGGCCCCCTGCCTCTCTCCTTGACACCTGAGTGTCTCCTGCAATAGGCCCATGGGGGGGGAGGGGTCACCCCAAGTATCTGTCACCATGGATAGGGACCCATCAGGAACAGTAATATCTGGTGTTTAGTGAGCGCACATTATGCGCCTGGCACTGCGCTGAGTGCTTCCCCTCCATGGTCTCTCATTTTATCTCCAAATTTAGTCAGTGAGGTGATGACGACTGCATAATTCTGTGAAAATACTAAGAACCATGGAACTGTGTACTTTAAATGAGTGAATTGTATGGTATATAAATTATATCTCAATAAAGCTGGTATTGAAAAAAAAACTCAGTGAGACAGGAACTGCTATTATCCCCATTTTACAGATGAGGTAACCGGGGCTTGGACAGGTCTGATGACTTGCCAGAAGTCAAACAGCCAGAACAGAGACAAGACACCCATCTCCCAGGCCAGAGTGTACACACGGCGCTCCCTGCCTCCACGAGGGTGACACCCACTTACGCAGGGCTTGCTCCGTGGGAGCACCAGGGGCCAAGCACCCTTGCACCCCCTCTCCCTGCGGCCCACAAGACATCCTGCTCCAGTGATGCATAACATGAGTCTTTAGTGAGTTTCTGCCCTGCTGAGGCAAATCTGCCCCTGTGTAGTTTCCACCCATCAGGCTGGTTCTCCGTCTGCAGCAGCGCAGACTGAGCATGCTCTTCACTCTGCGAGGTGCCTTCATGCACCAGAATGCAGCGACAGGTTCTCCTTTCTTCTCTTCTCTTGGGCCCGATGGATACATGGCCTGACAGATGCTTGCGGGCTGCAGAGCTGGGAGGTCAGGGATTTCCAAACTGAGACCACAGATTCTGGCTGCACCAGAGTAAGCCAGAGTCTTTAGAATATCCCAATTCCACTAGGAGAGCCCAAAACAATAGATGTAACGACTGTCTCAAAGCCATGTTATATCCAGTATTTTCAACCTAGGCACCTTTGCCACGAGCATTTTTGACACATAACTAGCTGGCCGTAAGGCAATTTTGCCTTAAAAAAGTATAAAACCACAACAAAGAGGGACATTTAAAAAGGACATAATGGCACATGGGAAAAAAATGAATAATAAAATTAAAGAGACTTTACTTAAAATGTGTGTAGATTCATGGCATACTGTACAAATAACTGATTTGATTTTATGGAATGTATCTAAGCCATTGTCTGCAAATCATGGGAAACGTGGGTTCAACTCTGCACCCTCAAAGAAGTCCCTTGTCCTCTCTTTCTCCTCCCAGTGCAGTGTGTTTCAAAATAAACCAAACATGTCTGTGGCAAAGATTACACGGGAAAAATACCTAGAGTTAAATCAAACCACATACCATATCCAAGTCGGCCTACCTTCTAACAAGCCCACTTCTGTGTTGATGTTTCTAAGCTGAAAATTCTAATGATGATTCATTATCATCTGATAAAGCAAAGATAAAGGACAGAAACATGCGATCTGCACAAGAAGAGATGCTCTTGGAGATTTTAACCCTAATATCTATTTTTAAAAATGCAATCAAAACCATCTAGGGCATTTTATAGCCATCCAATTTAAGACTGACAACACCCAATCTTGGTGAGGTTATGCTGAAATTGGCCCATCTGCACATTGCTTGTAAAAATTTAAATAGATATAATACTTTGCAAACCAGCGCAGCACAATAAAGCAAGAGCGTAGGCTGGGTCCTTTACCAAGGACTCACTTTGCACTGGGCACTATGCCAGGTATTGGAGGCACAGGTATGAGTAAGATTTGCTCACTGCCTTCAAAGGACTCACTACACATTGTATGAGACAAAGAAGTGAACACCTGTTTCAATACTAAGGGTACATGGTAAGCACTGGGTGTCATGGGACCTTCTATGGAGGCCTCTTGCCCCTCCCTGGAGGTTCGAAAAAAAAGGATCCTGAAAGAATTGACAATTGAGTTAAATCTGGAAGGATAAGCAGGAGTGGACCAGATGAAGAAGGCTGTGGATGGCCTTCCAGACAGAAGGAACAGCCTGAGCAAAAGCTTGGAAACGTGTGGGAGTATGCAGTACGCAGGTGACCAGGGGGAAGCCAGGGCCACAGGTGCTCAGAGGCAGGTGTGTCCATACCACAGAGATTTCAGAGTTCTGCTAAGAATCTAGGTTTTGACCTGTGAGTTATAAGGAGGCATTGAAGAGTTTAGACAAGGGAATGACATGAGCACATGTGAGCTTTAGAATGGTCCCACAGCGTGGAAGAGGACAGATGAAGGGCAAGAGCAGACAGGGAAGCCAGCTAGGTGGGTGTGGCCACAGTCCGAGATGAGGGAGGCTCCCACGGAGTAGTGATTAGGGGAGTAAAGGAAGAGGTGGATGGGAGAGAAGAAGGAAGGTCAGGAGCCCTTCAGCATATTCTAATCTCCCACTCACCAGAATTTAGTAATTCTTTGTGGAAATTTAAGGGGGAGAGAAGAGTTGAAAATAATCTTAGAGGAACAGCTAGAAACTGACCAGACCAGGGGTCAGTGATACCCCAAGTATAGCTGAGGGCAGTATCGTGACCCAGGAAAAGGGGGACTCTCACCTGCAGCACACTAACATTGCAGGCCACAGGAGGGGACGACACCCCACCTACAGCAGCACCCCAGGGCATGGCTAGCTGCTGGGGGGAGAGTCCCATAGAGAAGGGACTAGGAAGGTGTCACAGGTTGGACTTACCAGGAAGCCAACTCTGAGATGGAGATTAGCATAAAGGAGGTTTATTACTGGGCTCAACAGCTGTGAAAGGGAGGGGAGGTAGGCAAACAAAACTGGGCAGAAGAAGTTGGGCCGTGATACAGCCTTGATGGAGGCCTCAGCTTCGAGGCTGGCAGGGAGATCCAGAGTTGCCCAGGTTGCAGAGAGAGGGCCCGGCCCTTGCATCCCTGCATCAGTCATGGAGGTGGCCCAGGAAAGGGGCCATGGCCTTGGTGAGGCAGCTGTCTTCAATGGGGCAATCCCTGTAGAGCTATCCGCAGGTAACGTTCCTGACAGCTGGGGACCACATCCTGCATTTCTGAAGAGGAATCTGGGTGGGCATCACACCATCCAGCATAGCAGCATTAATGAGGATGTGAGAGCTAACCGCGAGGCCTGAGGCCACCTCCCTGTGAGAGAGCTGGAAACCAGAACAAAAGCTCAGGTATAAAATGAAGTTGCTCAATGAGGGTCTTCTGGGAACGAAGGAGCGGAGCCCACTGCAGGCTCTGTGGGCACCAGTGCAGAGGCAGCAGGCCTCCTCTCAGACCCACCGGCTGAGTTCAAGCCCCACAGACCATTGCCCTGAGACATGACAGCCCCACTCAAAGAACTGTTCTGTAGCCATTAAAATAATTCAGACAACTTTTAACTGACATGAAAAACAGTTCGGATTCATTCAGCAGAGAGAAGCATAACATGAAATATCCACCTTGTCACTGTAACTATTAAAATGAACTCTACATATGGACAGACATTGGCAGCAAACACAAAAAATAAAACCATTGATTTTTATGATTGAGGGAACATGGATGGTTTTTAATTCCTGTTATCATAGTCCGTAATAAACACTTTTTTCCAGCCTTGTCCGTCTCCCACCAGAGGAAGCTATGGATGCACTCGTACTGGCACGCGGCTGGCAGGCGTTATCTTCCATTTCACATTTACGGTGACAGCTGTGCACAGCCACACGGCAGGCAGACCTCCAAGCCTGCTAAGAGATTGCTCAGGGGCAGCTATTAGCTATGTCACTGAGCAAAAAAGGGTTCAAAAGTTGGCAATGAGGAAAATATTTTTAGGAGGAAAGAAAAGAGGGTTTGATGCCTCCACACCTAGCAACCAGTAAGTGGAATGTTAAAGGAAGCAGTGTTTAGAACAATATTTAAGGAAAATGTTTGTAATAACAATGGATGGGCCATTTCCAGAGCAGTGAGCTCACTAGATTGAAGCAGATGCTAAAAGAGCATTGGTCAAGAATGCTGTTGAAGAGTTTCGGGGATTCAAAACTCCTGGCTTGATTTATTTAATCGGAAGATTTTATAGATGGTGATTAATATCATTCAAAACTTAATTCAAGGAAGGTTCGTAGGGAACAACTGGGTTAGATCTTCATGGGTTCCTGGAGGGACAAGGGTGACTGCCCGGGACAGCCCGTGGAGAAGAGGGTTGAGACCTCTCTCCTCTAGCACCCTCTTGCGGTGATCCGTTAATGTGCTCTTGGGCTGCAAAACAACCCAGACTTTTCAAGGCTGTCATTCAAGAAACCACAAACTTTCACCTCTTCCTCATGCTCAAAAAGAGTTTCTAGAAGTATGGTGAAGGAAAAAAAAAATCTCAAGGTTAACCAAGCGGCCCTATTCCAATCATTTTCCCCCCCTAAAAGTACTTTTTTATTTTTACATTGAATTTCACACCATAACCAATGACATTTGAATTGCAGGCTTGCAACAAATTTTCATTACAAATTGTCAAGTACCCCTAAGCCCCATTTAGCACATCAGGTGGGCTTTGTTCTGCCCACAGTTCTCAAAGACATTCCTTTCTCCCCTTAGGGAAGCCATTCAGTAAATGTTTAGTAAATTCACTGTGTGCCAGGAACTGTGTTAGGCACTAGGGACCCAGAGATAAACTAAGCCAGGAGCAATAGTCAGAGAGAGAGGGAGAGAGGGTGGGAGGCTTAAAGAGAAATTACGTAGCAGGTGTGAGAAGAGCCAAGAAGGAAATACAGAGCATCACCTATGGGATTTCTACCATCCTCCAGGGAGAGGTGCTATCTCACCTGGAAAAGGGAAGTTAGTAGAATTGCTCCTGAAGGAGAAGTTGGCACAGCATGTGACAAGACCTAATATTTGCACAAAGAAAGATAGAAAAGGTGAGTTTCCCAACGTAGAAGGAGCCTAAGGTGCAAAGAGTCGTAAGTCTGGAGATCATGAAAGATTTTGTATGCCAGCCATAAGAGTCTGGATTTTATCCTGAGAGTCATGGCAGAAATGGGGGTCTTCTAGCAAGGATTCAATGGAATCTGTGTATTTTATTTTAATCTTTCTGGGGGCAGTGAGAGAGTGGCTCAGAGAAGACAGGGACAGGAAATTATAACTATCCATTATAATTTAATCTGTTTCCTTTAATCTTGATATCACCACCATGGTTACTTGTCCTCTGCCTGACAGATATTGCACTGATGTGGATCTGATTCTGTGCTGGAAAGATTCCATGGTGTAGTTGAAAGAGCCCAAGGTCTGGAAATAGAAACCCAGATTAGAGTTATAACTCCTTTACTGACTAGCTGCATAACCTTGAAAAAGCCACTCAGCCTCTCTGATTCCTAGCTCTCTCAACTATAAAGAAAGAATAGCTGCCTCCCAGGGATGTTGAGAATATCCTAAGGCACGGAAGTGAAAGCTCTTGGAAAAATCACAGAGCTCTGTGAAAATGCTAATCCCACTGTCCCCTTGCCATACGAGATAAACAGCATTAACTTTGCAATGGTGGGGGGAGAGTTCACCTAGATTTGGATTTCACTTTTGCATTGTTTTATGAAAGTCTCAATAATCTATCTTTAGACAAAACTGTACTACGTAAAAGAAAGTGCCTGTCTGTCCAGCTCTCTGTATTTACTTGAGGTTGCGCCAAACCACACTCTGCCACGAGAGGGAGCTCATCCTTTAGCATCAAAAAAGCCATTTCAGCTCAAACTCTCAGAAGTCATACCTTAGGAGAGATAGAAAGCTGGGGAAGATTAGTTTGGTTGTGGCAGGGAGCGGGCGTGCGTGCGTGCATGCATGTGTGTGTTTTCTAATCACTATTCATCATTAGTCCAAGAGTAAAATCTCCACAGTTATAAAGACTAGAGTCCAGTCCCAGCACTGCCATTTCCTAGCAGGTAAGTGACTTAACTTCTCTGATCCTAAGTTTCTTCATCATGCCCACCGACGATGATGATTATAGGAAATACTGGACATAGGGTATCCAGAGAATACTTAGCACAGAATAGAAACTCCATAAATTTTAGAATCCTCCCCTTTATCCACCATGTTACAAATTACAAAAATAATTGAGAAATACATTTAAAAGGCAAACAGGAGCCAACAGTGGAAAGAGGCAACAGTGGATGGGCTTGATATTAGACATGGACTTTCCTCGTTCTCACATCTGTTGAGTGAAGGCATCCATATACTACTATGTGGATACTGTTTTATAAGCCCCATGGCTAAACTAGGCAGTCACGAACAGATGGGCAGCTAGGAGTAACTGCAAAATGAAGTGGGCATATGGACCGCAAACTACGGCTCCCTCTCCTTCTGTTGGCGCCATTCCCCCCAATTTTGGAGTCATTACCCTGAAGTGGGAGGGGGGAAATGTTATTTAATCGATTTCATGTCACCCTATCTTATATTGCTAAAATCACCATATCAATCCTGCCTTGTGTTTCCAGAGTCTTCTGCTCTTACTATTCTAGCAAGTGGCTCTGACAAAGGCGATGCCAAAACCATGCCAACACAACTATAGGAAAAAGAAGATTCAACTCAAACAACCAGGTTCCCTTGATCGAATTCCAAACATCAGATGGGGTGATTTTTTTTCCTCTCTGAATTAACCCTTTATTTACTAAACCAACAAAGTCAAATACGTCTTTTGATTTCTCTTTTAGACAAAGAGAAGAGGGAATTCATATTTGTTAAGCACCCACTGTTTGCCAGGCTTTGCGCTGGGCACTTTACTAATACTCTCATGCAATATTCACAATCCTATAAGGGAGAGGTGCTTGTCTCTGCTTTCCTGATGCCTGAGGCTCAGAGATGTTGAGTAACTTGCCTGAGGTCACACAGCTAAGTGTGCAGGAGAACTGGGTCTGGGGCACTTCCATGCTAGACACAAAAGTCTGAGTTTTTCCAACAAGTAGACATCAAATACAGTAAAAAGCTCTCTGAAAGCTCCCTCTTTAAAGTGTCCTTGTGTGACGTGCCCCCTTTTTTTAAGCTCTCTGCCATCTCAATTTCTAAGTTTTTCTTGAGTTTTCCTTGTTACAAAACTATTCCATTTAATCAACCCTCAAAGGCCCTTACCCTCTTTATTCATTGTAACAATTCCCCACAAAAAATAAAAATAGTCATTCATAAGCAAAGAAACTGAGACTGGAAGTGACTTAACTATTTAAAAATATTCAGTTGGCAAGCGAGGGTTCAGGCATAAAAAACAACTTTCCCTCCTGCAGAAACTGCCTCTAGACGGAGCTGGAAATAGTCCACAGTGCTCTGAATACAGAGCCCAGGGATCCAACTTGACACTGGACAGTCATCCTCAGTGATTTCTTTAATGCTCCTCTAAATATTACTTAACGTATCTTAAGTTAGTCACCTCGTCTCTGTCTCCACTGCCACTGCCCCACGTCAGGCCCCCACCAGCTCTTAGCTGGAGTCCAGCAAAAGTCAGCCACCTGCTGATCCAAGCTCCAGTCCTACCTCATCAACCCAACTCTTCACAGTCAACAGAGGGCTCTTTTCAAAAAATTAATTTCCATCAAATCACATGCCTGATGAAAATGTTACAGTGACCCTCACCCCACCACCCTCAAAGGAAGCCAACACCCTTTAATCTGCAAAAACCCTTTTTTATATCAGGACCCAGGCTAACTCTCTAATCTCATCAATTCTACTCAAGACCACCCCCTCCCCCACTCAACTGCTTAATGAGACAATATAGTGTTATGTCTACAATTATGCTAATCCATTCTTTACATCTTCCTTTTGGTAATGCAACACTTGACTTTTAGCTGAGCCCAAGGACTTCATTGCAGCTTGGAGTGACCATGTGACCAGGTTCTGGCCAAACAGGATGTGAGATAAAGTGATGTGTGCTACAATTGGGTATTTCATTGAAAAGAAACTTCTTGTTCTTCACTTCCTATTTGTTCACAGGAGTGAAAAAAAATGTCTGATAATAAGCCAGCTTTGACCATGCAGATGAGGGTAACACCCTGGGGGATGATAGAGCAACAAAGTAGAAGAAACTTGGGTCACTAGGGGTTTGCAAAGTATACCACCGTCACCGTCGTGCCTGGTTTGGGCTTCATCAGAGATAAGGATTTGAATGCATTTATTTCAGAAATGATTCCAGGAAACACAGGTAGGGAATGGGAAAGTGAAAGAGAGAAGGGAAAGAAACCAATGACGTGTATATTACTAGCCATTACCTCCATGGGCAACTGGAGCTCAATCACAATGAGAATACTGGGAAAGAGTATAGAATGACCCCAAGTTACCCTGCCCAAGAGGCCAGGGAACTGGAAATTGACAGAGATTGGAGGAAGGGGCCATTCATTCCCTGGTACCTTCAGTCTGCCTAACTCTACGCAGACAGTGTCCTGGTGGTGAAGAGAGCCCTTGGGCGGACACAAGTACTAGCAGGTGGATGACCTGATTGCACAAAAATAGTGAATGTGGAGGGGCTTTGACCACTACACGCTCTGGAACTATCAGCTGCATTCACCCACCTCTCCGTCCCTTCATTCCAGCTTGGACTTTGATGGAAGAGAAAAATAAACCTTGTATTTTCTTAAGTTACCATGTTTTAGTCTCTGTTAACGCATCCATTTCTGTTAACCAACTATAGTGTGAAACTGCCTGCATGCAAACCCCTAACTGCCAGTTACTAGATGCAAGAAACTGGACCTCTTTGACCCTCAGTTTCTTCCTCTGGAAATGGATCTATTTATAAAACTTCTTCATAGGGCTCTTTCTTAAGGGTACACAAAAAGCTCAGAGCACATTGCCTGGCACAGAGCAAGCCAGCTGCTATTCTTCTTTCACTTCCAGGAGCCCTTTCGAAAGATTCTCTTGAATTCGCCTTGATAGTGCCTGTAATCTCCAGGCAATCTCTGCAAAGGCAGAACACGATGGGCGATGGGCGGTGGTCCCAGAGCAGTGCCAAACAAAGAATGTTATTAGCAAAGGTTTAATCTACAGAGATGCTGCTGCCCCAGAGCAAAAAAAAGAAATTAGGACCTGAAGCCAGAGCCAAAGATCAAAGCCAGGAAAGGACAACAACCAACCTAGGAAGAAAATGGGACCAGATCACAGGGAAGCCAGGAGACAAGAGAGAAGAAACAGCGCTTCTACAGCTTTCAAGGCAGGTTTCCGAGGTCACCGAGCTACTCTGGTTCAAGCATCCCACCAGGCAGCAGGGAGCCCATGAGGCATGGATGTGACGGAGCGGGAAGGTGGCCCTGGCTGTGGCCTGGCTCAGCTCCCAGCAACTGCTCATTCAGCAGCACGGAGGAAAGCAGCACCCCCAGCACACACATCTGCAGACTGCTCACCTACAGCCCCCCCCCACGGCCCCTCCCCATTCCCCCAGCACCCCGTGGAAGCAGAGGACACCCCCCTAGGCCTGGAAGCAGCAACTCCTGCCTTTCAAAGTCCAGGTCAAAGGGAACCAGGAATTATTAACAATTGCAAGGTTGCCTAAGGTAAATATCTGTCGACTCCTGAAGGAATCAAGAGAGCAGTGACCGGGAGCAAGTGCTCCGTCATGAAGATTAGTTGAAATGGAACCCAGGGGGTTATTATTTTAACTGTTACTCTCCATGGGTGCTATCACACATGCAGAACTTGCTGTTAATATTAATTATTCACTCTGCTTCTACAGAGCACTTTCCTGAGCCAGGCCCTGTATTAGCCCACAATCTGAGAGATTAGGAGACAAACTCCATGACTTTGATTAAATCACGTCTAGCTGGGCGCAACTGAGCAACCAAGTAACTTTAAGTGTGTGAACATCCAGTGATTTGTAAACGCTGACTGACAAAAATTACCTGAATCTGTAAATTTGCAGGTTCCTGTGCCCCATGCCCAGTGACTTAACCCAGAATGTGCACGTTTTTAAATAGATTTTATTTTTTTGGAATAGTTTTAAAATTACAGAAAAATTAAGAAGATAGTACCAAGTTCCCATATACCCTCTCACCCAGTTTCCCCTATTATTAACTTCTTACATTTGTACAATACATTTATTAACGTTTACGATCCAGTATTTTCTAGCTATATTGGGGTATAATTGAAACCAATACTCATGAACATTAGTAAGGGACCAGTGTCTAGTAAAGATTTATTTTAAAACACGTGGTCGTGCAAGCTCCTTGGAAGAGTTGATTTTTGAGCTGAGTCTGAAAGGAATGGTTTGACCATGTACACTTCATTGGTCTTCCTTTCTCTGTTTCGCTTTCCCACCCCCTACCAGTGTTTCCTGGAATCCCCTGCAAAATAAATGCACTCGAAGTATTACTTCCAAAATGATGAGCCATGCAGAACCTGGGGAAAGAGCATCCCAGCCAGAGAGAACAGCCAGTGCGAGGGTCCTGAAGCCAGGTGTGCTTAGTGGCACGTTCAGGAATGCAACACTGTGGGAACGGCGGAATGTTGGGAAGGTCAGAACACAGATCGAGGACATGTAGTCTAGGTCTTAGAGGATGGACAGCAGTTTGCCGGTCCTGAGAGGGGCAGAGTGTTCTAGATAGAAAGCACAGCAGGAGCAATGATGGTGTGGCAATGAAATGAGATTATGTAGTTGGAACTGCTTTATAAAGGATAAGGGGCCTCATTCGCGCTAGTTATTGTTATTACCCTCTAAGAACGCATACAGAAGAGGTCGGAGGGGTACTAGGAAAAAATAGGCAAGAAAGTTGAAGAATCTTGGAGGTGGCTTTGTTAGGAAAAATAAACTTTATGAAAAATGAAAGAAAATCAGTTACAAAACATCGGCGTTAGTAACATAGATGCAGCCTTCAGGTGACAAGTCCTTCGGTGTTCTAGAAGCGTTGGATAAAGTTGTAAAAAAAAGAGTAAATACTTTATCAAAAACCATTTTGTTGCTGGTTCTGCTGCCATTGCTACTGCTGTCACTTCAAAAAGTCACAAGAAAACTCAGGGTAAATCATGATAGGAGATTAAACATCATACTAGAACTTCGTCTGATTAAATATGTGTTAGAGTCCTCAAGAGATACAGAACCAATAGGATATTAGGATGATGATAATGATACATAGATAGATAGATAGATAGATAGATAGATAGATAGACAGATAGACAGACAGACAGACAGAGATAATAGACAGATAAGAGGAATTGGCTCATGAGATTACAGAGGCTGAGAAGTCCCACAATCTGCCATCTCTGAGCTGGAGACTGACCCAGGAAAGCTGGTGGTGTAAGGTCTGAGAACCAGGAGCACCGATGGTATAAGTCCTAGTCCGAGGGTGAAATACTGATGTCGTGACCCAAACTGTGAGGCGGGGGTTGGGTGGGGAGGGAATGTTCCCCTTCTTCCACCTTTTTATTCTCGTTGGTCCCTCAGTGGAGTTCATGATCCCACTCACATTGGGGAGAGCCATCTGCTTTATGGAGTCCACTGATTCAGATGCTCATCACATCCAGAGACACTCTCACAGAAATTAACATTTCATCTGGGCACCCCATGGTCCAGTCAAGGTGACACATAAAATTAACCATCACAAGATGTCAGTTCCCAAAGAAAGAAGACATAACGAAGTCGGCCCATCCTTCAAAACCAAACTCTTCAAAACCAAGTCTACCTGCCCTTCCAAGCTGACAGTCCTGAGAACAGCGGAGATCGCATGCTGCCCCTCCAGGAACGTCTCTCCAGATCTGGAAACACTAGCAAGTGCTTATTTTTATGGACACGATAGAACATGGTAGTTCATAATATAAAGCAGATACGGTCCCCATCTTGTCTCTATCATTTACTACAAGTGTGTCCTTAGACAATCACTTCCCTCTCTCAGCCTTGAAAAATGATAACAATATTTTCCTCAACAAGTTGTGAGTTGTGAGTTCAAGGAGAGAATGCCAGTAAAAACACATGATAAATGTTAGTTATTAGCTATACATTTAGATACTATTATTGAGAAATGTTATTACAGTTAGGAAAGGGGTAATGGAAGCTTCAGGAAAAAATGTATAATGACAGGGTTAAGTTGCAGATATTCAAATTGTGACCATAAGGAAAAAAGAAGAATTCAATTGTATTAAGCACTTAACCATGTACAGACATGATAAGACCCTTAAATCCTTTGTCTCGATCACTTCTCACAACTCTCTCCAAAGAGTGAATTGAGTACTGTCATCTTCATTTTTCCAAGACTAAGTTTAAAAACATTCAGTTACTTGTTCAAGGGTCACATAACTCCTGAGTAGTATTTTTTTCACTAGAAACACCTGTTTTCTTTCTATTTTAATCCCTAGAAAAAACACATCCAAAGTCAACTCTCTAGATTAAACAGCAATTCATTTCAGGAGTAAGGTGATTCTTGTTAATGAGGTTTTCAAAAAAGTCACAGCACTCACTAGCGATGTAACTTGGGGTGAATTCCCTAAATTCTGAGCCTTTATTTGCTTATCCACAAAATGGTGATTATAATACCTTGCAAAAATGCTCTACAGATTAAATGAGATTATATGCAGGAAAGCACCTAGTATAAGTGTCTGTGTTTTAGTCTGTATCTTCAAGTGAGGCCTACTGAAATAGTTAGGAAGTCCCTTACTGTCTGAAAATGTTGAAATGATCATCTAACTTCCAATAGCCATGGTACATGTAAGGATATATTTCTTTAAGAAATTCTTTAGAGAAATTAAAAAAGCAAGAAAATTAATTTTTATTTTTCTGGCTTAAGAATAAACAAGAAGACAGTAGAAACTGAACTAACTTCATAACCCAATACTATAAATTTCTTATTTTTACCTACCAGGGAATGTGTTTTACTTTTGCCGTGTGTGAGCATGTGAGGGGATATGCAAAAAAAAAAATGCACGCATTGGATTTGTTAAAATAATATATATGTTGAGCTTGTTAGCTTTTAAAATTGACTGTTATTTGGAATTTATCCTAATACAGATATCAAAAATACCTTCCAGATGTACAAGAGCAATGCTTTCCAAACTTGCCCGAGGATAAGAATCACCTAGGGTGCTGATTCTTTCACTCTAGGGTGGAGTCCAGAAATCTGGGCTTTCATGAGCACTCCAAGTTATTCTTAAAACCAAGCAAATTAGGAAAATGCTATTCAAACCCAACTTGCAAATTTCAAGACATTTCACCTCCCCATGAGTCTACTAATTTTGGCCTCAAGTATTTTTGGCCAACGCAACTACCAAATCATTAAACAATTCCCTGATGTGACTAACAATTAACTTACATAAAGTACTGCTATAATTAATTTCAGAAAAGAAAGTACAGCATGAAACCTATCTGTCTGTCTGAACGGTGGAGAAAGCATTCTGGCTGCATTAGAAGGCAGAAGCTCACCTTGAGTAGAGAAGAGAAAGTGGCTCATTGAATCTCTTTGACCAAGTGATTTAAATCAAGTTCTACCTCGCATCCAGGTAGGCATTTGGGCATTCATAACTCCTGTCATCGAGCATTACCACAGAGCCAAAAAGAAGGTCTCTCAAGAACAGGACAGAAGGAGATTACTAAAGGTGAAGAAATTACGAAAAACAGAACTAAATGAAGTTGATGGACATTTACATAATGTCATAGGATTTACAAAGACCTTGTACAAACATCCTATTTAACATTTAGAACACTGTGGCAGAGTAACAATCTGAACTCAAGTAAATCTGGCTCCAAATCTGTGCTTTTAACATTACAGCATTTTATCTAAAGAACAGAGTTTCATCAGCTCTGCTTTGGTGGCCAAAATCTTCCTGACTCCTCCCCTACTTCAACCTAGAATATTTTCATTCACATCTACTCGATTCCAGGCACTAACTCGAGCTCTACAGGCTATAAAGACAAACTGGACATCGATCATCATCGCAGAATTTCCAGTCTACAGGGGTTTAGTAACCCTGATAAACACCCTACAATCCCAGAGGTATATTTCTCACTGCTCTCACAGTCCCGTGCAGGGCTGGGAGGTTTTCATTCATGCCGGACTCAAGGATTCACACTGACTCCTTCTAATGCATAGTTCCACTATATCAGTGTACTTCACCTCCAGTTGTTCAGATAAGGGAAACAGAGCCGAGAATCCTGCAGAGAAATAGTGATGGCCATATCTGGATGTGGCAAACAGCACTTCGCCCTTAGGGTTCCGAGGGAGACCCCACACAATTATGACCATCCAGACAGGCTCTGCTAGAGAAGCAACAAAGGAGAAGGTGTCCTGTCCCCTAAGAGGTGGGTAGAGTGTGATACGAGTTAGGAGGAAGGCCAGTTCCCTCCAGCTCAGGAGTCCAGGAGAAGGGGTGACATTTCTGTCCTCAATGGTCAGTCTCTACGTTCCAGAGCTGTGAAGTTAGTTCTTTACCCACAGAGAGAGGGAGAGCTAGACAAGTTCTCATTAAGTGCCCCTTGTCATTCTCTTTCACCCAGAGGCAGGAGCCCCAGAGACTGCCAAAGCGGACGACGGTCCTCAGTGTCCTTCCTCGTCTTCCTGCTCCCAGTGCCCCGACTTCCTCCCACAGGTGCAGCTGCCACAGAGTGGGGCTGTCAGTCTTCAGGAGGAGAGCGACAAAGAGCAGGGCGGCCTCAGTGCACAGGTCCCTGACTCTGATTCACAGCAAGGACTAATAACGATAACCATAATGCCCAAGACTTAAACAATAAGGTTTCAGTATTCACCTCTCATTAAGTATTACATTCCTCTCTTTTCTACCCTCAACCTCCATTTCTCACTCTAACTTCCTACGGGATTCCCAGCACCTGAGTATTACATGGCATCATGGGGCCGGAGTTCCCAAATTTGATTACAGATGTGAATCATGTGAAATGCTCACTACATATACAGATGACCAGGCCTTTGCCCTGGAAATTCTAATTCTGGTAAGGAACCCAGCAATCTGGATTTTCTAAGAAGAGCTCTAAGTCATTGCGACCTTGAAGAAAGGTTGGGAAACACTGATATAATGCATATGGCCATGGTAAATAATTTCTGAAAGTTTCCTAGCTTGAAAACATAAAGTCTACAGTTTTTAATACCATCGCCTTAGAGTCCTTTTAATGACTGGCATCTGAGCATTACCTCACAGTGATTTCATGCAAGTCTCACAATCACCAAGGAGGCTAAGTGGAAACTGGAACCAGAGAAGGTAAGCGACTTGCCCAAACTTGTCCAAGAGAAAAGGATCAAGCTGAGACCAAACCCAGGCTTTCTGACTCCAAATCCATACCCATGCCCCTGTATTATCCCGCATTCCTTCATTCGGTACATTCTCATGGAGGCCTCCTATCTGTCAGGGGCTATGGCAGCGATGGGAAGGCAGCAATGGGAAAGCTGACTGAAAAACCTCTGAAGCTTCTCTGGCATCCCATACACCTGCGGCAGGTAGAAGGGAAGGGAGGGCAAAGAGGCACCTGGAGAGGTTGGTTGAGGGGCTGGGAAGAAATCGGAAGCAGGCAGTGATGGAGAGTAAGTTCCTTTCACTACAGGGGGCTACTCAGTGGGGCCCAGGACCTGGACTCCAGCTAAACGAGGTGTCTTGGAACGTATTAAAAGTCAAATAAGGCAAGGAACCAAGTCCACAGTAGTCAACCATAGTATTAGTGACCCCTGACCCTTTGGCCCAACCCTTGGCCTCTGTCCAGTCTATTCTATTGCTGGATGTGAGGGGTTCTGTTTCCAATGATGTACCCTCACTGCAGCTGCTGCTGCTCCCTCCGCTGACATGCTCTTTGTCTAGTCACTGCATTTCCCAAAAATTCTTCTTCAAGCCCCAGGTCAAATACCTGCCCCTCAAAGAAACCCTCATCTGGACTTCCCAGGCCCCCAATCTCACTGCCTTTGGAGCAATTATCACTGAACCCCTCATATAAATGTTCTCCGGGTCATAGAGTCCTGAGAGGGAGAGCAGGAGGCCAGTAACAACTGTAACTCAGAATTGAATGACCCATTAAAATGGCACAAATCACTTATACCCACTGTGAGGCCTGCTCAGCTCTGAGGCCGCCTTCCACCCAGCCTCTGAGGCCAGCCAGAGCTCACACTGTTGTACTGTTGTTAGCTACTTGCTGCTTTTCCTGCTCGCTTGCGTGCCCTCTCTCGGTCTTTGTCTCTGTCTCTGTCTCTGTCTCTCTCTGCCTCTCTGTGTGTGTGTGTCTCTCTCTGTCTGTATGTGTCTCTCTCCGTCTCTCTCTCTCTGTGTCTCTGTGTCTCTCTGTCTGTCTCTCTCTGTCTCTCTCTCTCTCATACATACACACCATCATCACAGGCTGAGGCTCAGGAAGGCAGTAAGTCACAGCCACTGATGTTTTATCACACTTAAACACCAGGCTGTTTCCGGCTGGCACGCACCATGGCCAGCTTTTGTCAATGAGCCTGTTTCCTCCTTAGTGCATGTCCATAGCTCACGGTAAGCAGCAAGTGTTGCTTTGATCTTCCTACCAACCTTTGCATTTGATCCCTGCCGTCCACTGGTTTTCCTCCAGATCCTACCATACAGGGTGTACTGCTAGAGCTTCATGCCAGTTGGAGTGAACAGAGCCCACCACAGCATCAGCTGCAGCTGCCCAGGCTTCCCTGAGGAGTGAGGGGGTCTCAGATCATCAATCCATATAGTTCAAGTTCCTCCGAGGCTGAACTATTCCTGTCTGGTACATTTTCTCAATAAAACACTGCACAGTGCATCTCTGTTACATGGCAATTTCACTGGTGCCTCAGAATTTTCATTGAAGCCCGTAACTGACAGGTCCTAGATCCCTTAGTTCATCACCCGCCTTCTGTCTAGACAAGCTTAGGACAGTCAGAGTAAGGGTTTCTTTGAAGAGAAAGAAACTTGACTGGCAGGAAGTACATGACATCCCTGTGCCCTCTCCACGAAGGAAGGAAGTGGCAGGGCGGCGAGCAGGGAAGGTATACTCGCCCTACCTCAACCCACAGGGAGCTGCCTGTGACTGCAGAGTGGAAAGGGACAGCTGCAGCCAAGTGAGCTTCACCTCCCCACAAGGTAAGACAAGGGCACATAGGTTTCCCCATGGGTTAAGTGAACTTCACAGAGGGCAGCTAAGCTCTAGCCATCTTAAAAGGATCCCCATACAGAAGGGCCGCTTCGGGCTGAAGAGATGTCAGCAGGAAGAGTCTGGGGGTGTTTCCTCTGAGTAAGAGCTGAGGAGGGGTTGGCAGGGGCCTGCTGGAGGATGCATCACCCAAACTAGGCACCCCTGAGAGGGCTAGGGCTGGGGCTTCAAGGACTCAGAGGATCTCTCCTTGCATGTCTGCACGTTTGCCACACAGAGAACAGCAAGGCCAGTAATGCCAGCGGCTGTCAAACAAGAACTAAGGCTTCGCTCTTACTCCTCCTCCCCACTCATCCAGAAGCAGCAGGTGAATGGGGAGGAGAGAGCAGGAGCTGGGAGGCGGGGTAAAAGGACGGACCACTTCTCTCATCTCCACAGCAGAAAACTGATCCTGAGTCCGCCCTGAGCTTGGGATTAGGGAACAAACTTAAAATTAGGTAAGAGAGTAAAATTTTAATTTAAATCAAATTGAACTTTTAAATACTCCAAAGATGAGTCTGTTATGATAGCTGAAATTGCCAGAAAAGCTAACATCTCTTTCTGACATATCATCTAGGAATAGGAAAGGGGTTCCCAACAGAGCTGGTTTAAAGAGTATTAATTAGGGGGAAAAATAAACTTATGTTTGGATTTCATTCTACTAAGTTCAGCCCATTCATCATATAGGTAAATTATACTTGTATTTCAGCTGCTGGAACCTTGGGGAAGATGGGTGTTACCTGTGTTAACTGTGGACTCCAAGCTGAAAGAAGAAGCCAGAACGTGGGGCCAAAGAGATGGGGTCTGGAGAAGCTAACCTGGCTCGGGGCCAGGCTGGTGTGGACAGGTATGTGGGCCCCAGCCCAGCTCCCAAAGTCTGATTTCCAAGTATCTGTGTTAGTCAGTCTGACTACTCGGGAGACTGATGCAGCAATGGGGGTCCAGGGCTCAGAGATCAAACACTTAAGAGCCAAGAGGTGGTGGGCCTGGATGTGGAAAGTCTCAGACAATGGACAGGGGACCAAGAATATTCTATCACCAGGACAGGAGGAGAGTGGCAAAGGGACTGTCTAGGTTCCAACCAAATTCACTGAGGTTCAGAGAGGGATTTCCACCCAACAGTGGGACTGAAGAATTAGGAAGTTCAACTAGTAAAGTACGACACAGAGAACTAAGGCAGAAACTAGTTGCATGGATGGAGGCAGAGGGGCTTTTTATGTGCAGAGACTCAGATCCATGAGTTTGCTTCCCAGGAAATGTTCCCCCCTACAGCGCCGCCTCCTCTCTGCTCAGCCCCTAAAGGGGTTCAAATCTCTTTGTTTTCATAGCAGTCTATGCTTCCTGATAATTTAGTCCTTATGATACGGGAGTGTAATTGTCTCCTTACTTTTCTATCTCCCTCACGGACCTGGGGGGAGAGCCTACCTGAGAGCAGGGATTCAGTAAATGTTGCTTGAGTGAGTGAGTGAGTGAGTGAGTGAGTGAGTGAGTGAGTGAGTGAATGAATGAAGAACAACATAGGTACCTTGAACCAGCTCCTGGTGATATATATGTCCAAATTTGGTTAACACCAAACAGACTTTACCAGGTGGGTTAGGAGGTGAGTCAAGAGGAGACCAAGAGTGATGGCAAGCTGGTGGAGCCTGGATCTGGAGCAGAGATTGAATTCCTTTTGAGAAAAGGAGTACGGGAGCTTTCTCAACTATGATGAGCTCAGGACTCGAGGAAAGACAGATCCTGTAGAAAGACATCAGGGGATCCAGTGGGAAGTTGCTGAGGGAGGCAGAGATCCGAGAAACAAGATGGCAGCTGATATTGTGGTCTTTCTAGAATGTTTCACAGCTGACCCTGGAATGTCTGCCGCATTGAGGTCATGACAGTGCAAGTATGTATTCTATACTGAATAACTCAAGGACAACTGTTCATCAATGGTGCCCAGCACTGCAGCACTACAATTTGTAGGCAGGGGAATCACATCCGAGGGGCAATGATCCAGCTCCTACTGAATCTAGTTCCCACTGAATTACAGCTACAAAAGAATAATGTCATTTGGGAACATATGCGAAGAACACCTTCCCAATAAGATTCTTTAAATTAAAAGGCAGCATTTAAATCTGAGTGAGCTTATCATTATCAATGAGATGCAATCGGTCCCAACTACCAGAGGAAGACATAAAATCCATATTACTATGTGCGTCCATATCACCACAGAAAGTAAAGCCGGACAGACAAGGGAAGAATGGCCAGACATCACACCCAACATAATTTCAGATCTCTGAGCCCTATGCCAAGATTCTGCCAAACCTTATGGCATCCAAGAGATGGGAATTAGATAGAAAAAGCATATGGCTAGGGTGGGAGGGGGCTGGGGAGGAACTGCACTAGAAACAGACTTGCTTTTCCAGAGGAGGTCTGCTTCAGCATCAGACTGTTAAGACAAAAATATGCTGTTTGAAACAAACAAAAAAAAGTCCTTAGTATTGCCTTTTAACATCATATATTGTGTCATGGGGTGGGGGGGGAGCTGCGTCCAACCTACACCTTGCACACACACGACGTGCAGACACGGGGATGGTACACATAAGAAGTGTAATTCCCAGGAATCTAGACCTTCTTGGGTGCTGTCAGAGGCATCTGGCAGAAGTAACTTGATTACTTGATTCGAGACCCACACTATATATTTTGCAAGTATAATTTTTTTATTATTTCTTAGAGGGTAAAAAAAATACACATATAAAATTAAGTTTTGGCATATTTTTAGTGTTTTTGCCAACTGTTACATGGGGGAGGGGTGTCAGCTATGGTTCTTTAAATTATGTATAAAAAAAAAAAAAAAACAAGTGGTCATAAGTAATTCGAAAAGAAAGAAGGAGAAGAAAGCTATCACAGAAAGCCAAAAGGCTATTACTACTGGACAAGGTAAAACTACTCTAGAAATTTCAGAAATAGATGAATACAGAGCTCTGAGAACTGGGTCAAGCATGGCATATCCAAGCAACAGCCTGTCCTTCCATATTTACCTGAGACTAGCCCATAAATGTAACAACAGTCAGACACTGTGCTCAAGGGCATTCCTTGGTTCAGTAAGATATGTGACATTGAGCAAGTCTCTCTCAAAATTAATTAAGAGTTTTGGAGGGCCTACAATGTCTGCTACTATACTAAATTTCATAATCACATGCTTTTTAAAATCCTTATAACAACCATGAGAATATAGGAATTATTATTCCCAACTTCTAAGAGAAGAAAATGGATGAAAGAGGTTTTACAACCTTTCCAATGTTATACAGTGTCCTGGCACATTGGGATTGGCCAGGGGATGGAATGTCTGCATTAGGGGGAATAGTGCCAAGCTAGAAACCAACAGAGGGAAGAGAGGAATCAGAGCACTTCAACAGCGGGGGCATGAAGTGTTCTGCCCAACCTGGCCCATTTTCAACTCATCCACCTGTGTGCTGACTTCCTCCAAGGTACCTTGAAGACTCTAAAAAGTTTCTAACACTTAAGAAAGCTGAGTCAGCATTCAAACACAGGCAATGGTGGTGATGATGATGGTGGTGGTGATGATGATGGTGATGTGATGATGATAGTGATAGAGCAGAGAAAGAAGAAAAAGAAGATTGCTGATGGATGAGGATAAAAATTGTCGATGAATCAATCTATGACAATGGTAATATAAGGATGAGGATGGCAGTGAGGATAAATAAAGCAGTACCGTATATTGAGCTCTTCCTATGTGCCAGGCATTCTTAGGTACATGACTAGTAGGTGGTAAAGTTGAAACCCAAATTCAGGCCTAGAGATTCCAAAGGCCATGCTCTTAACCAGTATACTTGTTGGCCTTCCCAAGGCAATTTAGTCACAAGTCCAGTGTGAATCTAAAGCCCCACACAGCCCCTCAGGAGGAATTTGACCAAAGTAATTTCTAAGGTTCCATGCAGATATGAAATGTCATAACCATGACCTTGTTATTATCATTACAAATGTATTCAAAGTATGTTTGCCTTTTAAATTTTGATTGTTTTTTTGTCATTGGATATAAGGTTTCATTTTATGAGCCCAAACTTGGAATCCTTCCTCTTATTTTTCTGTGACACCAATACTTGGTAAGGTATTCTACTATAGGGGAAAAAAATGACAACAACTCTATTTTACTTTACTTTCTGTTTTCTAACTGTACAATTTTTAACTCTTGAATCCATCTAGAATTCATTTTGATGTACAGTAGTAATCAAATTTTAGATCCACTTGTCTAGCTAACACTATTTCTGACAAAAACCTCCTTATTGCCTCTTCCTGTGATTACTATCACAAGATAAGGCATTCTTCTCTCAAAGGTAAGGTTTTCCAAATGCTTTTCCAATTACTACCAATATATCTGAGTCTCAATCTTCCTAAACTATGGATAGGTAATTCAATATTACCCTTTTTAGCAAATAAATTTGACCAGAAGGGTAACTGGCTAAGATGGTGACTTACAGCAAACATTTGACGTGCCTAACTCCCAAGTCTCCATGAAATACTGGTCAGAGGATGAAGAGGAAATCTTTTTAAAAACTGCTTTTATGGAATAGATTTACTCCAAGAAGCAGGAGAAATTTTGAAGCATTTATGAGTCATAGTCTCGGAAAGATACAAGAATATATTGCATCTATGAAACTAAAGCAGAGTCAGGAAGAGATAATAATTTGACATCAAGAAAGATTAAATAGAGATGAAAATAAACTGTAGAATTAAAGCAGTAATGGAAACAGATAGATGTTGCAAAAACTTGGATTACCAAGAGGAAGAGAAATGAGAAATTTAAAACTCTAAGCAAAAATACAAACTTTTTTAAATATAAGAAGACATGGATATTATACGAAGGAGATTCAGTCTGTGTAAGACCCCAATGTCTACATTCTAGCTACAATATTCTAGCCTTTATAATAGTTTTGTTGAGATATGATTCACATACCATATAATTCACCCATTAAAGCACATAATTCAATGAATTTTAGTCTATATACAGAGATGTGCAACCATCACCATCCATTTTAGAATACTTTTGTCACTCCAAAGAGAAACTCCATTCCCTTTAACCCCTAAACTCCCCATCCCACACCAGCCACTAGTAGAGCGAACTGCTAGTATACTTTGTGTCTCTATGAATTTGCCTATTCTGGACATTTCATATAAATAGAATCATATAATATGTGGTCTTTTGTGACTGACTTCTTTCACATAGCATAATGTTTTTGAGATCCACTCATGCAGCATGTATCAATATATCAATTTTTTTAATGACCAAATAATGGACATTTAGGTTGTTTTCACCTTTATGAATAATAATGCTATGAACATTCATGTACAAGTTTGGATTTTGTTATTGCTGTTTTTAGAGATTTTTTCTTTTTTCTTTCCTTTTATTTTATTTTTTATTTTTATTTTTTTGACAGACAAACGTTTTCATTTCTCTCGGGTATGTACCTAGGAGTGGAATTGCTAGATCATATGGGAACCCTATATTTGAATTTTTGAGGAATCAACAGGCTGTTTTTCAAAGCAACTGCACCATTTTACATTCCCACCAGCAAAATATGAGTGTCCTCATTTCTCCACATCCAACACCTGATTATCTGTATTTTTAATTACATCCATCCTAGTCCGTATAAAGCAGCGCCTCGTCGTGGTTTTGATTTCCGTTTCTCTGATGCCTAATGATGCTGAGCAGCTCTTCATGTGCTTACTGACCATTTGTAGATCTTCTTTGGCGAAATATCTATTCAAATCCTTTGTCCATTTTTAACTTTGTTATCTAATTATTGAATTTTAAGTGTTCTTTAAACATTGTAGATATAAATCCTTTATCGGATATATAAATTGCAAATATTTTATCCATTCTGTGGATTATCTGTTCACTTTATTGATGGTGTCCTTTGACAACTTTTGAAGCACAAAAATTTGATGAAGTCCGATTTACCTATTTTTTTCCTTCTGATGTTTGCACTTTTGTTGCCATATTTAAGAAACCAGTGACAAATCTGCAATCATAAAGATTTATACCTATGTTTTCTTTAAGAATCCTGTAGTAGGACTTCTTATTTAGGTCACTAATCTGTTCCTAGCCTAAAGTACATTTTCTTTGTTTAAGATTTAATAATTTTGATCATTTTTTCCCCAGGAAACCATTTCTATGTTACTCTGTTGCAATTATCCATATTGACTTCTAATTTTTAATATTCAGCATATCTATTAATAGATTACTGTTGAGTTATACTTCTTTAAATTTTTTTACTTTTTTATTTTTCAATTACAATTGACTTACAATTTTCAGTTTTTACTTACATAAATTATCCACTTTTATCTCGATTAAATTTTCCAGAAGTTTGTCCTTTTTTAAAGAACCAGTTCTAATAATTATTTATAAGTTCCACTGTTTTCTATTTTTAAGTGTATTTCTTTATAATTACCCTATTGATGCTTTTTTAAAGTTAATTTTTAAATTCTTTTTCTAGCTCCTTGATATAAAAATATTAATAATTTTTTAAAACCTTTAATCATATATTTTTTCCACCTCAATTTTTATAAATAGCTATTTAGAAAGGTCTCTAAACATATATTAATCTGTGGATAAAAATAAATATGTTTTTTATTTGTGCAGTATTAACATAAGTACGTTAATTAAAATATTTAGATAATTTTATCCCTTTTAAACTACTTCTGTTTAACGTTGATAATGTGTTGAAATTTGTTATTGGATAATCCTCTTATATTTTCAATGGTTTTTTGTCATGTATATTTTGATGCAATTTCTTTGCACATAAATTTTAATTACTTTTAGAATCTTCACCCTTGATCAGTGTTTCTCAGTGACTGGCAGCATCAGCCTCACCTGGGAATTTATGAGATAGGCAAATTGTCATGCCCCATACCAATATTAATGAATCAGAAAGTCTGAAGTCTGTGTGTGGGGCCCAGACATCTGTTTGTTAAAGGACCCTTTCATGATACTGATGGTCCTTACAGTTAGAGAACCACTAATCTATATCAGAACTTCTAAAAATATAACATAATTCTAAATGACTCATTTAATGATTACTATAACCTGTCCGCTTTCTTTTTATTTCCATTTGCCTAACATATTTTGCCATTTATTTTATCATTGAACATAGCAAACCACTGAATTTTATTTTATGATCAAACTGGAGAAAGTTTGACTTTTTTAAAACAGAAAATTTTAAACTATTTACTGCTATTCTTATGCCTGTTGTGCTTGGTCTTTTTAATGCCATTTTAGCCTTTCTGATTTTTGTTTGTTTGATATTTCCTTTCTGTTCTAGTTTATAAGTTAAACTACATTTTACTCTTCTACAAATATTTGGAATTCTAGTAATAAATTGCATGTACAACTTTCAAAAACACTCAGTTTTATATTTATTTATCAAATATAAATATTCTAATTTTTACTGTAAGCTTACTATATTTTACTGTAATTTTATTAAAAATATGAGACTTATCACTTGCATTTTCTCTTGCCCTCTAGTCTTTCCTTTCTGCTTTCTTTTATTTTGACATTGGATAATATTATTTTCTCTTTTAAATGTAAATAATATGTATAACTTCTTTATACATAGCCTTGCTTTCTATGCAACTATATGTATCACTATTACTTAAATTATAACTATCTGTTAAAATAGTCAATGCTCACTGCAGTGTAATTCATATCTCAATGATCTGGAACACCTCGTGACTAATTTATTAAGCAGTCTTATGTGAGCGGTATATTTCTCCAGATACCAAACATATCTGACAGTATCTTCCTATTCCCTTCACATAGGAACCACAAACTTCTCCAGTAAGTTCTACATACATCATTAAATTGTTTTCTGGCAATTACTGTTGCCAAGAATTCTAACATCATCTGCTTTTTGCTCATTTTTTGTAAATGGTTTTATTCCCTTCTTTTCAGGATACTTGCATAGTTATTTCTTTTTCTTTGAAATCCATTCTTTTTTATTGTAATCCACAAGTCCTTTTTTCATTTTTTCCTTTGTTTATTGACTCTACTCCATTTGTTCTGGATTCTTTTTCTAGAATGCCTATTAATCATGAAATAAATTTCTGCTTTTTATTGCTTACAACTGCCATCTTCTTTGAAATTACTTTAATATCTTTGCCCTTTTCCTCTCAATTCTGAGAATATCTAAAGTATTGTCTTCTACCTCACTTAATTGCTTTTTTTACGGTATCCTGTCTCCATTCTCTTGATTCCTATATAAATTTTATTTTAGCTACTATATTTTTTCATTTCTATGCATCTTTTTATTTTCTTACTCCTGTCCCTCCCCTTTACAGTCTGGTCGGTTTAACAGGAACAAGTATCTACATGTATCTTATTAGAAATTGATATTTTTAATGTGCTTTCAGTTTCTTGTAAGAAATGTATTTCGGAGGAAAGTGGATTTACTTAGTTACAATACATTACCACACTTCCCTTGTGCTACAGAATTTTTCCATAAACCTTATATTGATTTTTCTGTTCTGATATTTATGAAAGAGATATATACTCATCCAGGACTGAAGCATTACCAAAAAAGAACTGCTTCAGGACTAATCTGAGTTTGGGTGAGGGGTAAATGAAACAGGGTCCCTCCCAACTCCTTCACATTCCCAGGTTCGAATCCAAAGGAGAAAAAAGTTGCAACAGGTTGGAGATTAAATGACCTAGAGAGAGACAGGGCCACCTGCAGGAGCCTCTTAACATCTATGGGACCAAAGTCAGGAAAAGGCCTCTTGCGATGTCTTTACTGAATACACTGCTGGTCCCACAATATTTTAGAGCCAGAAGAAACTAAAGCCCAAAGAAGCCAAGACATTTCCCCAGCTGCACCATAATGTGCCTTGAATCCAGGTGCCTCACCTCCAAATTCAAGCCATCACGTGTGGCCACACAGGCTGTGTACTACGCCACTTACGGAGCTCCGGTCACGCAGCTACACCTCCGGGGTTGTGCACTGTGGCAGCTTTGATTTAAGAATTGCATTGTGACATCTCCTTGGGCTTTACTTTATTCACTGATTGCCTCTTTATCATAATATATTCTTCTCATTTTATGAGACCAATACTATCATGACTAATTCATATCTTTAATAATCCTTTTAAAATTTTCTCCTTTACTCTGGATTATCTCTAGATGGCACCTAGAATTTGGCCACCCCACCTACTCTCATTCTGTGATTCTCCATACTGCTGAGTTTGGAGAGGTGGCGAGGCCCTCTCCCTCCCAGAGAAAACCTGCCGCCCCTCAGCCCTGATGCTTCCTGCAGGACAGGCCTGAGCCCTGGGCCCAGCCCTGGCTCTCTCTACTCCAGCTTGCCCACCAGTTTAAACCCCATCTTCCATCTTTATTCTAGAAATTCTTCAAAACATCTGATCATCTAATGTGCTACACCACATTTTCATTTAATATCTCTTTATATTTAATTAGTTTATTCATGGTGACATTTTAAGGGTGAAAGAGGTTGAAGGTTGTTCTCAGTTTGCCATCGTGAACTAAAAGTAGATATTAAATTCACAATAGTTAAGAAGTGAAGAGCTGCTGAGAATAATAAGAATGTTCTTTTAAGATACTTTTCTTAAGTGCCTTAAAATAATGTAATTTTGTCTATGGTCATGCCATCCTGAACAAGCCCGGTCTCGTCTGATCTTGGAAGCTAAGCAGAGTAGTGCCTGAATGGGAGATCATCACCAAGGAAGACCAGGTGCTATAGGCATAAAAAAAAAATTAAAAATAAGGGATCATAAGCTGACAAGGTGCTTACAATCTATGTGGTCAAACAAGGGTTGCCTCGCCAAAAAAAATAATAATAAAAATAAAATAATGCATTTTTATTCTAAAATTTTTAAATTTATATTTACTTATCCTATATTCAATATAGAATATATAAGGTTGTGTTTGTATATTCTATGAAGTCTAAAAATTTTACAATTTATAGTTTATATTTATATATACTGTTACATATTTATATTTTATATAAACTTTAAAATTCAATATTTTAAAAAATAATATGTATTTTTTTCATAATGATAAAAAGAATGTTTAAAAAGGGTGCTAGAAAAATATAGTTATGAAAATAGTGGTTTAAAACTCTGTCCCAGGATGACCTGAGGTTCAGAAGAGGTGACTCAAGGGTAAAAGAGGAGGGTGAGGGAAAGACTCCCAGCGCCCCCGCCCTGCTTCAGAAACAGTACTGCCACTTGTACTTACCGTATATATCTGGGGTTTTGTGCAAGGCTTACTCTGAAAAATGATCACTATAGCCTAAAAAACTGTTTGAAACACATTGTATGAGAGCCCTTATATTTGGTTTATTCAGGGCTGCTGTGATCCATAAATAAGCTTTGTTGTTCATTTAATAACTGCTAAAGAGTTGGCTCCTTTTAACAATCAAAATTTAGCACTTCTGTTTTGTGGAATCCCCACCCCCCCACCCCACATACCACCACCACCACCACCCCAAGACTGCATCACAGGTTTCTCCTGCCACCTGGTGGCATCATGTGTCTATTGCAGGGGCAATTTCTAAATTTAGCTGTTCTCAGCTGGAGTTGGAAAGACAACTCACAAATCAATGACGATTGGTAGAGGGCTTTTTTTTTTTTTTTAACAACCATTATAAGCTACAAGCCGTTTCTACATCTGTTATCTCATTTTATCCTCCCACCATCTTTGACAGGTAATTATTTATGGTCTCTCCCCTTTTCCACAGAGGAAAAGGCAGAAAATTATGGGATGGGGACTCAACCCCAAACTTATAACAGGTATAAGTGAGTGACAGCTTTGTGACAATCTAAATGGTCTTAAATATAGAGAGATATTTTGGCTGGAGGTACAAAATAGGTAATCATCAGAATAGAGGTAGTATTTGAAGTCATAAGTTGATCAAAACTTGGAGCCATGGGAAATGACACAATAAACAAATTCAAGACGGCATGGCGTGTGATGCATGTAAAAGGAAGATAAAGAAGCTCACACTATTGGCACTCTGAATTCACAATCCGAAGAATGAAAATCTTTGTCCATTGTGTGAAACTACGGAGGAATAAGAAGGATGAAGACAAGGAGTAGCAGAAGGAGGTAATGTAACTTCGCCACTCCACATGGTCCAGATCAAATCGAAAATTCAGGCCTCTGTTTGTTATGAGAATCACAGATGTAACAGAGAAAAATAATAAAGTATGGCTATTCACAGCCTCTTTTCCTCCTCATCCCCCAGTCCTCAAAGGATTCTTTCTTGCCCGATTATCCAACCAGTCCTTAGACATTTTGTGAATAATGGGGTAAGTAACAAGAGAGGTACTACAAGAAGAAGGAGAAGATACAGGGTTTAAAACAGAAAGGGAAAGAACTAAGGACGAGAGAGAAAGAGAGACAGACAGACAGACAGGGAGAGAGAACAGAACTGGCCATAGCCTCGGATGAGTCATCAGGGAGAAAGGAGTAGTCACAGGAGCAAGAGACCAGAATATGGAGAAAGCCAAGAATCCAGGCAGATGATGAGAGGTGCAGAAAGGGCCACAGGTAAAAACTCCTAAGAGCCCAAAGCCATCATGATTCTGAGGCAAAATCTGTGCCACCCATTATCTGCCAACCAAGACAGGAACCAGATCCGCAAGCATGGATGGGTCCTGCCCAATAGATGCCAGAGAAAAGGGGCCACATTCCACTGAATAAAGGAGAGAAATGAGAGGCTGGAAAAAACCTTCTAACAAACTCAGGTGCAATAAGAGAGAACTCAGACTAAGAGCTCAGCTCTGCCATTTAACTGGTGACCTTGGAAAATTCCTCCCCTTTCTAGGCTTCCACGCCATCCTCCGGATAATGAGTGCATGTGGCTGGTAGTCTCTGTAGGCTCATTCAGCTCTGACCCTATGTCTCAGAGCCTCAGTGTCCCATTTGGCTGCAGTCACACTAGCTGTCTCCCTCCCCCAGAACACGGGGACTGAGAGAAGCAGGGACTCTTTTCTGCTGTGGCTGTTGCCAAAGGGCAGACCGCCCCCAACCCCCAACCTAGCCTGCAGAATTTCCATCACTATGCCCTTCACTACTGTTACCCACCTGCCTTTGCGGCTTAACCTCCAGCCGCACTCACACACTGGGCTCCAAAACTGTATGCTCCTCAGCATTCCCCTTGCTCAGCTCTGGGCCTCTGGCCCTGCTCAGTCTTCTGTCCACATGGAACAGGAATGTCACCTGCCAAACACTTCTTTATACCTCTCAGTGATTCTGTGACAGGAAGGAGCCAGTTCCTCCCTTTCCAATACTATATTCATCGGTTCCTTAGACTCCTAGAAGTCTGGAGCTGAGTGAGCTTATGATAATTATTTATCTTCCATTTCAGATTGTAATCTCTGTGAGGACTTGATAAATATTTATTAAGCCATTTATTAACTGATAAATAAATGAGTGTGTTATGCTAACAAATGCACACCCTTCTCACTATATTCACTGTCACCATCTCTATCTATCATCTGGATTTTTGTAATGATTCTTAACTGTTCTCCTTCTTTCTGCCTCTCCTTCCATTTTAAGACAGACATACTTATCATTCCTCTGCTCAGAGTTCTTCAGAGGAAAAGCCACAGGCTTTATAATGGCTTACAAACTCCCGTATGATCCGGGCCTCTGATCTCATTCACCTCACTCCAGCCACATGGGTCTCCTTGGTGCTGCACAAACATGCCCTAACTCTCCATGCCTGCCTGGCTCACCCCCTCGCGGCCCTCCAACCTTTGCTCCCATTACACCTCCTCACGGGGGATTTCCCTGACCACCATGTTTAAATCTTCCAACATGTTCCTCCTTTAGAATTCCCTATCTACTGCTCCTGCTTCATTTTTTCCCCAGTACTCACCACTTTATAACAAATGACATGATTTACTTATCTTATTTACCTTCTATCTCTTCCAATGAGCTCCATGAGGAAGGGTTTTGGGTCTGTTTTGTTCACTGCTGCATCCCCAGTAGTTGGCACTCGATATTTGTTGAATGAAATCCCAGTTCTCAAGTAATTTGATTCCAGCATGGTGGCTCATTCAAGTAAACTAATCCAGCAGCCAAAAATAATGTGAACCTTTTGTTGTGCTCTTAAAAAAACACTAAATGCAATCATAACCCAAGCAAAACGTCTTAAAATTTTCCTTTCCACCCTTAATTCTTAGATTCCAGCAGCTGCTTCCTCTAAAACTTTCACGCTCATGTCTTTCCCTGAAACTTCCCGAGGTACCCTGTCCATGTGGTTTCTTTACTTTTCCTTCCTCATGGTCCATCCCCCCACGTCCTCACTAGGAGTCAGGACTTCT
The DNA here is from genome assembly GCF_014176215.1 of Rousettus aegyptiacus. Taxonomy (NCBI): domain Eukaryota; kingdom Metazoa; phylum Chordata; class Mammalia; order Chiroptera; family Pteropodidae; genus Rousettus; species Rousettus aegyptiacus. Next base: position 22,634,069 of record NW_023416306.1, read on the forward strand.
GCATCCACCACCACTGAGCCAAACTCAGAAGGCCAGAGACTCCTGTCTCTCCCGATGGAGACAAGTGGGCCAAGTCCTCTAAGATGCAAAGTTCTCTCACTCTAAACGCTTTTCCCAAGGTAATTGTAATAAAGAAGTTTGGGGGCAATAATTTTGTCTATTGTTACAGATACAATCTCAGACGGCAAATAGGCCAGGGCCCCAATATTTTCCCAAGGAAAATTGTTAGTCGAAGCACTTGTACTGTTATTAACTTACCTATGACCAGGTGGGTAGAGGTTAGAGATGTCCCTTCCCTCTAAACTCTACTTTGAGAAGCTTGACCTTTCTGGGGAGATTGGACGTTGGGGAGCTGGAGCATTATGGGTCACTCTAAAAGAGAAACAGAGTCAAACCCTGACAGCCTCGCCCCCATTTTCAGGTGCTCAGCTCTGCAACAGAAGGCCTGGCTAGCTAAAGAAGCATATTCCAGGGAGCAGCCAGGCTACAACGTTTTCAGTGCCAAAGAACTGGTCATCTCAGCTGCTGGCCGTGACTGAATTAGAAGAATAGGCATTTATCAGGAGAAAAACTCAAGGGTGACAGGACCTCAGACCTGATTCAAAGACTAGAGAGCAGGGACCAGAGGGGAGAGGGAAGACATAGGATCAGAGGGGAGCCGAGCACCCAGGAAGTTCCCTGAGAGCAAGTCTTTGCACCCAAGGAGACTTGGGAAGCAATGATGGGGTCACCTGGTCCCAACTGGGCCTGAAGGTCTTGATTCTAAGCATGTGATACACCTACAGCAAAGCTGCTGATAAAATTTCTCCCTCGGTCGAAATGGGCACAAGATCTGGAGCAAAATGAAGCCTGCATGCAGAGCTATCAGAGGACAGAGGACAGCCAGATCACTCATTCATTCATTCAACAAATATTTATGGAGCGCCTACTACTGCCAGGTACTCTTCCTCTTAGAGCTGACATTCTAGCCAAATGACAAGTCTATTTGGAACAAGTCATGACCACAGAATGTCCTAGTGCCCACTCTCATCTGGTTTCTCCATACACATTCAACCCTTACTTGTGGTTAACTCTTAAAACAATCTTCAGGGAGTACAGCCTGCCTGCATTAGATATATATTTTAACCCCAGAAAAAGTTTAACAACCAAATCAAAACCATAGTACCTTGAAAAATAAAAAAAATGTCCATGGTTGATTTTATTATTATTTCCTAGAACTCTTTGGCAGCCTACTCAGGATTCCAGGATTCCACAGAGCACAATTTAAAATCCTTTGTCCTCAGTCAGGCTGACCTTCCAAAAAAAAAAAAGAGGTGGGCACAGTCTCTATCCCCCAAGCAGCAATAGTGGTGGGATACATCAAAGCAGAGTGAGATAGGCTTCATTACTAGAGCTCTGAGGCCCGAACCGGGCCTCCTAGAGGGTCCACGTGGACTTGTAAATAGATGCAGTAAAAGAATAAATAATGAATTTTGCAATTGGAGGGAAAAGCTCCAAAGCAGTTCTGGTGATTCGGAGACAACGGTTTATAAAAGAGGGCCTGCGCGTGCATCTCGCCCGGAGAACGTAATGGCTTCATATACATTCATGAGCTCTGGCCTCTCCATTCTTCCTCTTTTTCAATCACAATCATAAAAGACAAAGGAAAAGTGAGCGGAGAGAGAGAAAGACGGATAAACTTTAAGGGTCCAAATTGCAAACACAACCCACAGTTTGTAAATTGCTTGGAGACCTTTGGAGGGAGAATCGAGGAAATGAAAAGTAGAACATACAGGAATATTGCTGTTTAGGGGAAAGTCTCTGCTCTGGGCACAAAATCACGTCTGGAGAATGGTTCAAAGGCACAATACTGACTAAGCGTGAGATTGTTTTGTATAAACGACGTGCCTCGTTCTTTGCTCTGCATTCCTCAGCCTGTCTCCTGTGACCACCTCCAAGGTCATTTACGTGTGGAATTGCCAAGGCTGTATGGTTTTCGTTATATTAAAAACCAGGGGCCCAGGAGTCCCGGCTATGCTGCCTGGCCTCTGCTACCCCCGACCCCTCCCAGGTACATCCCCTGAAAGGCCAACCTGCAGCAAAGTCAGGGGTCTCAGGGCTCAGATCCTAGGGTAAGACTTCCTGAGTTTAAATGCCAGCTCAGTCACTTTCTGTGTAACTTGCACTTTCTTCTGGAAAAGATTTAGGATCATCTGCAAAAAGGCTTTTTAATTCTGTACATTTGTGCAAGCATTGTCTGGTAATTTGGGTAAGGGGGGTTAAGGTTTTTAAAAATAAACATAAGCACGTACACGCACGCACGCATATACACACACACATACACAAAGTGAGAAAATTGGCTGCCAGTAACTTGAGGTCAAGTTCTCGTTTCATGCTGGGGTCTTATGTCCTCAAAGGCAAATGCATGTTGCTAACTTCAGCTGGAAGGAATGCAGCAGTGAGGCCGAAAAAAATGAAAGAAAGATCACAGGCCAGCTTCCGTTTCCACACCAGGCTATGTGTTTAGACCAAAGGCGGCCGAGAGCCAAGCAACCAGCTCAGCTAGGTCACGGGGCTCTGCTGCCCCTTCCCTGTGAGTGAGACTGACCCCAGGCCCCCACAAGCTGTTCGGGAGCTCCAGGCTGTCGGAAGAGCAGCTCTTCAGAAGGGATGAGAGGCGAAGGTCGTACCCATTTGTGTTTAGCCCTGGCCTCGCTGCAGTGCTGAGAATCCTTGGCCCAGGGCCAGCTTGGATAATTACATTTCACCTGCTCAAACTCTGCCGTGGTTTCCCCTGAGAGATGCATTCCTCTTCCATGGCTTCCATGATCCAAAACATAAATACTCTCTGAAAGGCAGTATTCTATGCCTGGGCAGCTAAGGTTTTGTTCCCTAAAAGGAAATCCTCTTGTAATAGTACAATTACTCTCATTCCTTCATCCTTTTGGCAAACATTTATTAAGCAATTACTCAGTACTAAACACTACTCAGTGCTGCTCAGTACTGAACACTGTACTGAGCATTGGGGGAGCAAAGATGAACAAGGCAATGCATTTTTTGACCCTTAAGAAGCTCTCGGTCTAGTAGAAAGACCATCATACAAGTAGTAAATGCCTTTAAACAAGGAGTAATGGCTGGAGAACCAGAAAGAGAGACATCGTATTTAGAAAAGTCCAGGAAGGTTGCAGGGTCAGTGATGTTGGAGCTAAGCTGTTAAACCGAACCTCAGTCGGCAGGCAATGAAGAATGTGCAAGGAAGGGCAGAAATACATATTTAGAGCAAGAGGGTATGAAAGGGCTCAGAATTAACTGCATAAAAGGGAGAGTGACAGAATTATATGGTGTGAGAGAAACGGGGAGGGAGAAGGGAAGTCTGGAAACAGTGTCTAGAGAGGTTGCGAAGAGCCTGGAATATGATGGGAAGGAATCTGGTTACACGTCTGAAGATTTTTAAGCAGTGGAACAACTGATCCAGCCATATTTAGGCAAAGCCACTCTGTGGCAGTGGAAAGAGAAGCATGGGAAAACTAAAGAAACAAAGGTCAAATACAACAAAAATGTGACACTCGCTGTCATCCCAAACCCAGGGAGAGGCAGCGGGGGCCTGAATGAAGGCAGACGCAGTGGAAGAGAGAATCGGAGGACACAAGCATTCCGGAAGGGAAATCAGCAGGGTCTTAGTGCCTGGTTGGATGAAAAGTGAGAGAGAAGAAGAATCTAGAGGAGAGGGAGACTGGATGGATGGTGAGACTATTAACCACAGCGCTGCACGAAGGGGCAGAGCGGGGGTCACGCAGGGCCCAGGCGGAGATTACAAAAAGCAGCTGGACATGCAGGTCTGGGCCCACGGCCCTCCGCATGCGATGACTGTCGGCTGCGTTTTCTCAACAAATTTGTCTCTGGAGGCTCTTTGCCAGCGGTCCTCAAATCTGAGCTTGTAAGTCATCGAGAGAGCTTACTAAAACACAGATTGCTGGGCTCCACCCCCGGAGTTTCGGATTTAGTAAGTCTGGGATACCCAGCCCAAGATTCACATCGCTAGCAAGTGCCCTCTAATGCCCAGGTGACTGACCTACAGCTCACACGGCGAGAACCTCAGCTCTAGACCTTTGTTCGGGCTATTTTCCCGGACAAGATTTGACATTTTCTCGGGATGGGTAACGTAAAGGACTGATACAAGTGGAGGTGACCGAAAATGTTCCCTTTTACCCACAGAATTTCAAGGATTCTTTGAAAGTGAGCACTCTTATAATCTCCATTTCTCGGATGGGGGCACTGATGCACTTAAGTGGTTAAAATTAGCCCAAGGTCAAGTTGCCATTAAACGGCAGATTTACTACAGAGTCTATGTTCAAATACTATAATATATTGCCTCCTTTACCATCCCATATTTTTATATGCAATAGGCCAGCTTACTCAGACCAGAATCTTCCTATTCTATCATTAGCCTATACCAGTTTCCTGAATCTGTCTTGAAAAATCTGCCAGCACATAGCTGGCAACCACGATGCAGTGCAATCATCATCTTTCAGCTTCTTAATAACCCTTGTGCATTGAACAATCAAGAGAACAGAAGGGTCAAGCGGAAGGCAACGCCCTGTAGTGCTATGAATGTGTTTGAGGATTTTCTGCAGTAACACCTGGGGGATACACACACATTCTCAGCATATTAGAGAGTAAGAGCCTCTCACAACATCTGTTCCAACAACATCTCTAGACAGTACATGCAGTATCATCCTTAGAAGACAATTTTCAGAAAGCCCTAAACAATTGTTAAGATTTTTTGGCCACCTCCGAAGAGGAAAGCAAACAAAGCAAGCCATTCATGCTCCAACTCTATATATAGACTCTATTGGTTATTTAGAATCTAGTATTTAGCCCCTAGGTTACACGGCTAAACTATGAGACAAAATGAGCCCTGTGAGATCACAGGACATAAGGAATTTGTGAACTGTATCCCTGTATTATTCTAATATAAATTCCTAAAAGCTGGTGAATATGAGTACAGCTGCTTTAGGAAGCCACAGGTACAAGGACGCCTCTCTCCTGAGCTCTTTGAAGGGCATAGGTACATTACCTTCTGGAAAAGGGAGTACTAAAAACAATTTCAGGAGGAGGACCATCCACAAACTATCCCAGAACCAAGCAGGGCCCAAAGAGCCCCAGGCCCTCCCTCAGCCCCAGCAATGGATGGGTGGGATCTAGAATTAAGTGTTGCTGTCACAAGCAAAGAATCTCCACGGCAAGCCCTAACTTGTAAGCCTTCTCCCAAATCTCTGTCCATATAACTGGGCTTCGAAATCACCACTGGAGCCTGGACTTGTGTCTTTGTTGTGGCTCAGGTCCCAGGACCCCACCCTACTTGATTCTTGGAGCCCCCTTTTCCCAGGGTCTGGCCACTAGAATCCGTAACACTCCCACCACCAAAACCATCTCATGTGCAGCCGGCTAACGTCTTACTACAAACTAGGCAGGATGGTTCAAACAGAACGCTGCCTCCTGTCTGAATTCCTGCAAAATCCTGGCTGTAGCTTCTGCTGCCCTGCTCCAGAAGCCACATCACTGTCCCTTGGATATAGATATTGTGTCTAACATTGCTAGTTCTCACCAAATTCATTCCCTCTTCTCCTTAGGCTCATAGCCCAGTCTCTCTTGCAGTTAGATATACCACATGAGTTGGTTTTACCAAAGGAAAGTGAAAAGTGGAAGTCCAGTCCAGCCCATAAAAACATGTATGTGCCTCTTCTCCTTCCAATGGCTGGGTGTTGATTTCCAGGGCAACCCTGAAAGCCATTTATTAAAGATGGCAGTGCCTATCATATCAGCCTGTGTCCCTGAATGCCTGTGTAGAGCATAGTTCCCCACCAACTGGAAATGTCTTAGACTGTTCATGTGAGTGAAAATACACTTGAATATAGTCGAGCCATCATACAAACTGCAGATGCTGGTTACTGCAGTTGGCCTATCCAACTAATACAAGTGGATCAAGTCCCAATTCACTAATACTCTTTACAGCAGCGGTCCCCAGCCTTTTTGGCACCAGAGACTGGTGCTCCTATGAGAATCTAATGCCTGATGATCTGAGGTGGAGCTGAGGCAGTGATGCAAGCACTGGGGAGCAGCGGCAAATACCGATGAAGCTTCGCTCACTCGCCTGCTGCTCACCTCCTGCTGTGTGGCCTGGTTCCTAACAAGCCATGGACCCATACCGGTCTCCGCCTGGGGGACCCCTGCAATCCTCCACAAGGACACTCTTATTGATGAGTTAACCCTTCTAGCTCTGTACTCATTCCTAGCTTGCTGGTTTTTCTGACCATACATGGCTGAGATCCCAGCATCTTATCTGCCAATCCCATCTAAATAAGCACAGCACCCTATGGGCTCAGGGATGAGAAAAGCTAGATTTATGGCACAGAGATGAGGAATGTACACGTGCACAGCCCTGAGCCTCTTTCTCTCGGGCTGTTCATCCAGAGATGGTGTGGCATCCCTCAGTGAGGAGAATGGAAGTCTGTAATTTCAGTGTCACTCTGTGAAGAGATGAGAGGATGCAAAAAAAAAAAAACAAAAAAAACAAACAAACAAACAAAAAAAAACAAAAAACCCATATATTACTTATTTTTCTAGAGTAGATTTTAAAAATTGTTTCTTGTGATGGGAGATGTGGAAATCACCTTCTTCAGGATAATTAGGAACTCCTGAAACCAGATGGAACTTGTTAACCCAGTTTAAAAACAGATAGGTGTTCTGGGTCCCTATCTGACATGGGCGGGTCTTATCATGCTTAAGGATGGCTTAGAACTTGAGCCGCTAAACCAGCAGAGGGCAGAGATGAGACACAGAAACATGGGAACATGGTAAGACCTGGAAATTGCCTTTTCTGCACTTCATTTGCTGTGAAAGGGCTTCTTTGATCAGAAGCAATGCTTTGTGGAATAGTACGGTGGTACATAAGGCATTCTGTAAGCCCAGGGATGATGATTTTGGCAGAAGCATTGCACGCGGGGAAACCAAATGTGTCCAAAATGTCTATTCCAGTAAGAACAAAGTGCTGCCCCTTCTATGGTGAAAGCAGTCCAACGTGATCAAGCTGGTGCCACACTGAGGGCTCCGTGTTGGCTTCTACCGTTGGTCCCTACAGCAGCTGCCATACCCAGGTGGGCCTTGGTGAATGGTGAGCAACCCATGTTGTTGAGCTCCTACCTAGCCTCCATGTGAATTTAGGATAAGCCTTTCCATTTCTGCAAAAGTTCCAGACTATTGGAATTTTGATAGGAATCGCACCGAATCCACAGATTGCCTTGGGACATATTGCCATCTTAACAATGTTAAGTCTTCTAATGCATGCACGTGGAATATCTTCCCGTTCATTCACATCTCCTTTCATTTCTTTCAGCAGAGTTTTATATCTTCTTGAATTTGTTTAGACTTGTTTCATGGCCTAACATATGATCTATCCTGGAGAATGTTCCATGTGCACTTGAGAAGAATTTGTATTCTGCTGCTGTTAGATGGAGCATTCTGTATATGTCTGTTAGGTCAATTCGGTCTATAGTGTTGCTCAAACTCACTGTTTCCGTATTGACTTTTTACCTGAATTATCTATTCATTAATGAAAGTGGAGGACTGAAGTCCCCTGCTATTATTGTATTGTCTATTTCTTCATATTTGCCTAATATATTTAGGTGCTCTGATGTTGGGTGCATTTATGTTTATAATTGCTACATCCTCTTGATGAATGGATCCCTTTATAATGACCTTCCTGTCTCTTGTTATTGTTTTGGCTCACAGTCTATTTTGTCTGCTATAAGCATAGCGATCCCTGCTCTCTTTTGGTTTCCACTTAATGGAATACCTTTTTCCTTCTCTTTACTTTTGCCTAAGTGTATCCTTAAAACCTAAGAGTCTCTTGTGGGATGCATATAGTTGGTTCTTATTTTTTTATTCCATCCAGCCACTCTATGACGTTACACTGGAAAATTTAATTTAAATTTACATGTAGAGTAATTAGTGATAGGTAAGGACTTATTACTGACATCTTCTTGTCTGCTGTTTTGAAGTTCCCTTATTCCTTTCTTCATCTCTTGCTGCCTTCCTTTGTGAACTGACAGTTTTCCGTATTGGTATACTTTGATTATTTTCTCTGTATCTTTTACATATCTACTGTAGGTTTTTGCTTTCTGGATCTCATATTTTAAATAAAACATAGTATAGATATAACACTCTATTTTATGCTGATAACAACTTATCTTCAGTCACATATAAAAACCCTTCCACTCCCTTGTTTTTGTTTTTGATGTCCTGATTTTATATTGTATACTTACAACAAATTATTGTAACTATAGCTATTTTTGTTACTTTTGTCCTTTAACCTTTATACTAGATTTAAGTGATTAACACACCACATTATAGTATTATTCTGATTTTAATTACATACTTACCTTTCTGGTGTGTTATATATTTTCACGCTTTCATGTTATTAATTAGCATCTTTTCATTTCAGCTTGAAGAACTCTTTCAGCATCTTTTTGCAAGGCAGGTCTAGTGCTGGGAAACTTCCTCAGTGTGTGTTTGTCTGGAAAAATATTTCTCTCTCCTTAATTTCTGAAAGACAACTTTTCTAGTTAAAGTATTACTAATGACAGGGTTTTTCTTTTTTTCTTTCAGAACTTGGAATATACCATTCTACTTTCTCCTGGCCTGCAAGGTTTCGCTGAGAAATCCTCTGATAGGCTTACGGGAGTTCCCTTGTAAGTTCTAAGCCTCTTTTCTCTTGCTGCTTTTAAGATTCTTTTTTCATCTTTGATCTTTGACAGTTTTATGATGTGTCTTCAAGACTATCACTTTAAGTTGAGATCATTTGATGGCTTATGAGCTTCTTGAACATGAATACCCAAACCTCACCCCAGATTTGATAAGTTCTCAGCCATTATTTCTTTAAATAAAGTCGTTACTCTCTTCTACCTCACTTTTCCTTCTGGGACTCCAATAATTCACAGATTTTTAAAATCTTTTTATGCTCAATTTTGGTCACTTTCAGCTCTTAGTACAATAGCAATTTTAATGCTTACATTAAAAACAAGAAAACAACCCAACTTTACAACTTAAGGAACTTTAAAAAGAGGAACAGATTAAGTCCAAAGCTAGCAGAAGGAATGAAATAATAAAGATAAGGGCAGAAATAAATGAAATAGAAAATCAAAAAATAAAGAAAAGCAATGAGAGCAAATTGACAAACTTTAGCTGGATAGACTAAGACAAAAAGGGAAGATTCAAATTACGAAAATCAGAAATGACAGTGGGAACATTACTACCAATTCTAAAGAAATGAAAAGGATTATAAGAGAATAGTATTAAATGTATATATCAACAAATGCATGACCTAGATGAGTGGATAAACTCCTAGAAACACAAAACCTACCAAGACTAAATCACAAAGAAATAAAAAAATCCAAGACCTATAACTAGTAAAAAGTAATAAAAAATCTCCCAAAAAAGAAGTGTCCTGGACCCAATGACCTCACAGGTGAATTCTACCAAACATTTGAAAAAGAACTAATACCAATCCTTCTCATGTTTTTCCAAAAAAATTGAGGAAGAGGGAACACTTCCTAACTCATTCTCTGAGGCCAACACTATCCTGATTCCAAAGCTATACAACAACACTACAAAAAAAGAAAAAGAAAAAAGGGACCACGTCCCTTATAAACATTGACACAAAAATTCTCAACAAAATACTCCCAAATCAAATTCAACAGCATAATAAAATAATTGTACACCATAACCAAGTCAGATTTATTCTTGGAATGCAAGGATAGTCCAACATATGAAAAGTATCCAATGTATATAATAAACATTAACAGAATTAAAGGGGGAAAAAAAACACATGAACATCTCAACAGATGCAGAAAAAGCATACTACAAAATGCAACAACTGTTTTTGATTAAAAAAAAACACTCAATAAACTAAGAATAGAAGGAAACTACCTCAGCAAAATAAGAGCCATCTTATTTAAAAAAAAAAAAAAACCGTTTGAGAGGGGTGTGAAGACCATTCAACAGAGAAAAGACAGTCTTTTCAACAGATGATGCTGGACAAACTGGCCACATGCAAAAGAAAAGAGCCATACCCTTACCTAGCAGTGTATATAAAAACTAACTTTAAAAGGACGAAAGATGGAAATATAACACCTAAAATTATAAAATTCTTAAAATAGGGCAGAAACTTCATGACATTGGATTTGGCAATGATTTTTTTGGATATGACACCAAAGACAAAGTCAACAAAAATAAAAATAAACAAATCAGACTTCATGAATATTTTTAGATTTTGTATACCAAAACACAGTATCAGCAGAGTAAAAGGCAACCCACAGAATGGGATAAAATATTTGCAAGTCATATATCTGAGAAAGGACTAATATCTGCAATACAGAGAGAACTCCTAAAATTCAACAACAAAAAAGATCAACCAAATTAAAAAATGAACAAAGGACTTGAATAAACATTTCTCCAAAGAAACTATGGACAATATGCTCATGAAAAGATGCTAAACATCACTAATTATTTGGGAAATGCAAATCAAAACTACAATGAGATACTATGTCACACTGATTAGGATTGCTACTATAAGTGATAATAATAATAATAAAATAATAATAATAATAAATGCTGACAAGGATGTGAAGGAATCAGAACCCATATGCACCATTGTTGGGAATGAAAATGGTACAGTCACTGTGGAAAACAGAATGGTAAATCTTCAAAAAATTAAAAATAGAATTACCATATGATCAAGCAATGCCACTTCTAGATATATACCTGAAAGAAGAGAGAGCATGATCTCAAAGATATATTTGCACATCTATGTTCACAGTACCACTGTTCACTGTTCACAATAGCTAAAAAAAAAAAAAAAAAAAAAAAAAGCACAAGTCCATTAAAGATGAATAAATAAGCAAAGGTGGTATATACATACAATGACATATATTATTTAGCCTTAAAAAGGAAATTCTGACATATGCTTCGACATGGATGAACCTTGAAGACATTATGGTAAGTAAAATAAGCCAGACACAAAAAAGACAAATACTGTATGATTCCACTTATAAAAAAGTCTTAAGATAGTCAAAATCATAGAGACACAAAGTAGAACGGTGGTTGCCAGGGGCTGGAGAATGGGGGTAATACAGTTATTGCTTAATGGATATAGAGTTTCAGTTTTAAAGATGAAACAGGTATGGAGATGAATGGTGGTGATGGCTGTGCAACATTATGAATGTATTTAAAACCATCCATTATACAATTAAAAATGGGTAAGATGTTATATATATATATTGTTTTTTACTACAATTAAAAAAAAATGAGGGAGTTCCAATTTCCAGTTCCACATATAAGGAGCTTAGAAGTTGCTGCTTCATCCTAACAAACTGAAAAATCAGTAACTCTTCTTGGATCCATAAGAAAGGGGAGGTCATGGGCAACCCTCTGACATAAACCTGCAGAGGCCTACGAATGCAGGGAGTGGCAGTTTACAGAAGCAGAGACTCACCATCAGAAACTGCTGATGAAAGCAGTGCCTGGGAGGAAAACCTGAACTGTAATTGACAAATTGCTGAAAGCTCAGTGTGGACAACTCAGAGTTAAAAACTGCAGGGGACCTAGTCATAAGTGGGCCCCACAATGTTGTGAGGTTTACCTGCAGGACAGACTCCCACAGCAAATTTCAGAAAAAAAATCCCTTGGGTTTCCAGCAGGAGGAAAGGAAAAGGAATCATTTTGAAATAAGTCAGAGCACTCTGTTCTTAACTCAGCCTGACCTAAGAGGAATCTAACTAACCACAGCTTAAACCGCTGGGGTATTATTAGAGTCTAACTGGCCTGGGGAAGGGAAATACCAATTTCAACCCACTGCAACCATCCTGTCCCAGCTAAGAAAGTAGAAAAAAAACGAGAAACACTTGTGAAGTTCACCTTCCAGAGGCACTAAAAAGCTGAGACTAATCATAAAGCTATTAAATGCTTCCCCTCCCCCAGCACCTCACCACCACATTACTAAAGGCCTATTTATATCAGTTCCTTTTACCCAGTACATCATGTCTGGGTATCAAGAAAAAATTAAGAGGAATATCAAAAGTCAAAAAACACAATCTGAGGAGAGAGAGCAAGCATCAGAACCAGACATAGCAGGGATGCTGGAATTTATAAGACAAGGACTTTAAAATAACTACAATTAATATGCGAAGGGCTGTAATGGATAAAGTAGACAGCATGCAAGAACAGATGGGCAAGCACTGTAGGCAGAGAGATGGGAATCCTAAAAACCAAAAAGGAATGCTGGAGATCAAAATCAGAAATGAAGGATGCCTTCAATGAGCCTATTAAATGAAAATGGTTGAGGAAAGAATTTCTAGAGGATTTATCAATAGAATCCTCAAAAATCAAAAAAACAGAGAGTAAAGACTGAAGGAAAAAAAGGAACAGACTATCCCAGGACTGTGGGAAGAACACAAAAAATATAACATGCATGTAATGGGAATACCAGAAGTAGAGAGAAAGGAACCAAAAAAGTATTTGAAGTAATAAGGACTGAGAATTTCCCCAAAATTAATGTCAGCTACCACATCCAGGAACACCAAGCCAGATAAATGCCAACTAATTTGGAAAATTTTTTGAAACTAATTACAAATGCTGAATATGTTCTTCCCCCAGGACCTAGCACTTTCACTCCTAAGGATATACAAAACAAAAATATATGAAACAACACCTGTGCGCCAAAAGATATGCAAAAGAATATTTATAGCAGCAATACCTGTAACAGCCCAAAAGTAAAAACATCTAAATTTCCATCAGTACAATGGATTGGCTACACAAACTGAGATGTAGTCATACAATGAATACTAGCAATGAAAATAAGTGAACTACAAGCTGCACAAAATGACATAGATGAATCTCACAAAAATAACATGTACAAAACAAGTCAGACACACCAGGACGAATGCATGGTGTGTTCTCTTTGTGATCGTTTAACAAGATACTTATAATTTGTGCACTTTTCTGCATGTTCTACATCAATTAAAATGTTTAAATGCAAATCTGATAAATGTTCTTTTGAAGAAAAGTTACTGTTTCTAATGAAGGTTACTTGCCTTGACATTTTCCTTACATCCTTGACCGAATTGAACGTGTCTTTCTCCTTCAAGTAGTGGGGTGCCTTCTGAGGAGACTGCCCTGTCAGAGTTTAAATGTTTTCTCTTCTACAATAATTTGTCACTTGCATTTTGGTCAGGAACTAAAAGTCACCTTGAAGCAGATCGTCCTTTTCCTAAAAATAATCTCTTAAGTGAATTCCTGTCCTTGAATAGAGGCTTATTAGCAAAACTAAGTTGAATGGCTTAAGGATGATCCTTTGTAGAGATAGTCACCAAGGAGAAGTAGGAACAACGGTTCTAAGTTTCTGTGTTAGAAGGTAGTGTTAAGTGGTCTACTGCTAAGAGGTCTATTAGGAAATTAAAACTCTATAGCATATGACCCAGAATGATTGTTCTTTGAACTGCTGTGAAAGAATTTGTCCTCGGCAGCTTTGATGGCAGCAAACACAGACTTAGCTTCTGCCACCTTATTTCAGACCTAATATTAGGGAGTAACTGTGCCAGCACAGAAAGCACTTGTCCTCCCTAGAGCCTTTCCCAGGAGCCTCATCTCTTCCTAGGAAATTCTTAACCTTGTTCCTGCTGCCCATACCTTCTGCCCCATTTCTCAACTGCTTTGCCCCACCATTGACTCAAATCTTTCCCATCATCTCAATTTGTGCCATTCCCACTGCCCCAGGGTGGCCTAACATCCCATGGATTTGATTAAAAAAGGGACTGGAAATTAGATTCTCGACAGTTTGGCTTCAAAGTCTCCTTTGCTAAGAGTACATTAATAAAACTCCTCAAGATAAGGAGGCAGGATCAGACCTGAAGCCCCTTGAACACACAACCACACTGGAAGGAGGGAGCAGGGGCTTTTTTAAAAGACTGTGTTCAAATGGATTGAATTACCACAAAATTTGTCATAATACAGTCTGCAAATGTGAGTTTTTGAGGATTTGTATCCAACAGAGACATGAAAGATCAGACACAGACTGTGAATGTGATAATTGGCATAGTAGTGCAGTGATAGAAGTGACAGAATGACTTAAATGCACGAGTCAGAATGCCATACACAGAGCAACTCAGCCCCAACTTCGTCTTACCAGCTTGTGGGATTGAAGTATTACACACGGGAAATGACTGGTGCACATTATTTGTACTCCAAACTAGATACAATTCTGGTTTCACCTATAAATTAACTAGATTCTTCTCTGTAAAATGTTTTAAAAACATTTTCACATAATCTTTTTTTTTTTCAAAACAGGCCTTTAAAGTAAGCAAGCAGTCATGGAAGAGCGCTACTTGTCCTGCAACATGAATTACTCCCTCTTCCTCAGTAACATAACCTCCAAAATGGCAGGCTGCTCAAAATACAGACTAAAACATGCTAGTGTTTCATTAATTTTTGTTATTCAAAGTTTATTTCAAAATGCATGTGTATTTCCTTAAGTTCAAAACTTACATAATTCTTCCCAGATGTATACTTAATTTTTTTAAGCTAAATCTTTTTCCAAGCATACTATTAGTCCTTTAAGTAAATTTTTCCTGTCATCACAGGCTTTCATAATACCTAACATCCTTTGAAAATTTAATCAAGATGCTAAGTATTTCCTCTCACAGCTCATTAAGATGTCAACATACCAATGCTGCTTATCAGCCACTGTAGTAGATTCCTTTCATTTCATATTATTCTCAAGGAAGGTTTTCAGTCTACAGTCTATTTTTATTAAGATTGGACTGAATTTTTAAGTCTAACTTTGCATGATTACACTAAATAATTTATAAAAATACAAAATATCCATTATTAATTTTATTCTCTTCACTAATATTACTATTCTATAGGAGTAAAAATACATCTGAAGTTACTAAATTTGTCTGGCAGGAGACCACCCCCCTAAGTCCCCGCAAACCATTATTTGCTGATAATAACCCCAACATATAAACTTTTTAAATTTTTTTTTTTTTTTTGGATCCTAACTAAATCTTCTCAAGTATAGAAGTATTGTAGTAGATTATTGGACAGTTTGCCATGTAAATTAATCTAAGGTCTACTGGTCAACATTGTCACAAATATGCACTTGGATTATATACCACTGCTTTCCCAATCAATCCCATACCTACACTGGCCTTAAAGAAGTTTTATCTCTTTTTTGAAACATTTTCCATTATCATATTCTTATGTAGCATCTCTTCTAAATATTAGAGTTGTGATAAACCAAGGTCAAGCCTGCCCACAGAAAGGTCCTAAATACACATATATAGGAAAGTCCTAAATTGCTTTCATGTATAATCTGTAACACAAGCAAAGAAACAGCGACCACATATATGATATGTTCAATGATTTGCAAGAATCAGAATAAAAAACTAGGCCTGAATGACTTGTTAAGCAACAGAATAATTAATTTACATAACAGTATAAAGTGCTGCTCCCTCACTTTCTGTCCTTGTGTCCTGCTTAATATTTATTTCACAACCTTTGGTATCACTGCAAGAACACATTTGTTTTTTATATGTCTCTCCATCAGTGCAAGGTAAACTCCAAGAGAGCAGTCAGGGAAGGAGGGCATTTTCAAACACATTCCACTTTCAATATATCGCTCAACTGCAACTGACTTGTGATTTGAAATAGATTTTCACGGCATGGTGTTAGGCCTTAAAAGAATAGACAAAAACACACTAGAAAGAGAATGTCCCGTCTTCTTTCGTCTCCCCACTTTTTGGTCTCTGCCTATAGGGAAGCTGGAATTTCCATTGAAATCCACCCATTCCACACGCCTGGCCCCTCCCCAGCCCTTCACCCTCAGTAAGGAAGAATGACTAATCTAACCAATCAAGAGTTTGACATTAATTTGGCCCTGTTTCACTGGAAGGTGAGATCACTGAGGTAAGACAGCCCAAGTTCTTGCTATACGTTTGGCAAGGAGTCTAACAATCTGCTTTGCAAAACCAGTTAAGTCTCCATGAGCAGCATGCGTCGATTCAGGGTGGGAGGTTTCAGGCCTAAGCCATGTTCCCCAGTACAGCTTTTCACTAAGAACCTTAAATTGAAGGTTTCAGGATGCTTGCATAGATTAATAAAGTTTGTACCAATATCCCACATGGACAGTAACCTTGGAGTATATACTACATCAGTCAAAACACCAGAGGAGTTCTGACTTCCTAACACAAGTAAAATATAAAAGAAAAAACAGAAAACAATGTAATACTTCATTGGTGCTAAATTAACTTAGTTTAATAAATTTGTCTTTAATACAAGTGTAAAACAAAATTTCTACAATTTCAACTATAGTTACACCAAACTTCAAAACCAAGTCAACAATTAGTAACATGTTAATTTTGAAAAGTCAACTACAAGAGTATCAAATATAATAAAGAACTCTTAAATATTTAATGCCCTCTGTCACAATATTAAAAATAAACTTCTTAGCATTCCAAGGCTATCAAAAGTCCTAACTATCCTCCCCCCCCCCCCCGCAAAAAATAATTTAACAAGTAAAGGTACAGTCCCTGCTGGTCTTTATATTTATTAAAAATGTTTTAAAATAAATGAAAAAAACCTTCTAACTTGAGTGTGATGTGAGTACTTCTTAGCCATCCAAAAATGCCAAATAAATACTAAATCTTTGCAGGCAGCAGATTCATGGTCTGGATAGAAGAAATCATGTCAGTCAAAGAGTTTTAAAGTTATAACTGGACTTTTAAACTACAAAATAAAGCAAGAAAGTGAAACTAGACTTAAAGTCATTCTACTATATGAGATTTCGGTATGTTTCTTCTTGCTTAGCTGGTTATTACCAAAGGCCCAAGGACAATTCTCATTAGAGCTGAGCATTTTCACATAAGGGTAATTAGGATTTAACTTAAAATAAAATTAATAATATATGTAAAATTAATAATATATATTAAAATATATGTTATATTTTAATATATATTAAAATATAATATATATTAAAATATAACATAAACATATTCAAATATAACATAAATATATTCAAACTAGAAAGACATTTCAACAAGAAAACTAAAAGGCTCCTATTAGAAGTAATATAAATGGGGAAATTTTTTAATTGAATACTTTTTCTTGAACCATTAATATACTACCATCAGTGAATTCAAACCAACTAAGATCAGAAAGAAGAGTATGTGAAATGTTGAGAAGAATAATTTCTCCTACAGTTAAAACAAATGTGTTTTAAGGAGAGAGAAAAAATATAAACTCCTCAAATGAAACTTACAAAGCAAAACATGGGAAAAGTAATTTATTAAAAATTACACCCTTGATTTTCTTTTGAGGAAAAAAAATACAGTATAAACAAGGGTATGAAATAGACTTCGAGTCTCATGCTAATACTGTTCTCACTGAAAAATACTACTAGAAAAAAAATACCAAAATTTCAGATATTTCCATTTAATGTAGACAAAAAGTACATGTATACATCTGAAATATAAACTAGTAATTTATTTCCATAAACTAGCAATTTATTTCCATTCATAATAGAAAGTGATTTAAAGTTTACTGTTTCCAGTCCTCAAAATTAAACAGGAATTGTTTTCCATATCTAGAAATTATAATGGTAATGTGAAAGAAAAGTTTTAATTTTGCTGAACTAAAGCTCAAATAGATTCGAATAAAAACTATGTATGAAAACACCTAAATTAAAAAAAAAGTTTTATAATTTTGCAATGATAACAGATTTACTTTAACATTAAAACAAACTAGGATTTATCAAAATAAAACTATAAAATAATCACAATAGACTATTTCTATATAACTTAGAAAAACAATTTCACATGATACACTCCTAACGCTCAAGAATTACAATCCAGAGAGGGATAGTCTCTCTGAAACAGAAAAACGTTCCTTCTTTTTGTCACCTCCATTCCTTATATATAATCTTTATTTCACATCATTTACATAGAAATATTTATCACAATCTGACAGGTAGATAAGAAAAAAATATTTTTTTTGCCTTCTAAAACTCATCAAGTAAATTTATTCAGTCTTCTTTGTATGTTTCTTTTTAACTTTATCTGAAGTATCAGCTATGGGTTTTGAGTTCGATGACCCAGTCCCATTGGAAGATGATTTTGTTTCACTTTTCTTTTCACATGATGAGAACTGCTGCTGCCAGCCAAACAGCATCCGACTCAACGTATCCTCAATAGAAGCAAAAGGCATAGTAGCAGTCTCTGTAATCATCATGGTTATCTGGAAAAAAAAAAAGTTCAATTTTGAATTTAAATGCAAATGTTTTCTTTCCAAAACTGAGAGGGGAAAGTAAAAAAAGAAAAACTTCAAAATATGTTCTTTTTTTTTTATTCAGGTATAGCCAACATATAACATTACATCCATTTCAGCTGTACGATATGTGATTCGATATTTGAATATACTGCAAAATGAGCACAATACATAGTTACGCCAAAAAAATGTTTTTCTTGTGATGAGAATTTTTAATATCTACTCTCTTAGAAACTTCCAAATAAGCAATACAATATTATTAACTATAGTCACTATACTGTACATTGTGTCCCGATGACTTATTTTTTAACTGCAAGTTTATATCTTTTGAGCCCCTTCACACATATGGCCCTCCACCACCTCCTGCCTCTGGCAACCAGCAATCTCTTCGTTGTATCTACGAGCTTTTTAACACTTTTTGGGATTCCATATATAACAGCGATAGTACTATGCTTGTCTTTCTCTGTCTGACTTATTTCACTTAGCATACTTCCCTCAAGGTCCATGCATGTTGTCTCAAATGGCAAGATTTCATTACTTTTTTTTGACTGAATAATATTTCACTGTATAATGCCACATTTTCTTCATGCATCCATCCATTGGTGGATATTTAGGTTCTTTCCACATCTTGGCTATTGTAAATAATGCTGCAATGAACGTAGGGGTGCATATATCTTTTTGACTTAGCGTTTTCATTTTCTTTAGATAAAAACTTAGAAATGAAATTGCTAAATCCTATGGTAGTATTACTTTTAATTTTCTGAGGAGCCTCCACACCGTTTTCCAGAGTGGCTGCACCAATTTACATTCCTGCCAACAGTGCATGAGGGTGACCTTTTCTCCGCATCCTCACCAACACTTGTTATTTCTTGTCTTTTTTATAATAGCCACTCTAACAAGTGTGAGGTGATATCTCATTGTGGTTTTGATTTGCATTTCCCTGATCATTAGTGATGTTGAGCATCTTTTCACGTACCTGTTGGTTATTTGTATATCTTCTTTGGGGGAAAAGAATCTACTCAGGTCCTTTGTCCATTTTTAAATTGAGTTATTTAGTTTTTCTGCTGAGTTATTTTATCAAATATACAGTATGCAGGTATTCTTTCCCATTCAGTAGACTGCCTTTTCATTTTGTTACTGGTTTCCTTTGCTTTGCAGGAGCTTTTTAGTTTGATACAGTCCCACTTGTTTATTTTTGCTTTTACTGCCTTTGCTTTTGGTGTCAGATTCAAAAAATCATTGCCAAGACCAATGTCAAGAAGATTACTGCCTATTTTCTCCCATAAGTGTTATGATTTCAGGTCTTTTGTTCAAGTCTTTAATCTATTTTGAGCTGATTTTTGTGTAGGATATGAGATATGGGTCCAGCTTCATTGTTTTGCCAGTGGCTATACAGTTTTCCCAGCGTCATTTATTAAAGACTATCCTTTCTCCATTGTATATTCTTAGCCCTTTTGGCATAAATTAACTGACCATACGTGTATAGGTTGATTTCTGGGCTCTCAATTTTGTTCCATTGTTCTGTGTCTGTTTTAATGCCAATACCAATATTGTTTTGATTATAATAGCTTTGTAATGTAGTTTGAAGTCAGGGAGTATCATGACTCCAGCTATTTTTTTCTTTCTCAAGATTCCTTTGGCTGTTTGGGGTCCTTTTGTGGTTCTATACAAAGCTTAGGATTGTTTGTTCTATTCCAGTAAAAATGCACTGGAATTTTGATAAGGACTGCATTGAGTCTGTAGAGTGCTTTGGGTAGTATGGACGTTGTACTGATATTAATTATTCTAACACATGAACATGGAATATCTTTCCATTTATTTGTAGCTTCAATGTTTTTCATTAAAGTCTTATAGTTTTCAGTATACGAGTCTTTTACTTCCTTGGTTAAATTTATTTCTAGGTATTTTATTCTTTTTGATGTAATTGTAAATGGGATTATTTTCTTAATTTCTCCTTCTGATAGTTATTCATGTATAGAAACACATCAGATTTTTGTATGCCATAATGTTACTGAATTCATTTATTAGTTCTAACAGTTTTTTGGTGACGACTTTAGTTTTTTTATATATATATAAAATACCATGTCATCTACAAATATAGGCAGTTTTACTTCTTCCTTTCCAATATGGATGCTTTTATTTCTTTTTCTTGGCTAACTGTTCTTGCTAAGGCTTCCAATACTATGATAAAAGTGGTGAGAGTGGGCATCCTTGTCTTGTTCCAATCTTAGAGGAAAAAGCTTCCAGCTTTTCACTGCAGAGTATGATGTTAGCTGTGGGCTTGTCATATATAGGGCCTTTATTATGTTGAAGTACATTCCCTTATATCAACTTTGTTAAGAATTTTTTTCATAAATGTTGAATTTTGTCAAATTATTTTTCTGCATCTATTGAAGTAACATATGCTTTTTACCTTTCATTTTGTTAATGTGGTATATCACATTGACTGATTTGCTGTTGTTGCCATCCCTTGGAATAAATCCCACTTTATCATGGTCTATAATCCTTTCAAAGTACTGTTGAGTTCAGTTTGCTAACATTTTGTTGAGGACATCTGCATCTATGTTCATCAGGGATATTGACCTGTAATTTTTTCTGAAGGGTCCTTATCAGGGTAATGCTGGCATTGTAAAATGAGGAAGCATTCCCTCCTCTTCTATTTTTTGGAAGACTTTGAGGATTAGTATTAATTCTCCTTTGAATGTGTGGTAGAATTCCCCAGTGAAGCTGCCTGGTCCTAGACTTTTGTTTGTCGTGAGATTTTTGATTACTGATTCAAAAATCTTCTCACTAGTAATTAGTCTGTTCAGATTTTCTGATTCTTCATGATTCAGTCTTGGTAAGTTGTGTGTTTCTAGAAATTTATTCATTTCTTCCAGGTTATCAAATTTGCTGGTGTTTAAATATTTATAGTAGTCTCTTATGATTCTTTGTATTCTGTGGTATCAGCTGTAATGTCTCCTCTTTCATTCCTAATTTTCTGTTCCCATTCTTTCTTTCTTTCTCTCTCTCTCTCTCTCTCTCTCTCTCTATCATTTTTTTTGGTGAGTCTAGCTAAAGGTTTATTAATTTTATATTTTCCAAGAACCATCTCTTAGGTTCACTAATCTTTTCTACTGTCTTTAGTCTATTTTATTTATTTCTACCTGACTTTTGTTATCTCCTTCCCTCTACTAACTGAGCTTCATTTGTTCTTTCTCTCACTCCTTAAAGTACAGTTAGGTTGTTGAGATTTTTCTTGCTTCTTGAAGTAGACATTTCTTGCCATGAACTCCCCTCTTAGAACTGCTTTTGCTGCATATCTTAAGTTTTGGCATGTTGTACTTCCATTTTCAATTGTCTCAAAATATTTTCTGATTTCTCTTCTGATTTCTTCTTTGACCCACTGCTTATTCAGTAGCACGTTGTTTAATCTCCAAATATTTATAATTTTCCAGTTTTCTTCTGTAATTGATTTCTAGTTTCATATAATTATGGTTAGAAAAAATGGTTGATATGATTTCGATCTTCTTAAAGTTTTTTAAGACTTGTTCTGTGACCCTATATATGCTCTATTCTAGAGAATGCTCCATGTGTGCTTGAGAAGAAAGTGTATTCGATTGCTTTTGGATGGACTGCTCTGTATATCTCTGCCAAGTCCATACAAGTTAACATCTCATATGAGGCCAGTGCTTCCTTTTGATTTTCTGTCTGGGCAACCTATCCATTGATGCAAGTTGGGCATTAAAGTCCCCTACTATTACTGTATTGGAAAAATTCTTAAAACATACTATTAGATGAAAATGAGACAAAGAACGAGAGCTGTAATGTCCTATTATCACTATACAAATTAAAAATACATGTACACACAACACTGTAAATGTACTAAATGCTACTAAATTGTATACTTTTAAATAGTTGATTTTGTTATATGAATTTGACCTCAACAAAAATAAACAACTTTTAATGCATGCACATGGACTTCAGGCCTGCCGTTACCAAATAGCTTCTAGAAATCGGACTCGATCTGTCTCCAAAATGAATATAAAAGACAAATACATAAAACAACTGCTAAAAGGCACTGGAGAACAACAATGGCAGACCAGTACAGGCAGACTCTGATGGCAGTATGATCTCTAAGAGAAAGGAAGCTGAACAAGGTGAACTCCGCTTTCACCCTGGCTTTTTCTTTTAAGTACATGTGTCCATTCGCAGCACAGGGGAATAAAAAGCAGAATTCCCAAATGCGCTAAGGAGACAGAGGCTAGAGTCTGAGAAGGCCAAAGCATCTAGGATTTGAGGGCAATACAGTTCTAACACAAGGGAACCACATAGAAGTGAGCCCAAAAAATCCATGCATAATCTGTCCTAAACTGTGGAAACATAAAAAGTAATTTCAAAAAACCTAGCACAGAGCAAGAGCCAGGACACCAAAGAGCTGAGCAGACATTTCAGCAGCCAGCTGCTTGGTGCTAGGAAGACAGGCTGAAGTTCAAGGCTAGGCAAGGTGGAACTGCCCAGGGATAAACCTCAGGCTTAAAGTAAGACCCCAAAAGGGTCACATTCTAGAATGGCAAATCTGAACTAGAACAGCACTAACAAAGCCTAAAACTGTCAACAGGCTTTAAATAACCTGCTTGTGCATTACACCTGGCAACCAGAAGAATGTGGAAAGTAGTCCCTATCCTCAAGGACCTCATAGGCTAGTCAGAAACAAGCAAGTAAATTAGTAAATACAGAACAGTAAAGAATAAGTGCAGTAACAGAAGTATGCTCTGAAACATTTAAGTACAGAATATAGATTTAGAAATCATTATCATACAAGTAAAAGATAAAGGCACAGTATGAATTGTGCTCACCTGGAAAGAATATAGAGTGAGAAGAATCTAAATATAATGTTAACCTCCAAATTTATGCCATTACTGGGTAAGATTTAAGAAGAATTTCTTTATATTATTCTTTAGAATAAATAGTTACAATGAGATATACTAGCATGATTATCTTGGTCATAGCTTCACTTCATTGACTGTCAATAAAAGATAAAAGAATTCAGATATAAACAATGGTCCACTGTCAGGAAAACAGCATTTTTATATATATATATAAAACTGAAAAGAGAAGAGTGTCAGTATCTAAAGTATTTCCTAAGAATGTGAACTACAGTATTTTTCAAAGTCGAGTGTTTTAATAGAATCTCTTTTCCCAGTAGAGCCATCACTCAGCTAAGAAGTATTGCCGGCATCAGGAATTATTGCTGAGATAGACTTAGGAGGTTCAAGGACAGACTTCTGTGAATTCAGCCCCTTATCAGGCCTTGATTCAGCAAGGTGATAGCAATACAATGGTGACAAATGGAATGAACCCTTATTCTTTTACAAATAAAACATAAAACTCTCCTTATTTAGCAAAGTATTGAAAGAAAAAGCACTATTACCTAAATTAAATAGCATTTGACTTAATGGCCTCTTGATTAAAAAGGGAAGGAAACATAAGAAAGTAGAAATCTTAAAGATAATCTTATATTTACAACATATCCTAAAAAATAAATAATTCAGGTAAAGAAATTATTTAAAGCTCTGTCACATTCTTTACATAATATCTCGTTATATCATTTTAAAAATGCCCAGAAAAATGTGGCATACAATGTTAAGTTCTTTAAGGACACAAATATTACTTATGTGCTTTTATATCCTTTTTGGCATCTAGCACTGAGAGTATAATTAATAAAAATAACTTCTATCTCACATGAATAATTTAAAGCCTATTATAACAAATCTGTGTAAGCAAAATTTGCAAAATTAATCTCTATTCCACCCAGAACATCTTTTGTCTCCACCTGCCAAAACCCAAACAATCCTTCTCAGTGTAACTCAAATGTCTACTCCAGAAGTCCTCCAGTGAAAATCACCTTGCTCTACAAATAAACTCCTGATGGCGCATGGCATATTCAACCAGGTTTTCTGGTCACTCTCTGCTTTCCTCACTGGTGATATCATTCATTCAGACATCAATAATTATTAACTTAAATGACTGTCAAATAAATTAAAATCTTAAGATTTCCATTTTCATAAATGTTCTTTTCAATAAGCTGGGTAAATGAATTTTCCATCTGGTAGTATAGTCTTAGATAAGTAACTATAGGAGAATTAAATACAGAGAGACCTCTAAAAAAGCATTTTCTCATTTGTCAGTCAGTCAACAAACACATATTAAAAATCTACTATGTTCACCAGGTACAATGCTAGGGATGAAGTGATGAAGAAAACACAACTAGTTCCTACCCTCACAAAGTTTAAAAATATAGTATACATGTCTCATATTCCTTTTTAGACAATAAATCTTGAGAAGAGAGTTTGGATCATTGTTCAAAGTTTACGTGTTCATCTGTATCCCTGAATGAGCCTCCTTCTTGTATTCAACAATATACTACCTGGATACACCTCTCAAGAGCATTCAGCGCAACTGAGCAGTCCATCCTTCGTAACACCATTCTCGGTTTTCCTCTTACTTACTAATTAGCCACTTTCTGTCAGTTCCCCATTCTGGATCTTCCTCCTCTTAAACATTAGAGAACCTCATGGCTCTGCTCTCACTCTTGGCTCACTCTATTTTCCTCCCTCTAATATAACTGCCTCCTAAGTTAATTTATAAATTTAATACAATCTCAATAAAAATACCAACAAGTTTTTTTTTTTTATGGAGTAAGACCAATTGCTCTTAAAGTTCATGCCAATATGCAAAAATAGCTGGGGGAAAATTGAAAAAAAAAAACAAATATGCAAAAATAGCCAGAAAACATTGAAGAAGAAAAAATTCAAGATTACCTGATTCTCCCCAACCTCATAAACAGATTATATAGCTAGACTTTTAATTTTTCCCAGTCTGTTAAGTCAGAAATGGTATGTTATTTTAATTAATATTTCTCAAATTATGAGTGAATTTCACATTTTTTTCATGTTGAGGGATATCTTCATATCTTTTCTGTATGAATTATCTGTTGATAACTTCCTTTTCATTTTTAAAGGAACAAATATATCTCTTAATTTTTATATATTGTTATATATTAGAAACACAAGCCATCTGTGATATATGTTTCAAGTATTTTATCACAGTTTGACAGTTGTATTTTGACTAATCCATAGTATTTTTGCCAAGCAACTTTTTAAAAAAAAAGTTGTGAAGTCAAACTTATCAACCTTTTCTTTAGAGAAAAAGAATGAAGTAAGCCCAAAGTAAGTATACAAGGAAGAAAATAATACAGACCTGAAATCAATGAAATAGAAAATAGAAAACAACCAAACCAAAGGTCAGGTCTTTCAAACAAATCAATGAAATCGATCGATCAGTGAACTGACATTGCCCAAAATACGATAGTTAATAAATAGCCAGTAAACACATGAAAAGATGTTCAAATCTCAAGCCATCAGAGGATTGCAAAATAAAACTAAAATGAGATACCAGTACATACCTATAAAATGGCTAAAGTTATAAAGGCTGACAATATCAAATATTAGCAAGGACATAGGACAACTTGAACTCTCATACGTTGCTGGTAGAAATGCTGGTGGGTTCAATAATTTTGAAAAACAGTATGTCAATCTTGTAAGAAGTTAAACATGTTTTCTACATGACCCAGCAATTCCTCTCATAGTTATTTATGCAAGAGAAATGAAAATATATGTCCACACAAAGTACACATGTTCATAGCACCTTTACTCATAACTCGATTCAAACAATCAAAAACAATCCAAATCCACTGTGGTATGTAATGCTATTTAGCAATAAAAGGAATATGCAGCATCATGGGTAAATCTCAAAACCATTATGCTGTGCAAAAGAAGTCAGATATACAAGATACATACTATATGATTGCATTTACATGAAATCTGAGAAAAGAAAAATCTATAGTGACAGAAAGTGGATAAGTGGTACCCTGGGGCCATGAGGTGGTTGAGATTTACTGGGGCAGCACACAAGAAACATTTCAAATAGAAACATTCCCTATCTTGATTGTGGTCATGGTTTCATAGGTATATAAGTCTGTCAAAACTCATGGAAATGTACTCTTAAAATGAATATATTTTATAATACGTAAATTATACTTCGATAAAGTTGATTTTTTAAAAAATTTAAAGGAGCTTGTTCCTAAGTTTTTTTTTAATGAATATTAAATGCTATTTTGCTAAAATGTCTTTTAAAGAGATCCTGATGAATCTGGGTTCTGTACCACACCTTAGGGGACTATCATAAGTTACACCT
The DNA here is from genome assembly GCF_014176215.1 of Rousettus aegyptiacus. NCBI lineage: Eukaryota > Metazoa > Chordata > Mammalia > Chiroptera > Pteropodidae > Rousettus > Rousettus aegyptiacus. The sequence continues at coordinate 22,660,661 of NW_023416306.1, forward strand.
AGAAATAAAATTACTGGGACATGAGAAATGTGAATTTTCAACTTTGTCGGGTATTACCAACCTGCTCTCCCAAGTTGTTCCTGTCTATACTCTCTCAAAATTCCTTTTAAAATACTTCATATGCTTTGACTCCACTCCCTCTTATTCACCTCTTTCTATTACAATCATTTTTCTATTCTCTACCCATATGATTGAACGGAACCACAAAACCACAAAAGTAACTGCACACAGATAAACTTCTGACAAGATTAATCAAGAAAGAACAGAGGAGCTTCCTCCTTGGCTGTGACAGAACAGCTGGTTCTAGACTATCCTTCCAGTTATAAAAACCATCAAGCTGACAAAATACATGAGGCAACTATTTTCAGGCACTGGACAATAGACAATGTAAGGCTGATCCATCTGAAAAGGGTCACTGATGAAGTGGTACCCATATTTGCCCTCACTTCTGCCTCAGAGCAGAGCTGGAACTGAAACGGAGATGGCAGAAACTGGTGGTGCAGCTAAAGTGACTGGAATCCGCAGGACAGGGAATCCGAGAGGAGGAAGCCAGGCAGGCTCGAGAGCCAGGAAAGGAGACTCCTGGTGTCTTTATGGGATGGTGCCACAAGTCCTTGGCTTGGAGCTAGGCTGTACATGTATGTCAAGAGTGAGACTCCCCCAGGTTTACCACATAGTGGCTTCTAGTGGGTTGAGATGACAAGAGTTATCAGAGGTTAAGCAATGCTGGGGGCATTTACGTTCTTTAACGCTCATTCCTCTTATACTTGTATTATTAGCATCTTTGTATATGCCAACACACTGATTATCCAAAACAAACACACAATGCAAACTTTCTGACTATATAAATAATACAAGAAAGAGCAAAGTAAAAAAAAAAAAATTATTGGCAAACTTTTCTCTGTATGTTCTGTAAATTCATTTTTTATATCTAAGAAATAAACCATAGTGGCTACTCAGAAGCAAATGACAAGCCATTTAAAAATCAGTATAAATCTAAAGGGAATTTAGACAAATGAATGAGTCGAAAATGAATACTTTATTTAGAAATTGGTGGATACTGAGGAAAATGTTGAAGAACATTATTCTAATTAGGGGAATAATATTCTAATTAGGAAAATGTTGAGGAATAGTATGAGAAAAGTTCAATATTATAAGTTATTCTATTTTAAATTACCTTTTTCATTACTGCTTTGTAATGCAGTGTTTAAGTTTAGATGCTAAAATAAAGAACTAGATGTCTGGCAATAATTGTAAGAAAAAGTATCATTTTTATTCCACAAAGTAGGCCTTCAATGAAAATTGACCTTTGCAATTCAAAAACTTGATATCAGTCCTACTTATTCTTATGAAAACTACATGTTTATTTTCTTCAAAGATTAAAGTTAGAAAATCAAAAATTATGTAACTCCCAACACTCTTATAATAAAAACATCCTACCAACTAGGAGTAGAAAAAAACTGACTTCCTCAATCTGATGATGGGCATCTACAAAAGCCCTACAGCTAATACCATAATTAATAGTGAAAGACTGAGCACTTTCTCCCCAAGATCAGGAAGAAGACGAGGATGTTCATTCTCTCTATTTCTATTCAACCCTGTACAGGAGCTTCTAGTCAGGATAACTGGGCAAGAAAATGAGAAAAAGACATGCAGATTAGAAAAGAAGAAGTAAAATGACCCTATTTGCAGATGTCATGATCTTGAATATCTTGAATAAGGCATCCACACAAACACACACACACACAAAAATCACCTTACTGAGCTAATAGAGGAGTTCATCAAGGTTACAGAATATAACATCAATATACAAAAATCAATGTTATTTCTACACATCTGCTTGCAACCTGAAAAAAAAAATTCTATTTACTATAGCATCAAAAAGAATAAAATACTTAAGAATAAATTTAACATTAACAAAAGAAGTATAAGACATGTACATTAAAAACGCTATTGAAAAAAATTTACTTCCGGATATTTATCCAAAAAAATCCAAAACACTAATTCAAAAAGATATATGCACACCTATGTTAATTGCAGTAGTATTTACAATAGCCGAGATATGAAAGCGACCTAAATGCCTTTCAATAGATGGATAGATAAAGAAGATGTGGTACATATATACAATGGAATATTACTCAGCCATTAAAAAAAAAAAGAAAGAAGGAAATCTTACCATTGGTGACAATGTAGATGGACCTGGGAGATATCATGCCAAATGAAATAAGTTAGATAAAGGAAGACAAACACCATATGATCTCACTTATATGTCCAATCTAAAGAATAAAACAAATGAATAAACGAAACCAAAACAAACTCATAGATGCAGGGAACAAGCTGATAGTTGCCAGGTGGGAGGGGGGACTGGTGGAAGGGTGAAAAGCGGGAAGGGATTAAGAAGTATAAATTGGTAGTTCTGAAACGTCATGGGGATGTAAAGTAAAGCATAGGGAGTATAATCAATGATATAGTAATAATTAGGTATAGTGCCATGTGAGTACTAGTTAGGGAGATCACTTTGTAAATTATACAAATGTCTAACCACTCTGTATACACCTGGAACTAATATAAAATAAAACTGAATGTCAACTGTAAATCTAAAATAAAAAAAGAGAGAGAAAAAAGGTGAAGGGGAATAAGAGGTTCAAACCTCTAGTGATAAAACAAGCCATGGGGATGTGGTGTACAGCACAGGGAATGTAATCAATAATACTATGGTTGTGTCCAGTGTCAGATGGTTGGGGACTTATCATGGTGATCACTTCTTAAGGCACGTAAATGGTAAATGGCTATGGTGTACACCTGAAATTAATACAATATGTTAGTTATATTTTAATAAAAAATCTTTGAAAGAGAAAAAAATTAAAGAAGGCCTAAAAAAAATGGAAAGACATCTACGTTAATGGATTGGAAGATTTAATATTGTTAGGATGACAATGCTCTCCAAATTGATTCTATAAAGAAAGATTCAACGCAATTCCTATGAAAATATGAGCTGGCCTTCTTTGCAGAATTGTCAAGTTAATTCTCAAATTCATATGGAAATTTAAATGACCCAGAATGGTCAAAACAATCCTAAGAAAAACTCAGAGGACTCGCATTTCTCAATTTCAAAACTAACTACAAAGCTAAAATAATTAACACAGTGTGGTACTAACAAAAGGATAGGCATGTAGGTGAATGGGATAAACCTTTACATTTATAGTGAATTGATTTCAACAAGGGTGCCAAGACAATTCAACGAGGGAAAGAATAGTCTTTTCCAATAAAAAGTGCTGGGACAACTAGATATCCACATGTAAAAGAATGAGGTTAGATACTTTTTTTTCAGACCATACACAAAAAATTAACTCAAAATAGATCACAGAGCTAACTTTTTGACATTGGATTTGACAATGGTTTCTTAGATACACCAAAAGTATATACCAACAAAAAAAGGTAAATTAGGACTTGATCAAAATTTTAAAATTTTGGGCTCCCAAGGACAATGTCAAGAAAGTGAAAAGCCAACCCACAGAAAGGGAGAAAACATTTGAGAACCAGAAATGTAATAGTGCCTAATAATCAGAATATATATTTTAAAAAATCTTACAGTTATCATTAAAAAGACAAAGAACAAAATAAAAAGTGGGCAAATGATCTGAATAGACATTTATCCAAAGAAGATATACAAATGACCAACACATGAAAAGAACTAGACATCATTAGCCATCAAGAAAATCTAAATCAAAATAACAATGAGATGCCACTTCAGACCCCATAAGATGGCTCTAATAAAAAGATAAGCTTTGGGAAAGACGTAATGAAATTAAAACTCTCATATATTCCTAGAGGAAATGCAAAATGATGAAGCCACTTTGGTTAATTCCTCAAAAGGTTAAACATAGAATACGATATGATCTAGTAATTCCATTCCTATATGATATACCCAAGAGAAATGTAACACACGTCCACAAAAAAACTTGTACATGAATGCTCATAGCTCATTATTCATATTGGCCAAAAAGTAAAACGACCCAAATATCCATCAACTGATGGATTAAAAAAAATGCAGTCTATCAATACAATGAAATATTATTTGGCAATAAAAAAAGAATAACATAAAGATACACATTACAACATGGATGAACCTCAAAACCGTTATGCTAAGTGAAAGAAACTAGACACAAGACTACATATTGCATGATTCCATTTACATGAAATGTCATAATAGGCAAATTTATAAACAGAAGGTAGATTAGTGGTTGCTTACAGTTGGAGGGATTGAGGGAAAATGTGAAGTGACTGATAATGAGTATGCGGTTTATTTTTGGGGGAGATGAAAATGTTCTAATATTGATTGCGGTGATGGCTCTACAATTCTGTGACAATACTGAAAACGTACACTTTAAATGGATGAATTGTATGGCACGTATACATATATCTCAGTAAGGCTGTTACGAAGAAATACATACAGCTCAAAATTTGAGGACTGGAAGAGGAGGGCACACATGAAGAGATTTTTGCCTCAGATATTTGCATTACTTGAATTATCGCCACAGAACACCTCCATTGCAGAGATTACTGAAACAGAAATAAATGATCCCTATAGTGACTTAGTTCTCTCTAAGATATAAATTTATGTAAAATATAAACCACTTCCTTTAAGAATCCTATAGATAAGTTTTTAGCCAAAAACCTAGGCCGTGATAGAGTTAGCTATAAAATTTCTCTAGGATTCAAGGATAATCTTATTTTAAAATCAACTGTCTAGCTGTGAATAAGGAACAATACCTAATAATGGTAATAATAATAATTATCAGAATTAGCTTCATAATAAAGCTGCAAATATAATTCATAAGATGTGTCAGACACATTGATAGAATGATATACATCATCTCCCATCCTTTCAACGATCGTACAATGATGATGAGGAAATCGGGATTCAGAGACACTGAGTAACTTGCCCATTCAGAGATTAGAGAACAAAGCTACGTTTGAACTTAAGACTACCTGTCTCTAAAAACTGTGATCTTACATCATACTATCTCCTATCCTCCAGAAGGAATAAAGTTTCCAACCAGACAATAATAACAGAAGAGACTGACCACAAAAATGCCCAAATTAAAAAGTTCAAAATGTTAAAACTCAAAGGAACCTCAGAGAACATCTACCCAAGCACCTCATTTTACAAATGATACAACACTATCAGGTCATCTGCGAGTCTTTTCTGATAGCCTCAGCATAAGTCAAATGAGGAATCATAGGAGAACTATGTTTAAAAAGCCATGGATGTGCTGAATAAATTCCCCAAAGTTCACCTTTTTAGACTGTAATAACAATAAAAAATAAATGTTCCTGTTACTTGCCTTGTACGCAGAATTCTGGTCACACAGAATTTGTAACCCTGATTCCCTGCTACTTTGAACTCTTACCTTTGTGGTCACGAGAAATATGGTATAGAGGAACATAAGATTGTGCTTGGATATTGCCAGTTGCTTGGTGTGCTGGAATGTGAAGATAACTGACCCCAGCAGGGTTACCTTGGCAGGGCTGAAAATAAAACACACTTTAAGTCAGTAAGTAATAAACATGATCTAGGTCTATATTTCTCAGAGTACTCTGCAAAATATTATTTAATGAGTTAATAATACATGTAACACAAAAACAAGTTCTGTGAATATACCTATAAAGTTTTGAAAATGCTAAGTTGTATAAAATTAAAAACCTTTCTTCACAGAACAAAGTATCGGAGATTTTAGAATGTTCGTAAATATTATGTACATTTCTATATGCAATATTTCTGAAACAAATTTGACCATATAATACTTTTTCGTAAGGAATCTAAAGTCCCACATTCAACAGAACAATTTGGGAAAAGGAGATTAGTCCTAAAAAAACCTTACAGTGCGAAACAGGCTCGTTGGGTAGGCTTGGGGAAGGAAAAGCAAGCCCTGACCTGTAACGTTTTCTCTTTTGCATTGTGTAAACACTCCCACTCCCATCACCACCAACTTCAGACTGCCACGCGGAAGGAACACACAGCTGGCTCTCACACAGCGGCGAGGGCCGACTTCAGCACACTGCCTGGGTAACTCCGGCAGAGAATATTAGCATTAGCTGGTATCTTAATAAATTAATACTGAATGTTTAAAGTCTATAATACAATGTTAATCCGCAAATAAGCAGCATTACTTTCATGTCAAATAAACTCTTAGAATGCCACACTGCAAAATATGACAGCTAAAAGTTGCTATAAGCCATTTTATAAAAAATAAGTTATTTATTTAATTATCACCATCTAAGGACTGAGTTCAAAACAGGGTTAGGTTTGGGCAACGGGAGTCTGGACCTCACTTAACAATGAATGGACAGCATTCCTGTTTTGGAAAAGTGGTCTCTAAACTTTTTGATTATACATCCCTATTGATAGAAAAAAAAAAGTGTTTTAAGACATTCCCTAAGTTTATCCATTATAATATATGTATGACTGTATTATAAAATGCACACCAAATTGACATTTTAACATGATGAGATAAAACAAATGAAATTAGATTTGTCTAAATGCCATTTGCTACTGTTTCTAACAGTTTGGTTTCTGCACCATCATGCCTCATTATGAGCATCCTCTTAGCATATGCACATTCCATTTCGGGTATGTGTTTCCTGAGAACATAAATTCAGAAGCACTGAATCTAAGGAACAAGGATTACAGAAAATAAATTGGTGCAGGGTATTGGAGAAGAGCTGGGCTTTAGGGAAAAGTCAGTGGGATTGGTTGGGAAGATCAGGAAGCACTTAGAAACTTATTAAATGTTCCCTATGAAACTAGTAAATGAGCTAATTGCTTCCAAAATACAGTGGTGAAATGGGCATAGGATAATAGTTGTAGGCATTCCCACTCCAAAAGGGAGAGAATGGAAGAAAGTAGTCACTGTTCCTATGCAAATTCAAAATCCAGCAGGGCAATTCCATTAAATTTTAAGGTCTGGGAATAATCCTCTGTGGCTTGAGGCTCTATCCTCTGATTCTGCAGTTCTGACCTCTGCACTCATGGCTTTGGAGTTTGCACCTGTGACTCCAACCTGTGTTCCTGGCCTCAGGTCTCTAGACTCACAGCTCCCACCTTTAAGCCATCCTTCCTTTTCCTTGACGGGTAGCATATGTTTGCAGCTAAGCACTTTTATCAACTAGTTTCCTGCCTGCAGAATTTTGAGAGTCTGACAGCCTTCTTTTATTTCATTTTGTCTCTGTCCTTTTCAGTCCAAGCTGGCAGTGTTCCTGCTGATACAACATTTTCAAAGACCTTGCAGGTCTCCTGTATATGACACAGGGATCCATGCCGTTAGTCAAGATGGTCCTCCACAGATCTTTCCCATATAATCTAATTTCTATTCCTGGTTTCTGCTGTGATAGCTAAATTGAGTCCATGAGTTACCTGCCTAATCTCTTAACATTAGTAAAATTGTCCAGCCACACCCGGACTTTCTCTCTACAGCAGGCTTTCCTAGCAACAAATCTCCTAATTTTCCTAGGAACAAAGCAATCTGGATAGGCTGAGAATTTCCCAAATCATCAAGTCTTGGTTTCTTTGTTTAGCAGTTATTCCCTGAATTCAACTCTTCCCTCTCAGACTGTATTATAAGCAGCAAAAAGAAACCAGTCCAAACTTCAACACTTTACTTCAAAATCTCCTCACCTAAATATGTAAGTTTATTGCTTACAAGTTATGTTTTCCACCGTTCAGCTAAGTTTTCTGCCACTATTAACCACATCAGAGTTACATATCATCTCTCCTCCAGTTTCTAATATTATGGTCTTCATTTCCTTCTAAGCCCTCCCCAGCACCTCTGACATTCATATTTCTACCAACATTCTGTGTATGACAATATATGTATTCTCTAAGACCAAATAGGCTTTTTCTATAAGCAAAAATATTTGCTAATAGATATATGAAAACTTAAATATACACACATACACAAAATACTATAATGAACCAATGCTCTACCTTGCCTGACAAATTGTTATTTGTTCATTCATTCATTCACTCATTCATATTTATTGAGTGTCTACTATGTGGTTTGTACTTGGGATATAAAAGCAATCAAAAAAGGCAAAAATCCCTGTCCTTAGCATCTTATATTTTTTGAAGCATGGGGGAAAGCCAAGGAGGAGAGAAGGATAAGTAAATTATAGAATATGATAAATGCTGTGGGGAATTAAAAGAAAAATAGAGGGAAACATTCCAATTTTAAAAAACAGGGTAGTCCTCAGTAAGGTGAGCTCTAAGAAAATACTGTGAGCAAAGCAGATAAGGGAGTTAGCCACCTAGGATACAAGTTCTAGGCAAAGAGAAAAGATAGTGTTAAACCAGGCCACACCTGGCTTTTTCAAGAAACGAGTCCAGTAAACAAGGGAGAGAATAGTAAGAGATGAAATCAAAGCAAACTGGGTGTGGGAGGAGAGGCAAATCTTGGAGGGTCTTGTAGGCCATTTAGGGGAGTTACTGAACAAAGGAGACACAATTTGATTTCGGTTTTAAAGCCTCAATTAATGGTTTTAAAAAAAACATCTCAAGGTATAAACTCAAAATGAGAAAAACTTCCCCTTAATTACACTACCACCTTATTTATAACTTATTATCAACCAACGCTCCTTTGTTCTATTTCTAAACCACCTTATTCAAACTTTAAGAAGTGCTTTCTAAGTTAAATAGCCTGGTATTTGTTGATTCACTCAAATATACACTTCGTCATACATATTGCTTTCCAACCTTCATTTTTAATCCATTCTAATGAGCTTATTTTTACATAAAGCCTTTCTTCGCCTTGCTTATTATGGACACTATTCCCTAAGTCCTTCTTCTCTAATTGTGGCAACAGTAACCGTATTTCTCTATTTCATGTTCAGATGCGTCAGGGATACATATGTGACTTATTTAAGACTGAGTCACTGTCTTTAGAAAACGTCTAACAATTAGGTTCTCTTAAGTAGACAGAAAAGGTAGCTTGCATCATACAGGTAGAGAATGGGTTATTTCCTCTAATCTTTCTCTTATTTTTATATGCAATTAAGCTCAACTTTCACTTTTAAAGCAACAGGGCTTTATGACAATGTATTGATTCATTTCCCTAAGCTTGACATTTTAGCAACAGAACTATGTGTGATTTGAAATCTGGGTGATTTTATTAATAAAAATGCCAAGAACCTGCAACTGATTCATTTCCATCTAGAGAAGTTTATTCCTATGTAAGTCTCTCTCCATAAATACACACTTTTCCCACAAGTCTACAATAATACGGGACTTTTTGTTTTGTTTTCTTTTCTAAGGAGAGAAGCCCACTGAGAAAAGTATCAATATTTATTTTAAAAATTACATTTGAGAGAGCAGATTTGTGAAAGAATAAAGTTTCCTGGCTTTCTCCCCATCATCATTACTATTTTATTTTTCACCTACATTTCATCCACAGTTAGAGTCCTCAAAATGTTTTTAAAGAGGAATTTGGTAAAAAAAAAATTTAAGGATAAAAAAAAGGGTCTCAGTATAGTTTATACCAACTCACTAGGACATCTTCAGCCATTCATCATCTTGTGGTTTCCAACCTCCTTTTAGCAGCTGCTCAAAATTCGTGATGATGCTACCACCCGCACCTAAAAATAAGAAAATAAAACAAGACTCTTGAGCCAAATTTCCAAGATAAAATATCTGAAACAAAGCCAGAATTTTAACTCCTGACTTAAAATTCCAGGAGGATCCCCAAAATATAACTTTGGAGAGGAAGGAAAAAAGTTGTCTCGCACATTTCTGGCACAGACACTGATGCAATGCTTCCCTATGGCAACTGCCCCTGGTACCGTAAATGAGGTTAAAACTGGGGCTGCAGACGTAGAGTGTGCCCAGAGGTCTGTTTCAGACCTGAAAATTAAATCCTACGCTTTACCATTTCCATCCTTCATATTAGTTTTAGATGCGATACACTATAACAAGAGATTGGGGAAACGTGTTCAATTTATATATACAAAAAAACCCAACTATAAAAGTGAGTGATGCAAGGTAAATATGAACCCATAATCAATCATATGTATCATTTCTGATTATTCAAGATAGAAAAAAAGAAAAAACAGGATTTTTTTTTTTCACATACAACACATCATTTATTATGCAAACTTGTTTTATTTATGGTGGCACTATGACTTAATTATGAATCCATCTGGTTCTGGGACTACTAATCAAACCAATCATAAGAATTTTACATTGTAAGACAGTCAGGCTCAAAATAATGGCTGATGACTAGAACTACTGAAATGTGCTAGTTTTGAATTAACTATACCAGCCAACACAAACAAGGCTTCCATCCTCCAAAAAGATTTCGTTATTAAAGTTGTCCCCATAAAGTAACAAGAAAACTGTTCAATAGTCATAGTACACCAATAACAGAATATTTATGAACACATACTGTTAACATTACCTCGGGCCCATCCAATAGCTATCATGACTATCCAGCCATTTTTGAAATAGCTATTAGCATGTGTGACTCCACCTACTATTTTCCAAGTTCTGGTCACTTCCTTCATTCCCGCAGCCAAGAGTTGAACAGGTAGGAAAGAATAGCCCCGGGAAACTAAGTCACATGGGCAAAAAAAAATAATATACCTGAAATTAAAATTTAAATATTTTAATATATAAGTGAAATCAGAAGAATAGAAATAAAAATCCAGCATGTCAGCAATAACAATTTGGCAAAACATAACATATAAACGTAAACTTAAAATCCACAAAAACGTTGAATTTGAATACAAATCACAGATTGGGTAGAGTCAATTTTTTTTTAATTGCATGAAGCAAAAAAGTCATAATCCAAGGAGAAATTCATCTGTTTGGACTTCTGAATACTTATATATGCTAAAGTATTTATAAGTTTAATTCGTGTCGATCCTCTTCTAGAAGCTAAGTGCTGAATCCACTTGGACAGTGGTCCCCAACTTTTTTGGCACCAGGGATCGGTGCTCCCACGAGAATCTAGTGCCTAATGATCTGAGGTGGAGCTGAGATGGTGATGCTGGTGCTGGGGAGCAGCTGCAAATACAGAGGTAGCTTCACTGGCTCACCCGCCGCTCACCTCCTGCTGTGCGGCCCAGATGTTAACAGGCCACGGACAGGTATCTGTCCACAGTCAGGGGTTGAGGACTACTGCACGAACAAAATAAAGCGAACTCATAATCACTTCTAGGGAAGGGACTTCTCTAGTGAGTGTCTTTTTTCCTCTGGGAAAAGGAATTAGAAAAGGCCCTTCGTAGCTGAGCAAGTGCTGCATTTAGGCCCCTTACATCTTCACCTGTGCCCCTTTGTGCTGTACATGAACTGCAACCTATACAAAAAGAGGTGGTAGCTTTCAAGGAAACAGATTTGTATTGAGGAAAAACATATTTTCATACAGCTGAAAGAATATGAAGCTTGTTCTTCAATTTAGCTGAGTTAGCTAAAGTTTTAACCAATCAAATTGTTATATTAATTTAAGAATAATTCACTCCTCCTCAGATGAATTATTTTTTGAAGCTTCAGTTCTAAGCATCTGTTCCAACAGTTTAGCAGTAGTGTTAAAGTGGAGAACACACTACTTTTTACCCCCATTCCTAAAATACTCTCTGGCAGACAATTTTGTGCTTAAAGCAGAACATATCTTCTTTCTAATGCAGTTATATGGACTATGCTTCACAAAAGAAGTATTTTATTTCTTCTAAAAGAAGTTGTTAATCTTATTGCAATTCATAATTCATATAGTAAGAATTCCCAAAATTATTCATGGAATATGAAATCCATTTGCCAAAATACTGCTTCAGAGACCCAACACAAGATACAATGATTTGTTCGGCGTGAGGTACTCTTTCTTTATCTCCACTTACCAATTCCTTCCTATTCTTCAAGGTCTCATTCAAATACTACCATATACACTGACTCTGGGAGTTCTGTTTTATTTAATAGTCTCAGTTCAGACTAAATTCTAATGGCTCTGTGCAACTAAAACAACTGGTTCCTATGCCACATTTTGGTTCTTTATTATACATTTTTATTTATAAAATACAGAGGCTGCAATGTTCATAATAAATTATAACAGTCCTTAGATAGCAGGAATCATTCATCTTGTGATCCTCTCACTCAGCATGAAAAAAGTAGTCCTGAATTGTAACACTTATTAACAGTTAAACTGGAGATAAAATACAAAGTACATCAAACAATCAGGCAATAATTAAAAAGTTTGAAAGAAAGAAAGAAATTATCTGACCATAGTAAACAGCTTTTGGAAAATGACTGGTATGATTTTAAAATTTTACATGTTCATATATTTTCCAAGCTTCTATATTCTTTTCTCTTTAAATATAGAACAAACTTTCAGAAAATTAGTTAGGTACTGGGAAAAATTAGTTATACTTAAATAAGCAATTTTTAAGTGTATTTTTAAATAAATAAAAATATTTTGGTATCCACCAAAATATTTGAAAGGGGGATTTGGTTTCAAAAATAAAACAAACAAAAACAAAAAGAACACAAATGGCCCTAATTTCATTCTTTCAGTGAAACTATCTTCCACATTAGTTAAAAACCTATACTATTACATGAGCAGTCTTGGACTTTTTATATTAAGTTATGTAACATTATGGCATACCATCTAAAATTTGTAATTATTCCTATTTTTTAATATATGTCTTCATTCTATTTAATCAAATATTTCTAAAATATACCTATAATAAGCTAACATTTTAAAGAGAAAACAGTTTTCGTTTCAAGTGTTAAATAGTCACAAAGCAAAAGAACAATTAATAGTTCATGGTGCTAAGGAGACATACAAGTAAACATATCAGACCAATGCTCCTTAGCCAACCATTTCTGCTATATAATACAAGTTAGCTTTCTAAAATTCCTTTAATGAATCACTCAGTGAACACTCATGAAGCAGTCGTCATGTCCTTCCTGTAAAAATTACTATTGCACCTCCAACTAAAATTGTCACATCTAACAAATTTTAACTTGTAAAGTAACTAAAGAAAATTTATCAGAAAAGAACAAAAGGTACATATTCAACAAGAAACGGAATGAGAAGGCAACTAGTTTCTCATACATCTTAAGTCACTTTGGTTAATGAAGAGGAAAAAAATAACAAGAATAGTGCTAAATAACAGAAGTTAGTCTAAACGGGTTACGAACAGATACTAAGCCATGGACAAATGACATCCAAACAAGATTAAGTAGGAAAGATGAAAGTAGAAATTAGGTTAATACTAAGAGTTGAGCAGAAAGAAGCTTCCCATGGTTAAGCACTGAGAACTCTTACTGTCACTTTACTATCAATTCCACTCCTCTGACTATCAAAGACGGTTGACTTAAGCAAGCCAAAACAGAACTAAATACAGTTCACATTAGTCTAATATGACAGCTTTGCTCTTCTTATTATTAAATAACTTCGTATGCTTTGAAAAAGACCATTGCAGGATGACAGACCTGTAAAACTATCTTTTATTGTATTCTTCCTCAGAAAAATGCAGTCTCAGTTATACAAATATGCACTCTATAATAGATACTTGGAAGTTGAAGGAAAACAAACTGGGATACAAAAATCAATACAAGAAAAATCAAAATATTTTTGATTTTCAAAAAGAAAAATCCTTTGAAAGTACAGTCTTCCAGTTGTTCCCCTTGGCCAGTAGATGGTGCTCATCTCCAGATGTGAGCACTGAGCTGCACCCTTTCCAAGAAGTGTATTCACAGAATCCCTTAGTTCAGCTTGCTAGAGACTTTAAAGTACATTCCAAACGCCATTTTATCTCTCAAATTAAAATCAAATGAATATTACAAATATGTTCTCAATATTAAAACCTCAAAAAAAAAAACAGTAAAATATACTGTGTCTTTTAAGCAAATATCATTTCTTGTATTTAAGGGTCTGTTGAGGGCAAAGACAATATTTCCATTTCCAGAGTCCAAAACAGTCTATCACATAAGCACAGACTAACAGGGCTAGATTCCAGAGGTCTGAATTCTGGCTGCAGCTGCTAGATATCTGTGATATCTTGGGCAAGTTATTTAACTCTTCTGGTCTCAGTTACATCATATGTTAAATAGTATGTACTTTACAGGGTTTTTGTGTAAAGCACTTAGAAAAGTATCTGGAACATAGTAAATTTGACATCAGCGGCTACTATTGTTGTTTTATAATGACCATTGAAACTAGAACCAGTAAAAAAGCTCATCAGCAGAAAAACAAAATACAGATATTAATCTAATGAATTATATAGTAGTGAGAGGAAACGTACTACAGGCAAAAACACAGATGAATCTTAGTAACATAATATTGGGTGGAAAAAAACAAGTCCTAGAGAAATATGTACGGTCATGTGTCACTTAATGATAGGAATATGTTCTAAGAGATGTGTCATTAGGCGATTTCATCGTGCGGACTTACAGGAGACATCAAAACTAATGGCGAGGGTTCTGGGAAGATGGTAGTAGCAGCAGCTGCACAGATTTTGACTCTTCAAATCCCCACATAAAAGCAAACAAGGCATCTGGATACTAAAACCAAAACCCCATCCACAATACTTACCAACAAAACCGTGTGCCAAGGTGTCCCTTCAATACCACAACACAGGTAGGCACAGACAATTCACCGACACCCACAAGACCTGCACTGCTTGGCAGGAAAAAGAAAGCAAAGCAACAAGGGGCCAATAAGTGTACCTAAGAACAGAACAACTCCAAAATACCTATTGGGTGTTCACCTGAAACCACAGATGACCAACTTGGAAAACAACAATAGCTGAAACTGGGAGAGATTCTGGCATCTGGGTAAGACAAAAGCTCCACAATAAGATGGGTCTGAAGAGGCTAGATCAATGTAGGCCCCATGAACTTTCAAAACTGATCCACCAGGCCTGTCTTCTAGAACAAGCCCCACAATGAGAAGAAACTGCTGGTATAGAACCAAAACTGGGTAGGGAGGAACAACAAAAGAAAATCCAGACCAAACTGGGAAGGGGGAAAAGATCTAGGAAATATCAAAAAATCTTTCCTGAATTCTATCTTATGGTAAAGGTTAAAGAAATCTAATTCTACGTAAAAATGACCAACATTAAAATAGAAAAGTCAAATCCCATACAAATTATAAGAAAAAGAAAAGCAGAATAAATCCCCACAGACAATGAAAACACTCAGAAAAGTATACCCATAAAACAGATCAAAAAAATTGCGTCCTAATATTTCAAACAAGCTAAAGGTATTAAGAAAGTGATAATGATACATAAAAGAACAACATACATCAGAATTAGAAAAACAGAACTGAAGACAAAATATTCAGGGAAAAAATAAGAAAAAAAAAAAGGGAAAAAAATAATTTCACTAATGAAGTCCAAACTAGGAGGAAAACAAAGAGAAATAAATATAGCGGTGCCTTCAAAAAATAAAATGTGAAAATAGAAAACACTTTAAATTTTAAAAACAGATAAAAAGGTTCCTTGAAGAAAGGCAAAGAGAAAATATACCAACAATAAGAGTTCCTGAAGAATGGGAAGAGCACAAATACTAAAATAACTTTCTCAATTAAAAACAAAGGCGCAGCTACTAAAAAGAACACACCACATACCAAGAATACTGATCCAGAATGAATAAGACCAAGACATAGTTTATTTAAATTATTAGGCTTTAACGGGAAAAAAATCCTTTGGGCATCTAGAAAAAAAAATATATGACTTATAAGGAAAATAAAATTAAACGATCATCAGACTTTTCACAGGAATGCTTTATGACACAAGAAAACAGGTAGCATATTTAAAATATTTAAAGATAAAAAGTGATCCAATGATTTTATATTCAGTAAAACTCACTTTTAAGTACAGACAACACACTTATCAACATGTAAGAATTCAGAGACTACTGTTCCTGAAGAATCTACTAGAAAATAAACTTCGGACAACCAAAATTACTAGTGACCGAGACACAAGGACTGGTGATAAGCATTAAATACATAGGTAGCTATAAAACTAAGACTGGATTAAGAAGAGTACATAGTATTTAATAGCTATAACTATGACAGTGTAGAACAGTACATCTATTTTAAAAATGGAAAGATAATGAGAAGTATATACGCGAGAAAGTTTTCAGTAATCATATCAATGGTAGTATTAGTACCATTACTCCAAAACTACTGTGAATCGTGCGCATAATACAAAATACAAAAGTGAATAATGTTGGAAAATTCTAATTCTATCATGTCTTGTGCCCTTAAGAATCAAAATTCTTAGTGTGGAAGAAAGGAGATACATATATAACAAAAATGCTCTATGTTCTTGAATTTGAATTAGAAATATCAATGCAAACTCATGAGTTATTTTATCCTTATTGTTTCCTAGCTCTGTCCACTAAAAATTTAGTCATAATAAACATCTCTAGTGATTCAACTGTGGTCTTAAAATATGTCCTTTCTCACTAAAAACAAAATAAAACAAAACAAAACAAAAAAACAGCTTTTTAGAAAAATGAGTGCATTTCATAAGAAAAGTTTGAGATGAATCTTAATTAAGTAACAAAGAAGCTAATCAAAGTCTCAGGAGCCAATCTGAAAAAGTTCCTACCAGCCAAAAATGGAACAATGTGAGCTTCACTAATGATAGTAATTGCAATTTATTAAAACCTATGAAATATGCTTAAATCCATGAGTTCATACTTATTAAAAGAAAACTAGTCACCTTTGGATAATGGCAGATGAAAAACCTATTATCCTAAAAACTGGTAAATAAATCAAGTATTTATCTCACCTTTCCTATATGAACTATACATCTGGGTAATAGATGTTTAATGGGAATTAAATAACAGATTAATGGGAATTATACATTTAGAATAATATTCCAACTAAGATAAAGTTAGACTACTAAAATTTTTGTCATTCCTCATTAATTAATAGGTACAGTCATTAAGTGTAAAATGGTGCTAATGTCAACAACAAAAATAATCAAACATTGGGCCTCTTATGGTCTTGCCAAAGGGATCTAACCTGAATCTGAACTGGATTCTGGATCAATCCGCCAATTTTCAAGAAACACAGAGAATAGAGGAAAATAATGATCTGCGCCATAAGTGTGCAATAAGCAAACTCTAGACTATGGAAAACGCTACATGTCAAATGGCTCTAGCTCTTTAAGACATTATACAGGAAAAATAAAAATGGAAAGGAGGGGGAACCTACACAATAAAAGAGACTTAAGAGATCACATTTTTTAATGGCAAGGAAGTGATTATCATAGAAGTCAGAATGATGGTGCGTTATTGTAATGGTTATTTAAGGTGGAAAGGAGGTTGTAATTGAAATGGGACATATAGAAGGGATTTCCAGAATGGACAAGGCTCTAGTTCTTGACCTGAGTAGCGGTTTCAAAGATAAACCTTACAATAATTCTTTAGGCCATACTGTTTGTAATTTTGTGGTTTTCTGAATTTTCACTTTATAATAAAAAGATGTTTCAAGTGAAAATTTTTTCTTAATATAAATGGATATGTTTTTATTTTATGAAAATTATTTATATTTCTCATGTTCTATAAATATTCTTTTGTACCTATTCAATACTAATTGAAATTTAATAAAAAGACCATATTGTTCATAATGAAAATTCTTAATTAAGATGATAGTCTAAATGCTGAGTTGAAATCCAGTTTCTGCCATTTACCAACTCTCTGAGCCTCAATTTCCTCTTATGTAAAAGGAGGATAATAAAAGAGTTGAGGTTAAGAAATAATTTAATTCTATTATACTATTAATTCAATAGGCAAAAATGCATTTATTTTCCATTTCTAACATACCTTTTAAGTCAAGGAAGCCTAAATTTTTAGAAAAGTTTATTTCATTTAAAAGATCAATTAATCAAGGTCTGAAATTCCTTGCTATTTAATTAGAGAAATCCCTTAAATCACAATACACAGCTTTAGCAATGTATTTACTTAACCTAGAACAGTACTTGGTACACGGTTAACAAAACAAAGTCCCTGCTCTGACAGGCTGCTATTCTAGCTGAGTGAAACAAACCAACATAAAAAGAAATGAACGGATAATATGTCAGGTAGTAATCGGTCTGAGAAGAAAAATAAAGAAGGGTGATGTGATAGTCATGGGAGAGGAGGTGCTATTTCAGTCAGGGACAACCTATCTGAAAATAGAAAATAAGAGCCTTCGGGGGAAAGAACATGGCAGAGAGAAGAGAGCAAGCACAAAGGCGCTGAACACCGTATGCGTTCAAGAAATGGCAAAGCCAATGTGGCTAGAACAGACTGTGCAGGACAAGAATGGAAAGGCGTTACCTCAAAGAGAGTGAAAGGGAAGATTTTGTAGGGTTTTATCGGCCACAGTAAGAGTTTTGGATTTTGTTCCTAGAAAGAGAAACTATTGAGCATAGGAGTAGTATGTCCTAACTTGTTTTAAAATAATCATTTTGTCTGCTATGTGAAGAACAGACTCCGTGAGTAATGAAAAAAGCAGCTAGACCACTCAGGAAGCTACTGCAACTGTCCATGAAAGACTAGTGATTTGTACACATGAGCAGAAGTAGGAGAGACAGTGTCAGATTCTGGATATCCTACTTTTTACATAGTTTCAGCATCCAAAACACATTTAAAAATTCTCCAAAACACTAATACCGTTTAAACATATTGTTATAGAAGTAAAAGTCCTTGAGAAAGTCTTTCAAAACACACAGCAACTGGAAGACTATATGGTTAATGGTTAATTGATGGCTAAACAAATTTGAGAGGCAGTGGATGTTAAGTGCCAAGGCTCTAAAGTCACACTTTCCGGTTTTGATCCTAGTTAATCACTAACCAAATGTGAAAATTTCAGCTAAGTTTCTCTATGCCTCCGTTTTCTCATTTGTCAAATGGGAATAATTTAGTTATTCCAGCTACCTCATGGGACTCTTGAGATTAAATATAAAAAATGAATATGAAGAATCTATCCGACATATGATAACGACTGAATAAATATTAGCTATCGAAGTTATTATTCTACTCTAAGTTTCCACTGCCACAGGTTCCCCCTGTCGCTTTTTCCCATTACTACTGTTTACAATATTCTGTTTTATGACCAGTTACATATGAATTTAAAAATTATCACAATAAAAATGAATTTTAAGTGTTGCTAACATGTTATATATGTCATGATATGGTTTTTAATAAAAAGATAGTTTTCGTTTTAGAGATAACAAAACACTCTGATTTGTATTATACTTCTTTAGATTTGATGGATCAATCCACTTAAGGATAACTGGATTCAATTTGCAAGAATCCAAAGCAATTTCTACTAACATTTTTTTCTTCTCTTCAAAACTAAATTCAAAACAAATTAATGCGAAATCTCATAAGGTCCTAAAAAATCCAATGAAGAATATGACAAGAACAATTATTATATATGAATCATAAGTGCCTGGACTTTTTGTGTAGTTGCTCAGGTTCCTGTAATCCTGTTGCACATCTGTGTGAATGGGTTAGGTCCATAAGACAAACTGTCTGGAGCCAAATATCTGATGCTCTTTCCTATCTGAAGTGCTTTTCCATTAAAGATACATTAAGACTGTGATAAGGATAATGCCTCTGGAAGAGGACACAGGAGAAGAAGAGTGAGAAAGGGACACACTTTACACTTAAAACCTTATGGATCATCTGGGTTCCTTCCCTTGCACATGCGTTAACTTTTCAAGAACATAAAATTTTTTAAAGGAAAAAATTCTACTTAACATCTTACAAAACCATTTCTTAAATGTCTAATAATTCACCACGATGGCAGCTTACCAGATTGAAGATGCCAGTAATATATTAGTGCTGTTTGTAAGAAACCTCAATGGAGGCTCCGCAAGCAGTATACAGGATAAAATTCCTCCACCAAAGCAGTGAAGCATAGCAGTAAACCAACTTGAAACAGGATTCGTCCATGCTATTGCCTCCGCTCCTGAAATGTAAAGAAAACAATGTGGTCTGAGATAGCTGTATACTAAACAAGTCCTGAGGTAAAGAAATAAACCCTTAATTTCATAATTTCCTGTAACATCACTACTCATAAGTGTGACAATCACAATAATCAAACTATATCTTTTGTTCTTTATTTAAATCAAGACTAGAAAAGTTTTGTTAAGACATGGGTGACTTGACGCACCTTTAAAATACTCTGTTCAGGCTCTTATTGCCAGTTACCCAGTAGTAGGTTATTAGAAACAATCTATTATTTCCTTTCATTCCCAATCCGGTCGATATGTTAAAGAGACATATTAAGAAAAATTTATAACCTTAAGTAATTTTAAAAATAAAAGCTGAAACAAACTAACTTTCAATATCACAGGCACGAAATATAGTTAACAAAATAAGCCCAAAGTCAAAAGTTGATGAGAAACAAATATTTACAAAATCACAAAATGTCTCCTAACAAATTACTTATTACAGAGGGAAATGATAACTTTAGAGAGGCTTGCAGACATCACTGTAAACACATGTCAGGTGACTCATGATATAATGCGGCTAAGAACACATCATTAGTTCTGTGGTATTTCTCCAAAAATGTATAACTTGAACTAACCTAATTAAATACATCTAAATTGAGGGTTATTCCGGGGGAGGAGGGCCTATCCTATATTTTAATAATGTCAAAGTCAAGTAAAAGGCTGATGAAATGTTCCCCTTCAAATGACATTAAAGAGACAACAACTAAATGAAATGCACATCGTAGATCATATTCCAGAGTGGAAAAGAATATTTTTAAAAGGACCTTTCTGGACAAGTGATAAAAATCTCAAAATGGATTGAGGCTTAGATTACAGTATTGTATCACTATCAAAATTCCTGGTTTTGATAACTGTATTGTGGTTTTTAAAATTAACACTTAAGTAATTTGAAGTAACTGGGCAAAATGCCTCCAATTTACACTCAAATGGTTCTGAAAAATTAATATGCACAAATAAAAACATTCAGAGAGAAAACGCTAAAATACAAACTTCTAGTTATTAGTAAGTTCTGGGGATCTCATGTACAGCATAGTGACTACATTAAATAACGCCATATATATACCTGAAATGTTCTGAGAGCAGATCTTAAGTGTTGCTGTAATGGATGTGCTAATTAACGGGTTGTGGTAATTACTTCACAATGTATGTCTATCAAATTATCACTCGTGTACTTTAAATACATACAACTTTGTCAATTACACCTCAGTAAAGCTGGAAAAAAAATCAATGTGGCAAAATTTAAGTACAGTTGACCCTTGAACAACAAAGGTTTGAATTGCATGGGTCCACTTAAACATGGTTTTTTTTTTCAATAAATATATTGGACAGATATTTTGGAGATGTGTGTAAACTTGAAAAACTTGCAAACAAACTGTACAGTCTAGAAATATCGAGGAAAAAAAAAAACAAGAAACAGATATGTCAGGAACACATATAACAGAAAATACGCATTAATCAACTGTTTATGTTATTGATCAGGCTTCTGATCAACAGCAGCTATTAGGAGTTAATTTGGGAGGTAGTTAAAAGTTACACGTGTATTTTCAACTGTGCAGTGGGGGCAAGGGGTGGGACTGGCTTCCTAACTCCTCAGTTGTTCAAGAGTCAACTGTATTTAGTGAATGTGGATAGAGTATATGAGAGTTCCTTAATCTATTCGGGCAACCTTTATGTAAGTTTGAAATTATCAAAAGAAAAAAATATTTAAAAATAAAAAATAAACTCAGCCAGAGAAATAGAAGTCATTTATAAAAATAAAGTAGATTAATTAAATAGATGCTAAAGGAGGAAGACGGTTATGGGCAATCAAAAAAAATCAGCACAAAGCTGTTCTTAAAATATAGCAATAAAACAGACCATTGCTCAGCAAGTCTGAGAAAAAGGAGATGGGAGTAGGCACGGGGAATGAAAATAAAGCATAACATTAGAAGAAAAAAGATAATTTTAGATAATTTTTTAATTATAGGAAAACAGCATGTATTTCCTCTAAAAAAGGTGAAGATGTAGTTGAAATGGATAATTTTCTAAGAAACTATAAATTAGCAAAATTTCCTTAAAAACAGGTAGAAATCTGAACACACAAATCACTACGGAAAAAAACAGCAGGACAGTTAAATATCTAAAGAAAACTGCTAGACTCAGATAAGTTGATTAGAAATAAATTGAAGACTATTTATGAAATAGTTTTGGATTACTCATTTTTATGCTATGACCATTATAGAGATGAGCAAAGGAGAAAAATCATTTTATGAAACAACATAACTCAAAAATCATAAGTATAAAAAAAAGAAAAAACAGAAAGAATGAAGAGAAAGAGACAGGATTAATGGAGAGGGGAAGAAAGAAATTTTAACATGAATATAATGTACAAATACATTAATAAAGTGAAATCGGTAGTTTTTTGAAAGGACAATATTTCTTGTCTGAGTGGATTTTATATACAAAGAATTTAAATAAGGTCCAATACTCAGAAATTCATTAAAATCACACACTATACTAACAAGTTATTATGATTATTCCTTTAGTCAGACAGTAAAAAGTCATTGGATAAAACTTCCACACATTTTATTTTTATAAAAAATCTAGCGATTTAACAAAAGAGGCAAAGTACTTAACCCAAATAAAGCCATTAAGGAAAAGATTTACAAGTATGACTTCATCTAAATTTAAAACTTCTATATGGCAAAAGACTGGGACAAAATGTTTTTCAACCTACATAAAGCAAATTCCAACAAATCAACAGGAAAAGACAACGAACAGAATAGATAAATGAGTAAGTCACAAAGCAGGAACTATACATGACTAATAAACATACCAAAAAAAAAAAAGTCCTCAATTAATTAGTAATCAAGGAAAAACAAAATAAGACTATTTCACACACATTCATTTGGCAAAAAATAAAAATAAATCATAGTTTATGTTAATAAATTGGCAAAGGTGTGAAGAAATTCATGTACTCTTGTGAGAGTATAATCAAGTAAAGTCATTCTGAAGAACAATTTGATAGTATAATTAAAATTTTAAATTTAAAATCGATTCAAGCGTCCAAGGAGTTTCATACAAAATACTAAAGCATAAGGAAATAACATCTTTAAATGACACATTAGACCAACTGGACATAATTGACATTTATAGAGCCTTCCATTCCAAAACAGCTGCTTATACATTCTTCTCTAGTATACACGGAACATTTTCAAGAATCGACCACATACTAAGACACAGAGATAGCCTCAACAAATATAAGAGGGTTGAAATCATATCAACCATATTATCTGATCATAATGCTTTGAAACTAGAGATCAATTGCAGAAAGAAATCAGGAAGAAACACAAATGCAGGGAGATTAAACAACATGCTACTGAAGAATAACTGGGTCAGAGAAGAAATAAAAAGAAAGATCAAGAGATAGATAGAAAAGAATGATAATGATAGTACAACATATCAAAACTTTTGAGACATGGCAAAAGTGGTCATAAGAGGAAAAGTTCCCCTCATTACAGGCCTATCTCCAAAAACAAGAATGAGCCCAAATAAACAATCTAACACTTCATCTTTAAAAAGTAGAAAAGGAAGAACAAAGGAAGCCTAAAGTCAGCAGAAGGAAAGAAATAATCAAAATTAGAGCAGAAAAAAAAAGAAATTAAAAACAACAACAAAAAAAGTAGAAAAAATAAATGCAACAAAGACTTGGTTCTTTAAGAAGGTTAATAAAATTGACAAACCCCTGGCTAAATTCACTAAAGAAAAAAGAGAAAGGGTGCAAATAAACAAAATCAGGGATGAAAGAGGGGAAATTATGACTGACATCGCAGAAACACAAAGGATCATACAAGAATACTATGAAAAAGTATACAACACCGAATTCAATAACCCAGAAGAAATGAACCAGTACTTAAAAAAATACAACCTTCCTCGACTGAATCAAGAAGAACTGAAAAATCTAAATAGACTGATCAGCAGTATGGAAATTGAAACAATCATCAAAAACCTACCAAAAAGTAAAAGTTCAGGACCAGATGGCTTCGCCAGTGAATTTTACCAAACACTCGAAGAAAATTTAATATTTATTCTCCTCAAACTCTTCCAAAAAATCAAAGAGGAGGCAATACTTCCCAACATATTTCATGAGGCCAATATTACTCTGATACCAAAACCTGGTAAAGATAACACAAAAAAAGAAAACTACAGACCAATAGCTCCCAAGAACACATATGCAAAAATTCGAAATAAGATACTAGCAATTCAAATACAGCAACATATTAAAAAGATCACGCACCACAATCAAATGGGCTTCATCCCAGGGACACGGGGATGGTTTGATATACATGAATTGATTAATGCGATACACCACATAAACAAATTAAAAAATAAGAATCATCTGACCATATCGATAGATGTAGAAAAAGCCTTTGACAAGATACAGCATCCATTTATGATCAAAGCACTTAAGAAAATTGGTATAGAATGAGAGTAACTTAACATGATAAAGGTCATATATGACAAACTAAAAACCTTCCCCCTAAGATCAGAAACAAGGCAAGGCTGTCCACTATCATCACTGTTATTCAATATAACATTGAAGGTCCTAGCAAGTACAATCAGACAAAAGAGAGCTATAAAAGGCATCCAAATAAGAAACGAAGAAGTCAAACTGTCACTATTTGTGGATGACATGATTATATAGAAAACCCTAAAGACTCCACAGGAACACTACTAGAAACGATAAGCAAATACAGTAAAGTTTCTGAATACAAAATCAATGTCCAAAAATCCGTAACGTTCCTATACTCTAATAATGAAGTATCAGAAAAAGTGGAAAAAATAATTCCTTTTGCAATTGCAACAAAAAGAATAAAATACCTAGGAATAAATCTAACAAAACATATGAAGGACTTATATAAGGAAAAGTATAAGACCCTATTAAAAGAAATTGAAGAAGATACAAAGAAATGGAAAGATAGTCTATGTTCTTGGGTTGGAAGAATCAAAAAGTTAAAATGACCTTATTACCTAAAGTGTTATACAGATTTAATGCAATCCCCATCAAAATCCCATCAGCTTTTTTTAAAAGAAATAGAACAAAAAATCATCAGATTTGTATGGAAGCACAAAGGCCCCGAACTGCCAAACCCATCCTGAGAAAAAAGAATGAGGCTGGAGGCATCAATCTGCCTGACTTCATATTATACTACAAAGCGACAGTAATCAAAATAGCATGGTACTGGCAGCAAAACAGACACACAGACCAGTGGAGCAGAATCAAGAATCCAGAAGTAAACCCATATTTATATGGTAAAATAACTTTTGACAAAAAAAGCCAAAAATATACTGTGGAGAAAGGAAAGTCTCTTCAATAAATGGTGCTGGGAAAACTGGAAAGCTACCTGCAAAAGAATGAAACTAGAATGACAGACTGTTGTCTATCACCACACACCAAAATTAACTCAAAATGGATTAAGAACCTGAATATAAGACCTGAAACAATTAAATGTAGAGAAGAAAACATAAGAATTAAACTTGAGGACCATGGACTTAAAGAAGATTTTATGAATTTGACCACAAAAGCAAGGGAAGCAAAAGCTAAAATAAATGCATGGGACTACATCAAACTAAAAAGCTTCTGCTCAGCAAAGGAAATCGTCAACAAGGTAAAGAGATAACCATTCGAATGGAAAAATATATTTGCAAGCAATGCCTCTGATAAGGGCCTAATATCCAAAATATACAAAGAACTCATACAATTCAATAACAAAAAAATAAATGATCCAATCAAAAAAAATGGGCAGAGGATCCGAACAGACACTCCTTCCTAGAGGACGTACAAATGGCCAACAAATATTTGGAAAGATGCTCAACATCGCTAGCTATGAGGGAAATGCAAATCAAAACCATAACGAGATACCATCTCACACCTGTTAGAATAGCTATAATCAACAGGACAAGTAATAACAAATACCGGAGAGGATGTAGAGAAAAAAGAACCCTCATACACTGCTGGTGGAACTGCAAATTGGTGCAGCCACTATGGAAAACAGTATGAAAGTTCTCCAAAAAACTAAGAATTGATCAACCATATGATCCAGCAATCCCTCTATGCCAAAGACTTGAAAACCCATATCCGAAAAGATATTTGCACACCAATGTTCATAGCAGTATTATTCACAGTGGCCAGGACATGGAAGCAATCGAAGTGTCCTACAATAGATGATTGGATAAAGAAACTGTGGTACATATATACAATGGAATATTCTCAGCCATAGGAAGAGATGAAATACTGCCATTTGCGACAACATGGATGGATCCCAAGATAACCATGCTAAGCAAAATAACCCAGGCAGAAAAAGTTGAAAATCACATGACATCACTTATATGTGGGATATAAACCTAAAAGCAACAAATGAACAAAACAAACAAACAGAGACTCATGGACTACAGACTAGTGGGTACCAGAGAGTGGGAGGTGGAGGAGAAGGGGGTAGGTAGATGGGGTAAAGGGGGTCAAATATGTAGTGACAGAAAGAAACCTGTGGGAAGTGAACACACAGTATAAATATTTATGTGCCTTACTGTTAAAGTGTACAACTGAACTTACTGGATTTCATTAACCAATGTCACCATAAAAATATATAGAGATATACATGAAAGTATAAAATGTATTATTTATACTACTTTTTAAGCCAAAATAAATTCAAATACATTTATATATATATATATATATATATATATATATATATATATATATATGCAGCATTGTGTGTAATGCTATGGAAAAAATGAAAAAAAATCTAAATGACCATCATCAGAGAAGCAGTTAAACAAGCCATGGTCACTTGTTCTATGGAACACCAGACAGGAGCAATTCAAGAGTGTGGTAGCGGTAGGTCAGCATCACCATGGGAAGATCCCCAAGACATATTATTAAGTAAAAACAATGAACCAAATACAATCATGTTGAACAACAATATTAAAGCATGGAATTATTTATGGGCAAAAATGCAAACACTATATATTTCTATACACACATATACATGAAACGGCCAGAAAGGATTTGCAATACACCAAAATGTTACTTCTTATTTTGAGAAAATCCTGAGAATAGGGAAGATGATCAAAGGAGCTTTAAATTTATTTAATTATAGTATTTAATTGTATTTGGACTCTTTAAAAGAAAATGTTCATTTAATAATCGTATACTTAAAATTTTAACGTTATGTCACATCCAATCTGAGGAATACAATGCATCTATTCAAAAGAATGTAGCAGCTTCACATGCACTAACATGACAAAAAGAAAACTATAAACCATATGTATATAAACAATATGTACAGTCGGAAATCATTTACTGGGGGAAACCAGAAAATCATATATTTCTATAGGCACACACACGCGCAGGTAACACATAAAGTTAGGTGTGCAATATACACAACCAAACTGTTATCTGTTGTTACCTGTTAGGGAGAGGCCTATTTATGCAAAAACAAACCAAAAAAACACTATGCAAATGTACGTGTGAGTTCAGTACAGTAACATCATGATACTGTATTAACATGGGAATTCATCTATATGTGCTCAGGAGAAAATTAAAAAGAGAGAGATAAAAATTTAAATAGTGCAACCCACCATTCCACACAACAAAATGTGCCCAGGAGTGAACGTGAGTTGGCAGATGTGAATTTTCTGTGGTGTACACATCCTGTCAAGTGAAGTGATGCCAAGGTTTAATGATATGCATCTGGTGACAACTCAAGAAATGGTGACCTGTTCCAATCTGGAAGACAAATTGGTTATGAGAAACTTACTAAAACACAGGATGTCACTCTCCAGTATAGCAAATTCTCCTAAACCTAAAAATTTTCAAGTTATTTTGATGATACATGGTCATACTGTCATTAGAGCCAAACCTCTATGTAAGATGTAATACCACTATGTCTCTAATACAGTTATATTGATATCTATCTAAATATATGTATAGATACTGTTCAGTATTGCCCCATACAATAGTGACTGATGTCAACAATGATCAGTCAGCACAGTAAATGAGCATGCTCTTTTATTTTGGTCAGTGGACACTAGCTGCCATATGGAGCCATCCTCACGTTGAAAGGAAACATAGAGTGCTTAAGAGTATGGAAGCATGGACGCTGGAGGCTTAATTGCACATGTATAAACCCTGGCTCCAGCACTTACTCTTTGTATGAACTCAACAGCTTAACTGTTTGCTTTCCCATATCATGTAGTATTATGTATACAGTATTACGATTTTACTACCATTAATTCCCCTTAATATTGTCACAATGAGAGAGGCTGCTCTGATTGTGTACCAGTTTTGCAACCTTTAGGTAGGATCTCTAACCCTCTTGGGCTCAAATCTCAACTTTCATAAAATGGGAATTATAGATTACTTATAAGCATTTTAGATGAGAAAATATACATAAAAACACATATTTACTATCTAGTACATGTCAGACACTCTGTTGGTTTATCTGCTGAATAGACTGATAACTGACAGCAGAGAAAAGAAGTAGGCAAAACGCAACCCTTGGGTTGCTTCTGACTCAATTCTCTGAGCCCAAGATATACTTCTTTTGAGTTCTTACTGCAAGGCTGGGATAAGAATGACACGTCATGGCACCGAAAAAGTATTCATAACCCCAAGAGTTTTAAATCACTGAAACTAAGATTTTATTAGACAAAAAGAAAAAAAAAAAGGAAAAGAACAGATTTGAAGGGAATTCTCCCACACATCAGTCCTTTTGTCTAATTTTCAAACATGTCACCCAGAAAATTTTCTCTAACTCAAATAGGGCTTTCTATAACACTCTCTTCAATACCTGCACATTTTACAGTAACACATTTTTACAGTATGAGGATATTGTGACAAAGTTATCTGGGTGTTACGCTCCTTTGTATATATCATACTGGTACCATAATTAGTTTAATGTGAAGTTAAACTATGAAAATATATAAAGTTAACCAGAAACTGCTTGTATATCTTTACAGCATATAAATGATATTTGGTAGGAAAAAATATATTTGGTAGAAAAACATTGTTTATATGATATTTTTAATTTCTCAATTTTATTTTCTCAATTTAAAAAAAAAGATGCATTCTTTAGCTAAGGAACAGGCTGTGTTAATTAGAACACATTATTTTATTTTTAACATACTGACATTTAAAAGAGAAAAAAAAATTCTCTGTCCTACCTTGAGTTAACATGTTTATAACATAATATCAAAAGAATTTTTTTCCCAAAAATTCTTGGCAAAATTAAGTCACACTGAGAATCTAATTCAAAGTATAAGATGTTTAAAGTACATATAATCACCTATGGACTTTAACGTCAAAATATTTTCATTATGAAATGAAAGCAAAATAAAAAGTCACATTCTACACCCATAAATTCACTTAAAATCACATCTACAAAATAATCCCGCACTCTGGCTAAAATGAATCATTAGACTATGTTTAAAATTGTTCCACTCACTTAGTTACAACAAAGCTTAGAAAGATATTTTTTAATATATTGCATACATGACTTCCTTATTTTGAGGTACTCGGTCTCTTTTAGTTCTACAGTATGTTCCTATTTTTAAGAACCAGTTACTATAGCTATTTTCAAAACATTCGGTTTGCTGGTGGTTCATATGACTTCCAGAAAGAAGCAGGGGAATGTTCTAGCCTTCTTAAAGCCTCAACTCCAGATGTTAAGATCTTTAAATTGCACATTAATAAACTTTTGCCCCAGTCTTCCACCTTCATAGGTTTATCTCCTTAAAAAGAGAAAATTTAACAACATAATCTATCTCATATGCCTCAAGCATACTTTTCATCAAAACTATTAAAAAATAATGATATAGGCCACAGAGGCTTAGAGATTATCCATGACACAATAGATTCAAAGAGTTCTGGATCAGGTTGGAATCATAGTGGGCTAAGTAAATCCATAACCACCCTGTGGTTATTTCTCTAGTTCCTTAATGTATAACTTGAATAGACACATGTGGCAAATGGCACAATCTCCACTACTGATTCTCAATCCACGGAGTGAGGATCATTATGGCAGAAATGATGAGGGGGAAGCCCCTACAGTTTCTTCTCTTCACCAAGTTACTTTTAAAAAGCAATACCACAGAGATGGGTGTCACCACCAAAAACTCAAAAGATGACAAGGTGGTGAGAGCTGTCACATGCCATTTAACTTGCCTGTTTGGTCTACACATAAGGCAAATGGATTTGGAGAATGACTGTGATTATCATAAAAAATAGACAAATAATAACTCCAATTGCAGCTGGTATTCCAGATGTAGTAGTTTTACTGGAACATATCAGTGTAACTCCTGTAACCTAGTAATCACGTGTTTTTTTCTCCATATTAATTTGCAAAGAATCTGAGGAACACTTTGCTTTTACGTGGCAAGGTTAAGAGTACACTATGAGTCTTGCCTCAGGTCTATGTCAACTCTCCTGCTCTCTAACAAAGTCCACAGAGATTTTGATCATATTGAGACAACATCACACTGGCTCACCACACTAAAGACGTTATACTGACTAGATCTCTGAGCAGGAAGCAGCCAGTACTTTAGATATGTTAATATGATACATGCAAACCAGAAAGTGGGAAGTTAAACCCCACTCCTAGGTTTCTGTACCAGTCAGAGTCAAGTCAGGAAACAGAAAATACATAGTTATTTTAACAGAGAATTTAATATAAAGTAAGTAGGTTAAGACATAAATTTTTTAAAAAATAGATATACAATTATTAACTAGATTGTTGAAAAGGTAAAAAGTAAATAATACAGTATCACAGAGGTATCAACAGCAGAAAGCAGGCACTGCTACTTGGGGAACAAAGGATAGCTGGAAATCTTTAAAAGTTAGAAGCTTGAAGAAATGTGCTTATTTTAATGAAGATTTAAATAAAAAAGAGAAGACAGATGAAAAATGTAAGGTAAAAAAGATTAAAATCGATGACGTAAACTTTCTGTTAAAATGGCTCCTAACAGAGAGCAGAAAAAAAAAAGGCATAGATGATAAGAGGCTCTGTTCATCCCTCTGGCGACCAAATCAAAGTTGTGATGGAAGCAAGGAGCAGCAGCAACGAAAAATCAATCGCCTAGCATCTAGAGGAACAAGCCATACGACTAGGGAGAAGTCCAAGAGAGCACCCTGCAACAGCAGAAGGAAGGATGGGGCAAGGACGTGAGACTACCCGACCCGAGCAGGTGAGTAAGACAGAGGCTGCCTCTTAAAGGGGCCACGTCTGTGAGCAGATTTTCGCGGTGACAGACCTGCTCTGAGCACCAGTGCTAATTCGGCTGTGGAAAGGGGGCACCAGGGACTTACAGCGAGACATTGTCCGAGTGAGGGCCAAGGCGAGACTCGCTCTGCACAGAAGTGCCAGCAGTATCCATTGTTCCCTATTGAGCCCTCCCCACTCCCAGTGCGCAGACACAGCGCCACAATAGCCATGACATCATCAAACTGGATAACAGAGGTCTCTCCACCCAGAGGATTTCCTGGAAAACCGCCTCCCCCAACTCACGGCCCCACCCAAGCCACATCCAGGTGTATCCTCAGCGAGTCAGATGCTCCTTGCTGAGACTCACACACTGGAGGCAGCTGGCCTCGGTTTCTGGTGTGGCCTTTTGAGGCAACTATAAGCACAGCATCTGTGGATTGCTTTGATGAACCTTAACAGGTGGCCCCGGAGGAGTAGAGGCTTGGGCTAGGTTTGCCCTGCAGCTGAACCCCTCTCAGGACTGTGCCACTGGACACCTACTTCACAAATCCACACTAATAAGACTGGGAGACTTAGGAGCTTTGCTTAGTGCATAGAAATAGACATGGAAAGGCAGCCAAAATGGGAAGACAAAGAAGCAGAAATCACATGAGAGAACAGAACAGAGATCTAGATATAATGGAGTCAGTGATGTATCAGATGCAGAGTTCAAAACACTGGTTATAAAGATGCTCAATTAACTTTTGGGAAGTGTAAATAAATTCAGCGAGAACTTCAACAAAGAGATTTAAAAAAAAAATCATAAAAATGAAAGTGGAAATTATAAAAGGGAGCCAGTCTGAAAAGAATACATTATCTAAGATGAGAAGTATATTAAATGGAATAAACAAAAAAATTAACAAAGTGAATAAAGAAGAAGAACAAATGCCCTATCTAGAGGACAGGAAAGTCAAGGACACACAATCAGAAAAGCAAGAGATAAGATGCCAAAACTATAAAAATAATTTGAGGAGTATCTGGGACACTATTAAGGGTCCAAATATCCGTCTGATCGGCATAACTGAAGAAAATCAAGATGTTGAACAGGTAGCTGTTCGAAGAAATAATGATGGAAAACTTCCCTAACCTGGTGAAGGAAATGGACATAAAACCCCAGGAAGCTAAGAGAATTCCAAAAATCAGAGATCCAAAGAGGCCCACACCAAGACACATCATAATTAAAAATGCCAAAGTTTAAATACAAAGAAAGAATATTAAAAGCAGCAAGAGAAAAAGTTACTTATAAGGGAAAATCCATAAGACTGGCAGATGATTTCTCAAAAGAAACTATGCAGGACAGAAGGCTTGGCAAAAAAATATTTGACAGGATAAAGACCCAGGATCTACAACCAATATTTTACCCAGCAAAGCTATCATTTAGAGTTGAAGGACAGATAAAGAGCTTCCCAGATAAAAATAAGCTAAAGGAATTTATCACCACCAAGCCATATTACAGGAAATGTTGGAGGAACTTCTTTAAGAAGGAAAAACATGAATCAAAAACAGGAATAAAGAATGGTAACAACTACATTCCTATCAATAAGT
The DNA here is from genome assembly GCF_014176215.1 of Rousettus aegyptiacus. Lineage (NCBI taxonomy): Eukaryota > Metazoa > Chordata > Mammalia > Chiroptera > Pteropodidae > Rousettus > Rousettus aegyptiacus. The sequence continues at coordinate 22,693,489 of NW_023416306.1, forward strand.
ACCTTAAATGGAAAAGAATTAAGCGCTCCAGCCAAAAGATAGAGTGGCAGAAAGGATAAGAAAACAAGACCCCTACATATGAAAAGGGAGGGGATGGAAAAAGATATTGCTTTGATGGACCTAGAAATTGTTTAAGTCATACAGAGAAAGAAAAACACTATATGATTTCACTTATATGCAGAATCTAAGGAACCAAAAGATCAAATTAAACAAATATAGTGCATAATTTGGTGTCAGACAGAGGGGAGAGGGGTTTGGGGGGCTTGGAAAATGGGGTGAAGGGCTAAAGAAGTACAAATCAGTAGCTGATGGATGGTCACGGGGATGGGGAGCATGGCATAAGGAATATAGTTAGTATTAATATGTTGACTGGGTGGAGGATCAGGGGAGGAAGAGTACAATTGGAGGGACTGTTTTAAGAACTATATAGATGTCTAACCAATGTACTTGAAACTAAGTTAAATGACTACTAACAGCTCCCAAAGCTGTATTTTCCAACTTCCTAATAAAATGCCCAGGAAAGCAGAAATTAAACAAAACAAAACAAAGACCTATATTATTAGCCAAAACTGAAAATACAGACAATCACATGCCAGGGTTCAGGAGGAACTAAAGTTAATTATGAGATAAATGGAGGTAAACAAATAAAAAAAGTCCAATTTTTTAAATACCCTGATATCTTTGCTTATGAAACACAAAACACATGGAAAAGGAAAGGAGGATGGGGAGGCGTAGGGTACGGGGGGGCCATCATCTTTCCTTGCATGTGAAGGCCTACAACCTGAACCAAATAAAAAAGGGATGGTATCCTTATTCATGTCACAAATAAAAAAAGTTAATCCCCGCTTTAATCTGTTGAGTCCACTAGCATTTTTTAAGATCTAGGCAGAGACTACAAAGAATAAGACATAAATGGTAGGAAAATGGGTAGTAAGATATTGGAAGTGGCAGGGTACATTCCAAAAGTCAGAATCTCAAGGCGTAACATGCTTGAGGATAAAGAACCATGGTAGGAGTTCATAAGTACATAGTTTTACTGTACTAGAAGTCTGCGTTCTATACAACCAATCACAGGGGATAGAAAAAGTTGCCAATTTTAAGTAAAAATTTATATAATGTATTAGAAAATCAAAATCCCTAATGAATTAAAATAATACATCAGACAAGCAGCGTTTATTCCAAAACTGTAGATGAGTCATTATTTAAAATGTATTATATTACATTTTAAATAGAAAAAAACAACATGATCAACTCAAAAGATTTACAGAAGAGAAAATACAAACGCCCAATAAATTTAAGTAAAAACTCATTATTAACCATAACAGATACAAATAAAACTATGTTTTCTGACCATTAGAATGACAAGGTATTTTAAGACTAATGAAAGCCAATACTGTGGAATTTAGTCTAACACACTTCCAGTAAAAGCTTATAGGTATAGTATACTATTTGTGTTAATTCTATCCCTTTTACCTGTTGCAAGTACTGGTACTGGAACATGAAATATTTTTCACACCATGTGCAATACTGCGACAGCATTCAATTAGTATAGTGAGTCTCAAATTTTTTTGGTCTCAGGACTTCTCTGCACCCCTAAACATTAGTGAGCAGATGAACGGTTGCCTGGGGCTGGGGCAGGGCTGCCTATAAAATGGCAGAAGGGAATCTGGAGTGAGTAATGAAACTGTTCTGTATCTTGATTGTGGTGGTAGTTACATGATTATATGTGCTCATCCAAAAATGAAGAACTTAATATTTAAAAAGTGAATACAAGTAAATGAAACCTTTAAAAAGCCTGACAAAAATTATTGAAGACCTCAAAGATCTTTTGCTTATGTGGGTTTCACGTATCAAAATTAGAATAGTATAAATTATAACTGGGAAAATTTTTAGAGTTCTTTATGCATTCATTTCAAAAATGATAAATGCACTAAATGTTAACATAAATAATGTATTCATTATGAAAACTACCTGCCAAAACAAAAAACATTTAGTGAGAAAAGTCACACTGTTTTATATTTTAGCAAATCTCTTTAAGGTTCGGCTTTAAATAGAAAACAGGTAGATTCTCATATCTGCTTCTACATTCAATCTGTTATAGTATCCCAAGTCATGTAGCCCCTGGAAAACTCCACTGTACACTTGTGAGAAAATGACTGTGAAAAAGACAAATAATATCTGCATATTATTATGAAAATAATTTTGACCTGCCAAGTGTCAGGAACCCCAGGGGTTCCTGGACCACATTTTGAGAACCTCTGATTTAGCCTACACAAGGAAATATCAATTTCTGAATATGACATGAGAAAATGTACTTCTTTTCAAATCAAGGAAGCAATAGCTTATGCAGATGATATGTCCTGATTTAATACAACAATATTCCCCTTATCCAAGTCAACTCTTCTACCAACGACTGGGCTACAAACTTCAATGAAAATAAAAATATTTTTGAGGTACAAAGTCTTAAAAAAAAAAAAAAAAAACAGTAGTCCATAACAGGTACAGCATTATCCGGAGCCCTCACTCATCAACTTTCTGTAGGACAAGGCAGATTAAAGGCAGCATAAACACGAAGGAAGTAGACAAAGAAAACAAACGTCTGACCTCACAAAAAGAGGCAATTCAAAAAATGAAAAGGCTGGTAAAGTAACTGCACCAGTAAAGCAATATTAGAGCAAACATATCCTGAATGTAAAATACAAGAAAATATGAATATTACTCCTTGATCCTATAGTGAAAAGAACACAAAATGCTGTATATTAACACTACATCCCCATTCTACAGATAGTAAAACTATGCCAAATGACTCACTCTTGTATAATGTTACTCACATAATCAAAAATAGAAATCCAGTCTCTTCTTGATAATCGTTTTATCTAACACGCTAAGCAACGCGGTAGCACACTCCGTTAAAGGGAATACCGGCATATCTCGGACATATTGCTGTTTGGTTCCAAACTACAGCAATAAAACGACTATGGCAATAATGTGAATGGTAATCTTTTTGCTGGTGAGGAGTGTTTTGCTTTTTGGGGGTTTTTTTGGTTAAAAAACCCCGCCATATCCGTGAAGCCTGATGGATGTGCCTACTTGAGGCTTTTTAAGTGTTTATACAACTTTCATAACTGGACAGCAGTTCATAACTATTCATTACTCCAAGCGACTAAGTCAGACTTGCTGTCTCTGGGAGCTCTGTTCCCAGGTGACTTTTAAACACTTTGCAAGGAAGCAGTGGCACCCCCGGGAGACCGCGCAACTCCTGGTCAGGCATCCGCAGTACCCCGGCTCCGCAGGCTGCAGTGCCTCCCACTCACCAGTCCGGGAAGTCCTTGTAGGACCAGCACCAGGCGAGTACCCAGGACACCGTCCTTCCCGGCCTCAGTTTCCCCATGTGTACTGGACGGGTCAGTGGAACTGGCTCTTGACACCCCTCTAGCTTGACAACATGACTTTCTAGGACAGAGGTAGCTCGGCCGCTCAGCCGGCTCAGGCCATCCTCACCGTGAAGGGGACCCCGAGGAGGCCAGTCCGCGGCGCGCCGAACTCACCCGACTGACGCTTCAGCGCCATCAAGGATACCAGGTAGTGGGCGATGTCAAAAAAGGGGAACATAGATGTGCGAGCAAAGGCAAGGGTCAGTTCATCCCATGGAGAGGCCATGACGACGACCTACCACCGCGACCGGAGGTGCCCAGGCGACGGGTTCACGGCTTGCGCGCTGAGCGGTGGGGGAGGGGCGGCCGCGGCCCCGCGCTCTGCTGCACGGCTCCGAGGAGCCCTGCGCGTGCGCCCTGGCACCCGCACCGGCGCGCGGAGGGGCGGGGCCGCGAACCCGGGGAGACACAGGCGCGCGCGCGGGCGGGCGGCGGATGGGCGGGGTGAGAGGGTTCTTTCTATTTCCGCAGGTCTGATGTTATTCTCCTAATAAGGGGCCAGCGTGCTCGTGCTGGGGTCTGGGCCAGGCTCGGGAGAATGGGCAGATGAATCAAACGTAAATAATGCATAAAAATACCTTGCTAATGTTAACATTTAGTGTATTTACGGTTTCAAAATGAATACATAAAAACTTAAAAATTTTCCTGTTATAACTTCTAATATGTTAACTATAATAACCCACATAAAAGTTTTGTGGAGTCTTCAAGAAATTATTTTTAGTGAGTTTTTTTAAAAAAGATTTGATTTACATACATATATGCACCTGTTTTCACATAAAGTTCTATGGTTTTGGATAAACACATGCAGTCTAAAGGGGAGATTCTCAGATTTATTTCTATGAATTGATGTTATTCACCTATATTTATTGAGCAACTACAGTACTCAAGTTATACTGTGACTCATTGGAGATATATAAAAAGAATACGATTAATATCCTGCCCTCAAGAAACGTGTGTTCTCTCAAGAGAAATTTAAAATTTTTTTTAAAGGACGCATGTAATTTGCACAAAGCAAGTAGTGAGAAGTATAGGAGCCATGCTATGGCAGTTTCCAGGAGAGGAAGATTATTTCAGGGAAGTAGTGAGGCGAATTGGCCTTTAAAAGCTAGGTTAGAGATGGAAGGAGGTATTTGGGCTAGACTTCAAAGTCAGTAATGAGACTGGAAAAGAAGTCCTTGAAAGGCAGATCATAAATCAAGTTTGGCTTCAAGAGTCTAGGCTCTTCATCACAACAGTACATTCAGGCAAATCACAGCCAGAATTCAAATTGGGTTAAAATTGGGTTTTCCTTTTCCGTTTTTCTTTTTCTTCTTCTTTTTTTTTTGGTGGTGGGGGGGGGGGGTCGGGGGGCAGGAGGGAGGGGTGGGTCGTTCAACCAAACAACAAAATTAGGAATAGATTGGTAAAAATTGATAGGGAAGATCAGAGGGGATTCATGGTCCAACCAAAAGGTAGTGGAGGCTGAGGACAATAAGAATAGGGACCTGGATGGGGGGAAAAGCAGTAGAAACAGAATAGACTGGATGTCAACTCAACTTGTCAAAGAAGGATATGGGGAACGGGTGAGTAGGAGGATTATGGTTATATTCAGAGAAGTAGGAAACAAGAAGGAGATGCCAGTTTGGGTAGGAAAAACAAATTTAGTTTGATACTACTTTTTTTTTTTTTGATGTGTCAACAAATCATGCTGACACCGGAAACTGGAAATACATAATGAGCTGCTAGATAATAAGAGCTACATGGGAGTATGCACTGCAAAGGGTGACTTACACTGATTGGTTTTTTAACCTGAATGTTTATGTTTGTTTTAATTCCCTTAACAAATGTTTTTTACATACCTGTTAGGTACCAGGCGTTTTGCTGGATGTCAGAGACCCTTCCATAAACACTAAGTGTTCAAAACATGGGGAAATTGTAATAGATCTCTACATTTTATTACTTACCAAGAAAGAATAGACTTGCTAGAATACTTTTTGTATGTGGTTTTCCGAGCAAGCATTTCTTATAGAGAAAATTTTTTAGATCTCTAGCAAAGCTAAAGAAAAACAACACCTGTGATTATTTATACTTTCATGTTTTAGTTGATTCTTTGTATACTTTATATACATTCCTTTATCTTTATAAATGAATAAATTATTTGGGGGGCAGTGTGTGCCTCTGTACAAACATTATAGCCATGCCACTAATATTTATCATCAAATTAACTGAAGACAACTCACATAAGCCTTCCTAGTCTCAGCTTGCTTAACCATCCCCCTGGGTCCAGGTGGCAATATCTCAAAACCCAGTATCACAAATGTAATCCTATTTCTTCTCTGCAATACTGCTTTCTATCCACTGAGTGGCATGCCTTTCACTTTGGGAAATCAATAACTTCTCAAAGAACCATAAAGAGTCCATGATTTGAAAGTTTCATATTAAAGGGGCCTCTAAAACTTTAGTATTCTGGTTAAGCATTTTCATTCTAAAGTTATTTTGACAGGTATTTGATAACTACGCCCTACCAAATGACAGTGTAATGTATGACATTTCAGACAAAATATGCTTAATTTGAATTCAACATTTTTAATATTCGGTATCATCAAGGAGAATTGCCCTCAAGGAGAAAACCCACTGACTGAGTAAAATGAGGTGTTGGTGCATGAGATCTAAGAGAAACCAATTCAGGTGTAAGCTCAGCTCTTTAGGCTCAGCATGTATCTAATAATAGTGCCTTTGATATGGTGACTTGGAAAATCTGACTCGGCTCACTTATTTCTCACACTGGAAACTGAAATCCCAACCGAAGTGAGGGATTTACTGGAAAGCTACCAGAAAACCTCATGAAAACCAAGGAATTGTTGAGGCATCAAGCCCCAAGAAGGACAAGAAGCTGGGCATTTCTGAGCCCAGCAGCAGGTGGGTGTGAGCTGCTCTCAATTACTGATAGTGTCAATATTGTTCAGTCTCTGTGTCCCCCTATTCAATAAAGAGAGCCTGCCTTGCTCTGGGACAGATGTCCTCTCCTGGTTAACCAGCTCTGGGGGAGGATGGGTCACATGGACCTAAAGCATCCCTAGGTATCAAAGGCAATGGGAAGGGAGGGAGCCAGGCAGCCATCACAAGAGATATCTATTAAAATCATTTCCTTTAGCCCATTTATTTCAGAGTAGGTAACTAAAGGCTAGAGAGAGGTCACAAAAGCAGTAAGTGACAGATAAGGATTTGTTATTATCCTGTTACAACCAATCTCCCCTAAGTACTCCTCCTGGGCTTTCTTCTGTCCTGCAGACTCAAAATACTCTCACAAAGCTATCGTATACTGACAGATCCAGCATCCCTACAGCAATGAAAAGGCCACCAGATAAGAGACAGGAGGACCTATTGGGAGTCAGGGCTTTGCAAGAACACCCAGGATTAAAGGGGTTTGGGTTTTTTAAATTATTTTTAATTTTTATTTTTAATTTTTATTTTTTTAGGCGAGGCAACCGTTGTTTGACCTCACAGATTGCAAGGACCTTGTCAGCTTACGATCCTTTATTTTTTTATTTTTGTATGCCTACAGCACCTGGTCTTCCCAGGTGGTCTCCCATCCAAGTACTAACCAGGCCCGACCCTGCTTAGCCTCTGAGATCAGACGAGACTGGGCTTGTTCAGGGTAGTATGGCTGTAGACTAAAGGAGTTTGTAGTTTCCAACATAACCAGTTTGTTGAAGGGGCTGAACTCAGTGGGAGCACAATCAGTAAGTGGATTTATCTTCCTCCAGACAAAGCCCCCCACCAAGATCCTGGGTCAGATCTTCCCTTTTCATACTTTAACACTATCTCAGCAGAGTCCACTGCTTCCTTGTCATTTATGACACTAATAAATAAATAGATAGATAGATGATAGATAGATAATCAGAAGCCCAGTCTAGTTAAAATATCAATTTTGCATCGAATTCAGAGCTTCTTCCATTCCCTCACCTCAGGTCTGCCTGGCCCACAGGCTCGCAATGGGAAAAGGGGGCATGGTTTGCTCTTTCAACCTTTCCTCATCTTCTGCCCCTTCCATCTTCCGCATTTTCCAGGGGCAGGGTAGTAGGTGAGGAAATTGTAGAAAAGGAACAGAAGCTTTCTAGTTATCAAGTGTGGGTTATAGTTTTTGTTTTTGTTTTAGCTATTGATATTCTTTCTGGCAGGCTCCCAGTGCTGACTCATTCATGGGGCACATTTCTGGATTCCACAATTATGCCATGGACTTCTACATAGCAAGTTCTCTCGACATCTGCACTTATGGCAGACACCAGCAGATGGCTAACCAAATATGCATATACAACTCTGCATGTTGAGTTAAAATATTAAATATGGTTTTTCCAGCCTCTCAGCAAGGGGTGGCCATGTGTTAGAATATTGGCCAATGAAACTGAAGAGTACGTCTGTTGACATGCTTTTGAAAATAAAGTGAAGGAGAACAAATCTGAAAGACCTAGGCTTACTCTACAACTACAGAGATCAAGACCATGTAGTATTGATAAAAGAACAGACAAATACATCAATAAAAACAATGTGGCTTCTTTTATAAACATGATTTATGTCCTTGGGATGGGCCCTTCTCCTTTTCTTTTTGCATTGAGCTGCTGTAGCCATCTTTTGACCATACCATGAGAGAAAGAAAATAGTAGATAATCAAAGGTATCAGCTATCTCTCCCGGACTTACTGTTATGTGAGAAAAAATAATCCTTCATCTGTTTCAATAGAGTCTGAAATGGCTTGGAGGAGGGAAGCCCCTCTTTTCTCAAAGGACAGGACTATAAAAGCAAAGCATTCTAACTCTTTGAGTTCCCTTCTAAGAATTCCCTTTCAAATTTTTGACTTTCTGTGCTGTTGGGAGGGAAAGTCTCTAGACCAGTTGTTACCTTTAATTAAGTCCCACTTAGACAATTTAGCTCCTCTCTTTAGAATGTGGAGGTAACATCTTTTATCTTAGGATCTCTAGCTGGCATTCCAAGATAATAAATCCCAATTAACATCTTGTTATGCCAGAAAGCAGGTGAAGGAGAGACATTGGAAAATGAGGTCAATGAGTGAGGTTTAAAAGAAAATGCACAGTAGCTAGGGCTAGGAACTTACAAAATGTTAGTGATCTGTGTAAATGGGTTGATTGAACTAAAACATTAGCAAAGAGAACACAATGTGCACCAGATATTTGGGCAAACAAAAAGATTCCTAGCTAGAGATTCATAAATGTGTCCAAACAACAGGAAGGTTCAAAAGTACAAATAGAAAGGGCAAGTGCAATTGCAGGTGGGTTCTGACCAGTAACCCCATGGAGGCAAATCATTCCAATGTAAAGCTGTCTTTATATGACCATGGACAACAAATATGGACTCCATTACTGGAGCCCAAAGTAATCTAGCTTTCACACAGAACATGGCTACATCACATAGCTCTTGCGCCTATTTTAAAGTCTATGTTCAATTAGTGGAATTGTATATGTATGTATGGATAGAACATATATTCCAGGGACTGCTCCAATCACTATGTTTTTTAAAAATATCTATAAATCTGTATAATCATGTACAATGTAAAATCTATAAAATGTAAAAATCTTTATTATCCATGAAGCTGAATATTCTTGTAGTTTTGCACACAAAAATTAATCAGTTTTCTTAGTCTGGGAAAAAAGCTAAAGAGAATATTTTTAATAACAGCACAATTTCTTATAGGCATTATGATTATCTCAGAAAGAGGATAATTTCCAAAAGCAATTTAAACATGGAAATCTATTTTTCCCCTCTAAGTAGTTCATGAAACTATAAATCCAGCATGGAGAACCCTGTATAAAGTCTTTCCTATCTCCACTATAGTCAGCTAGACAAACAGGTTATTTATAAATATGAATCTCATCTTCCAAGTGGGGCCCATCAGATCATAATAGCAAAGTCTTTCCCTCCAACTCTTTCACCCACCTCTCTGTCAGGCTTAACCAGCCAGTAGCAGCATATCGAATTGCATGATTGACTTTATACCACGAGTTCACTTGGGAAACCCTCATACTGGGAGACAGTGTGGTGTAGCGATAACAGAACACACAGTCACTAGAGTCAGACATTCGACTTATTGCACAATCTTATAGAAAGTAGTTGCTAAATCGCTTTAGCCTGAGTCTTCACCTTTAACCTAGGATTAACAGTATTTACTTCATGGTGCTGGTTCCAAAATTAAGAGAGCATGCATATAAATTGCTTAGCATATACCTGAAACATGGTAGTTGCTTGATAAATCTTAGCCATTACTCTTTTCCTATGATATTCAGACCTTTTAGAAGGAACTTAGACGTTTCCTTCCAACTGCTTTCTTAATTACTGAAGTTACATAGATTATTACTAATTTTAGAGGCATAATGGTAAAGAGTACAGGTGCTGAAGCCAGATGTCCTGGTTCAAGTCCCGGCTCTGCCCTTTGCTGGCTAAATTACCTTGGCCAAGTTTCTCTGGGTCTCAGTTTTCTCATTTCTAAAATGATGAAAATAATGCTCTGGTGCTCATGGGGCTTTGTGAGGATTAAATATGTTAATATGTGCAAAGGACAGTGCCTAACACAGAAAAAGCCCTCAATAAATGTAAGTTATTATTATGCAGAACTTAGCCAACATTATACGGACTTTAATGATTTTCTCTTACGATGAACAAAATTCAATTTAAACCTAATTTCACAGAAAATACCTGATCCATAAAATTTGGGGTAACAAATTATTAAAGTAATACTCAAATTTGTGCTATAGTATATTGACCTGAATAATGAACAAAATGATCATTGTGCAATAAAAAAGGATGCTTAGGTCACACAGTAAAATTGTCTTTAGAAAGAAAAAGTATAGGTTTTTCTTCTGTATTTTTCTCTCTACATTTTGCATTTTATTTTTTATTCTTATTTCATTCTCTTTATCCTTATACCTGGTGATAATAATGTGTGCCCAAATAGAAATAACAAGAACACTTCCCTTAATACGTGAAGATGAAGCTATCGCTTTTACTAAAAGCATGTTCTTGAGGTTTTCTAGGAGTTCTGTTATTGCATTCTCTCAGCTAGAAGTCATCTACATTGAAATCTATTAGTTCAGTTGGGAAAAGTCTTTGGCAGGGCCTTCAATTCTGTAAGTTCACCTAACTTTGAGATGCCAAAATAAAGTAAAAGTTAGCCAGAGAACATTCTAAAGGAGGGCTGCGAACATTCTCTACCAGATGGAAGTTAGGACAACTGGGCCAACAACTGTTGTAAATCCATAACTAGGAGAGAGGGCTGGGGATAAAATTAGATGTAGGAATGTTGAGAATAGCTGATTAGAGTGGGTAATTGGCAAATTTGGTCAATCAAATTGTAGTTGAGACTAAGAAATTCAACCTGAGGACCAGAATAGGTTGAGTCAGCTGCCTTAAACAGGAACAAAGTCAAACATTACCAGATTAAAAATGTCAGGTAAAAAGAATCAAGCCAATGAAGTAAGAAACACCTTGGTGACAAGATGTGGAAGACTAGCCATAGTAAAACTACTGAAGCTAACACTTAGCAGGAGCCAAACGGATGAAGAGTGCTCCCAAAAAAGATTTGCTATCCTAAAGATAACTTCTTATAAAAAGATCTAACCACAAAAGAAAAAAAATTGATAAATAGGGTTACATTAAAATTAAGCATTTCCAATTACAAAAGACACTATTAAAGAAATAAAAAGGCAAACTCAAAGTGGAAGAAATACTTCCTAGATGTATTTATCTCCAACAAAGGAGTCTTATCCAGAAAATATAAAGAACATGATCATGTAAATTAATGAGTAAAAGACAACCAGTTTTTTTAAGTTCAACACAAAACTAAGCAAAAATGTCAACATGTAATTAACAAATGAAGACATCCAAATTACCAATAAACAAATAAAGAGGTGTTCAACTTCAATAGCCATCATGGAAATGCAAATTTAAACTACACTAAGATACTACTACTTGCTCATTAAAATAGTAAAAATGAAAAAAAAGAGAGAGAGACAATACCAAATGCTGGTGAGGATGTTAAGCAACTTGAACTCTCTTACACTGCTGGTGAATGTATAAATTGATACGACTGTTTTGGGAAACTGATGCTTATCTGCTAAAGGTGAACATAGATAACCTCAGACCCAACAACTCCATTCCTAAGAGAATGTATGTTGACCAAAAGACGTGTACACAAACGTTCATGGCAGCATTATTTATAATAGCTCCAAACTGAAAACAGCCCAAATGTTCATCAAAAGTAGTATGAATAAATAAATTGTGGCCTACATTTGCAATATATGTGTTATGTTCTACACAGCAATGGAAATGGATGAAATACTGGTGCCCGCATCAACCTCAATAAATCTCAAACATATGTTGAGAGAAGGAAGCCAGAGATGTAAATGAATGAGTGAATGAGTGAATGAATGAATGAATGAATGAATGAGTAAATAAATAGTACAGTCTGCGTGATTCCATTTCTATAGAGTTCAAAAAACAGGCAAAACTAACGTGTGGAGTTAGAAGTCAGGAGAGTGGTCGCTTTTGGAGGCAGGAGGAGGGGGTTCTGGAGTTTTGGTTCTGTTTTATGATGTTGGTGTGTTCACTTTGTGAAAATTCATAGAGTTCCATTTTTAAAATTTGTACGATTTTGATATGTATTTTACACTTCAAAAAATTTTCAGTTAAAGAGAAGGAAGGACATTTTCTAACAAACTGACTAGGCAGCTTGAGGCTTGGTAGTAAGTCTGGCCCTGACTGGGTTTTCTGTCTCTTGAGAAGAAGCCTATTTTCTATGAGAGTAGCACAGTGAGCCAAGGTATGAAAACACATGTTCAAGTTTTTGTACTCCGGTCAAAGACATTGCTAAGTTATCAGCTCAGTGAGAGGTTTCATCTGGAATCCTGAGAAACAATCCCTAAATTGCATGCAAGTTCTATACTGTCTTAGAGTCTGTTTCCTAAAGAATTCCCTCGAGAGCACATGAAGTTAATAATAATCATATAATAATAATAATAACCAGAATGATTATTTTTAATCCTTAGCTGCCACTAATCTTGGCCCCGAAGAATGATCAGCTCTTCGCATCATTTACTTTTATAAGAAATATTCACAGGCAGAGCTGCTTTGAAAGTGGGAGAGAGAGGTCAGCTGCCAAGTTCACTGTGAGCCCCCTCAAATATATGCCTGTGCACATTGCAAGGGATCTCTTCTTCCTAAAAGGAGGTAATTTTAGCTAAGTAGTGGTACAATTTTTGTCTTGTGTTATTGCTTAAACAAACATATAATTTGGGCTCCAGACATGCAAATTTTGGTGGGCACTTTGAACACTGAGCTGGGTGGCAAAGGTTCCTGCAGTCAGGCTCAAAATTCATTAAGCAGCTATTCTCCATCAGGCTGCTAGATCATGAGAGCCAGTGAGGGTGGGGGTGAGAACACAACTCCCCATAAAGGTTGCCATTCAGAAGTTGAATGGTGAATGGTTCAATAGTTACATGATAAACCACCATCACCATCACTGCCTACATTGGATTCATGAGATACTCGCAAGGAAATTTCAACAAGCTGGTTCATGCATCTAATAAACTTTATGTACCGATGAAGAACACCTCCTGGCTCTCGGGAGCTTTGCTCTAGTGGCACAGAGACACGTGAATGAAGATTGTGCAGCATGATAAGTGCTACAACAGCAAGAAGCAGAAGGCACTATTGAGAGCTCTTGGAGGATGAACCCCTAACCCAAACTCTAGAGGTTAAGAAAGTCTGGAAAATGGCTGTTGATTAAGTGCACTAGAGTCATGACCCCATTTCATACACCACAGCATTTTGCCTGCCATCCTGGCTATGAAGCAGAGAATTTCTTTCAGGAGGCTACTGACCAATCAAGTGGCAACAAATTAGGCCACTGAATAGTGGGCATTCTCCCAGATCTTAATTCATAGTGTGCCCAGCTTCCAACTAAAAGAAGAGACTTTGGAACTTGACCAGGATTCTGGTCTACAAGTCTAAAATTTGTAACAGCTGTCCCCTAGAAGCCCAAGGTCAAGTCTATGAATTTCTGTATAAAGCAGGTAGAAGAACAGTTGTCCTACAGCCAAATCAGCCACTATTTGATTAACAATTTCATAGAGCAATCTACTTCTCAGAAGCATGGACCAAGTGTTGCATACATGCTCCTGCCTCCCAGCATCATATTAAAACCTCTCTAAGGCCTGCTGCTATGTCTCTTGATGCCTCATGTGGAGCCTGTCCCATGATATATTCATCTACCAAAGACTAGGCTCAGAAACAGATATCTTTTATGCCCCTCAGAATGGCAAAGAGCTAGCAATTGCAGCATTTAGTGGATGGGGATTGGGAGTTGGAAAAATGGTCAAAGGGTGAAACTGAAAACTTGCTGCCACCTTCTGCAATACCTCAAACGTAAGGCATCCTTCCACTAACCCCTTCCCAGAAAATTCAAAGACTAGCCACTACTTAGACTGGAGAAATGGCATAAAGCTAAAGGAAAGAATACCATGGTCACATATTCATCCAGAGAGTTCAATATTTATAAATAATAAAAGAGAGACAATAAATAACTCAATACCTTTATTAGAAGCCCCAACACACCAAACCACTAAGTCTGATAACTATTTGATCTTTCCTATTTTTTAAAAAACTACATCACTGATGTATGATCGACATACAAGAAGCCATACATATTTAATGTATGTATACAACTTGATGAGTTTGGGTATAAGTATACACCCATGAAACCACTACTATTCATTATTGTTTAGATTGCTCAATATTAAACTACTAGCAAAAGGAAGTATGAAATTGGCCTATTTAAACCGGTCGTGGAAGCTTTTCAGACAAAACCTATGTTAAATCAATTGTAAGTAGAGAATAACATTTTTTTGTGTGTGTGATAAGAGATTATTTAATTAAACACATCTGAAATCTTCCACCTCTAACCCTCTGCCTTTTCACTCTCCACCCAAAACAGGATCTGAAGTTATGTGAATAATTTTTTAGTTTTTTTTTAAGTGAGGGGAAGGGGGAAGACAGCAGAAATGAAATATGCCTTTCTGTTCTTCTCTTGATGGAAACTGATAATCGCTGCATATTTAGTCTACATTAGGGGTGATGGAAAGATGTGGTACAGTGAGCATGTGAACTGCGAGAAGGCCTTAATCATTCATTACTTTCAGGATAGTCCATCTTTTTAACTCCATAAATGAACTGTGAATTGCAAGTCTCTCAGATCAGATACAGAACTCAGTGTGAGGCCCCAGAGGGAGTGAGGACTTTGGAATAAGAGAAAAGACATGTTCCTCTGCAAGTTGTGACAGAAATAGGTACATGGTAATCTCTGGGGAAGATTTTTGCAACTGCTGGGGCTTCGTCACCCAAGGATATAACCTGCTCAGGAACTAATTACTAAAAGCACCTAATGCTAACCACCCAGAGCAACAGGAACTTGGAGCCTGAAAGGGTCTGACTCCAGAATGCAGGAAGAGACCCATTCAGGGAACGTTTATAGATGTCTTGACCAAGAAAGGAAGAAACCGAATGGTATAAATACATAATGAAAACAGTGACAGGAAAGTTAAGGGCTAAAAATAGGCTGCAGTTTATCAAAACCACTTGTCAAGATTATTCCAGTTGAACACTTTCACTTAACCATTTGAAAACTCAAATTGGTTTTTCCTATTTCACAATGCACAAAAGTTTTTTTTTTTTAAGAGCTGTTAGTGTAAAATGTTAATATTTGTATATAGTCCTACTCATACACAACAGAATGGAGTTAGCCTTCTAAGGTGCCTTCCAGCAGTATGTGAGGCAGCATGCTGGGGCGGGGGTGCGGTGGGGGTTGGGGGGCAAGAAACACTCCATTTTGGAATTAGAAGCCCAATTATTAATCGGATGATTCTTGGATGAGCCATTTAAGGTCTCTACATCTTAATTTCGACACTTGAAAATGGGGTTGAAAATATCAGTTTTAATCTCACGGTCTGTTATGAAGATTAAGTAATACTTAACGTTATATATTTTGAATAAAATAAAGCTTCATATGAAGACAAGGCTTTTTAAAAACATGTTATTTTTTTTTTTAATTATCTGTAAAAGGTCGTGGAAGATGACCAGCAGGGTCAGCAAACATGGGACAAAAAGAACAAATAGAGAATCTGCAATGGCCTCACGCAGGTATTTTCTAATCTGTCCCTACCAGAGTATAAATTCCAAAGGGCAAATATGAAGTCTTAGACGCTTTCGTGCAGCTGGTAGCACCAAGCATCATCCTTAATACGTAGTAGTAGATGCCAGTAAATGTTTGTGAAGTTGTATCACCTGGCTTTAGCTTCCAAATTTATATATTAATTCGCCTAGAGAGGAAATGTGAGTAAATTGGGAAGAAGGAAGAGGAGAAACCTTACTTTATGAGAGAGACAAACAGCCTTGTCATTGTGGTCCTTATTGTTTCTTCTCGGCGCTGCCTTTTCTATGCTGAACACAGACGGCTTCTGGGCACTCTTAAATTGTCAAGAGCTCTGTGGGCTTCCCGGAGTAGCAGCTTTGTGAGGCTAAACACAGGATGACAGATTTTCTTTTGGCACTTTTTGGGGGTAGGTTTACCGACAAAGTTGTCGCGCCTCTTCTCCCGGCCTTAGCCCTCCGCAGATCTAGTTCTGCTGTTTGGGTTCATGAAGTACAAATTAGCATAATCCGATTAGATTAGCTGCTGAGGGGCGTCTTTGGTCTGAAAAGCAGAGAAAAGAAAAGTGTCTCACAAAGAGAGGAGCCTGGAGCTTGGAAGGGGAGGGGCGACAATCGCTCCTGTGTCGCCGGCCGAAAGCTTGCACCTGCACAAGCCCTCTTGTAAATAAGGACTCTTAGATGGTATTAAAAAGGGGACGGAGGAGTCGGAGGAAGCCCAGGGAAGTAAGCGTGGGGAAGAGAAAGGCACGACAGCAGCTCTGCATCCCATTAATTGATTTATCTGGATTGGCAAATCGGGGGTTGCTGACAGAGAGAATGCAGGTTTGATTTCTCCTCAGCATTGAAAGTAAGTCGGCTCCATAATCTGGTCTATCGAGATCAGTGTTTTAGAATCTCTGCAGGAGACTGATAAGGGGTTTACTTGCAGGGAACAAACTTCATTGGATGTTTGAGTTCAGTACTTTCTGAATTGGACTTCTGTATCTTTTCTTTATTTCTGGGGGAAAAAAAAAAAAAAAAAAAACCCTGGGCAGCGGCAGTTGTTATACGCCTTTGGGGGATGTGTGCTTAGAAACTATAAAAGAAAAACTCAACAACTAACTTGTTATAATAGGTGAAGCCAAGGAAATTTTTGGCCGAGCGAACCTTTCTTCACTATAGACAATTTATGGATGTAACTGAGATTTTCATTATTTTGAAAGCTAAGAAAGAGACTGTATGTGTACAGTATATGTTGAGTTTCAAGCAAGTGATTTCTTTTACCTTTCTTATGTAAAAGAAAGGTTTTTATCCCCCCAAGGACGAAGGAGTCCTGAAACCAAGTCCCTGTACCCACCAAGGACGGAGCATCATCTGCACCAGTTTACAAGAAGTTCAGAGCGCATCGAAACGTGTCTCACTCTGTGGGACTAAACGCAAGCCTCAAGCCTCGTGCAAGCCCGACTTAAGACATGATTGACATCAGAGGCCAGGTAGAGAAGGCTTACTTCTGCTCATACTCCTTCAGCAGTGCCATTCAATATAATTTATATCTGAGAAGAATGGAACTGTCATTGCTTCCTTTGGGTAATTTTTCTTTCGTCAAAGAATTCTGGTTAGAAAACCCAGATCACCAACCAAATTAGCCGGTGCTTGCTTCCCCCCCACCCCTCCCGCCCACCCCATATTTTAATCATCGCCTATCTGCAGCAAGCATTTCTTTCGCAGGAAGTTTCTGTTCTTCGAGGCAGAAGAACACTGTAAAAGAAATTTGGCCTAGGCTGGAAGGCCGACATGGATTCAGAATTCAGCCTTGTTGCTCGCTTACTGCCTGATTTCAACTTTCTCTTAGACTGTTTAAAGCCACAATTCCCCCAACTATACACTGGAGTAAATATCTTCATTAAATGGTTGTTAAAAGTATCGGAGATGGCATCTTTAACAGGCTCTCAATAATTACGAATAATCCTTCCTTGATGTATATATGTATGTCCCTTCCCCATCTCCAACTTGCCATATTCAGATCTGTTTATGTCGTATGTCCAAGAAGGTGAATCATGATATTCAAACACAGGGCAAAGAGTTTACAAGTCCTCAGAGCTGCCTTTTCTCTGCTTTGTCTCCTCTGTCTTTTCACCAGTACACTTATCCTTCTCAGTTTCTGTGACGAAGCATCTTTCCTCCTGAAGCCTGGAGCCATTCAGCCTCTCAGAAAGGGGCAAAGGAGACCCTCTGCAAGGTTGCTTACAGAAGCTAGGGAACCTAGGGAAGAAATTTAGTCTGGGGAGACAGGTAGGAAAATAATTTCTGTCTGCTAGAAGCCAAAGTGAGCATGTAGAACACCTTAAGTACGAGAAGGAGGTCTAGGCACCTGATATCCAGAGAAAAGGTAAAAAGCAGATCAGGGGAAGCCTGAGAAGCTCATTACCTCTGACAGCCTATATCTCCCGGGGCTGTGGGCTGAAACAGCTGCATTTTATACATCCTTTTATGTAGACAGGGCAGTTGAGTGGTGTAAAAGGGAGTGATGCAAGGTGTTCTGAGACAAGATGCTCTGTCTTCCCAAGTAGATTTTAGTAAAGGCTCCTTTTGAAAAAGTCTGAATTTTTCAGACATATTTTACATTATAGTCAGGATATGAATGGAGAATGTAATTGGCCAGAATAGGAAAATACAATTACGCCATGACCAAGTAAAGATTCATCCAAACAATGCAAAAAATATATTAATATTATATATCCCATATCAACTTCAATAGATATAAAAAAAAAACCTTTCATTAAAATTTATTACCTGGTCCTTATTTGGGGGTAGGGAAGGTAAAAATTTGGCCCTACTCTAGCCCCAGGAGGCAAACCTACCTAGCCTCAGCTTCCATTACTCTGGCCTCCCTGCTCTCAGGCTTCAGGTTGGGTTCACCAGTGGAAGGCGATGGCAGAACAGGGGATGGGAGGAGAAAAAGAGGTCCAGATGTTTATCCTCCCCTGCCCTACCTCCGCAACCGCAGTTCTAATCAGGCAGTCCCTCTTCATTGCCACGCCTTTGCTGGGTTCCAGTAACACTGGGGGTACCAGAGGGCAGCAGACCTTGAACCCACCTTTACCCAGCTAGCCCTCTCTGGGGCGCCAGTTTTTGAGCAAGTTGTTCTGAATTTTTATTTCTTGTTTTGTTTTTACCTCCCTGCCTTTTGGATGTTTCTTTTTCTTCCCATTCAGGTGTGTGTGTCCTCTTACCTCTGCCCGGTCAGGTGTTTGTGGAGAAGAGCCTTTTCCATAATGTGACAGATGCTGGACCTGTAAGCTAGACCGGGCCAGAATGCAGATTGTTTCCCATAAGCCCACTCGGAGACTGTATGATCTTAATGGATGCTTTCCTTCTGACATAAACCAATACTTCTCTTCTCCCCTGTGCCCCATGGCATGCTGGTTCCTGGAACAGGCCGTTGTCTGACCCAGTCAAGCATGTAAAGCATTTTCTCATACCTAAGACTATTCATATACCAGTAGCCCTGTCTACCCTGCCCTGTTCTATATAATTCTTTGGTGCCTGACAAGTGGCACAGAGAATTTCCACTTTGTATTGCAGCTGCCTAAGACGTGCCTCATACATACCTTTTCCTCAACAAATTGTAAATTGCCAGACTAGAAACTGGAGTGGCCAGCCTCTTTCTTTGGTCTTTCGCTGCCCTCTGCTTACAGAGGTAGATTTTCAGGCTTTCCCCTGGATCTGCATGTACAAACAGTGTTGTACATTCTAAGGGTTTCGGTAAGGGCATAATGACATGTATCTATCATTACAATATATATTTTCACTGCTCCCCAAATCCTCTGTGCTCTGCCTTTTCATCCCTCCCACTCCCACATCTGGCAACACTAAGCTTTTTACTATCTCCATACTTTTGCCTTTTCCAGAACTTCATATAGTTGGAATCATACAGTATGTGGCATTTCCAATTTGGCTTCTTTCACTTGGTAATATGCATCTAAGTTGCCTCCATCTCTTTTCATGGCTTGCTAGCTCATTTCTTTATAGCGTTAAATAATATTCCGTTGTCTGGAATACCAGTTTATCCATTCACCTACCGAAGGACGAATTTTGGCAATTATGAATAAAGCTGCTATAAACATCTATGTTCAGGCTTCTGCATGGACATAAATTTTTAACTCCTTTGGGTAAATATTAAGGAGTGCACTTGCTGCATCATGTGGAAGAATATGTTTAGTTTTCTAAGAAACTGCCCAATGGCCTTCCAAAGTGGCTGTACCAGTTGGCTTTTCCATCAGCAGCGTGTGGGAGTTCCTGTTGCTCCACATCGTTGCCGGCATTTGTTGCTGTCAGTGTTCCGGATTTCAGCCATTCTAATGGGCGCGTAGTGGCACCTTGTTGTGTTAATTTGCGTTTCCCCTGATGGCATATAATGTGGAGCATCTTTCCATGTGCTTATTTGCCATCTGCATATCTTCTTTGGTGAGGTGCTGTTAAGGTCTTTGGCCCACTTTTTAATCAGGATTTTTGTTTTCTTCTTGTTGAGTTTTAAGAGTTCTTTGTGCAGTTTAGATAACAGTCCTTTATCAAATGCTTCTTTTGCAGATATTTTCTCCCAGTCTGTGGCTTGTCTTCTCATTCTCTTGACACTTTCATAGAGCTCAAAAATATTTTCAATACTGATGTCCTACTCTGTTCCCCACCCCCTTAAAAATAACTTAAGAAAATAATTTTATGATAATCATTTTCTGGACATATTACCATATCCCCCATATTATTTCAAGATAATATTTAAAAACATTATTTCTGAAATAGAAAAACTATAGATTTTAAAACACTTTATCTATTTATAGACACATGGCAGTTGAATTTAGCATACTTATAACCACAAATGATAAAATGTATAGCTTTTTAACATTTTACACACTTAGACCATCCACTTAAACATTTTACCTGGTAGCACTTACATATCTATTCTTTAAACAGAAGTACTTAGAAAAAAATGATGTTTACACCTTGCGAATTTTAATTTTTAAAGTTTTGCTTAGAAAGTCCTCTTTTTGAATATATATGCAACTGTCTTCTGAAAACTAATTTTTATACCCAAGTATTTATAATATATTTGTCCATACTAGGGCTCCAAGGTAAAAGCTGATTTTTAGAGGATACCGATGCCAGTTTGGTGAACACTACATTTGTTTGTTTTCTTGATTGTCTGCCATCCTTCTTTCATCCTCCTTTTTAAATCTTCTCACCCAGGGACAGTAAAGTCAGAGAGCATTTTGAGATCTAGTCTCACATACTGCTTAAAAGCTGAACATGTATCCAGTTTTTGCCCAGAAAGCCACTCATCCTCCCTCTAGCAGTGGCTGAGGAGGGGGTATCTCTAGAGCCTGTCCCATCCAGAATATTTACCACACAATGTGATAAGATTGGGGACATCCCCAGGGCACATTCCCTACCCCAGGCTCCTCCCTATGGATTTATCTTATGATCTATGGCCTCTACCTCCTTGGCGAAAACCTTAAAGAAAAACCAAAATACTGGATCTGAGGTCAGCTGATGCTCTGTTTTAACCTTCTCTAGTTATGCACTGGCCCAAACCGAAAGGAGTGAGGGAAATATTGATAGATTTCACTGATACGACAACCCCCACCCAAACTTCTTTTAGAGACCCAACAGGCTCATGTAACAGACTATCCAGTTCCCTTCTAGGTATTTTCCATTGTTTTAAATCGTTCTAAATCCATTCTTTGTGCAATGCCTGTATGAAGTGTGAGGGGGTCTATGCTTCCCAATTTTTGACACATTTGTACACTCTCAAGTGCATTATAAGTTGGTAGAAAGAGAACATGTGTACGTACATAGACTTATGTGCACATACTCACATGCACATACCATATGGTAAAATCAAATCTTGATTTACTTAGTGAAAGGTACAAAAAAAATACACTGAAGTGATTTGGCTACTGGAGCAGATGCAAAATGCTCAGCACTCCACTTCTCACAAAGTGGGAAGGGTGTCAGGGTGGCCATTAAGGCCGCCTGAGGAAAGTCCTGCTGAACCCAAGAGGCTTAGCTCTCTGATGTTCCAGTGCTGTTTTTTCTTTCCTGAGATTTAGAAGTAAGATTTGTTAAAAGTATAATTCAGAAGGAGATGGACCACACTAAGGAAGGCCGTAGCCCTGTGGAATTTAGGAGGTGAAAGTATCAAAGAAATAAAAGACAGAGTACGCTCCATGGGAGGAGCGGGTTCTCAGGGAAGAGTACTGTTGTTCCAGTGTTTTTAAACCTAGGACTTGTATCACTAGTTAAAAGGAATTGATACAAATAGTCCAAACTGAATATAGGAAGAAAATGCAGTCCCGTACACAATGAAGAAAAACATTGTCCCTTTTTAGACCCTCCTTCCTCCTCAACTTCAGAGGAGCTGAAACCAGGACAGGTAGAAGTGAAGGAGCAGATTTCCCACCCTGTGTGTAAACACACACACACACACACACACACACACACACTCACAAGTGCCAGTGTCCTGAGCCATAGGTCATGCTAGAGCCATGGTGGAGGTGGAAAGGACATGAGATGGGCTTTCGAATCGGCCTGAACTGGTCTTTTTATTCCAGAAACACTGGAAAGAAAGGCGTGGGCTCTGCCTGACATGCCATTATGGAATGGGAAAGGAAGATTAAGCAGAGCATGGCCGAAGGCAGTGACTGGGAAAAAATAAAGCAATTTCATGCTGGCACCCCACCAGTCCAGACGACAGAATAAACCAGTCACCCCTGCAGGCTCACCTTCAAGCCTGCTTCTGCAGGACGGTCCACTCACGGGATCTCATCATGGTGTTACCCCGGCTGGGTGCTTCTGAACAGGATACTTTGTTTTTTCAGGGTTGTGCTTGCCTACCCAATAAATAGTGTTATTGGGGAATATGCCTTGTCCATGAGATTCCGTTAAGGTGGTTAGAATCAAAGAAAATTAAGAACGCTGATGTAAAAAAAAAAAAAATTCTGTCTGTGAAAAGCAGTGATTTTGAGTAAAAACGACTGATAGTCAAATTCTGTCTCTGCAGTAAAAACTTGGACAAGGTAAACAATCTTTTAGAATTCAGTTTCCTCCTCTGTGAAGTGAGAACGATACATGTAACCAATATATTATTAACAATAGAACACTGTTATGAGGATTAGGTGAGCTGATGCATAGGACCCTCTTGGCAGAGTGCCTGGCATATAGTAAGCACTCAGGGAGGGAACCTTGGCTCTTACTATTATTATTATAATTTTATTTTATTTATACTTAGATTGTAGGTTTCTAAAAATAGACATACATATACATAATTCTTTAACATAATTCTGATTATTTCTTTATGATAGGTTCCTAAAAGAATAATTAATTTGGACCAAATGTATGCACATATTAAACAATCCTGTTTTTTAAAGTTATCCAAAAAGGCAATTCAACAAGTTGTTTCATTCAACTACCAGGGAAATCTTGAGCTCTGGAAATTCTTAGAGTATAAATTATCTGATAAATTACAAAGCTAACTAAGGTTTATGTAAAAATTCAGTGCTCTTTAAAATCTCTTTGTGATAGGTCATTAGGGATAAAGAAAAAACAAAAGGCGAAGTTTCCCTGTTTATAGTAAACTCTGAATCACAGAAGTGTAAATTCAGTTTAGAAGAGCTTGTCCCTGGCTTCCTGTAATCCTTTACATTCATTTCTTGGCATTTTGTAACACCTGCCACTTTAAATCCCTCACTTTGCATTGCCATTGAGCTTTTAGAGTCCCTCCTTATCTATGACCTTTTAATTTAAGAATGTGACTTTTAAGTAACCTTTGGCCTGAGGGTCAGCAGTTAAGCTGTCCATTCTACCAGATTCCTTTCATCTTTTGCCTTTTTAAGAACAAAGCCTGTTGTGCTTAACTTATACATATTTTGGTCATCTCGAGCCATTCTCAGGTGATGTAACCTCATAAGGCAGGTGCTCCAAGGGCCATGTTCAATGGATATCATGAGAAACAAACTTTTAAGAAGAGCTTAAGACTTACGGTTTCTCAAGAAAATTCAGCCTGTTCATTTCATTTTAATATGATCTTTTAGGAGAGGCTAGAGAAGTATTCTTAACAGAGCCAGTCTTGATATAGTTTTCTCATTTTGAACGGGAGGTCACTTGCAGGGCTGCTGTATGGATTAAATGTTAGAAACTGTCACTGCCCTTGAGATTTTAGTTTGGGGTGGAGGGAGGGACAAAATATACAAAAATATCTGTAACACAGGGCAGAGGAAATAAGTACCGTGAAGGACATAGGGGATTCTAAGAAAGAAGAGATTAGATTGAATGGTGGAAATCTAGGACTTCCTGTAAGACATGGTGTTTAAAATGAGTCAAGCTCCCTGAAGGAGTGGTATTTAAGATCAGACCTGAAGGATTTTTGCAAGTAGAATCTGGTGCAGGTAGAAGGGCAAGCAGAAAAAGTGAGAATGGGAACATTTGTGCCAGCAGACGGAATCACATGAGTAAAGTCGGAAGTATTAAAAGAGTGGGGTCCGTCGAGTGAAGTAGTTTCATTAGCATGTACAATATATTTAAGAGATTGTGGAAGGTTAAGAAAAGGGTACGGTGGGATCAGGCTGCAGAAGGCCTGGTTTGCTAGGACACGACATTTTTTTCTCTAAAGACAATGTGGTGGGGGAGGCAGGATTCAAAGTCAGAATAATGTCTGTGAGGATGGAGAGAATGGGTAGATGTGCTTAGTTGATGTATGAAATTCTTTTTAAAAAGAAAAAAAGAACAATTTATTTTCTTGATTTATTTTCAATAAATTAATAGTTCAATAAATTAGAATCAGTGGTTAAAAACTCACAAAACAACAAATAAAATCTTTGGTGGATACCTCTAATCACATTCTACAAAGCACAATAATTCAACTTTGATAAAAAGGAATACAAAAATTATGAAATGCTTCTGAAAAAAGATGAGCATAATAACAAGGTACTTGTCCATTTTCAATCCTAAAATACTTAGTGACTGAACAGGGCTGTAGACAGGCTGGGCTTTGGGTCAGGAATCTGGCTGGCACCGCGTTCTGATTTCCACCAACTGTCCATGTGATGTCTAGAAAGTCTCTTCAAAAGCCTCTGGACCCATTTTCTCCTCTGTCATATGAGGCGTAGAATTAGCCAATCTAAAGATCTATATAAATAAATGAACTGCTTATACCTGGTTTCCAGTGGTGTCCATAACAGACCAAACATTTGTTTGCAAGTAACAGAGTAGCATAGAAGATATAATCGATCTAAACTCTTCTGTTGGGTTCAAATGAGCCATAAAGAGATGTACCATTGGTGAACTATATAATACATTTGAACCGTAAATCCTCGCTATTGCAATCACCAAGCCCTAAGTACAGGACACCAAGGAAGACCATAGAGTTTTAAACTAGCTTCCAATCTCAAGGCCACCTCGCGAAGGCTTTGGTCCACGCTTACCCACAACTTCTTTCAACAGTCACTTTAACCTAACGCAACTTGATGTACCAAAATCCAAGCTTGCCAAAGAAATTGTTTAAAAGATAAAGTACATAAAGAAATACTTTAACTGTTTATTCATTATCAAAGGGATTTCCTGCAGGGTTTCTTTAAATAATTATCCCCCTCGTATAGTTTAGTGATAACTCAATCTCCTCACAACTTTTCAGGAGCACTGTGACATTTCAGTGGTGCAGATATGACACCGAAAGCAGAAAAGCATACTCATTCTGAGGACGGTAATGAAATCCTGTAATAAGGCAAAGAGGTCCTCTGTGCCTTTCTTGGCCACATGCTAAAATGAAGTGAATAAAAAATACTGCCGTAAAGTGCTATTTTGATTTACTGCCAGATGAGAGAGTAAGTAATGTTGCTCAGTGGACAACTATCATCAAAGCTGTGGAAGTCAGGGGATGAACTTAAGTCCACATAGGCTCATGAGAAAGAAATGCACATTTCAGAGAAATCCTGTGGTCTCTGTGCTCATGTGTTTCCCTGGACTGTTCTGGGTCTATAGGGAAGTTTACTGATTATAGTTTAAAGAAAGGACATTGAAGGAATTTGCTTCAGGTAAACATAATGAGCTACAAGTGTGACTGCTGTATAGAATGTAATGATGTAATGTAATAGCCCTACTATTTTGGAAGAATGAGATTTTGAGGGGGCTTCGTCCAGCTTTCTTCTGATCACAAAACCAAGGAGGCTCATTTCGACCTTCTTAAATCAAAGATCTCCTTTCTAGAGTGGCAGGAGATTTAAATTCCTCTGTTGTGTATGCACAGGATATCCATAATCGTGAATCCACCAATTTTCTATACATGGTTCAGAAGGCTTTAAAACCAATACACCATCAAGAAAGTTGGGGAAAGAAAATGTTCCAGAGACAATCAAATGATATTATTTGTATTCTGGGCTAAACTATAGGAGTCATCTTTGAATCCAAGTATGCAGTGCTGGGCTTTGCCAGAATCACACTGTTCCATTGACTTGTGGGTACCACTCCCTCCCAACATAAGATTGAGCTAATGCTCCATAGCAGGAAAGACAAATTACATATTCATTAATTCATTAGCATCTGGTATTACATTCCTATTGTCTACTCTAAATCTTTTGTTTAAACTAAGCTCTCTGTTAAATGAGTCATTACATGGTAATGTTTGGATTTTCATAATTATATTTGAATTTTACAGGTTTTAAATCAGTAGGAACTCAGGCTGAATTAGACATTTTAATACCTGACTTGTGAAACTGAGGGGTTAGATAACCTATTTTAGCTGTTTTTCATTAAAAAACTATAAACTCTAATTCATAAATTATCAAGTCCTTTCCTCTCAGATATAATCCACCATTTGGCTTTAGCGATAACACGTACAGAAATGACTTGATGCAAGTGACACCTCGCATTTCCATAGAGATAAAGGATGCAGAGCTCTTCCACATGTATCTGCTGTGCGCCTGTAATCCTCACCTGCCAGCAGGGTCTTTTCCCCATAGATTTTCCTCAAGGCTCCAGGTTGGTTTCTGCAAGGGCTATTTTTACATCTGTCAACCTGAAGACTTATTTTGCTCACTCTTGATCAAATATGCCTCATTTTGCAAAACTTTGAATATGTTTTGAGGGGAGCATTTTCTACTTATCTGAGGTGCATTATAAGAAAATTTCTACCCTACAACTGAAAACATGTTGAGTGAAACAATGATTTTCAAACCTCTTTTTAATCTATGATATTTTTTTCTCTCCAAAAAACATCTTATGCAGATCCTGGATATATAAAATAGAAACAGGATGCTCTTCCTGAAGCCAGGGGGTGGCAGACTCCAAAGCCACATTACTTGTGACTTTCTTTCAGCTCCCTCCAGCTGTCCCCAAGCCACTGTCTATGAAGCTTAAATTCGTTACACAAATTATTCCTCAAGTTGACTCTGCAACATGAAAAAGGCTGTTGATAGCCAGTCACTTCTGAATGAGTGCTGCCCTGGGTGATGAGTCAGAGCCACGCTAAGGAATGTGGTGGCTTGGGCCAGGTGAAGGAACTTGGTAGTCACCAAGTAGAGTCATGTCTGGCAGGTGGGGACCTTGGGGGAAGAGTCCCAAGATATTTCCTGGAGCAGCCACTCCTGTTTGCTGCAGGCTTTGCTCGCCCAAAACCTTGACCAAGAAGTTGATATACCTCATTGCCAGGCGGAGCGTTTCATTTTTGCTCAGCTTTTTGTCTGGAGGGTGAGTGGGGATGAGCTTCCTCAGCTTGGCAAAGGCACTGTTGACATTCTGCTGCCTCCACCGTTCCCTGGTATTTGTGAAGATCTTCCTGGTCATGTCTGAGCTCCTGAGATGAGAGAAAAAGGGCTCTGAGGGCCAATACCTTGTAAGAGGCCTGGTGGGTATCACATGTCCTGCTAAAAACTTGAAATCTTCTCTACCCAGCTTTTAGAAAATTCATTACCTCACTTTCAGGTTCTTTAGAATCTTCCTTTTGATAAGGAAAAAATATGTGGCAAAAGAAAGGGCAGGGAAGAACAAGACCCTTCAGCCTTTTTCTCCTTGGCTGTTTTGTAGCCTTTAGTTATAAGGTTGTTTTACTCCAATACCCTCATTACTTCTTTTATAAACAACTCTTCCTAATTATTCAGAATCAAGCACAGTAGAGGACTGAATATATGTATAGGATTGAGTAATGAAAAATATATTTAGCCAATAATTGAATATGGATTTTCAAAAACAGGGAAAAAACCAGCTATAATCGTATTATGAGCTCATATTTGGAGAAGATGGTAACGCAACTCTCCTCTTAGCTGGTAGACCTCACATAGAGGATTTGGGCCCCACTGTGTAAGAGCTAAAATACCCAGACTGGATCGCATTTAGAAGAGAATGAACAGGATGATGAAGAGTCTTGACACACTGTTGTACAAAGAACAGAAGTGGGGATATTGAATGCGACAAAAGAAGAAAGACAAGGGGCAGGTAGGGGTGATGACTTGGCATGGATGCTGTAGAAGATATCTAGGCCTCCCCAAAGCTCCATGTAGATGACCTCTCCAACCCTAGCTGAGGGGATTATCCTCTTATGTAGCCAAATCTTACTATGCCATTTTTAACTCTTAGAGGCACGGGCCCCTTTTCTCCATGCAGCTTGGGTTGACCATACACCAGCGGGAACGTTTCTGATGATGCACCAGCAAATGAGCCAAAGCCCAGCACCTGACAGGCCAGTGCTCTTGGCTCCCTACTGTCGGCTTTTCACCCGCTCCAGTCTCAGCTCCCTCAGCAGTGGCCCCTTCCTGTTCCCCCAAAGAGTAAGTATCCCTAACTCCGCTCCTTTACCCATACCCTTTTCTGTTCCTTAAAGTTCCTGCTAACTCTCCTTGCCTATTTCTACACATTCTTTAAAGAACAGTTCAAACTCTCTTTTTCTGTGAAGCTGCCCAAGCCATTCCAGAATACTCCCCCCATCCCCACCCCATGACCTCCCCTCACTGAACATCTGCACCTCTTGCTGTTAGACAAAGGCTGTAAGGAGAATTAAATAATGTATTTAAATCACTTATAACAGTGCTTGACACATAGTAATTGCTATTAAAGTGTTGATGAATAAGTACAACAAGATAATAAATATATTTATAAATAAAAATGACTCGTGGGGTAGTAAAAATTCCTGAGGGGGGTGACATCTTATTGTTCTATAACTAAGCCTGCTATAATCTCTCAGTGGCTGGTGCCTTTCTTCTTTTATTTTAAGCATTCATGTGGACCTACTCTGTGCCAGGCCCTGTGCTATGAGCTGGGTTTGTGGATATGGTTGCAATGGAGTACTTGTTTTCAGGGAGCTTCTAAGATGGTCGGTGGAGGAGGTGGCATATACAGAAGCACTTAAAAATCACAGCGCCAAGTCTCACACTCAGGGCCAACTCCAGAACACCTGCCGACTTGAGAAAGATGTAAAAGAATCACATCAAGACCAAAATGATCAGGTCAACATCATTAAACTTTTCCCTAAATTCTACCTTTATTATTATTATTATTATTTTGGATTTTCAAGAGGATATGAGTTTGTGGGTAAACACCCTCATACCTAAATTATATGAAGCATCAGTAGAAAGGCAGGAACTCAGCAGATGTCTCTCAAAACGCCAGCTTCCTTCCACACCTGTTGCTTATGCTAAGAGTCCCCATTGCGGGAAGGAGTTGGAGGGTTCAAAATTGGTATGTTTGGTAAGAAAGGGTGGGTCTATTATACTGTTTTAAAAGAACATGAAGAAATGACTTCTTGAGGTCCCAGTGAATTATGAATGAGAAAGCAGGTCTTTTCTAGCTTAAAACACTTGGAACTTATGCCTCTCAACTTTTCTTCTGTTCCTGTGGCTCTGACCTTTGGCTGCTCACTGGCATCAACCAGGCTGCATTCAAGACCAATTAAATAAAAATCTCTGAGGTTATCAGTAGTTTTTAAACTGCCCAGGTAGATCCCCTGGGTTCTCCATGAAACAGACACTAAATTGGAGTTTTGTGTACAAGCAGTTTACCAGGGGTTAATGCCTGTGAAAGATAAAAAAGGAACAAAGCAGAACTGGGTAAAGAATGCCTCCAGACTGCAATGCACATCTGATACCCGTGAAAGGAAAGCAGAAAAGCAGCAAGACTGGTCAGAAGAGCCTGAGCCTGCAATCAGATCTGAAAAACTGCCTGTCAACTAACGGGGAGGGAGCTCTGGGGCAAAGACCGCCTGGTAGAGAACCCTGCTTAGGCAGAAATAGCCAGATCCTGGTCACCCTGCTGTGCTCAGTCATTGACTGGGCGCTGCCCAGGAAGCACAGAGGCCCATCCTGAAGGCACTGCAGCTGACGGCTGTGGGCGAACTGCACTCCTTGCAAATGAACCGCAAGTTCTTTCTTGTGAGATCCAAGCAGTGCACTGCCTTAGGATCTCAGTGTGCGGCCAGTGTTGAGAACCACTGCTTGACCCTCCAAACAGACTGATGCCTGGGGAAACTATGTTTAATGAGAAAGCGTCTCATCTGAGACACCTGCTGTCATGGAGGAAGGTACAGCAGGAGTACCAAATAGAAGGGAAAAGCCACCCTTTCCTTCAGAAGGCGTGTGTGCTAGTCACAGCACCAAACTCTAACTAGCCACGAGGCAGCTCCATATCAGTTCACCTGAGCATCAGTTCCTCAACTATCAAATGGGCTAATGATACTACCATTCTCTCCTCACAAGGTTGTTAGAAGGATTAAATGAAACACTGCATATGAAAAGCATCCTCTGTACAGGAAGAAAGTAAAAGCAAACAGAGCACTTGCTTTGTGCCAGGCAGTTTTTCTATATTAACTCATGTTACATACATGTGTAAGCAGCACTGGCTGTGGCGATATTGTTGTAGACATTGCTGGGACTGGCTTAGGGATGCAGACATGTTCCAGAAGTTATTTTACTATACAGTGTATTGGTATCTCTGCCCTTCCACAGGAACCAAATGATGATCTGGAACAAGCCACTCTGTTACCCTCAAGCCACTCTGTTAACTGGAAGAAGTCACTCTGTTACCCCCAAGCCCTGACACTACAGGAGTCAGCCCTCAGTGGAGGCATCTACGTGGTGGTCAAGAGCACAGGTTCTGGAGCCAGAACCTTGGTTCGGCTCTACTTCTAGCTCTGTGACTTTGAACAATCTCTTAATCTCTCTGTGCTTAAAATGCTTCATAACTGGAGAGCGCCTCAGGGTACTACCCATAAGGACACATAAAATGATACACATGAAGTATATCGGTGAAGTTCTGGCACACAGCAAGTGCTCAATAGATATTAAATGATTATAATTATCCCCATACGTGAAACATAGAAAAGTAAATATTCATTGTAATTTTTTTTCCTAACATAGTGGCTACACTGCAGTAGAAAAGATCTGAGCCTCACGTGTGTGTGTTTCACTCTTTAGGAGTGTATGGATGCGTGTGTGTGTGTGTGTGTGTGTGTGTGGTGAAATACCTAGAAGGATTCAAGTCAAACTGTCAACAATGCTTACTTAGGAGAGGACAGGGGGTTGGGGCAAGATAGATAAAGGAAACTTTTGTGTTTTATTTATAGTCAGTATTATTTTATATTTTTATAATCAATCATTCATTGCTTCAAACAGGAAAACGTTAAAAAATTTATGGACTTTACTGTAGAAATAATCATCCTTATACTCTCAGAACATGTCCCTTGCCTGGTTCTCATTGTCTTTCCTGCTTCTGTCTGGGTTGGAGAGTCTAGTGCGGTGCGGAGAACCCAGTGGTGAGCAGAACCACGGTGGCTTAAGTTCACTGACTGGCTTCAGGCTCCCTCCACCAGCCACAAAAGTCCACTTCCTCTCTCTGCACAGACACTCCCAGTTAAACCCATGGTTCAGGTACAATCATATGCCCTCTGAGCTTTGGTATCAATC
This sequence comes from Rousettus aegyptiacus, assembly GCF_014176215.1. Lineage (NCBI taxonomy): Eukaryota > Metazoa > Chordata > Mammalia > Chiroptera > Pteropodidae > Rousettus > Rousettus aegyptiacus. Next base: position 22,725,035 of record NW_023416306.1, read on the forward strand.
CTTCCTGACACTATGTGCCAGACACTGTGCTGGCCGCCGGATCCTGAGGGCCCCCCTGCCCGTGTGACATGCAGAGGGAAACACAAGGGCGGTCTAAGCAGAGAAACAGCACGTAACCCAGGCATTCTGGGGTGCTTCCAGGCTCCTTACGTATCCTCCCAACGTGAAAGGGTGAACCAGAGCAAGGTGATCCCCAAGGCCTCTTTCTGCTCTGAAAAGCCACGAAACCCTGCCTATTGCCATTTATCTAACCAAGCCATTTCCGAATAGCTTCGCCTTTGGTTCTACAAAGAAAATACGAGTGTTGTCAGAACTCTGTCTAGCTACACCTAAAATGTAAAAGTTTGAACCTAAATCAGGAGGATTTTTAGATAGAAAGCAACCTGTCAAGTTTTGCTCACAGCGAGGCTGGCTGCTTTGCAGCCTGGGAGTATGGGAGCAAAGTTACTTTCAAGCTTCTCTTGTCAAAAGAGGCTTTAACTCATTCACTAAGTCAACTCTAGTCTCATGGGGGGTCTTTTTCAAGCTGGGAAGAAAAAGATTAGGCAGAATAAACTAACTGGTCTTCTTTTCTAAGAGGGCTCTATCCCATTGTGCTAGAAGCAGACAGAGGAAGTGGGGAGAAGAGAAGACAAGCTTCTGAGAGGAGGCCTGCCATCCTAGGAGGTGCTTAATAATGACTTGTTGATTTATCCTCAAGTACGTTACTCGCCTTCCCCATAGGGGGAAATAAAAATCAGTGATTTAACAAGCTGGAAAAATTCAAAGTAGAAGTCACTGGAAAATTACTAAAGTCCTCATTAAATCAAAGAAAAACTACATTTAGTGTTTTTCCGGTTGCAAGAACTGATTGCTGCTACTCTTGACTTCACATTAATTTAAGAGCTTAAAAAATGTACCGGATGCCACGGAGTCAGAAAACATCTCATAGGTGTCAAAACAGGGGCAAAGCACTTTGGCCCAGGTCACACAGGAGATCAGTGGCAGAGCTCGCGTTCCAGGCTTGGGTATTTATGCATCTATGTCACCGCTGATTCCTGCTGGGTCAGGGTCCCATAACCTTTTTTTGTGCCATAGACACTTTTGGCAGTCTGGGGAATCCTAGGGATGGATTCCATCTCAGAACAATGATTTTGAATACATAAAATAAAAAGGCTTTAATTCTCTTCTCAAAATAATGATTTTTGAATGCATGGATACAGGCATATAAAATAACCAATTATATTTAATAGTTATTAAATTAACATGAAATTGCGGCACGGTAATTCATGTGTTTTTAACACATGAAATAGATTGATTACCATACTTTCTACATAGTGACATGTAAATGATTTTTTAAAAATATCTGCAACATCTGGCACATGAGATGAAAGTATCTATGATTTCTATTGGTGACAAAGTCACCAGTACTGCTACTGCCACTGCAGTTTATTCCCCACATTTACAAATAAATGGAATGCTAAATTTAGAGTAAAATTTTGTGGAAATAAAGATGTAATTTTTTCCCCATCCGACTATATAAAGCTCCTGCATTTTATGTCCCCGGGTAGGAAGATTTCATGGATCCTGGATAGGAATGTCTGGGCAGGAGGGATGTTATGGTAAATACTAGAAACATAGGTGTGTATAAACATAGTGTCATCACTGAAGGCAACAGGTTACCAGAGAAAAGAATGACAATCACACTCCCAGAGGAGGTTGACGAATGCCCCCAATAGGAGTTGCTGCTTTTTTGTGCTCGTGGTTCCTGGACACTGAGCCCAGGTCAACTAGAAGGATGCAGCACAGGTACACAGCTAACATTCCTACGTGGCCTGTCCCAGGCATTTAGACACATACGGCACTTTTTTAAATAAGATTGTTTTTTACCTTCCTGGAATTTGGTCCTGTGTGTCTCTTCTTTTATCTTTTGCTTGAAAGTAAATGAAAACGCTCTCCAGAAAGGAGATGAAGGGTGATTCGTATAATTGGGTTAAGGGAAGGTGCCTAATCTCCATCAGATACAGCTTTGCCTTTTGATATGTTTATAGAAGTAACACGTTTATTTAAGAAAAAAATCAATCAGTACACAAGAACATAAAGTAAAAAATAAAAGGCTTTCTATCTATCTACCTACCTATCTATCTACCTACCTACTTACCTACCTACCTACCCGTCCATCCATCCATCCAATCTCATTCCCCAGTGGTAGCCAGTTTGTGTGTGTGTGTGTGTGTGTGTGTGTGTGTGTGTGTGTGTGAGAGAGAGAGAGAGAGAGAGAGAGAGAGAGAGAGAGAGAGAGAGAGAGAGACATATCCTTTAAAAATCAGAATAAGTACAATTATGCAAGTTACTTTTCTCAGACAACTGCACGTTGATGTTCTAAATAGGTACATGTCCTGTGAGTGCCAGCCTTTGGGTGGACACCGGGGGAACCACCAGTTCCAGGGTGTGCTCAACACCCGCGCTCGCCGCCCACCCCACCCTACCCGCTGCCGCTCCTTGCCCGCTTCACTACCCAGCTTTCCCCTTTTTCGTTTTTATAACCTTTGCTCCCTCTGTCTGCAGTGCCTAGCCTTAAGAATAAGTAGTTCAGGAGTCCAGGAAAGCATCTCATGCTAAAGGGTCGCACCTGCCAGGTACGTGGGAGTCGCTCACCAGGACACAGGAGCGATCTAAACGGCCCTCCGAGGCGCTGTAGGGTCTCACCCGCGTCGCTTATGAAAGCGAAGCGCCCCGCCAACACACGCTACAGGACCTGCCAGACTCCCCCAGAACTGTGCCACCGCCCCTGCCCTGCAGGAAGTCCCCAGGTCTTCTCACCAAATAGACTTGGTGGCTGCTACCAAGTCACCTCCACACTCCTACCCTCCCAGGCGAGTGCGGCTCGGACTCGGGAGGGACTCTAGGGGACACTCGCTGGCCCACAAGCCCTGTCACCGCGGCGCCCACTTTCCTTCCGAGTCCACGCACCTCCTCGCCAAAAGCCAGAGCCCTGGAGCCCGCGCTGTCGTTGCTGTCTCCGGCACAGTGCGCCCTCGCTTGGACGCCCGCCTCCGCCGCTGCCTTTATAGGACACCGCCCTTTGTTAGCGCGGCCCACGGGGCCCCTTCCCGCCCGGGACCCCTGCCCGTCCCGCCTTAGTCCCTACATCCCCCATTACTCCCCCGCTTCCCGAGACCAGCCCTCCTTGTGCCCTAGAAAGGGGGCAGAGGCAGAAGGAGAACCCCACTTCGTGTAAGGCTGGGGGACGGGAGGGATCCCGCCACCCACCCGGGCTATAGCAAAAGGCCTGGCATGCACCTTACTAACCCTGTCCAATGTCGACAAACCGCGGAAAGTAAGTGCCCCGCCGTTAATTCATCAGATGGCAATTATTTAAGCCCAGGGAAGGCTCCAACTGTAGGACAAGAACCACTTGCTTCAGAATCAAAGGTGAGGGGAGGCAGATCTCAACACCCAGAACCCAGACCCACCAGAAAGCAGGTTTTCTGGGGGCGGGATCAGAAATCTATTTTTACTAAAGTATCAAAAAGAGATTGAGATGCAAGACCAAGTTTAACAATCATGGCACTGGGCAGATTCCCAGATACATTAATCTCAGTGTCCAGGGCCCAGCGCGGGGCTTGGTTATTGCAGCAGCCTTCCTGCTTCCGCCCTCGCCTCTTTCCATCTGCTCTCCAACATCACTCAGAATGGTCCTGTGAAAACCCAAGTCAGATTCCCGGCACTTCTCTGCCCCAAGCCCCCGGTGGCTCCACATTTCATTCAGAGTTAAGCTCAAGTCTACGATGAGTCCTGAGATACCCTTTACCGGACCTGTTCCTTCTGTCTTTGAGTTTCCTCAGCTCCAGCCACTCCGACCTCTGTTTCAGGAACACACCAGACACCCTCCTGTCTCAGGGCCTTTGCAGTGTTTTCTCTACCAGAAACACTCTCTCCCCAAGTAATCTACACAGTCCCCTCCCTTATCTCCTTTTATTCATTCGACAAATTCTTACTGCATGCCTACTATGTGCCAGTGCCTGTGGTGGGCACTGGGAATGCAACTTCAAAAAAACTGGACACAAATTCCTGCCCTCAAGTCATTGTCATATTTCAGGTCTTGGCTCAAATGTCACCTTCTAGATGAAGGTTCTCTGACTACAGTATCTAAAATTGCATCTTCACAGACATCATCAGTGCTCTTGATCTTCCTGCCTGGCTTTATTCTTCCCCTTAGTACTCACCTCCATTTAGTAATATTTTACTTATTTATCTTCCCATCTCCTCCCTAGCCCCAGGGAACAAGCATCCATCAAAGGGTGGCCAACTGATGAATGGATAAGTAAGGAATTTCTAGGCATTGCATTCTCTGAAGGACTCAGCATGGGATTTGGCATAATAAATTCACAAGTGCATCACAGCTTGGTGGATGAGAACAAAGGACTCTGGAGTTGTATACCCAGGTTGAAATCTCTGATCTACTCACTTTTGTGATCCCAGGCAAATGATGTAACTTCTCCCTGCCTCAGTTTCCTCATCTGTACAATGGGGACGATGATAGGATTCTGAACATTAAATGAGAAAAAGAAAACAGTAAAAATTTAGCACTGCGCCTACCTCTCAGTCAAAATATTGTACATTTTATTGTGGTAGAGTGTGTTATTGTTACAACCACTAGCCCCCTTCCCTTTGAGAGAATTATATAGCCTGACCTCTCCCATGGGGCTGGCAGTGCCTCCCCGCTGGGTGGATGGAGAGCACTTCCTTGCCTGCTTCCAGGCATGGCCACGTGGCTCCATCAATGAGATGTGAGCAGACTTGACTCACATTTAAGAGTCATTGCTCGTTGGGCACAGGCTTGAGAGTCACGTTTGGGGTTGCTCTTTCAGCCCAGAAGCCATGGAGCAAACCCACAGCCAACCATAGCCCTCATGTAACATGAATGGGGAATAAATCTTTTCCGTTGGAAGCCACTGAAACTTTGGGGCTGTTTGTCCCCATCCTCTAAAAAAAAAAAAAAAAAAAAAAAAAAATACAGCTGTGTCTCAGGGGGCAGGAAGGTAAAGAAAACTACATCTACTGTCAAGGAGTTTACAGCCTTTGGGAGTGAGAAGACACAACAAAAATGACTAGATATAAGACAGATTGTCTCGAGTACCAGAGAGTGTGAAATTGGAGTTAGGGAGGCAAAATATTCCGGCAGGAGGATCGGAGATCGCTCGTAGAAGGGATGACATTTAAATTAGGCTTTGGAAAAAGAATAATAAATAATTAAAAAATAAACTAGGCTCTGAGGCAGAGCTGCCTCTGACATTCGTGAGACTCAGGACTCCAGCTCCATCCTGCTCTGTGAAGGGCCTTGTGTATACGATGTAGACGTGCAGTGCACAGAGACCTAAGAAAGAGCCCTGTGCTGACTCTGAAAATGGAATCAGGGCCATTTGAGTAGAAATTCAGAGGTCCTGGATACTCATAGTATGGTCTAAATTCAGGGGTCCCAGATACCCGGAGTGGGGCCTAGAATGTGGGAAATGGGCCCGAGGTAGGTGGAGGAGGGCACAGAACCCAGGTAAGACGGGAAAGGCTAAATAGGAATTACATGTGAAGGAGTGGGGAAGACGGTGGTCCATGTGAAGGCATCTGTGTGCCTCAAATATGGGAGTAATGTGTTTCTATTTTCAGGGTACAAGGTTCATTCTGGTGGCAGAGCAAAGGAAGGATTGGAGAGTGGGTTGGAGAGAATTGGTCAATTTGTGCAGAGGCACAACAGGGGCCTTTAGAAACATAACCGAATGGGTGTGGTAAACATTACCTGGTTGTCCTATTGCTGCCCTCCTGTCTTCTTTGTATGGCACGGACGGGGAATTGCTGCCTCAAGGCACTCACGGTGACTAAGCTTTTCCACCCTGCCTGACTGTATCACAATTCTGATAGAGCTCTTGTGAGATTTTTAAACCAAGAATCTATATTACCCTTCATCTTAGCCAAAAACCTGTGAGGTAATATATTCTCTTATTGGTATAGTCTACAGTTGTCAACAAAAAAAAAAAAAAAAGAACAAAAAGAAGAAGAAGAAGAATCGTGGCAACTGGGTAGCAAGATTGATCAGATGCTGAAGAAACAATAAGCTATAAAATAGCATCTGTTTGCAATTGGACAAGGACTTGAGAGATAGAGTGAGGACTGCAGAGGAAGCACAACTGTGTGGGAACCTTGGAACCAGGGTTGACATTTGTTTTCTTCTTAAAACTTTCTTACACGTGAGTGTTGGTCTTATAATTTTTTAAATGGAAACAATTTTGGTGTACCATTCCACTAGCAGTGATTCTTCAGAGATGGGCCCTCCTCACCCATCCTAGTCTTCCAATGTGGACAGCTTAGGGGCTAGGTCCCGGGAAAGGGGGTGAAGTACAAATTTACATAATCCGATTATTGGGGGATTAGGTTCGGGCAGCTAAATGCCTCTGTGTGCTTGAGCTAAAACCCTTACTATTCATGGCTCTCACCACCCCCTGGAGAGACTGCACCTGCAGGCTCCCAGGGAGGGAAGAGTGGGCTGGGGAGGGAAGGCAGATCGCTAGGAGAGCTTGGCCTTGTCAGGATCTGGTTTTACTGGCTTAATTGATCTGTCTGGATTATCCTGTGAACACTGGACCTCTAGTCCTGTGTGCAGGGGTTTTCAGTTTTAGGAAAGACCAAATTTTGGTTTTCAGAGGGGATTTTTATCAGCCCAGGTGGTTTTGGGCCATGGTCATTCTGGCTGGAGGTCAAGCATCTGCCTTAACCAGTCTTAAATCTTCCTCCTCCCACCGCATTCTTAGCCACCTTCCCAATGCTGAACTCTGTATATCCAGGCCCTAGTCTATCTCTCCATTTATCCATGCATCCATCCATCCATCCATCCATCCATCCATCCATCCATCCATCCCTCCCTCACTCTCTCTCTCCCTCCCTTCCTCCTTCCCTCCCCCCCCCCTTGCTTCTTTCACCCACCTATTGTGTATGCATTCATTAATTTATTCATCACATGAATTGGCTGGTTCTTGAGAGTTAATGGAATTTTCTGGTAAACGCTTCTAGGTAGGTTTTGGACCTTTAAGTGTTCCACCTCTTAAGTCAATTTTGGCACTTTGACATATAAACTTTGACACTTCTAGAATTATTAGTAAAGCATTCTATATAGTTATGCAATGATTTAAATAAAATCTCTGTATTTGCGTTAACGTTTTTCTCATCCTTCATGTTCTGTGTTCATGACTTCTCTCTCCTTGATTAGCTTAGCAGATGCTTGTATACTGTTCTTTTTTAAAAGACTACCTCTGTAATTCATCATTTTATGATTTTCAAATGGATTAATTTCTGCTCTATCTTTATTAAATCTGCTCTTTCTCGTGTGCTTATGTTTATTTTGTTCTCTCTTCACCTCCTATTCTTAGATGAGTGTTTATTTTATTTTCATCTTTTCTTGTTCAGCAAGAAAAGCATTTCAGACTATGAACTTTCTTCTGATATACTTTTGGTGTCACCCCGTGTTTCCATTTGCGGCATCTTTGTTATTAGTTTCTAATATCTATTGTTTATTTAACATTTTCTTTTAGAAAGTCTTTTTAAAATTTCCTTATTGTTATATTTTGTGTAACCATTTGCTATTAATTTATAATAGTATTGCAGTGTAGTCAAAGATATAACTCATACATTTTTTGCTTTGGAATATTTATTAAAATTATCTCTTTGGTAAAACACATGGTCAGCTTTCATAAATGTCCCATAGGCAATAGAAAAGGAAGTATATCCTCTGTTTGAAAAAAATGTTTTTGTTTTTGTTTTTAGAATCCATTAAATCGATCCTTTATATTCTTGGGAGTTTTGGTCTATTTGATCTGTTAGAGTTGTGTGAAAATCTCCCTGGACTACTTAGTGTCTACTCCTTCCTTCTGGTTTTTCTGGGAGTACTTGTTTTAGATCCTTATACCTTTTGATGCACTCTATTTGACACATAAAAACTCATGGAAGTTTTACTGACTTAGAAAATTGTATGCTGTATCAATATAAAATGACCTTCTTTGCCTTGCTTTTAGCCATGAATTCCATTTTGTTTTATATTAGTTTAAATTTGCATTTTCCAAATACAATTGTGTCCATTCACTTACAGTTTATGTGTGGGTGTGTGGGTGTGACTCTTGGTCATAGGTTTTATCTTTCTGTGGAACTTTATTTGGTAAATTTCAATTCCTTTGACTCTGATTTTCTTTTAAAGCGGTCCCATGCCCATGCTGAATTTTTCAAAATAAATCTCATTCTAGTTTACTGGCTTGGCTTGCCTACTACACTGTAAATGTTAGAAGAGCAAGGACTTAGTTTCATTAATCACTAGATCCCACAAACTGTGCTCACTGCATGTAAAAGCTGTTTGACAAGACATTTGTTGAATGAATGCAAGACAACGGTGACTCATTTCTGCAAACAGCTGCCTCCAGCCTGGACTGTGTATTCTGTCAGAAGACACATAGTTTGTTTCTCTGAAGTGAATGTTTCTAAGACCATGGAAAGAGGTTTGGGATGATTGCTTTTTAAGCAGAGAAAAAGCATTTTGGCTGCTATATGGAATGGACCAAGAAAGGATGTGGGGAGACTAGTTAAGAGGTCATGACACGAATGCAGATGAGAGGGATCGGTGGCCTGACCTGAAGCAGGGTGGGTGGCATCGGGCACCAACTCTGGGCCAAAGTCTATCTCTATTATTTAGCATTAAGTACTATGAGTCATGCTAGGCATTTCACCCAATTTTCTCATTTAATATGAGAAATTGTATATTTTGATCATAAAGTTATATAACAAGTTATCACCCTTGAGAAAATAAAATATTACTCCCAAGTCAAATACTAAAATGTGTGCCCAAAGAAACAAGCCTTCACATGCAGCTAACACTGTTTTACTAGCGATTCTTAGACAAACATCTTTCCAGAGCCTGCAGAGGCTGTAAATTCTCATGGATCTTAATGTCACTCCATTCACAGGACCCGTAGGGCAACTTAAGGATCAGCTCACCAACTCTTGAGACACTCCCTGAGGCCCTTACTTTAACCTCCGTCAAACAAACAGAAAAACACAACACACACAATAATAATAAAGCAAGTAACTGCAGATGAAAGCAGGTGATGTGGGAAACCAGGCATCTGGAGGGAGAAATATGCTGACATGGCTCCATCTCTAGCTGAACCCTGGGAGGGGTGTATGGAAGGATGAGCGCTTCGGTTTTCTCTGATAAGGAAAGAGAGATTTGGTGGTTTCATTGTCATTTCTGGACTTCTCCAAGGTCATTCCCTACATATGACAGAAAAGGAGAGATGCTAGCATCTGTAGAGCAGAGTCTCTGATGTACACTGGTTTTGTGGCCCTGGACACACTCATAGACAGGAACAATAAAGGAAAAAATGGTACTGATTTAGAAGGAAACAAATCTGCTGTCTACTGAGCTTTTTTTCCGCCACAGCATGCAGTGACTTTCATTGACAAAGGAGGAGAGACAGTATTACTCTGTAAATAAAATTATCCTTACTTGGGAGATTGCCACAGCTCGCTGCTTGGTTGAGTTACCAGACATCCTCCATTTAAGAAGCAGTGAACATTGCATCTCAGGCATGGTCTTTTGGAATCAGATGTAACTGGAGCCCTGTTTGAATAAAAAAAGGGGGGTGAGGGAGAGTGAGCCATACACAGTCTGAAATCAGAATTACAAAGGTTTCCTGCTTTGTGTTTAACATTACGCTGTTGATGCCCTTTCTTCCTCTTTCCCCCATTTTCTCTGTCTGTTGTCTAACCCTGTGTCTTGCCCAGGATAAGTACGATGATAAGGTAACCGGTTTAGATTGTAAGCAGAGGTATTTATGAATTGGTTTAGAGATTCGCTGCTGCTTTGTTATTTTCTCAATCAAATTGCTACTTATTTAAGAAATAAAAGGATAGAATTGAGAAAAAAATTTACCCTTCTGAAGCTATTTCCTATGAAATTATAATAATAAAATCTCATTGCTTTGGTGGGGATTACACAGAATTAAGTATTGAGAAATACCAAGTGGGAGTAGTTTAGTGTAGTTGCTAAGAGAAGACCTTCTATTTGGCTTTGGAGGCAGACTGACCAGTGTTTGAATCTCTGCTCTGACCCCAGTTGTCAGCCTGGGTAAGTTACTTCTTAGTCTCAATTTTCTCAACTGTGAATTGGAAATATATCAACTTCATGGGTTATTGTGAAGATTCAGTGAGCTAATGTATTAAGGTTAGTGATGTGGAGCAAATGCTTAAAAATGATGGTAACAGACATCTAATGAAATCATAGTTGCTCAATAAATATTGTTTTATTGAGTTATTACCAGAAAAACTCTATCCAAAACCTCGGTGGGGAATCTGAAAACATACCTCTCATTAGCTCTAAAGGGCACTTTCATGTTTTTCTTTCACTTGCCCAACCCGGCATCTTGGCCCCCACCTCTCTCCTTCCAGTTGCTTTAGTTTCTGTGCTGCTAAAGGCACGTATTTCCTTTCACTATGTGAAGCGAACAGAGCCCAGGGCTGGACCAGGGAGAAGTCAGAGGGGGAAAAGAAAAGCTTCTCTTGAGCATCAGGCTCTCTCTTACAACTGCCACTGTCCCCCTCCCCAGACCTAGGACCCCATGGTGACACCCACACACCCACATGCATACACATTTCCGCACCAAGGCACCGGGTGCTGAGGCCAGGTGGGTATTTCTGTCCAGAGCAAATGTTGACCATTGTAGCAGAAAGCAGGGCACATAACTGCTTCAAGTGAGTGGGTTTTTCTTCCTTCCCATAGTTACCAATTAGAGGGACGCACAGTCCTGGGTGTGCCCAGCTGCTGATGCTGTCAAGACCAGGCTGGCTTGGCCTTCGCTCTGTAGGCCTGGAGCTGTACTTCCAGCCAATAAACCCAGCGGCAGCAGGGAAAGCAAAGGGGCAGGGGAGAGGGGGCAGAACCAGGTACTGGAGAAAAGAAAGGGGTGGGGTGCAACTTCCCTTTTCCTCTTTATTCTCTCGTCTTTGTATAGGGACATGACTCATCAGTGGGTCCCCTAGATGAGGATTTAGATGCTCTGTGGGCAGCAGATAAGAGTGCAGCCTTCTTGCAGAAAGTAAATTCATTGAACACTCCCCATAAAGTCAATACCGTGAGGCTTATCAGCTGTCCTCATTCCCCACTCAGCCCCCTGGGGACCAGACTTGAAATAAAGGCCACAGCTCCAGGGGATGAAGAGTGGAGGTGCAGGATTGGGTTCGGGAGGGGCCTCTGCCGGGCCTGGCCGAATTTCAGGCAGGTGGGGGAAAATCTGCCAGGCCTGAGCTGCCCAGAGCCCTCAGCTTCCCAGACTGACAAATCCAAGACTAAACACCCCTCCACCCTCACCGCCTCCCACACACATACACACCACCCTAGGGGGTGAAGGAGGGTCTCTTTTAACACTCTAAACCAGCAGATGTTTTCAGGAGGCTTCAGCGAGACTTGGGAAAATTAGAGGATGTTACCTTAAATATAACCAATGAAAGCCTACAGAGGAAACTTTGACTTCTCACCATTGTTCTCACCTCTGCTTTTCATAATGCAGACACTTCTGCACTACCCGAGAGCACACCTATCTTTTGTAGTTGGTGGGGATGTAGTTTCTTTGAAAATTGCCTGAAAATAAGTAGGTTACCAGCTGGGGGTTCGGACCTGATTCTGGGACTTACGGTGTCACTGAGGCAGACTGTATTAATAAGATGCAGCTTCCCACCCACCACCCCTCTGATCCCAGTAGGAGTTTTAGACTGGTCCAAACCCCATTAGCCAGCAGCCCCTGTGTGAGTTCTCTGACCTAGGCAGCATCTGGTTGGGTGGAAGTGAGGAAGACTGAAATCAATATGGACTTGGCCTGGCCTGATAAGTGGCCGAGAATGGCCCAGAAAGCCAGTGGAGTCCCAAGCTTTCTCAGGGTGGGAGGCAGGATGGGGAAAGTAAGGTCAGTTTAACAACTAGAACAGCAATTCTTTACCTTTCGGAGACCAGAGTCTGCAGAGGCGAACAGTCAGCAGGGAAATGAGGACCAAGTTAAGACCCAGAATTTAACATTTCTACTGAGCCTATCTCCTTTTCTGCCTTCTGCTTTCCCTAGCTCCTGAGGCTAAGCCCTGCGGCATCTTCACATGGGCAGTCCACCTGTCCTGTGGACAGTCCAAATGTCCTAGTTTCTAATGAAGCCGCAGGTGTAGGAATGGCCCCAGCCTCTTCCTCACATCTCTTGCACTGCCTGCACGGCGGTGCCCAGGCCTAACACTGACCCCTGGGCTCCTTCGTGTACCCCCTCCCCTACCACGTTCTAGAAACTGCCTTCATGTCTTCACTAGAGCCTAGGACCTCACTACCAACTCTCTTGACCTAATTTATCTGAGCTTTTGACCTGGCTCTCAAATAACTGTTCTAATTCCCTGGAACCCTCTGGATAAGACCTTACCTTCCTTGGCCCCAACATACTTCCTCTCTGTGGCTGGCAGCACTGCTCCCGAGCTCCACTTCTCAGACCAACACCAAATGCTCCTCAGCCTCAAGCACTTCCTGCCCCTGGACTCTCTGTGTACATGCCTGGCACCGACTAGGAATTCCTAGGAGTAAACTTACCTGGGCCACCTGGGGTTTAATGTCCACCTGGCTGAACTTCTGTTCTCTGTCCTTTGTTCCCTGAAATTTTAGGAATCTCAGGGTTTTTGGAATCGGTCTCAGTGAATCTAAATTCTCCAAAATCCTCACTCTGGCCTTGAAGGGGCTTCATGAATGTTTGTTGAGTCAGTGAACCTTGGGGCCTTACACAATGCCTGTTGAGTAGTCATCTAGCCAAAAGTGTTCACTGAAGGTACTATGCTCTTATTCAAATAAACTTACTCTGCTTTTTCTTACCCAAACTTCATAGCAGGATCGTCAGTCCCCTGACCTTCTGCTCCTTGCCCACTTTTCTAGTCGTTTTTGTTTGTTTTTACTATTTATCCATATATACCTAGATGGTCTTATTCACCGCCCCATAAAGTCCATTCTGTGATTTTACTAACTCCCTTTATTCAGTAATATTTTCTTCCATTTCTCCATTTATTCTGTTTAATCTTTAAGATCCAGCTGAACCTCACTGTCCCTCTCCCTGCCCTCCTTCCTGGAGCTTTTTCTAGCCCCAGGTACTCAGGCCACCTTCTAGAAAGTCTGGAACCGTTGGTCCCCTTACCTAAGCCTGGTCTTTGAGACTCAATTCTGTTAAGTGTTATGTTTTAATACCATGTCCTATCTCCCCAAAGGATAGGCCTTGCCCCTATGCCCTTGAGGCCCTGGTCCCTTCTTATCACAGTCCTCAGGAAGGGGTCTTCTACTCAGGAGAGCTGTGAGATACCAAATTCTACAGAAAAATTATTATATCAGGAAAATACAAGTTAATAGAATTTATGTCAAAGGCAGAAATTAAAATAAGTGAAAATAACAATAACTCATTTATTGAGCATCTACTATGTACTAAGTATACCAGATATTGTAGATTTCCTATAATTCTTATAACCCTTAAAGGTAGGTATTAAACTCCATTTGTTGAAAAATGAATTGGAGCTCAAAAGTTAAATAGCTAGTCCAAGATCACTAAACTAGGAAGTGGTAGCCCCTCGATTTGAGTCCAGAACTCTACAACTCCTAAGCCCTTGCTGGTCCCATCAAACCCTCTAAAACTTCATTGTCCTTTATGCTACCTCCTACATGATTTATAGTATTTAAAATTATAGTAAACTTTCAGTACCTTAGTTACACTGGCCACATTTCAAGGGTTCAATAGTCACATGTGGCTAGTGGCTACTATACTGGACAGAGATCATTTCCAGTATATGAAATGCTCTCTTTGGACAGCACTGCTCTAGATATTCTCTGGTCTCTCATTAGGTTATAGGGGAAAGACAGCTTCTAGCAAATTATGACTGGCATGCTGTGAGGAGAGAACAGCATCCTAAAAGCAAAGCCTTTCTTTTTGGTTGTTAAATCACTCTGGTTTTTTTGCTATGCAGGATCTGGCTGGATTCGAGGGTTACCCAGTTTAGGATTCAAAACAAAGTCTTAAACATTCCAACTATGAGATTATCATTTTTCTAAGACACCTGAAAGACATTTGGTGGTAATCAATTTTCAGAAAATTAGTCACCCAATCACATTTCCTGCAACGTTCACTAGAAAATATTCTCCAAATTATTGAAACTATAGACAAACTTTGAATTTAAAAGTTTTAGATGAAAAAAATGATGATAAATATGAAATGTAAAGTTACAGAAAACTAAGAACACCACTAGCTATTGAAGGATTTTTGCTGATAAATCTAATTAGGGAAAAGTCAATTACAAAGGACACAAAAGGATAATAAATGAGTAAATAGAGTTTAAAGAGGTTTATTAAATTTATCGAGCAATTCAATGAAGAATTGAAGAAAAGGAGAAAAAAAAACTAAAAATCTGTTTTCTAAAAACTGGGACAAGATTATTCCTTTTGATTTTACGATGAAGAGTATGAGGTATTATGAATGTCCACACCCTCTTGTAAAATCATAGTACAAACAGTGGAGCATAGTTCACATTCAAAAAGAAAACCATCAAAGAAACAATTACAGTGTGTGGTGAGATCACTGTTTTAAATTTTAGCCACTCTAATACGTGTGCGGTATTATCTCATTGTGGTTGTGATTTTCCAAAACCACAAGCGTGAGGAGCAAGGCCGAGGCACAGGCTGAACTGCCTGGAAGCTCTGATCAGAGTCATTCCTCATACCAATGACAACATAGAAAATGGTTTCTAATTATCAGCTGAGCAAGAACTAATACTAAAATGTTAAATATGTATGAATATTTAGTTTAAGAAAATCTTACAAGATATTCATGGGAGAAATTGTGATACAAAATGGTAATGTCTTTTTTTCTGCTTTTATTTAGATTGACACATAACATTGTATATGGTTAGGCATATAATGGAAGAGTTGATAACAGCATATATTATGAAATGGTTACCACAATAAGTTTAGTTAACATCTGTCACCTCACATTATTACAAATTTTTGTTTTCTTGTGATGGCAACTTTTAAGATCTATTCTTAGCAACTTTCAAATATCCAATTTTGTTAACTATAGTCACCATGTTGTACATTACATCCCCATGACTTATTTAACTGGAAGTTTGTACCTTTTGACCTTCACCCCCTTCCCCCACCCCTACCACCTGCCTCTGCCAACCACCAATCTCTTCTCTGTGTCTGAGTTTGGTTTCTTTAGATTCCACATGTGAGATCATACAGTATTTGTTTTTCTGACTTATTTCCCTTAAAACAACACCCTCAAGGTCCATCCATGTTGTCGCAAATGGCAGGATTTCTCTCTTCCTTATGGCTGAATAATATTTCATTCTCTCTCTGTACCACATCTTATCCATTCATCTGCCGATACACATTTAGGTGGTTTCCAAGTCTTCTTGGCTATTATAAATAAAGCCGCAATGAACATGGGGTACACATATCTCTTTGGGAGTGATTTCACTTCTTTCAGATATATACCCGGAAGTGGGATTGCTGAATCATATGGTAGTCCTATTTTTAATTTTTTGAGGAACTTCCAATACTGTTTTCCATAATGGATGCACCAATTCATATTCCCATCAACAGCGAAAAAAAGTTCCCTTTTCTCCACATCCTCACCCACACTTGTTATGTCTTGTGTTTTTGATAATGGGCTCACTCCTTGGCTTATAGATGGCTCTCTTCTTCCTAAATCTTCACATCTTCCCTCTGAGCTTGTCTGTACCCTAATCTCGTATAAGGACATCAACATATTGGATTAAGGCCCACCTACATGACCTCTTTTTATCTTAATTATCTCTTTAAAGGTCCTATCTCCAAATGCAGTCACATTCTGAGGCACTAGGGGTTAGGATTTCAATATATGTATGTCAGGGGGCACAATTCAGCTCATAACAAGTACAACAAGTATATAGTAAGCCTTAATGTTGAGTAAAGTGATTCTTCTCAGTTTTAGTATAAGAAGTCGGTCTCAAGTTTTAATTAAAGCAAATTTTTTTTTTCAATAGGCAGTTAACTAGAATTGGCAGAGAGTAGCCACTGCATTTCAAGACAGAAAATAAGAGTTTAAGATCTCTTTTACCTCTAAATTGGAGCTTCTTCATATGCAAAAAAAGGGATAACACCTACTTTATAAGGTCAGATGACACATCTATTGTAAGGACAAACTTAAGTCTTCCAGTTCCAAATCTTTCTGTTACTTTATTCTTCTTTATCAAGATTGCTTGAGTTATTCAGAGTCTGTGCCTTTCCACATATATTTTGTAATAAGGTTGTCTATGTCTACTAAAAATATTGCTGAGATTTTGATTGGAACTGCATTAAACCTATAGATCAATTTGGTTAGAAGTGACATCTTTACTCTGTTTAGTTTTCCCATCCATAAACATGGTATGTATCTCTATTTAGGTCTCCTTTTATACCTTTCATCAGTATTTTTGGCATACATATACTGTATATGTTTTAAGTTTATACCTAAGAACTTGATTTTCTTTGGACTGTAAAATGCTTTTAATTTCAGTTTTCACATGTTCACTGTTAGAATGTAGGAATGCAAGATTTTTTGGGGTGTTGATCTTAATTTTGTATACTATCACCAGACTAAACTCACTTATAAGCTCCGGAAGTTTCTCTGTTTGGTTTTTGGTTTTGTTTATAGTAGATTTCTTGGTATTATCTACGTAGATAATCATGTCATCTGAAAATACAGAGCTTTATTATTTTCTTTCCTACCTGTATGTCTTTTATTTTTCTTGCCTTGCAGTGGTGAGAACTTCCAGTATTATACTAGATAAGAATGGTGAGAACAGGTATCTTTACCTTGTTTACAATATTAGGGGGGAAACAATAAGACTCTCGTGTTGTTGATTTTTGAATGCTGAACCAGGCTATATATGTCTGGAATAAATCCCACTTTGTCATGGTGTGTAATTCCTTTTTAGACATTGTTGGAATCAGACAAACTAGGACTTCACTCTATGCCATGTTATTTTCACTCCATTGTAGCTACTCTTCATACTTCTGACTTTAGTTCAAATCCTGTAGAATCCCTTCTAGTTCTTTCTTCTGAAAATGTTATGGTTCCCAATGGTGGGTATTCTCTCTTGCTGCAACAAGCTAATAAACCTAATTTTCTTTGATTACAGTTGTTTTCCTGATGGTCTTTGGCTGGCAAGCTGAGGCTTGGAACCGAAGGTCTTTGGCTGGCTATGATTGAGAACGTTTGGATTCCCAGACCTGAATTTTAGAAATATTGTACCAGTGAAAGATTATAACTTTACCAGATTGCTCATAAATGTTAGTCGCTGTTATTTCTACTGCAAACTTCGAAAAGAAACACAGAACATATCAAGAGATTAGAAACATTTTATTCGTCATCATAAACTAGTTTATATATTACAAATTCTGATCAAAGTAATAATATTAAAGATATTTTTAGTAGAACTACAAACTATCTGTACCAGAAGATAAAACCAAATAATAAACTGGTAAGCATACACTAAAATTTACTCATGTTTAAAATATTTCTTTCTTTAGAAAATTCACATATATGTTTTTCTGGTTATGAATAAGGGACACACAAATAGCTACATATAATTTTCATTCAACAAACACATGAAATATTCCCCATGCTCTTTATGAGTCAATAGAAGGCTACAAAATCTGGTAATTTTCTTTAAAAAATGGTGCATAAGACAGTACGATCGTTTTATAGAACAAAATATAGAGCTTCTAATTTTCCTCATACTCCCTTTCAGTGCCACTGTGAGCTGATAATAAGTATGTAGCTGCTGGGCTGGCTAATGTGTTCCTACATAATCTGCATTGGGTTAGGGGATGGCAAGGGGAGCACTCTGAGCCAGCAGTTCTGAGACTACAGAAGCAGAGACTTCTCTTTAGAAAAATTTACACTTATCTACTGTCCTGTACAAAAGCTATTACCATTGAATTGGCTGTGTGACTTATGTACTATAATGAGAACTTCAGCTTGATGTGGAGCAGCTGAAAATAGCATCACATACTCTGTTGATTCTAGCCTAGTTGAGACAGAAGCACAAATTTGGGGGAAGAAGGTGGAAATGAATATCTTCAATTATCCTCTATTAATACTGACATAGGCATTCATACATTAGTATAGACAATTAAATACAATTAATATTCTAAATTCTTTCCTTCTCTAAATCATGACTTATATCTGATTTTGGCTGCGCAGAGGTTTACTAAAAAGGAGGTGAGGGTTTATGTCTAGGAAAAGGTAGAATACTGGGAAAAAAAAATGCAGAGCACAGTAGGCACCAAATCTAGGGAGGTACAGAGTGAACTGCTTGGAACCGAAGAACAAAGTAGCACATAGCACATGGGCTAGTATAAGAAGATCCTTGGAGACAACAGCTTGACCAATAAAATGAAAATACAAGGCCTATGTAGAGAGGGAGGCAACTTGGGAAAGTCTCTGAATTCATAAACCATACAATTTGTCCTTTAATACCTTGATATAATGAAAAAGTTTTCATAAGCAAATTCAGTATTCAGCCATCTGAAGAAGAATTTTACCCTGGCCCACAGTTTCTTTAGTCCCACTTGAAGAAGAATTAGAAAAGGACTTGGGAGTAGAAAACAGAACATTTCTTGGGTATTACTTACTTATGCCTAGGTCTTTATATTTCATTTAATCCTAAGTAAAATCCCCCAATTCACTCACGTGAAAATTAAGGCCGAGAGGTCCCATACCACAAACCCCACATGATGAAGCTGGGATCCAAAATCAGGCCTAATTCAAAAGCCTGTGGTCTTTTTAAACCAACATGGTGTCTTCCCTAAAGATGTTAGAGATGACCGAGCCCAGGTCTTTATGACAGAGGAAGAGAAGGAGGAAAAGAAAGAGCTGAGGGATATTTCTTCAGAGAAATTCTTTTGACTCCCATGCTTTAAAGCCATTTCAAATGATGACTGTGTGTTAGAAGGTGAGGATGTGGCATTTGCCTTGACTAGGTTTTGAGAGAAAATTTCCTCCGGGGGTTTATAACACTAAAGATAAAAGAATCGTTCATTTTCCAAAAGGTGAAGCTAGTGGGCGACTGAGGAACATTTGCAGCCTTAAGCTTGTAATACTGGGTGAGGCCTCAGGCTGGAGTGTGGGAATTCATTACAAGTGTGATTCCCAGTTGCTGCTCTAGTCCCCAATCTACACAGCCCTGCTTTCCCATGTGACAGTCAAGAAAGGCATTCCTGCAGCCAGTGGTCTATGTACGGAAGGATACAAAACCTTAGCCAATGGGGGCCAAGGTATCTTAGATTTTGAGCACTTCAAGATCTTGGACTCCGGGGATAGATTAAAGAGAAATAAGCTAAACAGGAATGGGTGAGAGCCCGTAGGGACCAGTGGCAGTCCCAATTTGAAATGGGGAGAAATGTGGAATGTATGCACGTCTAAATGCTGAGCACAAGCAAATGGTCGTCACTAACCAAGGTGGGTTTTGCCCAGCAACACTGTTATCATCCACTATATTTTTTCAACCATGAAAAATAAAATTAGGTTTGGCTATTTAGAATTTGGGTATAATGTCTATGGGCCGATTTTCTAACAAAGAGAAAACAGATTACAATGGCCTGTCGTTTGGAGATCAATTTACTGGTAATTTGTAAAGGTCCCCGAAAACCCAATTATGTTATTTATGAAAAGACCTAATGACTATGGCATTGGAAAGTTCACCCTAAGAGAGAGGCCATTGGTTATCATTTATCAAAAAAAGTGTTCATTGCTTTTAAAATTTGGAGTGGAATAGTTATAGGTTACTTTCACCAACTTTTTAAAAATTAAATTTATTGGGGTGATATTGGTTAACAGCATAAGTTTCAGGTGCACAGCTTTATAACACACATCTGTGTACTCCACTGTGCGCTCACCACCCAAAGTCTAGTCTCCTTCTATCGCCGCATATCCGACCCCCTTTACTCACTTCATCCTCCCCCAACACGCCTTCCCTTCTGGTAACCACCATACTGCCCCGACTTTCTTTTAAGAAAACTCTGCCAGCCCATTCCCTCGGGCCTGGCTTCCATTTCTGACATCCCTATTATTCTCTAGTTTCAGAGGAAAATCTGCCAATCTGGTCCAGAAAGTAGTCCTAAACGGTCTAGATAAAATGTAACATTTAGCTTCTTTTCCTAGACAAAAAGAAAAAAAAAAAAAAGAACAAAAAAGATAGCTTATGTAGGCACAGTGCTTATTGTGCCCACATATCCCTTTACTTCTCACTTAGACTATGTAAAGTGATCCACAAAGAGATGAGGGAGACAGAGACATCGCAGCCCACTCAGGGATGTATCTTGTAGGAGAAAAGGAAATTGAAGGGTTTCAGAGTGTTGTGCTCGATACAGTACACAAGTTTGAGTTCTTGCCTCAGCGATATTCAACCGATAAAACAACTAGAATGGGTACAAACTTTACTAACGCCATGGTCTTGGGTGGGGAAAAGTTAGGCTTACATCATACCATTTAAAGTGGTTTATAGGCCATAAATGAAAGCTGTGGAGCTGTAATTAATAAATGAATACACTGAAGAGTACATTTAGGAGAATTAGAGTTATTTCTATTAATATGTTAGTGTTAATGTTAAAATTGGCAGTGAAAGGATTATAAATAAAAAATATTAAATGTCCATCAATAGGTCCCATTTTTACTTAACAGATGGTTGAGAATGAAATAAAGAAGTTTTGTGAAATGACAACCCTTTCAAAATCATGTCTAGTAGCGAGGTGTCACTTGAATGATTTGTCAACAAGTACTATCAGAAGTCAGTGAAGAGTCTCACAATGGCTGGAAATGTAAGCACTGCACAAATATAAGCTTTCTCTTCACTTCAAATACAAAAATAGAAAAGTATATGGAAATTCAGGTATCTTTGACAAGGCCAGAAATAAGCTTCTCATTCTCTTATAGGGTGATGCTCCGTGCTCTAAATCAATTCCATATCAGCTTGCTTATAAAATGAATCTGCTAGCACTGTTTCTTGATGCTGCCTAAGGTCTGATCATTTGACTATGAACTCCACAACCTTAAAAGTAGCACTACCACTCAGGCTTCAATGCTGAAACTGGAACGGTTATTCTTTTTACCTAGTATATCCTTGCTTCACTTCACCTCGTAAGCCCATCTTCTAGTCCAACATGAAGCAACATTTTGAAAGGGCTTACAGAACACATCATATTCTGAATGAGCTCTACAAAGGGTGAGGGTGTTTCCCTCAAAGGAAAATTGGGGTGCTTACCAAAGGGAGAGGGAAAAAGAGGCAGGCATCTGTCTCACTCATCCCTGCTCCCCACTGTAACCTAGCAACGTATTTGGCACACGGATACTCCTTAATAAACGTAAAATGAGAGAATTAAATCAGATACGGCTCAGGAGTTAGGACTCTTTCTGTGTCTCTAAACTTGTTATTTTTCTTTGGCTTCTACTTATGTTTGACAAATAGATATACATCTTTTAAAATAGTCGTTTTTCGGGAGGGGGATCCTACTGTTTCAACCTACTGTCTCAGTATAACTGGATAACCTCATCCCACTCAGAAATGGGCCAGATTCCATTGGGCTGCACATTGGGAGGAGAGCGCTTCCAGTCCCATGTCTTCACAGGAATCTTCCAGGTCTTACCGTAGTTGGCTTCAATGTATTCGATGGTTTCACAGGGCACGTGAACCTTCATGTCTACAAACTCAGTCCAGCACAGTGTGAACTTGGGAAACAGGTATCTGTGGCAGAACAGAGGCAATGTGGAGAGGGGTTAGGCTTTAACACTGGACATTTGGGCTAAGGAACCTCAGTTGTTAGTGAACTCATGGCTGAAAGATAGTCCTCTCCCGCTAAACAGCTTTGGGGACAGGTAGAGTGGACATTTTATTATTTTTGACTGCCCAGCATCACTTTCCTCTTTTAGTGTTAACTGCAGCTCAATTTCTCTCTCCTATTTCTAGTCCCTGTGGTTCAAGAGGGCTGACCCCACTCTTAGGTTCCAGAGATGGGTAAAAACTACCCAGGAATATACACAAATTAGGCACAGAAAGTCAGCTTTGGAATTTTGGTTAGAATGGGGAAGAGGTGGTGTTTTTGCTGAGTTTTCTAAGCTGGTAGAATAGAAGCTGAGCCACGCTGGTGGACTTTTTTGCTATTAGCAGAGAAAGTTTGTCTGAGATGAAGTCAAAGCAAAAAAACTGCCAAAAGATGGAGGAAAATGACAGGGTTCAGAAAGTCCTGGGGCAGCGCCTGGACTTGGCTGTGGCCATTCCCTAAGCATTTTGGTGAACCAATAAATATATATTTTTTAACTACATTTTTAATACTTGAAATTCTTAATACCTTCAGGAAGACACGTGCAGCAGTGATAAAGGAAATGGAACCCTCCTAGTCAGTCAGAGAACCTGAATCAATCCTGGTAATATCTGACATTCTTCATCAAGAACATCACAAATGCTTGTATCTTTATGCTGGGTCATGTTAATTTCTGTGTCCTGGGTTTTACTGTGGTCCCAGATGGCTTTTGATATGCTACTCAGCTTAGATAGCAGAAGGAGAAATTCCCAGGGTTTGCCGGGGTATTTCTCAAACTCCTTTCCTAACTCATACTCTAGTGAGAATTTCATACCACAATATGTGAACATGGGAGGTAGGAGCCATTAACTTGTCTTTTTTTTAATAAAGCTTTACAGCCACCCTCCCCCACCCCCCCGCGCACACACACACACACACACAAAATGCAGGAATACACATCTACTGCTTGGATGCACTGTACTTCAATAATACTTCTCTTAAAGGACAGCTGCACAAACCACCTTCTTCTTGCTCTGCCTTTTATTTTACTACCTGCCATTTTTAAATCTGTTCTCAGCCCCAAACTGTTTTCTTACTTTTAAAAAATAGTTTACATATCATTAAATCACCATTAAATTCTAGCTGGTACTAAAAGAATCTAATCGAAGAACACTAAAATAAACAGCATACATGTAAGGTGAATATTCCTTTCTTTCACAATCTGGAGTTTCCAAGGCTGTATAGCAAGCATGAACCCAAGATGCATTCTCAGGCTTCTGTCCCTCACGTGAACGTACTTGTAGTTTCTGCCTTCTTTCCTTTCATTTCAAATGCTAAAGAACATTTCTAAACCAGCCCAAGGAATATTAGTTATAACGAATTTTACTCCATCTATAGCAGAACTATCTTAATTAATTAGTAGTGGGTAAGTTTCAGAAATTAAACGAAAACATGTTTCTTAAAGGCACTTTGGATCAGTAAATAAAACTGTATATATTACAAAGGGAAGGTAAAACTACCAGCTTTGTTAGATTCAAGTTATTGCCCTATATTTGTTGTTTTTTGAAAAAAATGTTTCTTCTCTTCGCAACATGGGAAGAACTTTCAAGAATGAAGTTTGAAGTGGTAATAGCAGAGATCAGAGAAATTCAACATATCAGAGGATTAAAATAAAAAAAAAGAAAGGGAAAAAAGCCAGATGTCAAAGTGCAATTATACTGTGGAAATGAGATCTAACTGGGATGTTCTCCAAGGAAAGGTCACTTTTCATATATTCTGCTTTCAAATATCATGTTTTACCACCAGATGAACATAGAGCCATACATGAAAATGAGAGGCTGAACAAATTCTAAAGAAAGCAACAAGTCTCTTCTACCCAAACCAATGGGTGCTGGCAGCTAATAGACAATCCCAGCTGGCTTCTGTGAAAAGACAGCTACGGCAAATCTCAAAGCTGAGGAAGAAATAAGATACAGCATAGCTCTACCATCTGCTGGTCCCACTTTTACTCTGCACACTCATATTCATGGAATTGCTTATTTTGTCATCAGACATATCCATCCATCACCAGCTTCCACCCTCCCCAATCACACCCTGGTCAGCAGAATGTCCACCTGTCCCATCCTATCAAGCTGACACACTGAAGTTGAAATGAGGCAAAAATCACAGTCTATCTAGTAACACAGTCCAGGAAATTTCTCTCTTAAATATTAGCCTCCACAGTCTCATCACAGAGGTGAAAAAAAGAAAAATCATAGGTCCAGGATACAGATGGTAAATAAGAATACTACAAATTTTACAAGAGCATTGTTTTGAACAACAAAAGATTTATGAACAAAATCAAAACATTTAAAATACATAAACAATGTTAAAATAATTCAAAGACAATTTAACTCAAATGTTAATTTTTGTTCCTAAATAGAAACATCCCTAAACTCTTTGTGGTTTTCTTTTTACCAAATAATTTCCAATCCATTCAGCTAAGAGAAGATTCCAGCTTCCGAGGAGAAGAAAACTAAACAAGCCACAAAATGTGAAAACTGACTGTAAAGTGGAACCGTAGAGAGGAAAAGCGGGTGTGTGCGTGGGGGGGGGGGTGAGTGACACAGAACAGCACATGCCATGCATTCTGTCCAGGTTACCAATAAACAGTGACTAATAATACACCATGGGTATGCAATGTTACCTTAGCCTTTAAAGCTAAGATTAAGTTCAGCTAAGTGGTTCGTCCTTTAAAGCTTGATAAGGATCCAAAATGTGAACAGACTTACAATCGGGCTAAGGAATACTAAATCAGAATATAAATTCAAGGGATCATATCACACATACACACACAAAATCCGTCCATTTATTTTCTTTCTCATACCATTTTTACTTCATTTTATTTTTCCATAAAAGTCATTAGAATTAAGAGTTAGTTGGAGTAGACCATTTTCTTTCCTCACAGAGATCCTTAATATCTGTAAAACTACTTACTGGTGGTTGGACAAAGTAATTTCATCAGTTTAATTATACAACCTATAAACACAATTGCTAAATGAAAATAACTTTTTATTATTACTAGTTAGCTAGACTAAGTGAGATAAAGACACTGTCAATTACAACTGAATCTGACCTTTTTAGATATGTTTGCATTAAACTCTAAAGTTGGAACAGCAGAGTCATTTTTTTTTAAAAAAGAATTTCCTACAAAACAACCTAAGTGGTTTCTTCTCATTACCAATTTTGTCTCTTCTTTTAACTCTTAATTTCTTTTTCTTGTGTTAAGCCCTCTAGTGTACTACTTAATAGAAGCAGAGACAGCACAAATTCTTGTTTGTTTGTTTTTTTTTCTCTAAATTTAATAGAAAGGTTCCTAAAGTTTTACTATTAATTGCAATTGCTCACTCTAGGATTTGTTATATTCCCTTTATCAGTTTAAAGAAATTCCATATCCCTTTTATTCCAAATTTACTAAAAAACCTTTTTTTTCTTTTTAATTAGGAAATTTACCGAAGTTTTTAACACCATATATTGAAACAATCGCGTATTTTTTTTTCTCCCTTTAATCTTTTAATCCTTTAATATTGAGAATTATACTAATACACACACACTACAAAACTTTATTCATGGGTTTCACTTAGGATATTTCTATCTATGTTCATTGAGACAGTAATTTCTCTTAAAATTTTTTTGGGTACTGTCCAAGTCCTGTATTACTATCGGTCTCATAAAATTAGTTACGTTTTTGCTTTTACTATTTTATGACATAGGTTATACATCATAGGGAATAATCTATTGAAGACATGGTAAAACTTTCTAGGGTTTTTGGTAGAGAAAAGAGGGGAAAAGGAGCTTTTTTGTTATTAAATTTCTTTAATGAATATAGGTTATCTGTATCTTCTTGAGTTGATTTTTACATTTATATTTAAACGAAAAATTTATCATGTTCACATTTTATCTAATTATCACATTTACTGACTTCAAGTTGTTTGTAGCATTTTCTTTTGAGAGAAATAGTGTGACATGGTTAGGAGCATAAACTCTAAAATCAAACATCCTGGTTTGAGCATTGAATATTATCTTTAATTTTGCTTTTTTTTGATCGATCTTGTTAAATGTCTGTTAACTAGTTTTTAATTTATTTTTTAAAGAACTAGCGTTTGGATTTGTTGATCTTTGGTACTGATTTTTATTTTATTAATTTATTCTCTTGGCTTCCTTCTTCACTTTACCTTTTAACTGCATTCTGTAAGTGTTGATATGTAGTACATTATCTTTGAGTCCTAAAAATTTTATAATTCCCACTATGATTTCCCTTTTAATTCATTTAGTTATTAGGGGAGGCATTTAAAGTTTCCACATATTTTAAAGATGTCTAATTTAATTTCCATTGTGGTCATACAATGCCATCTATTGACATACTCATGCAGGTTTTTGCCCTTCAGTCTGTTAATGTGGAGAATTTTACACACACATGTGCGCATGCATCCACACACACATTTCTTTATATTAATCTTTGAAATGTACTAAGATTGCCTTTATATTAATCTTTGAAATGTACTAAGATTGCCTTTATGACATAGTACATAGTCAACTTTTGTAAATGTTCCGTTTATAGCAGGTAAGAAAGTATATTCACTATTTGTTGAGTAAAGACTTTTATATATATTAAGTAAATCAAGACTTAATTTTGTTCATATCGTCAACATTTTTACTAATTTCTTCTATGCTTATATCAGCAGTTTTAAAAATAAAAATATATCAAAATCTCCCACCATAATTGTGGATATGTCAAATATTCACTAGAATTTCATCAGTGTTTTATATATTTAAAGGCCATATCATTAAAGATCAAGCTCATGAACATTATTTCTTCTTTGGTGGACTGTTTCTTTGTAAGATTAAAATGGGCTTTTAATCCTTTAATATCTCTACCTCCCCCCCCCCCAATATTCTATGTTATCTGATACTAAAATTAATTATAGTATCAGTTTTCTTTGGTTAATAATATTGGGGTATTTTTTTTCCAGCCCTACAATTTTCACCCTTTCTTCTTATGTTGCTTTAGGAGTGCTTCCTGCCAAGCATTATATAGCTAAATTTTGTTTTTCTATCTAATTTGATAATCTATGTTTTATAGGTTAGCTTAATCTATTAACATTTATCATAATAAATTATATATTTGGATGTATTCTGAACACTAGAGCCAGACTGCCTGGACTCAAATTCTGGTTTTATCAGTTATTAGCTATGCAACTTTGATCAACCTCTTTGTGCCCTAACTGCTTAATTTATAAAATGAGAGCACTAACAGTACCTCAGAGAGATGTTAGCATAGAATGAATAAATAAGTGTAAAGTGCTCAGAACAGTGTATAACATATACTTAGTAAATGCTATTACAATGCTGACTATTGCTTTTATGATTACTTTTATACGTTTTCAGTTTACCATATTTTTTTTTTTGACCTACTTTTCCAACAAAATTTGGATTAATGAAGGTTTATATATTCTTTTATTCTGTTTATCTGGAAGTTTTCAATAATATTTATATCCACTAGTAGTTACTGTTTGTAATAGTTAATTAATTTTTTTAACATACATGCTTCACCATAACATTTTCTAATAAAGACTAAATGTATCCAGAATTTCTATCCGTTTCTGGAACATGAAATTTAGTATACTTTACTCCTTGGGAAACCATTTTCTCCTCCACTTATTTTTAACATTGTCCTTTTATTATTTATTTTTTTTTTAACAGGTAATGGCTAACAAACTTACTGACATAGTTTGTCCAATTTTGTGTTCAACATTATTTCATATATATCACATCTTCCTTCTGGGTTATTTATTTATTTTTCAATTTTAATTTTTTCTTCCTTCTGGGTTCTTTAATACGTCTTTAAGTGTGGATCTGTGAGACATAAAGCTTCTTAGTCTTTGTACACATGTAAACGTCTTCATCTTGACCTCCCTCTTGAATAGTAACTTTGTACATAAAATGCTAAGTTGACAGTTATTTCTCCTCAGCTTCTGGAAGATATCACTGCATTATCTTTTAGCCTCTATTGTTGCTGAAATATATTTGCTGTTCTTTTGTGAGCCATTTATTTTCACTCATAGCCTGTTTTTGATATTATAGTTCCCTTAAGAAGTATCTAGATGTAGATTTATTATTTATCCTGCTTGTCCGTCCTTAATATGGAAATTCTCTTTAAATACTGCTTCTTCATCATTTATTCCATTCTTTTAGGTAAGTTATGTCTTTAGACATATTCATCTGTGATTTGTGTTTGGAGCAAAGTTAGGAATTATTATGCCACATTAATAATTAGTTATCACCAACAATATGGCCATAAATAGTTTTCTTAGAATCAAATCTTGAAAACCAAAATTACAGTACACTAATTAGTATATTTTTAACTATCTCTTCCATTAACCCCATCACGATCTTAATACAGATTATGTGGAAGCTAAGGGAAAAATACAGAAATGACTTTACATACTTATCAGAACCTAAACTAGAATATAGTCACTGTGAGGTCTTTACTGATCCCATACTCCATTTCTACCCCAAACTTCTAACATATAATCAATATATATGGCATATACATGTTTTAGAAAGTAAAATGCTACTTAGTAAACCTCATTTTCCCACTGACTTCCACTGTAAAATGAGTGATTCCATCTATCCTACTGATTATTAAACTGTGCTATGCAATCTCCATAGGACAGAATGAGTGGTTCCTGTACTGCAGGAGAAACAAGAAGGAGAAACAATGAAGGCATCATGAGCAGACAAATTAAAGCTTGTACAGATAGTTTTCATTTAGCACCCAAATGCATGTGCATAATAACCATATCGAAAACTATCCATTTAAAGCATGAACAAAATTTTTCTTTAAAGCCAGAGGACAAAGCCTCAAGAGATTTTCATTTCTACTGCATAACTTCCAAAACACTAGCTCTATGGCTCATCAACAACCAACCAGATTCTAGCTGTGTTTGCTTTCTCTCACACAATTTTCATAAAATTTCTCTTTGGATATGATAAAAAATCTTTAAAAGGGGATTAAATTATGATTTCAAATTACATACAAAATGCACAAGGCTTCTTTTATTTTGATCTCAGGTTACCCAATTTTTCCAATAAGATGCAAAAGGCTCAAAGTTTATCACTTCAGTTAGGCTTGCCTTGATCAAATTCATGGTTTCTGGTCCCAGATTCCCTGTTTTAACTTGTGATCCTGGGCTCTTTTCTCCGAGCGTTGGTTTCATAAGTCATAAATATTTGTTTTCCTTTTTAGCCTTTAAATCAACTTTTTCGAAGTATATTTTATATATAATGAAATGTACACATTTTAAGTTTTGACAGATACACATATAATACATATACCTATGTAACTGCCCAACGATCAAGATATAGAGCATTTCTATCACCTTGCTTCCCAGAGTTCCCCATGCTCTTTGGCAGTCACACAGTCAGTCTACCCTGGCCCTTAGCAATCACTGGTTGTACTGCATTCTCGCTTTGTTTTGTCAGTTCTACAATTTGAAATAAATGCAGTTACACAGCATGTACTCTTCCTATCTGACTTCTTCCACTTAGCAAAATGTTTTGGAGATTCATCCACGTTATTGCGTATGTCAGGAATTCATGCCTCTCAACTGCTGAGCAGTATTTCATTGCTTTAACAGACCATAAATTGTTTATCTGGTCATCGGAAGATAGACATTTGGGTTGTTTCCACTTTTTGGCTGCCATGAATAACATTGCTATAAACATCTGTGTACAAGTCTTATGAAAATATGCTTTATATCTCTCAAAATACTACCTTACAGAATATTTTATAGAATTACATTCAAACAACAAAATATATGGCAGCCTTAAAAAATGTAATTTATTTCACATAAATAAAAGATCTGCTATTTATTCATTCTGAGGTAATCTCTTAAACAACAAACAAACAAAGCTTACTGTGTAAGTAATTGCCACTTCTATATACTGTATAAGAATACAATTATCGCGTAACATGCATTCAGAGTTCTTTCTTCAATTACTTAATTTTGCACCTCCTACTCACTAAAGGTTTGGAAGTATAATTAAAGCAACCTAAGATATAATCTATCTGTTGTAAAATATGAAAGCATAAACAGAGTAGAAAATGTGAGATCATTTTTAGAAAAGACAATGTTTTAAAAATACTCACTTAATTATTCAAATTTGCCTTCTTAGCTTCACAGCTGTAAGTACTAAAAAGACAAATATGTTTTTTGAGAACTAAAACTACAAAGCATAGTATCTATGAAGCTGAGGGAACCTATGAGTTGGGATTCGACAGCTAACTCTAGTCTTTAACTTCTTGTGAAGCAGAGTGACTGAAAACAACTAGCGTGACTTAACTTCATGGCCCTGATTCTCTAAAGATGCCAGTCTGGATCAAGTCATCAATCTGGTGTCATCGTATGACCTTAACAAAACACCATGGACTGTACTTAAGAGGACCTAATTTTAGTTTCAAGTAGGGCTCAGGTATCACTCAGCCAGATTTACCAGGCCTGATTCTATCTATAACTCAGACAGTACAGCCAAATTAAGTACCCAGATAAAGCAAGAGATGTAAAGGGGAAGGGGGAGGGCACAGAATCTATGGAAATTCAGAGGAAGTTTGATTATTTCTACTTAGAGGTACTGAGGAGCATCTCCAAAATGGAGACAACTCGATGCCCTTGAACAGGAAGAACTGGGACATGTGAAGATGTATAATAATCTGGTACTACTAGTGACATGCTTAAAATCTTGGACTAAAATCAAGTTTCAAAAGGCTGGGTGTCTAAATGCAATGTGTTATCTTGGATTGGATCCTAGAACAGAAAAAGGACATTAGTGGAAAAACTGGTGAAATACAGATAAAGTCTGGTGTTTAGTTAATTGTAATGCACCAATGTTGTTTAATTAGTTTTGACAAATGTACCATGGTAACAATATGTTAACATTAGGGAAACTGGGTGACTGGTACACAGAAACTATCTGTATCATCTTGTAACTTTTCTGTACTAAAATTATCACAAAATAAAAAGTTTACTTAAAAAAATAAGGGAGAAAAAAGGCAAGCAGAACAAAGCACCGTGACAAGGAAGACTGAAGAGGCCTATACAGGTACTAAGAGCCTCAAGGAGTCAAAAGATAAACAAGACATTGAGGAATAAAATGTTATACTTTTGCTGGTAGTAGAACACTGCCCATGTACCTCTCGATTTCTGAAATAGCACAGTGAAACAATAATAATAATTCTACTTCTAGAAATCTATTCAAGGAAATAATCCCTAATAAAGCTTTTACTTTATGTACAAAGACGCTCACAGAAAAGTATAAAAAATGGGAAACTCTAAATAGAAAAATAGTTAAATAAATGTATTACTATGGCTTTCTCCACATTCCTCCTAAGTCTACCTAACAAATTTCTCTTTTAAGCCATTGCCGTTGCTTCTAGATAGACTTAATTTGGCATCTCAAGTATACATGACACATATATAGTCATGCACGGCTTAAAGACAGGGACACTGTCTGAGAAATGTGTCATTAGGTGATTCCATCACTGTGTGAACATCACAGACCTTACACAAACCTAGGTGGTATAACCTACTAAACACTAATGCTATAGAGTACATCTTACTGCCCAAAGGATATAAGGCTGTGCTGCATGTTACTATACAAAACACGAGATTAAATCAAGCACAAGAGAAAATGATGCAATCAAGAGACTTGGTAAACACGAGATATACAAGGCTGCTGCCATCACAACATGCATACTGTTTTACAGGAAACTTTTTTTATAAGTAGAAAGAATACACTCTAACAATAAAAAGTATAGTATATTAAATACATACACCAGTAACTTAGCCATTTATTATCACTATCAAGTACTATGTACTACACATCAGTGGTCCTTGACCTTTTGGCACCAGGGACTGGTGCTCCTATGAGAATCTAATGCCTTCTGATCTGAGGTGGAGCTGAGGCAGTGATGCTAGCTCTGGGGAGCG
Source organism: Rousettus aegyptiacus (assembly GCF_014176215.1). NCBI lineage: Eukaryota > Metazoa > Chordata > Mammalia > Chiroptera > Pteropodidae > Rousettus > Rousettus aegyptiacus. The sequence goes on from NW_023416306.1 coordinate 22,756,955, forward strand.
GCTGCAAATACAGACGAAGCTTTGCTTGCTCGCTGCTCACTTCCTGCTGTGTGGCCCAGTTCCTAACAGGCCACGGACCAGTACCAGTCCATGGACTGGAAGATGGGGACCCCTGCTATACATAATTGTATGTGCCACACTTTTCTTGAACTGGCAGTGCAGCAGGTTTGTTTACACCAGAATCACCACAAACGTGTGAGTAATGAATGCACTGCACTACAACATTAAGACAATATGAGTCATTAGGCAATATGAATTTTTCAGCTCTATTATAATCATATGGGATTGTCATATATGCAGTCTATCGTTGACCAAAACATCATTATGTGGCGTATGACTGTACTTTAATTTCTGTACTGCTGATAGTATATATTTCTTTCATGGTCTAGATTATGAGATCCGTGAAAAAAGAAACTAAGTCATATTCACATAAGAACCCTTAACACATAGCAGTTAGTAAATACATTTTTTAGAAATGAAATGTTAAATTATATTGGAGCCACACTAGGATGGGAGTCTAGGCCCACAAAAAAAAAAAAAAAATCCAAATTTCCTGAAAATATATACAGAAAGCAGAAACTTCAAATGACAGAAGGTATAAGGAACCCACTACCAGCTCAGTGGGTAGTGGATTTCCTATTAGAAGATAAAGAGGTAGCTGTATTACCCTGACGATGTTAATAAACAGAAGGGCTATTTTCATGGAGGCAGTACAGGATGTCTTCCCTTAACATTGTTGGTAAGTTCTGAGACTTCAAGCAAAATGACATATAATGAAACCAATTTTACCATAGTGGAATAAATGTGAGAATTATGTTCCTACAGCATCTCATCAATGTTATAACTAAATAATGTTGAAAAAAAAAACCAATTTTTTTAAGAACCTGCTCATTATCAGTAAGATAGAGAGTCTGGTGACACTAATATTGTAGATGGATAAGAATATGGGCTCTGATGTGAAATGGCCCTAGGTGTGAGTCTTAGCTCTGCCTTAATTTCTTCATCCATAAGATGAAGGTGACGGTGACAAGATCTCTCTTGTAAACTTAGGGTTAAATGAGATGATGTACATAAAAGCTTGGCATAGTGCTTAGCACATAGTAAATACTCAATAAAAGTTCATTTTATTACTACCATTAGTATTACCTCTCAAATTCTGGCCACTACTTGCATCAGTTGATTCGATTCAGATGGGAAGGAAAGAAATGACCCAAAGAAATGTGGGTCGTCTATAGGAACTGTGAAGTTGTGCAACAGAAACTTCACATCCTGGAGGCATAACTACTACTATAGTCATCAGTTTTTATTACAGGTGATTGGAACTCTGGAGAAAAAATAAATATAAAAAATCCAAACAATATTTAAGAATGGAATTTAGATGTTAGGTAAAAGAATGAATTTAGGTAAAGGAGTAATGGACTGAGAACTAAGGATAGAATGAATATGAGACCTGGGAAGAAAATGCTTGCACAGTAATCCAAGTTACTACTGTGTTGAAGGTGCTATGCTTTGTGACAGAGCAACACAGTAGCAGTAATAGTAATAATAAATAGTAATAAATAGTAATGATAGTAGCAGCAATAACTAATACCATGTAGTATTTACTATACGCCAGATACTGCTCTATATGCATATATTAGCTCATTTAATCTATTAACATTTAGAAGAAAGCATTTAGCCTTAGAGCCCAATAGGTCTGGAGTTAAGACTGTGAGGAAGTTCCTTTATTTCTCTGAGCTTTAATTCCCTCATATCTAACTGGGAGTAAGAACACGTAACCCACAGGGATAATGTGAGGATTATCTGAGATTATAAACATAAAGTACCTGATATCTAGCAGATACCCTTGTAGATATATCTTTATTATTGCTGTTAATATTATAATTATCATTAAATCTTAAGACCAAAAATATCATTCTGAAGGCATATGGTAAAGTTTTGAAATGGGTAACTTTTTTCTTCCTTTCTGAGTTCCTCTTCGACCTTTTAAAAAGTGGTAAGCATCTTATGATATTAAGCTTTTCTCAGAATTAACTCTACATGAATAAAAAGTAGAATATTATAAAGATAAAAAGACCCTTAGACTAGCTTTAAAGGTTTTTTCTTCTTCTTCTAGGAATAGTAGTGATGAAAATACTACAGTTCCTTCAGTAAATAGTGCTGAAAATAATGAAAATGGCATATGGCTGAGGGAATCTTCCAAAGAAACTACTCCACGCAGCCATCCCCTGTTCTTTTCTCTGCCTTTTAAGGTCACGGTAACATGCTAGAAAATCTGGGACTCACACCATCTGTCCAGACAGTTCTATCACTGCTCATTTCTCTTGTTAAATAATCAGAACACTTCACACTTCCCAAACACTGCCACCATAAAGAGCAGTTAAAGCAGAATGAAATAAGCTCTTTCTATCTAGAAATGTAGTGGTTAGAAATGAACAGTTCTTTTGAGGTTTGTGGGTTTCAGATCATGTCAGTAATAAAGAAATTCAAGCCTTAGAAGGAAATTAAAGAATAATAGGGTTATCATTCTGGCTCCAGAAATTATCTTTCTTAGAAAAGGTGACATTCTCATACAAGTTCTCTAAGAATAGATTTGGCAGTCTAATATTGAGATAATTATATCGGCTTCTATTCTGTAAATTTCTCATAAGACTAAGAAGAGGAATAATTTTCTGTACTACTATTACTACTACTACTACTACTACTACTACTACTACTACTACTACTACTACTACCACCACCACCACTATTAATAACAGCGGCTTATAATTTCTTAGCATTCGAGGCATGCTTAATTCTCTTCAAAACCCTTCTTGTGTAGTAACTCATTTAATCTTAAAACCACTCTATGTAGCAATTTCTATTATTCCCATTTTACACTTGAGAAAATTTAGGCACAAACAGGTTAAATAACTTTCCCAAGGCAATATAGCTGGTAAAATGTAAAGACTGGATTCAAAAGCAAGTAGACTGGCTCCATGCCTTTAATTTCTATGCCATACTATCTTATAGTTTTTTTTTAAAGCCTCTAAATTATACATTAAATCTGGCATCTTTATCATATTTTGAATAGCAAACTGTAGCTAGATGTTAAAAACACCTGCTATTCACCTAACCACAGTGATAGCAATTATACATTTATTAGCTTATTAATTTCTGTCTTATAATCACAGCTTATACAAATAAATGTTTGTTGTCAAAAAGCACACTAGTGTTTTATAATAAATGGAAGTTTCGAGAATATGCTTTGAGGTCAATGTCAATTTGGGAATAATTTATGACTTTGAGAAAAAGGTTTGGATTACTCACAAACCTCCAGAACAAGTTTAACTTTACATGGAGACTCCTTGCCTTCAAATAAAAGATTTAGCCATCCAAGTAGCATATGTCAATGTTCCCAGGAGAAACCAGGCTGAACGGGGAACTCCTCTTCTGTGTGACAGGACATTCTCCCCGTGCCCAATGGCTCAAATGTATTCAATGCCCCAATCTTAGCTAGATGGTGAGGTACATCTATGCTACTGGTCACATAACTACCATAATAACAGTAATGATAGTAATCACATCAATAATGACAGTATTAATAACATTCAATAATAAAAATGATAACCACCATTTACTTAATAAATGTTAAACATTATGCTAAGAGCCTCATATGTCAGGTGTTTTAGGGCAGCATTAGAGAGTAGTGGTTAAAAGAATGAACTCTAGAGAGAGGCTGCTGTCTGACTCCACTTACATTCCATGCGATCTTGAACAAACTACTTAAATTCTCAGTGCCTCACAGAATTGCTACCTCTTAAGGTTGTTTTGAGGATTAGATGTGTGAACACATGTAAAATGTTCAGAATAGTGCCTGACACACAGTAAGCAGTATTACCTAGATTTAACAGATGAGATTAATGTTCAAAAGAGCTAACGGCCATACATTAGTGAGCTGTAGCTGAGGTTTCCCAGGTCTTCCTGACTCCAAAGCCCCTGCTCACTAGGTTCTCATTCCCATTCATTCTCTCTCTCTTTCTCAGAACTGAGAATAGGCCAACCGCATCACAAAGGAGAGCATAGTTATTTTAATGTCACTTTTGTCTTTTTTCATCAAGGAGTTTTACTATGGCGGCATTAAAAAAAAAAAATGTTTAAAATGCCAATCTGACATACTGCATTCCTTCAGTTCTGAGACACCCCTCCCCCCCAATTTTTCCATCTGTGAATCATGTGTCTTATAATTATAATTGGCAGAGTTTTTCTTTCTTAGAGGCACTAAAATAATGGTGTATCTTACAATCTATTTCATCTTACATTTGACAAAACATGGTACCTATTCAGCGCAATGAGGATCGGCCCTCAGTCTATGTTAAAGGTATATACCTGACCTTGCTCAGCACTCACGGCCTCAGCCCCACTCAATCTCGACTTCGCTGAGACTTCACTTCGCCTTGGCTATCTCTTTAAATTATCAAGCTCCTACAGCTCTAAGAACCAATCAGTTTTTTGGCTCAGGCTCTAGGTCCAGTTTTTGTGTTCCTTGTTTTGGTTTTCCCCTTCTGATGACTCAAAGGCACCTAATTATCATAATGAATCTTGGGACTGACAAACCCAGGGACGCTTACTTCTTATAGAGTATCCTGACAGGCAGTCTCATTTTACAAACATAACTGGGCTCTGTAGGTAAGCTGAGAAAGTATTAGCCAATATTGGAGCCTTGACGGAGTATTTCTCAGCCTTCTGAAATTATTTCCATATCTCCTTTTATAAGTACTTATCTGATTCATACTTAAATTTTTTCCCTGTTTTGGCCTGAGTGCCTCCATTCCACACATGGTCAGTCTCTTCATAGAAGAAAAAAATGTCAAGTTTCACATCGTCTTTTCCTTGGAAAGATAGTTCCAAGCTGTCTTCTACCTAGAGGGAAGATGAAAACCTTCACAGACTAAAACAAAGGAAATACATTTTTTAAATTAAAATAAGATAATGTTTTTATAGAGAGAGAACGTTGATTTTGGATACATGTTTTTTTCAGCTTGGAACACCTCTGAAATTAGGATACATCAATAGCACATCATTTGATTTCTTTCTTAAATTTATATAAAATAATATTGATACAATTAATATAATTTATGACAACTCAGGATAATGATTTACAGTAGTAATTATCACTCTGTAGCATATCCTGTCCCTGAGCCCCTAACTAAAGAAGGAAAGGAACCAAGGAAAAATCGCTCCTTTTAATAATCAAGTAAAACTATCAGGAAAGAAGTTTCTCATTACAATAAATAAGTACTAAGTAAATGTTGTATTATAGAAACCCATATACATACCATAGATTATGTTACATACATGAAAAAAAGAGAAAAGTTAAAGATACAAAGAATTCTGAGAGTACTTCCCTAAAGAAAATTATTCTATAAACAATTATGGTCCCATTGGACTTGGCACATCTGTCTGTCACAGCACTAATCACACAATAATTATTTACGTATTTTTTTCCTTCCAATTAGACAGTGAACTCCTCAAAGGTAAGGACTATAACATTCATCTTTGTGTCCTGGGTGCAGAGCACAGTACCAAGCATAGAGTGAGTGTTGCATAAACATTTGCTGAATGACCAGAGTTCTATTACTTTGACTTTGAACTCAGGGAAGTATTTTATTAAATTTTTTAGTAAACATAAATGATTATGATGAGGGAATTAATTTTCCAGTGACTAAACATACTTCTACTTGCTTTCCAAGACAACACTACCCTAGGAACAAGATAATTAAGAGTAAGGTGACTGGCTCACAGCATAGGAATCAAATAGTCTAAAAGGAGATTTCATCTAAGCCACAATGACCTACTTCTAGTTGATCTGTGAGAAAACTGCTATGACTTGGAAAAAAACAAGAAATTTGGAGGAAAAAAATGGCGTAGATAATAGAGGCTCTGTTCATCACTCTGGCAACCAAATCAAAGTTGTGATGGAAACAAGGAGCAATAGCAAGGAAAAATCACCTGATATCTAGATAAACAACCATACAACTAGGGAGAAATCCAAGAAAGCACCCTACAATGGCAGAAGGTAGGATGGGGCGAGGACACAGGGCTGCCGGTCCCAAGTGGCTGAGATGGAGGCTGCGGCAGCAGAAGCTGACTCTTAAAGGGACCGCAACAGCGAGCAGATTTTCGCGGTGACAGACCTGCTCGCTCTGAGCATCAGTGCCTGTTTGGCTGCGGGCAAGGGGCGCCAGGGACTTACAGGGAGACACTGTCGGACTGACGGCTGAGGGGAGACTTACTCGGTACAGAAGTGCGGGTGGTATCCATTGTTACCTGTTGAGCCCTCCTCACTCTCACTGCGGGGACACGGCACCACGACAGCCATGACAATAGCCATGACATCATCAAATTGGATAACAGAGGTCTCTCCACCCAGAGGATTTCCTGGAAAACCGCCTTCCCCAACTCACGGCCCCACCCAAGCCACATCCAGGTATATCCTCAGCGAGTCAGAAGCTCCTTGCTGAGACTCACACTGGAGGCAGCTGGGCTCGGTTTCTGGTGTGGCCTTTTGAGGCAACTATAAGCACAGCATCTGTAGTTTGCTTGCTGAATCTTAACAGGTGGCCCCGGAGGAGTAGAGGCTTGGGCTAGGTTTGCCCTGCAGCTGAACCCCTCTCAGGACTGTGCCACTGGACACCTACTTCACAAATCCACACTAATAAGACTGGGAGAATTAGGAGCTTTGCTTAGTACATCGAAATAGGCACAGAAAGGCAGCCAAAATGGGAAGACAAAGAAGCAGAAACATATGACAGAACAGAACAGAGATCCAGAAATAATAGAGTCAAGTAATCTAACAGGTGCAGAGTTCAAAACACTGGTTCTAAAGATGCTCAATGAACTTTTGGGAAGTGTAAATAAATTCAGTGAGAACTTCAACAAAGAGATAAAAAACATAAAAATGGAAGTAGAAATTGTAAAAGGGAACCAGTCTGAAATGAAAAACACATTATCTGAGATGAGAAATATATTAAATGGAATAAACAAAGGGATAAACAAAGTGAATAAAGAAGAGGATCATATGCACTATCTAGAGGACAGGACAGCCAATTAGGACACTCCATCAGAATGGCAAGAAAAAATATGCCAAGACTATAAAAATAATTTAAGGAGGATATAGGACCTATTAAGACTCCAAATATTCGTCTGATTGGTGTAACAGAAGAAAATCAAGATGTTGAACAGCTGTTTGAAGAAATAATGATGGAAAACTTCCCTAACCTGGTGAAAGAAAGAAACATAAAACCCCAGGAAACTCAGAGAATTCCAAAAATCAGGGATCCAAAGAGGCCCACACCAAGACACATAATTAAAATGCCAAAGGTTAAATACAAAGAAAGATTATTAAAAGCGACAAGAGAGAAAAAAAAAATTACATATAAGGGAAGACCCAAAAGACTGGCAGCTGATTGCTCAAAAGAAACTATGAAGGATAGAAGGGCTTGGCAGAAAATATCTGACAGGATGAAGACTCAGGATATGCAACCAAGAATAATTTATCCAGCAAAGCTATCATTTAGAGTTGAAGGACAGATAAAGAGCTTCCCAGACAAAAATAAGCTAAAGGAATTTATTACCACCAAGCCGTATTACAGGAAATGTTGGAGGAACTTCTTTAAGAAGGAAAAACATGAATCAAAAACAGGAATAAAGAATGGTAACAACTACATTCTTATCAATAAGTACCTTAAATGGAAAAGAATTAAGTGCTACAATCAAAAGATAGAGTGGCTGAAAGGATAAGAAAATAAGACCTCTACATATGAAAAGGAAGGGGATGGGAAAAGATATTGCTTTGATGGACCTAGAAGGTATTTAAGTCATTTATACATAGAATCTAAGGAACAAAAAGAACAAACCAATTAAAATAGACTCACAAATTTGGTGGACAATTTGGTGACAAACAGAGGAGAGGGATGTTTGGGGGGCTGGGAGAATGGGGTGAAGGGTTAAAGAAGTACTAATTAGTAGCTGAGGGATGGTCACAGGGATGGGGAGCACGGCATAGGAAACGCAATTAGCAATAATACATTGTCTAGGTGGAGGATCAGGGGAGGGAGGGAGCAATTGGGGGATCATTTCACTAACTATATAGATGTCTAACCAATGTATGGTATACTTGTAACTAATTAAAAAAAATAAATTCAAGTACTCTTTGAAATGAGTCCTTATTTCTATCCCTTAGCAATCAATGGAATGTTTCATGTTGATAATAGAATGCTAAGTGACCGTAAAATTAAACGACTCATGAGAAAAAACATAACTTCAGGTAGGGTAGGTAGGATTCTTACTTATTAATTGTATATTATATTAATTTATGGTGTTGCCTAAAAATCAGAACAAATTTATCTGCAAGAGTCTAAGATCTTTCTTTCTCATTGTCAATAGAAAACCAGATTTTCCAGTTTTCCTTAAATAATGCAGAGGTCACTAGTGGTAAAAAGCTTCTGCTGAACTCATCCTGGCCAATACTTAGTGATAAAATGAGGCATGCAATGTTCTTAACCATTTCTGAGTTGCTTAATATAAACTTTACTTTTGAGGATATTACTTATGAGGTAAAGCGTATTTTTATTACTGACCTTCCCAAATTTATGTTTGAGTGGAAGTCCTGCATCCTGAAATGCTGAAATCATATTAGATTTGTAATCTTGTATAAAAATTCCTAGGTCAACATCTTTACTATAAGGAATAATACCACACTGCCGATACCATCCTAAAAATGAAAATAAAAAGAAAGAAATGAGAAAACCTTTTTAAAAACTTTAGTTTGGAAAAAATTAGTCATTATTATAATGGACGATCCTTATCTCTTAGGATTAGACTTAGGGTGCTTTACTAAAATTATTTCTTTACAACTTAAACTCAAACTAAAATCTGTGGTTAAAGAACCCACCTGTTAAAGAAACTGTCCTTCTCGCCTCCTCCCTCTCTCCCTTCCTTCTTTCATTTTTACCAGTCTGAACACTCAGAAGCCTTAAAAAGTTCATGAATATTTTAATTTCTGAATAAATTATTAGCTTTAATAATGTTAATTGGGCCATTCACTTCAAAGAATTAAGTTACTTCTGAGAATGTTTAATCGTAAACCTGTAATGAAGATGCCTTTATGATCTGCTAACAAATATAATTTAATTCTTTTGGTTAAACAATATGTCTTTCCTGAGCAGTTTTGGAGAATCTAACAGCTCTGAACAGCTCATATCTCATGGATCATATAAAGAAGAGTAGTATCAATCTCAATTTTCAGCATCCTGTCAAAAGGTATTTCTATGTATTTGCTATGTATCCACTTCTCAATCACATGCTATAACACTATTCTAAAAAAAACCCACAAAATTTACACCTTAATATTACTAAGGGCTCCTAGGTCTCCCCTATGATCCATCTAAGCCTTCCATCTCAATTGTTTAAAAAGTAAATAAATGTCTACAATTATCTTTATAGGTACTGCTGTCAGACAATACTGTTTGTAATTCTCAACTTTCATTTTATTTTAACATGGATCTTTAGAAGCCTAGAATGGAGGTCTCTCCTCTAGTTTGAGAAAAATCTATAATCTATATCTATCAAAGAATCATAAACTGTTAAAAATGCAAGGTTCCTTAATCCAACTCCCCCATTTTATAAATGCCTCCAACTCCCCCATTTTATAAATGTCCCCAAATCAAGAAAACCACGGGGCTAAAAACTCTAAACAAATCATGATAAATGACTGAGCGGTATTTCTGATGATGCAGTCTATAAAACAATTTTGCTTCAAAAAGTGAAACCTCAAAGTACATACCACATACATGTGTGAAAGGTACTCTTTTTTTTTTGGCTTACTCGAGCTATAAGCTCCTTGACAGCAAGAACCATGTGAATTGTGCATTTTCCACAAAGCCTAGTAGATAGGATAACCATATATAGTTTATGCCTGTTGTACCAACATAAGTATTAATGGGACTCCCTTTCACTTCGAAAGTCTCTTGAATTAGAAAATAAATTATATGGTAATCCTATGAAAGCAGAAGCAGAATTAATTTTTGTACAAATACAGTTATAATCAAGAAAGAACAGATACAGTTGTAACAAACTACAGTTATAAACAAGAGGAAATAAAAACAACAAAATTTAAGACTCTAAATAATTCTAAATTCAAAGAAGTCTGATCTAATGGATAGAGGAAAGAGATCCAGAAATGTTTCTCAGATTCTAACAGCAACTTGCAGCAGGACTCCCGAAAAGTCTCCATTTGCCCATCTTGGAATGAACAGAACATGGTAAGGCAGTGATGCCCAATCGGCAATACTGTCGATGACCTGGAAAAGGTACGTGGAGGACCTTGTGACACTTCCCTTCAGTCCTCCTCTCATTAGAAACTGTTGGTGCAGTGCAAGTTGTCTGTATGTGTCAGGCAACAAGAATCTTTTCAATAGAAACAATAAAATGCTAATCTAAGAATTACCTGAGAATCAGTCTACATGTTCTGATATAAATTTTATACACACAAATTACTTTTGGTAAACACAGATATGACCTTCCTGACTCATGTTTATGTTTCTGAAAATTTCTTTAAAGAAATTAATAAATCGTTGCTTCATGCGCTATGTTTATTCTATCTATAAATATGGCACTTCGAATACCATTGATATTTTGTCACCTATCTCAAGCAGTCATCCCTAAAGCTAAAGAGAACAAAAATGACACAAAGACAAACATAAAGGAACAAGAATTTTACCTAGACAGGTTCCACTGCTCAACCAGAACCGTACTCCCAATTTCTTCAGTGTTCTGGCTGCGAGCTGCAACAATTCCTTTGCACTCTTGCGAAACATCATCGCTTCCACAGTGTTGTCATCAAGGTATTGCTACAGATATAATAAATAGTCAGCTACTACAGCCATTTCTAAGTTGCTAGAACTATTTCTGTGACAGCTAATTAAAAATTAAAAATTAGCCCCATATAGTTTCCTATTATAAAAATGAAGTTTCATAGTTCCCCATTAGTCACACATTTATTTTATTAAGACTATAGGAGTAGATTCTAGAAGAGACAAGTTAAGGGGAAGAAATATAACCAAGATTCCCAAAGGGTCATATTTATATCCTTATCAACATCACAATCCTCCTCCACACCACAATGAGCAGATTGGACAAATGCACTGAGAATTAATAACTAATTCACTGACGTAATTGGTCTTTCAAGACTGTACAGTAGAGTAGAAAGAGCCTGAGATTTCGAATCAGATTATCTCTGTTCAAGTCTAGCCTCACTTCTTTTCGCCTGTGACCCTGGGCATATCACCTCAGAATATAAGCTCTCTGAGGGAAGTGACTTCGTTTTGTTTACCACTATATCTCCAGTGCTCAGAGGAGTACTTGAGTATCTGATAAATGAATGAGACAAAGAACAAACCTCTCTTAGATATAGCTTCCTCATCAGGAATTAAAGGATAATAATCATACTTTGCAAGACTACTGTGAAGATTTAATAAAATAATGGATGACAGAAAAATGTCTCACAAATGTGAAGCTCTATACAAATAATATTATCATTTACTTAGTCTTCTTGCTTTTCTTCATTTTTAGAGTGTTCTGGAATTGAGGAAAGCACCATAAATTCTTCGGGGATGCTTCACTACCTATGGGACAAAGTCTAAGCTTCTTGGCATGGCAAACGAGGACATCTGAGTTCTGGTCCCTGACTATTGGCCCAGCCTCAACTTCATCCTCCTTGTACTTCATATTACAACAATAACTTGTAGTTCCCCAAATACGCAACTCTTCAATCATCTGTGCCCTTATTTATGCTATTTTCTAAAATCTTTCAGGTTTCAGTTCCACCTTTCGGGAAACATTCCCTGATTTTCCCAGGAAGATGTTTATTCTCCCAGTGTTCCTCTTCAGTTCAACATTTAGAGAGCCAAGAATTATGTTTGGTACTAGATATAGACAAAGACAAAAAAATAATCTGTTCATGAGTTTATAACTGTTACCACTTATGTACACTTGTACTATAATTTTTGACGTATTCAATTCTAATTGTTCACTTTATTTATATTTCCTCCATTAGGCTATAAAAATGGTTCCTTAAGGATAGGTACTGAATCTCTCCATCACTGTAAGTACAAATTTACATTGCACTTAATATGTGAGCAACACATACTGATAAATGGATAAATGAATAAATGACTGACAGCTTCCTCCCACATCTACAATATCCTAAGATATCCTGTCATTCTTTTACAATATGGCAGGATGAATCGGTTCCTAGAAAGACCGTAGGGATCTTAAGCAAAAAGTAGCCCTTGGAAGAAAGTGGGGTTCCTAAAGATAAGTTGCCTTCTCCAGACTATGTGAATTATACAGGATCCCTTCAAGATAAAAATACCCTCAGAGACAATAACTTCTCTTAGAACATACAATTGGAATGAAAGATGCAGGTTTCTATCTTTGTTGTAGTGGGAAAAGCCTGGAACTAGGGGTTCGGAGCCCCAGGATTTAGTTCATGCTCAGCCTATAATGACCACACAGCTAACATCTTGAAACCTCAGTTTTCTTATCCATTAAAGCAAATGCTTACTTGCCTTACTTCGCAGTGACCAAAAGGATCAAATGAATTAACAGGTATGAAAACTCTGTGCTCTACAAAAACATTACTCTGATAGTTATATAATATTGAGGCCGCCCCCTGCACAGACATACCCCCACCTTGAAATACCTTTCCTAACATAATACTCCTAGAGATTCCATTTCTTAGAACTAACCCTTATATGTGTTAGAGTGTATACATATATCCACTTATGCACCTTACACACACATTACTCCTATCACTGAGGGGGCTTGTATGCAGCAAGACCCAAATGGCAATAAACGCACCTGACATCCAGATATCAGCTTCTAAAAAGAACCAGGACTCAAGAGATATGACTGATTCCAGGGTTGTGGCAGGGAAATTACAAAATAAACCTAGAATGTCTTATGCCAAAAGGCAAGAAAGAGTTCAAAAAATGATGGAAAGATGTCAAAAAGACACAAAAGCCATTGTGAAGGGGTTCCCAATGGCCAAATATGGAACAATTTGAGGATCAAAATAAATAATGAAAATAATGGACTATAACTCATTGAAAAAATAGAAAATCATGAGTCCATACTGATATAACCAAATAAAATAGAGTTTGATGATGATATTAGTGATATTTACAGAGTTTTAAAGTACTTTCATGACAAAAAGAACAGATAATTCACAGGGGTGAAGCCAGCAGACAGAAGTTTAATCAAGTGATTAATGTGAATGCCAACAGTAATGGGACAATTCAAAATCATGCAGCACGCAACAGCATGTAATGAGAAGAGCACAGTATCACCTCAATGTTATTCCTACTAAAGGTATAACCTGAATCTAATGTGAGGAATAAACAGACCAACCCCAAATGAAGGACAATTGACAAAATATCTGGCCTGTAATCCTCAAAAGCATCAAAGTTGTGAAAGTCAAAAAAGGACTGTGAAACCATTCCAGACTGAAGGAGGCTAAAGAGACGAAAATTAAACATAGCATGTGATCCTGAACTGAATCTTATTTTGATAAAGGTCATTAATGGGGCAATTAGAACAACTTTGAATGGGGATTAAGTAGTAATAATCTATGTGTTAATTTCCTTATTTTTGTATTAAGACTAACAGGAGAATGTTTTCACTTTTAGGAAACACTAAATTAAGGTTATTGGGTATATGGTCTACAACTTACTCCCAAATGGTTCAGAAAAAAGAAAATTATTTGTATTGTATTTGCAACTTTTCTGAAAGTTTGAGAATAATTCCAAATCAAATATTATTTTTTAAAAAAAGACTGTTAGGAGGCTGCTTTATGATATTTTTAGATTAATTCATTTCTTGTTTTACACCAGGCATTGTATTTACGGCAGTTTGGCGCCATCAAGCGTTCAAAGTTATGTATATTCACTTCAATTTGAAAACAGACCTGGTATTTTAATCGTGGTTCTAACATAAGAAATGATGTAGAATGAAACATTTAAGAACATAAAAAGTTAAAAAGTTATCAGTCCCATCAGGCACTATATAGCAGTAATACCAACACATTAGCAGAAAAGATAAACAAATTAGGAATCACAAGTCTGTCTTGCTGCAGTGAGGACACATAGCATGGTGAAGAATGAATCCAAAGTTCCACCTGATACTGCTATGAATATAAACCTCTAGACAGTATTACAGTCTTGCTATGTGATAGTACTTTAAATATCAAAATTATGAGGCTATGATAAACTGATAAGCCCTCTGAGCGTCAGTCATCCATATTCTTTACTCAAATGTGATTGTTTGCCCTCAATAGAATGAAAATATAGAATTAAAAAAATGACACTATACTAACGATTTATCAATATTTGAAACATTTTACATTTTACAATAGCTTCCCACAAAGATCAATGAAATGAATCTGGGCAAATGCTTGTAGGTAATGGATTAGGTCTAGTAAGTGTCCCTAAAAAAAATCATTTAATTCAGATGAGCACCTTATTCTTCATGCACTTTTCCATAATTATAAGATCTTTTCTTTGTTATCAGGTACCATGCTAGATATTGGGGCTACAGAGGTGAATAAAATGCCTGTTATCAAGAAGTTCACATAATCTAGTAGGGGACAAGGCAGACATTCACAGTTCACTGTGATAACTGCTACGACAGAGGTGGCAACCAGAACTCCCCTAAAAGAGAGTGAGGGAGTGGTCAAGTTAAAGCACCAGGCTGCATCTCTTCTGCTTCTTGTTACTATGTGGTGGGGATATGATGGGCAGCACTTGCTACTAGAGCAGGCCCATCCACACATGTGGTTTTCCAGCTTTTCATCCATGAGGCTGACTGGGTATGCTTTACAGCTCTACAGTTACAGATCTAAGGGGATGGGGTTAGGAAGGCCCACTTTGGCCATCAGGGCTAGATCCTGGGGGCCAGAAAAGCCTACTAGAAAAACTTTGCTTTTGCAAGTGTTGAGCATTTGACCAGTGATGATATTGCTGGTACTTCATTTTTCCATCTGTTCCTGTCCTTGTGTATATAGCTTTTTTCAAAAGGGACCCAGAAAACAAAGGGCAAGTGGAAGAATTAGGGTATCAAAACCCCACTGTAAATCTCACTGTGTTCCTAGTATTTCTGTTTCATGTCATCTCTTAGAGCTAAACTTTCATGCCCTTCAACATCATCTTTGTATCCCCAGGGTCAGCAGAGTTCCTGGGAAACAGGTTTTCAATAAACGTTTATTGAATTGAAAGCTAGGGTAGCAGAATAAAGTAAAGTTCAAAAGCACTTGGTCATTGTATAGCATGTATCTTCAGAACCTTCATAAACACACAGAAAAATTCACATTCAGTATCAATGTTGAGAAAAACTATTTTCCATGAAATCTTTTCTAAGATTTTTTTCACATGGTCTATCTTCTGCAGTGGCTTTATCCTACTTCAATTGCTTCAAGAACAGAACACACTGTCTTTCATAAAGTTAATGGGCAATGCTAACTGAAAGCAGAAATCAATGCTAAACCTATCAAAATCTATCCAAATACAACAAGGTCACCATAAATATCAAACCATCCAACAAGGGCTCCATAAATATCAAACCATATCAAATAGTTTTAAGGTTAACGTTAGTCTACTTTTTAAAAAAATTAAAACAATCTAGAAGAAAATAGATAAATCAAAAAAGATGTTTCCTTACCTTTTTTTCATCTCCTTATTCCATAGCCCCAAAATATTAAAAACAAACACACTTCCTTTAATTTAAAAAGTACAATATCTGGTTATCTCTAACCTGAAAGAATGCTCGAGCTTCTTTATACCTACACTCAATAAACCTGGAGTGTGGTATTTCTTCTAGAAAGTGCATTAGATCTTTTGGAATGAGAACATCTAGTCCGTCAACAGTAATTTCTTGTAACTCTGGCCTGAAAACAAAAGTTAAGATTTATTTTAAGGACCTAACCCAGAGCACTGGCAGCCTCCTCAAAATATACAACATAAGCAAAACAGCTAAACATCAAGCATATTTTTTTCAATTATCTCAGATATCATAACAACTTTGAAATATACAATACGGCAGTATTGACCAGTGATGATATTGCTGGTACAATACTATAGTCGCCTTGCTGTATGTTACCTCCCTAGAACTTATTTCTCTCATAACTGGAAGTTTGTACCTTTTGACTATTTTTATGACGTAAGTGTACACCCATGAACATACTTTATCCTGAGTTGAAATTTTTATAACCATAAGATTTGCTTTTGCCACCCAACATTGTAGATTCATCTGTGCTACTGTACAGAGCACTTGTGCATTCACTGCCCTGCCCCCTACAGTACCACTTCATTGTATGAATATGCAACATCTTGTTGGGGGCATTAAGAACCATGTTGCTATAAACATTCTCATATAAATTCCCTGGTGCATTTGTGCATGAGTTTCTTCCCGTTAAATATTTACATTTCAAAATTGATTTACGTGAACTGCATATTAAGTTTAATTACTAAATGTAAAAAAAAAAAAAGGTAAAAATTCATGCCTGGATAATATAGGTGTCGCATTTCCCATTTAGACCCTGAACTGACCTGTCAAAAGCTCCTGGATAACGACCAAACTGCAACTTTCGAAAAGGAACAAATTTCCTGTCAACGTGGGCTTTGAGTCGTAGATGGCCATGCCAGAGGTAGTTGCCACTCCTTTCATGAAAGACCACCAAGTGGATGGTATGAGAGGCCAATTTGCAGAGGTAGTGCAGGGGGATTTCAGTTCCAGAAAGTGAGTCTATCCCATCTAGCCGGGGATCTTTGCTCTCAATCTTTAGGCACTGAAATCCCATATTTTCAGCTATCCGAAACCAGCCTTCCTGAAACCGAAGAAACAGCAAGAATGAATATTTAAAACCAAATACTAGTAGCAAAACTAAAATGATTCTTACACTGAATTAAGCCATACATATTTTTGTGCTGATCTGTTCTTTGCCTGAAGACTTAAAAATGAGGGTGCTGAGGGGAAGGGGGTGATGGGAGAAAAAAAGGAAAGGACCTAACAGAAAAACTACATAGCTTGGAAGATGTGTTCAAAGATCCTCTTTATGAAAATAAATACAAACATTTTCCCCTGGAATGAGAATGCTCATTTTAGTGTTCTCTGATTAGTACTTATAAAATAAATTTTAACATATAAGGATACCACTTAAACTTATAATTCTCAATTTAACTTATATTAACCTTATCTTCAAACGTGTTTGAAAAAAGTAGTGGTTTCAACTCAGATTATATCTCAACACCTTAAACTGCTACCATAATAGAAGCCCATCATAATGTAAATCATTAGAAAACAGACTGAGACAAAGTAAAGGCCTAGGTCAAGTCTGAACTGCACAAATCTACTCCCGGTTGCCTTTACAGTGGTTTGTGCACTTTATAATAATGGTCTTAATTTAAAAAAAAATCACATGCAGATTAAGTCTATAGTAATTAGATCTACTAATCTAATTAGCTCTACCTTGGGAGAAGTTTTAGGGAGGTACATCCAAGGACTCTGCATGATGTCATATGTATAAAAGGATAAATGTCAACTGGTGTTCTTATTCTGGATATTGCTGGCCTTTTACTTCTTCCACTGGCTCTGGTCATAACAATTTTGCCAACTGTGGCATATTCCCTTTCTTCTAAAGTATCAGTTATCAAGGCAAAGTGGTACTGTATCCAAGATACATTTTAGAATTCTGTGGGGATATTTTTGGTTATCATAATGATTGAGGAGGACACGTCTGGCATTTAGAGGCCTAGGTCAGGAGCACTGAAAAATCTATCCTGTGTCCTGCATAATTTCAAATGTTCTATCAGATAATCACAAAGTGATAAACTTGTTTATAATTATCTGAGCCTCCATTTCCTAGGAATACCATAGCCATGTTAAAGGGGAGACAATTTTACTTTTTTGTTGTTGGAAACGTGTTCATTATTTTGGAAAACCATACTAGTAAAAACATATTCAATAATATTTGAAGCTATCATATTCAGTGGTCCTACTGATAAGTGCAAGCATCTGAATTATTTTATTATGCCTTCCAGTGTGGTCATGTCTGAGCATTTACACACTGAAATATACATTTCCTTTTATTTCTACTTTATTAGATTTAAGACATTATATTGATTTGGGACATTATGTATGCAGATAGGTTATAATTTCTACAAACTTCATTGTGAGAAAATAAAAAAAACATTATAAATACTCTCTGTAAAAAGGGCTTAGAAACCTTGTAGGCTTTTCTTTATGAGGAAATCAAACAGGAATGACATTTGGGGGTCTTTCCAGTGAAAATGCTGCCATGCTCTGATTATCCTATAGTGAAGCCCACCAATTAATGAGGTCTGACTATAACAAAAAGCTTCCAATTGGTTTTCAGTGCCTTATTCTTAAATATAAAAGACAAAGATCAACAAATATTGTAGAACATCTGTATCATGAAAAACAAATAAAACAAATAAACATACCAAAAAAAAAAAAAAAAAACGAGAAAGAGGGATGTAGAAAAACAAAATGCAGCAGGGAGCAAAAAACTTTTTTAAAGAAAGAAAACTTTAAAATCTGCATAGCAAAAAAACCAAAACTGCACCCATAAAACAAGAATGCTATTATAATAAACAGAGTACACAGAGTTCTTAGAAAATGAAAATATAAAACTTTCAAGTAAAAATATTTTAAAAAACAATGGTTTTGTTAAAGATTTTGTTTAAAAGTGGAACCATTAGAAAAAGAGATGAAAAACCATAGAGCAAAGACTACAATGTGTAGAGAATACAATGATCAATATTCAAAGAGAGAGAAAAAAGACAAAGAAAGGGAGGAAAAGAGGATGGGAGAGAGAAGGGCGGGGGAAGGGAAAACTATTGGAAGTTATCTATAGAGTTCAGAGCCCAGTATAGTTGCTGAGAAACAAGATCAAAATACAAAAGTCAAAAGCATCTCATTCACCTATAATAAAGAATTGGAAATAAAAGAGAAAAATAGAAAAATACCTGCTTCCCCCCCCCAAAAAAAACTATAAGGTAGCAAGAAAGAAATCTTACAAAAGATGTGTAAAATCTGTAAGAAAAATTAGAATATTCTAGGAAATGACATCACAAGATACCTGAAGTTAAAGGACATATATTTCATGTTAATGGATCAGAAATTTTAATATTTTAACAATGTCAAGAGACCTTGAAGGCTTTTGCTTTCTCACACTAGCCTGAACGAGCCTGGTTAATGAAAAACAAAAGGCCTAAGCACCTCCGCCACCACACCTGAAAACCAGCCATCCAGAGGAAGCACAGCTGCCTAGCTGACTGGCAGCTGCACGAGTGAGCTTAGCTGAGACCAGAACGGCCCAGCTGAATCCTACCTAAATTGCTAAGTCACAGTATCATGAGGTACATAAATGGATGTTGTTTAAGCCACTAAATTTTGGGGGGACTTGTTACACAGCAGGAGCTAACTACTATATAAGCCAAATTAGAAATCAAATGTGCAGGTAAAAAGAAACATTTTCAGACATGCGAGGTTTCAACCTCCCATGCACCCTTTCTCAGAAGAGAATTCCTAAAATGTGAAGAGGAGTTACAGCACAACATCTGCAGGGCAGATCCATCTGCATGAGGGCAGAAAGTCCAAGAGCTCTAGGAGTAGGTCACCAAGAAAAGAAAATTGGAACTGAGATTACTGATATGATAGATCCTATCGAGAGTTTTATACTTCTTTTGCAGAGTTCATACATGGATTATTAATAGATATAAAGAAAACCAGCAAACAACAAAGAAGAAAAAAGTTGTATAAGAACAGGACTATAATCAGAGTAAACTAGGCATCATCTGTGTGATCATATTTTCATAATATGGTAAACACTGACTACTGTTTTAACAATAACTTGTGATACTGTTATTTTAGGATGATAATTGGGAGAAGTGTGTGTGTAAATGAGACAAAGTAGATATAACAGCTAAATTCTCATAATTCATAATCTAAATATAAGATATCAAAAATAGAAGCATAAGTATTTCATTTATAGATGAGAAGATAAGCAAGGTAGATGCAGTCCAAAGTGGTTGGCTCTAGGAGTAGGAATAATGGGTGGGGAAAGAAGAGGCAGATACTACTTTTTTCATTATGAGCTCTGCATTACTATCTGACTTTTTAAACTTAGTACTAGCATTATGATTTAAAAAGTAAAAATTACATTTAAAATACTATGTCCCAACTTTTCCATAAGTATAAATATTTTCAAAATATAAAATTGAGAGGAAAGAAAAAACAAGAACCACAGGCTAGCAATACGTCAAAGCTCATTCTTTTGAGGCCCAGGGTAAGTAAGAATCCAGGGCAATCAAGAAAACGGGTAGCTTATCCTGCTTTCCCAGACCACATCATCGCCCGGGAGTGTAACCCCCACCTATCGGAGGTCAACACAACTAAAACAGATTCATCTGCAGAAGTAGTGCATAGTCTATCGTGGCTGGCTGACTAACTAGTTTAGTTGATTTAATCTGATGTTAATTTTCTTATTCTCATTTGAGTAACAACCCCTCAGAATGAAAAAAATAATGAAATTGGGATTTTAGGGGTATTCTAAATAAAGAAGTAAGCAAAGTTTTGGCATGTCTGATTGAGCCTTTATTATTATTACTATTATTATTAGTCTGACTATTGTCTGTAACCATTATGCAGGATAAAAATAAAAGTTCAAATTTTGGATACACCTAAGAAGCACCACACTCGAGTACCAAACAAGTGCTGTGCACTTACGAAGTGGAAAGAATGGTGCTACAGACGAGGGGTGCTACCCTCACATATACCTTATGTGGCAGATCCCTTCCTACTTGCCTGCCTACACTGATGGAAATGCGGAAAACCTATCTTTTAGCTTCCTT
This sequence comes from Rousettus aegyptiacus, assembly GCF_014176215.1. Lineage (NCBI taxonomy): Eukaryota > Metazoa > Chordata > Mammalia > Chiroptera > Pteropodidae > Rousettus > Rousettus aegyptiacus. The sequence continues at coordinate 22,777,924 of NW_023416306.1, forward strand.
CACAAAAAGGAGACATATGAACGTAGTTCTGGACAGTGAGCTATAAGCAGTTTATCGAAAGCTTCTGAGAAAATTTTTCCTTCAGAGGATGGATAGAACTGCTATCCCTTCCTCTCATCTTCCAGCTTGAACATGAATGTGGTGCCTTGGAGCCCTGAGAGCTATCTTGTGATGATGAGATAAATGAAGAAAGAACTTCAGTGACACAAGCCCTGATGTCAGTGAGCAGCTGAACTAATATCACAGCCACCAACCTTTTAACCACTTGTTATACAAGAAAAATAATTTCCCTATTTGCTTAAGCTAGTTAACTGTGTTGTTACTTACAGCTGAAAATATCCTGATGCGATTTATATAAAAACTTGTAGAAAAAATTGTAACATTTTACCTTTTAAACTGGTTTAATTCCATATTTTTTGTAAAAGACACATTCCATTATCTGAAAGCAAATCATCTTACCTCATTCTTCCATAGGTGATACTGTAGGGCAAATGCAGTAAAGTCTCTTGGAACACAGAAAAAGTTGCATTCTGAAGTGGAGCCATGAGAAGTATTTTTGACTTGTTCAAAGTTTTTATTAATCAATTCCAGAACCAAAGGATCAATAAGGAACACAGGTACATTTTGGCTGGTGGTTAGCATAATAAATTTTTTAACTGCACGCTGTTTGAGAAGAAAAGAATCCCCTTAATTCTATTAAACCAATATAACAATCTATCTTATTAAATTTTATTAATTTTATAAGTACATAGAGTGTTTACTCAATAGAGATCATCCTTATTATTATGCTAAGAAAATAATAATACATGGTCCTTACCCTCAAGAAGTATGCAGTCTACTGAGGAAGATGAACAAATATTTATAAATCAAGATAAAATACACTACAGTAAAAATATATGCAACATTTTATAAAGTATAGAACGGTAAACTATTAATTAACTGTATGTCAAAAGAATAAGAAAATCTTTGTAGAAAAAGTAGTCTGAGATGAAAATGTCAAGCTTACAAATTATTCTCTTGATATTAGCTAAACCTGTTCAAGCAAAAGTGGAAGAGAAAATAGCAGATCTATTAGCTTTTAAAAATCAGTCAACTTTTTTGAAACCAAAAATCTATTTTATATGCCACTTTCCCTCATATTTATAATACTGCTTAATAATCTTTCTAAGGAAAAGACCCCAATTAAAATACATTGCCTGCTTAGCTGTTCACATATGTAATTCTTCTAATACAGTATGTTCTAATATCACATACTGTAATATTTTTAAATACAATTCTGGTGGACAGTAAGTAGGGTCCTCTACTAAAAAAAAAAATAAAATTTTAAATTAGAATGGAAACAAACTAAGTCCCACTTAAAAATAATAAAACCTAAAAGTAGCAAAGATAAATAGAATAAGGGGGTACGTATTATTGCTTAAAAGCGGACTTCACTGAAAGCAATTATGACTTCAAAGGGATGTATACCTCTCCATACCGAAAGATTATAGATCACCATCCTTCATGAACAAAGATAGAAAAATACTTAATAGGACACTTGAAAATCAATTCCAGTAGTTAAAAAAAAAAGACACCCCAAAAATAAATGTCTTGGCCAAGTAGGGTTTATCCCATGCACAAGACTGCATTTGAAAATCAATCAATGAAATTCATCATATAAACAGAATAAAGAGGGAAAATCTATGATAATTTCAACACAAAAAAAGTATTTGATAAAATTTAGTACCTATTTATGATTAAAAACTCTCAGCAAACCAGGAATAGGATACCTCCTCTATTTGATAAAAAGTATGCACAAAATCTATTGTGGAGTTGTTGAAGTTCTTTATCATGATATCAGTCTTTTGTCAGATACATGTTTTGCAAATATTTTCTAGCCTGTGGCACATCTATTTATTTTCATAATGGTGTTTTTTGATGAACAGAAACTTTAAATTTTGATAGTCTAATCAATTTTTTCTTTTTATATTATTGCTTTCTATGCTTTACACTAGGAGAATAAAGAGAAGAAATGGTTTTAAAAGAAAGATGATTAGATGACAGACACTAGTACAAATAAGGTACTTAATGTTTGTTGAATGAATCTCTTTCGCTTGGTGTTAAGTACAAACGTGATAAACACACTGATGGCTTCATTATGATTATTACTATAAATATAGATTAAGTCAGGGTCAAGGAGAAATTCTATAACTCACCTTGTAAATATGCCTTCCAGGCTGTTATAAACGCAATCATCAATGCTTCTTGGAAAGAGATGTCCAATAGACTCTAAATTCAATTAATTCTAAATCAAGATGGCTATTTTCATCTGGCCTTCAGTAATTCATTTTGTTTACAAGAAAGAAAAATGTCTTGTTGAAAATGGGATACACTGACATTATAATAGCCTATTCATCGGCCAGTGTATTACAATTTTATCAGAACCTCGAAGGGCTTGGTGGGACTTGTTCTTAGTGAAACGCTAGTTCCTAATAATTATCTTTTCTAAGTGCTCTTAAGTAATGTGTTTAATAATTCATTCCGTCAGGCTTCAGTACACAACTGTTGATCAGATTTTACCTTTCATTGCTTATAAAATATTAGAACAAAGTATTTCAGTACTTCTCTCTTCACTGTGGTTTTGCAACTATTATAAAGAGTGCAATGTAATTAACAAAGAGAACTCACTGAATATAGTAAGCCACTCTAACTTTTTTGATCATTTACTTTAAAAGTAAACCCTTTTTAAAAAATCAATTATTTTATTCCACCTCAATGGTCATTCTCTGCAAGAAAAAGATGGGGCTGCTCTACTTTTTGTTAATGTTAAGCCATAAATAAGAAACAAACTCCATTTTTAAAATATATCAGTGAATCTGCATCCTTGCTGACTGCTTTATATAGTACAGGTTTTGGGAATGCTGTTGGTTGAGCCAAAGTAAAGTCTTCTGTCACACTGAAGCTATTAAAGCTTTAAAACTTTTTCTTAACATGGTCTTTCAATGCACATATGAAGACTCTTAATAAACGGCAAACTTGAAAAGTTTGTTACTGTGTCATCACATTTTAGAATGTTAAAATGTATGAGAGAGCACCCCCATTACCTTTGGATGGATATATTTCACAGTTGTTAAATACTGAATTTCAAATCTCAACAAATTATTTCACTCATAGGACAATAAATCTGATCCAAGTATTATGTATGTGTTTTGCTTAAAAGTTGGATGGAAGTAGAGCAGAGCTAGATAGAATGCTCGAAATGCCCCCTTATTTCATCTGCTTCAGTCTTTATAATTGTGACTGGGGATTATGAACCCCAAGTGTACCATACTTCTCTTTCCCTTCAGACTATCTCAAGTTCACAGAGCAAAACACCTGCTATTTTTAATAAATTAAAAGTTCACATCGATATTTCTAGACTTGATAGATAATGAGCCTGATAACAGGATGTTCTAGACTTTACCTTTTCAATAGTGGTTCAAACCCAACTGGTGTCAACAGTGACCTAAAACTATTACTAGTACTTTATTGCTGCTTGGTCATGTGAAAGCGCACTTCTAAACTAAAGCGTTTGGTGTCCCTGGTTAAGAGAAGCCAAAGACTGAAGTACATCTACAAGAAATATCTAGTCATATCCGGAATGTATACTAACAGGATAATGTAATTTTTTATTAGTAATCTAGTTTTTCATTCTAAGTTTAGTTAGAAAAAAGGTAAGAAAATATATTTTATAAATGTGCAGGCTCTGAAATTTGTAAACTAAAAGGGGGATATATTGTATATATTGCTAGTTTTCCTTATCTTATAAAGGAAACATGTTGAATAGATTTTGGTTCCTAATCATTATTTTGTAGTTCATTCCTTATTCACATATTTATTCACACGGGGAAGCACCATAGCTCAGTGAATGAGGGTTCTAGAGGCAAACAGAATCAGGACTCAGTCGCTTAGCACACTAACTGAATCTCCGTGAACTAAGGATAACAGTGTGTACTGACTTGTCAGAGTTTCCATAAGGACTAAGTGAGACATTGCATGTAAAGCACTTGGCACAGGGTCTGCCCCTTCTCCTTGACCACCTACCCCTACTCCTCACCAAGGTAGCGATTATCATTGTCATCATTCAACAAATACCTACTGAGTATATAAACGAATGAACTACATGGACATTGTAACTGAGGAATTTCTTGCTTATTGTACATACCCATTGTATGCTATCAAATCCAATTCGGCTTCCTTTGGATTTTGATAAACCAGCTCCATTCTAGGAAGATAACAAAAGAACATTTTAGTAAATCCAAAGCCCAGCATGCAACATTACATGTAGGGTAAGCGTGAGATTCAAACTATACAACTGGTTCATAACCATTAAAAAGCATTCACCATTTTCATATAGTCATGAATTAAGAATTCTATAATTATTGTATACAACTACCCATGATGGAAAATACTGACAGATTGTAATAAATTATTATTAAACAGTAAGGTGTATATGTCCAACATCTCTAAACTAATTAATTTCCATTGATGAATAGTAAACCCTTTGTTATCTCTTTGGATTTGGGATTTATCCATTTAACTCCATATCCTTAATTTCAGCTTATCTCCACACACTGAGTTAGTGTTAGTACACCTTGGCGAAGTGATAAGAAAGTATAACATTTATTAAGCAGCTTCTAGGTGTACTGTGTTTGACATTTCCACATTTGAATTCCGTATTCTCATCTACCCCACATAATAATTCTGCAAAGTAGGCATTATTTGTTTTACAGACAGTTTCAGTGCCCACACTTTTCCTAACATACATAATTCCAAATGTTGAGTTTAAAATATTTTTTTAAATATTCAGGCCTAGAGAATCAGTTTTCAACTGATAAGCCCCAAAATACTTTGAAAATAACAGAAGAATGTCTGATGGCCTAGGGACAAGCTCAAAGAAGAACCACAGAAGTTTCGTATGCCTTGAATGTTCTTTATAAGGTATAGATAGGAGGATGTTGAAGAATAGAGTAGTCTCACCCTAAAAATGAAATGTGCTCCAAGTTTCTAAAAAGGAGACTCATCCTACCTCAAACATAAACTCAAAGGCAGGGAACAAAATCCAATTCATCTTTATATTGCCAGTGCCTTGCATGGTGTATAGTAATTAGTTAATGCTTAATAAGGGTTTGTTAATTGGAGGAATGGAGGGATGAAAGAAAGGATATACTGAGTAATGAAGGTAGAGTCTTTCTCATAATATCAGCAACTTAGACAATCTAACATTTTATTTTATTAATATATTTTTTTGTTTCCTATTTTCTCTGAGCTCAAGTTATTTACATTCCTAATTTTTATTTTTTTTTCAATTTATGGTTTTTCCCCTCTTTAATTCTCCCCACCACACACACTTCTTCCCCTGACCTATGGATGTTGCCCTTTCCCCTTAAGAACTGGATCTCTGAAGGCGGGGAAATCTCACCCTACAAGATCGCAGTGTGCAACCAGGGCCTGGTGCCCCCAGCGCACTCGGGGGGCCTGGCGCTCCCAGGGTATGGTATGGTCCATGGCTCCACCTGGGGAGTGAACCCAGGACCTTCTGCATGTAAAGCAGATGTGCTAACCACTACACTATGGAGCCACCTGACAATCTAACATTTTAATACTGAGGGATATTTGAGAAAAAAGAGGCATCAGTGTTAATTCCCATCAGTGTAAAAACAGGATATTATCTCTGCTTTCTTAAAACAAATAACAAAAATAAACAAAAAAACCAACCGCCTCTTAACTCCTCTTCTCCCAACAAATAATTTTCTGTTCCCCTTTACAGCAAAACTCCTGATGGGTTGTCTGCTTTCACTGCCTCTAACTCGTCTCCTTCCATGAACTCACTTGAGCCACAATTTATTGTCCTTGTCTTATCTAATCTATAAAGAACTGTGGATTGCTTCTGCCTCACTTAAACACTTCATTCGCTTGGCTCTCTGGATCCCCACACTTCTGGTTTTCCTGCTATTTCTCTCTGGCTACTCCTTCTTAGTCTCATTTCCTAGTTCTTCTCACCTCCTTGACCCATTAGAGGCTCCCAAAATTCAAGCCATGGGACTTTTTGTTCACTCTATGTTCACTTCCTTCTACTTCTACAGCAACTCTTCTACACCTACTGTTTTAAATACTATTTATCTTCTTCCAAATCCCAATTTATATTTCCGAACATGCCAGTCCTTTGACCTCTACACTTATACATCCAACTGTCTCTATTTGGATGTCAAATAGACATCTCAAACTTTACATGTACCGAAAAACAAAAAACAAAAGTAATGCAGTCACTATTAACTAACGACCCTACAAATAGAGCACCAAGAGAATAAATAAGCTGACCTCGCTTTTCGCCGGTCTCCAATCTCCAACTGATGTTTTCCACTGGCTGAACTCAAATGGAAAATAAAGGGAAAGAAATTTGACTTTGGGACGTGAACGCACAATGCAATATACAGATGATGTATTATAGAATTGTGTCCTTGAACTTATATAATTTTATTAATTAAAAAAAAAAGAAATGAAATGAAAAGAAAAGAAAAGAAAACAGGCAAGGGAGGGAGCTCAGCTAATGCAGTCCAGAGAGGTCACCCTCCCAAGGCACACAGTATAGTGAGGAGAAGATCTGCAGGGGCAAACAGAGGCTCCCTACCACACCATACTAAGAAGTCTGAATCTTACTCCATAGGTATGCCATGCAGAAAATAACTAGATTAGATCTCTACTTAAAATCAGCTGTGTAGAGGATTACAAAGGCTACTGATTAAAGGAAAGAAGAGTTCTTAAGCTTTAAGCAGGGAAGTAGACAGAACAGGGTTTTATGAAATGTGTTTTGAAGAAGTAACCTGTGTCAGTTGTCATTTGTTTATATGTCTATAGGTTTCTTACCTCTCTCCCCTTTAACCCTAAACTTCCCCAATGTATTAGTTCTTAGACAGCAAGGATTACACTTGATTTCATCATTCTGTCTCATAGCCTAGTATTGTGCTTGGCACACATTAAGCCCTCAATAAATACTTGAATGTTCTATAAGAAATGTCATATGGTTAAAGTCAAGAGGTTTAAAAAAAGCCTAAAGATGTTCTGAAGCACTGTCTATGGGATATTTACAGTGAAAATTTAAGTGAAATAAACAAATAAAAGGAGAGATGGAAGCAGATACTGAAAAGGACTGGCAGAAAAAATCTAATGGCTAATGAACTTTACTGATAAATGAGTCAAATTAAGATAAGCCATGAAAGAAAATGCATTTGGGAACCGGGTGATGATTTAAGGAAAAATTCTGTCTTTTTTGAAAAACAGTATCCAAGAATCAGTTTCTGACAGAAACCAAAAAAGACAAATTCTTAATTCGGCATGATCATTAATTATTCCTACATAGAATCAAACAGTAATATTTTTTAAGAAATGAAGTCTTTAATAACTGATCTTTTTCCACTGTTTATAAATGTGCAAACCTGAGGCTCAGAAGCACTGACCACGGTGAATGCACCCTCCAGGCAGCCTTCCCCCTCTGTATCTCGGTGCCCGTCCTTCCAGGAGAAACACATTTACTCCCCAGACATAGAAGTTAGTAGTGGATAGGACTCATAACAGAAATGTGAAATAGTGGGAAAGCTATGTTTATTAATAATCAAAACTACTTGGCCAGAAAATCTATACAGTCTGCAGTCTGAGAATAAATGAAAGAATTTTTAAAAATCCTTCAATACTAATGAAAAAATATTTATTTCTCCTGGATAATGCCAGGAGTTGGGGGACACGGAAGGGTGGGATGGGAAGAGAGGGACAACAGCATCTATCAGTTTAAATACTAGATCAGACTATCATATATAGTATTCTTCTCCGGCAATGACCTGTGTAATATCCTTCAGAGCAAAATGGAACTAGCCAATAGTCTAAGAATATCAAAGGAAAGTCATGTTTTTGCATAATTTTAAAGAGTACCTAACCAATTCAAAATATTTCAAAAATCTTTGCTGTACATTATCTAAGTGGCTAAAAGATTTACTTCTATGTCTAATAATGACATACGAAATTGTTCACTGTGAATGACTACTGTAAATTTGAAATCCAAACTCTCCCTTCAATTCCCTTTCCCTGCTTTTTAACTAAAAACACAAACAGATTACCAAATAGAATGCAAAGTAAGATATCCTAGCACAGAACCCTGTAAGTGGTCTCTTCAGTACTGAGAACAGCTCATTACTGCTGGCACCGGTGTGCCTTTGGGGCTACGTCAAGAACATCATTATAGTTGGTTCACTCAGTGCTTTACACAAACACAGTTCACTGACGTTATCTTCACTCCACTAAGGCATCAATATTTTATGATCTTCTGTTGTGATTCAACAGTCTTTAAAGCACTCTCATTTCTTCTCATCTATCTCAGAGAAGTTTTTTTTGAGCATACTTGTATTTACCCATTGCAGTAGCTCTATGAGTGAAGACACAAGTTATAGGACCTGCACTTGGCCATCTTGAGCAAGAACTTTAACATATCTGGGTTAAACTCATTTATGAAAAAGTAAAAAATATAGGTTCATAAAGACACTAAAGTGAATACGATTTCATTTCTCAAATGCCAGTGTAAACCTTAAAAGTGCTAGAAAATGTAAGCTATTAATAGCTACCAACTTCTGAGCATCTACATGTATCACACACCAAGTTAAATGCATTACCTATATTATCTCAACTGGCAAAGTTTCTCTTAGGGTCATTTAAAGAAATTGAGGCTCAAAGAAGTTAAGTGACTGGCTGAAAGACAAATAACCGAATGAGAATTCAAAGAAAGACTATATAGGGCCCAAACTCAAGAAATCCGAAACCCCTTCTCCTTTGCAATCTCACGGAGGCTGGAAAAGCTAAATAACAACGCCAGTAGAGTAGTAAAACCTTGCTTTCTCAGATTCTCTTATAGCTGGGAATCTGTAGGCTAATGTCACAAAAGTAGAAGCTTGGTAGAATGCACTATTTCTTCTAGCCTCGACAAGGAAAATGTCAAGAGAATTTAGAAGCTCTGGACCTAAAGGTATCAGAGACAAAAAACCATCTATTAGTTTAAGCTACTATTAGTCAGCCAAAAGCACCTCTAATTGATACAGATGCCATCACTATTATTATTGCTATTATTCCCATATTTGGAAAGGGTATAGGAAATCCAGTACACTACTTATCCTTATGAAAGGTGACTTTGCAATATGTAACAAAATCTAAAATGTGCAGAAATTATACTCTAAGACTTTATACTAAGAAAATAATCAGGAAAGGTTGATTTCACCCTGAGACATTCATAGATAAACAGCCAAGATATCTGGTAGCCTCAGTACTTGCCAATTATTTTAAAAATAATGTAGCCTGAGAAGAATGGAGCTAGGTTCAACAGTCCTCCCTGCATGTTAGAAACTGGGTGATTTAGGTTGTTATCTACCATCTCTGTTTTGATTTTCCTGTCTGTAAAATGAGGTCTAGCAACCCCATGTAACAATGCTGTACAATAAACCTACCCCGATCATAAAGACGTGTAAGTCATTATTTTCCCCCTCACAGATCTGTGAGTCAGCTGGGCAGCTATGCTTTCATCTGCTTCATACATCTTATTCAGGGCCCAGCCTGAAGGAACAGCACCTGCCTAGGGCACATTTTTCTCCTGGAAGGTCAGGTAAGCACAAAGGGCAACTCAAATCATGACAGCCCATTTGAAATATCTACATATATCTATAACATTCCACCAGCCAGATTCAAGTCTCATCGTTAAGCTCGAGTAGGCAGTGAAGTAGCCTCCCCTTAGTGGGAGAGAGAGGAAAGAACTATTTCTTTAGAAAATTCTAACTATCAGATGAAAACAAAAAAGTAAAAACAAAAACCGTATGTTTTTCCCAGGGTTGTTTTTAGGGTTAAATCAAGCATGGAGAGGATCTAGCTTAGTGCTTAATAATGGAAGTCATTATAATTAACTCCAGTGGGAGTATTTGGTAATTTTTCATAATTTGGCAAAACCTTCTCAACTTTGTATTTTTTATTTGGACTACAGAAGTATATTCTGTGTGACCTTCAGTAGCTATTAGTTTCCAATCCATTATCTCTGTATCTATATGCCTACAGATTATAACAAAGGTAAGTTATACCATAACAATTCCCTGGTAGGTACAATATTAAAAAATACATTGTACTAAAATTAACTAATTTGATAGTCTATCATTGGGTTCTTTGATAGTCTATTTACCTAATAGTCTATGTATTTATCATTGAATTCTTTCTAATGAAGGATAATCTGTTTAGAAAAATAATTTTTATATAACTATCAGAAAATTTCAATAGATTCAACATCACTGAAACTTGGCACTTCTGACTTCTAGCATGTTATCACAATATAACATTTAACTGCAATTTTTAATTGCTTGCCACACTCCACAAAGATGAGAATCTCGGTAAGAAATATGCAAGGATCTGAAAAATTGTGGTTAATTTTATGTATTGCAAAAGGAAAGTATGTTAGGAAAATATATAGCTAAAATGAGGCCTAATGATGAGAAAAGAGAAAAAAGTTACCTTTGCTGATAAATAGTGCTTGTAGTAGTACAACTGAAACAGCAGAAACGCAGAACTTGTCAAAGTTAAAAGTGCCAAAATCACGTTCTTATTGATTCTACTCATTAGTCTGCGGTGCTCACTTGGTTGTCTTTTGAAAGTAACCCAGTTGGTGTCATCTTTTTGGATAAGAAGATAATCCTGTTTTCTGTGAACAAAAAGGTATTTCTAAAGAAACAAAAACCTTATTTTTAATTTTTCACTTCTAATAAACAGCAACAAAAGAAAAAAGTTATCTAACGTTCTACAGAATGTTCTTCCATTTGGTAATTTCCTATCCTAAAGAAAAATCAGATATGAAATCAAACATGAAAGAACAAAAATGTTTATCATGGCATTCTTTATGGCTGCAACTAACAAAAGCCATGAATTGGATAATTATAAAAACTGACCAAAAGACTGGGGGGCTTCTCCCCCAGAGCTTCTGATTCAGTAGATCTGGTGTGGAGCCTCTGAACTTCCATTTCTGACCAGTTTCCAGGTGATGTCGATGCCGTAGACCATACTACGAACTACTTCCAGAGAAGAAATCGAGAAAGCTTTTGGTCAAGAAACCATCTCTGTATGATAGCTCTTTGTTGTTTTTGTGATTTAGGAGGTGGTCAGTTTTTATAAAGACCCGTGTGTGTTCTCAGTTTTTTTTGCTAGTGTAAAGAAAGCATTACAAAAATTTTTGTTCTTTCACCTTTAGTCTCATCTGATTATTTCTTTAGGACAAGAAATTTAACATAGTTCTACTTCTTCTAACCTCCTCTCCACTGTTTGATTTTGGTTAAACATATTACATTTAGTTGTATTTATCTTTACTCCTTTAAATATACTAATACCTGTATTACTTGATGTCTAAACTTTGTCTTTTGTTTTCCAGCTAAAATTAAAACAGCAAATTTATACTACCTCCTGCCTTCTCTTTCAACCCTTTTTATTATTTCTTTCTACCTTGTTTTAGTCTTTTGTGTTCTCTAACTACATATCTCACAGTTATTTTGGTCTTATTCCTACTGTTTCCTGCCAATCCTTTTGCCGTATCATCTCTATTCATCTAGTAGATGGCTGATATTCATCTTCTCATAGTTTATCAAAAAGAACTTCTGTGTACTATGTACTTTGAGTTCTTGCATTGTTCAAAAATGGTTGTCAATTGATATTTGGCTTTGAGGTCACAATTTCTTACCCTTGATGACTTACAGGTTTAGTGCCACTCTTCTGTAATGCTAAATATTCCCTTGATAATATGATTCTCCATCCCCTCCCCGCCCCGCCCCACACTCTCCTATAGGTAAGTTGATCACTTTAATGGAATGAGCAAAGAACACATTCCTTACCTTTGAAATCCAATTTTTAAAAAACTAGTATGTAATTATGTTGATGACTGTATATTAGTTTTTCCTTATTGTGTGCCCTATCAATTTGTAGAATTTAGATTTCTTTTGTTTGTGCAAAGTTTTCTTACATTATATGTTTGAATATTTTTCTGTTCTAATGTTAAACTCTATTTCCAGAACTACAATTAAGCACTTGTTTCAATACCTTCATTCTCCCTTCACTTTGTCCACCTTTCAAAAGCCTGTTATCATGTCCTTTCCTGAGTTTTCAACAATGTTAACTCTCCTTTTTGCTTTCAGTGTGGCCTTCTATTTCTCTGATTTTATTTTTCTTTCTTTTCTTTCTTCAGCTTTGCGATTATAATTCACCATATACTGACTGTTCCCTTACTCCTTCTGCCTACCTCTTGGATCAATGAACTTTGTCTCTTATTTTTAAAAGTGACTGTTTCACTAAATTTGTTAGACTAATAGTTTTCTCATGGATTCTTTGCCACTCATTTTTCCCTGTTTAGATTCTTCTTTCTTCTTGTAGCATTTTTTATACTGTGCTTATTTCTTTTATTATTATTTATATTTGAATGATGTGAGCTCTCCCCAGATCAGTTATTTGCAAGAAGATTGTGGAAGGAAGAAACAGGGCTGGATTCTGGACCATTGCTTCTTGCCTCACCAAGGGAATGCTTCCTACAAAGATGGTATATCTGTGTGGTTTCTCATTTGCTCTTGCTTTCTTGCTAGTTCATGTTGCCAAACAATCCAAGGTAGCTCCCACGGCCTTCCTATGCATCCTGATCCCACCATAAACAGGAGATCTATCTCTCCTTGTTCTGCAGGCTGTGTCTGAGACTCTATCAGCATCCTCTTTTAATGTCTTCCTGCTTATATATGACAACCATTTCTCAAATATTTTGATTTGAGGTTACAGGACTTCTAGTCTCATTGAAGATGTGATTACAACTCTCTCTCTTATCCTCCTTGCTGTTTCAGGGTAACTTCAGGCAGAAGAGGGCACAAATGTTTTTACTCTGCCATATGAAATCAGCAGTCTTGCTGTGGGATTTTAAACCAATCCAAGTGAACTTCCAGAGCTGAAGCCTATATAAAGCAATTATAAAGTCCACAAACTACTTAAAAAAAATTATATCAACAGTGATGTAAACAATCCACTTGATGTATAATGTGTATTTAGCAAAGATAACCGAGTAAAGCATGATCATTTTCTATCTCCTTAAAATGAAAACTAGCAACATAAAATAACATTGATGATGGTATTAGATTTCATTGTCAGCTAAGATCTACTAAAATAAAATAATTAAATACTCTGAAAAGGGCAGCTCACAAGGTAACAAGAATATTCTTCATTTTCAAGATTTCAGCTCAGTTTCTTGTATTGAATAGTGCATCAACGTATACTGATTCCTAATGAAATCTAAATTGACATTCAGATTGTGCTACAGCTCAGCCTGTTCTACGTCTGGATTGATAAATGGGAATGCATAAAAGGCCTATCTATACAAACCACTACAGAAACATAAAGTCCAAATTAATATCTTGTTCTCTCTTTAGACGTGTGTCCAATCTAATTAATTCTTATATGAAACAAATGTCAAAATTATCATCACTTAACTACATTTTTTATTATCAAGATGATATCCAATTAACTTTACTTCATTAGTTACTTTCTATAAATACCAAGGCAATTCAACTGCAAAGGAGGAGTATTAGCCTGTGAAAACATTCTTTTTTTCCTAGCGCTACCTTTGCGTTACAAATGTAGTTACCACTTTAAAATGAATAATATGACACTTTAAAAAAAAGAGAGGCCAAGGCTTGTTGAGTTTACATCTAAAATATCTCTGGCATCAGCTCCCTCTTCTTTTTCACTGTCATTCTAATTTAGATTCTAATTGTATCGAATGTCCTAATTTTAACTGATGTCCCAGTCTCTACTTTCTACCTACCCATAATCTACCTATACACTGACACATAGATGAAGTTGCTAATAGAGTAATGAAGTTACACTGGGATCTAAAATTTTCAGTAGTTCTCTGCCACCTACAAACAAAGTCTGAATTCTATACAATAGCATTCGACGGTTTTCACAATCTGACTGAACACAAGTCAAATTTTCTAGGCTTTCTCCCACTTCATACACTCTACGGTTTTGCCCAAATATTCCTGGAATACATCTCATACTTTCCTGCCTCTTTGCTTTTGTTCATTCCCTCTCGTCTGATATGCTCTCATCCATTTCCATAAAACCAGTTCTATACTTCTTTTCATAGTTCCTCTCAACTGACTCTTCTTTTCTGAAGTTTTCCATGCTCTTCCAAGTCAGAAGTGTTCTCTCCTAGCCCTAACCTCCTAGTTTTTCCTAGTTTGAGGGAATAAATATTTACTGTCTACCATTACAGGCAAAAGTGCCAAAAAAAAAAAAAAAAAAAAAAAAAAAAAAAAGCTAAGCAATGGAGATAAAATGATAAAGGCCATCAAGTTCCTTATCTTCTAAGACTTTAGAGATGAGTAAAGAGTTTTCAAAAGAAGAATGGTGATGATGATGGAGGGTGTGATGTACCTAGAGAACAGCACGGGAAGTTTTTTCCAAAATGTGCAAGCCCGATCCCTTATCACCCAACATCTATGAGGAACCACTACACTAGTCGGTGATAGACTCTATCAGAGATAAACACATAGGCAATACCAACAGTGCAGTTGCTATGAAGAAGTAAATACAGGTTGCCAAGGGAGCACAAGGAGAGGCAACTAATCCTAAAGCATTTACTGCTTTCTATCTTGAATTATAGTTATTAGTACCCATCGCCCCTACCAGCCTAAAACTGGCTGAATTAGTTTCAAGTACTAATACATATACTAAGTATACTCAAATATCCAGCACAATGCACAAGAGTGCACGAAACTATTTTTTAAAGTTTTTATTTTGAAAAGTTCTATGTCCTGCAGGAACTTTTATAAAACAGAATATGAAATATGAAAAAAAATGATTTTTAAAAAAATTTAAAGCCCATACTTGGTTCTAACTCCCAAACAATAAACATTTAAAAATAACATATGGAGAAATATGATGTAGAGCCAAAATTGAAATATTATTTGTATATATATTTCTTTTTTATATGTGACAATTTTGCTATCATAATAAAATGCTGGGAAGGATAGGTAATGTATTTTCTTAAACTTAAGTAAAGCTTCCTAAAGAAGATAGTATATCGTGCCTAATGGAAAAGAGAAGATTTCAGAAATAGTAAATTAAAATTAGGAGGGGGGAAAAAAGACAGCAAATGTTTTCAAGAAAAAAAAAAAAAAAGATGTAATGGGGACACCAAGGGGAGTTATGAGTTTAGGTAGGCCAAATATCTTCAAGTTCTAATGAAAATATGAGGCTAACATAAATATGGATTATTACAGCACAGAATTATTCTTAGATGATGTGGAAGCAGGCCATCACTAGTGCATTAACTGAGATTTGGCAAAGAAGAAGAAAGGAATGGGTAGGTCTGCTTCCCAACTGAACCTTTAATGGATTATGGGTGTCAGAGCTATCAATCCCCTCAGTCTTTGGGCCTAGGGTAGCTACAGCCCAAGAATGGTCACCTCCAGCCAAGAACAATCACATTCTTTTATCCTTTCTTTAACCCCTATTATCAATTTCATTATGTGTCAAGACATGAAAAAGTTTGGGAAAAACTGGTGGTAGAAGAAATCCACACAGAAATGTAAAAGAAAATCTACAGGATAGGAAGTACAAGATCGATCTCAGGTTCTTTGTACAGCCAAGGGCAGCATTTGATAGTCTTTCAGCTTCCGATTTGCCCTTTCACATTGTCACTTGTCCTTTAATGGAAACAGCATGGAAGACTTTGGCACCTGTCTTCTCTAGACATCCCACCACCACTACCATTCTTTTGAGAATCATCTGGATAAGGATCTGTTTGAAAGACTGTCTAACTGCCTGACTTTCATTCCATTTCTCCCCACTCCTGTCTTCTGGATCACTTCTCTTAACATCAGAGGCCCTTATACCTAACGTAGGTTCTTAAGGTGATGTGCACTAACCTGGTACCCTCAACACTGCCAGTTTACTTCGGGACATTGGGAAGCATGGGTGGTATGAATCAAACAGACTGAAATTCAATTATTCAAATATCACTAAATAAAACAGGAGGCTAAACTACAGAGAAGAGGGTAATGTAATTAGGCAAAGACATGTTTAGAGTGATGAGGTAAGAGATTGGAAAGCATAAAGATAAATTACTCTTGAAGATGTATTCAGAGTTGACATTAAAAAAAAGAAAAACTCAATATTTTTAGCAGCTCTAAGCCAAAAAAGGCCTAGTAATAATCGAGGCTATCCAATCTCCCCTAAATACTGCTGGTCCTTTATGTTGTTCATTTCCTTTCCTTTCATTGCTAACTTCTCAGAAGAGCATCAGTATTCTGGAAGTAAAGGTTAGACTGCAAGAGTTTAAGAAGTTTCTTTATCTGCTTACCACGCATTCATTTCTTAACCCTTTGCAATATAACCTCTACCTCAATATGATGACACTTGAATATAAAAAAATTAGTCTCTCCATATGATAGTTCATAAAAATCATTTTGTGACTCCTTTCTGAAGATATCTATAGAGTAATGAGGTTTTTGAAAGAAAGTGTCTGAAATCACAAACCTAGATAAAGAAGGCTAGAGAAGAAAGGAAGCGAAGATAGGAGGGAACTGATATTACGGGAGCCAAGTAAAAGGGTGAGGAAGTGGTATTTTTTAATATGTCTGCTGTTCTGTGCTTAACACAAAATTCGTGTGGATGTTCACCAACAGATGCTCTCTTTACACTCTCTTAATCATTTTATTAGGTATACTTCCCATATCTACTGGTTAATTATTACTCATAAATATTCTAGCTGACCATTAGATATATCCTCTTGAACATTCCACTAGCACCTAAAACAATCATCATCCACCTTCAGACTAGATTTCTTTCATGACTGGACCATTTATCTATTCTGTTAATGGTATCTGTATTTTCTCAATTATTTATGTTTAAAACAAAATAGTTTTTGTGGTTCTAACTCCACATCTAATGAGCCAACAAATTGTGTATATTATTCCCGGTGCCTCTAAAAGCTATCATTCCTTCTCCATTGTCAGTATAGTTAGCCTAACTCAAAGGCCTTATTAACTCTGCCTAGAAAGAAAGCCTCCTACATGATTACTCTACTACCGGGCTTTCTTTGAAACACCCACCTTAGGGACCAAAGTCCAATTATCTCTACAGTATCACTTTGTGTCACTTTCCCTGCTTTAAGACCTTCTAAGGCTTAGTTAGTACTATTCCCCTGGTTGGACCCACTGATACAGTGCTGTCTCATCTTGGTGCCTTTGGCTATGCTATTCCTTCTATCTACAATGCTTCCCCTCCCTACCCTCTGCCCCACTCACTGTCTATCGAGTAGTTAACAGTACAGGCTCTGAAGACAGACTGCTGTATTCAAATCCTGCTCTGCCACTTGCAGCCTATATGACCCTGGCCAGGTTACTTAATCTTTCTATGACCTCATGTTTAAAATGGATCTATAAAGTAAACTTGACTCACAGGGCTGCTCTGAGGAGTGAACAAATTAATGATGTAAAACACTAAATATCACCTAGAACATAGGACATACAATAAATGCTAGCAATAATTAATAAGTTATCTTGAAAGTCTACTACTAGCTCCCTCTGCTCTTGATTAAAGTCCCCTTCCTTTACATTTCCACAGCACTGTGTATTTGTACTCTTTTTGCAGTCAGTCTTAAATCATAGTTCCTTGAGACAGAAAGTTTTGTGCTTTCATATTCCCAAGTATCCATATTCCAGAATCCAAGCACAGACATAGATTTAAAAGGCAACTTTACACATGTGCTGGACTCTGTGTTCCCAGAAGAATTCTGTGTACCAGAGAGTACAAAAGCATTTGAGATGAGACGTGAACAAGAGCAGCTGTAGGTAAAGAGGGACAGCCAGAGTTTATGTTACACAGGTCACTTTGGTCTGTTACCTCACTCATTCATTCTTCAATTAAGTCCACAAATATTACTAAGCCTTATATACTAGACGCTGGGCAACCTGCTACCTGTTCCCTGTCTCAAGACTACAGAGTATAAACAATAGATTATGGTGATTTTAAATCAGCAGATATAACCAAAAAAGTCAAAAAAGGCTTTGATCCAAATGTTCTTTTGACCCAAACATTATTTACGCGAGTTATTTCATGGGTTCGATTAAAAGCTATCTTAGTTATCATACGCACCAGAGTAAGAACAGTGGTTGTCTTTGTGCTGGGAGGAGTGTTGGTGCTTTTATTTTTATTTTCTGTTCATCCTATGTAAACGTCAGTTGATTCTATAATTAGAAAAAAAAAAGACGTTAAAAAAAATTTTCAAAATTCTTCTCATTCTCTGGCTTAATTAATAGATACTCATTTACTACAGCCCACACATGTTGTAGGCTTTAATTATGTTAATATTGTCCCATTTTTGGAGTAACAGAATGATATTAAACCAAGTTATTTTTAACTAAGTAAAGCCTTCCCCTCAAGAATTGCTGGTTGAAGACATCTACTACAAAACTATAAAGCTAATACAATCAAAAAACCAGGGCTTAGCGAGTATCAAGTAGTCAGTACAACATAGAAAGTGTAAATATATGTACATATATAATATCTGGATGGATGTTCACCAAAATATCAATAATGATTATCTCTAGATGGGGAGAATTGGGGTGATTTTTACATTATTCTTTATGCTTTTCCATACTGTTCCAATTTTTAATAATAAACACATATTTTTCCATAGACAAGACAATTATTAATAAAAAGATGATGGGTAGTAGTGGCTTAATGACTGCCACATTTGCTAGACAGGATCTATATCTTTGCTTCTTAAAAGTATGGTCCTCAGACCAGCAACACTGGCATCATGTTGGTGCTTGTCAGAAATACAGAATTTTCAGGCCCTACTGCAGACCTACTGATTCAGAATCTACATTTTAGCAAGACCCTCGGGTAATTTATATCCACACTGAAATCTGAAAACCACTGCTCTAGATGTTAAGGCCTTTACATGCAGGGAAGATAGAAGTAACATCTGCCTTGTTCACTACATCGCCAGCACCCAGTAGTGCCTGAAACACACAAGTATTTTTTGAATAAATATGCAAATATCACTTTTGAGTAGACAATTAGAAAGATAGAGATTATATCTATTTGAATTATTTGTTTTTGGTCCAGTTCTCACAAGTGAGTGCTTAATATCTAATGTAAATGCTGTTAAATTATTTTAATTATAATGGTGGCCCGAAGAATTTCTGACTATATGTAATCCTTTTTTAAAAGCAGTCCTTTGTCTATGCCCATGCCACCCTTAATGAGCCCAATCTCATCTGATTTTGGAAGCTAAGCAGGGGTGGGCCTGGCTTGGATGGGAGACCACCTAGGAATACCAGATGCTGTAGGTGTTTAAAAATAAAAATAAAAAAAGGAGTCCTTGCATTTAGCTCTGAAATCCAAGTCTCCTTCAATCATTTCTCTAGCTTCCTATCTATGGGCACACCCTATAGTTACTCTTCGCAATCTATACCTCAAAGTAAATTCACTTTCAAGATTTTTAACTACCACTTCTTAAGAGAAAACTTATTATTTAAATTCCAATCTATGAACTCCAACTGTCTATACTTCCAACTCTCCTAGACCTAAAATTAACATTCAAAAGTACCAATTTTATTCTCCATCAAATACCTTCCTCCATTCTCAGACTCATGTTTTATAGGTTTTAGAGAAGAGAGACCACCTAATTCAACAACATCACTTTACAGAGAATGGGATCTAGAATTAAAAGACAGCCCAAGAGGCTAGTTATTGGCAACATTGGAGCTACAATTTGTGTCACCTTATTCCCAAAACACTATTGCATGCTGGAATTCTAACAAAATTCTCATTTGTGTCAACAGCACTTAAATTCACTTTTTAGAAACCCAGGTTCAAAATCTATCACCTAAATCTAAGAAATCAAGTCCTGTATATTGCTGACATTTCTCTCATTCCTTTTTCCTTCCTTTTCAGATCATAATGCACTTCCTCTCAACTTGTGGTTCCTTCAATATCTAGTGCCAACCTTCCCCAATCCTCTATCCTCCCAAAATCCACCTCCACAAATAGACTCTAAAATGTGAATGCCTAGGCCTGACTTCTCTATCTTTATCCATGGTGCTCAACAGAGATAGTTCCTGATGATTCAATCCCAGCTTTTTCTATTGGGCTTCCCTCTTTTCCCAATTCCTAATGCCCTGCTCCATCATTCACTTAGATATTTGTTCATAGGTTGTTTACACTTTGGAACTCTGCTATCTTCAAAAGTAAAAAGAACGTGGCGTCATTTAGGTCCTCTTTCTACATGAGAAAACTGAGGCCCAGACAGAAGTGACTTTGCTTCATGTTACTAAGAAATTGGTGATGGTAGTAAAATCTAATCTTGGTTCTCCAGATCCCTATCCAAAGCTAAACGTCACATCTACACATATCCAGTCTTTCCTGACACCCGACACCCTCCCCGTTTGAAAATGCAAACGAAAGGCAAACGTTAAAGCCATATGAAACAGCATGGCTAGCAGTATTCATCCTACTATTACGCACACAAGAATGGTGCTTAAGTAAATACTCTTCCAAATAAACTGAGAGTTGAACCCAAGGGGAAAGCATCAGAAGAGAAATGGGATAGCTAATTAAATTACCCCCTTTCTAGAAAGCTGTTGCATTTCCCCACCACCCACGCAAGAACACACTCCTTCATAGGGCATCAAGGTCCTTCCCAGTTAAGACCCAACGTTAGCTCCTGCCACATTCCTGGCATCCCCGTTCCAGCACCCACCCCTCCAGCCATTACCCTAACATGCAGTGCTGCCCAAACCTGGCAGCTCGGTTCACGCTTCTATACCTTTGCACACACTGGTCCCACAACCTGCAACGCTCTCCCCCACCCAGCCCCGGAGATCCTCTCGCGAATTCGGAGATGGTTCTCACGACCCTGCTCAAACATTGCTACCCCGATCGGGGTCCTACAAAGGTCTCGATCGCCCTCCAAAACTAGGCCTGTCCCAGGACGAGGGTTTTACTTGCTGACACACCCAGACGCATAAGAAGTACTGCCCAAGTGGACATCTGCCCACTGAGTAGTGCCCCGACCCGAGAGCGCTCACCCTGTGGCCTGCCTTGGCCTCCGGGGAGAGGGTAGGTGCCCAGAATGCTGGGGGATGCCCAGTGAGGGCATCCACACCATAGAAAATACCTATATGAAAGCATCTGCCCACGCCCGGCCACCAAGCTGAGCATCAGTCCTTACCTCACTCAACAGCAGTGACAACTCTGCTTTACGGCACTCACAGCAAACGCTGCAAAAGGGGCCGTCAAGTGCAGGAGCCGTGGCTACCGATCAGGTTGGTGTCAGAGACATTCCCACGGTCCTGACGCGTCTCAGCCTGTCCACGGCCCGTGCCACTTCCTTACCCCCGAAATTACTGAGCTTTGGCGATTTTCTAGCTTTTGAAATCTAACCACTTAGCTAAAGCCCTTTTATCTATTGCCTAGATAACGACAGAAGTGCGACCTGAGATTTTAAAAAAATGGACCAATAATTGGAGAGCGCCCAGCTGAGCTGTTTCCTAAAGCGTGTGAGTTTGCCATATAAAATATAGGGTGCTAGTTAGATGTGAATTTCAGATAAACAACGAAAAATTTTTTACTGCGTGTGGTATACAGAGGGATTCGGAATTCGGTTTGAGCACCATCAGGTGAGATGTGGTAGACTCAGAAGTAGCAGCTGCGTTTAATAGTGCTCATTAGGTTGAAGTGCCTGCACGACAGCCATCGGAGTGTGATAACCCGGTTGCCTGGTTGCCTTCTCCAGTTCTTTAACTTTTAATTGTGCAATCCGAAGTATTAAGTATCAGATATGAAAGTTTCTACATAAATTTTGGAGACTATAAAGCACTAAACATCACTGTAATGTTAAGTTTTCGCTATAGAAATTACTATTATCAGCCCATAGTAAAAGCTGAAAATACTCCCTGTGTGTATTTGTTTTCCAAACTTTGGTTTTTGGAAAAGTATAAAATGAAAAGTTTTCAAATTCCCCAGGGTTATGACTCCTTCTGGAGAATTTCCATGTACACGCAATCTTATTCTGTAGAAGTCTCATTACCTAGGACTAGTTCTGTATACTTAGAACAAGTAGTTGATAAGTTAATCAAAAAAGTAGGTACACTCAACGAAGGAAGTTACCAAACATTAACAAGATCATCCGACACTGGTGCTAATTTAGGGACCTAAGATGGGAAAATTTGAGCATCAAAATGAGTAACTGCTATTGATTGAAACACATCAAATATGTAAGAATTCTTGAATTCATGAATCCTTAAAAATGAAACTCATTAGTCATGACTGAAGGTTGCCAGGGCACCAATTCACTCTCCTTAAACTTGGTAAAGGCAAAAACATCAAGTATTTATCCTGTCTTTCTTGTATGAAGTGTATTTCAGTGTGACCAAAATGATAAGAATTCCATATAATTAATGAAGAATGAATGATAGAACAATCACCATTTCGTTTCTCTTGATGAAGTAATACAAAGGACAACACTCATCAATGGATACTAAAATTAAGGTGAAATTTTGATGGGGAATTTTTTAATAAATGTATTGGGCTGGCACCACCTGAAACCCACTGATCATTACATTTGAGACAACCAGATATGTACTTTCTGATGTGATGTAACAGAAAGTAATCAGCACCACCTGTGAAGGATTCTTGCCTAAAAATTGAACTTGCATTTAATAAAAACTCTAGATTTAATGCTATGTATAGAGAAGAGATTAGCTAAATTTAGAATGTGGGACATTCCATAAGAAAATGCCCCAGTTTATCAAGGGCATTAAAAAGGGGAGGGAACTATTACGAAATTAAAGACCTAAGAGACGTATAATCAAATGTAATATGTGGATCTTGTCTGGATCCTGATTTGAAGAAAGCAACCATAAAAATACATTTTTGAGACAACAAATTTTAATGTGGTGTGGGGTATTAAATGATATTAAGGAATTGCTGTTAATTTTACTAAGAATGTTAACCAAATATGGCTGTGCTTAAAAGAAAAAATCATCATTGATGCATTTTACAGTACTTACAGATAAAATTTTTTAGAAATGTTAAAAAAGTGTAACAAACATGGAACAGTATTAACAATTGATAAATCTAGGTGATGAGAATAAAAGTGTTCATTATTAATAGCCTCTACTCTTCTGTATGTTTGAAAACTGTCATAATAAAAATTTACATGAAAAGGGAAAAATCAGAGTCCCTAGAAGTATTTTTTAAGTGCATAACATCTTGTTCCTTGTGAGCCTAAAAACAGGCAGTTAAAGCAGAAGATTACACCGTCAATCTTTTGATTCGAGCTAAGACCTTTTTAAGTATGGATCACCTGATTGGAGTTTTGGGACAGGTTTGGGAATAGACAGTTAACTAGAGGTAAACACATAACTTAACTGTTGGGAGCAGTACTTCTCCAGCATGCTAGAGGGGAACCCGGCTATAAGCCTTCTACGGTGTGCTTTAACCTGGTAGCCAGTCCAGTTAGAGGAGGGGTACAAGGAGGGGTAAAAACAGCCTCTATTATAGCAAACATCCATCTTTTTAAAGTCATTTGGTGCCTGGAGCAAAAGTACAAATGGAGGCCAACCCTGATATATTTTGAGTGTCTAAATAGGTAAGAATTAACTAGATGAGTTTGTTCTTTCCCAAAGCCCCTGGGTCTATCTCCTTTTACTTCTAGCTTCAGCTTGCCAGAAGGTTCCTGGTATGCATGTATGTGGACACTCCGGTCTGCATATCCAAGTTTCACCCACACTCCTCACAAAACTGCCACCCTTTGAGTACAAGGGTGCAGTCTGTCTTCAGGATGGACTTGGGAAAGTCCTGCATGTATTCTAGAAGCAAGCTTTGGGCTGGTCCAGCAGGGAATTATGGGCAGAGGAATGCAGACCACAAGTGAGTACAATCCCTTGGCTCCTTCAATTTTCTTTCCATGGAGAGAGGAACAGCTAGAGTGAGGACTAGGGGAGGAACCCCTCTTGCCCAAGTCTAAGTGTACACACAGACTCACAGTATACCATACAAACTGTTGGACTTGCTTTTTCCATTTCATATCAGGAATACCCTTCTATTAATAGCATACTCTAACAGCTGTGTAAGGTTACTTGGCGACGCCACAACCTAATCATCCCAGTGAACTTCTGCAAAAAGGGGCATAAACATACTACCAGTGCCATACAGTATACATGTAAAATAGGGGTTAGTATGGGAAACACTTGGACAGAAAAGTAGAGTGCATACAATTTCCTGAGCTCTTATCCCACAGAGATCCAGTCAGGCACAGCAAGATGGTATACCAAAGAAAGACCATAATGGTCTATATATTTCTAACATTTATGGAGAGGTGGAGGGAGACAGACAGAATATATTTAGACAAATACAAAATAATGGTAGCTTGCTATAGCAGCAAGTTAGAAAAGGGGAGCTTTTGGGATTCTGGTAGCCCACTGTTTTCTTCAATTAACAATTAGGTTGCTTGTATTTTGCCATCATAGTGCTGCAGTCAGTACTGGCTTATTTGTGAGTATATATGTAAGAGAAATACCTAGAAATGCAATTAACCCTTCAAAGATACATGTATTTAAAATCTTGCTAAATTGTTCTCCAGAAACATTGCATCCATTAACACTCTCTCCTCTATGAGGGTTTTGGTTTCTCACACTCCTCTCCTTATGATTCAAGATTGTCCAGTCTCCATTATTCTCTTGGTAAAAATGACCTTAGTTACAGGTGCTCCAGCCTCATCTAGTCACTGATTGGTTTTTTCTCCTAACCTGGTTTCAACTTAGAATACAAATTTTAAAAAGGCTTAGATTGTGGTTCTGACTCTTAGCTACCATCTACCAAAATGTAATCCAAGATGTGACAAGTTCCAAATACAGAAACTAAATTCTGATTATAGTATAGTTACTTATAACATGTTTCATCTTCCATCTATAGCTGAATGTACAGAACAGTAGCTACATAGAACTTTCCATCATTGCATAAAATTCTGTTGAATAGCACTGCTTTAAAATATAAACTTTGGGGGCAAAGGGACTATGACTTTTTTAATCTCGTCATTTTCAATGGCACATTTTAGATTGTAATGAGAGTTGATAAAATACAAGGCACTGAAGCAAAAGAAAGCAGAAAAGTTTTAATTTTTAGGTGAGATATTCAAGGTGCTTTTTTAAGAATTTAACTTGGTCATTCTATACAGAGCAATCATTTGAACATACAAGTTATCCTACTTTGAATACACTATTTTAAAGTTAAAAACCATTTAAAAGGCTTTGTCTTGTTTCCGAGGAAAATGAGGCAATATGTTTATCAAAACACTAGTTTGCAGCACAGTACATTATAAGTAGTTCGTTAATGTTCTTCATCCATAACTTAAAAGTTTAAACCTGAGGAATTAAGAATTTTTATTGTCAGAACTGCATAGCAAAACAATGTCCAGATGATAAGACATACCAATAATCTGTAGATCAAGATAGCCTGCCTGTAAACCACTTAATAAATCCAATTTAAAGCAAGACAAGTATGTTAGTAGAGATACTAAATGAAATCCAGATTAACAAGGTTTTGAAATACTTCCTATTTTTTAGATGACAATGCAACAAACGTTGTCAAATGTTAAATGGGCACATATACCTTCTATCATTTATCTAATGACAACAAACTTTAACCATTTGGGTGTTTGGAAAGATTTAGGCCAAATCTATTCTTTGCATGTGGCACTGGGCAGTGATAAATTGAAAGTGCAAATGCCTGGATGGAGACATACCTTGAATCATTTATTAATGCTACTGTTGTACAGTGACACCCTAACACTGTGGGAGAGATTTTACATTTCTAGAAAGTCTTGACGTAGAATGACAGGCTTGATGAGAAAATACAAAATTGCCACAAGTCATGCACAAACTAAAGGGCATTTTAATCTGGGCTTTTTGTTTTTTGATATCACATATGAAGTCCTGGTTTTACCACTTTAAGCACATGCTTTATCACAGTAAATGTCATCTAGAAGTTATCTAAATGCTTATTAACCAAAAATAATACCTTACATTTACATAACATTTTACTGTTGTTGAAGCAACTTCATAAAATCCGTTCCATTTTATTCCTCACAACAGCCCTGTGAGGTAGGCTAAGCAAGTTACAATTATTTTATGTAAGGCAGTGGAGGCCCTAAGATGATAAATGATTTATACAGAGGTCACAGATCTAGTATATGGCAGAGTTAAGGTGATGAATTCTATATACTTTAAAAGAAATGAAGCCAAAATGTTTTTATATTATATCCAGAAATTTTAAAGACTAGTGGTTTTTAATATAAATTACTCTAAAACTTTAGTTATATATCTTATAGTATGAATTAGTTATAAATTTGATTTTAAAGAGTCTCTTTTAGGAGGTAAATTAGACTCAGTGCTTTGGTACTTTAGAGATATTAGAAATGTTCTTAAAAATGGATTCTTATAGCCGAGGCTCTCCAAAAAGTTCCAATATTAATGAGAAAGGCCTTTTACGAATCACTTACATTTTGACTTCTTTTAAAATGTGTCTAAACTTAAGAAGCTCTAAGCCAAAGCAAACATATTCACCTACCTTCTCCCCTACATACTGTGAAATCCTCTACATGTCCATTCCCAAGGACCAACTTATATTGAATGGGTACCATTAAGAAAATATATCAGTTTAAACTAACATAGCTCAAATGGTTATGAATCAAAAGTCAATACCTTATATTAGCCCAGAAATAACAAATACTGTTTTAATAACTGAGTAGTCAGAAGAAAAAAGTATATAGCAATTTCTGGTATTTATAAGCCAATACTAACTTTTGTATGACATGTCTAACATCTTTTCAACAAAAACAACATATACTAATGTAGTCCATTTAAACTTCAAATTGCTAAAAAAGCTTAAAGTATTTACATTAACCAAATATTCTAAGTAACAAAGCTATCATAGGTGACATATCAGGATCACAAATATTGGCGTATGTGAATACTGTAAGATATAAAGAAAACTATACTGAACATGAGGTACTTTTTCTGTAATGATTAAAGAACATTCATGATCTCTTATAATGCTCCAGTACTGACATTATGAAATGTGCATTTTGGTTAAAAATAACAAATAATTTTATGGTTACTTGGATGTTGAGTAAATTTATGCTGACTGTACATATCCCTAAAAGAATATATCCAGTGTAAAAATAAAGAAACTTTTCCAGACCCATTTTATGTGACTACATAAAAGTGAACCATATTATGTGCAATATACTTATTAAAATTAAATTTTTTTACAAACTATAACAAATTTACTTTCTAAAATTTGACTTGCTAGCAAAACATTGTTTTGAAGATGCAAACTTCGTCACACCACTCGAGCAGCAAAACTATATGCACGATAAATCAAACCATTAATTTTGGAGATCTGAATACAAAGTATGACAGTCACATCACAGATACTTAAAATATCTGTTGTATAAATTAGCTAATGAATGAACACTAACAAATATAAGTTTTTTGAAAAGAATTACTATGATTCGAAAATATAGTCTTTAGTTTTTTTAGCCTGGAACCACATATTTTCAGTAAGAAGTCTATACTGTCCTCAAATTAATACTTTGAAATAATCATTTTCTACAATATCCTTTTCTAATTTTTAACCTGTTTCCAAAATAAACAATTAAAAATATAAAATAACTATAATTTTATGTAAAAAGTATAGAGAAGAACTAATTAATCATTCTAGGTAAGTCATGAAATATAGAGTATCAACCTAATTAAAAGATTTCATGACAAATTATTTACTTTTATTATTTATACCATCAAGGATCAGTCACAAAAATTCAAATTATACATGATACTGTTCATGCTTTTAATTTCATAAATGAGCAAATAAAACCAAGCCAATATGTCTCTTTAGATGATAACACAGGAAAAAATTACTGTTCTCAAAACAAAGCAGGCCAAGTCTAGCTGTACAGTAGCAGTTCACGGTTTGTCAAAATGGTACAGATGCCATCAATTAAACCCACATACAGACAGGCATGCCTCTAATACTTTCCATTTGTTTACCACACTTGGAACACTCAAAGAATCACTGTATATTAAATTTCTATGTGCACTGTTACTAAATACTTGGTATATACATACATATTTACCAAAAGCTGGTAAAAGTGAAATGGGCAGCCCAAAGAATCAAAATGAATTGTAAAAAAATTATTTTTCTAAAGTGCTTAAGGCAATTCCTTCATTTCTTTATCCAGTTTACTAAAACTGGTTTGGGAGTCAACTGCAAAAGAGAAATGCAATACTAAGTGCATGTTTTTATAAAATGTAGCTTTTTTAGACCTACAATACATCCATTACTGTCAACCTCTCATGTATTTCTTTTACAGAAAGCAATTATGTTTTAACCTGTCAAAACAAAGAGTAAATAAACCAAGAAAGAACATCCGAAAGGGTATACCAACTTTTTAATGTATAAATCGAGCAAAAGAGCTCAATATTTTAGAATTTAAATGTCAATGAGAATGTTATATATATGGTCAAGTTAACAGTTACCTTGAGACTATTTAAATAGGCACTACAGTTTTTTCATTTTCTAGTTTGAAATGAAGGTGGCAAACTTTCTCATTTAACTTAATACAAATAAACTTAAAATGACTAAACCTAAAACCCCACACATTTTACTCTTTATTTTTAGAGACCTTTAAGAAGAAGCACAGTAAGAGGAAAACCTCAGATTCTTATATTGAAGTAATAACAGTATTACTTCCAATGAATTTTCCAAATGAATATTAGAAAATTTTATATGAAGGGTTTCAAATGATAGCATGAGCACAGGAATGCACTCCACCAGCCCCTGATTAGTATTTCTTGTTCCCCATGCCCCTGCAATAGAAGGCCCTCATCAGTATGACATAATGGTTTCTGGCTTAAATATCAGCTGACACTGCATAGGGCACGGAGCATGAAGCAAGACCATGCTTAGAGGAAGAAGGCACTGATATAGAGAGAAGATACAATTATATAAGACATAATAGTAAAAAAATTTATATAAGAATTTCTGGCTTTTTCTGTGTAATTTTTGCTATAATATACATGTATAACTGTCCGTATGAAGCAGCTCCACCACTAAATTACTGCTTTCAGGTTTGACTCTATGAAAGAGATTTATAACTTCTCATTTCTGTAGGTTCTGGAATAACCCTGCTGTAGGGAACAGAACATCCAAAAAATTTTTCCCAAATCTCAGGAAGAACAAAAACCAAAATTATATTTGTTTGGAGAATCAAAAGAGTATCTACTGACATATTTCATTCTCTAAACACCCTTATAGTCTTTAAAATGACCAATATGTCATCAGACAATGGTGCAGATATGACTGTCTTCTGGAAAAATAAGAGCCAATTCAAATAAAATTCCTCACTTAGATTTGTTTTAAAACGAACAAAACATCCTATCAGTAAGCGGTAAACTTTAAGAAAGAATGAACTATTCCTATTCCACAGGCCTTTCTGTAAAAAGCAACTCCAATGTAAGCAGCACTGGTTACTTCTTGGAAGAAGGATGTCGTAGCATAATATACTTAAAATGAAAATGAAAAATCAAAATGACAAAGTAAAAACTTCAAAAATTAATGTATATATAAATTCAGACCTCTTTAAAACACTCAGGGAATTCTTAAATACGATCTAATCACAACTCTCAGTTTGGCTCAAAGGACTTATTACAAATTTTAATCAACTTTTTAAAAAATAGGTATGTTCTCAATAACCATGTTAACGTATTTCCTATAACTTTAGGAAATATTATTCTATGTTGATCTTTGGAAGAATTTCACCCCTTTAGAAAGAAAATGAATGTAACAAAAGGACTGAGAGAAAAATAACCTCTGGTTACAACTGAAAAACTCATGTGCCAAGTACATCTGACAGATATATATATATTTTTTCAAAACATTTGTTTAAACCATTCCTTATCAAAAAGCAGATACAAATGACTTCAGTAAAGAAAAGTTTTAGGCATCTCCCCTTACAGCCTCATCCTTCTCAGTTAAAACTTGAGTAGTGTTGGTTTTCCTACTTCTATATAACTTCAATAAACTTTCGTTCCTATTAGAAATGTTAAAAAATCATTATAAGCATTATCAGTTATTACCAAAAACAAGTGGAAATTTTACCAATGATAACTATTTAAGGTAATATTAAACTAGACAACAAAACCAGAAAATAGAAAGCTTTTAAAAATTTTACCCATCATCCAATGATGGAATAAAAAGAAGTATAATTAAATGGCAACATATAAAGAATATCCTTTTGCCAATGTTAGTGCAGCAGGTAAAAAACCGAAATTTGGGTGATTTTAAGCTATTATGTCTAGAAACTCTTCCTATTCACTCTCTATTTTGAGTTATAGTCACAAGAGAAATACCATGATATATGGAAAAAAGAAAACGATACACAATCTAGTCAATAAAATGATAATTTAGCAAAACTCAACTTACTTATAAAAGGGGGAAAATAAACCATTGTAAGAAAACCTGTCTAGCATCCCAAACAATTATTTCAATTTTGAGAAAACCTCAGAGGACTGTGTTTTTTTAAAGCTTCAGTTTAAGAACTAAATAATAGGTAGTGATGAGAGAAAGTATAAAGGAAAGAACACGAGAGTTAAATGCTTTTTCTTCAGGCCCTAGAATTACTGCATGTAACTAAACATACTAGAAAAGCCAAATTAATCCAAGGAAACACAAAAATGAGTTTCTTTATAATTATTTAAACACTGCCTTTTTTCCCATTTGCCCTTTAAAATATCAGTTGCTTGCTTGATATCTGCTTGCTTCTATGATATTGCACAGTAGATTCCTGTGAATACTTTGTAGTAGATGCTTAATGCTAACGGATTCCAGGCTTTAAAGCAGAACATAGCAAATCTTTCCACCATTGCGGGTAAACATTCTAAATAGGCATTACTGAGTAACAATGTTTAGGCTGCTAGCTGACCCAGTCATTCCATTTTCACTTTTCTGAAGTGTTCTCACAGCACTTGGAACCTGCATTCCAGTACTCAAAGAAAGTCCACCACACCAAACCTAAGAAAAGACAAAAACAAAGCTTCAGTCAGATTTCGAATCAAATTGAAACTTAAGTGAGCCTTAAACTTTCATTTGAAAGGCAAACTGCCACATATGTGAACACTGACAAGTTCCAAACTGATAATCTTCATATTTGAACTGAGAAGAAGTGGAAAGGCTAACTCTTAGAATCACAGAGGCAAAGGGAGTCTTTGTGGTGGCAGAACCTACAGGGCTGCAGGAACTTAGAAGGTAAATTGGATTACTCTAGGCAATAGACATTGGCTACCATTACTGATGCTAACTTTCACAATAACCAAGAGAAGTGTACACAGTCAACTTCCTTATCCCAGTTACTGCTTTGGATTTTGATGAAGTATGACCTGAGGACTATAGGAACCTCAGACCCCAATAGTTGCTTCCCTAACTCAACAATAAGAATTTTTATTTAAGGACTTCTAAGAAAAATGCAAATGCAAAAATCCAGATACACTTGCTATATTCTATTAATTACCATAATGTGAATGAGTTTATGAGAAATAGACCCCAAATTAAAGAATGTTCTAACCATAATAATGATCTTAACTGGATAGCAGAACTCCTCCCAGTAGCCAAACCTTATAGAGAAATGCAAAGGATAAAAGAGTTGAGAGAAGCAGTAGTACTTGCTCAAAATAAAAAAATAAAAATAAATTAAAAAATTGAAAATCAAGTTTCATTTTGTATGGAGAAGCATCACTTTTTCTTATACAAATAAACCTGAAATTGAATAGACTTGGAATGATATCTATGTGTATGGATACGTATATAATCTGCCTCCTACACATAGACGGTCATCTAATATTTTACAAAGATGACACTGCACTGCAATGAAAAAAGGATGATCTTCTTAATAAATGGTCTTGGAATAAGTGAATATCCATATGGAATTAAAGACTGTATCTTGACCCCAACTTCATACTAAACATTAAGTTTACATTGTACTTGCAATTTAAATGCAAGAAGCAGCTTTTAAAATACAGGAATATTTTTAATGATCTTAGCATGAATTAAGATTCCTTAAACAGAAAAAGTGCTAACCATAAATGAATAAATTGATAAATTGAGCAACATTAAAATTAACACCTTTTGTTCATCGAAAGACACTAACAAGAGAGGGAAAAGCTGGAGTGCAGAATATATTTGTAATACATATACCTGGCAAAGGACTCAGACTATATAAAGAACTCCAATCAATCAATAAGAAACAGGAAGAAAACCAAATAGGAATACAGGCAAAATACTTGAACAACCATTTCACAAAAGGGTATACCCAAATAGTTAATAAACATATAACAAGGTGTTCAACAGTGACCAAGAAAATGCAAATGAAAAGCACAATGTAATATATCTAAGGAGTAGAAGGACTAAAATAAAAAAAGACTATAAGACTATGAGGACCAAAATAAAAAAGTACAACATCAAATGTTAATAAAGATGTGGAGGGCCCTTTCAGTCCTTGCACGCAGGGGAATGAGGTCATGGAAAAAGGAGGACATGGTGTGCTACTGCCAATTCCTCAGCTTCTGGTCCCTATGGTCCCTGCACCTTATGCATGACTTCCAACAGAGCCATGTGGGGACAGAGCATCCAGGAATCACAACCTCAGTGGTCTGTAGGAGCCACTATGAGGAGGGCCTGGGGAAGAATCTGCCATTTTCAGTGGAGTAAGCGGCAGCTGCTAGCTTTGATAACTTTGTACTTTGGATTTGCTGCACCTTGCTTTACAGTAAGACACCAACTGCTTAAGAATTAAAGATGTTTTAGTTAATCCATGAAACAGATGTGAAGAGCATTTTAAGAGGTGCAGTTCCCTTGAAAAATGGATCAAACTGGTGAACTCAACATACTAGATATGTTTGTAAATAAACTTATGGGATGACTCTTTAATGCCTCTTCTCTGAAAAAAAAGATGTGGAAAAATTCAAACTCTCATATACTGCTGGTGGTTAATCAGTATAAGTAACAACTTAGTTGATTATACACACATACATCTTCCAAAACACATAAACAAAAATATTCATAGCAGTTCTATTTGAAAATGTCCCCAGTACCAACTAAATTAGAATGGATATTATTATGACAGAGTCATATAATAGAAAACTATATGCAATTGAATGAATCACCACCACATAGAAAAACAAGGATTAATCTCACAAACATAATGTTGAGCCAAAAAAATGTGATTGCATTTACACAAAACTGAAAAGGAAGCCAAACAAGTTTATGGTATTAAAACTCAAGATAGTAACCACTTTGGAGGAGGGCCAGTGGTGGCTGGAAATGGGCACGAAGGGGGCTTATAAGGGTCTGGTAATGTTGCATTTCTTGATCTAGATGCTGGTTTCAAAAGTAAGTGCAGTGCTATGGAGATCCATCAAACTGCATGCTTACAATGTACATACTTTTATGTATTATCATTTACTTCAATAAAATATACCAAAAATATACAGGTAATCACAGATTTGGGATAAGTGGACTAGTGTGAACGGGCGAGAAGAAAAAGGAAGATATTTTGCTTCCCTGAATATACAGTCTAGGTTATTCTTAAAGTTGTCAAACCAAATAAAACATAAATGAGGTACTAACCATGAAACCAGGTAACACTGGCTGAGTAAATTTTGTCTTAAATGAATACAACAACTGTTTTGAGTTTGCATCATAGAAAGAAAGTTGACCTAAAAAAAGAAAAAAGAAGCCTGATTATACAAAATACTGTAACATCTAATTAAGTCAACATATAATCATGTATAAAACTAGTAACTATATGCCTATTTTGACATTTTTTTGTTACAAACTGTAATGATTGGACGTAGTAATTCTCACTTGAAAATGAGTAAAAACATGCTTACAAAGAAGCCCAAATCCAGTTTTCTTTCCCTGAGTCTGAAGATCTCTACAGTGCTTCCATAATCTGGCAGCACTCTACTTACTTATTCAACTATAAACTATTTTATCGTTATTTAACAAATGGTTTTCTCAGCCCAGTAAAAACCAAGAGTATTTCTTCCTCATTTTTACTATAAGCAGTCTCTAGCCCAATCCTATCATCATTTAAGGTTTATTCTATTAAACCTTGTCTTCTAACTACTTGAAGCCATACTCATACTTCAGTCTCTGAAATCTTAGTATAGTTTAACTGCTTTGGCTTTGTTAATTTTTAAAATCCTCTCACAGTCTTTCAACATGATCGTGCAACTAAAATAACTGTATTTTTGACCACCTAACTGTCCAACCTGATGGCCTCCTTACAACTGTTATTACTTGAAATTCTTCTCCCATGATCGTTCTCTTGGTTTGTATCATAACCCTGAGGATATCTTCCCCTTTTCTCCTATTCTAAATGTAGATGCTTGTCCAGGCTCCTTTTCTCGCTACAATGCTCCCTTAACAAATCAGCTGCCACCAGAGAAGAAAAGAAACTAATATTTATCCTACTATTAAAGCACTAGGTGCTTTACCTCAAAATATTAAGCAACCTATATATGGCCACAAAGTTAGTGAACACCAGAGCAATAATGTTTAACTGTTCTGGGCAATCTTCTGTAGCCACTGTGTGATGCTGTCTCTAATATTTAGCTTCAGCTCTACTTCTCTTCTGAATTTCCAAATATTGGCCAGACATGTCACATAGTTGTCCCACAAGCATTTCATTTTCACACTGATGACACTACTGTCCTCTCAATTACACCAGCTGGAATCTCAGAGTTATCTTCAGTTCTTCTTTGTCTCTCTGTCCAATCCATATTTAGTTATCAAGTCCTATGAATTCTACTTTCATACCATCGAGACCATTCTTCTTGTTTCCCCACTGCTCAGGCCCTTGTTACTACTAATCACTTAATAAACACTTATTATGGGTTTAGAACGTAAGAACTGCTTTTCAGGCAATAAGGACATAATATTTAACAAAAAAGACATAGTCCTGCCTACACTGCTTAAAGACTGTCTCCTGCAAAGTATCACCCTATCTGTTTGCAATTCCTTCCACATTCGACCATTTACTCTCTAGTATTTCATTATGACTGTAGTTTTATAAAATGTGCACAACCCCCCACCCCCGGACTACTAAAAATGACTAGCCTATTATTATTCTTTGAGGCCCTCAAAATCTGATCCCACTCTACATTACAACTCACTCCTGTATCCTATGTTCTAGGCTAACAATTATACTTATCATCACTATCTCTGAAAAACCAAAGTATGGGAAAGGAGACAGAAGACGATAAGTATTATCTTGGTAGCTAAAAAAGGGAAAAAAAGTGTGTCAACAAATTTACCAGTTATCCTGAGGAATATTATTTACCTGATTCGAAGTGAATAAGTAAAAAAGAATACAGCAAAAATGATATGTCATCATTAAAAATAAATCAAGATGACATGCATTTTTTTCTTTTTGAGTAACTAGGGTGATAGCTAATGAATTATTTATACAATGTTGCTTAAAATGGAAAAATTGGGTTTTATTAAAGTGTCAAATTGGAGAGAGGCATCTAGAGAATGACTTTTGCTCATTAGTTAAATAGTATATCACCTTCAAAATTTTTAGAAATATTTAGATGACAATAGAGAAGATACTTATCAAATACCTAATTCAAAAAGCTTAAAGAAATTTCACAAAAGATAAATATCAAGTTGATTTTTGGATGATTTTAAGAGGAAGGAAAGCTTGGCCAAATCTATTATGATGAAATTTGAGGGCAAATATAACATTGTTCATTTGAGTTATAAACAACAAAAGACCACCCTAAACTGCCTAATATAAAAGGAAAAAACAATCTGACAGAACTCCATGAAAAAATATCTAGTGGATTAGGTGGCTACAACCTCAAAAAAGGTCAACAGTGCTTTTAAATCACAGCGGTAGAAATGTGCTGCCCAATCACTGTCCTATGATGGTCAGAAGTTGTGTGTACGGTTTGTGAACCCATCTTTAAGAAATATATTGACATAATATACAACCATAGCAGATTATAAGTGTTTGGGAAAATTAAATAAGAGTAATAACTAATGGCACAGTTCGGAAAAACGGCAAAAAAGTGTTAGTAATTTTTAAATGAATATGGATTATCATGTAAATGTGTATGAAAGAACATAACTCTGTGTTTCTTCACATGACAAAATTTAAGAGCAACAGTCTTAGAAGTTATTGGTAGACAAAGTGAGTCAATTTATGAAAAACCTTCTGACTAAGTGCTATCCAGTAATGAAACAGGCTGCCCTCTAAGACAATAAGCTTCACATAAAAAGTTCAAGCATAGAAGTGGCAACTACCTGCAGAGATAATGTAAAAAAGATTTTATACCGTGTGACAAATGTTGAGTAATTGCTAAGGTCTACTCCAGCTAGAAAAATGTGA
Organism: Rousettus aegyptiacus; assembly: GCF_014176215.1. NCBI lineage: Eukaryota > Metazoa > Chordata > Mammalia > Chiroptera > Pteropodidae > Rousettus > Rousettus aegyptiacus. Next base: position 22,814,507 of record NW_023416306.1, read on the forward strand.
CTTTACCACTCTTTACAAGTAATAAAATAAGATAAGAAGGAATTAAAATGGACAAAAGAAATGTAATTGCTTTAAAGACTAAAATTAGCAAAATTTTTCTTTCAGACTCATTTGGTATATTATAGATGAGTATTTTGTAGAACTGCAGGTAGATATCACATGCTCTTTCAGTCAATTCTAGAGCCAAAATTATGTTGTGATCAAATCCTAGTGGGTCAAAACACCCTTACCACAATACTAATGGAAATTCTGTACAGACAATTACCAGTGAAAAATACCGAAATACAAGGGACTATGATGAAATGACTTCCGAGAAAATCAGTAAACTTACCCCCATCAAAATCACAAAATACACCTATCCTTTCAGGAACAGTAATATCCAAGGCTTTGACTTTATTATTATGCTTTGCTGCAAATGTGTTTTGTAGCCAGTTGTTGACATGGATACACCAACTAGTGTTTGTTTTTCCTAACTGGTCAAACTTCCCCAAAGTCTTGTATGCTACTCCCACACTGTAAGATTTACACTCCTTCTGGGCCTTGACCTCCCAATAATGTTGTCCACTTTCAATAGCAGTGTCTCCTACAAAAGATCAGAAAGGTAAATTTGACTCTTAGATCTTATTTATGAGTCGCATAGCTTTTAACCTATTTGCTATTCCATAAAATGACATAAAAAATCTCCTTCAGAATGTTAACACACAGACACTAATTGCAGAGTTTCTGCTCTAACTTTACTTGTTTATTTATTACTAGTTTTTCTGTATTTAAAAGGCTTCAGAAATTTTCCTCCTTACTATCTCTTCAAGAGTTCTGCATATATATGGAATGCTATGTAAAATGAAATAAGAGTTTTAAACATATCAATAATAAGACTGTTTGAAAACCTGACAAAGTAATTAGGCTTCAAGAGGAAGAAGCTTCAGCAAAAATTCATTTACTATATAGGCAACCACTCCAGCTCTGAGTGGAAAGCACACCAGTATGACCATGATGCCTTTAAATGGAATAATAAAAAATTATCATTTTTATCCTACCCAGCACTGTGTATGACTCCCCAGTAAAACGATCTCTGCTGCCTCTTATTGCTGGTGGCCTGGAACCTACAGATGTCCGTTTGGGTGATGGTGTACCACTTCTACATAAACAGGAGCAAAAAAAAAACCATTATTTTAAATGTTATAAATTAAAATTACAAATCACAAAAAGAACCTCTGAAAGATTTTCTAATTATATTGCATAAATAGCACCATTTGATCTGAATTATTATACAGAATCGTCAATGATAAACACTCAAATGTAAGAAGTCATCAACACAAAGCAGGCTGAACATACTCACATCATGCAGACTGAGCAAGGCTTACACAAAGGACACATAACCAAAATAAGAAACACTACCAAAATAAAACAAGATACGAAGGGAAAAAAAAGAACTCAAGAAAGATAATGGATTATAGCTTATATTTCTTGAAGCTAAATTTAAATAGAAGCAAAGACAAAAACGGGCTTACTATAATCAAGACTAAAGAACCTTTTTGTAAGCAGTAGATATTTTTGTTCTGGATCTTTTTTTCTTAAATAGAGAAGCAGCAATTTCTCAAATCCATGCACAGGATAATATCAAGTATTAAAAAGCTTTTCTCCCACTAAAATGGACAAGATCCAACCTGACCTCCCCTGATAACAAATTATATGACATGGTAAACTAGATAGTATTAGATATTTCACTAACTCTCAAAAACTCAAAATAAATCTAATCCCAAAGATGTTTAAAAATTATGATTTCAGTTATACTAAATTACTGCATTTAAAACACAACAAAAAATTATAACTTACCAGTAGTAAAGAAATAAAAGGAGAGCATGGAGAAAAGAAAAACAGACATAACTACTGCGAATGGCAGTTTAAATTTCAGACAAAAGTTAAATGAGAACTCTCCCACTGCAGCATTCTTGACTTCCGACCCTAAGCACATTTTGCAAGAAGTACAACAATACGTTGGTCATTTAACTATCTGAATTAAGGCTTTTTGTTACCTCTCCTCTGAATTATTTCACCAGCTTCCAAATGATCTTTTTGCCACCCAATTCATCTTATTCACTGTTACTAGATAAACTCAACTCTGATGTTCTTACTTTAAAAATTTTCAAGTACTTCCTTACTACCTACGAATGACTCCATTTGGCATTTCAGCATCTTCCTAAATTGCTCCCAATCTGCTTTTCTAGACTTTTCACTCCCAGAGAGCACTATCCAGCTATAGCGTTCCTTAAACTCAAGCAGTCTGCTTCAGTGTCTTACCTCTATTGCTCCCTCTCCCACTGCATGTCCAATGCACATTCTTCCACTTTCTTGAGAACCAGCCTAAATACCATTCTATTAATGAAAGTCTCCCAGATCCTAAAGGGTAAATAATTCTTTGAAGAGCCCAACTCCAGGCCAAATCTTTATGTATGTTCTTTCAGGCACAACCATAGGCAATTACAAAGGCTTTACTGGCAGGCCTGGAGGTGGGGCGGGGGCAGGGGGGGGTGGTGTTGCCTTCCCCACACCGGGCTCAGTGTTCAATGCAGTTTCTGGAGCAAGTTGCAATCCTTTCCCCTATCCCATCCTCTCACATATGCATCTGCATTCCTAGTTTAGGCACCTCTATTCAGAGACCCCCTTACGAGAAGGGGGGCCCTCAGCTGCGACTCTTTTCAAGGGCCTCTAAAGAGATCTCCATAAAGGGGGCAAGGATGGATGAAGACGCTTTTCTCTATGCTGTCTCAATACTTTTTTGCCCTAACCTTTCCCCTTCTCCCACCTTCTTGGCCTCAAGCCCATAACTTAACGAAGGAGCCTTTTGCTTCGGGCTTCCTCCATCTGATTTACTTGACCCTCACCTCATTCTGTTGGGGAAAATGGCACACTGGGAGAGCTAACACCCTTTCCTTTGCGGCCTCTTGCTTATACTCTCATGACCAGGGGATAAAGGCCTAATATTACCTTCGGTTTGCCTCATTTTCCTAATTAACCACTTAACACCTGGCCGTTCAGGACACTCTTCTTCCTCTAAAATCCTTTCTTCACAGTTACCATTACACATAACTGCTACCTTGTTTGATGTTATTTGTATATAGATCTATCTATCGCCAACAGGGCACGTTTCTTGACGGCAGGGGCAGTGTTTATCTCTATAAATCCCACAACATTCATCTTACATCCTTACAGTTAACAAATATTTATAGAAAGAAGAAATGTATATGATATTCCAGAGGTAGCCTACAAAGAAAATACTCTTAAAATGAGAAGAGAGAAAAAAATATAATTTGAAATGCTAAGCACAAACAGCTTAAAAATCTCTAACTGACCAAATGAAACTTCAAGCACTTTATTAAATGCAGCTGCATTTTACAATTTATAATACACTAACAATAAAATCACTTTCACCAATGAACAAACAAACTAGAAAAAAGAGAGGAAGGTAATTTTGAAAAAACACATCCTGATTTCTGACAAGGATATGTGACATTTTCAAATCAGCACATTATTACTCATGCATTTGAACTGATTCATCTTTCTGGCACTATCCTAATAATTTCACTAATGTCATTTATTTTTTATTCTGATGCTTTCAAAACTGTATTATTATAAAATATAGAACACCTCAAACCTGCCTCATGTCAAATACAAATAAAAGCAAAGCTGTAATGTTAGATATACTGAATACAGCACAACAAGAGAGATGCCAGGTATAAGTAAATGCAGAAAAAAGTCAGGTAAGGGAAAATAATTCAAGAAGCACTTAAGCAGAGCTTATTGTTTTGTTATGATATGCAATATAATCCAAATAATATGCAGCACACTATAATGCTGTAAATTCAAAACATAAGCTACCAATATAGACAGTCTACATAGAGCAATATTTTAGCTCATGAAGGCTGCAATGGCTTCTGCTTATTGGTTAAAGAAAAAAATTAAAGTTATTCAGCCAAGCTAGCTACACTAAGTCCTAGAACTAGACAGACACAGATCATCACCTTGTATGTTTCTTCAGTGAAGTAACATGGACACTGTCAGATAAAAATAGGCAACTGTTAAGAGACTGCTTTATAACTTAAATTTAACAGCTTAAAATAAAATTAGATCAAAAGCCCCATGAAGAATATTTTTTGATTTGCCATTGTAACTCACAATGATATTACCTTATTTCAGTTTGAGCAAAATTTTCCTCTGTTAAAAATGGAAGAAGCCCCCATACTTTGAGACTATCTAAATAAGTCTAAGAACAATTAAAGTCTAACTCTGGTTCATAAGGCTGCTGATCAGGGGCAAGATACTGGGGTTGTACATGCTAAAAGGTGTCTTTCTATTGCAGACTTTCAGGTAAGACAGATGACCTATAAATCTAAAATTCAGGCACTATACTAGGAACTTCTCTCTAAGCAGTTCAAGTTGCTGTAGATATAACTTAAAAGAAATGGAATACTGAAGTTAAAAAGTATATGAGGAGGATTAGAAAAGAAACTAAGAAAAAGAAATGAAAAATGTTAGTGACAAATTCAAGTATTGACAAACAATAGTATATTCTTTGTTTCAGTGTTATCAATATCATATTGATGTATAGAATAAGAATTTTATTATAAGGTATTATCAAATAAGATTTGGTGTATAAGCATTTTTCCAGATAATAGATTTAAGGAACTAGCTTACCTGCCTTTATTCTCTTTTCCTTTAATTTTATTTTCTTGACCTTTTCCTCCTGTAGGATCCCACTCTACACAGGTATCTTCAACTCTCAGGTTCAAGTGGGATGATGAGTTGTCCAAACTGAAGTTAAGTGCTATCCAAAACAATATTTCAATTTTTTTTTTAAAAAAATATAACATATCTCTACGTTCTGAAGCACAACTATATTATTTTCCTATTCATTTTACTGAACTAAGTAACAGGCAAAGGTAATAGGAATAATACTGTATAGTTAAAAACAAACAAAAAGGACTAGCTTCAAATGTGAAGTCTCAAATGTTAGTCCTGCCTCTCATATAAGTCCTATAATATAGCTAGATATTAGTTTCCCTATCTTTAAAAGTCTGTGAAAACAAACTACCAAAAAGCTCAGAGTGAAGGTATGTTTCTAAGGTTTAGCTGGTTGCACTGGTGGCTTTCTTGGTACTGTAAAATTATATCACAGCCATGAGCATTTGAGGCTAGAGAGGAAACTGTGATTAATATCATATCATTTACCTTTATAAGAAAATAGGGATAATTTACTTTTAAAATTCTGGTCATAAGAACTTACATTATGCATCACTTCTGACGATTCCAGTGACAAGAAATAGTGCTATGTAAATTGGAGAGGCAGAAAGAAACAATTTTCACTGTTTTCCACACCAAGCATGAGTAGAAGGATATGAAATTTTGGTAGGCCTCAACTATTTAATCTCTACCATTCTCCCTTTCCCTCTAGTTCTTTGATCATACACTTATTTCTACTAGTTGGTCAAAAGGGCTTCAGCATGTGTTTGACATGTCAATTTTTAAAAATCTGGAGCTCTTGCTCTCATTAGTGGCCACTTCAGTGCTATGGAATAACCCTAGAAAATCTATGAATCATAGCTATTTAAGGAACACATTTTATTCTGGATCTCCCTGAAGTTCAAAATCACTGTTCAGTGGTCCTTGGGGTTGAGTGTCAGTCTATCCACAACCCGGCAGGTTTATCCCAGTGATGAATGCTCAAAAAAACTAGCATATGACCTACCGACAGGTAAATACCTGAAAAATCTTCCATATTAAAATATGGGAGTTAAAATAAAACTATAGAGTTTTAACTAAATTTAAAATTGCTCTCAGAGACTAGAACCATCTAGGTTCTATGTCCATAATTGGAGCTACTGGCTGGAGAGTATTCCGATCCAGTGACCCTAGAGACCAAAGGCACAGAACCTGGAAATAGATTCTTATTTACATCTTTCCAAGCTAGTTCTAGGGATCACAAGCAATTCATTTAACATATTTGAACTTTACTTTCTTCACCTGCAAAATGGATATTAAATAATATCTATTCTACTGATCTTTCAGGATGATTTATAGATCAAACGAAGAACTGTGAGAGTGCTCTGTTAATAAACGTTAATAAACTATGTAAATGTTAATTTCTACATAATATTTAAGAAAATGGAGAGAGACCTAAACTAAACTGAAAAGGTACTTCCCTATTACTGAGCAATAACCTATTCCCTGAGAAAACTCTGGGCAAATCTCAGTGATGTTGATATATTTATAGTAGACTGAAATTTGTAAACTGAGCACCCACAAGAGAAAGTAACACCATCATCTCAATCTATTTTACTTATCTGAATATATGACAAAGGAAAACTAATGAATACCACTACCGTAGTCCTAATTTCCACATCTTAAAATTCCTACTGTTTGGAATTCTGGAGGAGGGTGTGTGTGTATGGATTTATTTGAAGGTGGAGAAGAAATGCAACCATATGTGAAATGGTTCCTATCACAAGGTCTTGAATAACTTCTACATTAAATTTTGTTTTATGCTGTATAAATATCTATTGATCTTACCTTTGGTCTCTAGGGTCACTGGATCAGAATACTCTCCAGCCACAGCCTTATTACAAGCTCGAACTCTGAAATTCATATACTTTGAATCAAACTTTAAGCCTGAAAAAAATGAAAATGGTTTTCAGATATGAAAAGTAAAGGAATCTACTCCCAAAGAATGAACATGAACCTTTAAACAGAGATTTTTCCATCCTTGGAACTATGTCTTTATTCAGGAAGAATACAAATTTGTGTCAAAATGGTAATAATGTCTGAAATAAGGGAAATCATGATTTATTATATTTTCCAAATAAATCATAGTTTATCACTGAGTTTTTCCTTTTTTTTTAACTAGTGATAAAAAGGTACTCTCAAGCCTTGTTAAAGGCAATGTTTCATTCAAGGAGAGATGCTACTAATTAAAATAACATTCAATTTCTACAAAGGAGACATCCTAAAGAATTTTATATTTATGAAATATGACTTTTTATGTGAAAATGAATTTAAAGAGAAAGTGAAGCATAAGGATTAACAGCAAAACTCTGAAATTAGTCAAGTTTAAAATAATCCAAAAATTTCTAGCTTTGGAACTTAACGTGACACAGTTTTGTATCTGTAAAATATAAAAAACTGATCTCATAACTGAAATAGGAAATGAGATATACGGTACTAATTAAATGAGATGTACTGTACAATAATACACTTCAGCCTAGCTCCTGACAAAGGCTAAGGACTCAAAAATGGTCAAGTTACTAATATTACTGATCACACTTAACAAGCGTTGAACAACTCAGGCAACATTCTGCAGTTTCAAATATCCAGCCCCCAATAAACAGAGACATCTTTTTAAAGATTTTCAAAAGGGCAAGAAACAAAGTTTAATATCAAGTCACAACTTTAAGTAGCAACACGAAGGTAATCATAAAAGGGTAAAGGCAACAGTATTTATAATATCACCAAATTGTGGGGTAGTGTGTACATCTAGAAAATTGACAGTATTTTTATTGTTAGAAAACCAAGGTAAAATTAAATGCTATTCTGAAATACTGTTTCTAGAACATCCTTCATATTTGTTTTACATACATTATTTTAACAGGTTACAAATATCCAAAAGTATTTAAATGAAGATTTTCTTGATATTTTAAAAGAAATTCACTTGGCTAAAGAAACTTAATTTTACCTTTTAAAGTAACTCAAAATATTTTTCACAATTTACTTTGAGAATGAGAGTCATGAAATGCGGTCATTTTACCTGATAGTGTATATTCAGTACCCTTAATATTATCAATTGTCTCCCAGCATCGCTCATCTTTTACACGTGGAAGTCCATCAAAATTAGTTTTCCTATATTCCAGCATAAAGTGGTCAATCTTATTATCTTCTTCTGGCATTTTCCAAGCTACTGTTACAGAATTGTCAGCCACCAAACACTCTATTGGATCTATCTCTGGAGCTTTAGGGACTGAAGAAATAAAAAGGCTCATTTATCATTTATTACGGTACTAATCCAATATTTGTCATTCAAAATATGCTTTTTCATGTTGCTTTTGAACTGTTCAATTAAATCTGGATAAGAGAAAGGATACCCTATAAACGCAAAATAAATATTTTTCAAAGCTGTTTAAAAATTTATGTTTCAATGTTTTTTTATAGATTTATTCGAACTATATTAAAATCCTAGCTAGCAAAAACCAATTCAAATATGCTAAGAATAAAGAATCAAGACTGACTTGGTGCTCCTCAACACAGTTTTAATCTATTTCAAACAGCCGTAGCATATAAATTAAATCACTATTGACAAAATAGAATAACTTGCTTTGAATTTAATGCTTAAAATAATTCAAGATATTTTCAATTTTTAAAATCTCATTTATAAAAAAATTGTTATTTCTCAGCACAAAACAAAAATGAACTCCCCAACCCGCCAAAATATTTAAGGATTTTAAAATGTTTCCCCAAAAAGTTCTATGACACATTAAAATAAAATAGGGTAAATGAGCCACAATTAACATGTATGAACATTAATCAATTGCTTTTCCATAAAAGAGGTTTTTCCATAGCTCCTCAACATTAACAGATGTTCCATTTACATAACAACAGGCTAACTGGAGAACGTGGTCCTCTGGTGACAGCTGTGTTTGAAATGTGTGAAACTGCAGATATTGTATTTAAACATTATGTCGCTTAAAAAAGTTTTAAAAAATTTATACCAAGTATACAAGACTGGTTCAACATTTTAAATCAATTAATGTAATCTATCACATCAGAAGAAAAATCATATGATCGTAATAGAGAAAAAATATTTGATAATAAAGATTCACAACAAAAACTCAGCAAACTAGAAACAGAGGGGGACCTTACTTGATAAAGAACATCTACAAAAAACCTATAGTTGACATCATACTTAAATGTTGAGAAACTAGATATTTTCTCCCAATGTGAGGATGTCCTCTCTCACCACTCCTATTCAACACTGTACTGGTAGTTCTAGCTAAATCCAGTAAGACAAGAAAAGGAAGTTAAAAGTACATGAATTAGGAAGGAAGAAATAAAACTGTCTTTGTTCGCTGATGACATGGTTGTCTAAAGAGAAAACCCCAAAGAATCAACAAAAGAATTTTTGGAACAAACAAGTAATTATAGCAAGGCTGCAGGGATGAACAGACACAGTACAAGGGAATCTTACGGCAGTTAAACTATTCTGTATAATAATGTTACGGTGGATATATGACAGTACATTTGTCAAAACTCATAGAATTGTCAAACACAAAAAGTGAACCCTAATGTAAAATATGGATGTTAGTTAACAATAATGTATCAATACTGGGTCTTTAATTATAACAAATGTACCATACTAATATAAGATGTTAATAATAGGGGAAACTGTATGTGAGGGAGGAAGAAACTATATTATCTGCTCAATTTTCCATAAATCTAAAGCTGTTTTAAAAACAAAGCATTGATTTTTAAAAAACTATAATAACAAAGGATTTATATACAAACGATAAAATCCAAGGCAATGTGAGACCTAATAAATAACAAAGTAAACTGAGTTTCTTGGACAAAATAATCAAGACCAAGGTGAAAGGAATTTGATATAAATTTTAAATCTTCAAGCGTAATTAATAAGGGAGGAGGAATAAAGGGGACAACTGATCTCCATTAATGATAGTCTCCAAAGTTCACCTCTTACGTGTGTAATTATACAATGAATACTTGGATTCTGATATACTTTATTAGTAAGATGACAACCAAAGACATATTTATCATTTGTCATTATGATTAATTTCCTTTATCTGTCTTGTGGTATTTTTGTCCCTACAATACATAACAGATATTAGTCTCTATTACTGGAACATAAACAATACAAACTACTTATTGCCAAAAGAACAGACTATAAGCATTCACAAATTTAAGATTTTAATGTGCTCTGCATTGCCTACACATGAGGAAATATGAAGGTCTATTTATCACACTGTAATTTTATAGTTTTGCTGAGTCAAAAACCTGTACTGAAAGTCCCAAGAGGCTGGTATAAAGAATCATTTAATTTGTAAGTGGGTCTGGCTAACTCCTCACTATATACATCTCAATTTAGACACCATTCCAGTAAGAATGTACTGGCAAGTATTCTTCTTTCTTGTGACTAATGGCCCCCAAAAGAAAGCAAACTGCTAGAAGTGGCAACTGAGGTAAAAATGAAAAAAAGAAAATCCAAGAAAGTGGTGATATCTGGGAGTAAAAAAGAAAATTCAGATAACTTAAGAGTTGTATGTCAAATTAAGGCTGACTTGGATCTAAACTGTGGGAAGTTAACAAAGAGTCTATATAGAAGAGTTCATCAATCGAGGGCTAAAACTTCCGAAGATGAAAGGTGGTAATGATGTTGTATAAAAATACTTAGAAAATGCAAAACTCTCTTTGGAAATAAGAATGAAAAGCAATTCACAGCAATTTTCATAAAGTAGCAGTTAACTAGCAATAGTGAGGAAACTAGTTCGAGAATTTTACTAAAGTTTGCTCTGCATGTGAATGTAAAAGGGCAAGTGGCATCAACGTTGCCACAAATATGTTTCTCTTTTTAGCTGCAGAAGCTCAGAGGAGAATATAAACTGTTTCAATGCACAGAAAATGGCTTAAAGTAGAATAAAATGGCTTTGCAATTATTATCATCCCTCATCATCACTTCCATTTTTCAGACTCGGGTAAGTCCACAACTCATGTTACTATATGTAATATAGCGTAGAGCTGTTTTTTGTGGTGTTTATGGAATGAATTACTAAGGGATGATGGTATTCATATTTAAAATTTAATCTTATTGTATCTTACAGGAAAATTTTGTGCTACAGGAGAATATAAAAATTTAGTAATATGAATTCATCTTTTATAAATCTTAACAATCTATTATACTTTTTCTTCAGGATGAAACTCCTCCACAAAAGGATTTCTTGTTTTATTATATACCTCATTCCTTTTGACTATCTTAAAAGTTTGCCAAACGAGGAAATCTTAACTGTGCATGCAACTATTTGACTGTACAGTAGGCATGGCCTTGGTCTGTTACAACATGACTGAAAACTCGAGAGAAAGAAATGGTGAGAAAATTGATTCTTTAGTAGTTTTTTAAAAAAATCAAAGTAATAATAACGTGTATATACACAATCTACCACTCCTGACTCTCCATCTGAATTTGGAAGTAGTATAAATGATAATACAATGGCAAGTAATTCTGAAAAGCCAATCTGTAAGTAAATATTCACTGACAAGTATACTTTCTCTACAAATATGGTTCCTTTCCTCATGTTTTCTTTCTATAAACTCTCCTAGAACTTTTGATCTGTATCACACAAGTTAATCTTCACTTGTGCTACCTTTATTAGTTCTATTAGTTTCATGACTACTAACCCCATCTTTTCAATATTTTAAATCCCTGACCAAATATTCAAAGAATATTTTCATATGATCAACATTCTCTATCCAAAAAAAGCTAACCTCTAAAAATAAAAACTAGTTCTAACAAAGTACCTGTTTATGTAAAACATCTCACTTTCAAGAGACTTCTAACCCCCAAGTCACCATGTCCAAATCATTTTAGCTATCAACTTAATATTACTTGATGCTAGCTAAAAAAGAGAATACCACTAACAAAAAAAGTCTTTAACTGGCTCTTTCGCACATGTGGACAATAATTTGGAACTTCAATTCAAATGGTTTGGCTACTGCAACAACCTCATACTAATACTCTAATAAACCAATGTTAACATATTATTTATTACTGAAAATAAAATTCCATTGAGCCAACGACCACCACAGTAATGTTAATGATAGCAGCTAACATGCACTGAGTGTTAAGTACATGCTGGGTACCATTTTCAAGAGGTTTCAATTCATTTTAATCCCTATAAAAACTCTAGAAGGATAATAGCACATTTTAAAGATGAAGGAAATAAGGCAAAGTTAAATAACTTGTTCAGGGATACAAAGCAAGTAAGTGGCAGCCAGGATTGAAATCTAAGAAGTCTGGCTCCAAGACCCAGTGTTAACCATCGTGATATATTGCTTCTGTCGATAAAATAATTCTCTAAAAATAAAGACTAGCAAATTTAATTATTCTTTTAATGAATGAAGAAAAAAATCATGTATGCTTCTTTAATATTTACATTCCAATGTTCATTACAGAAAAATCTTGAAGAAAAAAAGGTTTTTATATCCAACTTTACATAGAATATACTCCATATTTACTTACCTGGCAAAAATTTCAAAGTTTGCAGCATCTGTCTTTCCTGAGAAAAATCCACCATTAAATGAGTCATGTTGTCACTGACCTTTGGTTTCAAAGAAAGGCGAAAGGCTGAAGCCATCGTTACTCTATGGCAAACACAAACATAGTTTTAAAAATACAAGAATGGGAAGTATCATGTTTAATTTATAAAATGAAAAGATAAACATTATTTTACTCTAGTGATTTCAGAAACTATAACAAAGGTAACAAAACTAAATAGAAATCTGCTCTTAGAAGTTTTGGAAAATTAAAAAACTAAGATGTTTTTAAATTTAAATACATTTAACATAACCTTAAGGAACTTAAAACTGTACACAAATGCAAATATCACAAAAAAACAACTATCCAATATAAATCTTTGTTTGCAGACCCAAGAGTCATCTGAATCTCTGTAAACTCAATCTCACTGACTTCCTGATGCCAGTCTCACTCCTTTTCATATGCCAAATAATGAACTGTACATGTACCCTGATTCAAACATTCTCCCTAGTAGTCACAGCCGCCCCATGTATCCTTGAATAAGAGTAGAGGTATGCTGACCAAATATTATATAGCTTGGTAGCTGCTAAAGAGATGCCATGGATGAGAAAGGAAAGAAGTAGAATCATAATTCTGAATACCATGCTAGTAGGTGTCACTCTGATGTACTGAGGCTACATGGAAGGATACAAAGAGAAAATAGCCCTGTGAAACCACACGCAATGGAAATAATCGTTCAATAAATATTTATTAGATTAATGTGGTATAAAAAACAAACAAACAAACAAAAAGAAGTCATACCGGACCTCATTTTACCCACAGTCTGGGGAAACTGTTATGTCAGTTACAACTGGGACCTACAAAAAATACTCATGTTCTATTAATTTGTCATTTTATCTCAAATTTCACCTTTTCACATTACAGTAAATTTCCATAAGTATCACAAAGTAAATCCCCTTATCATCTTTGGTCAAAGAATAATACAAAAGTAAAATTCATGTATGCTGTCCTCCTAGTATACAGCTTGGGAGAGGAAGTAAATAGAGCTAGAAGAAAAAAGCGAATACCAAGCCTAGTCATTCAGATCTGCCAAATCTACTCTAGAAATCAATGGTAGGAAAGATATAAAACTTGTTGCTGTACTGTTATTTTGGGATAAAAAATGTCTAATTGTTTCTGTATTCAGTTATTTAATTTTAAAAATAGGAAAGTCATCACTTTATTTAGTAGAAACAATGATTTAACTGATCTATTTATCAAGAAGAAAGTGTTATACTGAAATACAATTTATAGGGAAGGGAACTCAGAATGAATGCTAAGCATAACACTGAGTACATCATATGTATGTCTTTAAGCTGCTGGTTCTCAATACAATTTCAGATTATATCAATAGGTAGTTAGGAACAAAGGCTAAGTCTTACATGCTTTGTTCTTTACAGCCCCAAGCAACTTCTGATGTCACTTCTGAAAGAGCTATATTCAGAGATGCACTTAGTAAATGCCTATAGAATCGATGAATGGCTTTGAACCTACTTGGTTGCTACAAAATCTGATTATTTAAATGTTTGTTGAGAATTGGTGGAAAAAATATCGAAAGTGTTTTAGGGAATTTAAATCTGAAAATTTATCTGCGAAACTTGATATAATCACTATGGCCTCAAAGAAAAAGAATGTTCCTCAAAAATACATTATAGAAGTGGTGGTACATATATACAATGGAATATTACTCAGCCATAAGAAGAGATAAAATACTGCCATTTGTGACAAAATGGATGGACCTCGAGGTAATCACGCTAAATGAAATAAAACAGACAGAAAAAGTTGAAAATCACATGGTATCACTTTTATGTAGGATATAAACCTAAAAGCAACAAATGAACAGGACAAACAAACAGAGACTCATGGACATGAACTATAGACTAGCTGTTACCAGAAGGTAGGAGGTGGGGGCAGCGGGGAGGTAGAAGGGGTAAAGGGGTCAAATATGTGGTCACAGAAAGAAATCTAACTATGGGAGGTGAACACTCACTGTAAATATATATATGCCTTACTGTTAAAGTATACAGCTGAGACTTATTGGATTTCGTTAACCAATGTCACCATAAAAAAATAAATTTAAAAAATTTTAAAAATGCATTAAAGGTCTATCAGGCCTAAAAAAAAATAATGACCTTTATTTTCTAGTCAATGAAAATGTCAGTCTCCATAAATCAAGTTATACGTATAACAATGCTATAATATTTAAAAAGACTGAGCTTTTTATTTTTAAACTGAATATACTTAGAAAATGTGCCTTAAAGCCCAAACTAACAATCCAAAATCCAAAGATAATTCTCTACATTACAGGATCCATGTGGTTAGGAATGATTTAATTCACCCTGCCTTTCTTAATTTACTTCTACTAGTACAAGCAAGCTAAATACAAGGATCTCTTTTCCTTCTCATTTTATTTTCGCAAAAATAGCTGCAAAATATATAAATGAACACTTTTAATTTCCTCAAACAACCTAATTAATTTGATTCTTCCTTTTATGACCCGTTTTCTTTAAATACCAGTAATTCCTACAATATACCTCAACTAATCATACTCCAACATTACCGAGCACCCGGAAGTGTATACCAGTGATTTGTAAAGCTGTAGAAATCTGCTGCGTATTATCTTCTCATTTCTGTCTCTAGTGTTCTCGTCGCCCCCACGATTCCTCCTGCATAACTTTTATCATAGCAAATGATAAATACTTAGTTCTCACAGGTACTTTCATTTTCATTTATTTGATTACTTGCTCAGGTGTAGTATGTACTCTTCTTTAAAACACCACCTCTGCCCTCACATAAGGAAATAATCCTTTCTTTCCTTAGTGAAAATAATTATTTCATTATGATAATAAGTTTAAATTATTTTTATGTTATAAAATGTAATGATGGAATTCTAGAAACTTGTTTCCTGGGAGAGCCCTTAAAAACTATATCAGAGAAACCTGCAAGTTATGAAACTAAAAATCGAGTTTAAAAAAATTAAGCTATAATTCAGAAATGTTCCTTAGGAAGTAAAAATTTTGTAAGGAGCCAAAAAAAAAGTATAGGTTTTGAAAACAAACAAACAAAAACTCCAAACCGAAAAAAAAAAAAAATGAAGTTTGCCCTCACAGAAAAAAGGAATCCTGAGTTCTGAGATCACTTGGATACTGATGAACAAGCCAAGAAGTTGGCTTAGAAGACAAGGAAAAGAAATCAAGCTTCACTGAAGAATACATTCAGCCACAAACACTCATTACAAAATTGAATTCTGACACATAAATCTGGACAAAGGTCTCTCACAAAGTCTTTGGACAACTCAAAGACTGATTAGGAAGTGACTTCTAATTGAAAAAATCAAGGACCAGAGGAGGACTTAGTGGAGTAGGTGGCTAAATAGAAAAATAATCTAGCCAGGGTGGAAGATGGATCACTCATAGCGAATTCCACAAGACACAATCCAAAACTACCTTATCCAAAAAACTGACCTACCTAGCAACCAATCCTCACATAGCCAATACTTTTCACCTTCAAGCTCTCATAATCTCGTCCCTACATTCAGGATTTATAAGAATGATCCATGTCTTTAATCAATCCCTGATATATAGAAAAAGTATAAAAATTAATATTTGTGCGAAGAATGCTATGACTGCCATGTCAATCTTGCTTCTAGTCATATAAATACCAAGAGAAAATCACATAATTTGAAGTCTTTGGCCATAATTAACAAAAGAGAGATGGGCTTTCACACAATCTATAATTAATAATTTTATAAATCATATGATGAAAAATAATTTAATCTCGGATTCCGAGTGGTTATTTGAAGAGCTTGCCTTTCAGAGAATCTCATAATCCTCAAATGAAGAAACCCAAGTGATCACCTCACTGTACTCAATGCTCAGAGACCAGCCAGGCAAGTCAGAACCATCCCTTCTGTGGTAACGGAATCCAAAATTGCCAGCAGCTCTTTTAGCTCTTTGGTGTATTCATTACAGGAAGTACTCAATTCCCTTTCTTAGTCCTGGCTCTACCAATGAGAAAGACCTTTTAAGCTAGTCTTTCCCCATTTTCTTTAATATTCTCTTCCCATAAACTAGATAGTAGTGGCATTAGAAAGAGAAAGAGATGGCACCAGGAACAGGATGAAATGAGAATACAAAGGTGTTAAACAGAGAGCAGTGAAGTAGGAGAGCTTTAGCTCCTGAGGACTATTTCAAATGCTGTGACATCTCAGAAAATAAGACACGCTTATAAAATTATAAAATGCATTCCAGGAATATATATTTTTTAATTATTCAAAATGGTCCCCCATCCATTAGCATAGCTCGTTAAGAACTGTACTAAAACTAACTAGATTATACCAGAAATGAAATTCTTTTGGAAGTACGTAATTGTCCACAACTCTGTTCTTAAAAATCTTGCTGATATACTGTTTTTCCAGAAAATATGCATTAGACATTTTCTTTTTTTTTGTACCTGGCCATTAGGTATTTTTATTTTAACCAATGAGATTCTAACAAGAAACTGTTCTTGAATTTCATTTCTGACTTCAATATCAACACAAATAAAAATGGAGGTTTTATTCCATACCTATCCTTGATCTGTCTTGCAGCCTTCGAGCAAATCAGGGAGAAGAGAAAGAAGGCAGTTAGTGCTTTCCATGCAAGTTTCAATGGCAGTGACATGCAAGAAAAGTTAGAATATAAACCCTGGAATATATTAGTTCATATTCACAAAAACATAAATTATAAGAAATCTGTACAGTTCACCTCAGTTGCATAATGTGATGTTAGAACGATAGTAGAAAATCCACACCCCATATAAAAATCACCTTAAAAGGAAGGAAATTTAACACTTCAAACTAATTCCAGATGACTATAAATGTTTTTTCTTACCTTAAGATTATCATAACACACTTCCACTTTCATTCAGTCTGACACTCTTCAACTAGAACAATCAATCTCCTTCATGGGGCACACATGTCTATGCACTCTGGTGATTTTTTTCTTATACATTTCAAATCTGCTCTCCAATTTTTCTTCAGAGATCTCTTTCACCACTTCATAATGATTGTTCCAAGTTTTCTCTATATGCCTTCACTGGGCAAGGACTTTGTTTTCTGAGAGCTTGCCTGCTAACATATAAAACTAGGCTGCAGTTCTACAATCCTTTACCCCAAAAGAGTGAAGTTGCAATGGCAAAAATTCAAACAAGGAGAAACCAGAGAAATGCTTCCAGCAATGGGATCTTTCTCTCAGATGACTTCATAAAAGCTGCCAACTTAAATCTACTCTTCAGAAATTTTTCTTTTTTTTTTTTTTTGAAAAAGTTTAGCACAAGTTTAGAAAGGGGACATAGCTATTAATTAATGTTGTACACTCAGAGAAAAATAATGAAAAATACAAGTAAAAATTGGTTTACCCTTTACATTTCCATGCAATATAACAGAGCCAATAAAAGCTTTTGCCCACACTGAACCAGCATCGTTAATGATACATCCAATGTAGGGCTGTTTTCCTCGACACTATCCCCAGTGTCCAGCATAAAGCTCTGCACACAATAATAACAACTACTACATGTAACTGAACACAGAGCACTGCTTCTGTTGCCTCTCCAGTTCCAGTATTGTGCTTACTTGGAATCAGTCATTTTTATACCCATTCTAAAATCTTCTAGTCTGAATTTCTTTCTACATAAAGGAACTACAATTTAGATCAGCATATTATACAGTTCCAGCACTATCATAATCAGTTCTGTGACCCTGTACTAATTCTATTTCTTAAGGGACTTTGGTCTTTAATGTTTCTAAAGATCCTTTAATGTTACTAAAGATCCTTTTACAACCCAATTTTGTGGCATCTATATGTTCTTTAAATCATGACATTACTTTGGCACTAGGGATAAGAAGTGTTAAGGAAGTCAATTACATTGATTTTTTAAAAAAATTATTGCCATTGTAGTTAGAAATATAACCAAAGATTTTAATATAAGTTTTAAGGGAGGGGAAGAGGAGGCTCTTTTCTGTACTTGATGTGTCTTTAAACACAGAGAAACTGCCACCAGCATTACTCCCTTAATCTCTTTCTAGTCCTTCATTTCTCCTGGGAGGTGATATGACTTAATCTGATTATGAGTTTGAAAGGAGAAACTAAAGATAAGTAGCTCTGCACCCTTCCCTTTTTCTAAAGTTTGCTTACTCACAGAGAACATACATTCTGTTCTTTCCCTTGATGCAGTAAGTTTCACTGAAAATGGCTCCCTCACAGACATCTGAAATAGTACCAGAATGACCATACCTGGGTGGGTAAGTCTAATTCTTGGGTTCAATATTAGGAAGTTTTCCTATTATCTAAACCAAATTCCCCAATATCATTTTATTACAATTTGGCCTCTTAATCAGCTTTATTGTTTTATTTCCCAACTGGTTTAGAACTTGGTTAAAGAAATGTTACTTACCAGTCACTCTCAAATACCATTTTTTATATTACCATTTTTTAAATTGACCATAATGATTCAACTTCATGTCCAGTGTTACTTAATTTAGTAAGGTGTCATTTTTAGTGTGTCTGAGTGTGCACAGGTACACATGCATGTAAAGCTTTCATGTTATTCAATATACTAGGCTGTTTGTGACAAACTAGAAAAAGGTACAGATGACAAGCTAGATCATTTAGGAAAAACTGTTGTCCCATGTATTATATATAAATATAGCTAGCTAGTAAAACTGAAAACTCCATGGCTTCTCTTTTATTTAGGTTCAAATTTTATAGTACATACACTGTGTAAATGCAGGAGGGGTTGAAGAAGTTATTCTGTGCAATGATAAAGAGTAGAAAGTCTCAAATTCTGAAAATCTCTCTCTAAAAGGGTCCAGTTTCAAGAAATGTCTTAAATTGGAAAAGAGATTACTTAATTCCTTTCCTGGAATTTCTTCTCCCAAAGCAAAAGCTGTCCAAAAGATATACAATATTATATTGCTTGATTCCTCTAAGTTTCCATTTCAAGAGTGATGCATTTTGTCAATTTAACATTTTGGCTTAATAAATACCAGCCGGTCCCAACACTTATCATTGTTCTGTGTCCAATACACTTATCTGCAGAACTCCACTTAGTGAGTTATGAAGAGGCCTCAGTGAAGGCTTAGATTTTTAGGTTATGGTACTATATATTACTGAAAAGCCTTCGAGAAGTATTTGTCATATTTCTTTGCTCAACATCACTGTTTTCTACATCAATTTCAATCACTACCTCTATTTCAATCTTCAAGTGAAATCTTGTTTGCCAACATTTCATTCCTCTCTATTCATTAGAGATGGCTCCTTTCTCTCTCATTCCCTTCCTTTCTCAATTGTTTTAAAAATAAATCTTACAATTCTGATCCTTTATTGTATCAGTTTTAGGAATCTCTCACCTAAGACAAAACTTCCTTAAACAGAATTGTAATAAGAATACAATGTAGGAGTAATCATGAATGGTTCTTTTTAATTACCAATTAAATATAAAAAGAAGTTAAGCGAGATCTTTTCCCAGACTCTCTTGTTTTTAATCTGCAATGAGTGGATAAATTATTTTCTTCCATGAATTTATCAACTCTTTTGAAGGTTAAGATCTTACTGTTTTTATGTTTCTTCTTAATTTCCTCATTTTTCTCCTTTTATAGAAAGATATTAGAAGCAAAGTACTCTAAAATAGTTCTACTTATGGAGTAAATATATTGAATGGTATTTTTTAAAGTTAAAAAGGGAATAAAAAAGTTTTTAGATCTTGTTTACTGTACTCAATGAGACATTTATCCAAACAGAAAAAAAATTTAATATTTCCAAATGTCTTCCCCATCAGCAAACATTTTGAAACTCATCAGCAAAAATACGGAATATTGACCAAGATTTCAGTTATCTGCGTTTCAGCCCATCACATAACTAGCAAGTTACTTAACTCTTTTAGGACTCTGTTATGTCGTCTTATGTCCAATAGGGTTTCTAAGTAAATCTCTGAATACCACTCAAGAAATTTTTCAAGCTTTGCCTACATGTCTGCATTGTTTTATACTTCAGATTTTCCTATTTAATTTCAGGCAGATAATTTTGTAATGGTTCCTTGAGATAATGTGACAATGACAAAGGGGCAAATATTTAATACTTTTTCAATACTTTTAACAATATATAACTGAGACTTTGACTCTCGCCCCAAAAATGCCATATTAAGGGAATAACTTGGGAAATAAAGGGGACTCAGTCACAAAGAGTGAAAAGAAATAGTTTCAAAATGCTATTTTCCTTTAGTCAAAAATACCGACTTTCAAAAAACATACTGCACACCAGTCGATTCTATATATTAGAAGTTTTATATTTCCTATATAAATCTATTTTTTAAAGAAACCATTTTTCAAAAACATGATCATTCAAAAATCTTCCTCACAAAGTCATAGTAAATAATTTTAAATAAACTCTGAATACATTACTGCATACATCTGCTCTATGACTAAGCACATTAATATAATACACCCCGTTTTTAAAGAACATAAATGACCCTCAACTGAAATAAAGGTGAAAAATTATAACTTGAGCCATTCTAAACAAATACTTAGATTTGTTTTTAAGTTGCCTTCATACTGAAACATTTCATGCTATTGTTGAAGGTGCGCGCCTCTCCCAGCATCCCTGACTTCAGCCCACCAAAGCAGCTTCTGCCAGTACTTCTGCTCCCTTGAATACACTGAGTGAGCTTCCATCCCTCTCCCTATTTGCTCCTCCCAGTGGTCACAGCCTGACACTCACTAAACAATATTCCAATGACTGTGAGTCAGTGTGGGAGACACACAAAACCCATTCTCCCTCTTCATCTGTGATCAAATGTAGAAGACACTGCTTCCCTTTCACCTTATTCTGTACATTTTATTCCACTGACAGCGCCTAGGCAGGTAACCATTCCGTCCCTTCTAGTCTGACAAGTGGCTTATATGTGGCAAGACTGTGATGAAATGACTTGTTAGTTACACTAACTTGGAAACTGTCCCATGGACTCAACTCTTTTCACATGTAGAATTCGAGGGGTGGGGCAAGATAGGGATACTAATTTTGGCAAAAGATCCAAGAAGTATTGTGCAGGCCAGCTATTAGCAGAGAACCCAGGTTTGGGGGGGGGGGGGGGTTTGGCTATTTGTCCATTCAGAAATAAAGCTAATGATCCAGATCTCATCTGCTGGTGATCTTTCTGCATATATTTACTATCAACCCACAGTCTTAAAAAAAAAAAATAGCGAAAGTACATTCTAAAATCCTTTTCCATTTGTGCTATGTTTACTTGCTTACTTTCAGACTGTCTAATGTTGGTAAATAGCACAGCTTCATATTCAATTCTCATGCTGAGGTAATGCAGTATGATCATTTAAATGTTAGTACTTAAAATTCTCTTTTTGAAGGCCATGAAGCCTAAAAAGACTCGTGGCCTGGGTTTTAGCCTGATATTTTTTTTTGTCCCCATTAACTATTCATATTAATCTGATTTAATCACTTTAAAATGGAATATTTGAAATAGTATATCTTAAAAGAATTTTTTTCCAAATTTCTAAGGATACTGCTAGTCCAATAATTAATCTTCAAAGTCATTTTCCCCTATTGTGAGCAGTTAGGAACCTTTCCAATTTACAAACAGCTGGGAATAAGTTTTAATTTAGAAAATTAGAAGCAAAGCTGTAAAGAACAAAGGAGAAAGAGAATAGTAGCCCTTGAGAGGAGGGGAAGAGAAGGACTCAGTAAAAGACAATGAAAAGAGAAACTTGGTAGAAACAAACTGTATCACAGTTTTTCTGAGCATTGGTCCCTATTTAAATGCAACTAGACTCAAGTTCTTTTTGAGTGCTTGTGCACACATGTTAGTCTTCTTCCTCACTCTCAGGCTCTTGGCCATGAATTCTTGCTGCTATGATTATGCCTGTCATTAACAGCTGCTCTACTCCACTAGAAGTAAACTGTTGACAACAAGGAAACAAAGAAAAAAACAAAAAACTTAGTAGTGCATATTAATAGTCAACAGATTCTGAGAAACTATGAATAGAGGATATTAACTATTTCCCATGAACTCTATGCCACTAATTTTTGATGACTCAGACGTCTTTTGCTTTCAGCATATTTTTTGGCTATGTTCCTAATATTTA
This sequence comes from Rousettus aegyptiacus, assembly GCF_014176215.1. Classification (NCBI taxonomy): domain Eukaryota; kingdom Metazoa; phylum Chordata; class Mammalia; order Chiroptera; family Pteropodidae; genus Rousettus; species Rousettus aegyptiacus. The sequence continues at coordinate 22,836,985 of NW_023416306.1, forward strand.
AGGTTATCACATAAAAGTCCTTTAACTAGGTGACATGTCTGTTACATTAAAAGTATCTTAATATATAATACATTCCCCTCACGATTCCTTTATATAAGTGCTACTAAGTGCAAAGATGAACTTCCTCACAACCACCTCCAAAAACAAGAAGTAATTAGTTCACTGGTTTATAGCAAAATAACGTTCGTTTTGATTAATTTCATTAAAAAATATCAATTTTAAAGTTTGTTTTCAAAATGTAGGAAAATAAGCCAGCAAATGTTACCTTCTTGAGGAAGTTTTCCACCTTCAAGTTCACAGAAGAATCATAAGATGAATATATGAACACAAATGAAGCATAAGACCACCTTTCTAACACCAATGCAGCTCATTACATAGTCCACAATGACCAAGGAAAGTGATCTCAAACGAATATATTATCTCAATAAGATTACGACATAGTATATATTTTGCTAATTATACGGCTTAATTTCCCACTTTTTCTATAACATTTAAAAAACATATTCCACAACCTTATTGTATATCCAACATAATAGATTTGATAAACTGGTAATCATTTAAAAACAACCCTACTTAAAATAAGAACCAGAAACTAGAATTTAGAATCTCTTTAACATCAGAATCTAGTTTAAAACATTAGCAGTTTTCTTGATCCACTGTTTGTATTTTCATACCAAACATACCCCTTAAATAAGGGATCTACATTTTCATATTTTAATAAAACATTCAAACAATTTCTTAAACAGTGGAACATTTAATAACAAACTTAGTAACAAATTCCACTAAATTACAGTGCTCATTTGCATCAAGCAGATGTTTTGCCAACCAGCTCATAGAAAGGAAGACAAAACGAGATCTCACATTCCTTTTAGACTTTAGATTTCTCTAGACTGAATGAATCCAAAATTAAAAAAGAAAATATCATTTTTTAAACAAAACTTTGTTTTAAGTAGATTGATTTTGGGGGAGTTTTTTTTTCTTTTTTTGTACCTTTGAAAATTCTTCAGCTTCCTTTATATCTAATGACCGTGTTGCAAATTCTAGCAGTTCTTCAGAGTTCTCCAGTGCATTATTACATTGACTAAGCTGACTCTAGAAAAATAAAATCATTAACATAAAATTTCCTATTGCCATCAGAATCTTAAATATGTATTATCATAATAAACTTAGAATTTTAATAGCAATAATTGAACAAAAATATTTTCAAGAATTACTGAAGCAAAATAATAGTCACATTTTTAACAAATTTAATTATCTTAATACATTGTACTTAACATCTTTCCATAATTTGTCTGAAATAGCTCGACTGCAGATAAAAACATATTCATCATTTAAACATACAAAAGAAATTAAACCAATTATAAATAACTGGAGTCAAATTTACTTAAAGATTCTTCTCAGCATAGTCTAAAAACCATCGCCAATTAAAACATCAAAATAATCCATCTACAGACAACATCCTCTATAACGAAGACTAAATTTCTTGGTGATATTTAACTATTTAAGTTTATGAATCAAATTACAAATACATTCAGCTAAGCACAACCTTAGTATTCTATTTATCACAATACTCAGTTGCAGATACTCTTCTAAATAATTTATAGTTCCCAATACTAAATAACACAGAATATATCTCAAAGAATCACAATGTTAGTGAATAAATTTTAAAAAAATAAAAAGGAACAAAATATGAGTTATATTGATGTGCTGTTATTCTGATGTGTTAATTTCACCAAAAACAACCTTTCTTATTCATTTCATTCTCTCTCTCACTCTATCATTTGGGGATCTAAAACTAAGCCCAGTCATGTGAAAATATTGTTAGTGATGACTTTAAACAGAGAAACAGACCCATTCCTATGCTTTTAAATGTATCCGAGATTCATCTTCAGAATATTTATAAATATCTATTTATGAATATGTATTTCATATTCAAAACTACTTAATTTCCCCTTAAGATCAACACTAAAGATAAACTATCGCTCATTTTGTTGGTTTCTAATATGTTCTAGTTTACTTTGGAAAAGTAGAATAGTTCAGCCATATTTTGGGTTAAAATAGGTTTTAATATGTTATTCTAAGAACCAAACCACAATTTCATAAAAATACTGCTCCTCCTATAGGTAAACCTCTTAATGAGTTCCAAAGATTAATTAACAACCTATCATTTGAAATATGCAAGTTAGAGAAGAGCTTAAGGTTTAATAAAAATCACTGAGAATAAAATGGTGGATATATAAATGGTCTATACAGGATCTCTAGGGCAGACTGTGTCAACGTAGTATTAAAGTAAAAAATACCAAGAAGAATACAGAATATATCTAAAGGAACCATTAATGTGAAAGAGTCCAATCTGAGGTCAAAGTTTGAGATAAAATAACATTCTAAGGGGAAAGGTTATGAATGTGCTTTGAAGTCAAGAGGGAAAGTGAAAGACGGGGGAGGGTACAAAAGACTACAACTTAAAGAGCACTAACTTATGAGTTTCTCAGAGGAATTATTAAAATATCTTAAGCAATACAACATGCTATTGAGTTTGTGAACCCAAAGGAAGAAGAGAGATGCTCTATTATCTCCAACTAAAGAAGGGAATGGCATCAATAGCCAAGCTGTGATTCTTTTTAATATTTGGTTGTAAAACTATCCCAAGAAAACTTTATGGTTTGAAATACCATTAGGCTGACATCACTGTAGCTTTTCTTTGAATCATAACACAAGAACATCCTCAAGAATGAAGTTACTCTCATTAAACTTATGTTTCAATAACTCACAGTCTTATTTTACAACCTGTTGTCCACTCAGTTTCCCCTGGTCCCCTAAATACCATTCTTATTTAGAAATTTGCCAAAAGTTTTGAGAAGGAGAGGCAAGTATTAAGTATTACAAGGGCTAATAAAGTGTAAGATAAAAGGAGGGGAAAAACAATAAAACAATGAAATCACTGGAAAAAAATTAGGACCTGAAGTGATGGTAGAAAAAGAAAAGAAGGTGCTAACATCCTTGCAGTCACTACTTCCAAACAGTATTCAGAACTCTGATCCTCCCATTTTCTGCAACATTTTGAATTCCTCCGCTAATCATGAATTTGACGAATACAAAACCTGAAGCAAAGTTATGAGACTCTATGAGGAAAAGAGTTTAAATAAATTTATATGAGCCAATTATGTATTACTGGGAATTTAGTCAACGACTTTTAAGTCACTTACAAGAGCAATAAATGTAGCCTGTTATAAGAGCACAATAGATTTTATGTAAACCCACGTATATCCTGCTCTGTACATGGCTGTCAGAAAACAAGTTCTGATATAAAAATACCACACTTCTAGAAGTCTAGACGTATTTTAAATAAAAAATTCACAATGGATAAAGATTTTCTAATTCTGAAAATTTCAAACACCTTGAGTTAAGAAAAGACAACACTCCAAAAGGTCAAAACCCACATGCCATGACACCGATGGTATTAGATCTCTCTTCCAAATCAGCACTGGGCTTCAAGATGATTCAAAGACTCTTCCAGACTTCTGATCTTTGATTATCTTAACTCTCCCTTCTTTTTATTAAATAAGTACCTTCCTTCCTCAAAGTGCTTCATATCAGTTTCTAATGAACTGTTTCTTAACTTAATTCCCTTCAAGATTCCTCTGCATTGTGTACAGCTATCTACTGTTTACATTAACATTATTCTGAAATCAGTTATGTCTTAAATACATTTTTGCTTACTCTTATAAATTCTAATCTCTTTGACACGAGGATCTCATTTTCCTTTCTTTTGCAATTCTTGCAAATTATTCTCCATTAGAATGTGAAATCCATGCAGGTAGGGGTTTTGCTCACTACAAATACCCCAAATCCAGCATAACAGTAAGTCAAATTTTACTGACTGATACTGTTGATCAAATATCGTCATTGACCACCATAAATTGTGCTAACAAAAGGCACTCTAAACTAGCTTCTCAAATATGAATTTTAAACATTAAGATGTAGAACATTTTCACAGTTTTCTGAAATCTTTTACAACTCTATACTATTGTTAGGGCAAACATAACAAGACATAGTGAAGATGATAAAATAGTTTTTAAAAATCCAATTGTAATTATGATTTCAATTCCTAATAATGCTTCACTAAAGTCACTGTTATTAAGAGCTTTGTTATCCAATGTATGTGAATTTTGAGGAAAGGGGAAAATGGAGAATAGAGAAAAGGACCTTAGAAGAGCTAGTCAGTCAACTGCTCTTAATTAAAAGCTAGCAATATAAGATACGTGAATAGGGGGCAAGTAAAAAGTATTTTTCTAAACATAAATGATAAAGTTCCTACTTTCAAGAAAGGTGTTAACAAGAGTTTAATTTTATCTAGCCAACTGCAAGCTTTTTTTTTATAAAATGTGTCTAATGGCTTCCTTCAGCTACCCTATTAATAATGCCAAAAAAATAACTACATATACAGTTAAGCAGAAAGAAGGTCCCAACAAAAAATAGGCACCAACTTGGTATTTGGAGAGCTTACAAGTAAGAGAAAAGGAAAATAATAGTAGCAGCACTGAAACATCATGCGCCCCAGGGATAGTTAAAGGTGGCATATAAAAATTGGCAATGCGTATTCAATACGCATGGCATTTTTTTGTCACCTGATGGGAAGAAGAGAAGGTTGGAGAAAAAATATGGCTCGTGGCCTCAACAGTGGCAGATTTAATACGTGGTATGGGCTGCGTTAACAGAAACAGCTGGCCAACACAATGACAATGAAGATAATTTAGAAAATCTCTGGCAGATAGAGAGAGGGAGAGAGGGAGGTTGTAGATCAAGCAATGGAACGTTTAAAAGGTATTCCAAACTGGTGCTGTGAAGAGGGATGAGAAATCTGCAAAGGATGAGCTGTGGGTCAGATCTTCAGAAGACACTGAGTTTTCCTTTTCTCTCCAATTTTGTTTTTTAAATGAATGAATGTCTCATTTATTGAAATTTATAAATACTTTATGACTAAATAATCACCTTTGAATGATTCAAGTAATACCACCCCCACCTCCTCAATATAAACAAAAAATCTTAACCTGGGACGTATGGACACACTTGGAAGGGTATTTGACCCTTGGAAATTGCATGTGAACAGTATGTGCATAAGAGAGGAGAATGTTTGTATTCTTCTACAGCTTTCTGATTCTCAAAGACATCTATGACTGAAATCAACATACAAAAATCAGCTACATTTCTATATACCAACAAGAAACAACCCAAGGAGGAAATTAAGAAAATAATATTATTTACAATAGCATCAAAAATAATAAAATATTTTGGAGTAAACTTAACCAAGGAGTCAAAATATCTGAACACTACAAAACTGCTGAAAGAAATTAAAGATGACACAAATAAACGGAAAGGAATCTCATGATCACAGACTGGAAGACTTAATATTGTTAAAATGTCCATACTACCCAAAACAATCTGCAAACTCAATGGAACCCCTATCAAAATAGAAAAAAAAAAATTATAAAATTCATATGAAATTGCAAAGGACACTGAATTATCAAAACAATATTGGAAAATAAGACTAAAGTTGAGAGCACATTCATACTTCCTGACTTTAAAACATATTACAATGCTAAGCAAAATAGTGTGATACTGGCATAAAGACAGATATATCGACCAATGGAACAGAACAGAGCGCCCAGAAATAAACCCTCACATATATGGTCAAATGATCTTTGACAAGCGTGCCAAACCACAAAATGGGGAAATAAGAGCATCTTCAACAAATGGTGCTGGGAAAACTGGATATCCACATGCAAAAGAATGAATTTGAACTCACCTGACACTACACACAAAATTCACTCTAAATGGATGACAGGCCTAAACATAAGCCCTAAAACTATAAAACTGCTAGATGAAGACACAGGAGCAAAGCTTCATTACACTGGATTTGGCAATGATTTCTTGGATATGACACCAAAAGCCCAGGCAATAAAAACAAAAAAAAAGACAAATGGAACTATACCAAACTTAAAAACTTCTCCACATTAAAGAAAAAAAAAATCAATCGAGTAAAAAGGCAACCTAAGGAATGGGAGAAAATAAATGTACACCATATATCTGACAAGCGGTTAATATCTAGAACTATAAATATCTCCTATAATTCAACAACAAAAAATAACCTGATAGAAAAATGGGCAAAAGAACTGAATATATATTTCTTGAAAGAAGAAATACAAATGGACACTTATATAAAAAGATGCTCAACACTAATTATTAGAGAAATGCAAATCAAAACCACAATGAGGTATCATCTCACATTTGTTAGGATGGCCACTATCAAAAAAAATAGTAAACAGAGGCAAAATGGGTGAAGGTGGTCAAAAGACACAAACTTCCAGTTACAAAATAAGTCCTGGGGATGTAATGTACAACATAGTGATTATAGTTAATAATAGTGCATTGTATGTTTGAAAGCTGCTAAGAGAATAAATCTTAAAAGTTGTCATCACACACACAAAAAATTTGTTACTATGAATGGTAATAGATATCAACTAGACTTATTGTCACAGTCATTAAGTAATACATAAATATCAAATCATTATGTTGTACACCTGAAACTAATATAATGTTATAGGTCAATTAAATCTCAATTAAAATAATAACAAAAAACTAGGAAGTAGCAAGTGTTGGCAAAGATATGGAGAAATTAAAATCCTTGTGCACTACTGGTGGGGTTGTAACATGGTACAGCAACTATAAAAACCAGTATGGAAGTTCCTCAAAAAACTAAAAATAGAATTATCATAAGAACTAGCAACCTATTTCTGGGGATATAGCCAAAAAACTTGAAAACACGATCTCAAAAAGATAGTGGCACATCCTTGTTCACTGCAGCATTATTCACAACAGGCAAGAGATAAAAGCAACCTAGTTGTCCATAGACAGATGAATGAATAAAGAAAATGTGGTACATGCATACAATGGAATATTATTCAGCCACAAAAAAGGGAGGAAATCCTGGGCCACGCTAAACATGTACAAACCTTGAGGACATTATGCTGAGTAGAATATGCCAGTCACAAAGGGACAAATACTGTTATGGTTCCACTTACAAGATATCTAAAGTAGTCAAAATCAAGAAAACAGAAAATACAATGATGGTTGCCAGGCCATGGGGAGAGAGGCAAATAGGGAGTTGTTTGATGGGTATTGAGTTTCAGTTTTGTAAAATGGAAAAGTCCTAGAGATCCATTACACAACAATGTAAATACAGTTAACATAACTGAACTATATGTTTTAAAACAAGAGGATAAATCTTATGGTTTTTATCACAATTAAAAATATATATTTATCAATGACCAAAAAATATTAAGAATCATTCTTCTACAAGATAAAAGTAGAGTTATACACATACATTTTTGCTTTCAATAAATCAAGCATTAAACTAAAAATATTCATATGTAAATAGTTGCATGATCTCACCTGTAACTCTTGTAACTTACGAGCTTGTTCCTGTTTGATACTGTTAATCATACTTTCTTTCACCTCATCCAATATTGAGTATAAACTATCAAATTCTTCATCTAACTCTGTAAGTATGTTAGAAGAATTTTCCTATTTAATAAACGAACAAAATGAAATGATTTTACTGAAGAGTTGTCAAACATTTAAAACTAATACATATTTATCAACAAATAGAACCATATTATAAACTATCTCAGCCTAATGTCATAAAAATAACAGTTTTAATATTTGAATAAAGTTTTAAAATCACATAAATCCAAGAAGCTGGCTATTAATGCTTATAGTACTATTTCAGCCATGCTATGAGTTAAGCAACCTTTTATGCGTTAGCCCATCCTCTCTCTTTACAATACTGTTTCCACAGGACGATGTGAAAGGTTATTTTAAGGCTGTCAGTTCTCTCCAAACCTTCTGGCTCTAAGGCAGACCCTAAGTCAGGGATTCTCAACCTCTAATGTGTATCAGAACCATCCGTGAAGCATTTCAACAAAATATTCCAGAGACTTTTATTCTGTAACTCTTTAGGAACAGTTTAGACATATATGGATGGTGGTGACTTTGTGTAACTTTTTAAACCAGGTTATCTAAAATACTGCATTTACATAAGATATGCAGAACTTCAAGACTAAGCAATCCCCTACTGTATCCTAAAAGATTTATCAAGCACTGGATTTTAGTGCTAGGAGGAACCTCAGAAATCATCTACCAACTAGAATTTGTGTGATCGAACTCCTAAATTTTATAAAATAAAATACAGATAAGTGACTTGCCCAAAGCTACACTACTAGTTGCTAGTGGCAAAATTAATATAGCATTTCAAGTCTGCTGACTTTCCAGAGTTCGTCACTGCTTCATTAAGCAAGATGCTATTCTTTCATCGAGAAATAATTTAATATACTTGGGAAATCCCTAGATAGGCCATATGCACAACTATAACAATTATGAAATAAAAGACGTTATTTTAAGGCATTTTTTACCTTAAATGAATCATTCGGTTAAGAGAAGCAAATTGACACTGGCTAAAAGAACTAAAATATTCCAAACTTTTGCTTATAATACTTATAAAAACTAGACATCGTCTCACTGGGGTCTTAACCAAAAGTGGTGTTAATCATTTTACTATTTTATTTACAGTAGTTAAGAACAAGCTGTGGAAGAAGTATGCAGTATGGAAGGCAAAAGACCTACATCATATCCCACATTAACCACTCAGTACACCGCTTCAACTCCTTGACCTCAGTTTATTTAACCAAAAGGAAATGGACGAGTCTTTTCCCCTCAATAACCAACTGGCACCTTCTTATGGTCTCTTATGCCCCTGTCTTCAGTGATGGGTGTGGCTTAATTCTTCCTCTATTTTTTTCCTCTGAATTTCAAGGTAGAGTTCTACTAAATTGTTAATCAGAAAAATATTTTAGGCTAACTATATCTATGATCTCTTTTTACAGATGATTATCTTACCATATATCAAGAATTTTAGAACCACTAGCTTTGCTCACTTAAAATGGATTTGTGAATTCGCCAAATTTTCCAATAAAATAGTTCAAGAAAGGCAGTTAAAGTGGTGAAGATCATAATCAATTATCTTCGGTTATGGTAAATTCAGAAGTAAAGGAAAGGCAGTGAAAATAACATTTAACAGATCAAGAATCAGGCAATTACTTAGGTTAAAACAAAAACTACAGAAAAGGGTTCTATGTCTCTAAGTGTCCTACGAATCTATGCTTATTTTAAAAAGAAATTACCCTTAAATTCATTAAGGTGCATTCATGGGGAAGCATCACCAGCTTATTTTAAGGTACTTTCCACCACCAACATTTGATTGTTTGTAGTGTGGATTATCTCCCCAAACCTGGAACCATTTCCCTAAGTGTTCCTCTCTCTCCTCGCTGAGCACTTTACCTTTTACTGCTATGTTTTACTTTCATCTAGTTCTACAAGCAGACCTCTTACCATCTATATTTTCCTTCCACTATTTACTATAAAAGAAATGCTTAGCTCTCCAGTGCATTTGAAAAGGTATGACTTGCTCTTAATTAGAATTAGAAAAGGAAAAAATAAAATGGAAGAGAACAAAAGTGAGCACTACAATATTCCCTAGCAATTATTATTCCAGAGTTGTCTTTTTCCCTTACAATTTGTTCTTTCCTTGGAAAATGCAGGAATAGCAAAGAAGGCATTTTTATTTGTCTGCCATTTAAAAACCCTGCTCTCCATTAGTTCATAGTCTAGAATTGATAGTGTGTATTTTTATTTCTGACTTGGTCCAACAATCATTTGCTGTGACGTATTTACACAAATTTTTAAAAAATTCATACCTGAACACCTTTTAGTGTTTGATTTAGTGTATCAATAAAGTTCTGAATTTCATCGTTTTTATTTGCCAGAGTTGAAATGATCCTTTGTAGAGCTTCCTAGGATTCAAAAAGAAATTAAACATTATGCTATTTTAATAAGAGAATTATAAAGTTCATTAATCACAATTCTCTAAACAAATCCTTATGAAAGAATTTGTTACATAATAAAAGGAGTAACATAAAGCTTCTCATTAGTCAAAATTTCCAAAGGCCTATAACTAAAAAGATGGAATATGTATGTTCATTGTTTTAAAACATTTTATTCTTAATACACAACTTAATCACAATCATACTTTTCATATTGAAGATTATCAACATTATTTAGTATCAATATTATTATTTTAGGTCATATATGTGGCAAAGGAATAGAACCAAATCTTTAAACATTGAAAAAAAAATGGAAACTTCTATACAACATCAGGATATGAGAAATTAAAGCAAAGAGATATTGAAATTTGACATTTATTTATAAAAATAAAAAATATATTTGAGAAATATGAAAGTAGGTATTAAATGTACAGCTAAAATTACAACATTCACTGCAATATTTACAAATGCTGTAGAAGCAGAATAAATAAGGTAAGTAATCTTAGGAGCAAGTACTTTAGACTTTTTGATAATCCTTCCTATTTAAATAAAACAGTTATTTAACTTTCTCACATACTCTAGTTTGGTGCTAGTCAATAAAATTTTCTGCTCTGATATAAATGTCCTATATATGTGCTACCCAATATGATAATCTCTAGCCATATGAAGCTAATGAGGAAAGAACAACTGAAGTACTAAATTTATTTTTTAACTTTAATTTCATTGTTTCTAGCCACGTGTACTGAACAACACAGGTCTCTAGTTGTTTAATAACTCTCTATGGGTAATAACAGCAAAACTCAAACAAGGTACTCGTATTCTCAGTAAAACTCAAATGCAAGTACTTTTACTTTATAATTTTCCCAGACGCACAAGCCTGTATCTGTAAGCACCCACAGGTATAAATATTTTAATAATTTCTTGTGAGAATCTACGTGGTAAAGGATCTCCACAAAATATAATCAAACATTTATAAAAAGCTATAAATAAAGAGCTCAGGAAATAATCTGATAAACAGATAACATTTTATATAATTATATAAATGTTCATAAAGTTATTATAGTAATGAAAAAATCAAAAATAATTACAACAGTTCTCATTTAATTCTCACAACAACCCTTGGAGATAAGTAGGTACTATCATTCCTGGGATGCCACCTAGGGCTCTGTGCTGTATTCACTTACCTATACTGTACTTTCCCATCCTCACCACTGGTGGTATTTTACTACAATAACAAAATGAAGTTACGCTATAAAAGAAGACTCATACCAAGAGTTAGCTGTTTACCCTGTAGGTGTTCCTCCCAGAAACAGGTGTAACAAGACTCTGAAGTTATGATGCAGAATCTTTCTATTCTTAGAACCAGTGACAGAAAACCATTATACCTAGGTTTATATGCTACTCTGCATCTGAGGGCATCAATAACCAAGTGGTCATAATTAAAGAAACATTTTGATGTATGGGTTTCCACCAGCATCTACTCAGACAAGGAGATTTCTGATTCGAATTAATTCTGCACTAGTATTCTAGGGAGCTGAGATTTACAAAACTAGAACCACTGCAAATATCACTAACAATCCGCAACTTCAGGGGGTCAAACTATTATGATAACCATTTCAGTTAATATTCACTAAACACTTTCTATGTGCCAGGCATGCTAAGCTACGAAAAAGGGAATATTCTTTTCATCTTCACAACAGATTGTTTTTCAAGTTGTATTAGTCTTTTCATTTTATGGTTGAAAAAAGGAAAGGTTAAACAAGTTAAGAAACATTCTTAGATCACACGCTATCAAGTGGTAGTCACAATTCAAAGACAGGAAGCTGCAAGCCTGTACACTTCCAGTAGTCTCGGCTCCTCATACTGCTGGGGACAGTACGAAATAATCATACAGTTCTTGAAACCAGAGCAAAAGAATCAATGAAACCAGCATATAGAATTCCTGGAAAATGTCCTAATGCCATCAGGAATGATGACATTTGCATCACTCTACACTATATACCTCTCCTTTGATTTCACTAACAAGAGTTGAAATTCAGAAAGCTCTATCCAGCTGTAAGCAAGCCAACTAGAATCTTACCAGTTGACCATAGCTACAGCAACACAAACAAGAGTACTGTGCTCAGATGTGGTGCAAGGAAGTAAAAAAGAATTATATATTGTCAAAGAGTTCAGGAATCTAATCATCGTAAAAAGCTAACTAGGAGAAAGTCATACCCTCTCTAACAGAGAAACAGTTCAGAACACCACCTGTTGTACAGATGCAACTAGGGTGATCCACAGAAAAAAAAAAATCCAAGAGACATGGTAGGAACACTGCCTTCCCACCCTGAGCCCAGCTGTAAGATGTGAGGGCAGAAGAGGAGGTACACTCCAATCTAAGATTTAAGGAAATACAGTGTGTCAGAGGCTGAAGAAGTGTTATCCATGTGTAACTTTTGAACTGGCTGTTCCATTCAGTGAAATCTAGGAAGCTCACGTTTAGCCAAGGAAACCAGAGCGCCCACCACCTAGTTAAGGGGAGGTGAGAGGGAATGGAGACGGGGTACTCTCGGGTACTGCTGATAGCAGCATAAACTGACATAACCCTCGTGAAGGGCAACCTGGTAATAAACACAAAAGGATTTTTCAAAATATATACATATTAATTCACTAATTGTAGTTCTACTAATTTATTCTAAGTAAGTAAATAAGAGTATAAGCTGAGATTTGCCTACATAAATGTTCATCTCAATGTTATTTATAACATTATAAGGTTGGGACTAACATATATGTACAATAAAAGGTTACTGATTAAAAATCAAGTAATATAACAATACAGAAGAATTCTGCTGAATCATTAAAAGTGGTATGGAATATTAACATGGTAAAAGATTCATAATATATTAAGTGAAAGGTAAATTATAAAGCTTTATACATAGCATGATACCATAGTTTTTAAGTTTCTATATACATTTAAAAAAGACTGGAATTTAAGACATACAAATGTTAAAAGATGTTATCTCTGGGTAGAAGGATTATGGATGATTTTTATTTTCATTTATCTATGTTTTCTATTTTCCTACAATAAATTTGTATTACTTATATTTATAATGTAACAAAAGTACACAGGTTGGCTGTGCTAACATTTTATTATTAATTAGTTCAAAATATAATTAGCTATCAATCAACAAGTATCAATAACTGAGACCAGATACTACCAGAACCTTGTGCCTAAGAAGTGCCAATTCAGAATATAAAACATATTAAAAGAAAATGGGAGACAAAATCCACTAACTTCAAAATACTGTCTTCCCTAGGCTAGAATATCTATCACTAAGGGAAACATTCAAAGTGTTTGCTGCATGAAAAATCCTGTTTACATTCAGCTAGGCATTTGCAAAGAAGCACTGTGTTAAAATTGGGGAGAAAGAAAAGAGTAAAGTCTGCTTCATTATACTTCTAATTTCTTAAACTGCCAAGTTCAACAAGAAATGAAGATATCTGTACTTAAATATAGTGATCATAAGTATGTCAGTATGGTCCTTTAAAGAGGGTAGGGTAACACCCTTGTGCCCTGAACATTATCCTGGATCATTCTGATCCATTCTACAGGAATGTTTGCAATTGCGCTTACCTACGGAGTACAAAATCCCACTATGCCTTCCTGTTCACAGCTCTACTTTAGAAAGCTAAGGCCCTCCCTCAATAAAGAAAAAAAGCTGGAAAAAGGGTAAATAGCAGCAGCAAGAAAGACCAAATTCCTGGTTTTCATCTAAATCATATTCTATACTTTCTATGAACTATTTTCACTAGCCTTAACTAGTTTCTTTCAAAGAACTACTTTACAGAGGTTTATTCCTGTTAACATTTTAAGTTTTAATCATACCACCACTTAAATGCAAAGGATTCGGGCAAGAAGGGTGGTAATGAAAAAAAACCTGGATGGTGAAGAAAGACCTGGTTTGACTCGACTACCACTTGCTAGCTGTGTGACACTGAACAAGTCATTTAACCAATATGAGTTTCATTTTCCATATCTGTGCAATAGAAATAAGAGTTGAGACTTTAAAGCAGTCTATCTAACACAATACTGGAAGCAAAATAATACTCAATTTTCATTTCTCTTTCCCTTCCTCAAGAAAAAAAAAATTTTTTTTTTTTTTTTTGACTAGGAGTACTTTTGGAACTTTGGACAGCTGGCAGCTTACCTAGCTATGATGGAGGTTTTTAAAAACTGCTAGAGTACAATATGAGGGCAAATTCCAGAGTAAAGGAGGAAACTGGGATTAGGAAGCTAAGTGTAAACATGCTACTTGCTGCAAGCTGTCATGCTTTAAATTTCCCCCACTCAGTTCAATCTTCCCACTCTAGGTTTGTCCAGTCTTGTATAGTCAAGCTTCATCTGACTGTCACTAACCCTTCCAAGTAGTAGAAAGTAAAGAATACACAGGAAAAAGTGGGAGAAAGCAAACAATTGACAATGTATGTTGTTGGAGACATCCTTCCTCTGGGATCCCTTATCCCTTCTTCTCCAACTTGTTTCTACAGTACCCTTTCCTAGAAACAGCAACCCCTATGAATGTGAATGATGTCCTGTACAAAAATTTAACCTAAACTATCAAATTCTAAGCACCAAGACTCTAGAAAGGTGCAAATGTCTTATTTCAATGGCTTCTTTGAATATACACATTTCACCAAGTAAAGAAACCTTTGGGATTTTATCTTAAAACCACTTAGGGATATCATCAAAAGGTGTGAGTATCAAACAAAGCTACCTATCCATAACACATCCTGTTCACAAAAGTGTCCCAGAAACTTGATATAAGCAAAATTTCTCTGTTTATTTCTAGGAGATAATACTGTGGTTTTCTGCATCTAACAGTATGCCTTACATACCCAAAGCAATTATGTTTTCTTCCTCTTCTCAAACAGAGCATCTGTTAACAAAGCACTGAAGTCCAAGTTATTTTCACAGACAAAAAAGCAGCTGGTCAAGCTAACCCATTTGCTGCCTAGCCACCATCACGCTTCTGTAAGACTGTCCAGTTAACTTAACCTCTATTGTCAGATTGCATGAGTCAGAACTTCCAATCCTCTTTCAATTAGGATTTAACAACTCTTCTTTGGCATCGCCATTTGAAATCACTTGTTACAGATATAAAAACAGAAAAATAAATATACTTTAAAACTTAAGGACAAAGGTAAAAAACAGACTAGATTAGAAAAACAGTTATTCAAATTACCAAAAAAAAGTTATTTTGAAGTTGAGATTATGAAATTAATAATAATAGCTAACAGGTAATACTCATGTATGCTAGGCACCGAGTGATTTCTAAAAATAAACATGATCTTCACAATAACCCCTTAGGGTAAGCACAATATTATCTCTATTTTATAGGTGACAAAACAGACACATAGCAAATTACCCAAGCTAACTGAGCCCATAAATAGGACTGAGCACCTGGCTCCAAAGCCATCTCTCTTAATAATTTAAAGCCCAAATCCCAATGCCTAACAAGCAGGTGTATATTCATGGCATCTTTACCCTTTGCCACTTACAGTATCTAACCATTTTCCTTACTCTAAAGTACCATCCCTGCTACTATTTGCATTGTAACATTCTATAATAGGAAAGAAAAATCATGCCAGAGGTACTGTCTTATTTAAAAGAAATAAATATCCAGTTAAGTTCATTATTAGTTGAGATATATAATTGATTCTGCAATAATTCATGATTATAATTTATGTTTATAAGCATAAACACCAGATACTCATTTTAAGCCCTAAAACAAAATAGTTTTTAAATTAGAAATATTATTTGATACCACCAACGAAATTCAACACATTTTCTAATATCGAGAAGTCGATTCTCAAAGTTATCACAAATAAGCTACATTAATACCAGTTAAGAAAAAAAAGCTATTTCTTTGTTACCTCTGGGGAAACTGCACATGGTACCTATAGGTACTAAAATACATCACTTGGAACAAGACCAAATAAGTTCAAATCTTAGCCTTATGGCTAGTGATAGGATCTCACAGGAGTCACAACCTTCATAAGTCCTCTTTAAAGTAAAAAAATCATGTACGACCCATATTAAAATACTTTTTTAAATTACAGCAGATAGTGTTTTAGTACTTACTTTGTAAACTTTAAAAATGCCACTTTCACATTTACATCATTTTTACTATAACCTTAAGAAATATTTACTTCTACTGCATAGATGAGGAAATAGATTAATTACAGTTAAGTGACTTGCTCCATATCACTGAACCAGTAAATAGCAGAATGGAGCTCAAGTCTCTGGAATCCAAGTCTTTGCCCTTCTATTTGCCCTAAACTAATATCCGTTCAGGTATCATATGACTTCTTCTAAAAAAAGTTAAATAAGCTGTGAAGTTTTACAAATTCAGGCAAAGATGTTTTAAATATATATTCAAAACACACACAATGTAGTTTTTTAATGTCTTACTAGTAGTCATAGAAATAAAAATTGAGCATACCCAACTGAGTTTCAAGATGCATGAAAACAGTGAAATCAAACATTTCATTAAATACTATATTAAAGCATTGCTCCTCTATTCTCTCATGCCCCCAGAGCTCAAGGAGGTGAATCCAGGCAAAATTATATAAAACATTGTTCTAGTAAGTCTTTCCAGTGCTTTCTATCTAATAATAGAAAAGAACGGCCTCTTGGATATGCCCTTGATTTTCCCTACTACATTATTAACAACGCTTGTGTTTCCTCACTGTACTATATCTCAGTTACTACAATCTAACGTAATAGGGTGGTTGATTTCTTCCTAGGGATTATCGCTGAATATTAATTACTCACTTCTAATTGTATTCAAAACATAGGCTACGTTCTCTAAATAGTTTCATTATTATTTTTTTCATTGAAAAGGCTAGTTCTGAGCATCCTTTCCTTAACTTGTTCGGAAAGTATAAAACATGCCCAACTACCACTAAGGTAACTGTGACTAGCCACACACACTAGGCAGAGGGGTGGGCCCGCTGCCCTGACAAGTCTAAGTCTTCTCTCTCAATTCAACCAATTCTAAATTAAATACTAAGACCTGCTTAAGAACAAGTCATGGGCAGAGGAGGGTGGGGAGGAAGGCGGGGTACTAAGGAAATTTGGTTCCCGACCTAAGAAAGCATGTATTATACCAAGAGTCCTAGGAGAAGACAGGGCCGAGGAAAGAGCATCAGTTTCGGCGCCAGCAGGTAGACCCATGTGCACTGGCTTCCTCGTCTGCTGAGAAGGAATAAACCCTCTCTAGCATGCTGAGAGGTTGCTAGAATCAAAGGGGGTCCAGTGCGCTGCAGAAAATGATTAAGAAACAGGGACGCCTCCCTCGTTCACCTCAGGAGCCCGGGCCCAGGACCAAGTGCAGGGCAGAGGCCAGCCTGGGTCACCGGGCGCGGTCCTCGCAGCCCGAAGGGCGCCGCTTCTCTCCATCCACGGAGGAAGATCCGGCGGCCTCGCCCTCCGCGGCCGCGGCCACCCGGCCGGCGGGCCCTGCCAGCGCCGCGAGCCCACCACCCACCACCACCCACCACCACCCGGCCGGCCGAGGGGCCGGGCCCCGCCCACCCTCCGCCGGGGCTCGACGGGCCCGCGCCCTCCTCCTCGCTCACTTTCTGGGAGTCCATGGCCAGGGGCTAAGTCCGCTGGGCCCAAAACCGCGTCGAAGAACCGTGTGCGGAGGCAGAGAAGCCGGACACGCCGAGACCGCCAGCCGCCGCCACCGCCGCCGCCTCAGCTCGGTCTGCACCGGCGCCTCCGGCCCCGCCCGGTCCGCGCCCAGCCAGCGCGCGCGCCGTCGTCGCGCCACGGTTGCCAGGGTGAAAGGACGGCCCGCAGCAGGGAGGGAGCGAGGAGCGCCCCGCGCATGCGCGCTGCCGCCGAACGGGAGCGGGCGCGGGGTGTGGGGTGCCCCGAGGGTGTAGCAGGGCATAAGGAGTGCGCGCCCCTTGGCTCCGCAAGTCCTTGTTAGGCTTTTTACCCCAGCCTCCTTCCTCCAGCGCGCGCGATCGCTGCAGGCCTCGGAATGGACCACTGGGCATCCAGCGGCCGGGCCCATGCGGAGGGCGCTGGAAGGAAAGCTCTGGCCCTGGGAATAGATCAGCCTCCTCTCCGTCCTGCACTCCTTTGAAGCCACACTGGCGGTGGAGGAGCAGCCAGGTCACCCGAGGCCCAGCTGTCCAGTGAGAAGGAAAGGGGATGTAATGGAAATATGGCAAAGTCCTGGAGGAGTGTGGGCGGAAATGTGGGTAGACCTTTTCCAGAGAGCCCCCCTGGGCACCTTGCTATTTGTGATTTTGAGCAAGCCACTCTTCCTGAGGCTATTTCATCTTAGATAAAATAAGAGAAATAATGCTGACTTCGCAGACCATTGTAAGGATTAAATAACGTATTTGAAGGGCCCAGTGCATAGTTAATACTTAGTACATTGTAGTTGTGGCAGGGAGCTAGAACCTGCTCAGTCTAGAATGAGGGGACAGTGCAGACTGTAGAAAGCTTGGGAAGGTAGGCTTGGAAATGTTTTTAAGTAGACAGTTCTCATCCTCCATTTCGATGACTCTGGAGAGGCTCCGAAAACTTCAACTGGGCAATCGCTCATGATGAATGAAGATAAACTATATATTGAGTACCTATTAGGTGCCGTTCTTTGACTTGAGAATTCAGCAGTGACAAGGCCCAGCTCTATTGCAGAGCTTACAATATAGTATGGGAGGCTGACCGAAAAATTAAATAAATATATGTGTGTGTGTGTGTGTGTGTGTGTGTGTGTGTATGTACGTATTTATACACACAGGAGCTATAAAGAAAAATTTGCATGGTGAATGGACTCAGAATTGTCAGGGTTCATTTTCCGAAGGAAGGTCAGGGAAGGCCTCTCTCAAAAGTGACCTGAGTGAAGACAGAGAATAAGCATACAAAGATCTGAGGAAGGACATTCTAGACAGAAGGAAGAACAAATACAAAGGCCCTAAGAGAGCATGAGCTTTATGTTTAAGAAACAGCATTTACCCTACAAGGCTGTAATTACCTCTATACATGGGTCTCCCTAACTACACTGTGATTTCCTTGAGGGCCTGCTGTCTAGTATGCACTCAACAAATCCTTTTTTAACTAGATAGACACTTTTGAGAGATGGGGTGAAAGTCATTAAAAAAGGGAAACCAGGAACTTGGCTCAGGTAATGTGGGTAGTGCTTGAAGGCCAGGGTCCAGGGAGGGTGTTATGAGCATAATTTTGCTCTCACAGCTGAAAGTAGTAGTGGCATGCAGTCCTGCAGATAGATGCTCCCTTTCTTGGTACCAAGAAAAAGGGGCCTCCTATCCAAGCTGTCCCAATTCCTTGAGCAGTAACAGCGGCCAGGCACCCAGCCGCTAACCTACTGCTACAGCCACGAAGGCCATTCTCTGCCCTGCGCACACACTGCAGCTGAGTCAGTCTCCTGTGAGGGAGAAATGAGCTTAGGAATTGGAGAACATCAGAGGTCAAACCAACTGACTGTGAGCTCCCCAGTTTTGGCCCTGCCTGCCACTGTGGGACCCATGACCAAGGAGAAGAAACAGCATTTAGTGCTGTCTTCTGTTCTCCTGGTGCGAGGACATCACCTCACTATCATCAAAGGGCAACTCCTGGGCACTTTATGACTGATGGGCATAACCACAGGAATCAGCAGAAAGAGGCTAAGAAGACAGTGAGTCGCAGCTGAAATGTGATCACCAGATTCTGTCACAGCCCACAATCCCAGGAGCTCACTCCTGGCTGCTTGCCCCCTCCCTCCCCTGTTCTTTCCCGGCAGCCCAGCCAGGAGCCTGCAGCTTTTGAGAGAGCTCTACCCTGTTTGACTTCTGCCCTCTGCAGATCTCTGTATCTGTGGCCAGTCTGGGTCCCCGGTCCAGCTCAGCAGGGCCTTCTGCTCCCTCGTATTTCCACTTGGGAACAGCTAGTCTCTTCTGGCTGTGACCTCTCTCCCCCAGCCCATACAGGCTCTCCTGCCACAGTCACTCACCTAGCTGGAGTGACTCACTATGTCTGTACCCCCAACCCACTCCTGCTGCTTCTGGCTTATGGGGAAGTCCTTGCCTTTTCTGTACTTACCTTTTTCACAGCTAAGTCAGTTGAGAAATTTTCAAAAGTAGCTTTTCTAATAAACTAAAGCTGCTGTTCTCAAATATAATCCCAGGACCAACTGCATCAACAGCACCTGGTAACTTGTTAGAAGTGCACATTCTCAGGCTTCATCCCCAATCTACTAAATCAGAAACTCTGGGAATGGGGTCTAGTAATGTGTTTTAATAAATTCTCCAAATTATTCTAACACATACTAAAGCTTAAGAACCATTGAACTAAGAGAAAGCACACTGTTTACAGTTTTTGAAAAGGAATAAAAGGAACTAGGGAAGAATAAAAACCGATGACATTTTACCTCTTAGGTTTCTGATTCTGGAATAAGTTAGGATAACCTCAAGGTTGGCACTGTTGATATAAAGTGTCTGGCAAAATTGTCTCTTTCAGAACCAGGTTTCCTGTCCTCTTACCAAGCATTACCTGCAGCCCTGAGTTCCCTCGTAAATTCTGGGATCCCCCATTTCTAGGGAAAGAAATTTCCTTCTCTTAAGTGTTGCCAGCAGCCTTGCCTTCTGGGAGTTGGTATAGGGCCGTGGGCCTAGAGTCAGTGTCTGAATTTAAACCCTGACACTGCTGCTTATCAGCTGTGTAGGCTTCAGTGGGTATTTATCCTCGATAAGCCTCAATTTCTTCATGTGTAACATAGCGATCATAATAGTAATTCCCAGTTAGGGTTGTTGTGAGGATTAGAGGAGATTACATATGCAAAATGCCTGGTTTCGGAAGCATTTAACAAACGGTGGCTGTTACTATTATTATTCCCCTACATATCATAGCCTTCTGTGCCACCGTTGTATGGCTTTCTCCCTCTCAGTCTTCAGGGCCATAGAAGCCCTATTCTCACCCGTTACTTCCCCTTTCACTGTTACATTTGGCTTTTGTGAAGCACAATCACTGCCTGGAATGTTGCTCTCTGTTGAAGCCCCAAATCTCTTGTTGTTCCCTGTTAGTATCTGGCCTGAGTCTTAGCATGCACCACCTACCCCCAGGAAAACTCTGAGCTTCTCTAAGCCTCGGTTTCTTCAGCTGTGAAATAGGCATCATAACAGTACCATCTACAAGGAGTGTTGAGTAGATTAAATGAGATAATTAATGTTAAATGGTTAGCACAATATCTGGCATGTAATAAGCATTCAAAAACTATTAACTATTATCATCTCTTCCCAACCACACAAACCTAGCTAATTCTTTTTTTTTTTTCCCTGCCCCTTCCAACTAAAAATGAACTCATCCCAAAGGCCTGGATTCGTTCAGAACAGTTTGGAGAGGGACAATCTCAGGGAGGATGTTATCATTTACTTCACGTCTCTCTTGGGCTTTGTTGTGGAAGAGGGAGCTGACTTGTTCTCTAGCTTCCCACAGGTAGATTTAGACTTAATTGATGGAAGCTACAGGAAAATAGATTTCTCTTTAACAAAAGTCCAACTTTCTAACAGCCATACAGAACTGGAATGGGCTTTGTTTAGTAGTGAGGTCCCCATCAGTGGTGGTATCCAAGCAGGGGCAGGGCATTTGCTTAGCAGAGCTGCCCTAGGGGAGTCAAGTACTGGGTAGCTAGCAACTATAATTTTTAACACCTTTCTGAACACCAAAGTTCTATCATTCTTCAAACCAGAGGCCAATAACTTATTCATTCTCTTTTTGACTCAGCTTTGCAATTGTACTCACCTCTGGAATGTGCTCTCAATCTCTTCTCCCCAACCTCACTCTCTCTCTCTCTCACACATGATCCATTGTAAGAGACCCCACTCCTTCCTGGGAGATGGCATGAGAAGGGCAGTTAACTAAACTGTAGCCATGTCACGATACTTTCTCCACGTGTGATGACCTGTTTATGCTGGGCAATGGGGGCACTGAGATGAGTGAGGTCTGGAAGACACAAGTGTTTCCATCACATCCTGCCTTGGCTCTGGAAATGCCTCTTGAGAATGACCAAGGACAAAGCAAATCTATCTGTCTGTGGATCTCACTGTGAAAGGATGATGGCCTTCAGCCAGGCCTCTCCAACAGAGGAGCAGGCTCTCTCTTCCTCATAATAACATTACTCAGCATCGTCTCTCCCTCTGCACATACTCTGAAAATGATACGGGCCGGATTGAGACTGGGTGATTGAGACTAGGGAGATGAAGGGCCATAGTGAATTGACTGCACTCCTATTTCATTGGCTAAGCACTCAATCTCTGATTGCAGACTGTCTGAATTCAAATACCAAGTCTACCACTTACCAGTTATGTTCTTTAACCTCTCTGTACCTCAATTTTCTTATTCGTAAAATGAAAGTATTAACAGTACGCACTTGAAAGGGTTGTCATGAAGATAAATGAGAATGTATGTAAAGTGCTTAGAATAATGCCTGACATATAGAAAGTATACAACATATGTTAGCTAGCTATTATTATTTTCTAAAATAAATCGTTCTCCCGAGTACAGCAGCAGGAAACGGTGTCTCTGAGCCCTTTGGTGCTGCAATGCTATTGATGTTAGGTTCAGAGGGTACTATGTCAGCAGTTCCTAGGAAAGGAAGTCGCTTGAAATCCATCCCTCATTTTAAGGGTCAATCTGAACTTTTCCTTGCAATAGGAGTTTGAAGAGGGAAGGTGACCGGACTAACACTGAAAGGGTAGGACTTCAGCCAAGCAGACACGAAGGGAAGACAGAACCCCCTAGCCCCCTGAGCGAAGGTGGGAAACAAGGAGAACAACTCCAGGGAATGGATATTGGTGAAACAAACAAACAAACGAACAAACAAAAAACAAATGGAAATAGCACCTTTCAATGCCCAAATACCAGGTAAGCATTAGGAAAACTTCAGAATATATAAAACAGGGGTCTCCAGAACCCGGGCCACAGACTGGTAGGAACCAGGGTGCACAGCAGGAGGTGAGCAGTGGGCAAGTGAGTGAAGCTTCATCTGTATTTGCAGCCGCTCCCAAGCTCTAGCATCACCACCTCAGCTCCACTTCAGATCATCAGGCATTAATTATATTGTCATAGGAGCACCAGTCCCTGGTGTCAAACAATTGGGGGACCGCTGATATAAAAGATGAAATATTCGGTAGCCGTGAAAAATTATCTTTATGAAAAATACATAGCAATGTGAGAGAAAGCTTATGATATTACAATTTAAAAATGAAACAAAACCTTAGAAACTTTTTTTCTAAATACAATTGGATAATGTTTACTGTAGAAAAGTAACTAATACATTGATGAAGTTTTGTCTAGAACTTTTCCCTTAGGCGAAGTGGCATCATAAGTAAAAGCTCAGCCTAGTTTTCTGTTATCAAATCCACCACCTACAAATATTATGTTTACTTCTCTGCTTACACAGAAGCAAATCAAAGACAAGTAAATTGGCATGACTTTCTCGTGGTTAAACAAAACAGAGGAGGTAGAGAGAGAGATTAGCAGGGGTCAGCACAGTAGAGGTCTCTAAATGCCAGGCTGGTGCTGGGATTCCAGCATGTGGTAAGAGGGAAGCCACTTACAAGTTTATGAGCAAAGAGTTATTTTAGGAAACTTGATTTGGCAGGAGGAAAAGGAAGGAATGAGTGGGGACGAGCGTTGGCTGGCGACGACACAGAGGCCCAGAACTCTCTGCTGCAACTTGTCCCTTAACCTTCCCGGGTTAGATACCTACAGGTCCCTACTCCCATCCCCTACTCCACGACCACATCCCCCCTTAGAAAGAATACAGTGATTATCTCAGCCTTACAAATCTTTTAGTAGTTTTCCAGTCAAATGGAAACAAATAATAATTTGGCCTTAATGAAAACTATTGGCTTTCTTCCTATGTCATCCCAAACAAAGGGCAGCAAGCTTTTTCTGGAAAGGCCCAGATAGTCAATAATTTAGGCTTTGAAGGCCATTTGGTCTCTGTCACAACTACAACTCTGCCATTGTAGAGCGAAAGCAGCCATATATAGACAATACATAAAAGATGGGGTTCCGTAAAACTTTATTTACAAAAATAGTTTGGGGGGCTGGATTTGACTCACAGGCCACAGTTAATCAATCTGTGATCTAAAGGAACGTTGCGTTAATTTTCTTAGAAAATAATTCTGTGATTCTTCAATGCCTCTAAAGCCTCATTGATCTTCTCTCCCAGACACTTCCCAAACACCGCCTCCCCACCTCTAATTATGAAAGAAAGACCGGCGATGATATGATGGGCTAATTATCTCCGGAGCAGTGATAGACAAAGCAGCGTGTTAAACTGGAGGGACTTTGGATTTAGACCTAGTTTGAGCCCTGACTCTGCCAGCTGTGTGATCTTACACATTGTGCACAACCTCTCTGAGCCTCCCTTTGTGCCAGGGCAAAAGAAGATAATAGATGCAACTTCATAGAATTTTTGTGAAGATTAATGTTTGTAAGGCACCCAGCTTAATGACTGGCATGGAACAGGAACTCAATAAATAGTTATTAACCCACATTAGCTCTATAAATAGCAGTCAGACAGGACAGACCCAGCCTGAATGGAGAGAATTCCATTGTGATTCCAGCCTTCGGGGCATTCCTGAGAAGTAGCAGGGATCAGTTTAACATACATGAGGCTGGATAAGAAGGCAACACTAAGTTTGAAGATACTGCTGCAGGACAGATTTGTATCAAGTGCCTCTGATTAATTATTTATTAGGCAGCCCCACTGTACCAAATCCACTTGGCTGTTGATGGTTTGGGAACATGTTCGCATGCTTTCATTGAAGTAATAAGATCCTGCTCTTCATCCACAGGCTCAACAGCTGGTGAGTGGGAGAGCCTTGTATAAACAGCCTCCTCTGAGTTCATTCTTCCGGGCTCATGGGACCAGTCACCTTTTCTTCAACTGAAAAATAAACACATCGAGAAAATGAATGCTTTGCTCCTAGGGGAATACGACATAATAAGAAGCAATCAATAACAAAAAATAGCATGGGATCATCTTTAGAGAAGACACTGTGAAATACAAGAAGGCTAAACATACACAGAGATTAACAGACAAGAAAGATATCTAAATTCTGGGTTCAAATCCGTATAGTAGTTGTGGGCAAGTTATTTAACTTCTGTGCCTGCATTTCCCCATATATAAAATGATGGTATGTTCCTTTAAGGTGGATGGGAGAATTAAATACATTGATTAATATAAAATGCTTAGAACAGTGCCTGACACATAATTATGAATTCTGGATTAGCGTTTGCCATTATTGGTGTATTATTCTTTCCCAGAAGTTTAATTTCAGAGTTTTAGAATTGAGACTTTCATTCATATGCCCATTAGTGCCTCTTTGCTGACCCCCCCCCCCGCCTCAACGTCTCCCCAACTTCCATCCACTTTGCAAACAACTTATAGAATAAATCCCTAAATTGTTGCTTTCACTGCATCAATTCCTTGCTCAAGAAATTATAATTTGTATTTTCCACAACACTTTATCTAAACTTTCCTGTCTAATTAATGTTTTATGATTTTACATATTTTGCCTCAACAGTTTCAACTTTCATGGTTAGAATCCAAGATTAGACTGATAACTGATAAAGGTAGATGCTTGGTTAGTCATGTGGCCTGAACACTAGGCATATGCCAAAATGCGATTTGTCTAAGATTAAGATAAAAGTTCTTTCCTCCAATTTTTTTATTTAAATAAACTTTTAAATTTTAGAATAGTTTTAGGTTTGCAGAAAAGTTGCAAAGATAATACAGAAAGGTCCCACACACCCCACATCTAGTTTCCCCTATTGTTAACATCTTTCATCACTATAGTACATTTGTCACACTTAATGAACCCACATTACACGTAGTTATTAACTAAACTCCATACTTTATTCAGATTTCATTTATTTCCCCTGACGTTCTTTTCTATTCCAGGATTCCATCCAGAAAACCACATTACGTTTAGCTTTCCTCCTATTTTTAAAATTTAAAGTACTATTTGAAAAGTTAAATGTAACAAAAGTGTTTAGTCTCCATTTCCCTCAATAGAAAGAAGTTATCTGCATAACAAAAACCCTTCCTGTTCTCTTACCTGCCCCAAAGATGTCCCAGCCCCAAATAATCCTTTCTTTTCATTTGTTAATAACTCCCTTGACTCACTCTTCTTCCTATAAAAAACCTTCCCATTCATACAACTCCTAAGGGTGCCCTTCTAGTTGCTAAGATGGGGTGCTGCCCAATTAATGAATTATTTAATAAAGCCAATTAGATCTCCTAATTTTCTTGGTTGAATTTTATTTTGTAATATCCTCATCAGAGAATACCCCTCAAGCTGTCTGCTGGAGATGAGAAGGGGCGGTCGCCTGACTTCACAGAATAGATGATAGTGTCTGACAAACTTAATTTTAAAATATACCTTAAAAATTTGAATTATAACAAGTACAGTGAAGTACACAAATCTTAGGCATACGTAGCTAATGAATTTTTATACATGTATGTTCCCAAGTGACATCATTCTGATTGACGACATATAGAATATTTCCAGCACCCAAGAAAACTCCTTCACTCCCACTTTCCAGCCAAAGCACTCCCTAGGGTAACCACTACTCCGATCTCTTTTACTATAGATTAGTTGTGCCTTTGCTGAAACTTGATTTCAATGGAATTACACTGTGTGTACTCATTTGTGTCTAGCTTTTTGCTCAACATTACATCTGTGATATTCATTCATGTCATTTCAGGTTAGCTGTAATCTACTTTTTTTCCAGTTCTGTGTAGTATGCCATTGTATGAATATATCACAATTTATTATGTTTCCAGTTTTTTGGCTCTTAACAAACAAGCTTTCCATGAACATCATTGAACGTATCTATTGGTTCATGTGTGCATGCATTTCTGTTGAGTACATACTCAGGAGTAGACTTGCTGGATCTTAGGACATATGTTTATTTTTAGCTTTAAAATTACAGCCAAACAAGTTTCTGTTGTGCTTGTCCTGATTTATTTTCCCACGAAGAGTGTATGAGAACTCCAGTTGCTCTACAACCCAGCCAACACCTTGTATTTTAGCCATTCTGGTGGATGGGTAGTAGTGTTTCATTATGATTTTAATATAAATGTCCCTGATGACTGAAGAAGTTACGATGTTAAGATCATGTTAGGAGAATTTTATATGCTCATTGGGCATCTCACCACCCTCTTTTGTGAAGTGTCTATTCGAATCTTTTATCAATCTGAGTTGTCTGTCTTTAGCATTCTTAATGATTTGCAGAAGCTTTTTCTGAATTTTGAATGAGTCCTTTAACAAATAGGTTTTGCAAATACCATTTTTCCAGTGTGTGCCTTGCGTTTTCTTTCTTTTAATGGTATCTTTCGATGAACAGAGTTCTTGATTTTCATAATGTCAAATGGAAGCCTCAATTTTAAGCAACTTAAAAAGGAATAATTTCATCTAAAAGTCTGTGCTATTTTTCTGAGTTCGCTGCAATGCACAGTGATAGAACTTGTGCTGAGCAGAAAAGCATCTTTGTTCCAAGGTTCAGAGTTATGATTCTTGTTCCAGCCATCATCAAGATTAAACATTACCAGACACAAACGATATTGTGCTGCTCTAGGATCTCTGGCACCAGGAGAGGAAGAGAGGGGTCAATCTTTGTTTGTTCTGGCAGACCATATACATGGCAACAAAATTTTGGACCCTAAAGACAGATGGACAAAGCTTCCAGGCCCAGAAAATAATTGTCTCTGCCCTCTTTTTTTACACATTGCTTGTTAATAATCTGATATTATTTTGGGTAAGTTTAATGTAATCCTATAGACATATCCCACCTACCTTCAACAAAGTGGAACAGAAAGACAAGCATTTCTATTACACACAAATGGTAAGGTTTTATTATCTTAACTGGGAGTAGCCTAACAAATACTTGTCCTACTAGCTAATTATTGATAAAGAGAAGGGCTATAAATCCACTGTTCCCAAACTGGGGCCACCATTCAACTGTTTTTGACCTATAAAAAATGATAATTTTAATATAATCAACTTACTGTTTTTGGTAACTTTGCAAGTAGTTTATGTCAGAATTATGCCAGAAATAATAAAAGTCCTCAAAGTTGCTTTATTGTGTATAATATAGAGTAAGGGCTCAATACATATTTACCAGGTTAATTTGAGGGTTCTGAAATGGGGCTTCAAATTCTTGAAGCACACTATATGGACGTGAATTTGGGCCTTATTTGTCAACTTGTCTCAAAAGAGACTTTTGGAACTGATCAGAGTTCCACCCTCTTTTTGGGTGCATATTCTTCTTACCTTCCCTGTGTCAGAGGAGGAGGTCAACCTCCTACCCAGTCGAGGTGATAGGTAAGAAGCATAGGTCAGTGTTTAACTATACTCTAGGTACTTGTTAGAGAACAAAATGTATTCATTTCACTCCTGTATTTATCAAAAGCTCAGCTAAGACACACAGGACAATGAAATAGACTTGCAGGTCCAGAAATAAACCCATATATCCATAATCAATTGAGTTTGACCTTGAAAAGAGTGATTGGACTGCTTAATGAGGGGAAGAATAGTCTTTCAACAAAAGGTGATGAGACAACTGGACATTGACATGCAAAAGAAGAAAGTTGAACACCTGCCTCTTACCACGCACAAAATTAACTAAAAATAGATCAAAGACCTAAATGTATGAGCTAAAACTATAAAACCCTCAGAAGAAAAACTAGAGCTGAATCTTAATGGTTTCTTAGATATGATAACAGAAGGACAAGCAATCACCCCCAAAAGATAGATAATTGAACTTCATCAAAATTTTAAAAACTCTAATGCTTCAAAGGACACTATCAGAAAGTAAAAAACCCACAGAGCGGGGAGAAAATATTTGCAAATCACATATCTGACAAAGGTTTAGTATCCAGAATATATGAAGAACTATTACACTCAACAACAAAGACAAACAACCCAATTTAAAAATGGGCAAGTGATGTGAACAGACATTACTCTTAAGAAGATATATAAATGACTAATAAAAATACAGAAAGGTTCTTAAAATCATTAGTCATTAGAAAACTGCAAAACAAAACCAAAATGAGACACCACCACATCCACTAGGATGGCTATAAAAAAAAAAAAAAAAAAAAAAAACCAGAAAATAACAAATATTGGTGAGGATGTGGAGATATTAGAACCCTCAGACACAGCTGCCGGGAATGTAAAATGGTGCAGCTGCAGTGTAAAACAATTTGGCAGTTCCTCAAAAAGTTAAGCACAGGTACCATGTGGCCTAGCAATTCCTCTCCTAGTTATACCCCAAAGATAATTGAAAACATGTTTTCAATTAAAAACTTGTATACAAATATCCATAGTCTCAAAAACTTGTATACAAATATCCATAGTCTCAAAACCTTGTATACAAATATTCTTAGTCTCATCATTCATAATAGCTAAAAGGTGTAAACAACCATCCATAAACTAATGATTGGATAAACAATATGTGGTATATTATGCAATGGAATATTATTCAGCCACAAAAAGGAGTGAAGTACTGGTACATGCTACAGTTTAGTTGAAACTTGAAAACATTTTATGCTAAGTGAAAGAAGCAAGACAAAAAAGTCTACATATTTAATGATTCCATTTACATGAAGTATCCAAAATAGACAAGTCCATTCAGAAATAAAGTAGGTTAGTGGTGGCCAGGTGCTGAGAGAGGAGAATAGGCGTTGACTGTTAAAAAGCACCAGGATTCTTTTGAGGGCAATGATAATGTTTTGGAGTTAGATTGTAGTCATGGTTGCAGTTTGTGAATATGCTAAAAACCATGAATTGTACACTAAAATGGTCAATTTACAGCATGTGTAATATATCTCAATTAAAAGAGAAAGAAAATTACTGTGAAAAACTTTAGTAAGAAATGATTTAGCCCCACATAATAAGCACTGTAATTAAGGCACACACTCATTAAGAGACACAAAAGAAGATTTAAACATAATTGAGATAATACCAAGTTCTGCATGGGAAGAAAGATTATTTTATATGTCCAAAGATAATAAGTGCTGCATAGAAAAATAAAGACTATTAACTCAGACAGGGACTGTGGTGGCGAAGTTACCATTTTACCAAAGTCACTCAAGGCCTCACTGATAAGGTAATATTTGTACTGAGACCTGAAGCATGAGACATGTGGAAGGAAGTGCAAAGGCCTGAGACATGCCTGGTTCTACACAGGGGCCAGGAGGTCCTGTGGCTGGAGCAGAGTGAATGAACGGAGAGCAATAGGAAATGAATTTGAGAGCAGTAATAGGTGGGTGAGTGGGGTGAATCATGCAGGGACTTTGAATTTTATTCTGAGTGAGATGGCAAGCCATTGGAGTCTTGAGCACAGGAGTGATGAGAGCTGACTTAGATTTTAAAAGGATCTCTCACTTCTGTGTTGAGAGTAATATGTAGGGGGACAAGATTAAAAGCAGAAAGACAAGCTGGGAACTTATTGCAACTTTTCAGACAAGTAATAAAGCGTGGCTGTAGAGGAGGAGGAGAAAAGTGATTGGATCATGAATCTCCATAAACAATGGAGTCCAAACTGCTGACGGATGAGAAGGATCATTTTATGGTTTTCATTCATAGCGAATGGAAGGTGAGTGTTGCAGTTTACTGAGAAGTGAGTTCGATGTGGGAATAAGTTTCATACGCTTATCAGAAACTCAAGGGGAGATGACAGGTAGGCAATTGGAAAGGCCTAAAGTGAATCTAAATTTCATCTGGAGGAAAAATGGGCAAGAATTGCTAAGTAAAATTTCAAAATGAAGATTAACATAGGGAATTTGCCCTTACAGATAAGAAAGTGCAATCTCAAACTATAATATATAAAACTGACACAAGAAATCATAGAGATCAATGAAACAAGAGATATATCTTGAAATGGTTCCTAGAAGGCCTTTGCATTTGCAGAGTTAAGTGTTGCTGTTTTTCCTATTTGCAATGAAATCTTGGATGATATTAATCTCTGTGTTGAGGAATGCACCTTTTCGATATATATCTTTATTGGTTTTCCTCAATACACATAATTATTATCAAAAATTTAAAGTCATACAGACAAACCCTACCCTCAAATTCCTCTAATCTTTGACATAATCTGGTTTTCTATCCTTCCAGAGCTTCCAAGACATGATATGAATTGTGTGCCCTGTTGGCAAGTGAGCCAAGCTAATGCCCATTATAGAGATGTGAATGCAGCTTCATTTTATTTTTTTTAAATTTTCGGTAACTCATTTAAAGCTTTCTATACTGTTCAAGAACGTCAGGATTTATCAAAGCATAGAATGACTTTATCAATATCATAGTCATAGACATAGTAGCTAATATATATACTGTACTGAATGTTTCCTAGGTGATGCACCGCATGCTAAATGCCCCACGTGGACTATATAATGGAATTCTCCTTACCATCCATCCAATACAGATGGGAAAACTGAGGATTTGATGCTTAAGACCAAAAAAATAACAGAGTCAGGATCTGAACCCACATGTGATTGACGAAAGTGCAAACTCTTAGCTTCTATGCTTCTTGGAATATTAAGGGTCTTACTGCATATGATAAAACATCTTCACAAATTAATGAGGGAAGGGACAAGGTACTAAATGAATTGGTGAAAATTTGTTAAATATTTGATATGGGCCTTACTACATATTATGAAACAAAATTATTTCCAGCTATTAATAAATATGAAAAAATGAAAGAGATAAAACCATTAAAAATAGAACGTAAATTATACCTTAATTTTAAAAAGAAAAGAAATTGAAAAAAGTAGAAGAAAATATAGGTATGTATTTTACTAATTTAGGGTGTTCAGGCAAGACTTTTGAGAAAAAAAGGGGAAAATAATACAAAATGAATGATCAATTTATCTATCATAAACATT
Source organism: Rousettus aegyptiacus (assembly GCF_014176215.1). NCBI lineage: Eukaryota > Metazoa > Chordata > Mammalia > Chiroptera > Pteropodidae > Rousettus > Rousettus aegyptiacus. The sequence continues at coordinate 22,868,882 of NW_023416306.1, forward strand.
TAAATCACTTATGGATAGATTATCACTAACAAATTTAAAAGACAAATTATATAGAATATATTTGCTATAAGTATGACAGAAAAAGTGCTAATATCTCTAATATGTAAAAATTTTTCATCCAAGAGTAAGAAAAGCAGTGATAGCTAAATAGCAAAATTGGCAAAGGACATGAACAGAGAATTTAAAGAAGAAGAAATACAAATGGCTGATAAATTAATGCAAAATATTTAATTCACTAATAAAGAAATGCAAATGAAAACAAAAAGGGATTGTCATATTTTGCCTTTAGGGCTATCACAGATGAATGAGAATGTATAATGTTAAGTGACAAGAACAGAATATAAAAGTTTCTGTGTGTAAATATTTATCAACTCTGTGAAAATTGGTATATATATATATATGCGAGTAAATACTATAAATATAGTTATGTAAATCCATAAATCTAACAGGAAATTCACAAAAATCATGAAAGTAGTTATCCCTGGTCTAATAAGTTATTTAAGTTCTAGGAACGTGTCTTTAATAATGGACAGAGATACAAAGATTTCTATACAAAGATGAACATTTTAGCATTATTAATAATCCCTAATTTTGAGAAAAAGATTACCGTAGTTGATAATAGGAGAAAGACTGAATAAAATTTAGTACATTCAAGTAGAAAAATATTATAGATCTATTAGTTCTGCTTTCAGGGAATTTTTAATAACATGGAGGAAATTCTCATATATTATGTTAAGAGAAAACGGAAGAAAGAAAATATTTAACACGTATCTTATTCACCATACCCTTTTCTTTTTAATATGGCCTGAATTAGATAGAAAGTAGATAGATGAATACACACACACATTTATGTATAGTCATTTTATTTATTTATTTGTTATTTTCCAGTTTATCTATTTATCAATTTCTTTACAGAGATTAGGCTTGCATTCAGACTCTCACCAAAAATAACTGTGACTTTGGGCAAATTGCCAGTTATCCCTTTAGCCTCTATTTTCTCATCTGTAAAATGAGAAGAACGTCTAATCTGCAGGAGTAAATGAAGTAATGTATATAAAGACCTAGCACAATGATCTATGCATAAAAGATTTTCAAGAGAGAGAAGTTGAAAACAATCCAATCAAAAAATGGGCAGAGGACCTGAACAGACACTTCTCCCAAGATATACAAATGGCCAAAAAATATATGAAAAGATGCTCATCATTGCTAGCTATTAGGAAAATGCAAATCAAAAGCACAATGAGATACCATCTGTTAGAATAGCTGTTATCAACAGGACAAGTAATAACAAATAACAACATAATAACAAATGTTGGAGAGGATGCAGAGAAAAAGGAACCTTCATACACTGCCGGTGGGAAAACAGTATGGAGGTTCCTCAAAAAACTAAGACTTGATCTACCATATGATCCAGCAATCTCTCTACTGGGTATTTACCCTAAAGACTTGAAAGCCCATATCCAAAAAGATATTTGCACACTGATGTTCATAGCAGCATTATTCACGGTGGCCAGGACATGGAAGCAACCAAAGTGTCCTATCATAGATGATTGGGTAAAGAAGCTATGGTACATATATACAATGGAATATTACTCAGCCATAAGAAGAGACGAAATATTGCCATTTGCAACAACATGGATGGACCTCGAGATAAGCATGCTAAGTAAAATAAGCCAGAAAAAGTTGAAAAACATACGATATCACTTCTATGTGGGATATAAACCTAAAAGCAACAAATGAAAAGGACAAACAAATAGAGACTCATGGACATAGACAATAGACTAGTGGTTACCAGAGGATGGGGGGGGCAGAATATAAATAGGTTGAAAGTGGTCAAATATGTGGTGACAGAGAGAAATCTAACAATGCAATATCTATATGCCTTCCTGTTAAATTGTACACCTGAAACTACTGGATTCCATTAACCAACGTCACCAAAAATATATGTAAATGAATAAAAAATAAAAAAAGAAACATGAGTTGATATTGTTTATTATTTTTAACAATGGAAAAGATTTAGGGAAAAAGAAGTAATGGGGAACTGAAAACATGGACAGAAACCTTCATATTCTCCCAGTCAGGGGAATTATTTAACTTATAATTTATAAATGAAAACCATAAATCATATTACATTCTTGGGACTTAAAAAGAATGTAAATGTCAATGAAAATCAAAGATCAAAATATAACTAAGATCAAAATATAATTATGCAAAAATGTTAGGATTAAGGCAATGCACCCCAGCAAATTCTCCACTGCTGCTTGATAACTATGATATCGCCACCTTGTGGAATTAGTGATGTATTACATATCCCAGGGACTGAAATTTTATTTTGAAGTAATTTGTAGACAGGCTAAATTGCACAAATATTCTTACGCCCCTAAGAAATCAATATTTAACAAAAGTGAGATCATACATAAGTTGTTCAAGCACATGATTAGTTTAAAAACAAAAACTTTTACTGTAGAAGGTAATATTATAGGAAGTTTGGCAAAAAAATCACCATAATCCTATCACTGAAAAGCAATAATATCATTTAAAAATTATTTTTATTATTTCATCCCATTTTCTCTTAATTTCTAAGTTAATATTATGTAATTAGCATTTTCCATGCTGCGACATTCTTCACAATGATTTTTCTTGGCTGCCTCACATTTTATTGAAGGGATATGCCATACCTTGGCTCAATATTCTCATACTGCAGGACATCTAGACTGCTGCCCAGTAAAATGCCAGTTTACTGTGATAGTTTCTGTACAGGTAGACATGAGTGCATTCATTTAGTTATATAAATTAAAATCTGTTCTTATTACGAAGGTAATACGCAGTACTTTAAAAGGAAAATTAAGAAAATAAACTACACTCACAATTTCCCAATCCAGATGACCACTGTAACACCTTGCAGGTTTTTTAAACATGCACACATATGTGCAACATACATGTAGTATATATTCACATTTTTTAAAACAAAAATGGAATTATATTACTATATAACCTTTTTTAATTTAAAATTATATCATGTGCAATTTTCTATGCCAGTAGTATCCACAGAAAACATTATTTTTATTGACTAAATGGTATCCTGCTATTCAGATATGTTAATTGCACATATGTACTATGCAATGCTAAGTTCTAGTATATCTGTTATTGAACATGGTGCTTACAGTTTGATGAGAGCAACAAGGATTAATCAAATAAACGGGAAAAATAAATACAGAAGCCTGATTTTTGATGAAGTACCAGTAAGGAAAGGAACAGAACACCAGAGAGAAAGTAATAGTGGTACACGAGTTGGTGGCAGGTCTATCTGAGGGAAAAGAGAAAGTGTGGGCTTGAAGGATGAAGAATCTGGCATGTGAAAGCAGAGGAGGAACATTCTAGGCAGAAGGAGCAGCATACGTGAAGGGCCTGAGGGGGGAAATTTCTGAGCAGCCGCTAGAAGCTGAAAGATGGTCGACGAGGCTCACACTTTGTGAGGCTGAGACAGATGAAGCCGGTGGGTTTCTATGCCATGGCAAGGAGTATGCGCTGCATTATCAGTCTGTGGAAGTAACGTGATCTGATTTATATTTTAGAAAGCTTACTCCGCCTGTTCTGTGTAGGAGAATAGATTAGGAGACAAGAGAGTAATATGGGAGACTAGTTAGAGAGCACGGCAATAATCCAATTAAGAGATGATGGGTGTTGGGAATAGAGTAAAGGTAATAACAGCTGGATATGAGATATAATGGAATAAAGGGGTTTGTCAGTCCAGCCCTGATACTCAGTGGTAAACATTGTATCTAGGATGGCTGCTAACATTTGTGGGGTCCAAGGCAAGAGGACAAATGGAAACCCTGCTTGCATCCTCTTCCAATCTTTTACTCCAGCCCACACAGTGGACCGGAGCTCTTATTCATGCTTACCTGTGGACACTTGAGCCCACTAGTCCAAGTTCCAACCTCACCACCTGCTACAGCAAGGATCCACCCTTAGAAGGAACTACCTAGAGAAGAGACCGTGTAGATCTTGTTTGAGAAGGGAGTTCTAGGGTCTTGGGCTTCTCCAGTGTGGCCGTGGGGGGAGGAACTGGGCTTTGGTGGGCACATTCCTGTGGGAAGGGTCCAGAGGGTGGAGAACAAGAGTGAGGACCCTGATGCCCAGCATCTTAAGGTGGTACTGACTGCATTTAGTCAAAATTAACTTTGAAAAATCATCCGTAAGGTGTAGTACTGTATATATGTGTACAACGCTGGCTGTATCATTGTTTTCTTATTCTTCCTTGTCCATGTTTCTCTATGGCCCTCAGTTAAATTAAGTTCACTTTCCATGATGTTGGTGGAGTCGTCAACACCCACTGACCTGGCTACTAATGCATTTCCTCTCTATCCATGAGGAGTAAACCCCTGAACACATCGCGTCTTCTCTATACGTCAGCTTTTAGGCTTGTTGTCATCTATTGCCTGCTTAAGTTAATACATCTATAAGATGACTTGGAACATGACAGGACTTGGAATGACAGGTTGAAGGAGAGGGAGGGAAATTTTTGAATGTTTCTAAGTTTCTAGCTCAGGCAACTGGTTTAACCAGTGGTGTGATTTACAACGTGGGAAAGGCCAAGGGAAGAGCAGGTGCTGATGTACTGTAATTCATTGACCTGATTCCCCAGTTTTGGACATTCATGTTGGTTGCAATATTTTATAATTAGGAACAATACCCTGATTAACAGCAAAATCTTTTCACACATCCTTAACTTCTAACTATGAAATGGCTAGGTTAAAAGATGTGCACATTCTTTAGATTTTTAATACTCATTGCCAAAAAACTCTTAAAAGAGCTGTTTTCTCGCATCGTTCACATGAGGGTAGATTTTGAATACTGAAGTTCTAAGTTTCCCTCCCTTCCCTCCCACTTTCCTTTGTCCATTCAGTAACTAAACTTCAGTCAAGTACCTACTGCGTCCCACACGGGGCCTGAGATAAATCCAGCTTTGTTCCTTCTTGGAGGCCCGGAGATGAGTGGGGAGAAGGAAGAGCTGTGGGAGACTCCAGAGTTTTAAGTTGATTGACTTGGATATCCTGCCCACCCACTTCTTTACAGAGGGCCAAATAAGTTAAAATTCCATCTATGTTAGGTTGGTGGTGCCACTCGGACAGTTTGAAAGAAAAAATGTTTACTGTTGTGCAGACCACAAAAAGGACACCGAGACCAGGCTTTGCTCCAAGGAACTGTCATTTAGAGGGTATCATTTTACAATGAGCTTTTAAAATATTATGCAAATTTTACCCTAGTAGCTAATGGCCACATCACCTCTCCAGACCATGAAGCAGGATTGCTGTAGGCAGGAGTCTGTCTCATGGTAGTGGATAGAGAAGGATGGAGCAAGAGACACTATGTTAGGCCAGGAGTTCCCCAGCATGGGTCCCCTTTGAGCATCCTAGGGCCAGCCCCCACCCTCCTGATTTGAGAGCTTTCATATGACTTAGCTTTTGAGTTAAAGGAGGCACTGGTGGACTTCCTGTATTGTTATAACTCAGATAGGAGAAAGTCCAACGGAAAGAAGTGACATCGCACCTATGTGCTGAAGGAATTAAAAGATCCCTGGAGTCCTGGGAATGCCAAGACCTGGTTGTGAGTATCGTTGCTCCCTTCCCTGAGCATGGCTATTATATAAACCACTGTACTCCAGAGCTCTCTTGGTGACTGTGGCTCTTACGCTCAGTTAATATCTTACTAGAGGCTCTCTGCCTCCTCGGAAGTTTCCTTTAAGTCTTTGAGTCACTGTGTTCTCCCCTTTAAAATGGGAACGGCAATTCTACGTCTTACGATTCTTGAACGGATTTAAAGAGATCAATCACGTAAACCCATAATTCGGAAGCTCTCACTTAATACATGTTCAGTAAATGTTGGCCATTCCTGGAGCAATTCATATCCCATTCTAGCACAGCTGACTCATAAAATATTAATGCATTTTGTTTATCAGACCATCTGTTTGAAAATCAGAGAAACCATTTCCAGGTATTGTTTTGTAATGAAAAATAAGGCAAAGTAAAAATGATTTCTAAAAGGCTTAACATCTGCCTTTTACAAATATGGGATGTGGTTGACCCTTTGGAACTTTAGATATTTGTCAGTTTATTCGACATTTACTGAACGCTTTCTGTTTACTAAAATTATGTGGCATATTTGTGTCTTTCTGAATGACTCTCGCGGTTTTTTGCTCAGCAGGATGTTAAAGCAATGGAACAGCAGATCGATCTAGGCCATCCTATTCAAATAAGCCTTGCACAGACTATACTCAGCTCAACTTTCGGGCACTTTGCAGACTTCCTTCTGTACTTTGGAAGAAAAGAAAGAGATGTATAGAACAGGGATGTGAACTTCCCGGGGAGAGGGAAGTATCCTAACTCTCCCTCACATCCCACCATGCACATGTCTCCAAGACCCATTAAAGAAGGTTATGATAACTTTAATTTTCGATTCCCAATAGGTCAACATTGCATAAATAATAAAAGTTTTAGATGACCATGACTTTTATTTAATCAAGTTCTTTAACTTCACCCCCCTTTCCTAGGAATCTAACAGGAAGTAAAATAGGGCATTTAGTCTCTCCTGTTGCATTCCAACAGGGTGCATTTCAACCAGGTCAGGGGATTCCAGATGGGAAGGGCTCTGGAGATGGTGGCGTTTGTTCCAAATAGTGGCAGACCAGAGAGACCTCTGATCAGATGATCGAAGGGCTGCCAGAGAGCACAGGCACCAGCTGCTGCAGGAGACAGGGCGAAGGGCACCGAGGAAGGAACCAAGAAGCAGACTCTGCTCTCAGCCATCAGCGCAGGCAGCCGGGAAGTGTGACGCCTTCGAAGAGGACTTCTGAACGTCTTAGGAGGTAGAAATTACTAAGTTAATTTCTACTAATAATTAGCAGTTAGCTGTACCTGCAAGTTAGGTCCAGCACAAACAAGCTTCCTGGAGTGGAGGATGTTCAAGCTTTCTTAATCCCAGATTGAGACATGGTCTGTCCAAACGCTTTTTCTCCTGACTTGTGTATTTCCTGAAAGATACTCGCTTTGTAAAACTCCAGCGAAGGTACAATTTTCTTTCCTACCCTTTGAGCTTATTAAATATAAAGTAAACATTACTTTGACTATACTTTTTAAAATCTTTCAGGGATGAAGAAAGCAGGGTGGTGTTTTGGCACTATTGTTATCTCCCCGTATCAGCCACCAGCCTTGTTAACAGGCAGCCTTGGGCGGCATTTATATTAGTGCTATTCAGAAGTACTGAAGCTGTGCACACCAACACGCTTCCTACCACGCGTCTCTGTGCTAACTCGAGGGCTCTTCAGTGTTTGAGTCTTTTTCTTGTCTGGCTTTTCAATCTTTTGTCACATTCTATTTTGATTGTCACGTTCACCGCCAAACTTTGCTCAGTTGCGCTGGCCAACATCTCGGCATTTCCAGGATATTAAGAGCAGAGGAGTGCAATGGTATAGAATATGTGCAATGGGGACCGTCCCTGTTGTCTCTTTAAGTCAAAGATTAACTTTGGACTAAGTCTTTGAGAGTAATGCCCTTTAGGCTGTTGACTTGACTGATGAGCAAGACACTGCATTCCGTTAGGTAATATCTGCCAATAAGAAAGTCAGACTCAGCACTGGTGGCTAAGACACCCTCTCCTGATTTGGGGCCAGGCCAGTCAGGTGCAGGCTGCTTATCTGTGCAGGTGTGGCAGTCCCATCCATAGCTCAGAAGCACCTGGGTTTGGGGATCACATCAAAGTTTGTGCCATGTCCATTGGTGAGCAAATATTGACAGAACTACATCCCTCTTAGAACAGCAAGTGGGGAGGGAGGGTGGGTGGCTGGTTAATGGCCATCAGACTCCATACCTGCAAGAACTCAAACTCTTTACAGAAAAATCGGGACAGAAAATCTCTAAGTTAAGTAAAGGTATCTAATTTAATGATCCTGTTTCATAAGTAAACCCCACAGAACAGCACAGAACGGCACTAACTAATGGCCACTTACTACTGTTACAATCTGAAGGCTGTGTGCTTCCCAGTTTTTTGATGACTTACTGGTATCAAGGATAAGATAGAAAAAGAAGGGAAAGAAGCTAACATTTATAAAGGACCTGTTCTGTATTGGGCACTGGTCTCAGGCTTTTTATACCTATTTTTCTCAATTAATCCTCGAGCAAAGGTATTATTAGCTCCTTTTGCAGTAAAGAAAGAGGAAAAGTTAAGTGACTTTCAACATAATGCAGAGGGTGAAGGGAAGGTGGGAGGGGACAGTATTTAAATGCAAGCCTATCAGATTCCCAATTTCATGCTTTTTCCACTAGACCATGCCAAGTGTGTAAGGACACACATAGTGTGGCTGAAGACCAAACAGAAGGAAGTGTGGAGAAACAGAGAGGTTCCGTTTATTCATCTTTCATGAGGGAAGCTCTTGATTGTGTAGCATCGCCACCTCATGGGTTGTGAAAAGCAATATGACTTACTTTCAAAAGGTAAAAAATTATACATGAAATAATGATGGCCCTGATAAGGACATCTGTGGAATTTTCCTGGCGTCTGTGTTATGGGCAATGCTGTGGGGACAGGGAACTCTGCTAGGACAGGAAGAGGAGGCAGCGTAGAAGCTCCAAAAAAAGGAGGCACAGAGATCTAGCTCTGCCAAATTTTTATGTAAAAAGAACCCCCTGTTATAGCACACTGGCCAAATCCAATTACCAGAATGCTAATAGACTTTCCAAATCCACCAAGAATGCGAAGCGATTTTTTGTGTTGAATCTGCACGAAATTCTCAACGACTAGACACAATCTTTGACTTAGGTTTGACCTTCAGATTAAAGAGGAGGTGCTATACATTGTGCATTGATATTCCAACGGAATAAACAACCTGATAACAAGCAAATCTTAAATTTACACTCTTCAGAGGCTACACCACCTATAGGATGAAGTTTAACCTTGGCAGGTGGGGGAGGCCTGGCCTGACTATTTGGCCCCATCTCATATCACCTCTAGCCTCGTACTTTATAAGAACAAATTACTTGGATGTTACCCCTTTTTAAGTGCAAACACTCCAAATACAATTTTGAACCTCTAGATCTTAGTATATACCATATAGTGTGTGTGTGTATATATCTATATCTATATCTATATCTAATCTATATCTATATCTATATATCTGTATCTATATACCGTATGTGTACCATATACCATCTTATATATACCACCTATACCATATACCATCTTAGCATATCTCTCTTCTGGGACCTTCTGACCTGGTAATGTCTGTGTAGGATTTGGAAGACTCTAAATTCATCCCTTCTCCCCCATCGCTTCTATGCAGTACACAGACCTTCACTGCACTGAGCACGCCTGTCCCTCTCCATCCCTGAACTGTGAGCTCCCTGGGAGGAGGGCTGGCATATAGCAGGTACTCAGTTTAAAGAAGGAAAGAATTGCTCTAAGATATGAAACAGTTTTCTTTAACTTGCCTGGAGTCCTCAGTGAGAGATAACTTAAGTTAACTTCTCATTATTTCCCTAAAACAATCACACGAGGCCTAGAAAATAAAGTCCCTAGTTGAAGTGTTTGATAAATCCTTTCAGAGGAAATCCAAACGTTGTTAATGTGTCAAATGGGCATAAAATAGGAACATTTGTTCTAAGAAACATATAAGATAATTGAAAGACAATATTCTTCAAGTATATACCGATTCTACCTGGAGCAAGTTAAGAGAGGATACAAATATAAAAGCAGGGGCCACCCATTACCTTGGGCTTTATGTATATTAATCGCCACTGTTAGAATTCAAACACTAAAATGTAACGTCCTCAATATTATAGGCTCTATTAGAGAACACACTTTTGTAGTTTGAGAGGCTGAGCATTTCCTAATTGTTACTCTCCACCAGCAGGTGTCGCTAGAGACAAGCTCATTTGCTAGGGCTGCTTGAATACACAAGGCAGTATACATGCGACATAGTATTGAATCGGCCATTTGAAACCTATATGATATTATCAATCAATGTCACCCCAATAATTCTAATTTAAAAATGAAATGGAAAAAAACCCCATCAAACCTGGAAAAAAAAATCCTGCTCCAGCCGGAACTCTAAAGGTCTTGTTCTCCTGTGGAAGCTTCAGCCGGAACCGCTATAATACACACTGTAGTTCCCAAAGCTTATTATCCAGGAGAATCTGTTTGGGGGAGGGGGAGGAATGTGTGTGTGTGTGTGTGTCTGTGTGTGCGCGCGCGCGCGTGTGTGTTAAAATGCATATTCCTGAGCCCCAGCTGTAGATATTCTGATTCAGTAGCTCTGGATGGGGCCCAGAGTAATTTCCATCGTAAGCAGCACTTTCTTATTCTCCCACTGTGATGCACTTTGAGAAACATTGATTTGTACCCACACAGACTGTAAAATGTCATCTCAGAGACAGGCAGGATGGCAAAGGCTTCCCGTGTTTATTCCTCCACCAAACGTCCACTGAGCCCTTGCAGTTTGCCAGTCCCCTGGTGCCTTCCTGAAGTTGTGCAGCTCATCCTCTTATCTCAGGCATAAGATCACCATCACAGGATCAGTCACAGAGTCCCGTAAAACTCAACCTATTCTTTATGTTTACCCCATCAAAGATCCTGGCTCCCACCATGAGAGGAAAAACGCTCCCTTTCCATTAAGAACCCACACATTTACAGAGATTCTGCCAATAAATTGATCCCTAATGGTTAGTTTATGGGACATATAGTTCATAGGAGGTAAACATTTCAATAATATAGTTTGGAAGAAATCTCGTTACCAAGATTCATTCTTTAAAACAGACAACAATAATAAATCCATTAGTTATTGAGTATTAATTTTCGCTGCCATGTTAACTTCGTAAATCCAAGATAAATAATAATCCTGGTAGCAAAAAAAGTGGGGTAAATTAAATTCCTGCAAATAAAACATAAACTAAAATTCCTTTGGAAACTTAAAATCGCCGTGATACAGTTGAAGGGGGTTGCAGGAGAGTGCTTTCCTAGAAATTGCAATGGAGCAGGTAGGGGAGGAGGGGGGAGGTAGATGGGGTAAAGAGGGTCAAATAGAGGGGAGTAGGGGGAGGGCGAAGTGGGTAAAGGGGATCAGATATATGGTAGCTGAAGGAAACTAGCCTCTGGGTGGATATCATACAATAGAATATTGTATGATATTGTCAAACTATAATGTACACCTGAAAAGTATATAATTGTATTAACCAATGTTACCCCTATACATGTAAAAAAATTAAAAAAAAAAAAAAAGAAACTGCAATGGAAACTGAAAACTGTAACGCACGGGGGATGCAGCTGAATAACAGTACCTGTTTAGTGGCTAACATTTACTATGCCCTGAGTCCATTCATTTTTTTTTTTTTAACTTTTCCATCCATTAGAAAAGTTTTGTTCTAGAATGGACTTCAAAGATCACTGACTCTGAACTTTCACTCCACACTCAATACTGCTTTACAACGTCACAGCTGTAAAAGTGCCCCACGATCTCTGCATGCATTCTTCAGGGGTTAGGGGATCACTTCGTCCCCCAGAGCTCAGTCCATCTTGGGACCGTTCCAGTTTTTAGGAAGCTCGTCCTCCACTCCTGTCTGCTAAGCAGGAAAAGCCAGTGACTCCACAAGAAAGCCTTCCCCCGTCTAGAACTTAGCTTGGTGCCTGGGTTAGGACTGCATTTCAGCTACAACGACAAGAAACCTGTTACACAGTGCCTTAAACAACAAAGGGATCAGTTCTTATGCAGGAAAAAACCCAGAAGACAGAAAGCCCAAGTGAAAGAAGATGTGCAAAGATGTCTTCCAGGAACCTCGCTTCTTCTGTCTTTCTGGTCTACCTTCTGTGTAGGGGGGGTTTTATTACCGTTTGTAAGATGACTGCTGTCCCTCCAGGCATCGCATCTGTATTCCAGACAGGCTGAAGAAGGGGAAAACCAGGAATATGGACAACATCTCTATCTAGAAAGCAAAATCTTTTTGGAAGTCCCCAGTAAACATCAGCTTACATCCCATTGGCCAGAACTAAATGGCCACCTCAAATTTCACAGACGTATGAGAAAGTGGGACTTTTAACTGGGCACTTTGCTGACCAGAATATCTGGGTTATATGCATGAGGAAGAAGAGCAGAACAGCTGTTGGGTAGGGCAATTATCATCACTGCCTCACCCTGATAGTAATAGTGATTCACACATGTTAATTGACTGATGAAATCTGTCTTTCCAATCATTACAACTCTTTAGGGGCTTAGGCAAGATTATGGAAATACTTTTTTTCTCCTTCAGATATTTGAATGCAGTGATCATTTCTTTTCTTTTCTGTCACCCCAAGATGCCTCTTTTCCAAGCAGATGTCTTTTCCAGGCTTGTCTCTGAAAACACTCCCATTTGTTTATATTCTAGGTGTGACTGACCTATAAAACATAATGCAGAGTCACCTCCTTCCTCATGCTGTACACTATGCTATTAACAGAGCTTAAAATCCCCTGAACTGAAACATTCCCCTGGCAATTCATACAGAGCACACTTTGAACTCAGATGCTTGTGGGGAAAGGGTGGGGTAAAGGTGACACACATCACTGAGTACCTACCCTGTGATAGGCACTCCGCCATTTCCTTTATAAGACATGTAGTCAGAAGACCCCCCAGGCCATATCAAGCTCATTTGCCCATCGAAGGCTGGTTATAGGGACCCAAGGAAGAGCTTTACATTGTCACTACTAAACTCCATGCTGTCAGATTTAGTCTATTGCTCTCAAACTTTCTTCATTACCCAATGAACTATACAGCTAGCATATTTAGCTGCAAGTCACCTTAAAGTAATGTATCTTTGGAAGAAGTTAGAATTATTTTCAACTATAATTATAATAATAATAGTAATAAAACCCAAATAACAGTTGCTAACACAAGACAAGTTTATTCAAGAAGTCTGGAGGCTTTCAGCCCAGAGTTGACATGGTGTGCCAAAATGTTAGCAATACAGGCACCTTCTACCTTGTTGCTCCATCATGTGCATCTTCAAGTCTCAAGGTCAACTTGTTGTCCAGGATGGCTACTGGACCTCCAGCCATCATGTCTGAATTCCAGCCAGCAGGGGAGAGGAAATCAAAGAAGGGGCAATGGCCCTTCCCTTTAAAGACAATTTCTCGTAGTCACATGTCATTTCCACTTATATCCCACTGGCCAGAACTGAGTCACATGGTTACAACTTAGTTGCAAGGGAGGCTGAGAAATGCAGTCTTTGTTCAGGATGGCTTTATGTTCATTTAAAAATCAGGTGACTGCTATTAAAGGCTGAAACAATGATATTGAGAGATGAATTGTAGTTTTGGTCACTCCTTCTATTTTTTAAATCCATATCAGTGGTAAAAATACTAAACTGTCTAAGACTAAGGCAAAAGATGAACAATAATAAGAGTTATTGTGTATCAAGCATTTACTATGTGCTGGTCACTGTCCTATGCATTTTACATGTAATGATGTAATTAACTATCAAATGAAGTTCTCTTAAATTGGGCACTATTACTCTATTATGAGGGTGGGAAAACAGAGGCCTAGAGAGGGTGAATGCCAAGGTCATATAACTCATAAGGGGTACAGGTATGCTGAAGTTGGAGCTCATGTTCCTAATGAATTATTATTATGCATTGCCTTTGGGCAATGTGTGAGAGATATAAACTTCAGTCTTATTTCGGCAACTGTTATTTTGGGATTTTTTTTTGGTACTCACATCTGAAGTTGGCCTCCTCTATTGGAGTTCTCCCTTGGGTTGAAATTAATTAGCAAGCCTTAGGCTTAGTCCTTCAATTAATGATTATTCCACTCATATTTCTTTCCAGGTCTGCTTAGCTCCTAAGAGCCTTGTCCTTTGTAATTTGGATAAACAGGATCAGAGCCCAGAAAGAGGCTATGCTGATGAAAAATGGGAGATATGACCTAAATGGGGGGAACAAGGGTGGCAGCTCAGCAAACGCCATGGCAGTGCGGAGCGCTGCAGTAGTCAGGAAAGCTAAAAGGCTTTGGAGCGAGAAAGACCTCCAGTTGAATTCTGGACCCACCATTTGCCACTGGACAAACTCCTTAACTCTTTGTCTCTTAATTTCATCAGATAAGACCTACTTTGTACATTTGTTGTGAGGGGTAAAATACACATGCATCTGCATGCAAAAGTGCACATCCGTAAACTTCATAGCCCAGAATCTGGAACCTGGCAGGTCCTCCTTGCTTTATTACTTGTATGATGACCGTGAAATTCCAACCCACTGTTAGAGCTTTAGGCATCCATGAAGGAGAAAGAAATGTGAAATATTAAAGGTAGAAAAGATAGTGAGGAAAATAAATTGTGTTATGTTTCTTAAAAAATCTTTTTTTGACTTCTGGGAATTTATCCAAAGGAAAAATTCAACTGAAGCAAAAACACAGATGCTAGATTTTCAGAGCTGTCTCTTAATAGCTAAAATCTAAAAACTACTACAATGCCACACATTGGAGAAGGAAGAAGACTTAGTGTACTGGGCATAAGTTCTCAGTGGAACTGTGGGTAGCCCTTTAGGAGGAGAGGGATTGTAGCCCTTGAAGAAATATTTAGAATTTAATATAAGTGGAAAAAGCAAGCTATAAGTAACATGACATATGGTTGCATATATTTATATATATTTCATTCCTATGCAGAACTAGAAGAAATATGTATAGAATAAAAACAGATTTGGCACAAAGATGTGGACAAGAGGTGTAATTTTTTCAATATTTTCAAATTATCTTTTCAATAAAACAACAACAAAAAAGTGGCATTAGATAGAAAGCCAGTTTCTTATATTTTCGGTAACAGCTACCATGATGAGTACATCTAGTGCTCACATGTTGGTTTCTAAGTACCAATTTACATTGAAAGGACCAGGGTTCCTTGAAGACATGACTGATACAGAGCTGAGACAGGGATGCCCAAGGTGAGCCTGATACATCTGTGTTATGTCAGTAAACAAGAAAGGACTCACAGAATGATGAGACAGGTCAACATTACAGAGGAGCTAGCATGAATGGGGTCTATTAGCCAAATTTGAGACAACCTGGGCATATAAAATATAGAAAGGGAAAACTTTTCCTTCCAGTAGAATACCAAGTAATAAATGCAGAAGGAATGATGGTATTGGAAAATCTCCATTAGCCAAAAACCACAGTAGTAGTCATTTCAAAGGTTCATGAAAATGTGCTAGGGCACAGAAATAAAACTGAGTTTTGTGTTAGTCTTATATTTCACAACAATGCTTAATTCCTTTATTAAGTCTAATTGTGTGTTTGTGTGTGAATTCTTATGACTTTCTATATGATACTGTCATCTGAAAAGAGAGATAATTTTACTTCTTCCTTTCTAATTAGGGTGCCTTTTATTTCTTTTATTTTCTTTTTCTCCCCTTCTCTCTCTTTCTCTCTCCTCTCCCCTCACTCCCTCCTTCCTTCTTTCTTTTTTTTTTTACCTAATTTACCCAGTTAGAACCTTCAGTACAACGTTGAATAGAAATGGCAAGAGCAGGAACGCTTGTCTCGTTATTGCTCTCAAGGGGGAAGCTTTCAGTCTGTCACCATTGAGCATGAGGTCAGCTGCGGGATTTTCATAAACACCCTCTATCAGGTTAAGATGCCCCCACTGTTGTCATAGTAAATTTCCCCCTAAAATGCAAATATCATCAAGCACTCCCTTGCTTAAAATTCTTTAGTAAGTCCCCAGTTTTTTCAGCTTAAAATCAAGTCCAATAGCAGGCCCCGCATGATCCTCAAGATTTGATCCTTGTTGACGTCTCCAGTTTCCTGTCTCCTTCAGTACAGATTCACAGACACATCGTATGTTCCCTCTGCATGGAACACCACTGCCCTTTCTCAAAAGGCTTGTCTACCTTACCACACCCGTTTCCCTGCCCCTCCCATCTCTAGCTAGTCTCTGTGCTGCTCCTGATTTAGCTCTGTTCGAGCAGCTGGTACACTATACATTAAATGACCGTCATCTGCTTATCCCTCTGCCTTCCTAAACAGACTGTGAGGTTTTTGGAAGGCAAAGACTGTGTCTCTCGTTTCTGTATCTTTAGTGAATACAGAACTCAGGAAAAGCCTTTGGAATAAACAAAGACTACCTGTCTGTTTTACTTATACTTAAGAATGTGACTTATAAACCCTAACAGAGGCAGATCTGAAAAGGATGAGATAACAAATTCAGTTAAGAATCAAATCAGGAAATAAAATCAAAGGAAAGGAAGAAAAGAAAAAAATCAGGAAGTTACAAGTTTGGACTCCACCAGCTTAGCACTTCCAAACCCCGATTTGAGCCATGTAGATTATCTTTACTTTCACAGTAACTTGAAGAATTCATATACCTCTTCCATCAAAGAATGCAATTATATAAACCTTGGTGTTTTCCTTTCTTTTCATGTTGCTAGGAAGTCAAAGTATTTAATATGGGTGTTGTACAGTGACCATATTAGTCCTAAAGTACAGCATATTTGTTTCTTCCTGTTTATGCCTTTGCTTTTCTATTTTTATTTTAATGATCTTTTTGTATATAAGCCTGTTAGGAAAAAAAGTGGAGCATAAATATGTAAATATACACACACTAAAAATACATTGCTTGTTTCTTGTTAGCACAGAAGAACATAGTTGTTTAAGGTGGACAATGTAGAAAAGCAGAGTTAGAGCCATTGAGAAAAGGGTTGTCTGCAGTTACCTTTAAGCTGCAGAAGCCACTGTTAGTTTGGGATCGCTTAAATGACAACCAATAGTGAGGTAGATTTGATTCATCAGAGAGTGGAAAAAATTTTGTTGGCACAGAGCAATATTTTCAGGCCTTCAAACTCCTCTCCAATGGGCAACTTGTTATTATTACAGAGATTTTGCATCAGGCAGCATTGAGAAGAAAAGGTACATATTTCCAAAATTCAATGAATTAGAAAATCAGAGCCTAGATGGAACTGGACATCCGGCACATGCCCTTTCCTTTAAAGGAAGAAGTGGCATATACCATGCTGAGTGGAGGCCTCCATGATTTCTTTGTCCTTCCCCCAGATCTAATTAGTCACAGGCCTGTTAGATTTTCCACTGGACTCTTCCTCTTCTCCTCTCTTCCCCTCTCCCAGGTCTCCCTGCATTAGGCTTCCCCTCTGATCCCGTCACAGGCTCGCAGTACCTTAGTTTAAGTCTGAATGCATCCAGAAGACTTCTCTGTGCCCTCTCCAGGGTGTTCTTTTGCTGCACATCCACATATTCTTGGCCCTGGACATCCTAAACCACTGATGTTTTCTCATGTTGCTATATGATTGCCCAGCTATTCCTCTGGGTAAAATCTTCTCCCCTGTCACCGCCGCCCCACTGGCCCCCGCCAGCCTCCCCGCTTCATCGTCAGGCTAATTCCTGCTCATTCTTAGAGACCCCAAGACCTCTGTATGTGCTCCCAAAGCACTCTGCACTGATCATAATCCTCACTGCTGTCTATTTCCCTCATTAGGTTGTGAGCTACTTAAGATCAGGAAGTGAAATTCACCACTGAGTTCCCAGAATACAAATCTAGCTGAACAGGGCAGGTCTCAGGAAACATTTGTTGAATGAAAGTGGATCTGCTTAGCACACTGCTACAGACAGGCATAGTAAATGCATCTGAAAGGGGCCTCACTCATCACATTTTCCACAAAATATGAGATGTGGATCTCACAAACTCCCACCAGTCTATTGTTTTTATTTTTTTCCCCTAATCCTTCTAAATTATGTCCTCCTCACTCTTTCCCCTGCCCTTTCCTTGTCTAATTAAAAAAAAAAAAATCCTTAATCCATTCTGGTTTGACTTAGATTTTTTTTCAAACTAAAAGCTAATTGTCCTAAAGACCACTTATTAGATGGATTCTTTCCTTTCTTATTCATTTGAGGTATATCCTTAGCTTTTATTAAGTTCTTATAACAATTCATTTGCAGAACATTCTCTTCTATTATAGGGATTCAGTTATTGCCATTTATTATACTTACCTGGCTATTTGCTTTTTAACGTAACTATATTTTTCCATATAAAAACAACTATACGGAAATATTTTAAGCTTTCAGACAAGCAAAGAAAATAAAACTATGCGTAATCCTACAACACAAAGATAACCATAATTATCATTTGGAGATAAAAAAGAGAGGGTGGCGTTCTTAGCCGGCTAGCACTTAACCATCCTGCCAGAGTAATTGACGTTCTCCAGTCCCGTGCAGAATGTACCGGCTGATGTCTCAGCGGGCTGCGTGTTCCCGGAGATGGGCTTACGCACTCAGGGGCCTGTGCACTCTTTTCTCAGCATCAGTGGATGGTGCTTATCAAGAGTCAGGTGTGTTTATTCCAACGTGTTATGCCAGGTGCAACGACTATTCTAATGGTGTGATTATTTAAATATTACGGATAGCGATAAAAAATGAGTATGAATGAGTAATTTCTATGAAAACCAAGTTGACTGCTTTGGGGGAGACTATAAAGATGATAAAATAGTACTTTCAAATTATGTATAAGTGAGTATAAACTTTGAAAAGAAATAAAAATCTAGGAGTCTCTACTCAGCTGCCTTCATAAACATCTCTAAATTCTTGATCCATTTTAAAGAAATCAGTATTTCACATCATCACATTTTTGGGTAGTTGCTTTATTGGCATGGTTCATGCAAAAAAGGCAATAGATGACTTCAGAGGAGGCAGAGTCATAAAAAAAAAAACTATACCTATGTTAAAGATTGGCCAATGAATATTTACTTGTAGTTTTTTTTTTTTTTTAAAAAAAAAAACATTTCCTTTATGATTCGACTTCTTAACCAAAATCTTCAATTAACCGATCAACTACCATGCCTACAGAACTGGTTAAGAGACCATCTACTCTACTTTTAGCCATTTAAACATGTATAGAAATACCAATCTTACGTAAAGGAGCTCATGCGATCAATACTGCTTTACCCCCTTTCCCTTTGACTATACTGTAGACATTGTCGCAAGTCATTAAATATTACTTACATCATTTTTAATGACTGCTCAGTCCCTCCTATTTAAGTTCTAGTCAATGCTTCTTTTTATTAGAAATGTAATACTATGTATTTTTCTTGATTGCCTCTATGTGTGACTGACAGAAAAGAGTTCAGTCTTATGCTCAGTTTAGGGTTTCTCATACAGCTAATCTCCTTCCTCAGTTTTTCACTTGACTCTTTTTAAAATTTAATTCTTATTTTTGCGTTAAAATTCTTTTATTTTGTTGTAAGCTGTGAGAATCCTTTCTGTCAGATGGAAAGAGTAGACCAGACACAAACCTCTAACATCCTGTGTCCACTGTTATGAGGTGAGTTTGGATGACTGAAAGCCTTTTTGTTTTGCTTGGTAGGCATTTTACCGGCACATCGCTAGTCTGACATACCTAGTTAGGGGGCTTATAACTACCTAGAGAACTTTAAGTTTTCTACTGAAATTGCTGATAATCCTATGAAATGGTCTAATAGCTTAGCTTTACATTTCTTGGAATCTTAAGTTTAAGCGAGGTGCATCTTCTAAAGTGATTTTTCTCACAATTTGGACAGTAAATGAATGATACCAAATTAAAGGTATAACGCATTTCTTACCTTCACCGCTCCTTGCCACGACTAAAAAATAACGTGAAGGGGCATGGTCTTGTGGGTTAGTTCTATGGCAAACTTGATCAAAGATATAAGGCCAAAAAGCCTCATAGGACATTGGCTTCTTTCTGACCCTTTCAACACCTGTAAGAGCTTTGAGCCATACAGCTATTTGAAGCTCAAATTTTAATCAAAACTTATATTAATCTGGAGTGCGCAGTTTGCCTTCTAAAAGAAATCCACTATATTTTTCTTGATTTTCTGAAATTTGAGATTAAATACAAAGTATACATTCCAAAGCTAAAGAGAGAGAAAAAATTTCTGGGTATCTTCAGGAGATGTGAGGCCTTTCACAAGCTCTTTAATCACTAGGTGGTCTTTATGACAAGACTGTGTAAATCTGCATCAGAATCACCGCCCCCCCCCCAAAAAAAAGAATTAACAGTCCAGACTAGCAAATATTCTTCAGTATTTGCAAACAGCTCTGGTGTTTGAGGACACCTCACACATGTTCTACGATAACTCCTTTTGGCAAGATGGCATAAACATCCAGGGCTATGATCTGAGCATTCCTCATGTTGGCTAACAAAAAGCAATCTGTACAAAAGCTTCTTAAGAAAACTCCAACTTTACACAACATATCAGGAGAGGTTTATTGGTATTGGCAAAGGCCTTCCACTTAAGAACACCCCTTCCTTAGTCCCCAATATTTTTTAAAATGCGATTACACAAGCTTGATTCTCCCAGACTTTAATGGGGCACAGCTACTGCCTAAATCAACCAGTTTCACAAACTCACTAACTTAGCACACATACAAGCTTCAATTTATATGCAGGGCACTGTACCAGGCACCAGGCGTGTTTTCTATGGCAAACCTTATCTAACAGGCTTTTCTACTCTGCCTGGTGATTTAATTCATTTGCAACCTTAGTATTCACAGGGTGACTCAGACTCCAGCTAGGAAACCTGGCCAGTCAGTGGATGAACCTTGTACTTCAGAAATTAGTTCTTATACATTTATATTTCATAATTCAAGGACCCTAGACCATGCTGAGAGATGCTAGTAAGGAATGGCTGGGAAATTCTAGGGTACACGTGCAGCATGCTGACCTAAACTGAAACCAAGATGTTGCTCATAATCACTGTCTATTAAAGAGTAGAAGGATATGCCACCCCCAAAATATGAATGTAGTTCAGGACATGTCACCTCAACAAAATGCCTCTTTGGAATATTGATTATTTTGAGCTGTAGGCATTTGAAAAATAGTATACAGGTAGAGGCTTTCTTTGAACTTCCCTTATCAGTCTAAAGATAGATCCTCCTAAAGGAACTCAGTCGTCATCAGTCACCTTCTGGAGAGTTTCATCAACCAGGGAAGATTGACTCTTATCATAGGAGAGACTAGAAGTCAATATGAAACCCAGACAAACTTTCTCACAAACTATTATACCTCCAATCTGTTCTTCTAAGGGCCCATTTATCTTTCCTGAAAATCATTTGCTCTCTCCTAAAAGGCCTACCTCCCCATTCCTCTTTCCCTATTCAGATGGTATTTAAGCTTGAATTCTAAGCCACCTTAAAGAGTTACTCATTTTTCCCTGGTATATCCCGTGTATACATGAGATATACATGTTAATAAATCTCTGTGTTTTTCTCTCATTCACTTGTCTTCCATTACAGGGATCTCAGCTAAGAACTCAGAAGGGTGGGGGGGGGGGGAGGGGGGCGCAGGGAATTATTTTTCTCCTCTACACTATTTAACCACCGCCTGGGCATGGGGAAGTGTTACGACACAGTAGACAGTGACTTTCTTTCCTATAAAATTTTATTTATTACATAAAAAATTCTATACATTTGTTAGACTAAAATACAGTTTTCATTATAGTTCTGGCAACTGAGTCAGTACACAGAGAAAACTTAGCATTAGATCAGCACTTTTTTTTTTCTAGTTCATATTTCTGCACAAGAAAGACATTTCAAAGCTCCATTTCATATAGGCTCATTGTACTCTGAAGCCAGATGGAATTCCATCCAATTCAGAGCTCTTGGAAGTTAATTTCCCAGCAAGATTTGGTAACTCCAGAAAATTAATTGCTCAATATACATATTTTTAAAGTCCTCTGAGAGCACAATGCTCCGTCCGTGAAGCCTGTACTATGTCAATAATGACAAGTCACAAATACTAGGGCTACAACTGTGTCTGTGGGGCATGTTCCAGCACCTACATGTTTGTTTCCCCACAAGAAGGCAGCGCCGTGGCACTGCGGTAAGGAAAAACTCAAAATTATGCTACGGCAAAAGACCCCGAACTATAGAATTCATGGAAGGCTTAACTGTGATCCTACGGTTTGTAATGGACGAAGACAGGATGGGATACAAAATTCATTTTGACCGTATGAAATAGAATGCACATGGCGGGGGGCGGGGAGGCGGGAGACAAAAAAGGCATCAGATTGAGAAACAGGCGGCACCGCAACACGCTTCTCACGCTGGACTGTCCAGCGGTGAGGAATCAAGACACACTGATATCCGTTTTCTGTTCACATCACGCCGTACGCTGGGCTGGGCCTAACACTGGACGTGAAGGCTCAGAGCCTGAGAGGTCAACAGCAGGTCCCTACTGCATTGACTGCTCTGTAAGCTCGGCTGCCTTATTCTAGAATAGCTTTATTCTAAACTCCAGGAGTTCAGAGAGACTGCGCCGGCAAGTACTTAAAGTTGGACCTTTGGTCTTCAGAAGATATGCTTTTGTCTTTGGTTGTTTTTCCAGGGCTCCTATCTCTTTGTCAGGGGCCTCCCACGCTTTTCTCGCCAGCTTTCTGTGTGTTCATTGTCAAGTTTTTCCTCCCTACAATCAAATCAGCTAATAGCCCATCAAACTTCACTGGGTACAAGACCTATCCGAAGTGCATTCAGTGGTCAAGAATATTCTGAAACAGTATAACTGAAACTTCTTTTCATTATGGAGCTCTCAGTACTCTTTTATAATGGAGGGAAGAAATCAGGAAACCTCTACAACAGAACATAATCAAATAGCACTAAGGCAACTTAGTGGAAGAAAAGTAACTTATCCCCACATAATGTCTTTGAAAACCAAAACTAGCTAAAACAAGTGGGGCCAAAAGGAAATGCTGAGCATACCACTGGGACTCAGAGGATGGGGAAATTTTACTTAATAATGTGTCTTAAATCATCAGGCCCCAAAGCTGTCCTATTGTCTCGTTCCTGTGGCAGGTAGAGTGGTCTGCGGGATGCTGACAGAGCTCCATTCCAGTCCTGCGCTCGTTTATTCCTCAAAAAATAACTATCATAAACTAATTTCTTAGGTGGGATGGGAGGATTAGAATCATATGCAAAGGTGAGGCCATTCTCTTTAAGTCATTCACTTCTCTGACAAAAGGACATATCAAATGTAGATTTTACACTGGACTCAGGCCCTTTTCTACCTGATATGGAAATTTATTAAAACTCTTCTGGGGGTAGGAGAAGGGGTAAGGACCTGACTTTTCTCCTTTTTTCACCAGCTAGTTATGGGATTTCCTATGCTTTCTTCAGCTTGAAAATGAAGGTAATGAACGGTTTGATGTCTGGCCATAAGCCATGACCCACCGGAATCAATTCTTAAAAGAACTCTGAACTCCTTGAAAACTTGCTGCTAGTTTTTTGCTAGGACCCCGAGGGCCCTCCATGTAAATGTGGCACCTTTACCTAAGAGTAAGGTAAAGAAATCCACATGCTCCCTAAAGAAAGAAGAGGGGGTGGATGTGGGCAGTGGAGGCACTGGCAGTGGTCCAAGGCTGCTCTCGTGGTGACAGGAAACACCTCCTTGGTTTACATAAAGAGAAAAACGACTTTCGACTTTCTCCCCCCAGCATCTGCTCCTCCTACGTTCCACTAAAACTTTTTTGCCAACTGTGTTTGCTAATTTATCATCATCAACTGTTCTTAGTCCTGTGGACTGATATATTTTTAGACAGCAAATCTACTGATAATACTATGCCACATATGTCATATCTGAGCTATGATTAAAAAATACCAAGTGTTTTGGTACATGGAAAATTACAAGGATTCCTTAGTCATTTCTTTTTGGATTTTCTTGTCCACTGCAAACAATTTGGTACCTTGCCCCAAATCCATCTTTCCCCCAGACACATACACCCTCACAACTCCAAGTAAAGAACTTTTACTGTCTGGAAGTTTCAGTTGTTGACCATCTTGTTATTCATTCAGATTAGTGTGGTTTCTATTTCCAAAGCTCGTACTAAATTGAGGTCCAAGTTGTAAAAACGATGTCAGGTCAGAAGTTGGTAAGTACCATCTTTAAAGTATCTTCAGTGGAGGCTTCATCGCTACCTTGTTTTAAAACATATCAGATCAACTTTAGAGCAGCCTGGACTTGTGTTCATTAGGTCCTGAGGGGCTAGTGGAATGGAGACTGGCAGTATGAGGGCCCTGAAATTCTTATTAGCATTTTAAATGGTCATAGACGGGCCATATGCATTTGAGAGAAAGATAACTCATTGCTTTCATAAGCTTCTTAAAAGGGGCCCATGTGCCCTCGAAAGATTAAGAACCTGCTTTAGAATATCAAATATTAAATTCAAGTTTTAGCAAATAAAAATAAAAATTTTCTGAAACATTTGGGCATTACAATGTTTTCGTGTTCAGCTAGATCTTGACTAGAGTATGAGTAACCTGAAAGCTTCACTATTCTGAACTCCTAGTCTGGAGTATTTATTCCTCAGGAAATCATTTAAGTTGTAAAACTGAGTATCAAAAACTCAATAAAAATAGCCTAGGATTTGGGTTTCTAACAATTTCAGATCTTTCCCATAAATTTACTCATAATTTCCTTCAGAAAATAACAAACTTAAATTCTGTCCATGTAATTTACAAAAGTGATCATTATTCATGCAACACTTTAAAAGGAGCATCATTTGTCTATTTTGCATACATAAAAATCAAAGAGATGAGGAAGAAGAAAGAGTACTGTAGTGTTTCTACAGAAAAGAAAGGTTTTCCACAGACAGTCTCAAGTTTAAAAACTCTGTATTCAAGTTTTTTATAAGAAAGATAGTTTCAAAGATTTAAATCTTGGATTAAAAGTTTCCTCTTAAAACTTGGAGAATAAGAATTTGGCTTAAATTTATGAAATATGAATGGAGAAAAGTATGCTATTTAAAAGTTATAAGTGTATACAACCTGTTTAGATTTTTCTTTTGTTTTTAGTTTGCTAGCTTTAGATTTTTTTCCTGGTCCAGAAATTGGGCTATATGCCATTAGAGAAAGATGAGCTAATTCCAAAAGCAGCCAGCGTATCTGAACAGTGCCTTCTTTTCAAAAGGGCTAACATGCATCATGTACACAAAGATACATGAATATGCATTTAAAGCAAAAGGCATTCTATGCTGGGAATGTATAATACACAAATCTCTGCTTATGCATTTACTTACAAACCCACAATTTTCCAATATGAATAATGCTGTGGTCTATGAATAACAGACCACATCTTAACAGCTCCAGACCAGCCATTATAGTGCACTCTTATCTGTCAGATGTAATATATGAGAAGAATACAGAAATTAACTGTGGCAGGTACACTAATAAGCCTCCAGACTCAGGATTTTTTATTTTTTTTTAAGTAGCAGTGAAAAAGCAGTTGAGAACTTACTTATTGAAAGGTGAAAGCTTAAAGGCCTTTCTGAAGGAAACTTCTCAGAAGCTATGATGGAAGCTCCTAAAATTCAAACAAGAAGGTTACTGACCAACAATAAAATAAAATGTTCAGGTTCTCAAAACTGGCCAACTCTGATTTTGGAACTGATCCTGGAATTCTATGCTGTAGGTTAGGGGGGCAGGGACCTCTTGAAATGACCTTGATTAGCTAATAGTACTGCCTGTTGGAAATGGTCGAAGCCTCCGGGGCAATGATACAGCTTCACAAATATTTGGTGCCTACAGTTCACTTAGCTTTTTTGAGGAAGGGTGTGGGAGAAGTATTTCTCTGATTTAAAGCAGCTCAGGACCAAGAGATAAAGGAAGGGGTCGTCCCCTCACTCTTCCCTACTGGGATGAAATCCTGTAACTGCCTGGGGAGGCAAGGGAGCCCTTGGGAGATACCAAGGTCACTGTTTTTGGAAATTGGCAGCTTAATATCCTTTGCTGAAAAAAGAAAAAGAAAAAGAAAAAAAAAGTGAGGGAGCATCACTACAAAGGAAAAATTTATTTCCAGCGTAATTTTAAAATAGACTTAGTGAGAGCTGCCTCCTCCTCAACCATTATGGAAAAAGTTTGGGGATCAACACATAGTTAAGCTACTTAAACTATAGTAATTTAGGATTTAATTATGCTATAGGATAGGATAAAAGCTTTAATCCTAAACATTAAACATTGCATTAAATGGTTTAAAGGAAAAACCTGCTTTGAGCTCTGCTCATCCATGCAAGGACTGTACAATCTCAATGCCCTAAATTCCTAATGTTTACCTAAAGCACTGGTAAGGCTCCCATAAGACAGGTCTCTTAAATTTATATGTAAATATAACCTTTTCCTGTCCCTGCTATATTACAGCAGAGCTTACTCTTGAGGCAGGAGCCTAGAAAGTTGAAACTATGCACCAGAGCCTTAATTATCTAATGGCGAAAACCAGAATGACACTCTGATCACTGTAATCACCATTTATAATAGAGGAGCCTAACTGTTACTAGAGATATGAGTCTTGAATGCAGTTCTGAAGGTCCATCACAGAAAAAGACAAAAACCAAAACACAGAGTCAATGGTTTATAAAATTATTCAGGTAACCCCATTTCACATAATTTTTGTTTTTCATCTATTCTTCTCACTTGGGCAGAAGATGGAGGCAGAGAGCGAATAGCAGTAAGGCAGCCCATAGCTAGCTGAAGAATGACTTGCAATGGATGAAAGAGGCAGCAGGAACATCCAAACATAACCTCGAAACATTTAAATATTGCTAAAAAAAAAACCCTCTGTGAGGGTTTTGTGAGGATTTATAAAATGAATCAAGGAATGAAGCTCATGAGTGGTATTCTATATATCAAATATCTTCGTGTGTGCCTATGTAATACATATGCATATTCGCACATATGAACCTTTATGGCACACAGATTTACTTAAGGAAAACAGAGTGGCAATTAATTTGGAACTCAAATGACATGGTTACACATAGATCATAGTTTCTAAACACAATGTTAGTAAAACAAAATTTATTTGTAAAACAGGACCTGTTATATAAAATGGCACACAATCAAGTTATACAAAAATACAAAATTTCTTTCTGATTACAGTTCTAGTTGCAAATGAGAATTAGAAAGCATTCCTGGTGGCTTCCAAATAGTTGAGATTACGAGCATATGGAACAGGGAGCAGCAAGTGTCCATGACGTTGGGATGTCCAAGTGAGCAGAACCTAATTTCCAAATTCAAGACTTCCATCAGGTCACTTTGGAGGGACACTTCCTAAAATAGCTAGCTCCTGGTATGTCTTCTGTTTTGATAACCATCTTCCAGATTTTTGCCAATCCTAAATTTAGCTCCCAATGTTTCTTAATGTCCAAAATCGGAGTGGCTATGAAACAGAAGGTACTCTGAATTTTCTTAGATGATTTGCTCTCTCACCTATTTGGATAATTGTTAGTTACATAATTATATTTATTCCTTTCAAATGATATAAAAGAGTACAATGATACACTGTTTGGTGATGTTAGATGTTAACTTCTGGAGAATTATTGTTTCAAAATAGCTACTTTCATAACATTGGTTGCCAAGACATGAGCTCTTAAATTGTGTAATTTTTTTTGTAAAAAAAAAAAAAAAAAAAAAAAAAAAAAAATTCAGACTCTCATTGCAAATATTCTGAAAAATCAGAAATATTACATGAGCTTTGAAAAGAAACCAAGGCATTAAGCAAATTTTAGCCTAGTTAAAGAACATGGATATTAAAAAAAAATACAATTTACCTTTTGCAGCAATTTAAAGGTCCAACTATTTGAAAGGAAGCACATTAGCAAACAGCTGCTTATTAAGCCCTAGTGACATTAATTGTATGCATTTCCATAATACCGGTCTAATTCACTGTCTAATTCTGGTAGGAGGCAATGCTTTCTTTCAAAAGATTCTCCTTCCATGGAATGATAAAATGCTGAGGCTTTTTTTTTTTTTTTTTGTACAGAGCCTGTATTTAGTGCAATAAGTTTAAAAAATTTGCTCTGAAATATTTACTTTACATTAACAAAAATAGCTTTTTTTAAAAAAATTGTAACAAAAAGGAGTTATCGCATAAACAGATCATGAATTATTCTTAGCAAATTACACTTTTTTCTTAAAGCATTCACCATTACAATAAGCGGAACAATGGAATATTAGCCATTCATATCTGGTAAGCTTCAGGAATAAAAAAAGCAAAATCCCAGAACCCATCCACAAATGAACAAACAAATAAACATTCAACACTTGAGGATCAAAACATGAACCAATTCTTCAGTTAAACATTGTAGAATTCTGGATTCCTCATGAAGTACCAAGGAGAGGAGCACCTGCGAGTATGTTTTCAGATTTTATAGCAAGCACTGAATAAAATGGCTGTTTAGCCCTAAACCACTTGAGTTCTTCTGAAGCAGAAGCCCAAGCACTGAGAATTTTTCAATGCTTTTGTTCTATGTTTCTTTCCCTTTTTTATTCTTCCAAGCATTACTTAATCTACAGATTAGTACACAGAAACTTAAAGGCTAAACTTACTGGGTGCTCCAGCTTCCTTTAGAATCAGACACACAAACGTGTGAAGGATGCTACTAAAGTAAAAAAATGGGAGAAAGATAAACCATAAGAAAAAAGTTTGCATAATAACGATTATCTACTCTTTTCTTTTTCACCTACTCTCTTATAGAAGCATTAGGGTAAACTACAAATACCTGAGGAGTTGCTTACTTTTTAATGTTGGCTGACAAATGCATGAGCGATTATGAAAATTCCCATATTGGACCCACTTGTATGTTTCTAAAAGTAAAATGACATGGCTTCTTTGATTGGGGAAAACTGATTCGAGTAATTCCTTATTTATCTGAAAGCATATGCCTAGTCTCATCCCACTAGGATTTATGCATCAGTAAAATAAGATCTTGATTTTATGCACACCTCAGGGAAATCACCCCTGAATAAACTTTAGACAGAGAATTCGGTACAATAATTTTACCTAATTTAAATAACTAAAGTTAAAATCTCCTCTAAGTTATTAAAAATGTTAATCAGATATGAATCTTAACATTTCCATTAAGACAATTACAATTGAAAACATTAAATGACGGCAGTTGCCTTGTAAAAGCCACCCGTATGAAAGGAGTACATGTTTGACAAAAATAAGCATAAAAAAGGTATTAAATCCCTGTTCCTTTTCTCTGATTTTGGCTGATTTTGTGTGTGTGTGTGTATATACATATATATATATATGTATATACACACACACATACATATACGTATATACACACACCCACACACACAAATACATAGTCATGTGTATATATTGTTTTGGAATGTCAATGGGTTCCATAATGGTCGGCTAGTTTCAAGCAGAACTTGCTCCCGCAGCCTAGAAAACAAAGCCATACAGAGTATAATCTTAGACAATTACCATTAAAAGGAGATTATGAGTGATGTTACAAATACAAAAATGGCTGCAAATAGCAACAAAACAAAATGGACTGAGAATCCTTTTCCCCTGAACCTATATTCCAGGGACTGAAATATGTATGAATGTTGAAAGTCACACTGCCTTCTGCACAATCTTTGAGATATGTAGAGAATACTCCTCTGGCCTATACTGCTTTAGCACCCGGGTTTTTGTCTAACCTTTCCTCTGTAGATTCTTTCCTGTACAAGCAGACGGCCAGAATGTCTCTTTCTTAAACCTCTATATCACATTTGGTCAATTTTTCTAAAATCGTGTTCAAAGATTTAGAGAACAACCTCCCAAACCTTCCAAGTTTCTTTAACTAATAGGTTCTCTCAAAAAAGAAGTCCAAGAGGAAAACTGGGAGTACTTATATACAGTTCAATGATCCCCCTGTCAAAACGGAAATTTAAAACCTCATTTTCCTGAATATTAGTTTATAGGCTAAAAATAAACCCTAAATTAAAATATCCCATTATGGAGGAAGACAGACTGGGAACTCAAACAGCAGTATTTCTACAGATATGGCAAAAGAGGTCTGACGCTCTTTCATGGAATTTACATCTAAGGGAATACCAGATGAATTAAAGCAGGCAAATACAAAGAAGCAATCCTAAATTCTCGGATAATTCTTTAGGGACACATACAAGATGGTGGCAGAAGAAGGAGGCTAACTCTTACCATGCACACTGGGGAAAAGAGATGAGAATCAGAGGTAATTTAACCTCCTTGTGAGCAACGTTTCACACTTCTCTCCTGATGAGTTTTTTTAACCACTTAAATCATCATTCTTAGGGACCAAATGCCTCAAAGTCCAAAGCACCAGAAGAACAAGGCACATAGGAGATGTATTTTAGGAAACAGCAGAGGATTTTGCTATTCATCTACAAGAAATGAACTGATGAACAACAAAAAATAAAAGCAATAACTGAATGAAGATTTTAATGAATTGTTTGAGTTAAGGGACACTAATTTAAAACTGAAAGCAATATTAGGGGGAAAAATCTTTCTAAATTTTTGGCTTCTGGTAGAATGCCACATACCTAGGCAATTTTCCTAGTAGTATTATTAACTATTAATTAGAGGTTTAGGTAAGAGAAGAATACTTGCATTCTGGTCTACCACTATCCATCTACAGAAATACATGCCCATTCACGGTCAAACTAGTCTTAAACCTCCAAATAGTTCTCCCTTTCTTTAATGCTTATCACTGCAGAATAATTTAACAGAAGCTTCAACCACTGGAAAGACAAAAAAAGGGAAAAAGATGTTTTACATTTTAAGATTTTATATATCTTTCGTAAATCAGGCTTAGAATCTTATTTGCTGAACAACCAGGACAACCAAGCAGTGGCAAGAAAGAAGTCTTGCCACCATAGCATTGGCAGATTGTTCACCGCAGTCCCCCCTGCCTACATGAAGTAAGAGGGGTACAGAAAAAAGGCGTAGAAAGGCAAGGGACTTGACCAGAGAGATTGCTGATTGGTGCCCCTTGTTCACTCGATCCAGTTCTGGCTAATGCACATTTAAAACTAAGAGCTATAGGACCATTCCACGTCCTTTTACTTATAATTAGAGTGATCTGTGCCTTGAGAATCTAAGCACTGAAATTTTGCTTTATAATCATCAATGTTATTAAGAGCAACACCAAAATAGGCAGTTGAAGGGATTTTGGAGAAAAGAGTTTATATCTAAACATTCTGCTAAGACTTTAATTTAGGTTGAAAATACAATTAGTTTGTATATACATATAGCCTCCTCACTCCCCTTAAATGAACCCATTTCCCTTACTCTTACAAACTTAAATGGGCTTCTCTTATACTGTCTATTTCTTAAGTTGGGAAACTACATAAAACATGAAAAAGAAAAAAGTCTTCATACTTTTAGACATTATATGTGATCAGAAGGCACATTATTTAAAATTAACTGTTAAAGGATGTAGGCAATTATATTATATTTTGAAATACCCATGCTATTTAAGAACAATACATTTGTAAAATAAGCAGTAATTAGACCAATATATGCTAGAGACATCTGTTGTTATGCAGCAGTGAGAACGTCTATGAAAAAAGCAGCTCAGGATTCTCTCACACTGATTAACTTTAAGGGTGCCCTCCCCTCCCACGCCCCCGGCCCCGAATGAAAACAGAATGTATGTATCACTAACCAGAGATAATTTATCTTTCTCACAATTAAGCTAAGCTTGGAGAAGACCAGATCGTCTTATCAAGTGTGGAATATGAGTGCCGATGGAAATAGACTTGTTTGCTACCGAAAAATAGCGTAAGAAACAAAGAAAGTACAATCCAGGCAACAGAAAAAAAAGTCAGCAAAGGGGGAAAGACAGCAACATAAATAAACCAATATTTAAAAAATGGGAAATATGGATTCTAGCAAGTTGAAAGGAATTGCTATTATCACCTTCAAAAATAATAAAAATCAAACTGTCAGTTCAAGTGTATGACCGAAGGTGCAGTTCAATGAAAACTAAACACTGACATTTAAAAAGAAAAAAAACAGAAACAGCAATTTCACCTTAAAGGACAATAATAACCTCTACCCCACCATGACCACTCTTCATTGTGACAATGCTGTTCCTTTCAGCTTACTTTTACAGAAGGCGGTCTCAGTTGTGACAAGAATTCTGCCATCCAAGTGATAGGTAAACACACAAACAGAAAGAGCAGTATGTCCTGCGTGATACAGATAACAAAAGCTTCTCCTGAAGAAGTGCAGTCAGTGAAGACAGAGAGAGAGAGGAAGTGAAAGTGAAATTCTTGGAGGGCAGCTGCCTCCTCATCTCCACCTACCATCGGTTTTAGCTCTCTGGCATCAGCAACGCCGCCCTTACCAGCTTCTTTCATTGCTTTCCTACTGTTTTCCACAAACTCCTGCAAAATATGGACCAAATGGCATCAATTCCTAGGACCTTTCAGATTCGGGGTAGGCGAATTTTAAAGAACATGTTCAGTTTTTACTCAATACTGGCAAATGAATGGCCTAAAACCACAGCAATAAATAATATTTAGTATCACACATGTGAGCTGATAAATTAGTGGGAATAGACTGCAATCTGTTGATATGAAATCCTTTTTCCATCCATTCACTGTGACCATCTCATGCAGGACAATGCTAGGAGATAATGTAAATTCTATCCAAAAGAGAAAATATCTGACTTTTTAAAAAAAGACTATTTTCCCATACTTAGAATATTGTTTTATTTGTTGTTTTGCTTTTTCCATATCATAGTTAAATGGAATAAAAACATTTTACTCCATAAGCTTCCTTTTAAAAATAACCCTGGAAGGTAAAAGAAAGCATTGATACTACTAAGCACAGAATACTGATTTTACCAAACCATAAATAAGCTACTTTAAAAAACAAGTCTATCTGGATTTAAAATTACTCCATAAAGCAGGAAGATAGGCAGTAACAACCAGAACCTGTGGTCAGAAGTAGTTAAGATGGGATTGTGTCCATAAGGAAACATTTCCATCCTGTCAAAGTTTATGGAGCACTTCTTCATTAAATATCCTCATCATTCTTACAGAGAAAACTAAAAGGAGAAATTGTATGTTTTTCCTTTGCTTTTGATCAGTGGCTAAAAAAACAAAAAATCTTCTTCTAAATGTCTTAACTACAAAAGAGATGCAAAGCACATAGACCAAATTCCATTATGAAAACAATCAAGTAGAATTATAATTTAGACATTATGAAAATGTCCAAAATTTAGTTGATGGTGTAAATTTGATGGTAAAAGACATGGTCATTATCAAATAGGTCAGTTAAATCATTTGGCATTCTAGCAATTAAATAAAAAGGAGTTAGCTTATGAATTAACACCTTTATTTTAAATAAATAAATTTAATTTAAATACATTTAAAATAAATCCATGCTCCTGGAAGATAACTTGTTATTCCAATGCCTAATGTTTAGTCTTCAATATTATCCATTCTTAAGATAGGAATATTTCATAGCTGAATAGCCAAGTACCATTATCAAAAAGCATGTTTAATTTGGAGCATTTGACATTGATGCAATAGTATTTAAACTATTTTAATATAGTTTCTAAATTTTAAAAAGTTTTAAGGTTCTAATATAGGGAAGCTGCAGAGGCTACATAACTCTAAAGAATCTGAATAAAATATCTGTGTAAAGGTTCCGATCTTGACTAATATAAAACAATACAATTTACCACTCACAGATCTGTTAATCTATACTCATTACAAAAATGCTTTTAATTTGGCCTAGCATACTTAAGACAATGAGTTTTAATGGGGTTAGAAGCAATGGTATTTGGAAAGGTGGTGGATGGAGAAATACAGGTAGGTACCACAACCTGGGAAAAAGACTTTTTATCTGTGAGTCTTACTTCGGAAAAGTGCACTTAGAACATCAATGGTCCAATGTTCCAATTCAAGGGCTAAAAGTAAGGCTTAAAAAGTCAATTCGAACCTGCCTAACTCAGAAAAGGGGGCAGCAGTACGGAACATAGTGAGCTCAGGCCTAGTAATGGATATACG
The DNA here is from genome assembly GCF_014176215.1 of Rousettus aegyptiacus. Taxonomy (NCBI): domain Eukaryota; kingdom Metazoa; phylum Chordata; class Mammalia; order Chiroptera; family Pteropodidae; genus Rousettus; species Rousettus aegyptiacus. Next base: position 22,902,697 of record NW_023416306.1, read on the forward strand.
GTTTCGTCCATGCTGAGGGGGACTTCTTCCTTGATTTCCCCAAGACTAAGCTCACTCATGAGTGTTACAGATTTAATTCTGAATTACTCAGCTGCATATAGAGAATGTTTTTGAAAAAATAGTTTTGTTAGTATTTTTACCGTAAAAGCAGTAGAAGGCATTTGAAATACTTACCATCAGTACTTTATCCATATAGAATTCTCTGCCAGGGCTCCCATCATTGTACTTTGTGTCAATAGCAAAACACAAGAATAATACATCCACTACCATTTCATAAATGGACAGGAAGCAATGAGCGACTAGGAAAGCAAAGAGGCAGACGATGATCAGAGGCAGCACCCATACTGTGTAATCTTGCTGGTAGTTGAGCAGCATAATCCCAGCCAGGCCTGTGCTGCAGACTATCAGCACCTGAAGCAGAGAGAACAAAGACCACATATAATACCCTACTACAGGAAGCCACGATTCCTTCATCTTTTGCAGACTTTCTTCATCTTTTGCAGACTTAAAAATTCTCTCTACTATTTATAAACGATGGCTGCACTGAGCCCATTCCATCTCAGATGAGAAAGTATAATCCATATATACCATATACACACAGTTACACATGTATATCATATAATAGAAATTTAAAATCATCCCTGTTGACATTAAAAATTATCAAGTTTTCCAGCCGTTATGTTTGTTCCCTAAAGCTTCCCTTTATAGCACCTGTGCCAAGTTTTAAGATAAACGTACGCATATTTTAGAAAAAAATTTACACTCAGCACTCAGAAAAAAACTGAAATTTCAGGATATTGCTATGTATTTTTTCTAAGCATTTTTACATTTATAAATTAGTATTATATAAACAAATCATTAAAAGCTCTTCATTAATATTTATAGAATCATTATAAATGTTTTATAAACACTTGTTCGGCTACATAATTTCATCTTACGGGTGATTTAAAATTTAGTTAAGCATTCTCCTATACTTAGAAACTTATATTGTTATCAGATATAAATAATGCTACAACAAGCATGTCTAAGCACCTTACATTTTGTATTTTATTTTACATAGACTATGTGGCAAATCTAATAGGATTTGCCATGAAGTGTACACTTGGACTATCTGTGAGGACAAAGGTTGCCAAAAACATCCATGCTATAAGAATAAAAGAAATAGCCAATATGATTATTATCAAGAACCATCCACTCTGACGCTTCATTACCACATATGCAGCACTTTACATGTTTTGTGGTTCTTTTAATACAATCTATTTTGGCTTTTCAATAACCCCATGGATGGCTTATGGCAAAAATTATTATTGTCATTTTATAGATGGGAAACATGCTAGCCAACCTACCCAAGGTCACAGAGTAAAAGAGCAGATACCACTCAAATAATGGTCTTATTTATGATGATAACTCCAGTGCTCATTCCAGGTAAAATCAGCAAACACTTGGATACTGACGCAAAGCAGTAATAGGTTATATTGAATCCTAGACACACTCTTGCCCAGCCTTTACTTGGCCTAGCATTGAGCTTTAAATAACAAAGAAAAAGAGAGTCTTCAGAGCAGCCTTTCCCTGTCCAGTGTTGAGGGACAGTCAGACTGAGAATTCGTTTTCTTTTTCTCTTCCCTACTATTTATCAACACCAAAGGATCTCTTATTCACTATTACCCTAACCAGAAGTTATAATGCATCAGATGATACATTGGTTAAGCTGTAAATTGATCCTTCTTTCAGATAATTTTAGGAAGCAAATCTGGGTCTGCCTGAGATTTCAAAGACAGTCCCTGTAACCATTTTTATGGCCAACTCTTATGAATTTTCTCTTATAGTGACTTTTCTGAGGTGATTTCCACAGATAGCTAATCACATCCATTTTTGTTTCCCTCTTTAAGTTTCAATCTTAGAATGAGTTATTTCTTGGGCTTGTCTTCAAATTTTTTACATCCACCTTATGGGAAGACTGAGGTTCTCTGTTCTCTCACCACACCACTAAAAGTAAACCACATTTGGAGTGTTAAAGTTAAATATAGGTAGAAGATGTGGCTCAAGCAAACTAGATGTTGAGACAAAAGCTGCTGGGGTGGAAGGCTGGCTAATGTCACGTGAGAAACATCTTCAAGACCTAGTAATGTTTAGCTAAAAAAAGTCAAAGAAATGTAATAATTACTCCCAAATATACTGAAAGGGTGTCATGCATTTATTCAAGCAGAGAACACATCAATGGTTCTCCAACTATTAGAGGCTCTCTACGAATCACTAGGGGAGTCTGTGAACAATGTAGATGCCTGGGCCCTACCCCCCAGAGGGTCTGATGGTTGGATCTAAGATGAAGCCCAGCAATATTCATTTTAAAAGTGCCCCAGGTGATTCTGACACAGTTCACAGCCTAAGAGAAGTAACAATCTCCATGTTAGAGTACACAGACACAAGGGAGTGTTCAAGCAAATCACCTGGGACCTCTACCTGTATTTTTCATGTATTTAAAATTTCTTTTATAGTATGCTTTATAATGCATGTGTTAGTAAAAGCTATACATATATCATTAATAAATAAATGTAAATATATTAGGGAAGTGTGAAAAAAATTTTTGTAATAAGATACACGATTTTAGAAGTTTAGACACTTGTTCTAGAGGATAAATTATCAGTGATACACACTAGAGACATTCATATACACGGCAGGATGTGAGAGGAAGAAGGAAAGGATGCTCTTTTTAGAGTAGAAAGATGTAGATTTGAATCACAGAGTTAGTACTTCTTAGCTGTGTGACTCTAAACAATTTCATTTACCCTTTCTGAGCCTTTTTTCCATCTTTAAAAGACTTAATAGTACATACATCCAATAATTGTTAAAAATAAGCACTCTGAAAGCATTAAAACAGTGCCTGAAAATCTTAGTTTCTTTACTTTTTTCCACCATGAATCTTGGATTTATGATGCTTTTTCCCCATGGAACTCATGTTTTGAAAGATTTTTCCAATAAAATAGCATTTACAAGTATAATTCATATTCTCTTTTATTAATTCAAAGCCAAATAAATTATCAACTAGAACAGATTAGTGTTATCAAATAGAGGTAAAATAATTTCATACAGAAGCAAAGATACTTGGGATTAGGGATTTTTTTGTAAAGCTTTATTGGAGCAAATGTGCAACATTAGACTTAAAAATGTTTAAACGGCTTGCAAATCTCTATTCTTACCTTTGAGGACCTTATTGACTAGGGGTCGCAAGTCACAAACCACTAATCTAGAGGAGCTAAGGCCCCTTCCCAAAATGATATTTCATTCCATGAAACCATTAAGGCCCCATAGAAATGGAATTCATGACATTGTCTTATGTGCTCTTTTTAAATTCAGGGTTTTAAAAACTAAATTATAAAATTTGAGATAAATAAGAATTTGTATGCAGTTGTGAGAAATAACGCAGAATTATTCCTTGAATGCTTTACCCAGTTGCCTTCAGGGACCATGTGTCGTAAAACTATAGAACAATATCACAACCAGGACATCGATATGAAAACAGTCGCGATACAGAACATTTCCATCATCACAAGGAGCCTTCACGTTAACCTTTCATAGCTACCCCTACTGCCTCCAACCCCGTCACTAACTGGGTGACCACAAATCTATTCTCTATTACCATAATGTTTCATTTCAAGAATGTTATATAAATGGCATCATACAGTATTTAATCTTCTAGGATTGGCATTTTTCACTCAGTATAATTCCCTCAAGACTCTTCTGAGTTGTGGTGTGAATCAATAGTTTTTTTCTGACACTGTCTTTTACAATGTTTATTACGATCTGTCTAGTTGAACTACCTGATCAGAAATTATTTCTGCTCATTAGCAGCCACTTAGTTTTAATGAGAGAAACTCTTTTCAAATGATTTACTGTGTTCTGTGGTCAGAACTATATTTTTTAAACAGGAAAACTAAAGAATTTGTTTCGTTATGTTGGAAGCTCAAAAGATTTTTCTCCTTTTTAGATTTCTTTACTTAAAAAAATATTTATTTTCCATGGTTTTAAAAGTAATTTTTAAAACAATATTATAATTATATTCAAAATTGTATCTTTCTGGAAAGCACTTTGGCAATTCATATCAAGAAGCCTATTATGTACTCTGATTCATTAACTCCACTTCTAGGATTCTGGCCTCAGGAAATAAGTATTGATGTGGACAAAGATTTGTATACAAAAGTTTCACTGTAGCATACTTTGTGTTAGTAAAAAAAAAAGCAAACAATTTAACTGTGAAAAAACCCCAGGGGCTTGGTTAAATAAATGATACAACAATTGTATATATAACCATTACCCAGAATAGCCCCTAGGCCATTTCTAAGGCATGCTATAAATATCTGTCGAATGAATAAAAAGTTACGATAAACCTAAAGAAAAAATCTTGAATAGGTCACTAGGCTGCTGAAAAACTTGAAGCCAATTTTAAAACATTGTATTTTATCAGCTATATATTTTTCCATTATAAAAGAATGCATACGTAATATACAGAACTTTATCTTACTATGGTACAGTAGGGAACGGGTTTAGAATCATTCATATTTTCAATATTGAAAATAATCATTATTAACATTTTAAGATATTTTCATTTTCTTATGAACATTTTAAAACAGTATGGTAATAGTCTAGCAGTTTTACTCTGCTTTTTCACTTATCATATTACATGTATTATCATATTATAAACTCAATAAAAAAAACACTATTTAATAGGTGAACAATAGTCTCTTGACTACTATTTCCAACTATTTCTCTATGGTTAGGCAGTAGACTGTTTACAACTGGTCACTATTATAAATAATGCTGTATTTTTCTGTATTTAGGACTATTTTAGCAGTAGTTTACCATCATTGGGATTACTGAATCAAAAGACTTTTTAAAAATGGTCCAAGGGCAAATCTGTCAGTTGAAGCAATCACAGTACATAGTGATTAAAAACTGAGAAGCTCAGACCCGAGTCTGAACTACACCTCTGCCACATTCTAGTTCTCTAAATTTGGGCAACATACCTAGCTCTCTCAACTTAGGTTTCCTCTGCTATAAAATAAAGATGATAGTAATAGCTCACCTTACAGGGGAGGCCAAATACAACACTTCACATAGAGCTCTTCCCTCGGGACCTGACACCCAGCAATGTCTCAATCAGAGTTTGCTAAAATCACTATCAAGATCAAATGCTGCCACTTAGTGTAATTTTCTCCATTATTACTCCATATGGCTTCTTTCTCTTTTATTTTAATTGCTCTGTATACATATGTTTTCATTTTAAATTGTTTCATATTATTCTTAACAGTAGGGATAAATTATAAATATGTAAAAAATAAACAAAAAATCTGGAACCTCCCACAATTAGTCATATAGCACGTAAATAACAGTAACAGTTAATAAGTGTCGGACATTATATTCAGTCTTTGACATGGATTAACTCATTCAATCCTTACTATAAAAAAAACCTCTTATTGTAAAAACAAATGACAAGAACAAATCCAACAGTCATAATGTAAGTGTAATTACAGAATTTTAAAATGACTATTTGTACAGCGTTAGAATTCCTTTTAAATGATAGGGCTTAAGAACCTAAAACCACATAGTGCCATCAATGCCTCTTTATGCCAGATATTTTTTTTTTTCAAATACATTTTCAAAACACAGTGGCTAAAGTAACCTAAGTGTTCAGCATAAGAGAATGTTTGCGAATAGCATTTGATGGAACATTAACCATGACGATGAGTAATTATGAAGATTATCAAAGCAACATGAAAAATATATATCATGTGAAGTGAAAAAGGCAGAACAAACAGGTGTATATGCTATGACAAAGGCCTATGAAAAAACATGAGAAGAAATATATAAAACCAACAAGTTAATAGGTTATAGTGGCAGGGTCTTTTTTTTTAGCTCAAATTTTCTGAGTATTTTATGGTTTTAAATACAGATATAATGAAGTTAAATTACAATGTCATTTATTGTTTTGCAGGTTTAATAATAGAGAATAAATGACCTCTTCGTAGACACTTTTAAGGACAGTTAAGTCTCATTCCCCAACGGCTCTAGTTTAACAGTGACAGCTAACAGTCAAGAATGTACACTGTGTCGAGTAATGTCCGTATACTACATGTATTAACCAGTCCAATCTTTACAACTCTAGAGGCCTGGCATTATTATTATCCCAAATTTATAAATGAGCAAACTGAGGCACGGAAGGGTTATGTGCCCTGTGTACTCAAGTCACACAGCTAGTAAAAGAGCTAGGATCCAAATCCACGCAGTTAAGTTCCAGATGCAATACCCCTAACCACTACAGACTGTTTCTTAATTCTTTACAATTCAAAATATGTTAAGTAGAAACAGGCAAATTACCTAATCGCTCTGCAGTTAAAATCAATTTCCCCATCTGTAAAATGAGGATAATAATAGATGTTCCTTTACAAATTTGTCATGTGGATTAAATGAGCTCAATACATGTAAAGTACCTAGAAAAGTGCCTAACACATATTAAGGGCTTTCTAAGTGTTTGCTATATATCAAGCTATTTTTAGTATTTTAGTGGGCTAGATATTTTTGAAATTAAACAGCAAATATATAGATGCAAAAACGTACTGTAAGTCTCAGGTAATACACGTGGCCTTACCTTGCCCAGGAACAACATGAAATCCCCCACTGTGTTGATGGCAGCCACTCGCAGAGCATTCTCCACGAGAATGACAAAGGCATCCTTCGCAGAGGTGCAGAAGTTGGTGCTGTTGATAGCTGTGGCTGTGTATGCATTCTAGACAAAAGCAAAAATGATTTTTCATCAATAAATATAATCTTACTTTGCTAAGATATAAATCAAGCACAATTAAGCATAGCTTGTTAAAATATTTCATGGTTAAACCAGTGGTTTTGGTGAGGTAACGATTAAGAGAAAGTACGAGAAAATATAACATATATTTAAAAAATACCTAGTAAAAAGAATTTTTCAGATGACTTAGTACTGCTCCTTTAAAAACACTGGTATTTATTAAAATACATATTAACCTTTCCAATATTGATTAACTTCTTCCCTTAGTAAATCAAACATAATTTGGCCTTTCCTAGATGTCTCAGGTTCATCACTATGAGTATCAGTGATGCATTATTATCATCTCAGTGATGCTTTAAAAGCTACACAAATATGTAAAGGCATCTGACTGCTGCGCTGTTTTACCTGGAACACCTACTCTCTCCTTGGCACTTTCTTCTATGCTGTCACAAATAGATAGCTATTTGTTGCCCAATATTTTACACCCCTCCATTCTGGGAACAGGACCCAAACTCTCAATTTGAGAAAATTTTTTTTTCTCCTCATTCTCTTGGATTCTGAGCAGAGTTGACACTACCTTCAGCTGTGGGGATGGGCATTGACGGGTTCAGAAACTGGCATATAAGCTAATCAGAGCCAATTAAAGTAAAAAATATTCCCTGAGGCTTCTGGGAAAAAGAAGTTTCCTTCCTCGTCCATGGGTGCTCCTGACAGAGCAGCTCCCTCGTTTTTGGAGAGTGAGGTGTGAGGGTATGAACTGCCATGGCTGTTTAGCCAACAGAACGGGAAGAACTTGGAGCTCCTGGAGGTCACAGCATGACACTGAGGGTGAGGCTAATACCGTGGAAGTCAGAGCAGAGAGAAACCAGGTACTTGCACTTGGTGACAATATTTGCATCACTGGGAACTAACCAGATTTCTGGACTTTTCAGTTACAGAAGCTAATAAACTGCTAAAAATCTCTTCGCTTTCTTTCCTATGCTCTCTCTTTCAAGTCATCGAGCTGGCTTTCTGTCCCTTATTGTCAACTGAGTCCCAGATGACATGCTTTTATTCAACTATACCGGCTTCTGTTGCCCCATGTCTTCTTTGACCCACTAGTAAGAGACTTTGATTTTTTTCCTTTTTATGTTACATTTTAGAATAGCATTGGCATTTGGGGGGCGGGATATGAATAAGTGCTATGACATGCGCAAATATGTCTACGTCGTAGGAAAAGAAAGTATATGGACTTTGTGACGAAAACTTTTGTGGTTCTGAGTAATTTGGGGTTTATTGCTGCCTTAAGAAATTACTGGTGGGTCCAAAATGTTAAAGTTGCTGGAAAACTGCTGGACACGAAGGGCTTACTTTACATTATATTGCCAATAAAACTTTAAACACTGAGCTTGGGAGAGAGAGTCTTTAAATTAGGAATGTTCCAATTGTATGCTTATTAGTTATTAGGAACCTGGTATGGAGATGAGGCTTGAGTCATCAAAAATTTAATTTGCCATTATATGATTAAATTCATTGATTTAAAATGCAGAGCATTTTAGGGCCAAGGAGATAGACTGTTCTGAGTACATTACTACTTGAGGTCCATAAACTCTTTTCAGTAATGGAGCAGTAGGAAAAACTATGGTGCTATCTGAGAAACACAGAATGATTTTAATAGATGAAATTCCATTATACAAAGTGGGGTAATTTATTATCAGAGTATATTACTATATTATGTGTACTGGTCTTTTTATCTCAAAATCTACTATATACAGTATTTTAAAGAAATCATACTATTGTTTTTCTTTTAGTATTCATTTCCTGCTTGCTCTCTTCTATTGTTATCTGCTAGTGTCTCTTATCAGTTAAAAGATAGTGGGCACCAAAGAGTTAACTACCTAATAGCAGTGGCCCACATTTCTTCATCTTCTACAAAACTCCTTTTGAAACATTCTGCCAAATGCCTCAACAACATCAAAATAAACCATAGTTTTGATCTTGTGTGACAGTAACTCTGCTGAAAAGCGATGGAGAACTTCTGTAGCCTGATGTATTCTCAAAAAACCCAAACTAGCTCCCAGTTCTTGCCACTTTCCTATGTACTCGCTAAATAAAAAAAAAAAAAAGAAAGAAAAAAAGAAAAGAATTTAACAATTTATTCTAGAGCAGTAGCTTTTAAACTACTGCCTGTGGCCCAAGTCTCACCGATGCCTACTTTGTAAATAAAGTTTTACTGAAGTACAGCCACGCTCATTTGTTTACATGTTGTTTATGGCTGTTTTAACGCTACGACAGAAATAAGCAAATGTGACAGAGGCTACATATGGCCCGCAAAGCCAAACATATTTACTCCCCCATCCTAAGACATGATCAAGAGACTAATGAACCAGCTATAGCTGTCCCTTGCTATTGAGTCTAGGATGCCTGATGATACTCAAATCTGAGTGTGCTCAAGTCCCTTAGATAAAATGGCAAAATATTTGCATATAATTGACACACGTCCTCCTGTATACTTTTTAAATCATCTCTAGATTACTTATAATACCTAACACAATATAAATGCTATGTAAATTGTTGTACCATACTGTTTAGGGAGTAATGACAAGAAAAAAAAGTCCGTACATGTTCAGTACTGACACAAACATCACAGGCCTAACTACATAATACACGTTAGCAAGAACATGACACCCCCCATCCCCACCCCCAATATCTTCCAACTGCGGTTGGTTAAATACAAAGATGCAGGACCTGTGGATATGAACACACAGATACATAGGGTAAACTGTATTTAATAACAGGTTTTCCGTAGGAAAATGCCCTACGATATTTACTATATATATATTATGAGATGCTTCCTGAAGTATAAAAACCATTATACTGTCTAGAATCAAGGATATTAGAAAACCCATTTAAATCAATTACGTACTGTCTTAAACCTCACCTCTGCAATAAGGACAGACAGCTCTCTCTTAACTGTTCGACCCTTTGCAGTTTGAACATGACTTTCCTGAAAGAGGAGGCAAAAGCAAGAGAGGATCCACACTCCTCCCATCTCTCTGCACTGTCCATCAGAGCAGTTGACCAGCGGACATCATGAGCAGGTCCAACACTTCCAAACTAAACTCGAAAAGCTTTTTTGTCACCCTCATGAATTTTCAGAAGAGTCAGTTTATTTGAGAACTATTATTATTCCTTCTCCGCTGTTTCTTTCTTCTCCCCTCACTTTGCCCCACCCATTCCATCTACTTTTAGAGCAGAAGCCTATTTACTGGTAGATGGGGAAGGAGGTGGAATGGTTTCTTTTCTCTACTCCTCAGGTCCAGGGTAGGATAGGCTCATAACAATGTAGCCTTCTTGGCAATATTCCAACAGATCTGTGCAACTCCTCTGTATTTGACCTAACTGAAAACAGTAAGTGGATATTTACTCCCACTCCCAAGGCAGCTAAATGAGCTGAATGTGATATACAAAGGTCAAGATGACCTCTTCGGGAAGAAAAAATGTGCTACAGATCACAGCAGGTTAATAAAGTTTCTCTCCGCTTCTGTAACTTCTAGTCAAAAAGGATTCACGCTAAGGTTCTCAAAAAATTCTGAGCCCTTTGTAGCTTTCCCTAATAACTACTCTCTGAGCTTTCTGCAGACTGCTTAGCTCAGATTTTTAGAACCCATCCACCTTCTTCTCAGACAGCCTACCTGATCTTGAGCTAAACCACCCATAGAGAGGCGTCACATTACCATTTTGCTTGTACCCAACATCTGCTCGGGCAGGACATAGGCTTGAAACTATTCAACTCTCAGAGCAAAATAAACGATGATCACCACCTAGGCATCTTTTGAAAAGCACACCTATTACCCCAAGTGGTCACTGGCAGCATTCTGTGTGACAGGACATAGTGAAAAAGCAGTGATCATGTGGAAGACATATGTCAGGGCAGAGGGCCACCATGCAGGGAACGGCAGCCTGCTTGGTCATCTGTCCCAGTGCTCGGCCTCCTCGTATTCACACCGTCCATTCTTTCCTCACTTGAGGATCTAGAAATTCTTTTAAAGTTTAAAATCTTACATAAAAAGTCACTTAATAAGGGCAAGCTGGACAGTCATGGTAGGAAAAGGAGACTAGGATATGTGTAACTCTACGTGTGGATCATTATAAATTAAATAAGGGAAAGGGCAATTAAAATGATCCCTTTCTCATTTTGAGTAAGGGAGGGAGTGGTCACAAAGTCAAATTTACACCACAGATTTTATTCATTTTGGTTCCAAGTTTTTAGACTTTTAAAGGGTCATCGGAATTAAACCTGTGTTGCAAATCTTAAATTTAAACAGATTTTCTTTAAAACTGTCTCTTGTCTTAGTTTATAGCACGATACGTAAAAATTTGAGATGTCTGCATATTCTCTATACACCATACTTTAGTTTTCTTTATACTGCATAAAAGTACGTATGTAGTTATACAAGAGGTAGTGTTACATCCTTGGAAGAGCTAGGCAAAATGAGATTTGGAAACTGCCTCTACCTCTAGGTTATGTGGTTGGCCCTAAGATGCCAGACTGTTTTCTCATCTGTAAAACAGAGGAAATGAGTCTTTCTTACAGAGTTGTGGAGAGAAAGTGATAAAGTATTTAAAGTGCTTAGTGTAGTATCAGATAGTAGGTGCTCAAAAAATATTCTCTACAACTCCTACTCATACTATGTAGAGAAAAGCTTCATAATTTTAAGAGCTTATCAGCCAGACAGCAGATACCTTCCGGGTTAAATATACTATCTCCAAATAGAGCCAAAGTAAACCAAAGTCTGAGAGAAACAGATTCTTGCTGTAACAATCTCTCTACCTCAAGTGAATTTTACCTGTTAGATTAGATACATAATCCCCTTCATGTAACACTAAGATAAGCACCTACAAAAACAAAAAGCAGTTCACAGTTCACTGTTTATTTGCAAAACTCTAACACCTATGCTATAAATACTAAATGGCTCATTTTAAAAATCTAAAGCTCTTTTTTGAAGACAGCTGTATTTCCCACGCTGTGTGGCACTGGAGCATGATTTGGAATTGTGGAATTTCATACAGTGCTGCAAAATGACTCTGGCCTATCCTACCCCCATATCAACACTCTTCTTTACTATTATCCTCTGTATTCTTTAAAACAGTGGCAACAAACTGGTGGCCCACAGACAACTGACATTGTGTGGCCTAAAGACCTATTTGCTCTGGCTCACTCAGAGTTATTTTTTAAAAAAAGAATTAAAGAACTATGGCTAGAGTAGAGAGATTCTTAGGGAAAATAAAAGATGAAAGAATATGAATTAAGGGATGAATGTCCTTCCTGAGAGATCAATCCTAATGATATTTTATCCATGTATTATAATTAATTAATAATGAGCCTTCGTGAGAATGTACGGTACTTTGAAAAATAAGAGTATGATTGAAATAGATATACTTGATCAAAATACAATGTATAACACCAGGAGAAAAAAATAACATCTTTCATCTAAGCGCAATGATTTTATCTTGGAAGAAGAAATAACAAACCTATCTTTAAAAATGAATGTTAGATTTATTTTTAAAATATTTTACCTGATTTAAATAATTTAGGCACTTTTCAAGACACCAAAGGCAACAAATGCAAGATTTCAGCAGACATCGAGCACAGGCATTTTCCTGGAAAGAAGAAAAAGTTGAAAATATTAAAAAACTTTAGAATCAAACCATCATAAAGGATACTCCAAATGTTCAAAAAATAAACAAAAATTTAAAAAAATCACAACTTATGCTTCAAAGCCTCCATATCCATTCTTTTTCCCTCAAACTGTAATGGCCGAATTATTTTTAATTAGTTCAACATTTATTTAGGATCTACTGTATGTAAGATAATATAATACAGACACTAGTGCTATGAAAGTGGAGAACAGAGAGAGACAACATCACTTGGGAGATGGGAGAAATCAAGGACGGTTTCTAGGAAGAGGCGGCATTTCTGCTAAGCTATGTTGAAATGTGTGTTATTTGCACAGTCATGATTAGGGAAGAGGTTCTAAAAAGGAAAGTGAGTGAGATACAGAGGAAGAGAAGCACAGGACACTTTCAGAAACCAGTGATGAGATGGATTTCGCCACAACATATGGAGTACAAGAATGGGGAAGGATTGGGTTCTACTCTGCCAGGACCTTAAAGAAAACAGTCGCAGTTTGGACTTAAAACATCACTGGGTGCTTTACCACATACAAAATCAAGGTATGGATGTGCCCACGAAAAGTCCAATGAAGTATTTTTCCCTTACCTTTCCTTTCAGCTGACTGTGAAGGTACATAAGGATCATTCGTGGAATTTTGACTAGTGTGATGATGAAAGATCCTTTTGCCACAGTACCAAGGTGATAACGAATAAGACGACTCACTGATGCCAAAATAGGTGTAAATGGCAAATTCCTTTTATCCCTATTTTTAAATTGACCAAAAAGACAATTAAAACAAAGGCTAGATCAGGATGGAAACACAGGAATGGTTCAGACTCCAATGCAGTAAAAATTAGTTCATTTTTCTTTTTCGAAGCTTTATAACAAAATGGCAAAGTAATATACTACAACTAATATAAATGCTACAAATGTACCATATAAAAATTAATGTTTCATTTCTCTATGGTAGTTTCATGAGGTTCTTATGCTCCAATATTTTAAGTTAAATAAAATTATGCTTTGAAGGCTCTCATTAGTGAATACTTATAAAGTTAATTGTACAATCAGAAAATAGAACTTTAAAAGTTGTTCAATCTAGACCAGGTACTTCATTATAATAGAGATCTATGAGGTCTACAGCTTATATTCAGCTCTGACTGAAGTTAGGAAATTGTTCTCATCCAAACAAATTAAAAAGGTTTGTTGTCCTTTGATAGACTTTTATATAAAGCAAAAGTACATAAAACACTACTACAAGATTCGTTCTTCTGCTAAATATAATTTATGTTATATCATGGCCTGTCATTCTGATTAATTTTTGAGAAAGTTTTAGAAATGTGTGAAAAATCAAATAACCACCTCTTATTTTCTTACCTTCCAGATTGATGAACTCTAACATTTTGTCATATTCACTTCCAATTACCTTTTAAAGAAATGAAACTCTTACAAGCCTCAGTTCCATTCCTTTCAGGCACAATCACTTACATGACCTTAAGTTTTCTGACAAGTATAAATTCTCACCTAGTAAAATAGTACGTTACCACAGCTCCAGCCACAGTCATCTGCTGACATGCTAGGATGAATTCACTGATCCAAATCAGGCCCACCACATGGTACCACCACATGTACTGCAGAGGCCCAGAAACTCTGAACTCCACGAAGCCTTGGTCGTTCTGAACAGCGCTGCCTAGGAAAAAGGGAGGGAGGGAAAAAGATGCGCGTAAAGTATAAATCAAGAAATATGGCTATTAAATTCAAGAGATTAATTTCCAATAAGAGGTCCCTATCGCCCAAACACAAACTTTGTGATCACAGCGTTATTTCATTAGAGGTCAAAAATAATTATCATTTGAAAAGTTGTGAAGCCAAACATTATCAATTAAGCAGTTTGTTTTCCCCAAAGCCATCATGCATGGCTTTTAAAATGTGTTCTATTTTATTTAGCTGGAGTACATATTATCAAATACTTCAATTTTTTTTTCAGATCTATTACTTGTCCAATAATTATAGACCTAAATTATTAGCAAAGTACAGAAATTCATATTATATATTCAACTGGTGGATATGTGATGAATGGCCAGAGAAGTTAGATTCACTTTACTAATTTTACACCACTCCTCACAATTAATTCCATTTCGGTATAATCTTTGATTTTAAGAATGAGTACAAGCAAATTTTATAGTCTATGTTCTGTACCATCACTAGGAGTGCTAGCTGGGTTTGAGTCATTTCCAAACTATAAAATCCAAAGGAGGCGAGTTGATCTTTAACTATTACTGGGGTTTGAGGCAAATCCAAAGTGGTACTGCATCCATTGGTTCATCTTGGAATAGATCCAAATGTGAATCAGTATAGGAGCTTACCTCAAATCCATAACCATCTCAAAATAGGATACAATTTCAGACTTTGCCTGGTTTACACTCACTTTGCTAGTATAATCTAAAAATCATGAATAGAAAATGGGTAATTAAAAAGCCATAACCACTGCTAGTTCTGATGGTGAGTAGACCTTAGTCAACAAATATTGGAAGAATTAAACCTCTTTGATGTTAAATATGCTAATGCAAATCAAATTAATTACTAAAAGAAAGAGCAACATGTCCTCTTACCAGCAGTGCCAAGAAAAAGAAGTGTCATGATCCAGTACGCCCAAAACAGAACAAGAGCAAAGAAAGTCCAAAAGGGCTGGAAGACTAGCAGCGGCAGGTGAATGAAGACCTTGCCAGCCACATGGAACAAGGCGATGGTGAGGGCAACACGTTTACGCATAACCAACATTATCAGGAACAAGATCACCTGGGTGGAGAGAATAGAGGGAAAGGTGCCAGTTACCATTGTAAGCCGTGAAAATAGAAACTGAATGACGGCGGAAATTTTTAACATAACCCTTCATTCTAAAATGTGGAAGCTTCGTCTATAGCCATGCCACCTTGAACAAGCCCGATCCCATCTGATCTCGGAAGCTAAGAAGAGTTGGTCCTCGTTAGTACTTGGATGGGAGACCACCTAGGAACACCAGGTTCTGTAGGTGTAAAAAAATAAAAAATAAATAAAATAAAATGTGGACGTTTCACTCTCTGAATCCCCAAAATACTTTATTAGTCTGTATCTCTCTTGCAGCACTTCCTTTCAATCGTATGTTGAAAATGTCTTAAAGCTAAATAAAAAGATTTCTCAATTTATTAATAAATCCCAGAATTCTTTTCCTTTTCCTTTCTTCACTCATTATGATTCAAAACTCTTTTGTTAGTCAGGATCAGACACTTAATTTATTTGAACAGATGCATGCTTGTCACTCCAAAGACCAGGAGAGAGGAAGCATGCCGTGACTGTACCTCCTTAAGAAGAAGGTCCACGCGATTCACCCTTTGTTCGCCAGCTCCCCCACCCTCCTGCCCTGATGCCTAGTACAGGAAATCATGTTTAAAAGATGATTAATAAATATTTATAAAATAATAACAAATATCTTTTGTCACCTATGGTTTTATGATGGTTTTCTTATTATTTTTTTTGTTTCTAACGTTCAATAAAAAGCTTGGGATTACACCTAGAGGTGAACTGAGGTGTTTTTTCCTTTTTTCAAAGAGGAACAATAGATATGAGTATAGATTATTTAACCACATGTTAATCAGTGATTTTATTGTCTAATGGTTAGGCAGAGAAGCTCACCTATATTTTTGAAATAATATTGTTAAAACAAAAGTTTAACAGGAAAAAATGGGAAACTAATTAGTAAACAAGTAAATGAAATGATCTGAGGTGACTTTTTCCTTAACATGCTTTTCTATAATAAAGAGAACTGTTTTTGAAAAGGTAATTACATTATCTCAAGCCAAGAAGAAGTATATTCTTACTAGTAAGTGAGAATGTAAATATTATAAGTGAAATTCTTCTCAAAAATCAGGCAGTGCAGAACAAAAACGTCACATCAAATAGCCCTCATCAATTAGGGAAGTCTTTTGAAGACTTTTTAGTGTGCCATACTCTGTGGAACAGATTTTATCTAATGGAGATCAAAGTTACTCATGCAATAGCTAGAGGTGAGTTTCTGTTCCATTAATGATCTTTCGTAAATAAAAACATAAACCTAAAAGATACACTTAAACCTATACTCACTGTGAACACTGTAGCTGAAATAGCATAGATGAGGAGGGCCCGGAGATTGTCTTCAGCTATCTGAAGCTGTTCAGGAATAACTGTTTCTTTGGGAGACTTTCTTTGCTTTGCATACAGCCACCACAGTACACCTGTGCCACCTGAAGATAAATAAAATTGTTTTTGCAATAATTTTAGCATTTTAAAAAAACACATAACATAAATCCTCAATTTTCTGGACCCTTTCGCTGCATCACTATAGGACTAATGCAGCAGCAATCCATTTGACTGGGAGGTTACATAGCTATATCTTTTTTTGCCAGCATAAGAGAAGCTCCAGTTTACTCACTACTATCTTCCACATTAGACACTTATACATTTTCCAGTGTGTCAAATAAACTTCTTTCAACTGTATTTATGATTAACTTTGAAGCTGAAAGAGAGCCAGCAAAGACAGATACCCCTGAGAGGAATTGGTCACACAGAGAGCTCCACTGCCTGTTTAAGCTGGGGAGCCTGTAGGAAGCAAGCAGGGTCTTAAGAGTCAGCAATAAAGCTGAGGAAGGCAAAGATCATCTCTGCTAAACTCACCACAGTCACCCCAGCACCGAGCACCAACACAGTTATACACTTGATGAAATATTTGTACAATGAATAAACAAAGATCAAAAGAGTAGTTCCCATCAAAGGTAGGAACAAAGACAGGAAATCTTTGAAAAGCAATGGGTGCTTTATCTTCTTTACTGGTTCAGAGAGTCCAAGGATAAGTTAAAAATTATATAAACATCTAGGCAGGTGAAACAGGTTATGGTAAGAGGAACAAAATTTGTACTGGTCTCCAAGTTCTTTTCTGATATAAAGTACAGATACAAGGGAATATATTGCACCTCAAGAATTTTATATGGAACAAATTCAATAATCGCATATGAAGGTAAAGATAAACAGATAATTAAGAATAGAGAATACATATAACCCTTAAGATCTTCATGAATAAGTAACCTGAATTCAGATTCTGGGCTAAACAAAGATGAACTTAAACCAAGAGCTCAAGAATGAAGGTTTATGAAAACAGGACCAGCAGTTCTCACTAAAACCAATATAGAAAAACTTGCAAGGCAAAAGGAAGTTTGCAAGGCAAAAGGAAGAAAAATTCTTTAAAAAAATAAAATAATGTCTTAACTTTAATAATAACCTGAATACTAAAAAGTGGGAGTGGGCAGAAGGGAGTGAGGGGAAGAGGAAGAAAAACTTATGCTAAATTTAAAGAGGTAGCGGATAAGTCTACATATACGATTTTATTTCATCCTTTAATAAACACAGAATTCTAGATTAAAGAACATTTTCTAAAAATGTGCAACTTACCAACTGCAGAAGTAAAAATAAAATGTACATCATTCAAAGCAAGGGTGAAAATAACCAAAGAAAATATAGTTCATATTGCAAATATAGGGAAAACAAAATTAGAAAGTATAAATTTAAGGAAAACATAAAACAGATGACATCAGTAAGACCAAGCATACTAGTTAGTATTATAAATGCAATGGGGACAAATTCCTCTACCAAAAAAAGTTTTACATTGGGTTAAAATTTTTTTTAACTATATATATATATATATATTACATATACACATGCACACACACATGCATGAAAAGGTCTGGGTTTCAAATGCTAACAGTGGTGAACTGAGAGACAGGGGGTAAATATAGTTATAAAAATTTTAAAGGCGAAGTAAACACTCTTCTTTAAAGACAAGAAATAGCATGTGAAAATAAAATGTTTATTTTCTTTTTTATTTTCATTTCTATTTTTTACCATGGAAGTAGTTAGATACCATAAGTAGGTATCACATTTATAACTGGGAAAGGGAAATTATTTTTTTTAAGACAATAAACACAGAGAGCCATGAAAGTTTCATTACAAATAGTAAAACAAAAACAGAAAATAGAATGCCAATAAAAAAATGAGTAATAAAATTTTAAACACATGGTGCGCGCACGCGCGCACGCGCGCGCGCGCACACACACACACACACACACACACACACACACTGCCAGAAATACTTTTCAACCAAAAAGAACTTCAATCCTTGAGAATGGCTGCTTCAGGCCTTTAAAAAGAGAAAGATAAAAAGAAAGGGTCCCTTCACTTGCTGGGCAGGGAACACTGCAGAATCAAGTGAAAATTAAAGGGCCAGAAGCAGAACAGAGCCTCAATTGCTGTCTTTTCTCTTGGGCTCTTACCCCAAAACGAATACTAACAAAAATATGTTAGGTCCTTTTAAAAAAAAATCTCCATTTGCTTTTATTCCAAATGCTAATGACCTTGCCATTTTATGTGATTCTGTGATCTCATAAGTGAACTCACTTCAATATAAAACATTTACCAGTCTCTTTACAATTTAATTTATGAGCAGACAATTAGTGAAAATAATCAAAGTAGTTCCGAGTTGAGGGAATATCAAAAGCAATTTTTAATTCTCAATTTTAATACTGAAAAAAAAGAACTAAGCAGCTTACCAAGTGAACCCAGTATGACCAGAATTGTTACGATCCACACAAGTACTCTTGATATATACCTGATTATCACCATCAAAATCATGGACAGAACTGTAGGGAAGATAAATAGAGAACATGTAGAATATTGTTGGAAAACATCGGAAAATATAAAGAAAAACTATTTCAATTGTTTTCTCCTAAAGAAATAATTTGTTGCTATTGACATAACAAGTTTATGACCCCATTTTGGGTAAGAAACTGGTTGCTTTTGCATTTTAACTTTGTTATTTGTACCATGTGAATAGTACAAAGGCACCTAACCATGGGTTTATAAACAACAAAAAAGAATACATGCAAATGTGCATGGTGACTCAAAAACAAGACAGAACTGTTGTGGATTCACCACAGGAAGGCATCAGAACTCACATGCAAACACACATGCCAACACACAAAGTGCAGAGAATGACATGTCATGTTGGTGACCAGAAAAATTATCACACGTAGGCAGAGAGATCAATTAAATCAGGTGTTACACTTCTTTGAGTAATCTATGCATTTCAGGACCAACTTCTCGGATGGCTGGGCAACAAGCTAGACAGTATTCTATCTTTTTCTAGTTGTTTCTCTTCTAAAATTCCAAGAGATGGTCTGACCGTATGGAATAATATCCTGAAACCTACTAAGAACAAAAGTCCTCTCTGACCTCATTGATCGACTTGGGTCCTGATTGCAAAGCTCTTCAAAAAGGAGCGAAGCTTACTTTGAGTCATTAGCCAGTTCTTCTTCCCATCCCAAGCTAAATTCCAACATGCTAAAATCTCAAGTGAAAAATCTCAAAAAAGAAAGTGGGAGAATTTAACCCTTTTAAGAGTAAACCTGTGTCTGAAATCATACTTTGTTCATCTTTAATTATCCAAAGGCTCACTTCACAAACAAATAGACAAAGATATTAAGACTCACAAGAGAACCATTCTAATTTAAAAAATGGATTTCTAATGAACTAATGACATTATCACCACTATTTTTAAGATTTAGTTTTCTTCTTCTACTTTTTTTTTTTAGGTGAGGCAACCCTTGGTTCACCTCACGGATTGCAAGGACCTTGTCAGTTTACAATCCCTTATTTTTTATTTTTTTTTTTACGCCTACAGCACCTGGTCTTCCTAGGTGGTCTCCCATCCAAATATTAACCAGGCCCAACTCTGCTTAGCTTCCGAGATCAGATGGGATCAGGCTTATTCAGGGTGGCATGGCCGTAGACTTTTTTTTTTTTAATTGATAAAGTATTCAACTATTTCAGAAGCCAAATAATTTTTATATAAAGCTAGACTAACAGTCAAGTTTTGGGGGGTCATTTGCAAAGCCAAATAAATGGTTGGGATCTCTGATGTGGTGTCGTTATTAAAGTACTCAACTTTTGTAATAAATGTCCAGGAACCAAAAACATATGGGAGCATCACAAATACCACAGAAAGAGCTTTTCATATGGACAGCTTTATTTCAATTGAGTCAAGAACTATCTGAGGAAAAAGGAAATGCTCTCTAATGACAAGATGGAAATACGGCTAGTCTTCTCAATTACTATAATTGTTGTTAACAAGCATAAATGCCCATTTTACTACTATAATGAAACGGTTATTTGGTTACTGTAACAGTTTACTTCTCCAAACTATATGTATAGAGTACATATAGTTATTGGCTAATACAGGAGTTTACACCTTGAAAATAACAGTTTTATTTGATAATATTTTATCTGCTTATTGACCAGAAAACTCAATGGCTAACAAGTGGAGATTTCCTAATTTTTCCAGCAATACAGTGACATTTTAAACTGCTGCAATAAAAATTACATATTTCAAAAGTAATCTATCAGAAATCTATGTTTTTTGATAAAAACATATAAGAAAATATGTGGCTTCTTTTTATAAGCAAATAAGCCAAAAATGAGATTCAAAACCAAAAACAAAGGGGCATCAATTATTTAAAAGAAGGTTCCTGCTTTAATGTTAAAGGTTATTACAGACTTAATCAAAGTTTGGGAAAACACCAGTTTTCTCCAATGAGAGAAAAAGAAATGAGTTTCAGATATATATACATATTTATAACTATATATAATCTGAAACAATTATTTTGGCTATGGGAAGTTCGACATTTTACAAGTATCCCCGGTTGTATTCATATTTTGGTTAAAAGACAAAACAGTCTTCTTCTGCAGTACTATGCAATAGCTAATAATGAGAAAAACAATTACCTAGTGATAACAAGCAAAGTCCCAATATAATTTCTTTGCTGGTCATTACTCCACTAATCAGCCTGTGTAAGACACTATTGTCACTGACAAAGGTGATCAGGGCCTCTGCAAACTTGGCATAGCAGGAAATGTTCACAGGAGCACAGCGATGGAAGAATGGAATAGGTGCACTGGTGACACAAGAAAAAAAAAATCAGAAAAAAAATTACTCCTACTTAATATAAATGCCACATCAAACACACAAATGAAAGGTGAATATGACTGCAATACACTCCACCCTCCACACATCATATGGAAGCTAAGAGCTGTGAGCTTAATGCTATGAAGATGACTGTCATGGGTAGTGATGCAAATCTTACCACGAACCTTATCAAAGAGGGTGGAGTGCATATTCCGACAGAAGACATTACCCTCCCCTTCTGAAAAGAAACACACGCACACATGGACACACACATACGCACACACAAAACTAGTGAAAGCAAAACCAAGCACTTAAACTCCTCAGCCTACACATCTATCAATCCAGGGGCAGATGGCAAAACTTACAAACGTGTACTTCATTGAACTCAAAATGAATTTTTGCTGTAAGCTACTTAAACAAACACGTGCTTTTGCTTGAAATGTGCCACCGTCAACAGAATGTTTCGTCTATCAGAACAGCATATAAAAACTTAGATTAAAAAAGGTGTTTGGGCACAAGCTTAATAACTCTCATATAAATTAAGTCATGCCAAGACATCAACAGACAGCATAATACGCAGCTATTTTAAAACAATAACCATGAATACCAAGGTATGGAAATATTTATGATGTAATATTACAAGAGAAAAAAATTATATCTAGTGTGATGATTGCATCTTTGCATAAAAATATATAACACTTAAGAATGGAAACAAAAAATATAAACAAATGAAAAATGTCTGATTTGGCAGGGTCATGGGATTTTGGGTTATTTACTTTCTTTTTATATGTTGTTATTATGAGATTATTTGTGTCCAAAAATGACCTAATCAGTTATACCAGGTTTATAAGGACTGCAGCTTTTACTTGTGAAAAACCATAATTTTGTGCAAACTGTGACATATATCAGGTTAGTTATTAACATGGATCTACTTTAGCTTTTGAGAGGATGGTATACATCTAATTAATAAGAGCTTCTAAACAAAGCCCTGTGAAGCCCTCAGTTGTGATTTGTTTGGATTCTAAGAGAGCCCATATGTGTGTCAATGCACAAATATACACTTATGTGTTCATTAAGTTAAAATTTAGCTGCTACTAACATAAATCCCACATCTTCAGATTTGTTTGTAGGACTGTCAGTCATGGCTCTAACATAGCATTTTTGACTGGAATACTATAAGTATTTTCTTATTCTGAATGGCTAAGATTATATAGTTGGGCACCAAGTTCCAAGATTTCTAATTTCAGCAAAGCAACTTTCTGTGACCCCAAGTAAAATGCTTTGTTTCATTCCTCAAAAACCCATAAGAATATAAATAATGTATTGATTTTCCTTAAATGTTGGTAAATGAGTACCACAGGGAGTAAGAATAAGCAATATTTTCAATGCTATTAAACTTCACGGAACAATAAAATAATATAATTTTAAAGATCTAGCATTACCTTAGTTATGCTTCAGTAAAATGTATCTGAAAATAATGATGTGACAATATGACAAGAGTGTTTATTTTTAAAAATTTGCCTCTTGCGACCTGTGGGTGTATCTGCGCACACCTCCAAAATGGTGTTAGTGAAATGGTTTCAGCGAAAGTTAATGCCAAAGATTTGATACTTTGTCGGAAACTGCAGAAAGCCAGAGCACTCTGAGTAATGCTTAAATTACAGGTATGTAAGTCATTGTTTTTTGACTGAAAGTTGTTTCACTAATGATATAAAAAGATATTAAATTATAAAATACTTTCAAGCGAAATGAATTCAGTTACAAATACTACAGGAAAAAATCAAATAGGATTAACTGTAAATTCCTAAGTCAATGGAGGCTGATTTGGGAAAGAAATTTTTAAACTGATAACTTTGTTGGGACCTACAACTGGTTTTTCTCCTGATGTTGTCTAGATATTGTCTCTATCACGTTAATGTCCCCATCTAAGAACTTCTAACCTTATTTTTAACTAAATTCTCATTCTATATCTTTCAAATTGAAGTCCTCTATAGCCTACGATTATGTATATTTTCACTCACTTTATTATTATTAATATCTGAAAAGACAGTGGACTTACTCCTACTCTTTCAACTAACAGATGAAGAGAGAGAGAGACAGAGACTAAGAGAGGGAGGAAAGGAGGGAGGGAGGGGGAGAGAGAGAGAAAGAGAGAGAGAGAGAGAGAGAGAGAGAGAAAGAGGATGGAGTGACATGTAGCTGTGTAATGTTAGGAGAATCACCCAGGGCTTTTAAACCCGTTTCGTTTTTTTATCAGAGGCTCCACTCTCTTTTGGAAATGATATGTACTTCTCTTTGAGTATAAAAATACCCAAATCAACATCCTGTTATGCTATGGGAGGCTGTAGGGGGAGCCACCTCTGGAGAGAATGAAGTTCGCTCTAGTTATCTGACAGGAGACGGGAAACAGGAGAACAGGGCCAAGAAAATGGGTGGATATTAAAAATAAGACAAAGGCGTCAGTATCCTTAAACTTTATGTTTAAGCTTGGAGGCAAGTGATTTAAACAGAGAGTGCATCAGAGATACATAGTTAATATATTTTCAGATATTATTATTAATAATAATAATAATAATAATGATAACATGCCCATCATAAATCAATGATTCTAAAGTAATAGGAGCAGCATGCCCTGTATCTTTGGTATTTTTCTGCTTTTCATATTTAGAATGAGAACATTGTTTTTAATAAAGAGAAAATCCTGAGTAATATCTGCTCTGAACTTACCCTTTCAAGTCATTTTTATACTGTGTATAAACACATGGTCCATTGGAAAGAGTATTTTAATATGTATCCTTCGAAGTACTGAAGCAATAAGAAGTTCCTGACTTTATAATTCAATCTATGTCAGTTAAAAAAAAAAAAATCCTGACAGCTCTAAATTTGAAAGTTATAAAATTAGCACAAGCTGATTAACTACACTGTCTAGCTGATGGTCAAAATGGTCAAAATCTGCTCTTAACCAGTATGGAAATAGAAGGCAAATAAAAGGGAGGATAATATTTGAACACAGTAGTAAAAATTAAATTCTTAGCTTTAAAGCAAAAAGTACTAGACTCTCTCATATGTCATTCTTTTATTCAACCCTTCCCCCCTCCAAAAAAAGCAATTTGACCACCCATGAGTTTTTAACATTTGAATTATTTTCTTATTTAAAAAAATCTAAGTAATCATAGCATTGATAGGGTTTGTCTTATATTTTACCGTTTAAATCTGATGTGATATAATGAATTTAAGATGAGTTAGCTGATTTCATATGCTTCTCAGGAAATAATAATTCTGAGAACCTAGTATATGATATCATTTCTACTTTAGTTAACCTATGTGACATACTCTATGGTTCTTAATTAATATAATAAAGAATTCTATTTACAGTAAGTTTTACTGCTTTTCAAATCTTTAGGAAGTCAGTGTAGTCCCATTAGGAAATGATGATGTTCCACATTATTGAAACATTAGCCAACAAGAACAAAACAAATTTATAATGACTTTTTTTAAAATTAGCCTCTCATAGGAAAATTGTATCTTACCTTGGCAAACATACTGTCTATTTGCCTTTAAGTCCAGACTATCACAATTAATGAGCTCCCTCAAAGTATGGTGACAAATAATGTCTAATATTTCTTATCCACATGCCTTTGTAAGAGAGGACAGGAGTTTGCATCTCACACAATTATAAAACAAAAAACAAAAACTAACTCAGAGGCAGACAACAGATTGATGGTTACCAGAAGGGAAGGGGAGTAGAAAGAGGGTGAAACAGGTATAGGGGGTCGATGATATGGTGACAGATGGAAATTGGACTTTTGGTAGTGCGCATGATGTAGTATATACAGATGTCGAATTATAATGCTGCACACCTGAAACTTATATAACGTTATAAGCCAATGTTACCTCAATTAAAAAAAAAAACCTTCAGGTTATAAATAAGCGATTATACATGATTTCTAATTAAAAGTTTTATTTAAGAAAGAACAATAGGGAGTTCTGGCAATATCTATATAGCACAGAAAAGACAGAAAATAAGTAAGTCAAGAATTTGATGGTAATATACAGTGGTTTTAAACATTGTACTTTATTTTTTCTCTTTCATGCCCGTACTTAAAAAAAAAACACAACAACAACAACTGTGGACTTTACAAGATCCTAGATTCAAATTCTGATTCCCAACAATTAGTTATATGGCCTTGGATAACTCATTTAACTTCTCTTATCTTCTATTTCCTCATCTACAAATTGGGATAATACCCTTAGAGAATTGCGTGAGGGGTAACCCTCATAAATACATATGAGAAACTTAATATGATGGCTGGCATATAGTAGATGATTTATAAATATTAATTTACCTTAACTCCTTAATTTAAAAAATATAAATTAATAACATTTTTTTTTTGGCTTTTAGTTTCTCGTTTTCACATTATATTATTAATTCCCCAACACCCAAGTATCCTTTCTGGCATCCAAAATTAACGTTCGATGAATAAACTGAATTTATTTAATCCATTTCTAGTACTGTAATTTTCTCTAGCTGTACCTAAATAATTAAGCATCATAAGTATATGGGCTAGCTAAGTCTCCCTGTTACTACCATGCTTAGCATGTCACCAACAGACAGTTACGAATTTGGATAAAAGATGGCCCTTTCTAGGAATTTGTTTTTAAAAGTCAAAAGCTCTTAGGAATAGTAGCCATTTGGCAATTGTATGGCACTAGTGTTTTATTGCAAATTTGTTTACTGCCTTCAGGTGCGGCAGGTGCCTGGGTATCCAGGAAGGTTGGTGGTAAGAGGGAAGCTCTAGAGGTTGAGAGAAATAACAATATATGTTTAACACATATCATCTTACTTAATTCTTACAACTCCATGACAAAGGTATTAAATTCGTATTTTATATATGTGAGAACTTGGGTTACAGAGAACTTAAGAGACTTGCTCAAGCTAACAAAGTGGTGATACAATTCATTCCCAGGCCAATTTGGGCTCAAAATTCACCTCTTTCTCTACAACTAGGGTGCTCATAGGAGGACAGCAAAAGAGATGTGAAAGATGCTAAGGGCCATTTGTCTGCATCCCAGGTTTACCTAGTGCTGGTCTTTTAGACATATAAAAAAGTCACATATGAAAAGAGACCCTACTTTTTTTTCAAGGGCAGAATTTCTTAGGGACAGAGACTAGATCTTACTCATCTTTTTAGATTTGGTATCTGATGCTAGTGGGGTACAAGGTAGTGTCTCAAGTTTTTATTAAAACAAATTCGTTTTCTGATCCTTTCACTTTGCTTGCCAAATACCGAATGATATTTACAGTGTCATAATTTATCTTCCTTCAATCAATTATTTCTTCTTTACTTTCCAACAGGCTAAGTTCAGACAAGAGAGATTAAATACTTAGATTGTGAGGTACTAACATAAGTAAAACACAAGGATTTTTAAACAAGTATAAACATGGTACATAGTTAGTTTTCAGGTGGTACAGGTTCATCATTGCATCTTGGATTGCTGACACATCAATGGATGACCTTGTTAGAAGCCAAATCTGTCCATCCCTAAAATCCGAGCCCCTAATACTATGCTTTGTTTTCTGGTAAATGGCCGTAGGATGCTACATGTGAGGTGGTTTGTGTGTGTGAGTGTGTGTGTGGGCGCGCACATGCAGCCAAGACTAAAGCACCCAAAATAACCAAGAATAAGAAGTCCTCAACATGGTAGACTCAGAAATCAGAGGCAGAGAAAGATTTGCAGTAGGAGCCTCCCAACCCCTGTCCCCCACCCATATTATACAGGAGCAAAGCAACCTTGTTCTCATACCAAAGTTTTCTGGTTATCCTTTTATAATACATCTGTGCCTTAAAATAGTGACTATACTCAAAATATGTATTAAAACAGGCGTTAGCAGTTGAGTAGTTAAGAGAACAGGGCTTCTTGTTTTACGTTGATAAATTTTCTCCAATGACTCTATTCAAAGGACCTCTTTTTTTTTTTCTTTTTTGCCTGTCACAGGCTCCCTAATATTCTTGTTTTCAAGAATGGAATCTCCTTACCTATTGGTCTAAGCCCATAATTTGTAGATCCCTCTTATTCAGTATCTTTTAAAATAGTCCCTTTACTTTTATGTACAAAGGCTTTAAATTTTAACATCGATAGTAACTTGACAAGACTAAAAGCTCAAATCAATTTAACTGATATATCCTTTGTCTACTTTTCAACAGAACTTTTCAACTTTGAATTAATAAAGCACGAGTTATTCCCATAAGCAATCCGAAGGAAAAGAAGACAATAGATGAGTCTCAAAATTTTAACCAATAGCTTGTTATATAATATACTGAGATATAATAAAAGCAGTGTCAATTTAATAGTATACCTGGAGAAGCTGACCTCTGTCATACATGATTAGTGATACACATTGAGGTTCTCAAAATCAGATGTGCTCCAAATCCCATACACCTAATTCTGAGGATGTATCCTACAATGCTTGAAAATTTATGTCCTTTCTTAAAAATCTATAATTTTAAAATTTGCTTCACTTATAATTACTGTGAGATTTTTCCTCATCCTTGTATCCATTACATGCAAAAGGTACTTAATAATAAATGTCTGTTGAATAAGACCTTGGATAAGATATGGCAAACAGCCTATTATAGAGAATGTACCTATAGGACACAGCCTGAAATAAACTATGGAGAAAAATCATTGGCATATTTTTTTTTTAAATAATCTCCATAAATATTACTAGGGTCAACTTCAAAGAATCTTTAAAGATTGTGAGACTTGGCTTCTGAGTTTATTGTAGATTTTATAATTATTCAGCAGTTCTGCATACTTAAAAATTATGGCATTAAAAAAAAATGAGGCTCCAAAAGAATTTTAAAATACCTGTAATGAGAAAGTCGTTTTTATTTTTTTTAAAGATTACATTACATGTTGTCATTCCTATTACTACTGTTTAAATTTTTATGTAGAAGTATTGGACCTAGGCATCTGGTATCATCATATGATCTTTTTCTCAGAATAACATACACAGTTTAAAGTCTACCTATAAAAACAAAAGTCACAAGTTAACAAAATATAATAAAATTTACCTCGCTGGAACTGGTAGTTTGGGGCAAAGAACAGAAGCTTTTGAAGACGTAGTATACTCTGAAGGCTTTAGGGTGTAACTACACAGTGCTGAACCTGTTGAAAGAAAAGGTGTCTGTTAGCTAGCAAGTAGAGTCTGAATAAATGCTCTTATTAAATCTCTTATTAATGCACTTTTTTGTGACTATTAACACAACATATACAACTTCCAAACATTCTAGAACATTATAGAATAAGAATCTGATTCAGTATCAGTCCTCAATTTATTAAAACTGATTCTTCGCCAATAACTTACATACAAATTTTAATTTGTAATATTAAAGACAATAATAAGTACCAGAAATACCTTTATTGAGTGTCAGATCCTAGGTATATACATATATACACATACATACATATATATATATTTTTAAGAATGAACTTTAATTCTAACTGACTAAACTGTGTCCAGGAAAGTCTCCAATCAAATAAAAGAAACATAATAAAACTCTCCTATTGAATAAACGAAGAATTTTTGTCAACCCAAGTGCTTCTGCAGATTAGGCCAAGAGCAGCTCATTCCCAAAGCTGATGCTGTCCCCCACCCAAGTTTCTCATCCCAAGAAGAGGGTTAGGAATGGGTGAGGAACCCGTCTCCTCCTCCCATCATGCTGGGAACTCTAAGAGAGTTACTGGTGAGGTGAGCCTCTCCTATCACCACACACACATACACACACACGTGCACGCACACATACAATATTATTTACCATAATCCTATAAGGCAAGTATTATTAAACTCACTTGACATAGGAAGCTATAAAGGCTAAGAGATAAGGTAACTAACTTGCCCAAAATGACACAGCTACTTAGTGGAGGTGAGATTAAACTCTAGATCTCTTCGACCACAAAACCAATACTCAACTACACAAGCCGCCTCTCTTTTCTATGCTTTCAATTGGTAAATATCGAAAATTTTGCATATAGCATATGTGTATTCAGATAATATAGCCCTTTTTTTTTCTTATTTAAAGGGCAGGAAATGCTAACTAATACACTGAACTGATAAAACTGATAACTTGATAAAAGGATCCTCAGTGTTCAGATTGTTTAAAACAGTTTAAATTCATTCCTAGATGTTATGCAACCATTTATTTCTCTGACTATATGGCTAGTATATATCTAAACAATACATAAAATTCAGATGAATACAGTCCATTAAATTCTTGGTAAATCTTATTTTATTGACCTGTTAATTTTGTAATATAGCAACAAATATATAGTAAGGTTTATTGTGCAATAGGTATTAACTGAGGAGATCTAAGCTGTAGTCTAATTTTGCTGAGGACCTACAGCATTATATCAAGTAAATTGTTTGTGTTTTATTAATTGACATTCCTACCAGATTACTAGTTTGTTCAAATAAGTTATTATTAAACAGAACTAGAATAGCTTTGCATTTGTATTATAGCAATAATGGACTTTTCAATGTACTACCATGGAAAAAGTTTAAAATATAATGTGAAGTGAAACTGGCAGATTTTAACATTGAAATGATTATGGAAATGTCATATGAAGATGTGAGAAGAAAGTTAGAAGGGAATATAGAAAAAAGATTTGTTGGGACAACAAAATTGAGAATGATTTTATTATATTATATTTTGTCCTATCAATCAAAGAAAATTTTAGAAAGCCACAAACCTGTATTTAATTTAGTAATGCTGCCCACAAACCAGGAACCAACTTGCCAAGTGTTTATATATGTGGGTTGGTTTAGCATACATTCATAAATACATGTAGAATCTATTTTATATAAAGATAATTCAAGTAATTTGACCATGTAAAATGTTTTTAAAGAGATACTTGAAAGTAACATGGCATTGTTCTTCTAAATTCTTTAGCTTCTTAAGACAGACCCAATAAGAAACTAAGTTTTTGAAATTGTTTTTGATCACTTTTCCAATTTTAATGACTTTTTTTTAAGTTAAGCAAAATAGTAACTATCTAACTCTTCTAAAATTAGTCTTTCATGTGTGAATATAATGCCACTTAATTCCATTTACAGCAATTTTAGAGAAGACATCACTGCCGTGGCAAACAAACATTTTGGATTAATCCCTGAAATGGCTGGGAGCCCCATTATAGAATTGTGCATGGAAAAGTAGCAACCGTGCCAATAACTGCAGAGCACCCAGTGTGATCATCATCTTCCTGATCTGAATTGTCAACTTATTTCTTTCACAGTCCAAGATGGAATCGATTTGCACAATATAAAAGGCCCTAACTAAAGCACTTTGTGTCAGAGCTGTCAAACACACTGCTCCATCTGAATTCAGTGAACATAATCTCCATCCCCACCCTTTCTTCATTTAAAAAAGGAGGTCAGCAGGTGCAACAGAGTTCAATTTTATAAATACTTTCCCAGGATAATGTTCAATGAAAGGATAATAGCCTTATCTTTGATGGTATTCTGGGACACAGGCCAGTACTAAATAGATCCTGTATTAAATAGATTAAAGGAAAAAGATCTTTACAACGTGTTAGTAGTAACAATCATAAGAAACCTTATACTCCTTCCTGCTCAAAAGGTTGATGGATAGAGAAGCCTCAGTGAAGAACATTAAAACAACCCAATAATGGCAAATGTTTTACAATTGTTTTTCTTTTCCTGTTTATTAGCTAATGCATTTTTGGTGAACATTTTTAAAGTAGCTATCTATCTTATTTTTTTTAACTATGGGAAGTATAAACAACACTTAGCACAAAAAGTTTAGTCATAAGCGATAAAGACGGTTTTTCTTCGAATGCAAATAGCAGGGGAAAACCATACTTGAGTAATGGAAAGTCTAAAATAAAAAGAAAAAACTTAATCTAAACCACAGCAGAGGCAATCTATGCAACTCCGCCAATGTTATTCAAATGCCATTAAAATGAGTGATCTTAGGAACTTCACTTTTGTATATAAACATTTATCTTGGTAAATGGTTGCTATAGCCCCAGAATGTTTAAGTACAACGATTTTTCAAATGCCCTATAATATTCAATTATTTATTCTTTAGCTCAATATCACTTATAACAACTCCCCTAAGAGGTATGTTTCCATCACCACACTCTAAACAGTACAGATGAAAAAAATAAGTAATACTTCCAAGGCCTTATAAGCAGTCACCTGCAAATCAGAAATAGAATCCTTTACTCCTAGGCTATGGTGCTTCTTCTGCGTCATTTTTAATAATCATAAACAGACAAGTATTCAATAAGCTCTTGGGCAAAAAACCTAAGTTTGTTACATTGATACTTTAAAAATAACATGTCTAAAAAAATTTTTTTTCTACCACCCACTCTCCAAATCTGCTCTGCCTCCTCCCATATATTTTCAATCCTGGTTATGGCTCCATCATCCACAAAATCCCCAGGGTGAAATGTGGAACTCATCCATTCTCTTCTTCTTTATACACCATCTTCCTATTTCATTCAAGACATTCAAGATGCTAAGTCCTGACAACCAGTCCTTTCTATGTTATCTCAGACCTTCATTATCTCTTACTGAGTCAGTTAAACTACTGTCCCAGAGGGTTTCTCTCTCAATCCAGAATACAACCTTCAGAATAGTCTTTGCAAAATGGGCATTAGTCATATTCACCCCTGCCCTCAGGATAAATTCCAAACTCCTTAGCTTCAAGACCCTCCAATAAGGCCTCTACCTAGAACTCTAGACTCAACTTAACAAAATATACTACTTACAATTGTTGACTGTTTAACAAGCTTCCAGGACTTTTCCCAGGCTGTTCCCGGTGCTTGGGCTGTCTTTCCAAACTGGCCATTTGAGTGTTCAAGTTTGAGCGGAATTTCTACAAACTACTCTAGAGTCACCTCCTCCGGTAAGCCTTCTCTGACACTCCCCCAGCGAATCTATTTACTGCTTAGCTCTATTATAAAACAGCACATTATTTTGTAACTTTTTGATTTATATATCATCTCTATTTTTAGGATGTCAGTTCTTTGAGAAATGGGACCTTATGTCTTCTGCATCTCCTGGCACATAGACAGTACTCAAAAGCCATCTGTTGAATAAAACAGCATGTACTGTTATATTCACTGCAAAGTATACTACCTAAAACAGGATTTCTCAGCCTTGGTAAGGACATTTTAGGTCAGGCAATTCTTACTGTAGGGGTATATTCTGTGCATTACATGATGTTAACAGCACCCCTAGTCTCTATCCACTGGATGCCAGTAGCTTCCCCTTAATTCCTCACCCAGTTATGACAACCAAAAACATCTCACAGGGGTAGGAGTGGCAAATCACCCTTAGTCGAGAACTAGTGATCTAAAACACCACACTGTTTGAAAGGGGGAAAAAAAAAAAAGACACAAAACAGAAAGTTGGTAAATTAGAGGCTAATTCTTCTTGCTTTAAAATTGTTACATGTGCTATCGCAGTAATATTTGTAGGATATACTTCAATAAAGAGAAACAAATTCCTTAAAAAATATGATTTAGAAAAGTCTAGTTAATAAAAAAAAAAACTCAATGCAGAATAGTTCTCATTAAGAGAAACAAATTACATTGCCACAGGAAATCCAATGAATTTAACCCCATTCTCTAATTAAGAAAGTAATATATATTTATATCCTGGAAGAATGCAAGACAATTTCCAAATTCAATTTCTAGTAACCAGTGAAAAGTATGAACATATTTGCAATTTCCAAGAAGCAACATTTAACTAGCTGGTGGCATGACATTATCTATCAATCACTACTGGCACACACTTGGCACTCAATAAATATATGCTGAATGAATTAATTTTGGACATCTATGTGCAAGACTTCTACTGGGTATTGTGGAGGACAAAGAGAAGTTTGACCATCTACTATAAGGCAAGTTCCTTAAACATGGGAATGTACCACGTCTTTGTTTCTTTGACATTTACTTAATAAGTGCTAATTATTTGTTGAACAAGGAATTAGTTTAAATTGTATACTCAAATGTAAGAATTTTCCTCTTTTTAACAATCAAGCTACCTTTGCTGGTTTCTGACTTAGAAGCAATTAAATCAGTTGCTAGGGATGATCATTTCATTCATTTACAAATAATATCAACTATAATCTTTTGATTCACTGTGCCAAAAGAATCTGTACTAACTTTGTGGTTTAAGTTATATTGTTACTGACTGATAAGAAAGAGGGTAAAATACTGAATATTTACAGATACTAACTCTAAAAAACTGGATAATGATAATCAAAAGGCTTATTAGTATTCAAAGATTTTATATGAATGGATCACATAATCTTTCAAAGTTTTCAAACAGCAAAACACTGAAAAAGCACCAAGCTGCATGACTACTCAAAATGTGAACATGGTCCAAAGGGCAGGTCATAAATCTCTCAGAATTTATATAAAATGCAGTACATTGAAGAAGTACCCGTAAGTGGGAGGGCTTTTACACATGCTATAAATAGGGCACACACACAAAAAAAGGAAAATAAGATTTCTGCCAGTTTACTACTATGTTAGGGAAAACAAGATATGTATTATAAAATAGTCTGACAAGAATAATGCAAAAGGTAATAAAGAATTCCATGTGAAATATTAGCAACCACTGAGAACATGCAGTCAGCTCCTAACTTAATCAGAAGTGATTCTCATTTCTAAACTGCTGTTTAGAATTCAGATTGCAAGTGGAAAGAATAAAATGTCATGCGAAGCATCTGGCACAGTGCATGGCACAAAGTAGGAATCAACAAATGCTATGCTGAAGCAAAACGCAAGGCTTAAGTATGATTTATCTACTCAGACTTGGATGCCCACACAGAACAATGGGGACAGTGAAGTAAAGCGAAGGGCTGATTGGCCAGAGGTGGTGATCGGGTCAGAATTAGAGAAGGAAGAGAGGAAGGGGAGAACTGTCTGAGCAAACGTTATCTTCACCACTTGTCATGGTCTGGCTGGGTTGAGATGAATACTTCATATAGAGATGGAGTTAGCAGCAGAGGGAGGATTATTTGCCCCCCTACAATGTACACATTCTTTGGATTTTCAAAAATAATGATAAAAAAAGGAGGAAAAAAAACCTGTTTATCAGAAACTGTACGGAAGGAAAGCTGATGAAATTCATGCTCTGTTGAAAATAAGAACTGAGATGGGAGCTCTCGCCAGCTGGTTTTGGTTTCTCTGTAGGGTATAAGGTTAGAAAAGAAAGAACAAGAGGGCTTCAGAGAAGAACGGGTATGAATAATGACCTGGAGAGTATGTATAAGAGAGATAAATGAATGAATAAGATGAATTATTTAACAGATGAATAAAAAGAACTGATTTCACAGCAATTTTGGTTAGATTGAAGCTAAACAATTTACCTACTGGTAGCAACATGGATACAGAATTGAGCAAAGGATAAAGTGCATTGAGAGAATGAGAAATTACTAAGTGTCAATAGAGATGAAGAGGGAAATTCAGTCCATTGTTCTTTCAAAAAACATTTATGAATAGCTACTATGTGAGGTACTATATGAAGGCTTGGGTATTTCGAGATGAACAGAGCATGATCTGGCCCCCAGGATGCACTACTGCAGAAAGGTGATAAACAAAGAACCAAAGAAGTTTAATACTGAGACGTTATGGTATTTGACTTTATTTTTTTAAAGATAATTTTTAAATTGTTTTATTCTCTAGCATCAAATGTTTATGATTCTGTGTTATATATTACAATCCATAATGATAAAATGAGTATTTGTACACCTTCCACCCAACTCATATACAAGGACTTATCCTTTTATGTTCATCTAAATTCTTCTGTTTGCCTTTCCAAACTGTAATATGGCAGCTTCGCCATATAACAAATCTAATTTCCAGCTATTTTTTCCAAACTTTTTATTTTAGACATACTTCACAAAGCATTCAACAAACTTGTTTCCAAGAAAATAACTCCTCTTTCTTGTATAAAAGAAACAAAAAAAATGAGGAAATAAATATTTCATTTGCTCAATAAATGCTTTTCCTACAAAGAGCTTTCCTTTAAAAGGTTTTAAGAATTTGTTAAGGTAATAGACATTCACACAAATAGATGGCAGTAAATGCTAAAAAGTACTTTCAAATGTCACAGAAACTTAAAATTCTTTGAAAAGGATTGATATTATCCTTCAATCCTGGTAAAAAAAAAAATGTCATTTTATGTTGCACTTAAAAAAAAGGCTTAACATTATTATTTAAAAAGTTACAATCATTCTTTCTTTTTCAAGACCTGTTAAATGTAAAATACACATAACAAAAATTTACCATCTTAGCCATGTTTAAGTGCACAGTTCAACAGCATCAAGTACACTCACATCGTTGTGCAACCATCACCACCGTCCATCTCCAGCACTCTTCATTTCTTGCAAAACTGAAACTCTTTACCCAAAAAACAAGAACTCCCCATTCCTCCCTCCCCAAAGACCCTGGCAACTACCATTCTACTTCCCATCTCTATAAATCAGAATATTCTGAGTACCTCATATAAAAGAAATCATTCAGTGTTTGTCCTTTTGCGACTGGCTTATTTCACTCAACATAATGTCTTTGAGGTTCATCCATACCGTATATATGTCAGAATTTCCTTCCTTTTTTAAAAAATTGTGATATAAACACAACAGAAAATTTACCATCTTAACCGTTTTAAGCATATAGTATAGTAGTGTTAATTATTTGCACATTGTTGTGCAACAGATTTCTAGAATTTTTTTACCTCGTAAAACTGCAGTCTATACCCACTGAATATCATCTCCCCATTTCCCACTTCTCCAGCTCCTGGTGACCACCATTTTGCCTTCTAAGAGTTTGACTACTTTAGATATCTCATGTAAGTGGAATCATACGGTATTTGTCTTTTTGTGATTGGCCTCAAGGTTCATCTATGTTGCAGCATGTAACAGGATTTCCTTATTTTTTAAGGTTAACTAATATTCCACTTTATATATATGTACATATACATATATATGTGTGTGTGTATATACATAGTGTGTATATATGTATATGTATATCACATTTTATCTATTCATTTATCAACGGACATTTAAGTTGTTTCTACATCTTGGCAGAAAAATCCTTCAATAAATCTAAGTCTGCAGACATCTCTTTGAAATCCTGTTGTCAATTCTAAAAGTGAAATTTCTGAATCATATAGTAATCTATTTTTTTTAAGACTTTATATATATATGTGTGTATATATATATTAGAGTAGTTTTAGGTTCATAGCAAAATTGAGAGGAAAGTACAGAGATTTCCCATATACCACCCGCTCCCACATATGCATGGCCTCCCCTATTATCAACATCTCCCATCACAGTAGTACGTTTGGTACAACTGATGAACCTATATCAACATGTCATCATCATACAAAATCCACAGTTTACAAGATGGCTCACACTCGGTGTTGTACATTCTGTGGGCCAAACGTATAACACAGGTGTATCGATCATTAGAGTATCATACAGAGTATTTTCACTGGCCTAAAAACCCTCTGTGGTAATTCTATTTTTAATTTTTAGAGGAAATGCATACTGTTTTCTATAGCAGACACATCATTTCACATTTCTACCGACAGTGCACAAGGATTCTAATTTCTCCGTATCCTCAGTAACACTTATTTCTGTTTTGTGGGTTTTTTTGTTTCTGGTAGTAGCCATCCGGTTGGGTGTGAGGCGGCATCTCAGTGAGGTTCTAATTTGCATTTCCCTCATGACTAATGATGTCCAGCATTTTTACATGTCCTAATTATTAACCATTCATGTATCTCTTTAGAAAAATGTCTGTTCAAGTCCTTTGACTGATTTTAGATTAAGCTGTTCGGTTTTTTTGTTGTTAAGCTGTAGGAGTTCTTTATATAATCTGAATATTAACCCTTTATCTGGATATTATCACTTATAAAATTTACAAATATTTTCTCTCATTCCATGGGTTGTCTTTTCACTGTTATATCCTTTGATGCACAGAAATTTTAAATTTTGGTATTGTCAAATTTATCTATTTTTTTCTTTTGTTGCCTGTGCTTCTGGTTCATATCTCAGAAATTATTGCCAAATTCAGTCATGAAGCTTTGCCCTATGTTTTTTTTTTTTTTTAAGAGCTTTATAGTTTGTTCATGCATTTGGGCTCTTTCTTGGACTTTAAGCAATTTTCTCTTACAAATTTGGAAATTTCCCATTAAACCTAAATTATCCTTAAAGATAATGAAAGTAATGACTGAAATCTATATATTGGAGATCAAAGGGCTTGTTTACTATCTAACAGAAACATAGCTGTAACAATATGTGGACACAGATAACAATAAATTATCTCTTCCTTCCAAATCAATTTACACCTCAAATGATGGAAAGGTAAAAGGGAGAAAAATAATGCAAAAGCAGAGAAAGAATGATCTCAGTGACAAAAGTAACACTGAAATTAATTCTTACCAGGTCTAATTTTAAGTCACCAATCCAAAGAACAACATAGATTCTTTTGAGAAATTTAGAATTTTCAACTTAGGGTTGCTGTTAAAATTAAAGTGTTTAGGCCCCTATACCAAAGGTTCCCTCTCTATTATAATTTTACAGTTTTCTTACTTACTTTTTAAGATTATTATCTTCTCCATATTCCATTGCTGTGCTTTTGATGCTACCATTATTATTACTTTTTTTAAATGTCCAATATGTTGACTCATTCTGCAAGCAGCTTAAGCATGCCTTTGCGGCTAGGCACCAATCTAAAAAGTCTGTTTTCTGAAATAATGTTCTTGAACACCTACTTTGTCCAAGACACCGTGGGAAATACAAAGCTGCCAAACTCACCAGAAGAGTCTAGCACGCCAATAGGGCCGCATGGGGTGTTTCTCCCCAACAGACTGTCACAGCAGGTGATACAGCCAAGAAGGAACTAGCTCTCTTTTGGCCTTCTGGATGTCATGTCTGTTTCAAGGGACAAAGACTCACATCCAGTAGGTTCAAGAGAACATGTCAGAAGATAGTTCCACACTAGATCTTAGCTTTAAATGCCAGTGTAAGACATAAAGGCTTTTATTATTTTTTTACCACTAACTTCCGAGCAGGGGATTAATATGATTGAAGCTCTAGGAATATTAATAGGCAGCATATTAATATGCAAGGGAACTAGAAGTAGAGAGAGACTGTAGGCAGGAAGAATATTACATTCCATTGGTGGAATAATAATAATAATAATTATTATTATTATTATTAAAGAATAGCCAATACTTTTTTTTTTAAGCAATGTACTATTTGCCAAACACTGTTCTAATCATTTCTCATGTATTGATTCCTCATAACAGCTCTATAAGGTAGTTTAGGTACAAATAGTATCCCTACTT
Organism: Rousettus aegyptiacus; assembly: GCF_014176215.1. NCBI lineage: Eukaryota > Metazoa > Chordata > Mammalia > Chiroptera > Pteropodidae > Rousettus > Rousettus aegyptiacus. Next base: position 22,941,560 of record NW_023416306.1, read on the forward strand.
CATAGATGGGGAAACTGAGAAATGAAGAAATCAAGTAACTTACCCAGAGTCTCATAGCTATTAAGTGGAAGGACCAACATGTGAACTCAGATCATCTACCCCCAGAGCGTATACTCTGAACAACTCAATGACCCCTCCTCCTGGGTAGACTGTGTATGCTCACATTGTCTAAAATTTTAGAAAAACCCTTAAAGAATAACTCATCCCTCCCTCAGAAATCTGATAATGGCAAGGCTGATAGTTCTGGTATTAGACTCAGCAAATCAGCATATCTGAGGATATCACATGGAAACAGAAAACGAGATCTTAGAGAGTAGTTGGTACCTCTTTATTCAGTGCCCACCAAGTGCCCCGTATTCTTCAGGCATCATCTCATTTAATCCTCACAACAATCTACGAGGGGGCATTGTTTTAAATCCACATTTTTTTTCAGATGAGGAAATATAGACTCAAAGAGGCTATACCTTCTGCTCCTCATTACGGAGCCAGTCAGTGACAGAAGCAGAATTAGAATCCAGATCCAAACTAAGCCCATGCTTTTCTAACTATCTTATGCTAAAGGCATTTAGCAGTGGGACAGGAATACTGCCAGTCTGTAGTCCTTCTGCCCTCAGAAGGCCAGCACCGCCATCTGAAAGACTCTGGAGCCACACTGGTGGGTATATAGCTGTGTTTCCAGGTTCATTCTCCACCCAGCTAGAAGTTATACCACATGGATGCCTGAGTCAGCCCTTGTTTGAAGGAACTAGAACTAGCCTGTGAATTTGAGGAGGACTAAGGCAGCTCTGAGAATTGCTGCATATAAAACACAAACATAAAACCTCATGGAAGTTCAAAAACACAGGGCGTAGGCGCTATCAGTATGTAGCCCTTCATGAAGAGAGGCTAAAAAAAAAAAAAAAAAAAAAAAAGAATGTCTGAAGAGAACTGAGGCAAGAGCCAAGGACAGCACCTGGATATTAGAAACCCAAGGGAACCAAGCTAGAATTCAAGAAATTGACTATGCTTATTTTCTCAGCTAATTTCTACATGTTTAACCTCAAAGTTTCCCAAAACTTTATTCTTATAAAAATGGTTAAGATATAATGTTACATTAAAAAAGCAAAGCACAAAATTATATACAACAATACATTGGAAAATGGTGGAATTTTGGTTTTTACTTTTTTGTTATTTTCTTCTGAACTTTTTAGATGTTCCGTAACAGATATATATTACATTGTTATCAGGGGTAAAAATAAAATATACTAATTGAAATACTTTTAATCAATACTTAGGAAAAAAAATTACCTAGAGTAGTCTAATAATTCCCAAATACTCAAACAGGCTCCATCAAAATCACCTGAGATATTTGTTAAAAATACAAATTTTCAGAGCCCAAAGACCTATTCAATTAAAACTTTGTCGGGCAGGGCTCAGGACTTTGGAGTTTTAACAAGCTCCCTAGGTGACCATAACATTTTTTTAATCCAGGAAGTCCAAAAGTACTTTCAGTTCTCTTCTTCTTTTTAAGGTTGTTTGATGACTTATTTAATACTAGGGAAAATTTATATTGGACTGCAAACACCTCATATTTAACAGTGAGAGTCACTGACTAGGGTGCAGATGCGGATTGCCTTCTGTCTCACCATTAACGTCTGCAAACTTCTGAACATCACTCAGGGTTTTCAGTTCTTGTCTTGGACACGCTGCTACACACAGTGCTACAGACTTAATCTTCCGGTTTATCAAGTCCAGATTGCATGGATCCAAAAAGAATACATACCTATAGCATGGAGAAAAATATTGAGATATTACTTCATAAAACATATTCTTGTTCACTGTATATGTGACTAAGCCTAAAAGCAAAGAACATTTCTTCAAAACTCCTTCACAAATTTAATCACAGATGAACAAACATTTCACTAATCTAATCACAGATAAGATTCTTTTTAAAGAATAATTGCTCAAAAATATACTGTTAATGGTGGGGAGAGAAGAATTATACGACTCACATTTTTCATGATCTATTTTTCTTATTAAAAATTTTTATCATGTGTATTTATAATTAACAATCATTTATTTTTCTAAATAATTAATTTTAGTTTTATTTTTTTGTCAAACTTGTATCAAAAAAATTGCTGGAATATCCCAAGACTGCTATATAACATGAATTCGAGTTTATAGCTTATATGTAAACTTTAGTTAATAAATATGTAATTATAAAAAAATACATTATGAAGTTAAATATATAAAGTTGAATGGAGACTAGAGGGAAATATACCAAAATTTTAACTGCAATCATCTCTAGATATAAGAATAAAGTAATTTTAATTTCCTTCCTTTTACTTTTTAGCATTCTCTTTTTCTAGAAAGAATGCAAATTACTTTTGAATTGATAACTATAATAAGATTTGTTTCTTTAAAAAGTCCATTTCATATAAACAAAATAATCCCCCAATCCTAAATTATCCCTTTTCTATAGTATACATTTATATTTTAGAAAAGGGAAGATTAATTAGAAATAATAACAATTTTTTTTAATGTTATAAAGTATAAGAGATGACAAAGATTACAGCTGTTATCATTTGCCCAAAGAGGCATTAAGAGCCAAATGTTCTTAACTGAGATAAGCAAAATCTAATATTATGGATCAAGGGAGGGAGTACAAATAGGAATGCTCTTATGCAAGATAAGAGTTAAAAAACCTCCAGTCCTGAGTTTAATGGTAACCAGGTTCATGGTAAGTTTTATCTGCCAATAGCTTTTCCCACATTATTCAACTCTGTTGCTATACAAAATATGATCCAAATTAGGAAATATCACAAAATACAAGGATTAGGTGAGAACACTGAAAAACAAAAATATAAAGTCAATACATGTGCTGGGATGAACAAAATAAAGGAATACTAGGAAAAAAAATTAAATAGAAAAAAAGTGTGTGCATGTGTGTCTGTGTGTGCGTGCACACACGAATGTTTGTGTGTGTCAAAGGGGGCGGGGACTAGAAGCCCAGCATGGAAGTCAGGTATCAGCTACAGACCACCAAACAAAAGGAAAGAAAAAAAAACAAATTTTTTGTAACTCCGTTAGTGGCTCCAAAACCATTAACGTTCTATGTAGATAAAAGGTAAGAGAAGAAGGCAGGCTGTGATGTGGAAGTGAGATTCACGAACTGCTTCTGTGGCTCATGACAAGGAACTAGGGCACAGAGGAAACTTTCTATGGAAACTCTGTGTGGAAGCAATCAACCCCTAACTCTCCCGCCATCTGTCCTGTACATCTTATTGGGCATGCCAGAGGCCCTGTGCAACGAGTCACACAAGGCCAGCCCCTGGCCAGGGGACAGTCAGGTCCTCGAGGAAAGTATCATAAAACCTTTGTATCATTTACCACCGCCACTAATAAGAATAATACTATTACCAATAAAAATAAAACTGGTTGCCAACATTTATCGAGTACGTACTAAGTACCAGTGCATTGAACCTTTTATATATATGTATTAACTCATTTATCCTTACAACAAATGGGGGCAGGTGGGTACAGGAACTGGGGTGAGGAAGAGGAGTTAAGGGCAAGTTTCCAAGTGATGAGCAAAGCTTTGAGAAATAACTGGAGAAACCATGTGACAGTAGAAAAACAAGCTTGAGGAAAAGGAGAGAAAGCGAGGGTTCCAGAGCCTTGCAGCTGGATTAGTGCCCTGCCTTTTATAGCCTCCTGGGAACAGATGCCTTATCTGATTGCCCTGCAAGTTTCTGCCCTGTCCAAGGCCAAAAGTGCCCCCATTATATTTCCAACTTCTTTTATATCTTACAGCACATTCCCTTGATTTGTCATAGTGACTAGGCTGCAACTATACCACACCTGGGTAGACCAATCTGAGCTTGCTTTCTGGTTCTCTTTCCCAATAGGTCTCTGACCTTGGGGAATACATTGATCCTTCTGAGTTTCAGTTTCCTTATCCATAAAAATGCATACCACCTCCTTTACAGTTTGTTGTAATGTTATCAGTAATGTGCATGAAGCGCCTGACATGCAGCATATATACTCAGTAATTCGCGTCATTAAGAAAACCATTTGCCTTTCACAAATTTTACCTTTGATAGTAAGGCACACGATTCAACACTTTCTGATACGAGCATAAGACAGTACAACACATTAATATTTAACTACCACTTGGAGGAAAAATCTGTGTGGGAGTATTCATGACTATTAGGTCATTAGCCTTGATAAGCACTGAGGAAGCTTCCAGAACTGACCTAGCACAAAGAAAACAACACAAGAGGGAGAGAAGAATTCTACGATGACTATAACACTGTAAAATCAACCACGCACATTTTTTTTTTTTTTTTAGCCTGTTTAAGGTTTGGAAAAATCTACTTCCACAAAACTAAAAAAATAATTTTAAATGCCCTCCTCAGGAAATATACTCACATACACACACACCATTAGACTCAAAACCATCACCTACCTCTACAGTCTAAGTACATAGTATACTTAATTCCTCACACATTTCACATATTCAAATGCACATACACACAATGCATGTGTGCACACTTAACTGTTTTAAATAATTTATAGGCCATAGATTCAGATTTTCTTAACACTTACTGGATGTATGGGTGCTGGGAACTGCCACGTTCATGACTTTATTTGATCCTCATAACAACTCTGGGAGAAAGGCCATTACCATTCTACAGAAGACAAAACTGAGACCCCCCCCCCCGCCCCCACCACCATCACCAAGGTAATAACTACACAGCCCAAGAAAGCTAGATGCCAATGCATGAATTCAAACCTAGTATGATTCTGAATTTTACTGTTTCCAATCTGCTCTATTCTCAAAATATTTCCTATAAACCCAACTGATAATGTTAACTGTCCTATATTAAGTTTGTATATTGTTTCCAGCATTCTGAAGCTCATCCAATTCCTGGAAACATGTTTGTAAGTGATTACATTTAACTAATTCGTATTTAACTAAATATTTACAACTGTTTGTATCAATTTACGATTCGCTGAAACTGCACTTTCCTGCCTTTTGATTTGAAAATGCCCTTGGCCAGGCCTATATATCCTTAGTTTCAGTTTTAACTTAAAACAAAATGAACTCTATGTGGCAATTTTATTTTTTTTTTGAAACTGGAATAGCCAACTCTCAAATAAGCATGGCATTGGCAGACCAGATTATTATAACTGACAAATCTACAGATGAGAGTTTTCAAATCGAGAGGGTGAGAGACACCAGGTAAGAGGCCATAAAACATTCTAGAGCAGTTTCTCAAAATACGGCCTATTTTCACTCTGTCATCAGGCCAATGGTTGGGAAAGGAAGGGGACATATGAATTTTTAAAAAGCATCTTAGGCAACTCTGATTATACACAGTCATCCCTATGCCCCATCCTTTCAGGGTGGAGAACCAGTGTCATAGAAAACCCATAAACTTAAGTTAAAGGTAAATTTCATTGCTATCCTCAATGAGTCTCTTACTAGACCTATTAATAAATTAAAAACAACTTTAAGTTTCACATCCTTCAGAGGAGCTGGAATGAATAAAATCACAAAAGCAGGAATTAAAGAAGGAAGAGAAGCAACGAGAAAAAAAATGCTCCCCAAACTAAACCGCCTAGACACCAGTATGCATTGGCAGGTACAACACCCATACAGCATGATCACATAATACTGAGAAGAACATTTGCAAAGAGAATTGCTAAACAGCCTACGTGAGCTTTGACACAAAAGTTAGGGAATGAAGAAAAAAGGCTCAGACTAAAAACTGTAAAGCAGCCATTACAGAGGATGTAAACATGTCATACGGTTGAGGTGGTTTCTGGGAATTACTGAAGGACAGGGGAAAAAAAAAGATAAATTCACTTAAAAATGAAATTCCTGAAATACAAAACGAGTTAATCCCAAAAGAACAAGAGAGGAAAGATATCTAAACAAAAGGTCTATCTACACGGTGAACTCGAGGGGCTAGATGCACCAAGGATAAAAATGAGACAATGAGACGACAGAAGGGCACTAAACCACGCAAGTTTAGGAAAGGGGCCAAGAGGCACGGAAAAGGGTGACCTTTAAAGCTGTGCTCAGGGCAGGAAGATGACCATGGAATGATTTAGTGCAGATAAAGATGCCCGAGAAGGTTCGAAACTAGTTTAAACCTCCATTTTGCTATCGCTTTCTCCCCAGAAGATAGGGTAAGGTTAAGAAAGTAAGATGACTCAAGAATTTACTTTGGGCCACAAAGCATTCTGGCACTGCCCTCACACATCCTAAATCAAGCGGGAACTGAGACTTAGAAGTTGGTCAACAAACCGAAGGCCACCCTGACTTGAGCCCTGAGGAGACTGATTCCCAAGTGATGCTCTTTGCGGCACGGCCCTTCCCACTCAAACCGGACAGGGAGAATAAACGTACTGGAGAGTCAGTTATAGACCAATCGGAAACTGGGTCAATCTTGTGGGAACCCAGAGCAGATGAAGCCCTACCTGGACATGGAAGTTCTGTCTTTTATGTGGTATGCAACATTCCCATCATAAGGATTAAATAGGATGATATGAAAACACTTCATTCATTAAACAAACATTGCTAAGTATTTTCAACGTGCCCACTCCTGGGCTAGCCCCTGGGGATGTGAAATTCATTAAAAACAACAACAACAACAACAACAACAACAACAACAACAAAAACCCAAAACAAAAAAACAGTTCTCGAATGTAAGTGACTTACAGTCTAGAAAAGAAAAGACAAATATACAGAGTCATTTCACAATCACATGACATATGGCAAAGTTGAGATGGCGGAGGAAATGGTGTAATTCTGCATGGAGGATAAGGGGTTAGAAGAAGCACTCTAGGGCAGAAGGCAGTGGCAGTATCTCAGCCACATTTTGAAAGGGAGTAGGAGACTGCGTGTGTAAAAGCACAGAAACATGAAAGGACATTATTTAAGGAACTGTGAGTAATTTGATAAGGTAGACCTCAGTACAGGACATCAAAGGGCTTTGTGCCAAGGAGAAGCAGGGGATGGAAGCGGCAGCCATTCTCAGAATCCGGAGGATCTTATAGCTCTACTCCATCAGGCAATGCGCCTTCAGATGGCCATGGCACAGTGATGGCCAGGTATAACCAGCCCCTCAGGTTGAAGGCCAGAGAGAGGAAGGCTGGGGCACCAGCGGTGCTGCTCCAGAGACAAGCCTTTGCCATTAAATCGCCTCCTGCTGCCATGGCAACTCTCTGCGGCAAGGCTTTTTGGAGCAAAGGGTGGCAAGCAGATACTAGGTCTGCAGGCCGCCTCCTGCCGAATTTGGCTTCTCTCCTCTCTAATCAGGACGCAAGTACTGCAGCACTAAAGCTGGAAAGCTGGCTGAAAAATCCCTCTGTCGCCTTCTGATTTAGTGATTCCTGACACGTGTTTTCCCTAGAGAGAAATAAAAATGGACCCTGGTCATTATCTCAATTATTACCTCATACCAATTTACAATTTATAGCCCCTTTCTACAGAGTATGGTGCTGTTAGTGAATTATACCAAAAGGAAAAACACGACAGCCTAGCAGAGGCTTCTGCTATTGCTAAATATAGACTGCAGAAAGCCCGGGATCCATCCACCACCCACAGTGGAATTTTGCCAAGAGGAAGCCTCTTACTTCCTGTGTGAGGTGCCAGCAAGGCAATTCCAGTCATCCTACTGGGGTGTGGCCCAAGTGCCCCACGAAGGGCCGTGTACAATGATAGAGCTATGGGGCCAGCACACTAAGGTTGGTAAAACCCAAACTAACTCAACACAACTAACTGTAATACATCATAACTAAAACTTTGTTAGCCCTCAGCTTTCCGGAACGAAGCTAAGGGGAGAGAGAGAGAAACAAGCTGAGAGTAGCAATTTGTCTTTAAAACTGTAACTCTAGAGAGTGGCCAAGAGAGCTATATGATGTTCATAGTGCCCCCAAGACCATGTGGACACAGGCTAGAGGACAAAAAGAAAAGGAATGAGGCGAAGCAGACCCGTGTGGCTGATGACAGTGATGTTCCAATTTCCTACTGTCTCCCCAGTCCTGTGAGGAAAAGGCAAAAATGTCCTAAGAGGTAAGACTCATTAAAGAAGTGCCTAAGCATGCACCTCTCCGACCTCCAGAGAAGCAAATGAACTCTAACTAGCATGGCAGCCTTCTGCGTTAGCACTTCTACAGCCCTTGATTCATAGGTCACTGCTATGAAACTTCCATATCTCTTCTGGTAAATTCACAGCACTGAGAGCCAAAAATAACTTAAAACTGTGGAGGAAGCCCAGGAATCAGATTAAGACAGCTATACTCGGAGGATGTCTACCCTCTGACCTCACCTCCTGCTGGCTTCCTTTCTGTTCTCAGACACTCTGGCACACTCTCACCTAGGGGCCTCGGCACTTCGAGCTTCCTGGAATGTTATTTTTTCAGGTAAGCAGCATGGCTGTTGTTAGCGCCCTCATTTGCTTTAAGTCTTCACTCAAAAGTAACCTTCTCAATGAAGCCTTCCCCAGCCACTATATCTGGAATGCCAACACTCCTGTGATGTACCTTATCCATCTTTCCTGCTTTATTAGTTTTTCCTCAGAGCTTACACTCACTAACACACTACATAATTCACTTATTATCTGTTTATTATCTATCTCCACTAGTAGAACACCAGCTCCCAGAAGGCAGAGATATCTGACTGTTTAATTCATCACTATATCCCAGTGCCTAAAATAGTGCCTGGAATAAGGAAGGAGCTTCTTTCCTATTTGATAAATTAATAAATGGATGGTAATTACATAAGATTTTGCCAAGTGAGGCAGGGATAGAGGGAAGGTAAGGAAGAAGATATATTAGGTAGAAGGAAATACTCTCATTCATCCAACAGAAATTTATTAACATCGCTGCCAGGTGCAGGGCTAAATAAGCACAAGCAATACTGTGATAAATAAGACCAACACAAACAAGTGTCTCCCTTCACAGCATTTACAGTCTGGAGAGTAGAGAGGCAATTACAAAAGGATGTGAGTGCTATCGCAGAGGGAAGGGGATAGCAGAGGATGCATTAAAAGGGCGCCGTGAATAAAGAGTCAGGATAGGAGTCCAGAAGAAGGAAAATCTAAAGCCAGGACCTAAAGAAGGAGTAAGAGCTGGCCACGTGTAGAGAGAAGGAGGTGGGAGCGGGAGGGGTCAGAGCATGCAAAGGCTTATAAGGCGAGAGCATAGCGTAGCCAAGAAAAAGCAAAATGTCAGGACGGCTGCGACAGACACTGATGGAGAAGACAGATGGCTCGATAGGTGAGCTGGAGCCAGATCACGTGGGGCCTGCGAAGCGATATCGAAGGTGTTAGAAAGTTTGGAGCTCACCCTAAAAACACTGGGAAGCCACCCGCAGTTCACTGGCTGCAACATGGGGAATGAATTAAAGGCAAAAAAGATTGGTCAAGAGGCTACTGAATCCCTACCAAGAAATGACAACCTGGACTAGACTGGAATGGGAATCAAAAGAAGATTTCAAAAGCATTCGGGCGCAATTAAGAAGACCTGATGACTAATTAATTATATGTGGACGGAAAGGTATAAATTAAGAGTGATGCTTAGCATCTCACTTAGACCAGGGTGGCTAGGGCATTCAATAAGACAGGGGACTCAGGAAGAAGTTGGCTGTAGTATTCTAGCAGAGAAATCAGAGCATGAGACAGATTTTGGAATTATCAGCATATAAATAATAACCTCACCCCTGGGGGTATATAAGATCACCAAAGTGAGTGTGTAAATTGAGATTCTCATCCTGAGTGAAATCTGTGACCCCTCTGAAACTGTACGCAAAACTTCATGTACAAATCCACATGTAGTTTTCTAAAGAGAGACTTCATGCTTCATAGTTTTGAGCAGATTGTCAAAAGCCCCAAAGAGATTTCCACGGGGCAAAAATGATGCTCCTACTTAGCTACGGTGTCTGTCTCCTTCCTATACATGCACTATAAATAACCACCAGGGGAAATAATTGCCAGAATGGTAATCAAGCGTCAGACATAAAATTATGTTCCTCACACTAAGACGAGAAAGGAAATTAAAACACCTTTTAAAAATATTTCACAAGAGCTACAAGAAAAAAAATGTTTTCTATTTAATCTCAAGTTCACTGTCACTACTGCATAGTCAGAGGGAACATTCTCAACATCAACTTGTTCTAGCACTCTTACTGAGAAATAATATGTGCTAAGAGCCAATGACTAGAGATTTATTTTTTTTTAGTTTAACAGACTTATTGATAACATAATTTATATACCATAAAATTCACCTATAAACTGTATAATTCAATATTTTGTATAATTCGATGTTTTTAGGTATATTTTACTGCGCTGTTTATCTATTACCATAATCTAAATTTTAGAACATTAAGTTACTCCAAAAAGAAACCTCATACCCATTAGCAATCACCTCCCACTTCCTAATGCCCAGCCCTAGGCAACTAATCTACTTTCTGTCTCTATAGATTTATTTATTCTGACAGTTCACATATATAAAATCATATAATATGTGGTCTTTTATGACCAGCTTCCTTTACTCAGCATATTGTTTTCAAGGTCTGTCTATGTTGTAGCACATATCAGTACTTCATTCCTTTTTATGGCCGAATAATATTCCATTGTACAAATATAACACATTTTGTTTATCTCTTCATCAGCTGGTACACATTTGTATTGTTTTCCATTTTTGTCTATTATGAATAATGCTGTGCAATTATGAACATTTGCATACAAGTCTTCGTATGGACATATGTTTTGACTTCTCTTGCATAGATACCAAGGAACAAAATTGTTGGGTCATATGATAACTCTGCTTAACATTTTAAGGAACCGCCAGACTGTTTTCCAGACCAGGTGCACCAATTTTACATTCCCTGAAGCAATGTATAAGGAGTATAATTTCTCCACGACCTTGCCAATACTTGTAACTATATGTCTTTTTTAACACAACTATACTAATGGATGTGAAATGGTAGATCGTTGCAATTTTGATTTGTATTTCCTTGACAACTAATGATATTGACCATCTTTTCGTGTACTTATTGGCTATTCATCTCTCTTCTTTGGAGCAGTGTCTATTTAAATCCTTTGTCTACCATAGATTTCTTTTTCATCTTTGAGAAAGACAGAGCAAGGCAGAAATAGGCACTAGATAGTGTCAAAACATTATGGAAAAAAATATATTGTAAGAGTAAATAAGCATAAAAGTAAAGAAAGAAGAGCACTTAGGAAGTACAGGAGTCAAAGGACTAGAGGTTAGAGAAGGGTCCCAATGGGCACAGGAGAACATGCGCGCTAGAAGGAGAGAAAGCTGTGGTCAGAATGTGGAATTCTTGAATAATTAGTGTGAATTGATTTTATAGGTAGAGCAATTAAGAGTGATGACAAAGCCCAAGCCGTGACTGTGGAAGAGAGAATCCTGAAAGTCCCCACTGAGAAGATACTCAGACAGTTCCCAGGGCTTGAGTGAAAATCAATGACGCAATATATGAAAGAACTTTGTAAATTACACAAATGCACAGTTGGTTAAACTAGCTGTGTTTCCACCATCTGGTTAAAAAGTGAAGAAGCTTTAATATGTAACTTTGAAACTTATTTTGGAAAATAATGATAACGAAAATTATTATAATAAACAGCAGCTAAAACTTATGGTTCTAGACAATGTGCAAAGGAGAAGGCATCATTTATCATATTTCTCCCTTCGAAGTAGTATTACTATTAACTTTGCAAATGAACATCTTTAAGCCAAAAACATTATTGTTGTTATTTTCTCCAGTATAAACTCTCATTAGTTATCTGTCCATTGGATCTACCCATATATATTCCCAATTACATGAAAAATTTTACCCATCATAGAAAAACTATAAATACTGTAGCCAAGATATTGCTTTTATTTTTATATAGGAGAATCAAACTTTTTGATCAAATATACCTACCTTGGTACTACTTTATTTCTTTACTGCTTCAACAATGTGTAAATTATCTCCTCTCAGCAACAAAGGCAGGTATTGTATTAACATCTATTTTACAGTATTTAGCTCATATGGAATTTACTTTGCTTGGTATAAATTAAGATAAATCTAAATGTAGTTTTCTTTATGTCATCATTCAACATCTCTTTAAAAATGTATTTTGTTAAACACTGACTGCTTTCAGTTTTTATGTAACTTGATTAATCATACCTTAAACTATTATCAGTGTACTTTTGATATTTCTATTTTGTTTATTTTGTTTTCATCACTGTAATTAATCTATATTCAGGTAGTCTCGTTAATAATATGCTTTGGAATAGGTTTTGGTCTTGATTGGCAAAACTCCTTTTGTTCCTTTCTAAGCTACATAATCATTAATTAAACAATGACAACTATAGATACATAACCCTTACTCAGACAATGAGTAACCCTTCCCCCTTCCATGTTTTGGTTGGTGAGTACACTAATTACCAGTATTTAAAAGTCATAAGACCGATAGGTGTTATGGTCTGAATGTGTCCCACCAAAATTCATATGTTGAATCCTAACTTCCTAGGGGGGCTTTGGAGATGATTAGGCCAAGATGGTGGAGCTGTCATGATGGGACTTGCGCTTTATAAAAGAAGTTCCATAGAGATCCCTCTACCATGTGAGGGCCACAGTGAGAAGGTGCTAGCCGTGAACCAGAAAGAAGGCATGTTTCTGGTGCCTTGATCTTGGAATTCCAGCCCCCAGAACTAAAAGAAATAAATTTCTGTTGTTTAAAAGCCACTCAAAATTAATTAATTAATTGATTAATTAAATTAATTAATTAAAATGAAAGCCACGCAGTCTGTGATATTTTATGACAGTAGCACGAACAAACTAAGACAATGGGTCATGTGTGCCCTACTCTCCCTCTGCTGTTAGATTTCTGACTTCTTTTGAAAAATTAGCATCACTGGGTCCATCAACCTACATGCCAAAAATCAGCTAGAACTGAGTAGCAGCAATCTCCTTTCAAGAGGCACACACACATAAGGTTCAAAGTGTCCATCATTCCCTGTTGCCTTGCTTCCAGCCCACTTACGTGATTCATAGTGCTGCCTAGAGGCCTTTGGCTTTGCAACCTCTGGTGAAACCCACAGTTTTTCCCTTTCTACCTTCAAAGACAGAAAGTTCAGTTAATTTAGTGCTCAACTTCAGTAACTACACTTAGCCTAGATTTCTGGTCTAGGCTATTCATGACTTGGTAGCATGGCTCTTGATTTTTTATCTCAATTTGCTTATCTTACAATACATGTATCTAACTCTAACCCTCTCAAATTATTTTGCGAACAAGAATAATTTTTAAAAAGGTTTCCCCCCTTGAAGTTCTTGCCTATTTCTTTACTCTGTGATTTATATTATCAATCAAGTTCAATTCAACATCCTATTGGGATTGTAACTGATACTGTATTAAATCTATAAATTAACTTTGTTGGTGTTCTCATATTTATTATATTAAGACTTCTCAGGCAAGAGTAGATTACATATCTCTTACTATTTGTTTTCCTTTTTTCCTATTAAAATATTGTAAGTCTTTGTGTTTGGCCCTATATCTTATTAGATTTTATTTTTTTAATAAAACAAGTATTATCTTTTTCATTATATTTTGTCTACTGATAAAATAAATGACTGAATTCAGTTAGACGTATGTTTTATAGCCCATGATTTAAGCATCTCATTTCAAGATATGGTTTTGTTTAATCTCCTAAATATTCAGGTTACAATTCCCTGTCATTGGCAAATTGTATTATTCAATAAATGATGCTGGAATAACTAGGTTGTTGTATGGGGGCGGGGAGATAAACCTTGACCTTTCACATGGTATACAAACATTAAATCAAAATAGATCATAGACATAAACATAAGAGCTAAATGAAAAATTGGAAGGAAAGAGAAAAAAAATCTGTGACTCGGGTAAATTGATGATTTTCTAGAACATAAAAATCATAAACTATTAAGACACATTTGTGTGTGTTTTTAAATGTATCTAATGGGAGCCCTGCAGTTACAGTCCTGTTCTCTGAGTTTCTGTGACCATGCCAGCGTCTCCGGGATGGCCTTCCAAAACCGCGACCGAGTGGCTGCCAGTGTCACCGCCGCCCATAAAGCTGCCGAGCCCAGCGGCGGTGCTGCGCGGAGCCCTTTGGACAACAGGTTACAGCAAGAACTGATGGCTGGTGACGTGATGTCTGGTGACAAAGGAATTTTTGCCTTCCCTGAATCTGACAGCCTTATCAAATGGGTGGGGACCATCCATAGAGCAGCCAGCACAGTTTATGAAGGCTTGCGGTATAAGCTCTCCCTAGAGCTCCCCAGGGGCTACCTTTACAATGCACCCACCCGTGAAGTTCCTCACGCCCTGCTACCACCCCCAACGTGCACACCCAGGGTAACATCTGCCTGGACATGTAGTCTGCCCTACACGACGTCAGGACCAAACACTATGCTGCCGAGCTCTGGAAAATCCCCACTGCCTTTAAGAAGTATCTGCAAAGAAACCTATGCAAAGCAAGTCTCCAGTCAAGAGCCCTAGACTGGGGCTGTCCAGCCTCTCTCCTTGTGCTGTCTTTTAATTTTTTCCTTAGATGGTCTGTCCTTTCCTTGATTACTGTATAGGACTCTGTATCTTCAGCTGTGGTGTCATATTCATTTTATTTGTTTTTAAGTTAAGTCTCTGGTTGAGCCCTTGTGATGAATATGTTAAATAAATACATTTTAAGTTGAAAAAAAAAAACAAATGCATCTAATGGATACATTTAGATTTCTTCAAAATCAAAAACTTGCTGGTCGAAAGGTACCATTAAGAAAATGAAAAGGAAAACAGATAAGAGAAATATTTGCAAAATATGTATCTGACGAAGGTCTTGTATCCAGAATATATAACGAACTCCTATAACTTTTTAGAAGACTAATTTGTTTTTTTTTTAAAGTATGCAAAAGAAGATGTATGGATGGTCACAAGCACTTAAAAAGATGCTCAACATCATCGGTCACTAGAAACATGGAGATTAAAACCACAATGAGATGCTACTACGTACACACTAGAATAGTTAAAATTAAAAAGACTAACAACACAAAATATTAGTGAGGAGGAGGAGCAACTATAATCCTCCTACTTTCCAAGTGGGAAAGCAAAATGGTGCAACCACTTTGGAAAACAGCTTGGCAATTTCTCATTAAGTTAAACACACCCTCACCATATGACTCGGCAATCCTAAGCCTAGTATCTACCCAAAAGTAATAAAATATTACACAACAACATGTAAACAAATTTTTAAGGCAGTGTTATTCAGAATAGAAAAAAATGATTTTAAATACAGAAATAATGCAAATATCCAAAAACTGGTGAACAAATGAACAAAATGTATATATCCACATGATGGAATACTACTCAGTTATTAAAAAGGAACAAACTACTGATATCTTAACAGATGAATCTCAATAACATTATTATGTTATGTTTAAAAAGCCAGACACAAAACACTGTATACTACATATACTGTGTGTGTGTGAATCATATACACACGATATGATTTCATGTATATGAAATTCTAGGAAAGGCAAACTATACTGATAGAAAGCAGATTAGTGGACAAGGATAGGGGCAAGACTGACTGCACAGGGGCATGGGGTAATCTTTAGGGGGCTACAAAAGATTATGATGGAAGGTACATGATTGTATATAGTTACCAAATCTCAAACTGTAATTTAAAATGGGTAGATTATTACATATAAATTATACCTTAATGAAACTATACTAATAAAATATTTTACGCTTCATCTTGAAAATATACTTTACAAAATCCAATTTAATCTCAAGGTTCTGAAATTGGATAGCAAATAATTTAACCTACCCAGAAAGAGGTCTGGACTTTGCTCTGAGCTTCTGGGAGTTAATCGCTAAGCCTTCGAGGAGCATCTTTATTTGCCTGGAGCCTTGAGTCATTTTAAACTTAACAGTGTAATTTAGGGTGAAGACAGGCCACACCAGATAGAATTTAGACAGGCTGGCCACTCTTAGAAAGACCAGCAATGTCATGTAGACTGGGAGTTTTGAATTATACATTATCAGTTTGACAAGAGGGGCTGGAGACTGAAATCAGTAATATGGACAATGAATCATGCTTGCATAATGGAGCCTCGATAAAAATTCCGAGCACTGAGGTTTGGTGAGCTCACCAGCTGGCAGTACCCCGGGAGATGTGTACTGTCACATGTTAATGCCAGAAAGGTAACATGCCTTGACTCCCTTGGGAAAGAACAGAGGTTCTGCCCTGTGCTCATCTTTCATGGACTGATTTTAATCTGCAGCCTTTCTCTGTAATAAACCATAACCGTATCACAGATTTCAGTGAGTTTTGTGACGCCTTCAGGCAAACTATCGAACCCAAAGGTGCTCTTGCGGACTCCTGAACTTGTAACTGGTGTCACAGGGAGAGTGGTCATGTGCAGACTGTGGACCCTCGAACTTCTCAGCTGCCCTCAACTCTCACATCCAAATAAACATAAAAAGGTGGCAAACTGATAACTATAAAATTCATCGTTGAAGTAGTTAATAGTTACCTAAAGTATATTACAAAGGTCATATCCATGAGCTTATGTACAATAACAAAAGCTTTGCAGAATCTTTACAGCTGCCTGGTAAACCTGGAACCAACCCAAGTAGTGAGACTGGACTGGGCGTGTGGAATCGGCTGTTTAACTTAGATACGGCAAGTATACACACCTAGGTAGGTAACACAGAGAAAATCCAGTCATTCCATCCTTGCCTTGGTACATACATGTCATCCAATTCTGTTAAATAGCTTTTTACTTCCCTGTTTAGAATCTGCAAAACATTTCGACTTTCAACTCCTACATTTTCTAAAGTATGTACTTGGGTCTCTTCTTTCACATTGCTAGCAGTATCGTCCATAGCAAGTATTATCCTAGGGGTAGAATTATACTAGCAATACAGGTATTCCCTTTGTAAAGAGTTAACAAAAATTTAGGCTAAAGAGTGGTATAATTACAAAATGACAAAAAATATTTTCCAACTATGCTTTTTTAAATTCACCTTCTGAAAATTTAGCCATCAATTTTATTACTTCTAAGATTTGCCACAAGAGAAAAATAAAAGTTTAGGAAAACCTGCAAGAAGTTTCCATTTCGAATATCATAAATGTTACTGTTTCTGAATGCTTATGAATTTGTGGGAAAGTAAATCCACAAATGCAAGTTCAAGTGAAGTATCTATCCAGGCTGCTCTTTTTCATGTGGAACCAAACTAGGAGAGGTGGTAGGTTAATGCTGGAATCAGAATACTTGACAGGAAGCAGGTAGGAGAATGCTTTCCCTCAAAGCAAATCATCCAAGGCTTGGAGTATCTCCATTTGTTCAAACTTATCCCTGAGTGTGGGAAGGAGCAAGTGATCTCCTGGGCTGTTCTGAGGAATACCCCCAACACTCTGTAAGACTCATACATCAGCACAGTAGATAAATGGCGCTCCCTATCCTGACCCTCCACAATTCCACAAGAAAGAGTTGGGACCTCCCTCCGGTGTAGGCCAGTTTTCACCTGGCTTTAGCTTGGCCTACAGAACTCCAACTGTAGACTCAGCTCATGCTGTTCATCAACCAGTGAGAATCAAGCTTGGCATTCGAATCCAAATCCCATCCTCACTAGAAATGGGCTCTTGAAGCCATTGCTCAGCGCAAGAATCCACATGACCACCCAGCTTCCCCCGCCATTACAGCTATGTGTACCCTTCTTCCAGAGACCTACTATTTGATTCTCCCCTGCTAGGATGCAAGCTCTGCTCTGAAACCCAGACCTTCTAAATGGGGCTCTAATACCTTACTTAAGATTACTTTGACCCTGAACCCCCCCCCCCCCCCGCCAATCATTGGCTGAGAGATTCTGCGACCCACATGCATAATCTAAAACCATGATGCTACCTTGAAGGAGAAGAGGTCAGAGAGACTGAAGCATGAGCAGGATATGACCTATTGTTATTGAAGGAGAGGGACCATGAGCCAGAATATAGGCTACAGAAATACAGGCTGCCTCTAGAAGCTGAGAATGACGCCTCATGGTCAGTAAGGAAATGGCACCTCACTCCCATAGCAACATGGGAATCAAATTCTGCCAAAAACCTTAATGAGCCTGGAAGAGCCTTACAAGAAGGAATGCAGCCCTGCAGACACTGTGATTTCAGCCCTGTGAGATCTGGAGGAGGGAACCAGCTGAGCCATGCCGTGCACAGACTTGTAATTTAGAGGACTTTGTTGCTTTAAGCCACTTAATTTGTGGCAATTTGTTATAGCAGCAGTAGAAACTAATGCAATGGTGGTCCCAAAGCTACCATCACATCGCCTTCTGTTCCCCTCCCCACTAGCCTGCTGGCGGCACCCAGCTTTCATATATAAAACACTTTTATAGGATGTCCCACATTGTACTATCATAGTTTTATCTGTGTATTTTGTCTTCCTCACTAAAATGTTCTCCCTAAAACAGATGGTAATATGGCGTGGTATAGACCCAGAAAGCTTGGCAATCTTCTCAGAGTAGTTTAAAAGTGAACACATTCTCCATCCACATCGATACAATATCACTACTAAGCCTCTTTTCAAAAGCTAACAAGTAATTAGCAATGATGGGGTAGACTGAACCAGACATTAAACGCATAGAGGTCTGAGCTTCCGTGCCACTCAAGTCCTCCTCTGAATCCATGCAGTGATTATAAAAAGTTTCCCTAAAATAAGACTATTGTCTATTAATTATCTTACAAAAATTACCTTTATCAATTTAAGCTACATGTTTTCCAATAAATATTTAAAACATACGAATGGCAAAATTATCCAAATGTGAAATGAGAATAAAGCATTCTATCATTAAAATTCATATTCTTTACCTGACAGAGAAAGAAACCGACTGCCTTCAAATTATTTAAAGCTTTCACAGATTATATACGTGCTTTGGTTCCTTTCAAATTTTTTTTTAGTTATAACTTTATTAATTTATATAAACTGTCCCTTCTTCTCTGCATGTTCTACCAAAAATTTCTTTCATCTTTAAATGCTGGGAGGGAGAGGCCCCAAAAGTGAAAAAGGTGGGATACTGGATCACTGTGTAACTTACCAGAGACAGTGCAGTAATAATGCCAAGAGCACTAGACTGACTGAGTCTGCAGAGAGTGGAGTGCTAGCCCTGATATACCTCGTCTTTATCATGTCACTCACGTTTCCTAGACCCCAGTTTCTTCACCTATAAAATGAAGGAGCTCAGTGATCTCAAGGACCTGTCCAGCACAAACATTTTAAGCTGTGGATTTCTGGAGAATGAGACAGTTAAAGAAAAGAAGTGAAACTCACTGATTTTCACGAGATACTCTGCTAAAGGTTATAAAGGAAATTGGAAAAAGGTCTCAAATAAAATATCCCCTATAGACAATAGCCATGCATGCCATCAACCTCCTCAGACCTCTACTTCCTGTACAGACTGTTAACATTGGTTATCTGAAATCCAAGAGGCATTTTAGGGCCACAGAGCCTTTATTAGTGATTGGAATTTTCCTTAAAGGAAAGCCAAAAAGATAAAGAAGAAAGTTAGCTCTGTACAAAAAAAAAAAAAAAAAAAATGCATCTTTAGAAACTCTGTGGAAGGATCAATATTGATAAATGAGATACAATGGGAAAATTTTTTAGAGTATCCAAGAAATTAGACACTAAACTCTGCGTTAGGATTGTTCGTAGAAGAACAGAGTCCTAATAATTATATAATGCCTCTATCAAAAAAATTAAAAGCAGTTCTCTACCTACCCTCACCAGGCTTTACAATAACCTATGCATACCAACAGCCACTACCACCTCGCCATAGCCTCTCCCATCCCCGGCACCCAGGACAAGAGAATGTCCATCGTAGAAACACAATAGCTCCCCTCCTCTAACTGTTTCCTCAGGGACCAACAGAGCTAGACATTTGCCCCAGCACAGTCCTACATCTACTAATTCAGGTATCTTAGACCTAGAAGCACCCCTGCTTCATCCAAATTGACAGGTAGCCAGGGGACTTCCTCTCTGGGAACAATTACTATAATTTTCCTTCTTCTCCTCCTCCTCCTCCTCCTCATCATCATCATCAACTGTCTAAAAATTGACACTCTAAGGCTAGCTTTATGATTTGGAAAATTGTAGGCAATCAAGAATGTGGCAGAAGAGATAGGAGACATGTTTTTGAAACTGTCAGAGTTCAAAATATATTATTACCACCCGACTCCCGAGCACAAAAAAAGCTGGCTGTTAGCCATAACCAT
Source organism: Rousettus aegyptiacus (assembly GCF_014176215.1). Lineage (NCBI taxonomy): Eukaryota > Metazoa > Chordata > Mammalia > Chiroptera > Pteropodidae > Rousettus > Rousettus aegyptiacus. The sequence continues at coordinate 22,961,858 of NW_023416306.1, forward strand.
GTCCTATATACCATTACCACCATCTACCATAGCTCAACTACAAAACAAGTCATTTTCTTTTCCAGGCCTTAGTTGGTACTCACAAATATTTGATGGAATGCTTTAAGGAGGCTACAGGCTAGGGAATCTTAAAGATCCCTTTCATCTCTGGCATTTTATGGTTTTAAGATAAATGAGCTTTTCTAATTTGACCCAGCCTCAGAGCCTTATTCACAGCATTGCTTCTATGCAGGAAAGTTTTATATATCTCAACAACCAACTTAAAAATCAACCCTGGGAACATAATTATTTGAAGTTGGGACATTCCTCTTTCCCATAAAAGACTGTCTGACATTCTCTATGTATCCTTATTACTATAGTAAATACACTACCAGGTCAAAAATATTATTTAGAGAAAAAAAACATTTTATAATTACAATGATAATAAAATACTGCCTTTTCTTTGACACTAATAGAATTCTAATAGTCATCTTGGCATCTTAAATTTTCTGGTTAGAAGAGGTCAAAGGCATTTCCCTTCCATCGCTCTCCTGACTTTCCTCCTTCCTATTTTATTGCAATTCAATAAGCCCTTATGAAGTAACTTTTGGGTGCTCAAACCTAGGAGTTATACAAAATATAGTGCTCCAGGGAGACAGAGCTGGGCAGTGTGGCAGAGAGACTCTAAAATGCCCAAATTATCACTATCTCCTAGAATTTATGTCCTTGTTTAACCTCTCTGCCACCCTTGAGATTGGGCAGGACCTGCAACTTGCTTCTGAGCAGTAGAATATGGCAAAGGTGACAGGATATCACTTGTGTAAATACATTATGTAAAATTCTAACTTCCATCTTGCTAGCTGACTCTCTCTATTGATGCTCTTCTTTGCTGGCTTTGATGTAAGCTGCCATATGGAGAGGCCCAGGCCATATGGAGAGGCCCACATAGCACATACTGAAGGTGTCCTCCAGTTGACAGCCAGCAAAAAGCTAAGGCTCTCTCTCAGTCCAACAATCCTCAAGGACTGTGTGCTGCCAATGACCACATGAATTTGGAAGGAGAACTTCCCCAGTAGAGCCCAACCCTGACTAACACCATGACTGCAGCCTATAAGAGACTTTGAAGCAGGAGACCCAACTAAGCCATATCCAGATTAATGACCCACAGAAACTGTGAGAGAGTAAATGTGTCTGTGTCTTGTTTTAAGCCACAGAGTTTACGGTAATATTGTTACCTAGCAATTGATCATTAATGCAGGCAGATGAGAAACAGAATTTAATTAGAGAATGACTTAGAGGCAATAGAAAAACAAATATGAGATAGAAAAGTTCATATAAAGGAAAGATTGCTATGAGTTAAAGTTACTTTTGAAATATTTCATGAAGAGGTTAGTTATGAGACCCACTTTAAGTCTTTCAGGAATTCATATTGGCAGAGAAGTGGAGTGAACAGCACAGAGATAAAATCGACTATCACAGACAATAATATTAGTACACTGAGGAACAGTGAGAGGAGATTAAATAGGTACAATGGGTCCAAATCACAGGAAGCCAGGAATGGCAGGGGCTGAGTGGGCCCATCTTTGATACTACAGAAAAAACTAGAGAAAAGGCTCTTGAACAAGGAAATGACAATAAAAAGTGTTTTAAAGAACTTAATCTCATCACAGTATAAAGGCTGGAGAAGATTTAGAGAGAAGACCAAGAACAGATATGCTAGCACAGCAGTCTTCATGAGAGGCCAACAAACATATATTCATGCTCGTGAATAACCAAAGACATGCAAATTAAAACGATAAGATGCCATTTTTAGGTTGATCGATTAGTAAAAAAATAAAAACTAGTAACACCAGCAAAGATAAAGCAATCTCAGATACTGTTAGAATGTAAATGGAACAGCCTTGATGGAAAGCCATTTGGCAATATACATTAATAATCTTAAAATATTCAAATCCTCAGACTCAGTTATCCACTTCTCAGAACATACTCTAAGGAAATAATTTATTTACCCATTCAACAAACAATTTATTGAGTGCTTACCATATTCTAGTCACTGACGGCATAGCTGTGAACAAAACAGACCTCATCTCTGCTCTTGTAGAACTTAGAAGAGCCAAATATTTAATAAATAACCACAAAATAAATGTATAATTATACATACTACAGGACGCAATGAGAGAGTATTTTTAAATACCTAATTTAAATTGTGAGATCAAAACACACCTTTCTTGGAAGGAACATTTATACTGAGAACTGAAGGATGAATACAATTTAGCCACATGAAGAATGAAATTTTTTTTCTGAAAGAGGAAACAATAGTCATGATGGCAAGAAAGAGTTAATTGTAGTCAAGATTTTAGAGGATTCATGCATAAACGTATTAAACAAAGATGTATGAAGGGCCTGGTAAGTACCAGGTACTAGGGGCTGAGGATGACAAATGGGAGAAAGTGATCAAGGTCAAGTTAAGGAAAAAGCACATGAAACAGGTATAAAAAAATTCCATAGCTATGGAAGAGCCTACTAGTCATAATAAAGCCAAAGATGCATAAGGAAATGAGTGAAAAAGAAGGAAACTAATGCACTTGGCAGAAAAGAGAAGATAAAATAAATGTCATAAACACAAAGATTTTCTGCCTCTTTTCAAATCCAAATAGACTTACCTGAGAAAAGTATATTCGAAAAAGTATATTCTAAAAAATTTTCCATATATAGGTGAAAATACTTCAATCAGTGAGCACCATAATGCTCATATGCAGAGAAGAAGCAAGTAGGGATCAAAAATAAGTTTAAACCTGTATATATGAGTGAGGGGAAACTATTTCCCCTATGGCTATCCATGAATGGCTCCAACTATGCCAGCATTCAGGAAAAAGTAACTTCTTTTTTTGGAATAATAAGCAGGCTCTCTTTGTAAGAGGTCAAAATGTATACAATCCAAGGATTTCAAATCAAAAACTGACCAAATGAGTCTCCATTAGGGTAAGTGTGAAGAGTAGCATTTACACAAACCTTGTGCTGAGAATATGCTGTAGTCAACAGCAAGTTAAAAAGAGAGACATAAAAATAATTATAATCTCACATGCAGTAGACCTGAGGAAGTCGGCAACCCTTTTCTTCCTGCTTCCTCAATTAGCTAAATGATAGTATTTTATGTTTGTTACATGACAACGGCATTAGAGAGTTAAACAATATTTGACAGCTTAGACATTACCTCCAAAAAAAAAAAAAAGTGGAACTCTTGCACTATTTTTGCAACTTCTATGTGAGTCTAAAGTTATTTTAAAATAAAAAGTAAAAAAAGCAAAAAATGTATGATTAGTCTTGCTACAAGACATAATACAAGGCCTAAAATTTGTGTTAATTTCATGAGGCAATCAAAAAGGATAAATGAAACAATCCTTCAAATTACTCTCTAAGAGTCCAATTCTCACTTCTCCTGTCAAAGGATACTGGTGCCTACAAGATAGAAGCTCATGGTCTGCCCTGGATAGTTCACTGCCTGCCAGACTTTTGGGAAAGTCATTTAAATCTCTCATCTTCTGCTACACTCACCTCACAAGATTAGGTATCAGATGTTTGTTGACAACAATGTGCTATAAAATATTGTTATTATTATTTAAATTTTATTTATTCGAACTTCATTATTCCTTCATTAAATGAGGAGTATCTCTGATATATAATTAACTATTTGAATTTCTTCACATTTGTGAAAATATCAAATTAATTTTATATTTTTCAGTAAAAACCCAGGTTCAACCAATAGATTTATTTTATTATTAATATAATAATAACAGTTATTACATACTGGAAAATGCTTCATAATAGAAATATAGCCTAAAAAATGTTTTTATATGCTTGGCCTTTTCCTATAAAGTTCATTAATAGAATTGGTTAACCTGTTACCTTAAAAATTAGTTCTGAAGACCTGTCTAATAGAGTTTAATAGGGGTATAAATATACAGTTTAAACAAATACACTGACATCATATTATTAAATATATTTTATAAAATATATTTTCCCCAGAGACATTAGAAATGAAATACTAGTACTTTCAGAGGAAAAAAGAAGGCAATTAAGTCAGGAATTTCATGAAATCCAAAAAATGAAAATGCATCTTTTATAAAATTGGATTGAAGTATACTTAAAAATGATGCATTATAAAATGTTTCTTCATTACTTTAATGTTTCAAAATCCATTATCATCCTTCTGTCTCCCATCAGGTATAATCTTAAGGAGGAAAATATCATGTTATTTTCTAGGTTAAAACTTAGCGTACAACCTAAAGGCTAATGGGAAAAACGAAGTACAACAGTAACCCTCTCAAATCAAGCCTTTACTCATTAAAATCTCAAGGTAGCCCATTTTTAACATGGCAGCTAATTTTGTTTCCTGGAAAAAGTTATTTATAGACCAAGAATAATTCAAGTGGACAGTTAAAAAAAAACCACACCAACAGGAGTCATATAAAAATAATATTCAGTAAGATATTATTTTTATAACAGTAAAGACAGCAGGATTCTCTCCCCCCACTTCAGTTTCCATAGTGTTTATCATTTAGCAACAGTCTACTCACTTCCGATGGGTGTGGTCCATGCCACTGTTTGGTACTGCTTCCAACTTTGCATTTTTCTGCCCACAGATATTTCCAAAGCTGTCGTATCCTGACACTAGTCTCGCTGCTGCACCTGTTGCTACTGAAAAGCCACAAATAAATCCCTAGGAAAAAAAAAGAAAAAAAAACATACAAATAAACCATTTCAATAGCAACAGTCACTACTTGATACCATAATGAGCTTCTTTTGTCTGTTGAAGAGCACAAAGAGCTATCTTTACTTGTTGCAAACACTATTTCACTGTTTTCCCCGGATTTCACATAAGCAGCACAAAGAAGTCCATGGGGAAACTATTTACTACCATAACAAAACAAATCTCTAAGCTTTTACATCATGAGATCATCTTTGCATTTTTCAATAATAACAGCTTCTCTGTATTGAACATCTGCTCTATGCCAGGCTCTGTACTGGGTGCTTACCATACATTATCACTAATCCCCATGATGAGATAACTGAGTCCCAGAGATTAAATAAATTTACCAAGGCCATAGAAGCTAGTAAAGATCAGCATAGACTCAAACCCAGCTTTCTGCATTTTTTAGTTGTATTTGGTTGTAAAAAATATAATGAAGTAAACATGAAAGAAAAAAATTCAAAGAACAATAGGTATGTGGGTTTTGAATTATTTTCACTTCAGTGCATACAATACTTCTGTGTGCTTCCTGCAATGAAGCTGTATTCAAGCCAAAGAATTACGCCATGAAGTACCATCATGCTCTTAATACTGGAGGCTCAAGGAGTGAGGCACTGAGTTTACGTAACACAAAGGTCACTTCATTTCATGGAAATATGCCAAAGGCAAACAGTGCCAAAAGCAAACGGTAGATGCTTCAGGACTTCTTCGTGCTTGCTGAGTCAATTATGTGCTGACCAAAACAAAGCAATAAAGCCTATACTCAACCACAGGCTACTGGGCATAAGAACCGGAAGTAAGGTGAATCACTACTGACAAACTGACTGAATCGGGAGAAAAGACTAGGGTTAAGAAATATTCTTGCAACTTGGTCCTTAATAGGTTGAGTTGTTATCTTTATTGAAATAGCTAACAAAGGCAGGTGTTAGCAGTGTTTAACTCATCATAACCAAGTATCATGACTAGTACTTACCTAAGCAGTCCTGCTAGATCTCAAGCCTACAGTGGTAAATACTGTACTCATATGCAATTTCTCAGAGAAGAGTATTTCTCCCTAAACATACTTTCCTAAAAAGGCAAATAAACTCTTTTTTTTTCCTAAACAACCCCTCTATTTTTATCGTGCAGGTAAAAGACGTGAGGGTGGAAGAGCAGAGAGGATTGCTCTAGCTAGTAAAAACCTTTTTTTAAATTTTTATTTTTCTATTAGAGTTGACATTCAATATTATGTTGTTAGTTCCAGGTGTACAACATAATGATTGGATATTTATATAATTCACGAAGTGATCCCCCAATTAGTCTAGTACCCACCTGGCACTATACATAGTTATTATAATACTAACTATATTCCCTGTGCTATACTTCACATCTTTGTGACTATTTTGTAACTACCAATTTGTATTTTTTGATCCATTTACCTTTTTCACTCAGCCCCTTAACCCTCCCAGTAGAAATTTCTTGAAACTAACTTTGTAAGAAAGAAGATTTAGAGTAGAGACTATCCCTGATTTGCTACTCTCATGCTCTCTGATCCCTGCAAGTTACTTGAACTCTCTGTGCCTCAATTTACTCACCTGTAAAATGCAGATTATAGTAGCTCATAAGGCTGCTGTAAGGATTAAATGAAATAATCCAGTAAAGTGGTCAGAATCTTGGTAGGCACACAGTAAGAGTTCTGTAAATATTAGCTATTATTGTTAGAAATGTGAACGTGCTCTAAGGGAAAGACCATGGGCTTTGGGGTTAGATAAACTTGCAATGATCAATGTGACACTGATGACTCCATTTTCTACTTGAGTGATGTTGGACATGCTTGCTTAATTCTTTGTGCCTCAGTTTACTGATCTATAAATTGGGGCTAAAACCACTTACCACAAAGGCTGCTGTGAGAATTACATGAGATAATACATGTAAAGTGTCTGTTTCAAAAAAAGTTGGTACCATTCTGCCTCAAAGCAGCAGCTAAATGCTAGCACGAAGACTAGGCACAGGCTGGTCAGTTCTCACCTCTTTGCCTTCACTCTGTTGTCCCTTCCCCTCTCTCCTGACTTCTCTAAGGATACTGCAGAGCAGTTACTCCCACGTCAGAACTTTAAGCCAATACTAAGACATGGGAAAAAATATTTAATCCCCAACATGCATACACATGTGCAAATCAGCATGCCATTTTAAGCATACCCTTATCCTACAACTGAATAAAAACTGGAAGTGGAGGTAAATATTAGAAGATTTAACGGCTAACCTTTCCACTACAATTCTTTATCATCACAGAGTCATAGAAAAGGAATCCAAAAAGGCCTGGATTCAAATCCTCACTCTGCCACGTCCTACCTGTGTGACTGATTAGATGTTTCTTCATCCCTAACATAGAATATTGAGGTTTATTATCCAAGGTTTCGCTTTCCATGGTTTCAGTTACCTGTAGCCAACCATGGTTTAAAAATATTAAATGGAGAATTCCAGAAATAAACAAGTCATAAGTTTTAAATTGCAAGCAGTTCTGAATGGCATGCTGAAATCTCACTCCATGCTCCATCCATCTTGGGATGTGAATCATCCCTTTGTCCAGAGTATCCATGCTGTATAAACTCCCTGCACATTAGTCACTTAGTAGCCCTCTTGGTTACCAGACTGACTATCACAGCATCATAATGCTTATGCTGAAATCACCCTTATTTTGCTTAATAATGGCCCCGAAGCACAGAGTAATGATGCTAGCAATTCGAGTATGTCAAAGAGGAGCCCTAAAGTCTTTCCTTTAAGTGAAAAGGTATGTATGTATAGGTTAAAATATAGTATATGTACAGTTCAGTACATATACTAAATTGCATTCACGGTTTCAGGCATCCACTGGGGACCTTGGAAGGTAATCCCTGTGAACTACGGTAATATCATCTATTTCATAGCCTAATGATAAGGACTAAATGAGATAATGTGTACCTGGCCCCTAGCTGGTCCAGTATATGGCAGGTAATCAATATATAATAGTCGTTAGTGGTGAATTTGAATGAAAAAGTCAGATGAAAGAGGTTGACGACAGTAATTGGAGAATAACCAAAAATCCCTTTGTTTCTCTATTTTAGAACAAAAATTTCTTGGGGGATAAAAGTGAGAAATATGGTCTCTTTGCTACTACAAAGAAACATTCAGACCACAAATACAATCTTCTTTCACTACTAAAATCGCAAAGCCTTTGCATAATTAAAAGGTTATGTTCCTCTTTCACTTTTTATAGAAACTTTCCTCTATGCTCGATGAGTACTTTGTGTTATAGACTGCTTTAAATGGTTTCTGATTTCCTTTTCTGACTATGTTTAGCTGCACTGTTGGACATATGAGTTTTTTTTAATCATAAGCCCCTTCACTCTACGATGAAGGCAGAGTATAAATGATAAACGTTACAAGCAAAATGGGACACTGATGTATTTTCACATGGGCCATGTAAACTTCTTAGTAACTTCCAAAAGCACTTGAGTAGAGAGGTGAGAAGGTGCAAGGGAGGAAGGAAGGAGAAGAGTAAGATAAAAACTGAGGAAGAAACCATGACTGTAAACCGAGGGACTTCCCATATAGTACAAGCACTGACGATGGGGAACTAGGCCAAATATAATTAAAAATACAATATCCTTAAAAAAAAATTCTGAAATCCAAATGCAAGAAGCAATATAGCTTCGGATGAGAAAAAATGTGGTACATGAAACTAGAGCACAGTGAGAGAAACTTTATAGAATACACTCAGTAATTTAATGGCTCCACAGAGGATGAGGGTGGGCGTAGACATGCAACATAAGAAAATCATATTAACGAAGCAAATGAGAAGGGGAACGAGGAAAGCTTTTATAAGCCTGTAGTATGGAGCAATCACTAGGAGGAAAGTAAGCCTATTAGTAAGGAAGAGAGCCATGGCTAAAATCTTAAAATGACCAAGCTATTGAAGTGCTTTCAGAACTGCTATTTTAACAGAGAGGAGGAGCAGACAAATCTAATCACAAACAGGAGGTGACTCAGATCAGATAAAGGCAAACAGGGATGGAGGATCACAGGCAAGATCTGGTGACTAATAAATACTATTGCCCAAGTGGGAGAAAGACAATTTGCTAATTAATAAATTGTGCTCATTTTGTTTTTATATCGTAGGGTTTAGTTTAACTTAAGAGCCGTTGCTTAGTTTCATTCACCATCAGTCAAAAAAGGGGACATATATCATTTCACGAGCATGTTTGAATTTCATGCCTGGAGCTTTTACTGTGCAGCTGAGGACGGTAGAAAGCCTTAGTTTAGTTCTAGAGGGGATGAAGGGGGCGGGGGGCAGGGGGGAAGTCAACAAAAATATGAGGGAGAAGAGGAATATGGAGTATGAATATGGCAAAATGTTTCAAAATAATAAAATGAGGGGAAAAGTCTTATGCTTACAGCCCTCTCCCAGGAATTAATGAAATTATATCCAGATTCTTTTTTTCTCAGACACTACCTCTTTAAGCTCTATAAATATCTTACCTCAATCAATGCTTAGTGTCAATCTCCTAATAACCAATTAGTCAAACCTTTGAGTAACATTTGGCTTGTTTCTCCTCTTCTGAGAACCCTGAGATAAGGAAGATGATTCAACCCATCAGACAGGGTAGGATTAGAACGTCTGATGCAGAACCATGACTTATGCAAACAAGCTAAAAAATTTATTTAAAATATTTGCCAATCTGCTAGACTTCTAGATTTCTTTAGTTTAATAGGATGCATTACTCTAAGAAAGAGGAGAAAGACAATAATGATTGAAAGTCTAGGAAATATCCACTTGATAAGCATTTATTGATCATATACAAACACAAAAGGCCATGAAAGGTACAAAAAGGTTATAATACATAAACTTTACCCTAGAAGAACTAAAATGTCTCAAATGAGAATAAAATAATGGGATGTGAAGGAGTAAAAACTCAGCGAAGCTGTTTCATGAGCAGCTTAAGCAATGGAAAAAAGAAACTAGACAAGGAAAACTAGGAATTAAACCCAGCTATGTCATAAATACTCCTTATGATCCGGGGCAAGTCACTTCAACTTCTCCTATAACAAAGATTAGACTAGATTAATTTTGAAAGCCCGCTCTGCTTCTAAAATTTTATAACTCTAGGACAAAGTAGATAAGAAAGTAAATTTTTCAGGATATACATGCAGGGAGGATATAAATCCATTGGTTCACTAAAATGAATGAGAAAAAACAAACCAACCAGAGTAGACTAAAAGCAAAATGGATTTATCTAAACTGTACACTTAAAAATAGTTAAAATGGTAAATTTTATGTTATGTATTTTTGACCATAATTAAAAAAACAACAACAATAGAGGATTTAATAGAAAATAGGTAGTCATTTGGATCAGGTAACCTTACGGCAAATTTTGGAATGCTGTTCTTCCTATTCTATGATCCTGGCAAAACAAAGAGCATCACACAGGTGACAAAATACTGCAGTGAGTCTTTGAGTTTCTCACTTTATGCTGCTATCGACAACAGTTACTGAGATAGAAACACCATGCTCTGAGAACCAGGCTAATGCTATAAAATAAAAAAGCAGTCTAAAGGGACAAACTATGCAATGATGTCTCCGAAATCCAGCTCCAGTCCAGATCATTCTCCGAAATTCCCACTCTCCATTTCCAACTGCTTATCCTTACTCATACATTCTATGTGTCAAAAAGGCATCTTCTTATTCCACATTTCGCCAAAACCACTTCCCTTTCCTGCATATACCCTATCTCCATTTGTGGCATCATTATTTACTAGACTGCACATATAAGATAAGGAGTGAGAGAATGCTTCAGTCTCCTCTCTCTGTGCTTTGGGCCATCATCCTAGCTTCCTAACTCTCCACTAGAGAAAGTGGTAATTCTCAACGCTTTGCTCAAAGTCTGAAATATTGATTAGACCACATTTTACTGGCAAGTCAAATTACTGTATCCTACAGTTCCATGTTCTGAACAATTTTTTCTATTATTCCCAGTTCCAAGCAACAAAAAAAGGGACTGTCTTAAGGCCTCACCTTCTTCCTCTTCTCTCCTGGGCTTAGTTGTTGCTACTGTGTAATCTAGACAAGTTATTTTACATATCTCTATGCCTCTTTCTCTATCTGTAAAATGGGAATGATGATAATGTACACTTCATTGAACAGTAGCAGTAATGTCTCTCCCCAACCCTTCCTACCCTTCCGCATTCCTTCCTTTCTCTTCTCACATATCCTTCTCCCTGAGACAGAATGAATTCAGACCATCAAAGATAGGAAGGATCTTTAGCCCGCATGGCCCAGGCATTATTCTACGAGTCATTTTTACAATGGAGTACTTTGCCAGGCATAACAGATGACTCTACAGCTGCTAATAAAGAAATATTTGTTTACCCATCCCATTTTTATTTCCTCATGAAGCTGTGGTTTGGAACCTATGAGGACATAATGTAGGATGTGAGCTGAAAAGTCTCACCCTGAACCACTAGCACGAGGACTTCTTAGTCATCCTTAACCTGCCTCCCACTTTCCTGCAATATGAATGACACCAAATCCTGCTTTTTAAAATCTCTCCTCCTCTCCTTATTTCAGGTTATTTACCTCTTATCTGGATAAACCCTCTTTAACATTCACTGCCAGGGCTCTTCCTAAACTCAGTCTTATCATTTCTTGCTCAAAACTCTTCAGTGGTTTATCTGTGGTTATAACAGTGGGTCTCAACCCCACGTGAGCCTTAGAATCACAGAGGTTAAGTCTGAATCACTGATTTGGGGCCTGGGAATGCGTATTTTTTAAAGATTCTAGCTGATTCTAACATGCAGCTAGGGTTCATAATCATTTTTTGTTTGTTTTACTTCTTTAATGGAAAATAGAAATTTAGAAGTACAATGTTACAGGTAATTTTTTAAACCAGGATAAGCATATGACCAATAATTTCAAAATATTCATGAAAGTTTATGCGGAAGATGATAGCTCTCAAGCAGGCTGATAGCAATTTACTTTTTGAAAAATACTTGAAGTTCTGGACAATTCAAGCATGGAAAAATCTTGAAAGTAAGGGAAGAAATAAAAGAGAAGTACAAATATTTGTGAAGAGATGAACATGCATAAACAAAAATATTTAATGGTGAAGATGAGTGAAAGATGAGAAGATCTTAAACTATTTCAGAGCTAGAGCATTGTTACCAAGGAGTGAGCAAAAGAGAATGAAGATATGGTCGGAATATTAGGCTGCAGGATGACTGAGAAAGAAGACCGTGAAAGCAGCAGCCACTGGGCTACGGTGTGGAAAGAATACAGGCAGGAAGTTCTGGCTCTTATTCTATCTTTGCTGCTTATTACCATCAGTACATTCTCAAATAAGCTAATATTTAACCTCGCTATACCTCGTCTGTAAACTGGGGATAAAACCTATCTCACAGGGTAATTGGGAAATTTAATGAGATAAATACATACATGAAAGCGTCGGGTATAGTTAACATTCAACAAATGTTTGCTGAATGTTTCTCTTTAGAGTACTAATGAAATGAAATCCAAAGGGAAAAAAAATTTTTTTTAACCATATAAAATAAATCCTCAGAAGACAAACTCTGAACTACTGTTGCGCCAGTAGGGTGGGCAACAAAACTTTGAGACTTCTCCAGTTTGCACAGAATGAAATTGATGTTAGCTCAACTTCATGAAGGTAATCCACTAAAAGAATCATTCCAAAACAAATAACACTTTGCCTGTGTTTAAAAGTACACACTGTGGGTCTTAATTATCACTGCACTAAAATCAACATAATATTAATCACCATTGCATTAAAACATTTCAGTAAACAAATAGATTCCTTACTCTCAAGTCACTCCCAAGTCAGCCTGTTAACATTCATGGCTGCATTTTCCTGAGCTCTTTTAGCAAAGAAAATCAAAATAGCGCCTCGGGTCAAAGGGACATGTTTTTATAAACATAATTTTGAAAGGTCAACTGCCATTTGCCCCAGGGTTAAATTCAGGAGGTGGGGAGAGGTTGTGAACTAGTTGTTAGCAGACTCTTTTCCACACACTCTCTATGCCTATTAGTGCATGCTGCATTTCAGCTGCCACTCCATAAAACTAAGCAAACTCTTAAACACTATCTTAGAAGTCCTAAGTTAGGCAATGGGTATTTGGACTTTTCTAAATATCCTAGGTTTGCTGAAACTGAGTTGTCTATTACTTTTAAAACTAACACTCCTTATTTTACTGGATTTACTATTTAATTATATCTCATTAAAATTTACTGCTTTCTTTCCCTTGGTTCAGGGGCAGAACTGGTACCACAATTAGGCCTATTAGCCACGATTCGGGTTGTTCTCAAATGGCTTTTGTGAGGTGGGCAGTTACATGTAGAGAGACACAGAAAATGACTTTCCTAAAGAACCTTTATAAAAGATATGGGGAAAGGGGGTTAAAAATACTCACACATAAGTGAAAAAAAATGCTGCTGAGGTAGCATAATTGTTTTGAGTTGTAAAGACTATAAAAGAGAGAATACTATCCCCTTGAGGAAGAGGAAACAAGGTGGCAGAAACAGCACTGGCCTGAAGTTATATGAGGCCAGGGCTCTGTCCCCAGCTCTGTCATTAATTAGTAGTATGGCCTTGGGATGGCCATATCTACCTTTTGGTCTGATGTTTCTAATCTGCAAAATGAGAGTGATGGACCAGATGAGGATTTCCCAGTCTTTTCTAGCTCTAAATATCAGCTAGTTCTACAACAGCTGTTTTCTATCTTTTTTTCCCAGCCCAGCACACAAGGCAGCAACTTCAAAGTCCCTGAAGCCTGTATTAGAAACGCAAACAGGGCAGAGTGAGGATGCAGTCTGGATATGGAGACCCCCAACACCTTGAATCAGGGACTTTCCTCCTCCAACCTCTACGCGCACTTGAAATTCATCAGGTCCCTAGATTTCAACTGAGAGAGGCCACTTATTACAGCAAACACAGCAGGCAAGAGGAACCTAGTGTGGGAAGAGGAGGAAGGAGCGGTGAGCAATTAGCCTCCTCTCTGGGAAGAACTAACAAATATCAGAACTGGGAGCAATGTAGATGTCACCTAGCAAAACCTCCAATTTTACCAAGTGCCCGAGAGGAAAAGTCACTGACAGAGAAATAACCATTAGGTTTGTATGACCAAATTGCATGAATGCTCAGGATGCTTGACTCCATGGCCAATGTTCTCTCTGCTCAACATCCTATAGAGATAAGAGTTCACAGAAATTTATGTTAAATGGTCTGGCTTTCTAAAATGACTTCGTCAGAGAGACAGATTTCCAATTGCTCCTTAAATTTTAATCTGTTTTCATGTATGTCATTGTCATCATCATCATCATCATCATCATCATCATCATCAAAGGGTACCCAATAGTACCAGTGAATTATATGGCAGAAAAATAACTTGCTTCAGTGGTATCCTATGATCTCCAGTCATAAGTAATTCAGGAAGAATTAAAAATAAATTTAAAAATATCAAGCTCCTTCTTCTTTAAACCAACTCCCCATCATTCCCTTGGATCATGAGTTCATTTCCAGATCATCTGTGAGCGAGAGTGTCCTTACCATCCCAATGCAGAAGAGGATAAAAAGCAGCAGCCACGGTATGTCTGTGCAGCTACGGTCCTCCAGTGGCTTCCATTCTCGTTTGGAGCTCTAATTGAAAATACAAAATAAGAGAGTGGTAAACATTACATTTAGTTAAAATTAGGAAAGCACAAACATACTGTTTATACCTAGGTCCCCTCTTTGCCTGGCAATTTTCTACTGACCCTACCGAATCTACTTGTCACCTTTCTGTCATGTTTACCCTAACTCCTACCCTTCTTCCTGGCCAGACAGAGTACTGATTCCGATGCTTTTTTGGTACCTCTAGTAGAGTACTTAGCATGCAGAACTGTTATTTGTTGGGCTGTGTCCCCAGCAGATCATGGGCTTTGCAAGGGAAGAGACCATTGCCTGTTTCCCAGCATGCAACCTGATGCCTGAGGGTTCATGGTAAGTACTCAGTATGGGTTTTTAAAAATGAATAAACAAAGGAACAAATTCTTCCAACTTCAATCTTAGCGGTAGCTTTTTCTTTATGTGTTCAAATGCTAGACTTAAAAATTTAGGAAGGAAGCCCATTAAAATGAATTCCTATTTAGGGATAGATTCTTCTAAGTCTTATGAAAGTCAGGAAGGAAAAACTAAATTAAGGAACTTCTACAGACAGACTTGGGCAACTCCTAAACCTCCATCCATAACGTTTCATTGTGTTTCTGGAAAGTGTAAAGAGTTTCTATATCAAACATAGAGTTTCCCTAACTAAAGAAGTAGAGGAATCTAAACGTTAATTTGCAAAGTATTAGATTGAAATTCCAGTTACAGTTTTTCTTACAGCAACAGCCTAAGGTTCTCAAGTCAGCTCGCAGATTCCTTTTAACCAGGATGTTTAATTGAAATAACACTCCTGAGATTTTCACTGAACGAAAATCCCTGAGTCTCACAGTCTCTTCTAGAAACAGAGAGGAGGGAAGGGAGAGAGAAGGCAGCCTTGGAAAACCTATGGGAAAAGTTCATGCAAAAAGAAAGTAGGGGCATCCAGTGGTTTCCGTGACAAGATCCAGGAAGCCATCTGGGAAGGCTTGTCATAAGAAAGCCCTCTAGTATAATTAGTATTTAGGGTGTAAGAGTGAGGAACTTGTTTTCAATCAGGTTCACTTACCTTTTCCTTTTTTAAATAAAACAATAGTTTTTAACTGTGTATCTTTTGATAACTTGATGAAATCTATAGATTCTTTTCTTTGGAGGTAAGTATATGACAGCATAATTTTCATAAAAGTTTAGGGAATTCAGACCCCGGGTTCAGAAACTGAACCTTAAAATATCTGCCTATCCACTTTGAGGGCAGAGTATTTGAGCTTCAACCAGTTTCTCCTGACACCTTAAGTGCTAACCAGACAAAATGTCTTTTCTGTGTTTGCTGCCTTACGTGGTTCAATTGTTCTACAACAAAAATAAAAAACACCATCACCCTTGATAGCTTGCTCCCAGACACCCACACAGGAAAACAAAAAAGCACTAGTTAGTCATTGGGAAAAAACTTTACCCCAAGACTCTGGCATTAAAAACCAAGAGTGAGTAGGCAGTTTCTTCCAGAGGAATGTTAACACTATGGCAATGGATAAAGGACTGCTCTCTCCCTGGCTCTGTCATTAGTCAGCTGCAGGACTTTATGTAAATTGCTTCATCTCCCCGGGTGGCAGGAAGGAATTAGACTAGAGCCCTCAGGTTCCCTCCAACTCTAAAAATCTATGATCAGGAATGCAGTTTTATAAAAATTTTTGTTATGACAAGAAAAAAACTGCAAAAATAATGACATTATTCCCTGTGTCATTCCAATAAGAATGCCTGTATTGTGGTCTATGTTTTTCAAGACAGTTGCTCACAGTATGAATAAAGAATGTTCTTTGTATTAAATAATTTCAATTTTGAATAATACCCATTATAGTAAAATTACTTAGAAACAACGAATTTGGACACCTCTTTAAAATGCATTATATCTACTCAAAGGTAATTTCCAAAGCAACAGCTATTTTAATATACTGTATTTATTTATCTTAACAAATAGTATGTACTGAGGGGTGGGGAGTTCAGATTGAGCACTTTCTTTATCCACAACTATTAGTATTTTTGCCTCAGACTGACATTCGACTTTCAATGCTTTACTTTTCATCTAGAACATAAAGAAAGTGGGTTTTCAGTCCTGACCAGAAAAAACACAAAGATTCAACATGTCAGCAATTCAGTTCAACTAACTGTGGGCCAAATACATAGAAACCCTTTCAGTGAGGATGAGAAATGGAGAACAGACAGGGGTTCCATATAAAAAAGAGTGCCATAGTACAAAGTAGAATGAAACAACACAAAGGAAGGGGTGGTCACCCTCACTCAGATAAAGAAAGGCTCCTCTGAGGAGAGGCAGCTTGCTTCATAGGGCTACCCCGAGGATTAAGTATGAGCATCTGTCGCGTAGTAAGTACTAATTCTTGGTGATTACACTTATTCATCGATGCTCAATTTTCAGTTAACCCTCTCCCTATTGTTAAAATATCCTTTTACCAGGTCGCCTCTGCCACTAAAAGGAATAAGAAGAATATTAAACTTGCCTTTCCCCTTCTACTTACTAAAAGTTTGACTTAATGGTGGCAACTTTCATTTTAGCTACTGTTTAAATGCTATCAGTTATTGATTACTACTAACTAGGCAGTATAACCAAAGCTTAACATACATTATGGTTTCTACCTTCAAAACAGCTCTCTGATGTAGGTATCATCCATATTTCACAGATAAGGAAACTCAGGCTACAAAGTTAAGTAGTCAGCCCAAGGTTTCACAGCTGTGCAATCAAGATTTGAACACAAGTCTGCAAAAGCAAAGCCAAATCTGATGAGAATATCATTCGTTTGCACTAATCAGTAAAGAGCAAAAGCCTCCATTAGTTTTTCCTCACACTGCAAAATTTGGGAGCCAACCCAATAATTTAAAATCCTATAGGCACAGAAAAAGAGAGTGAGCTGTTTCATGAGCCATGAAATTTCTCAAGTGAGTCAGGAAACCCAATGGTTGAAAAATTTTAATGATTCTCTAACAGATTTAACCAAGTGGCAACTGGATTTAATGCTGCCTATTTCTTCCAATTAAAATCCACATAGACTCGGCAGAAGTAAAATGTTTTACAAAAGCACTTTTTAAATGTGATTTTTATCCCTTTGTTAAATTCTACACGCGATTAATACAGGCTGTCAATAAATGTTAGGCTCCTTTCCTTTCACAGAATCTTACAATTTAAGAACTAAATAGGACCAAAATAATCATTCAGTCCAAGGCTTTCAATGAGAATGATCGAGACCTAGGGAAGGGAAAGAAGGAACTTGCGCAAGGGACCTCATTTGAACCTCAAAACAATTCTGATAACTATTACTATATATTCCTAATTTTTCTACTTTGTAAAAGAGAAAACACAGGTTCAGAGAAAATAAGTGGATAATGTATTTCTGAAACATGAGTCCTCACACTCTGGCAGGAAGATGGAAAGAAAGAATTAAGAAAATGCTGAAAGCAAAAACATGGTAACAGAGATGAAGAATGCCTGGTCACAATCATCCGCAGGAAAGAATCAATTGACTCAAGGATAGGTCAACAGAAATTATTTAAAGTGAAACATAAAGGGGAAAAAAAAGTAAAAATTAAAAGCCCAGAACAGAGCATCCAATTGAGCTACAGGATAATATCAAATGGTCTCTCATATGTGTAATTGGAATCCCAGAAGGCGACAACAGAATGGGGCAGAGGGAATATTAGAAAAAATAATGACTGAGAATTTTCCAAAATAACAAAAGAAATCAAAGCACAGATCCGAGAAGCTCAGAGAATCCTAAGCAGGATTAATACAACACACACACACATGCGTGTATGCATGCATATACACACCCTACGCATATTATATTTAAACTGTTGAAAACCAAAAATAAAGAGAACATCTTGATGGCAAGAAGCGTAGGGGCGGGGAGGTGGAGAAACCTGACATACAGAAAAGCAAAGATGAAACAAACTTCTTATCAGAAACTATACAAAGCAAAAAATGATGGAATGACATCTTTAAAATTACTGAAAGAATATTTAAAAACCACTATTAACCTAGAATTCTATATCCAGAGAAAATGTCCCTCAGAAGAGGAGACTTTTTCAAACAAACAAAACCTAAGAGAATTTATTAACAGCAAACTGGAGTTATAAAAAAACTATTAAAAGCTCTTCAGGTAAAACAGAATATGATACCAGACAAACTTGGATGTGTACGAAGAAATGAAAAATTTCAAAAGAGGGTAAAATGAAAGTTTGAGATTTTCCATAATAAAGTTTTTAAAAAATTTTAAAAATAAGAGTGTGAATATATATATAACAATATTCACATTATATAGTCATTTTGCACATTTATACAAGGTTAATAATTAATGCAGAATTAATTTTTAATACCAGTAATAGACTATTAAAAAAAACAATTCTAAGTTAGACCACTGCTGACATCTACCTAATGTTTGTCTTATATTCATATCCTTAAATGTAGGAAAGAAAAATGTTTAATATCTTCACATTTCTTCCTACATTTTGCACATGACAGATGAAAAAAAAAGCTTCCATAATATCTCTTATAGAAGTCATAGTACACATAGTACAAGCAATTATGTCTTAGACTCCACATTCACCACGGTTCTTCCTAATGGCTAAACTCAAGGCCTTTCAGTGACTACCTTATGCTCTACTTGGGGTGTGTATTTTCTAGGAAATAAACTTGTAAAAAGTTTTATCCTAAATTTCCGTGTTATTTCTAATGAAGATATAGTTGTTGAATAAATGTACTTGTAGAAAATAGTAAGACACAAAGGTTTGGACAAGCGATATGTTACAGCCAGTTGGGTCAAACTAGATATCACTGGAGGGCCTCAGAAGTAACAGGGCAGGTGGGGTGGGCAAAGGCAGGGGACCAATCAAGTAGGAAAAAGTCTGGTAGAGGTGAATCTAGTTCACTGAAGTTGGCAGGGCAGGAAGGATTAGGAAGATTGGAGGTAAGTAAGGTCCAAAACCCAGGAAGTCAGAAGACATCTATGTGATATCGAAAGACAAAGACTGAATGCTCCCTGCCCTCTTTTTTATACCCTGAACTTACCGTCCATATGACTTTCTCTGAATTAAGAAAGAGGTATAAAGCTTCCCAAAAGATTCTTATAGTAATCTAATAACAGTATTACCTAATGCCATGAATCTTTCCTTGACACTCCAGATTTTTATAGACATGTTTTGAAAATAACGGAAAATGTGCTATAAAACGGTGACAGTCAATTAAACTAAGTTACTTGATTTCCAGACAACACTCTTCAAATAAGGGCCACTGGTTCTTCAAATAAATACTGAGCAGCACACAAAATACCCGAGATTCAAAGTCAGGTAAGATGAGCTCCTGCCCTCATTCAGCCCTAGTGTAGTGAGAGAAGCAAACAAAGTACCATGATATCGTGGGCAATGCCAAAACAGAGGTGTATAAAAAGTACTGCAGGGAGAAAGATGGGGAACGATTAAGCAAACATTTGTGAGATCTCTTAAAAACAATTCATAAACTCCTGAAGCAAACACTGAAAATTGATCTGTTGGCATCTAAAATAAAATGTTTTGTGACTAAGGGCGATCCCTAGCAGCGGTGCCCGTGGATGGGTGGAATGTCCAGAGGGGACCTCTGGCTGCAGGACCGAGAGGGCCATCAGTCAAGATGACCTCTGAGGGGAACAGGGATGTCACGGCAGCCATACAGGCTGCGGAAGAAGGGCAGGTGGACTGCTGAAGACCCCAGTCCCCTCCAATTTTCCGTCAACTACTTCTTCCAAAGTTTTTTTCTGGTGATGAGAAACATTCAGCACAGCAGACCCCACTTTCCCCTGAGGCTTGCAAGAGGGGCTAGGCCCTAATCTGGGGACCCCTCAACTGGGCACTGCACAGGGAATCGATTCCTGGAGCAGCGCCATTCTCTCCCTGGGGCCTCATTGTTTGCCCATATTGGCGTTGGCTTCTCTAGGCCCACTTGTTTGTTTCTCTGTTGCTTTAGGAATGGGGTGATAAATGCTTGTTAAGTATGGCAAAAAAAAAAAAAAAAAATGTTATGTGCCTAAAACACACTAAAAATTCTTGCTAGCTATGACACAGAAATATTGACTGCCAAATAAGAATTATCCCACTCAGAATTGCTCAGTAGTAAACAAATAGAATATGAAGTTGGTTTAAATAAAAAAAACAAAACCATCCATTTTTTTCACTTTGGATCCATTAACATTCAGTTGTACTAAAGATGTATGGCTGCTCCAGTTCGGAAAGAGGCCTTTTGGTCTTGGAAAACAGGAAAAACATCTTCCTTCATCTTCTGACACAATTAGCACAGGGTTATATTTACTAAGCTAGAATAATATTTTCACGTTGATGTCATTGGTGAGATTCCTGCTAATACTGACTGGTCATACATACATCTAGAGCTGCTGCAATTTGGAATTTCTCGTGGGCTAAACAACTACAGGCTCCACTGGCACTTCCCCTGCGTAAGCCAGAGAACAGCATTCTCCCACATTCAGAGCAACAAAACATGGCAACCTAGGAGGCTGGTCCAAAGGAAGAGAACTGGTGTACAGACAGTGCAAACCCTGCAAAAAAACAGGATAAACTACAGTTGATAATGGTGCCATAAGGGCCAGCAATTCACAACTATTCCATTACCCATACTTCTGTGTTTTTATCCATTTGCAAGTATTCATTACTAATAATTAAGTATTAAAGCTTAGAAATTTAAACAGAATCAAGACTGTCCTTGACAGATGCTTATACTCCTACAGGCAAGGAATAAAGGAGAGTTAAACTGGTAGGCTGGGAACTGCAATAACCTGAAGACTACATTTCCCAACAAGCATACAAACACCATCCTTCATGTGTACCTAGATCTCTGCCGCACAGGTCCATGCTTTCCAGCCATCCTGCCTTTCCCGGATTCCAATAAAATGTCATGTCAACACTGCATGTGAAGGCTAAAGTAAACTAAGATATGGGCTTTCACCTGGCACAGATTCTCAGGATATATCCTTTAAAAGTGTTAATTTATTAGCTAATGAAATCCCCAATCCCTAATTTTTCTTGACTATCATGGTCTCTACTTCCTGGGTAAACAGATCGACTCCAAAATAGTCTGAATTCCAGGGGCTCTGCTGTAGTTTTCATCATCCCAACTACTCCTTGTCACACTCAGAAAGACTAAAGTAGTCACTGAATGCATCTCCAAGGTCACTGCTTACAGAAACATCTGTATAATGTAAGTACATAAGTGACAAATACTAGCCTGTCTGTGAGGACTTTATTGTTCATGCCCACCTGATCTACACAAAAACCTCCAGTGTTAAAGACAAAAAGTCGTACACTCTGAATCTCCAAAGCTCCCTCCAAGGACATACTGCTTCATTAAATTTCTCAATATGCTTTTATTTGTGCAGAGTGGTAACAAAAGAATAAAAGAGCTGATGTGTATCATTTTTGCCACAATTTCCAATAGAGTGAGCAGACCTGATGAAGTTGGGTAGCAATAAAACATGGAGGCTTTCAGCCTTCTGTTCACAAGTACCTGCAAATAAAATCTTGTAATAGGATTTTGAAAGACACTGCCTGTCCTTTGGGAAAACTCTGTCGAGGATTTGGAGTGCAAAACTACTTACAGTTACTATAAGTAATCCGTTTCATTTGCTAAGCCTGGTGATGGCAATTCATACTTGAAAGGTAAAAAATAAAAAGCATGATTTTAACAGGAAGTTAAGGGTAATAAGATGCATTGAGTGGAAAGCTACAGGAATCTGTGTCCAACTGCTTTTCTTAGCTCATGAACTTTATGCTAAATCACAAACATTCATTCGTTTAAGGAAAAAGGGGGAAATGACAACTAGAGCTGCTTTATAAGTTATATATTCATATAGTGACAGAAAGATCATGGGCAAATATATTCCAATGTCTTCCCTCTTCCTCTAGCTTCCCCAAAATAAAAATTGTAGGCCTGGCACAAAGATGTCCTTACATCAGACTTTTCAGTAACTGTCTTTCTTGCACATGAGCATATAATTACTAGGCAGGGACCAAATTCATCCTGTTCTGCAACAGAGTTAATGTCATCTTTACTTCTGTCATCGATGAAACACAATAGAATTATATCGACAAGACTTGTCTACAATCCTCAAAGAAAATTTCTAACTTGTCTTTCCTCTGGTTCACTGGTGAGCAACATTTTTAATTTAAAACTTTTTTTTTTTAAATTACAGTTTTTGTGGCCTTCATTTTTCCCTATCACATCCTGCAAATGTCAGGACTTCTTCAGTACTTGATGGTAACAAAGACAGACTGATGGGACCAAAGCTCTACTTTGTACCCCCTATAGCTATAGTACAGCCATTTTCAGATGGTGAATGGATTTACTAACATTTCTTGCTATATCGTGACCATTTTTTTAAAAAAGCAGGAATTTGTAGGTACTCAAGATAGTATTCTTATTCCAATCTTGCTTCCTTTCCATGATGGAATAGGTAAAAACTGACTTATAAAGACTACACTGACTTAAAAGAAGGAACATGAAAATTACACTGATCATAACATAGCTAAATGGTTAAGCGGAATTCAATAAATTTGTTTTAAATCAAAATTGTATGTTGTCTTTGCTGATGAAGATGTTTCAGGCCAAAGGAATTTTGTAAAGAAACAGATGTATGTTCAGTTCTATGACAGTGTCTAAGAACACTTAAGTGACCAGGTCCCCATTACAGTAAAACAAATAATTTAGGAACCTCCCAAATATGGATTAGAGTCCCTTCCTTTGTGTTACTAAAGCATACTATGTATATACCACCACCATGGTAGTTATTATTTCACATTATAATTATGTGTTTCCCAGTAAATTATGAACTTCTTGAGAGGAAGGACAATGTGTCTGTTTTTGTTTAAATCAGGGATCAGCACTGTTTACACTAGGCATTTGAATACTACAAGTGAAAGCCTATTTCATGCAAAATAATGTGTACAGAATCTTCCCCTAAGTGGTTAAGCATAGAAAGTCCATTCCTCCCACCTTAATGCCTACTTGGGGTAAGAGACTTGTTGATTTTATTCACTGTTATATACCCAGTGATGAACAGTGTCTGACACATAGTAGGCTCTCAGTAAATTCATCTAACGAATGAATGAACAAGGCTATGTCTCTTAGTCTTAGAGTGGCATAATATTAGAGCAAACATCCTTACTGCCTGTCCTGCATGAAGCGATTTCTCTAAAAAACATTCTATTGCATCATAGGCTCGCTCCTTCTCCCACAGATATTATACTGCATGGCATTTCCCAAAGATATTTGGTAACAGGTTCTACAAGAAACATAAATTCCAGATTTAAATAAGTTTTGGAAATACTGATTTTAAAAGCCTAGTCTTTTGAGTACGACTTCGCTGAGACTTGTTATGAGACTCTCCAAAACTTATCTGGGCATATACTCATCGGGAAACACGATCACAGATGGTGTCAACCTCTCTCATGACACATTTTTGGAAACCAGAGCATAAGGGTTCATGGTTGGAATGATGCTCCCACTGAAATGACTTTCAAAAATAAGGGCTCGTAAGACTGGTTAAGGCTCTACTGAAACTGAAAGCAGTGTAAACTGGTTAGATGCTTTCAGGAAAGTAATTTGATGATGAATTTTTTTAAAAACCCAAGGAAATAATCTAAAATATTAAAATAGCTTGCATGTAAGATGTTCAATTCAGTGATGTTATGGGAATAAAATTAGAAATTAACTATCCAATAATAAAAAATAGTTAAAGATGAGAAAGAAATATTAAGCAATCATAAAAATAATTATAAAAATGACTATGATAAAAGTTGTTTAAAAACATGGTATGAAATTATATCTATGTTCTGGTTATACTACTATGTCAAATAGTATATGCAAATATATGAGCATTGGGAAAGATAGTGACTTAATGGGAAAGGATAGTTTGACATAATGCATTTGTCTCATTCTGGTTTCCATTAATGCTATTTAAATTATGAGAAATATAATAAAGAAACCGAAATATTGGTTTCCATTTCTCCAGATTATTTTTTTCTACTTCCTCAGTCTAATGTCAGCTATAAAGAAATGTAGTATAAAAATCACCAGAAAATGTTTAAGTCACACTTTCTGACACTTATTGACAGATCAGAACACTTCGAATTTCACTAGAAAGCAGTATACTGAGAATCACCTAGGCAGGAGCAAGATTTCTCCTCAAGAATGCAGAACTGGCAACATTAGAGAGGCAGTGCTTAAACATTAGAGAGGTAACATACTGGTGTAGTGAGAGGGAAGAACACAAATCTGGGTTTAAATCCTCGCTCCTCTTTTAAATAGGAGTATGATCAGCTGACCTGATCTCCCCACTTGTATGGGAAAGATGACTATCCCTACACCTTGCACCATATTTTTCTTTTTCAAGATTAAGCTTTGAGCTGTGAACAGGCCCTAAACCACTGTAAGTTAACATAGTTAACATAGTTAGTGCCCTTTCCCAATGAGCTACGGGAAAAAATTTCCCCTATGAAATATTTTAAAAAATATTCATCTCAAACACTTTAAAATTGTTCCCATATTGTATACATTTTAAAGTATGTGCTTGAAAAGTGAAAAATGAGTTGTTAAGGACATACAACCAGGAGTGTATACTAGTGTACAGCTGTATAGATAACCATGGTAAAGTAAGAAACAAATTAATAGTAATTTTCAAATGATAATACAACAAGAGCAACTGAAACGACTTCTTATGTCTTAAAAATTGTAAGGGAGTTGAAGGAAACTTCAATTCTAAAACTTATGCTCAACAAAACAATAAAAAAAAATCCATGCATTCAATAAATAATTATTACCACATGAAAGGAACAATGTTGGAACTTAAGAAATCCAGTTACTTTACTTTCACCTTTCTACTGTTCTCCCCTTGTCAATTGACCTTCCTCATCTCTAGGTTCTACCTTTTCTCTTCCTTTTTATAAATATCATCCATTTGAATTCACACATGATGGTTGGTGAAATGATAGATGAAAATGTATATATTTATTAAAGGTGGGAAAAGGTCATGGATCAATCTTAATTAAGATCACCAAAATAATCTCAGGGATGCACTAAGCGACTCACACACTCTTAGTGACTGTGTAGCACTAAATGCAGACTATAGCTAATATTACTGAGCATAGTCCATATACCAGACACTTTACGTATACTAAAACCATTAAATTTGCACAACGAGCCTATGAGGTTGATATTATTAGTACGCCCATTTCACTGATGAGGAAACTGAGACAAAGAGGGGTTTAGTCATTTGCCCAAGTCATATGACCAAACTGCACGAAAAACAGGGATATGAATGAAGCTGGTAGCTGGCCTCCAGAGCCCACGACCACTTTGCTCTGCCATGTTTACTCTGGTTAATATATCCCGTGTGGACACCGTGGACTAATGTATGTGGATGAGAGGAAGGACAATAAAAAAATGAGAGGCATAAGAATTACAGCAAAAGTAATACAGCACACACCGTGGACTTATTTATCTAAATCGTTTATTTACATGGTTAGTATTTTTTCCTACAGGGAAATTATAGGGCATAACTTAGAATAGTGTATTATTAACATTTTGTATTTTGATATTAAAAATAATTTCCAAATGTCCAAAAATATCTGTTGATATTTGAAGAGAACACTTGCAGTGATATTTAACAGGTAGAAACAAACTGTTTCCTCCCAGCCTTCTGTAACTTTCATCTGTGTTTTATATAGCATTTGTTTGGCCTTCGAAAAGAGTAATGATACTTAAAAGTGCTACTCTGCTATTAAGAAATCATATACAAATGCCCCCAAACTGATTAATGGATAAATACGATGTGGTATATCCACAGTATGGAATATAAATTTTAGAATATAAAAGGAATGAATTAGTGATACATACCACAACTTGGATGAACCTTGAAAACATTATAAGTGAAAGAAACGAGACAGAAAAGGCCACATATAATTCCATTTATATAAGCTATCCAGAATAGATAAATCTACAGAGGCAGAAAGTAGATCAGTGCTTGCCTAGGGGTGGATGGAACTGAGGAGAAATGGGGAATGACTGCTAATAGGTATGGGGTTTCTTTCTGGGATGATGAAAATGTTCTAAAATTAACTGTGGCAACAGTTACATAACTGTGTGAATATACTAAAAGCCATAGAATAGTGTATACTTTAGATGCGTGAACAGTACGGTACATGAATTAATATCTCAATAAAGTTGTATATAAAGGAAATCCCACAAAACACTTAAAAAGGGGCCACATTATCTACTTCACATATGGAGTTCTACTGTTTTCATGATAGACTCCATATGAACTCTTTTAATATAGTTACACTAGGTATACAGTGAAATAAAAGCAGAATCGTTTTAACTAAGGTAAAGAGTTGGGCAATAATGAAAGCTGATGGAAGAAAGCATTTATCTGAGAAAGAAAAGTTACAAGAATTACTAGATAAAGTACCGATTTTCACAGATTAATTCAATCCCTCTGTAAGCAGTACAGGGGATAAGAGAAATAAGGTTGCAGAGGACTAAAATAAAAGATAAAATAGATCAAAGTAAAGCTAGAAAATTCATCTTCAAGAGACCAAAGGACACACATGACAAAGCAAAAGTGGACTGTGGCACGAACACAGTTACAGAAAGAGTACACTTGTCAGAGTAAAGGGACCAGACAGGGCAGTACATGCACAGCTACTACTTACTTAGCACCTATTAGGTGCCAGGATCTGTACTTGGCCAGTTGTACTGAAAAATAAACAGTCTGAGAGATAAACGTTAATACTGCCCTTCCAAACTGTCTTGGGAAGGGGTGCCAGGGTAGCAAACTCTCAAATGAGGAATAGACTATTCAGGATACTGCTGCTATTGTAAGTCATTCAGCCTACTCCCCTTCATCTGATTCCACGTCATTAGGCAACCTTCTGACTATCCTCTGGCTTCCCACGAGTGAACAAGCAATGTGCATAACACACATAGAGATCTATGGAAGAGTAAAGCAATAGAGCAGAAGAGGATATTGCATGCATAGAGTCTGGATGAATACACACAGACTAAGCTGTTAACAATTGCTGTCTCACGAGGTGGGATCAGAAAGGACTTTGTACTTACACATATCCATACTTGGATCAGATTTTTTTTTTAATTTAACTGTACTACTTTTCTACTGGAAATGGTCTGATAATTCATCATAATAATTTGGCTTTACCTTAATACTAGCTGATCTGACAAAACTTTTCTGGTCTCTATGTCACTTTAATAAATTAGCCTCTTGAGTTGACACATGTGTTTTACCACCTTGGTTTACATGCATCTACTGTTAATGGAAGGATGCACTCTAAATGCGCTAGCAAAATTACATCTCTGAGCCTCTAAAGCCCTAGGGCACTGCTTGGCCTTCTGGCTAAGAACAAGTGTAGCCCTAGGGCTTGGTGACTTCGAAGACACATGATACTTGGTGAAGCCTCCTAGCAGCCATTGGCTGGGCTTCCTCAGTAAAACCTGAACCACATCAAGTATTCTTCATTCAAATTTTATAAGTAGCAAATATTAAAGAGCTATAATTTAGAACCCTTCCAGAGAACTTCTCTCAGTATTTCAGCAGAATTTACAAACAGGCACCTCCTGCACATACAGATAGCTTTGGAAGCAAAGAGGTTGGTTCTAAACCACCAATGACCAAAACCCTCTCCCTGCCTGTGAACAGATCAGAACTATGCAGAAAGCTTTAGGAATATGAGTCCAGGGTTTAGCCTGGCCCTAGAATCCAGGTCCTAAGTCCGGTTACACTCCTACCCCCAGCCCAGGGTTTAAAGCTAGGGGTCAGAGTACCCTGCAATAGGGGCCACTAAATGGTGCCAACATTCAACATCTGATAAACAGCTGGCCCTCAGCCACTCCGAAGTATAACCAATTGCTTATCTCCAAAAAAACTGCTTGGTGTAAGACTGCTATATTATCACACAATCCTTGAATTCTACTTCTTGGTAAATCCAAAAACTACCAAAACTCAAGACATCAATTATTTAAATCTGAAATAGAAAAGTATAATACAGGAGATTAAAGCATCAAATTGACAGTTGGATTAGAAGACTATTACAGCCCCTTTCAACCCTGAGATAACAATGGTTCCACAATCAGCAAAGGTTTTTAGGAGAAGCTAAATTAATGAAACCAGCTAAAGATCTTAAGCGATTAGAGAAACACACACACACACACACACACACACACACACACACACAAATAAGAAACACCCAAATAAGTGAGAAGGAACACTGAATCATCAAATTAATAGCCCTGCAAATGAAAGATCCTAAATTTGCTCTTAAAAAAAAAGAAAATCAGCCAAGAGAAATGAATGTTAACGAACCAACCTTGAATAAACGCTCTAAAAACCATAAGCAGCTGTAAATCTCCACACCCAATGAGTCATTACAACAGCCCACTCATAGGAAACCATTTTAGTCTGTCTCCAGAGCCCATCTCAAGCTCAGGCAGCCCTCATTTATATCTTGACTGGTCTGTGCAGTTCTGGCAACCTATCCTTCCCACTAGCCAATCCTGTGTCTGTTAAAGCTACTTTTCTCATATCATAGGATTAATTTTCATTAACCCCTTAAAAGTAACTACTTTTTTCTCTCTCTCCACATCCCCATCCCAACCCATGTCAATTGGTTCTTTCTGTACTGCTCAAAGTAATGATTTTCAATCACAGGCTTTAATTAACTACACAACTTCTTCACAATATTGTTTTCACATTGAGAAAGTCTCTTCTCCGAAATCCAAGTAAATCTTGCTTTTTTTTTTTTGCAAAAGTCGACCTTAAAATGAACCTATCTTCTATTAAAACTATGATGTGATCACAAAGAGACAACCCATTCTAAGATGATACACGTAAGACTGGCTTATCAAATGACCAGCTAGTAGTCCATTGTGTAATAAAAAGTATAAGCCCCTGATGGAATGAAATGCCTGTGGCCAACGAACATGAGACAGGACCCCAAGACTCTGTCCCTTGAAGCTGCCTCTCCTGACAACACCATAAGACATCTCACGCCTGGCTAAGATGAGACACATCTTTGGCCTCCTGGTCTACTACAAAATATCACTTGTGTCGCCTTATCACTGCCCGGGCACAAGTGTTCATGCTTTTGCACATCGCTACTCCAATGACTGATCTTTCTGGTGCCCACACTTACGAAAACTATTATTGAGAGTAATTTAACAGTATCAGAGGGGGAAAAAAAAAAAACGAAACAGAGATATGAACACGCAGAGACAGAAGAATATAGCAAAACACATGCACCACTGCCAAGAGTACCATGAGCTTTAGAAGAAGAAGCCAAAGGAGAAACACCTGCTGCTCTGGTCTAACTGTTCTGTGACGTGTTTGCCAAACAATATCTTTCTCCTTAGTCCTCACCCATTGCATAATTTGGCCCCAAAGGAAGTGCTCCCAGGGTAGACTCCAGCCACTTCTCCCAGGGTTCTTTCTACCCTAGAGATCCTTTGCAGGTAGAGCATTCTTGTGCTGGTGGATGTCCGGCTCAAGATAACCTTTATGGTATAATACGGTGGGTTTTTATTCTGTTACCTCTACCTTATCCTTCTGAAGGAAGAGTGCTTTGAGCAGGTAGGTGCTCTGGCCTGGGGTAGTCTCTAGGAGGCTTGTCAGGATGCCCTGCCATGTCTGTGCAGGCAGCGTGCTGCAGCCAGCAGCACCAGCTCATGAGAGCCAGCGAGGCACATGTCTCTCCAACTCCTGCTCACGACTTCACCTTGGAAGCCTGGAGTGTTTATATCATGAAAATCTGTGAACGTGACAAATCTGGGCATTTTTCTTCTTCCCTCGCAGAGCTGGTTGTTAAACATTTACCAATACACCACTACTTGTGCCTGTTTGTCATCCAATCAAATTTTTATTCTGTACAGAGAAAAAAAATTTTGGATAGCCCAATCAATTTGACTTTGGATCTTTTCTCAACTGCTTTTAAAAGCTCTTCAACTACTTCATAAATATTTTTTTCTTCTACTTATTTATGGTTTCCTGAAATTTATATTGCTATATAACAGGAATTATCCAAAAATTTTAAACTAAATATCTAATCAATTGTCTGTTGATTTATAATTGCTCCTTTGATAAATAATAAATTCTGAGATACTATGGTCTTATGTTTAAACTATTCTCTTCCACTGACTTTTTTTGTCACCAAAACAATAGTAGCTAACATTTTTTGAGTACTTCCCATGTACTAGCAATTTGCTCAGCTCTTCATTTACATTATCTCATTTAATCTCATGCTTTACAGGTAATAAACTCAGGCTTGGAGAAATCAAGTTACATGGTCATGGTCACATACCTAGTAAGAGGCAGGCTTAAAATCCAAGTACTGTGCCTCCAACACCTAAACTCATGACCACTGTAGTAAACTATTACACACCACCAACCGCTATAGCTTTATCATCTAATATTATAATGTCTTTCCTCTGTTTATTGCTTAGACACATTTTCTCAAGCCTCTCTACAAATATGTGTAGTTTTTACTCAGGTCATGTTAAATTTAAAAATTAATTGAAAGAAGTATCTCAATATTCCAGTTTTTACATCCAGGGATAAGGTATGCCCATCTGGTTCATTCAAGTTTTATGAATTTCGAAAAAAGTTTTATGGTTCTTTTTTTTTTCATTTCAATAACACATACCTCTAGGTATTTTGTATTTGTTGTTACTATGGTGAATGGTATTTGTTATTGCAGATGTGTGCAAAAGCTACTTATTTTCATATACTTAGCATCTACAGCCCTTATGAACAATTTTTAATTGATTTTCTTGGATTTTGTATTTTATCTCCTACTCTATGGTTATGCTTATTTTTGTTTTATAGTTTATTGCACTAGTCAGAAATTCTGGAACAACATTAATGATGATAAAAAGTTTTGCTTATGTGTTCCTGAAATAAAGAGAAAATCTGGTATCATTGTCAAATGTGATATTGGCTGTTGGCTCAAAATAGTGGATCTTATAAAAGATATAGTTTTTGGGTCCTAGTTGTTAAATAGTTTTTTAAAGGACTAGATGTTGAATTTTTTCAAATGTTTTTTGAAAATACTACTGAGATAATTTTAGGGTTTTTCTTACTGAATACCTATTTTAAACGGAAAAATTGTAGACTATCACATAAAGAGGCAGCTCTAAGTCTGGTCCTGGGATGTATGTCAGCTTGAAGGAGTCCCAGGTCAGCAGTCCAGCCTGCTCTGCCAAAATGTGTTCCTTTGAAACATATCACCTCATTTACAACTGGCGAAGAGATGAATGATGTCGATATTAATGGAGAAGTCACATTGACTCCCATGCGATTTTTCCCAGCATTTTAATGTTTCCAAGTAATCAGATTCACATTTCTCATGATTATTAAAGAGAAAACCTTAGCAATATAAGACCTTAAGGTGGGAGATGGGAGCTGATTATCTACAGAAGTGACTTACTTTTAAGTGGTGGCTGATTCAATGACTTGAAACCTACCACACTTTCAAGTTATCTGGCAAAGCTGCAAATGCAGCTAAGGAAGCTGCAAAGACATTTCCCCCCGTATGAAACCAATGGACTAAGAAGGCTATGTCCTGGATCGGATTTTTAATTCTAATGAAAAGGTCTCTATTAGAAGATCAACTTCTCAAAGAAAAGTGCATGAGTTCCAGGGTTTAAGGGGACAAAGAATATTCTAACTGTGATAGGGGACAAAGAATATTCTAACTGTGATAATGGGTGCAAACATCAGTGAACTGTGCTAGTTTTTTTCTTAGTACGTCTATTAAGACTGTACTTGGTTACAAAGTTCCTTAGTTTTCAGGGTCTGTTCCAACTCTACTTATTCCACCAGCCACAATGTTCTCCATGCCTGATTTTGCACAACATGCAGCTGTTTGTTTTATTTTTAGATTGTTATAGAGGTTTTAGTCTTGCTATTTCTGTTTACTTGTATTTTCCAGGTTCACTTATATGTGGGAGCAGCAGAAACATCTGTATTCCTCATAGAAATATTGGGTCTAATGAAACATTCTTATCATAGTGCAGCCCACCTGAGATTTGAGATTTTTTTTTTTTTTGACCCAGCTAATAGACATAAAGGACCTGACATCTAGGAATTTAGGATACTTGATTTAAATGTTGAAAAGTTTAAATCATTTATCATAGATGCAGTAGCACCTGCAGTGAAGAGAGGGGTGTGTGTAAATTTCTGAAGCATATTCATGCAATGAGGCAGGCCACACCCAGGCTCCACTGTTTCTCGTTCAGGATGCAAGTCTATCTTCAAACTCCTGATATTCTCCTGCACAAACTGCTCCACCAACAGCATTCCCCATCTCCAATAAATAGTAATTCCACCTTCTCAGGTTTTCAGACTAAAAACCTTACGGTCTCCCTTTCTCACTCCATCTATCCAATTTATCGAGAAACGCTGATGCCTCTATCTTCCAAACACATGCAGAATCTGACCATTTCTCGTCACATCTCCACTGCTTGCCACCCTGGTTCGATCCACCACTATCTCTCAATTACTGCAGTTTTAGTTTTAGTACGTTCAGTACTGCAATAGCTTTCTATCAGCTTCTATCCTTTCCCCCTCGACATTTGTTTTAATGAGACCCTTTGCAGAAGACAGCCAGACCATGATATTCCTCTACTCAAAACCCCACAACGTCTTCCAACCTTACTCAGAGGAAAAGCCAAAATTTCATAATGGCTGACGGCACGCTAGGTGCCCTGGGCCCACCACCTCTGACCTGTTTGTCCCCTTCCCTCCAAACATTCCTTCTGGCCCTGCTGCCCCTTCCCGCCTCTCAGGCTTGCTTCCATCTCCTGCCTTTGGCACTTGCTGTTCCCTCTGCCTAGAAGGCTCCTCATTTTCTTTAGGTCTTTGCTCAAATGCCATCATCTCAGCGAGGCTTTTCCTGACAAACATATTGTAAATTGCAAACACGCCACACACATCAGACCACACACTCCCTATCCTTCTCCCCTAACTTAACGTTTCTCCATAACAGCACATATCTCGATCTGCTGAACTGTATATTTTACTTATTCATGTAGCTGTATTGTCTAGTAGGAATGAAGCTTGGAGCTCTCTGCGGTAGCCTTAGCACCTACAACAGTTTCTGGCACACAGAAATGCCCAATAACTACTTACTGAAAGGAATAAATCAGGTTCACTGCAGTAGGTGATGAAGGAAGTAACAAGTTATGACTCCTGAGGTTTGGGCCTTCATCATCACAAATTAAAGGAATACTTAGAAGTAGGTGAAGCAGAGCATCAAAGTTTATTTTTACGCAGTCATATGGCTAAGTTGTGAAAACTTGCTCAAGAGATTTACTGAGCTGCTGCCGCAGATCAAGGACGCTTGAAATTAAAGGACTTTGAGTGGCTCGACTTGTCAGGCCCCCTGGCGACTCACGAGATTGTTCTTCCATGATGTGACAAGACATCTGAACGTACTGAAACTAAAACTGCCAGGCGGCGGGGGCGGAGGGGGTGGGGGGTGGAACACTGTTGATATGACCAAGGAAATACCGTGTTCTGACATGACTCAAACAACTGGAGACTGCATTCATTTTCCACTGCTGACCAGCCCCCACGCTCAATGGAATTACTGAATTTAAAAATAAGAGAATCTTATAAATTACAAAAAAAAAATCACAAATTTTTTAAAGAAAGAATCACTTTCTTCAGAGGCGTGGTTGCCTCTGAAGTGCATCCCTCAGGGATGGGCCTGAATTATCAAGCATTTTCCCACTGGCTTGGTTCACATTTTCACGAACAAAATGCAAGAGCTGAAAGCAAAATATGACCGACAAAACGTCAATATTCATGACGTTCTGTAGATGATTTTACAAGCTAAAGCAATTCTAAACTTCTGACATGTGCTCAACTCTGGAACGTGTTTACTATCCCTGACATTGTGAAAACATTCTTTTTCACAAAAGGGCTGAAATCAACACTGGAACTATCATCCACAATGTAAACCTAGAGTCACGATGAAATGAAATATGCCTGACAATATACCCCACAGTTGTAGAGTATGGTTATTTCTTAAATCCCGCTTTCCTATCATTATGTCAAGAATGCTACAACTGGCTCCAGGCCTGTAACTTTACACTTTCAGGGTTAACACAGGTTTATTAAATTATTTTCAAATTGATTTTTTAATTAATCTTGAAATTTTAATATTATAGATCTGTTTATACCATGATTGTTAAGAATTTAAACTCCACCTTGGCTCACTCATGTCTGGATTTCGAATCAGAGAATTCGTTACTGATATTTCAATAGGGACAAGGTAATGAAATATAAAGAATGTCTGAGAAACTACCACAGACTGGAGGAGTTAACTAAGGAGATGCGATGGCTAAATGCAATGTGGGATCCTGGACTGGATCCCGGGATGGAAAAGGGATGACAGTGGAAAAGCTGGGAAAACATGAATAAAGGCTGTAGTTTAGCTAATGGTATTGTACCAATGTTAATTTCTTAGTTTTGATAAATGTGCTATGGTCATATGAGATGCTAACATTGGGAGAAGCTGGATCAAGGGAATACAGGAACATCCTGTACTCTGCAAGTCTTCTGTAAAATCTAAAATCATTTTAACATAAAAATTTAAGAGAGTGCTAATTCTAGAAACACAACAAAACTTTTAGCCATTTCAGGATGATCAATAAAAAAGCCAATCTCACAAAGTTGGTTTCATTTAGTTACTAATATAGAACAAAA
Source organism: Rousettus aegyptiacus (assembly GCF_014176215.1). Taxonomy (NCBI): domain Eukaryota; kingdom Metazoa; phylum Chordata; class Mammalia; order Chiroptera; family Pteropodidae; genus Rousettus; species Rousettus aegyptiacus. The sequence continues at coordinate 22,997,050 of NW_023416306.1, forward strand.
ATCTGGAAATGCAGCTCTTGTTAAAATGCAAATTGTCAAAAAAAAGACACCCCAAACAAAAAATAAAATCTTCCATTGATCTATCACAACAAAATATAAATACCCAAAAACAAATAAAGGAAAACCACCTACGATAACAACAATGATCATATTTACATAGACTCAAAGTGATGTGAAGATTAGAATAAACCATTATTTCAACTAATACTGGGTATGAAGGGCATTGTAAATTTGGAAGAGAGTTAAAACATGTAGTGGTTGCTCCTATGTTCTGGTATTACGAATCATTATTTTATTCTTCAAACTTTTCTCTACAATGAGCCCATAAAGATTTTATAATCTGAACAATAAATATCAACATATTTTGGTATTAATGTGATCTTGTTCTAAGTGGCGGTTATTTTTGCTCCTGCAACTTCTCACAACCCTTTTGTCCCCACCAACTTGCACTGGTTTAGACTCAAAACAATTCTCCCCTCTAGTCTGCCATATCATCAGTCAGCCCCCTCCCATACCCCTCCACTCGTCTTCAGTCTATTTTCCCATTCTTACAAATGAGTTTACTAAAATTCTGGTTATAACACATTCCTTCTCTGTCAGAAACAAAACAAAAATTCTAATGGCTCTGCCTATTGTCTAAAGAAGACAATATTCTAAGGGTGAAATGATTCACTGAAGCCATAATTTCCAATCTACTTTTCAAGGCTCCCACTAAGTCCCATCATATTTAGTCCCATGGAAACTAACCCTTTCTACAAACTTCATATCCACTATCAAGTTTCCGTCAAGCCTTTGTTCATAACCCTTCTCATTAATAAAATTACTTAGTTTGACTAACATTCGCTGAGTGTTTATTACATGTTAGGCCTAACGCTAAGAGAGTCACATGTAATTTTTTCCTAGAGCCTTCTTACCAATCCCCGGGGGTAAGTGCTACTAACTGAGAAAAAGTCAGAGCTATTAGCTAATTTTCCCAAGGTTATTTGCCTAGAAAGTGATGGAATAAGAACATGAACTCCAAGTTCTAAAGTCCAATCTCTGAATACAATATTCTTTTCCAACTTCTATCCTTCCATCGAGACCCAGAACAAATACTAACTTCTCGTACCATCTCTAATTCCTCCAGTCAGAAATGATAATCTCCTCCACGGACTCACACAACTATTTAATTTCCTTTTACAGATCTTATTTCATCCTGCCTTGTATGTGGGTAACAACATATGTATGTCTATATTACCCGTTAGATTCAAGAGCTTTGAGAATAGAACAGCTCAATTATTATGCTTCACAACCTGGACCCATGATAATGCTACAGGGGTATCAGTACTCAGTAAGAGTCTGTCAAGGAAGAAAATCATGTTCAGAGAAACTAAGTCTCCTATTTAATTCTTTCAGATGTGCACGCACGCACACGCGCACATACACGTTTGTATTGGAGGTACAAAGCATTCTGCATAGTACAAAGAACACAGGCTTCGAAGCTTATGGAACTTGTTTACAAATCCTGGCTCTACTAGAAAGAAGTTATCTGATCTTGGGGCAACTTAACCAATGTGTCCTTAATTCCTCATCTGTAACATTGTGAGACTAATGATAATGTGTATTAAATACATAGTACTACATATAGCAAATTGAATACTTGATAAATACATAAGTGTTACTGTTATTAAACTCTGGCCATGAGAACTTGTTTCATGCCCAGAATGACAAGGCCTCATCTCCACGGTTTCAAAAAGTCAATATTTCAATAGGTAGATTACATGAAACAAACACTTAGATAACAATACTTGGACTATTATACTATTAAATATAAAGTGTTCAGAGAAGGGACTGATCAGGGTAGACTAACAAAAAAGGCTTCTAGAAAGGAAGGAATATGAGCTGGCTCATCAGGACAGGATATGGACAGGAAAGAAGAAAAATTCCAAACAAAGAGAACATCATAAGTAAATGTAGTAAAGCAGAGTAAAGATGGGGTAAAAGGGGTCAAATTTGTGGTGACAGAAAGAAATCTAACTATGGATGGTGAACATACAATGCAAAATATATATGACTTACTATTGGATTGCACACTTGAAACTTACTGGATTTCATTAACCAGTGTCACCATAATTAATAAAAAATAAAAAAGTGTGCCTCCAGTGCAATTAATTCTTGCTCAGTGCTCAAAGGCAGATGAATAAACTGAGGGTAACAGACCAGAGGTAACTTTGGATCTAATGTTGGTATAAAAGACACACTACTAAATAGCATAAAAGTGAGAAAGAAGCTTCATATTGCTTATAGGAAAACATTCAATAAAATGGGAATTAGTGGTTTATCTAATGAATACATGACTAAGAGTTTGCTTTAATGAGCATAAGCAAAACCCTATTGATTCTGTCTTCTGTTAGTTTTATTCACTATTTTTATCTCTAACATCAATGTCAGTATTCCTACCCTACCCGGTCCTTCAGCACTGTGACATATATTTGTATGCACAGAAAAATAATGACTTAGAGAACTATCATACTCATTCACATGTGACTGTGGGTATGGATAAAACAAAAGACAACAGGGCTGAGGGTTCACTACAACTTAAAAATGCTATTTGATCTCTAAAGACCATCAGACCCGGGAAAAATAGTTTATTATTAATATTACTAAGGACAAAAAAAAATTAGGCACATTCTGTTGAGGAAAAAACAAAAACAGTGATTTTAGAGCGAGACCAAACTATGGTTAATGAACTATGATATTGATATATACAGTGGTAAAAAACCATCACTGTTCTGTGACTACAGATAATGAATCGGATAATATACACAGAACATAACACTTTTTAGCAAAGGACTCATAACTTTGAGACTCCTGTTGCTTGAATGAAATTCATTCAGTTGCAATTTTAGACAAATCATCTACCATGAAATGGTATAAGAGCCCAGCGTCCTGAGTTTACATATGAATTTTTCAACTCAATGGGCACCTGTTCAATCAGAACTGGAAAAACAAAAAAGGAAAAACCTAGCTGACAAGTATTAATGAAAGCAAAGTGTAGTCCACTCGTCTCCATAGGCCATATTAACTATGTTGACAGTAAAGAATAACACTCCCACCTCTAATTTATCAGCACTATATGTCCTAGAAATAAATTTTGGTTAACTCTTAGTCTAATTAAAATTATCAGTCATAGTAACAGTTTATGCCAAAATGGAGAAAGCCCTGTTGACAATATAGGAAAGGAAATTAAAAATTAAACATGTTGAATGAAATTATTATTTTACTTTAACATAATATTTAATGTGGTATAAAGTAATGCTTACTTTTCCTTTTGTTATCTTTTTCATGCATGTGTCACGAGAGAAGCCAGAGGCTTTGAATTTGCCTATATCCCTCAGTGGACAGGAAAGGCTCACTTTCAGCATATATACTAGCCAATGCACAAATTGCATTTTTTCCAACTGGCCAGTAGGCCATTCATCAACCTAAGGTGGAATTTGGGTTACCTAAAAAATCTAGGAAATAAAATAACATAAGACCTATATTCTAATTCCAGCTTATTTGCTTACCAGCTAAATAATCTTAGACTCTTATCCTTTATGAATTGGTTTTCTCACCTGTTAACACATAGGGTTGTTCTTAATGGTGGCTCTAGATTTTCTTCTTTGAGGGACACAGAGGTAGTTCTCTGATTAAAAGGAGGTACATGAAGATGCCTCTGCACAGCACTGCACCGAAGATTATGAAAGTATTATCCCAAAATATTGGGGACTTGATGGAGATATTGAGGAAGCTAAGTATCTCCCAGGTCCCTCTCCTTGATGCCAGCACTGCTGCTTGTGGTGACCCCATATTATAAATGGGAAAAGTGATGTGGGAGATACAAAGAAGACAAAAAATGAATAACCACAGTGCAAACTCATATGAAGCATGCAATTTAAAAAATTATATATGTCCTTTCGAAGATTAACTCAGTAGAAAAAGTCTGGCACTCTAGATCCTTTGGGAAGATTAAACTCTCTTCTCAGAATTCAACTCGATATTGAACACCTATTATGTGCAAGCTACTATAGTGAGCACTGTTAAAGACAGGGGATAAAATGAAAAGCCCTCACCTTCAACCAACAAATATGTAAAAGAACAAAACAAGTCATATACTAGAAATATAAAAATATTATGAGACCAGAGTATAGAACCTCCATAATCCTGAGGCTAGCATTTAAGGTCACAATTGACCTTTTCGGCCAGATGTCACACTGTAGACAAACACTAACTCTTGCCATCTCAACCACTCTGGCAAATGTATCATGCATTTTACACTTTTATCCTTTTGTTCATGCCATACCCGCAATCTAGAGTTCCTTTACCAATGTCCCACTGAAGTTATCATTCATCCTTTAAAACTAAATTTCAATCCTTTTCCTTCACAAAGCCTTTCCCATACCAGGTGGAACAAAGGAGGGTGATTTAAAAAAAAAAAAAATGATACTAGGGAATATAGAAGAAGAAAAGGATAAAAAATCTGTACCAGAGGAGCTATCACATAACTATGAGACTAAGGATTTAACAGAACCTACTAGAAAACCATCAGCCCATGCTGCACAGAAAACTGACAAGCCTAACAAGGTCCGACAGGAAGAATCCAAGATGTGAGAGAAAGCCTGTCAAGATTATAGAAGAACAAACAAACAAACAAAACCAAAAGCAGAAATCTGAGAAATGTATCCAGGAATTATGAAACTGTAGGACTTAGAGCCACAGTGGGAAGTTAACCACTGGTTACACAGATAGCATCAAAGAACAGAATTTAGTTTATTACAGTTTCAAGACTATAAACATTAAGCACTTAACTCTATCAGAGGGTACCTTATTAAATCTGGAAGAATGCCTTTGCCCAGAAGCTAGCCTATCTCAACAGACAGGCTTTGAAATAAAAAGGGAGAGGTAGAGCAAATGATATAAACTGTGCCCATAGAGCTCATGAAGAAAGAAAGCCAATAAAAATACATAAATGACTTCAGGTGTCGATCAGCTTAAAGGAAAATACAGCCAAGTAAAGAAACAGAAAATGACAGGGTTGGAGCAGAAGAGCTGTTTCAGAATTGAGGGAGCAAGTTTGACATATCTGAAGGTAGAGCCAGGCAGAGAGAGGAAGGCCCTGACAAGGAAGCATTCGACATGTTTGAAAACAGTGAAATCAGCCAGAACATAATGAATGAAAACAATGGTAGGAGGGGAGGTGGAGAGGTAAACACAGCCAGAAAAAGGTGCGGGGAAAGTCGAGATGTTGTATTTCAGTGTGATGAAAGTTCCTGGAAGGCTCTAAGCTGCAAGGAGCTGGGATCTGACTTACTTTCTGATCACTCAGGTTGCTATGAGGAAGAAAGACTGCAGACACCTAAGCGCAAGACCATAGTGACTTGGACCTGGGTGGTGGCAGTAAAATTGGCATGTGTCGGGTATGATATGCTAGAGGAAGACTAGAGGCAGTCCTAGGAGAACGTTTTTGGAAAAAGGGAAGCATCACATAAAAGACCTTCGATGTCAACATAACGTGTGCACAGGACGGGTCATGCGCGAAACTTCACCGCTGGCACTTCTTTCATCTTCTCCTCCCACGGCTGGTGAGCTCCGTGACAGCAGGAGCTGTCTTATTTGCTGCTGCATCTCTGAAGCCCGGCATAATGTTTGGAACACCAGCAGGTATTCTTAAATAACTTTTTTTTTAATAGTGTCTTGACACTTTAAACACAAGTAAGAAAGTATACTCTAACAAGGGTCACCAGCATTTAGTTAAGAGGAGACTCAACACTGGCCTGTAAACACTGAAGCCCTAATAGGTGAATAGGTGAGGGAATTCAGAAAGAACCCTACGCTGTTTCAAAGAAACAAACAGTCACACATTTACTAAGTGTCTTCTACATTTTAGACCAGTGCAGTACGCTGAGAACACAGAGGAAACAGACCGCCTCTCCCGTCTCCCAGGAAAAAGTTCACACCCTGGTGGTCCAGACAAGTTACATGCCTGAGCACCAACAGGACTTGCGCAACCTGCTGAGCAGGGGTCCGTAACCTTCTAGCAATTACAGAGAATAAGAGGAAGGCAACACAGAAAGAACCATGTTAGCACCCCAATTTTTAGAAAGGGGAAAATGAATGCCATAAACTGCAATTGAATGTAACTTCTAGAACAGATCGTCAAAGGAGGGTTTGTAGGCGCTTAGGAAAGGAAAAGGTGAACTAGTAAACGGCCAGCACTTGTACCTTATTAAGCCATACCTGGCTAATGTCATGTTCTTATTTGATAGTTAGGAGGGTGTATAGTGGGAAATGCATGATACACCTGAATTGTATTAAAATTTGCCGATCCCTTGGGATAAGATCAGGGAAAATATACTAAAATAAGAGTCAAGTATATTTGGAACTGCTCAAATGGTCTTGAGAAAAGAGCAAACTAACTACAAAGACATCTTGAAAAGAAATAAAAAAAACATTTTTAATAATAAAGTAAAATTATAAATATTATCAAGGACCAAAAATAATGGCACTGAGGATTTCTAAAGGAAACGGGCCACCAAGACCACACTAGTGACCCCCACAATCAACAAGCTATTCCGCAAATGAATATGAAGACATCCTTGGCTTGCTGACCAAATTATCAGATAATAAAAACTTGAGAAAGGAATAGCAAATATATTGGATAATAAAGTCAGAACTCTAAAAGCTCATGATAGTCTACAAAACTAGGCAAAAAGCAAAATCAACAGTTTTAAATTTCCTAGGGAAATTCAAGTTTCATACATCTGTTTTAAAAATGCAACAGAACAGAAACATCAGGACAAGAATAAAAAAAAAGATAACCTATGGCTTTTGGTGGACTGCACGGTAAATTAAGGGAAGTTGTTGAAAAGGCTAATTCCACTTTTGGCAACATTAAGAACCCAGAAGGAAGGACTGACCACATCTAGCTCAGTGAGTTCCTCTCTGTGCACCCCACTTTGATAAAACTGTCACACTAGAACTCATACAGTTTAAAGAGACTTGGACGGTACTTCCAGTAAATGCTAACTGAATACATGCATTTAACTCCGCTCCATTCCAAAACACTACTAAAATGACGGGAAAGGGATTTAAAATATTTGGAACTAAGAAGCAGTGAGAGAGAGAAAGCTGACCTAGAAGATTTCAAAAAGCTAAATTCTGAGTCAACAGTGAAAAAGGCCAGGAAGCAAACCATGTACACCACAAAACTGCCCCAAGCCTCAGGAATTAATGCTATAAAGTTTTCTCTGGCATCCTGTGCTGTCCAGAGGTCAGCATGCTGCCACAAAGCTCAGGAGCTTTCTCTGTCTATTCTTCATAGTTCCCAAGTTAAAGGGGCTCCTGAAAATGAATTTCATGGAACAAAACTCTTTTTGAATCCACTTCATATGGCATCTGGATTTCTTACTTGACATGGCAGTATTTGATCTCCCTTCGCGGCACTGAGTGCAATCTTATTCTCTAGAGGAAATTTATTTCCTTGTGAGGCATTATGCTGCACTGCAAGCAATTTGTGGTATGAAAAGCTAAATGAGGTTTTACACATAGGTTGAGTCAAAAGGAATTATACAATGTTTTTTCCTCCATAATACATTTTAAAAGAATTTTTTTTTAATTTGTAATATTAACTTAAAAAAAAAAAGATGTCTTTGGAACTGGAGATGACAGTGGAGCTAAAATGAGAGGATTCAGTAAAAGGCTGCTTAAGAGCAGTTATACACCCTGTGCAGCTGGCTGCTCCTCTTCTACCCAGGAGAGTTGTGGCCAGGGGTACCACACAGAAAAGAGAAGTACAAGTCGACATGTTAAATACTAAGACCAACTCCCATTCCAACCTTCTTTCTCTGCTTGCAGCCAGACTAATACCCTCCAGGAGACTAGAATAGACTTCTTTAGGAAAATTTGACCAGTTTAAGGGAAAAGACCTTAAGATTCACTTAGTAGGCATTTCCCAAAGAAATAGGCCGACAAGACCGCCTTGCAGTGAACCCCACAGTCACTAATTCCATTCCAAAAAGAATACAAAAGAATTCAAATAACCTTTTAGACCCCTGCACTTAAACAATGAGCAGATAGCCAGAAATTTAAGAAAAATGTTAACATGAATACAGAGACAGAAGAAAGTAAGCTGGAAGAATCAAATGATGCAGATACAGACAGATGTGAACGTAAAACATATGCACAGTGATAAGAACACATGTTGCAAAAATGAAAAAATTAGAGAAAATAAAATACCCTAGAAAATTAAGAACTTATATCAGAAATAAAATGCAACAGAAATACTAAAAAATAAATTGAAGAAATCTATCAGAATATGGAGTAGAAGACAAGAAGTTCAGAAATGAAAGGAAAGATAAGAAAATTAAGAAACAGGGGAAACAGGTAAGAAGGAATCAAAGAAAGTATTCTGGAAAATTTTCTCAGCTGCAAAACACAAATTTCCATATTGAAAACCCCTATAGTGTCCAGCATAATGGATGGAAATCAATACACAAGAGGCACATCACTGAAAAATGTCAAAACATGGGTTGCAAGGAAGATCCTATAAGGTTTCAGAGAGAATAAAACAAGTTTAATATAAAAAAAAAAATCAAGATCCAGATGGCATCAGACTTAAACAGTCACCCTAGAAGCAAGAAGACAAAAAAGAACAACACATTTTAAATTCTGAAAGAAAATAATTTCCAATCTAGAATTCTACATCTAGCCAAATATTAAATATGTATGAGATAAGAAAAAAGTATTCAAGGTATCAAAAAATTACCCCATGCATCCTTTCTCAGGAAGCTATTAAAGGAGATATTTTACCAAATCAAGGCAATAAACCAATAAAGAAAACACTAGGATAGGAACACCAATGAAAGAACACAAAAGGTTAAACAAATGGATAACTATACTACATTCACAGATCGGTAAACTCAATATTATTTGACAATTCTACCCTAATTGATCTACAGTTTCAATACAAGCCAAAACAAAATCCCAGAACTTTTTTTGGAGATATTGACCTACTGATTCTATAATACATAAGGAAAAACAAAAGAACTAGAATAGCCAACATAGTTTTTCCAAAAAAAAGAGACCTCACATTACTTAATGTATATTACCTAACATACACTGTAAAGCTACCATAATTAAGACCACGTGTTATTACAGTTAAGACAAAGAGATCAATGAAACAGAATAGAAAGTTCAGAAATAAATACACACATATATGGATATTTGAAAAAGGTACAAAGGCAATTCAACGGAAAAAGTACAGCCTTTCAAAAAATTGTGCTGACATTAGACATTCATATGCAAACAAAAAAAAATCAAAGAAATACAACCTATAGCTTAACCCTTATATAAAAATCAATTAGATATGGACCACAGACCTAGATGCAAAATGTAAAAGTAACAAATTGTAGGGCAGTGTGTTACTGAACTTGCCTGGTTGTAAAAGTGATCTGAGGGTCTACCTACTGATACAGACTATTAACTAATTCTGATGTTACCAGCCTTTCTTCTCACCTGCACCCACAGAATCCCTGGGCCTTAGATTTCTGACGATCTGAATCTCCATTTATGCTATGTCAAGGAGTTTGGGGAAGGAGCGGAGATAATAAAGTATCTGTGTTCAAAGGACCATGCCGGCCAGATTCACTGGTTTCATTACAAAAGTACAGATGTTCTGAACTCTTCACAGACCTTCTGGTTTGAAGGCAAAATAGAAGTTTTCTTCTTCTACTTCTTCATGTTTTCTTCCTTCATTTTCTCTTTTGTTTTCCTTACACGGATTTATAAAATAAGGGAAGCCACACAACCATTAAAATTTTTTTTTAAATAAATTTGTATAAAGTACATGAGATGCAGATAATTGGGACTCCGACACAAGAAAGACTACGGGAATCCCCAGTGTGATGTGAAGAGACATCTCAAACTGACAGCTTTGCGGCAGGCCTGAAAAATGGCCAACTCAGATAGGACCTATGGGAGAAATCTCATCAAGAAATTGAAATTGAAAGACTATCTAAGGTATTTGAGCTGACTCAAAGAAATTCACACAACTAGGCAAGAATTTAGAGGTCAATTAATCATAAATACAGAGAAAACTAGGTAAACAGCAAAACCAGACAACTATTATTTCTAGGAGTGACAAAAGATTATGTAAGAATGATGAAATGTTACATGACTCAGCTGTGAAGAGCATTTAAATAGCCATAATGTAAAGACTGAACAGGGATCCTAACAAAATTACAATATATCTACAAGCAAAAGGGTAAGAGGGGCAGAAAGTACATCCACGCGAGGAGGGCAAAGAATAGTGTTGGAAGAGAGCTCAATCTTCACCTTCCATAGTGGAGGCTAAAATTAATGCCAAAAACTAAAGAATCAGGACGCAGTAATATAAGCATGTTAGAATTACAGAGAGGGGAGAGCAAGAGAGTTAGCTCAAAGATTTAAAAGTGATAGCCTCGGGGCAGCAGAAAATGGAGAAGAGGTTTTTTTTTTTCCTTTTTAAAGATGACGATCCTGCTAGAAATGTTTAACTCTTTAAAATATATGCAGGCATAGCTTTGATGAAGATGAAATTAAATAAATTTTTAAAATGAAAGTGGAAGATGAAAACAGGAGTGTTCAAAACAGGTCAGGATCTGGAATTATGACATTTAAGAAATGGCTGTATAAACTAAGGATTTTAACCTTGAAACCCACCCCCACACACAAAACTTGGCACACTTTAAAGGCTGGTTTCAGTTGTTTTCAGTTATTCTATCTGACTAATGGGTGCGGAAGAACCGAAAACAAAGTCACATGGACACAGAGCTCAGCTGTGCAAAAAAATAAATTTCTAGTAACTGCCTGGAAATAGCATTAACTGTCTCAGCCAGCAGTGAGCTCTCTGCCGATTGAAGTATTTAAGCAGAGCCTGGACAAAATCCACTTAGCAGACGTGATACCTTGGTGGGTTGGATGACAGACCTCTCACAGCCCTGCCAGTCTGGGATTCTGTAAAAGGATTCCATGTAATAATCTCCTTTGAATTAGCACAATTCCGAAGCAGGACTGGAAACACTGGTAGGTAAGGAAGCTCAGGCACTTAGGAGATGTATGCTTCTTCCTTCTACCCCATCTCTATCTCCTCTTAGCTTTTGATTTTTCATCTCCGAAGTCTTAAATATATTTACATTTGATTACGAATCACCTAAAATATTTTTGGAAGTAGATGAGGTATAAATACTTAAAGAGGAAAAAATGCACATCTAAGTGGGAGGAAGCTGGAAGAGAAACAAGATGTTCTGATGTAGCGGTAAGAGATGAAGTGAAGAATCATTCTGTACCCCATGGAACATTAAGCAGGTCATAGTTACCCAGTTAGGTAGGAGACTGAGACCACTAACAACAGCACTCGGGCTCCTTGGCAGGGCGAAAGGGCAAAAATCCGTGGCTCACTCAACAGAGGCAGACGACTAGCAAGAGAGCCACCAGAGATTAGTGAAAAACAAAAGCATACATCTGATTTGTTCTACATTTAAGTTCCCAGAATTTTGCATTATCAAAGAACAAAAATCACACTTTAGCTTAAATGCTAGTCATTTCAACACAGAAATAAAAATATTAGACAATTATAGGTACCATTTTTCCCATGGGACTGCCTCAAGAGTCGCTGTGACTTGTCTACAGGCTCCTAAAGCTTTATTTTCTACTCAAGGACAGTATTTTTTTCTTTCACTGCCATAAAATACTGTCTTGCTTATAAATACAATAAATTTAACCTAAAGTTTACTGATCTTACCTTGAAAACAATGCCTATGTTCCTTCAGGGCACTTTTGTATTTCTAGCTCTTAGTTTTAAATATTAGTTTAGCATCTACCAAATCACCAGCGCTGTAAACTAGTAGAACTTTTGGCTATTTAAGAAAGATCCAGGTGTGCTCTGACACTCTGTGGAAGTCCCTCCATCCCTCTGTACTGTTCCCTTTGTAGACTAGAGGGAAAGTCTCATTCTTGGTTGAATCCGGTACTTGGCAGCCTGAATGAAACACTAGTCAATAAATGTTGGACTGAACCATGACAATGGGATGGGCCAAGAATTTCCTCTTTATTCAGCCAACATTCTTGATTCTTTTATTTTTCTCTTTTCAGTGCCTTCCCACTGCTCTCAGAGCTTTCTTGCTCTTGCACCCCAGTCACAAGCAGGGGTCATTTTTGCGGCGGGGCTCTCCACCCCTCAGGTTATACTTTGAAAATATGAAGGATCTGTATAGCTTTACCCACTCTGCTCCCAGAAAGGCACAGAGGTGGCCCTGAGAGCTTTCACTGTGCTCTTCCGCATGGCGGGTGAGTAAAAAACAAAAGGGGTGTGGCAGGGTGTGGCAGAAGGGAAGCCTCATTCGTATATAAGTATAAATCTACCAGCGACGATTACTTAGCATACTTAGGTGTCGACGAGGTCCAGAGGTCTCTAGCTTATGTGTTCTTTAATGATGTGCATTTTTTTCTTTTTTCCTGGCTGGCTAGTATTAACGTCTTCAAGATGTCATTACAATGTAGAAACACATGCTAGCAAGGTCAGGTTCAAAGAATTAACTTAAAGCATTTCAAATACTACCTAATTTTAATTTTCAGGTTCATTCTTATTTCTCTCTATCGACAGGCTCTATTTTAAAATAATTTCGAAAGGCCATCGTTAGCACCATAAACAAAAAGTTTAGCCTTTGAATACCCCATCCACATTTATTTAATAATTATTTATTGCGGATCTATTATTTGCTTCGCCCACGTAACATCGTCTTGGACCTCAATTCCTTCTCCAACAAAAAGCAGTCAGCATTTGATCAGCAAGTCTCATCTCCAGATGTCCATTTGAAGTGCTAAGCGATAACATAACTGCCCCTAGAGTCTCTCTCTGCTACAGATCTGGAGGAGAGAAGAAAACTCCCAAGCACAGATGGTTGGTGCCCTCTCTTGCTGTTGGCCCAGCTGGCCTCACCACAGTTCAGATCTGAGGTTTAAAACTTGAAGGATCCTTTTGTACATCTCTTATTCTTCCCTAGCTTCTTGGAGATCTCAAAATACTAATCTGAAAAACAGTTCACATGAAAGGCTTTTAAATTATCACAATCTATATGAGTGACCTGAAATTTATTTACATTATTTTGCCAAAATTTTAAAGAACATGTTGAAGTTCTCCATTTCAGATCTGCAGCGTGATTCCTTCCTATGGGTTACCTGATCCAAGAACATTCTTACTCTACCACACTCACGTTCATTGTCACTAAATGGAATTGAAAAATAGTATTTCAAGCACTGTTTCTCAAAATGTGTTCTGCAGAATAGTTTTATATATATATTAAAAAAGGACAAATAATTCAATGATGTCCAGTTAAGCAGAGTTAAATTGGCTTCCTGGAGGTAAGCACAAGGAGAGTCTTAATAAGCTAATATATACTGTGACTCTACAAATGGGGAGAGGAAGGAAAGGTGAGTGGGAGGGGTACCGGAAGATGGTATGGCATGAGCAAGAACTTAAACTTTTCTTGACCTCAGACCCTTTCTTGGAGGACCATCTTAAAGGATCATCCTGGTCTTCTCGGGGCACATACCTGGGGAAAAACCGATTACAGTATTTTTGCGCAAGAACATTTATATCCTTAAATGGGATGGCATGTATAACATCACTCGCTGAGCTGGTTAAGTAGCAGCAGGTCCTGGGAAGTATTCCTTCCCCCTACTCTGCCTCCCTTCTGTTTGCTACCTCAATAGAAACATGTGTTTCCACTTGGTCTTGGCTTACTTTCTCATATTAAATTATAATTTTTTTTTTAAATTATCACCAAAACTAGCACTGCATTCAATTTTTAAATGAAGTGTCTTATTAGAGTATTATCTCCAAACTTCACAACTGAAATCTGCATCAAATACCAGTGTCTATTCCAAAATATTTTTCTTGATGTAAAAGTATGGCTAGTTTCAAAATATATTTAATATGCTAGACTTTAAAACTTTGTCTTCTGAATTGCTTTACAACACTTGATGACTTTAGAATTATTATGAAAATACAAAATCACCTGCAAAAGAGATTTGATAAACTTCAGGGCCTAACAAGCAAGGGATAAAACTCATAAATATGCTGAATTTTTAAAGTGCAGATTATTTTAAAAGGGAGTGGTGGGGGGAGGGAGAATCCAGCTTTTGCCCAGGTGGTACAAATCTCTGCCTTCATAATCTGATCCGAATGTGCTAATCATTTGTGCTAGAGTCAACTTCACTGTGGCCATTTTCTTCACCCTTTCCTTTCTTAACAGCTCTCCAAAGCCTTGTTGGTTATTCGATATTAGACAACGTTAGCATTAATTATGTTAACTTTTTCAAAGGCCATAGATCTCCAAAGACTGACTAGATATGTAAATATATTTTCTTTATTTAAAACTGTATTCTCAAGAATCTGAGTTGTGGGGAAAGGACATAACTATAGTCACATTTAGTAAACTTATTGCCATGACAGACTTGCTTAGACTTAAGTTCTTAAAAGACAATGTAGAAAGGCCCACAAGGAAATGCATAGTAGTCAAGGGTCCTGAGTCTGTAGTATATAACTACCACTTACAGACTCTGCTCCAAATTGTCACGCCTTGACCTCAAGTTTGCGGTGCACTGATTTAAAACACCCGCCCTACACACACACACACACGCACACACACGCACACACACACTTTAAATTGAGAGTAAATAGTACAATCTCTGAATTTCAGTAACAGAAAAGTAACAGAATATTAAATCTAAGGAACATTTCATATGTTGCTTAAATATAGTTGTTCTCAGTACAGCAGAGAGGAAGATATTGCATCGCAGCAGGAAATGCACATGCTTTTAACCACTTCTGGCTTTATTTACACTACTTGAAGGTCCTTGGGCAAGCTACCTATACGTTTTGAACCTGCTCCCTAATCTATAGAATGGGGCTAACACTGGTGACCATCTGAGTTTTGAGAATACAATGAAATTTATTATATGAGAACAGACAAGTAGGGAAATGAGCTCTGTAAAACCCCCCAATTAATGACTGGTCACCACTACTCCCGGCAGTCAAAGCCTAGTTGTCTGCTCTCATATTTCATTCCCTTTTTTTCCCTTCAGAGACCATTCATCCTTAAAAGCATTCCTTCTATGCATGTGACTTAAAGCACTTTCTGAAATCCAATATTGAGTCTTCAATTGCTTATGGGATATTGCTACATGAAGGTATTAATATCAGTATTGCCTCAAACTCAGTCTGTACAAAACTGAATTCATCTTCTCCCCACGAGATGAATCTCCATCTCAACTCCCATGTCTGTCAATTATAATACCTTTCTCCAGTTGTATGGCATTCTAAACGTTTTATCCCTCTCCTCGTCTCACATATCTAGATGAACTCAGGAAAATCTGTCCTACTTCCAACTCCATAATGTCTCTTCCCATTTACACTATTTGGTTTGAGTTTGTGAACAACTTCCTAGGTGGCTTCTGTTTCCCTTTCTGCTAACTTCAGGCACAGACAATGCTGTCAGATGAATCTTCCTTAAATCAATCTGAAAAACTCTCCATGTCTGCCCACTTACTTCCCCTTCAAATATTAATCTCTTCCTCATAACTAACATCTGTTTATTCTGGCCAGGTCTCCTTCTGAGACTGGCATGCAGCATAAAAAACTTCCTTGCCTTTGCTCAAACTGTTCCTTTTATTGGAATGTCTTCTCATCTCCTTGCTTTCTACTAAAATCTGCATACCCTCCTACTCTTTCTAAACCCCATTCTTCAAGGCCAGATTAAGGGTCATTTTCAAGAAGCCTACTTTCCAACTAGTCCATCCTTCTTAGTTTCCCCATTCCCTGAACTCCTCACTACCCAATTTAGCTGTATGATGGCTGTTTATGTCACCCTTAGCACCCATCTTTCTGACACAACTAAAAATTTTTGGAACTCAGGTAACTTTTCCAACTCCCAAACTGTGTGTGTGTGTGTGTGTGTGTGTGTGTGTGTGTGTGTGTGTGTGTGTGTGTGTTTTAGGGAAGGATTAATGAATGAAGACATCCAAGAGATTTAGTTTACATTAATATGCTAATGTCTGAGATATTTTCATGCGTTGTACAGTTTGCTACAAGCCTATGAGGTAGGTTTTATTATTGTTCCCATTTTACAACTGGAGAAATAGGTACCAAAGGTTAAAGGATTTGGCCCAAATAACCCAGCTGGTGACAGAGGTGAGATTCAAACCCTTACAATCTGTCTACACACCACATACTCCAGCCAGCGCACACCGGTGCTAGGAGCCTTTAGGGCAGCAGTAGGTAAAGGACTTCTTATAAGGACAACAGAAGGTCACTCTCCCATTAAGGGGGGATAATTTAGTTGGGGATGGTGGCAAAGTGAGACACTTATAATAGATTAAATTCAATTGAATTTTATTTTAAGAAAAGAAATTTTACACGAGAAACAATTATGTTTACAATTAAAATCTTTTGCTATTATAAATGATGACATGTGGAAAGATTCTTACATTTAACATAATTGTATTTTTGTATTACTAAATTATGTCAACTTCTTCTATGGCTTTCAATGTATGTTGTCAAACAGTGTCCCAAAAGAGTCATTCCAATTTATTCAGCAAATCAATAAAGTATACTTGAGTCAAAAACCACTTGAGCATTTAACATCATTCTGTTAACTTTTACCAAAGTTACAGATATAAAAGGGGTGTCTCTATGGTTTAAACTGAATTAATTTCATTAACAGCAAGACTGAACATACTTAAATATTAATTTATTATTTTCCCTTCTGTAAATTAGGGATTTGGTGCAGAGATGCAATTTTTATATTTGGAGAGCTCTTTATCATATTCTAAATAACAATGTGAAATTTCAGTTTTATTATTGCTTTACATCAAAAAAAGAAAAAAAACACTTAAAATTAAATAGGAGGAAAAAAAGCATTCTCTTTTTCCTTCTCTATTCTACTATATTCCACTCAGTATTATGGCTCCTTAGGTATATCAGGTAGGGGTAGGAAGAAAAGGAAGGAAAAAGAAAATTTTAGGAAAAAGAAGGGAAAAAATAAGAGAAAAAAATGAGTACCAATCAGACAAAGATAAATACACACAGAAGTGAGATCAATCAAAAGACGTAGAAAAGGAAACTGTGGGGACTCGAGGGAAAGGGTTACACTCACCCCCAAAGCCTGTGACTTGTGGGAATACTAATCAGCTACTTAACCATTATTCCAACCTGAAATGCCCCTTTGTATCCTGAAATTATCCTCATCTCAGAACGGAAAAGAGGCAGTGTGGGCGGGGAACAGAGAAAGGTGCTCCGCAGTGGCTGGAGCAGTATCACTGGGGGAATAGGAACATAACTGTGACTTTCAACTAAGAACTGTGACTAGCTTTATAATGGAGCTATAAGCAAAATGTTAGGAAACGCTGCATAAGTGCGCTTTACGGGCAGAAGAAAATGGCAAAACTATATAACAGATACTACTGGCTGCCTACCCAGATTTCCCCCCTTACCCCACACCCCTACTTTGCGAGCAGAGCCTAATTTTGTTCCTGTGTTGTTTTGCCCTCCACTTGACTCAAAGGGAAATCCGGGTTAGTCTAAGCCAATTACCGGGTCCTTTGCCTCCCCCCTCGCTAGAGATTGTTTAAGGATGTGTATGCAGCCCTCCTTAACTCCTATTAAAGGAAAACCACTGGAGTTTGTCAGCTCAGCAAAAGGCGAGTTGGAAGAACCACATCCATCTTGGGATCATGACGGGAGTTAAGGGAGGAAAAGCTACCTTTCTGAAAATGACAAAAAGAGAAACAAGGAGAGAACTCAGGTCCTATTGACATCATCAAGCCACTGAACTAACCAACCCAGAAGCTACTCTACCTCTCAACTTATATGAGATAGTAAATTTTCCTTAAGGTTGTAGCTATTTAAAGGATTTTTTT
Source organism: Rousettus aegyptiacus (assembly GCF_014176215.1). NCBI lineage: Eukaryota > Metazoa > Chordata > Mammalia > Chiroptera > Pteropodidae > Rousettus > Rousettus aegyptiacus. The sequence continues at coordinate 23,015,026 of NW_023416306.1, forward strand.
TTTCTTTCCGACAGGAGAATTCATCCTAAATGGTTCATAATGAAAAAACCTTATAAGATCATTCTCATCATTACATGATCACAATTCTATATATATATATAAAAGCAAACTTTAACACCATCGCTACTGAAACATCATGAAGGAACTATGTATTTTCAATTTCTTCATCTTTTTGCTATGTTCCTTATTTTACATTATATAAATGTACCCAGAAATCAAATATTTAACAGAAGTGTTTGGCAATCTTAAAAGTTAGGGAAAAAAAAATACTTTCAAGAGTTTTCTTACTAAATAAATGTCTAAATATTTGGTTACAAAAAATAAAATAAATAAAAAATAAATATCTGGTTGTGGGATGTTGCAGAGAGCAGCTAAAAATAATAAAAATATGATCATTTTCGCACAAAAGAAATGAATTGAACTTTATCAATCAAATGGTTTTTAAGTAAATCCTATTATACAACTGATATGAAATCAGAAAGAAGTCCAAGAGAAAAAAACTAACAGCCCCCTGTTGAATACATAAAAACATACTAAAAATGCAAATCTCTTTCAAAAACCACCTCTTAAACAAAAGTACTGTTTGATATAATGCATAATTCAAAATTGGAACATTATGCTATGCTATATTCCAAATAAATGAGAAAACAAAAAATACTAAGAGAGAAATGTTACTGTGTCAGAAACTTTAACCATTTTCAGAGTGAATTCCCATAGTAGAGATAACAATGACTCTAATGACTGACGTTTTTAACCAATTCAGACATTTTTTCTTTATAACTCTGCACATAAAGTCCCATCCCTTTGCTCCTGCTATAGAAACACCAGCGCTGTAAATACAACTGGCCCGTTATTGGAGTGAACTAATCTTTTCCCATCCACCTTAACCTCGTAACTACCTGCTTCATGAATGAGATGTATACCAGACCCAGCCAAGCCACTTAAGATTGCAGCAGAAAATTCAGTGAAAAACCTTCTTCTAAAGTATTTATCCTTTAAAAAACTGTTTGCATTGAATTTTGAAGCATTAGAATTACTAAGGCAGGAGTTCATCCACACCCATCCAAGGATTTCTTAATTTGATCAAATATTGCAGTAGCATTTATGAATTACGTATCAGCTGAACACAGATAATAACAGCAATAAGCAAAGCAGGTGTGGGACCTGTTTTCATCAGCAGATTTTCTGTAAAGGGCCACAGAGTAAATAGCTGTGCTTGGAGGCCATAAAGTCTCTGTCATAACTACTTGAGTCTGCCTTTATAGCATGAAAACACCTATAGACAATATGTAAATGAATGAGTGCGGTTGTGTCTCAATAAAACTTTTTTTTTGGGGGGGGGACTTATTTGTAGACAATGAAGTTCAAATTTCATATAATTATTATGAAATAAATTTCTCATGCAATGTTCTTCTTTTGATTTTTTTTCAACCAGTAAAAAAAATACAGATACCATTTTTAGCATTCTTAGCTTTCAAGCCATGCAAGAACAGGTAGCTGACCAGATCAGGTCCATGGGCTATAGTTTTGCCAACTCCTGGTCTAGACGTTAATACTGTATAATTAATTGTTTATTGCTTTAAGTGCTCAAGGGGAAAATACATAAGGCTGTGAGAGTTTAATGAAGAGACAAGGCCTGGTTTGAAGGAATAAGGAAACTTTTCTGAAGAGGTGTTTTTTAGGCTGAAACTTAGAAGATGAGTAGTAGCCAGCCAAAAGCAGAGAGAAAAGCAAAGAGCCTTCCAGACAAGTGAACAGCATATGCAAAAGCCCTAAAAGAAGGAATACAATCAACAGAAGAATCTGTGAGGTTGAAGCACAAAAAATAAGCAGCAGCAAGGCATGAGATGATGCTGGAGAGAGATGGAGACCAGCCCACATAGGGTCTTTCGGCTAGGGTCTGGGATTCTGGTCTTTGTCCTAAGTGCATTCAGAAACTAACTACTAAAGTGTTTCAAGTAGGAGAGGGATACAATCAGCTTTCTGTTTTTTAAAGAACACCAAGGCTGTAATATTAGAAAGGAGCCTGAATGAATACAGGGAGATCTGTAAGCAAGGCTCTGGCCAGAGATGACAGAAGCCTGGACAAGGGTGTTGGCACTGGTATTTAGAAGGTTAAAGAGGCAAGGTGTCACGACTCGCTATTGACTAATGAAAGGCAGGTTCTCTACATGATTCAGGTTTTCAAGTTTCTACACCAGGTCATTGGTTATCATTTGGTGAACCAGAGATACTGAAAAAGGAGTGTGTGTGTAGTATACAAATTTTGAGTTCAGTTTTAGATATGCCAAGTTTGAGTTGCCTATAAGATATTCTAGTGAAAGTGTTAAGAAATCAGTTGGAAATATGGACCAAAAGCTAGGACGGTTTGTTTCAATTCAGTAATTGTTTGGGAATTGTCGGTATATGGATTGTAATTGAAACCACAGGAAGAGATGAAATTACCTAAAGAAAGGGTACGGAATATTGGTTTTCATCCTCAGCAACCCATGAGAATCACCAGGGGAACTATAAAAAATTCTGATGCCCAGGTGGCACTCTTGAACAAATGGAATCAGAATCTCTGGGAGCAGGATCAGTGTTTTTTAGAGTTCTCAAGTGTTCACAATGTGCTGCCAATGTTGCAAAGATTAGACTTAAGACATTAAGAATTAATAGTAGTACAGAAAGATCAAGAGATAAAGAGACTAAATAGGTTTCTAGTCCTAGACACCTCATATGGTAGCTATCTCTCTGCCTACTTCATATCTCTAAATTCTAGTTTAGCTCAACAAAAAAGTGAGATAGTAGGACTAGTTTTTCTTTAACATCCCCCAGGTTCCCAAAAATCTAAGCCAAAGTTACAAAATTGAAATATCTCTTTCTTCTTGTGGGGTAGGCGGGCAATAAAAAACAGCTATTAACCAATGACCAGTAAATATATAGAATATATTTTTACAAATATTTAACTTCTCCAGCCAATAACATTTTAATGATAGAATTAATATGTCAAGGAGTATTTGATAATATTTGTTAAGCCTGGAAACTTTCTAACTGGACTAGTTATGCTGTATTATATTATGTTGTGCCCTAGCTAACAACTGCAGGAAGTTCAAAATGGTGGCATGAATTTAGCTTGGAAATTCCTTCATTCAAAATTTTATTGAGTGGACCTTTTGCAAAGATAAAAAGTGAGCCACAGTTTAAGATTTGAAAAGCACACACGTGAGCACAGAAAGAGCAGCCTAGGACTCAGATTCCGAAGACCTGGGTGGAAGTTTAGATCACTTAGTAGCTCTGTAACTTCAGCGGGATTTCCCAGTCTCCAAGCCTCAATTGCCTGAGCTGTAAGATGGAAGTAAAATCAACTTCAGAGTTATTGCAGAAATTCCATGAAAATGGCTGTGAAAAATAGCAATGTGTTTTTACATTATCTCCAGCCAATTTTAACCCTAATTTTAATTTACATCTTTTGTGTAGTTAATTCTTCCCTGATACCAGCACAGTATCAGAAAAAGGGGGAAAAACTGTCTTTATGCCATGACTTTTTTGTTCCAGTTGGAGCAATTCGCTGGACATATTTTAATGGAAAAAGTTAGTTTCCATTGGTAATTCCCACTATGCTCTTCAAATTTCATTTTACCCTGATTTCAAATTCCACAAATCAGATGGAGACTACATTATCATCGAAATCTTGTTAAGAACAGTTAACATACTCAAACATTAACCAGTATTTATGAACCACTTGACTGTTTTTTATAACCTCCAAGACAAGAGAGCAAGAAAAAGCCTGTTAAATATATAACTCTCAATTTGAAGATCACAGGACAAGAAAGTAGACAATTACAATTGCTCCTAAAGTCAGACAGACGAGGGACGGTGTGCAATCAGAAAGACTGTCCGCCATTCCTCTCACAATTTCTAAGGTTAGAACTGAAGGACAGAACTTCAGAGCACTTGCAAACTCTCCTGGCCTCCAAAGCACTGCTGTGAGAAATAATGATCTAGCCATTAACGACAGAGACTTAGGGCAATTTGCTAAGTAATCTTTCAAAAGCCTCCTTCATTCAAACTGGTTTGTCAATGGGAAAGAACATTTAATAAATCTGAAGATTTACAAGTGAACTTTGAAGTTTAACATTATAAGAGTAGAAATTATGTCAGGTTATAACAGAACAAATGAATTATGGGGAGTTGGGAATAAATTTTAAGAGTCTTAGGGAGGATTAGTGCCATAAAAAGAAACTCAAGAAGATCGTCTTACTTTTATGTTCCCTTTAAAGAGATTTTTAGGCAATGGCTATCATGTGTTGGCTTGTTTTGAGCTATTACTAATATTAGTAAACAACTCATAGTTGTCACTAATAAAAAATGAAACATAATTAAGAGCTCTATAAGAGTGCTGACTCACAAGATAGGCTTGAGATTCTTAGATGTAAATACCTGATACAGGATAAATTATTTGGCCAATAATTTGCTTTTTCAGCAAGGAAATAAAAGTTAGTACAGAATATGACATTTTCATCTAAATCCTAAGAGAGGATAATTATCTTGGTGGCAAGCTATGATATCCAGATGCTGCAAAGAAAATGAAAATACTAGGACAGACTACAAGTGATGAAACAGTTTGGAAGACCATAAACTCTCTTATGAGAGCCTACAACATTGCAAGACAGTATGAGGGAAAATAAATTCTATTTCAAAAGTGAATCCCTACTGGAAAAAGAAAACATATTATATTAACACTGATAAAACCTGCCAAGACTTTAAAGTTGCTGACAATACTACTGAAAAAAGCTAAGTTGAAATGCAGATTACCTCAAAGCACATTGTTTTGATGTGCTGTTCAGGTTATCATTACAGTTTGCAGACAAGCTCTTTTATGATGTTATAACCATTGCTCTCACTGAAATATAAGCATTGAGCAAAGCACCTAGAAAAAAAAGGAAAAACCTGCTCAATTTATCAAACTGACAGTACCACTGACAAAATAGGAAGGAATGTGGAAAAGCCAGGTGAATATTAACTTAAACAGTCCAAATTTGAGTTTAGAAAAGGATGGCTTGGTAAAATTAATCAACCAGTCCTTGGAAGTGAAAAAGTGCATGGGAAGGGCTGAATTCATATTCAGTTTTACTTGGCAGCCAGATGTTCAAAGCTCCATATATAATTCTGTTGACTGACTATTGCTGAGCAATCATTATGTACAAGTTATAGTGGGGCAATGCAGTAGATATGAAGATGGGGAAAACAAAAGTAGTTCCTATACTCAAGAAGCTTACAATCCCATAGAAAAGATTAAAGAAACATATTGTGCCTGAAAATATAGTTAAGGCATCTAAAGAAAGGTTCAAAGTGATGTGGAGGTTCTCAGTTGGAGAAGATTTGATCTTTCATCCCTATTTTGTTTCAACACAACACATATAGATACAGTATTATACTAAAGCTGGTGATGCTCCTGAAAGGATCATTAAAATGTCAGCAGACTGGTAACAATTCACAAATGAAGAATGTTGCCAACACCTAGAATAAGGAAGGAAAAAAAAAAAAAGGTCTTTGGCACAAAACCTGCTGCTCCTCAACGCTCCACTGAACACTACAAGTCCCTAAAGCTGAACTTAAAGGCACGTGACAGCTGCTGATTGGTTTGAGAAATTCACAGAAAAAAAAAACGCACCCCTTGGGGTGCATGACACACATCTTGCCTGTAGAACATGGCATGAAGGAAACAGTGTCTCCGAGAGGAGGAAAGAGCAAAGAAAATGTATGTGACAGCATTCTGAAAAGTATAATAGGAGCTAGAGAAATGACAAGATTCGCTACCTGTTATTAAGGCAGAGTTTTAGTGCAGCAATATTCCTCCCAAATTTAATTGTTCATGCACTAAACAAGTCATCCATAAACTATCAATACTTTCCTGTCTTAAAAGCATTTCACCACCAAAAGAGGATATAAAGTTACCTAGTTCTTAAAAGAAATGCAACATAAAAGACCCCTTTGGGGTGAATATAATATTTAAGTAAATACTAGATTAATAGTACCCAACTTGATCTCCATTCCACCCCAAAATCCCAACCATTTGAAAGGTATTGTGTAATTCTACATCTTTATTTGTTAACATGAAAACCCTAGTCTAATGACCTCTCCTTCATTAACACCACCACATACTGTCTTTCTCTTCGCTATTCTAATAAAAGAGGAAGGCTTAAACTAACTAAACCGATCAGCCTATGATCCTAGTAAGACAAAAATAGGCACACAGGTAAGCGAACACTCGAAAAAAGAACTGGACAAATAGAACAGAGACTTGAGAAAACATAAACGTCCTCCATTCATCTGCAATTCTAGTCATTTTTCCAACAGATCTCAGATTTTCAGAACAAGTATGCAGGTTATTTAAAACTGAGTTATATATAGTCATTTAGCAGCAGCAAAACACTTCTGGCATTATCACAGATGCTAGATCTCTGGAGGAATTTTTTTACAAACTGGCATTTTCCTTTACCAAGAACTGACGACTCTTTATTTCTAAAAACAAGAGCCCTTGTCATCCCACCAAACAAACAAATCAAAGACCACCGTTAAATTCTACGCTAATGAAACTGTGAGATTACATCCCAAGCGTTGTCAGAGTCTATTTTTCAATACAGCACCACCAGACAGTTTGATGCGGTATTCCTGATTGCTTTTTATCGTATTTGTAAATACACTCACTAATCCACTAAATTGGGTAATTTACAAACAGGTCCTCTCAGTTATTAGTGGCCAGGAGTCAAGTCCTATTACATTTGATCCTTATACAGTTGTCTAAACATTTCCATCCAGGTTCAGGGGATCCGCAAGAGAGAGGGAGGTTAGTGAAATTTGGATGGGGGCAGGGTAGAAGCTAGGAAAAATCTCTGCATCTCAGCCCTTAGCGACAACATTCAGCCAGTGCCCACAGAAAAACTAAATTCGGCACCTCTTCCTCCTGTTACACTGGCAACAAAGAGGGAGTTTCCGTAACGCTCCCGTCACCCGCCAGGTGCCCAATCCCATTCCCTGCCCAGTCTCCGCGGCTCCCGCAGGGGCCTGGGTGTGCGAAGAGGCCGCGGTGCCCCGGTCAAGGCACAATGGGGGGATGGGGTGGGAGGCGAGTGGGTGGGATCTGGGAAGGGGGCCGTGGAAGGGCTCCGGGGCCCGCTTAAACACCTGAAATCGGACTGGGGGCGGCGGGCAAGAGAAAACGGACAGATATCTAATGGAGCAGAAACTGGAATAAGGTGGAAGAGGGGTGAAGGAGGTACTCCTCCTAGGAGCACAGAAAATAGTCGGTGGGTGGGGAGAGGGGGTACTCCACGGAGCAGGGAAGAGAGGAGCAAGGCCAAGAAGACGAGGGAAGGGGGTGCCACCTGGGGCAGAGGAGGCGCCTGTGTGGCCTCTACCTGCAGGCGGGCGGGACGGGCCGCTCAGGTGTGACTGGGAGGAGGAGGCCAAGTCGGGAAGGGGCGGAAAGGAGCTGAGGGCGCACTGAGGGCCGCACGGAGGAGCCTGCGGGTCGGCAGCCGCGGAGCCAGCGCGGCGGCATCGGCGGGACAGGCGGGCGGGAGACGCGGGGTGGGGGGCTCTGGAGTGCACGGTGGGCTTAAGGGAGGAAGGCGGGTAGCAAGAGGCATCGGGCGGAGGCGCCCGTAGTGCAGCGCGGGGGAGGCATCCGGGCGGGCGGCCGGGAGGCGGGAGCCCCTCACCTGCGCGGCGGAGGCGGAGCTGCAGCAGCCCATGGCGGGGCCGGAGGAGCCCGGAGGCGGCGCCGGGCGCGCAGCTACGCCCCGGAGCCCCTCGGCATGCGAGCCGGCGGGCGCCCGGGGAGGGCGCGGCCTGGCCCCGCACGGCTCGGCGGTGACGGCGGCGGCTCGGACGGCGGCGGGGACTCAGGAGGCGGCGCGGCTCGGAGCGGGCGCCGGCCACATCCCCCGGCGGCGGCGGCGGCGGCTGCGCGGCTCCTGCTCCGCTCCTGCTGCTGCAGCTGCTCCCCAGCGGAAAGGGGCGGGCGGCGGCGGCGCCTCCTCCTGTCCCCCGCCTCCCGCCTCCCGCGCCCAGTCCCTCTCCCGATCCCTCTCCCCGGCCGCCGCCTCCTCAGCGCCGCGCGCGTCTCCCATCAGACTCCCCGCCCCCAGTGCAGCGCCGCGCGGGCGGCCGGGCGGCGGCGGCCAAAACGAGGCCGGGCCCTTTGGCGTGCGTCGGAGTCTGCGCGGTGCCGAGCATATTTAGCGGTGGCACAGAGGCAGAGCGCTGCCTCAGGGCAAGAGGGCACCCGGGGCTGAGACGCCTGAGGGCTGGGCAGGCTCGCTAGTCAAATGGGGCCGTGTTGCTTCCGGACCCGGGAGACACGGGAGAGGCACGCGGAGTTGCTCGCGGTCCCCGCTGGGAGCGCAACCTGAAGCCCCTAATGGCTTCTTACCGCTCCGAAGACTGCTTTCTATCAAGAGGAAAATGTACATAATAAACATTCCCTGGAAAAGGGGTAGGTGATAGAAGACAAGGAGAAACAAGCATCTGTTGCTACTCGCCCCTTTTTTCTGATGTTGAAACAGCTTCGAAAGAGGACCAAGAGCCTAATGCACCCAAGGTCAAAATTGTTATCAAGCGCCAAAATAGGGAAAAAGCAGAAAGTTCTCCAGGTTTCTCAACTCAGAGCCATATTGGATCTGAACCAAACTTTCTTATACAGAGGATAGACCACAGAAAAACAATTAGCGAGCATTTATACATTCATATTAAATATTTACCGAGGACATACTAAGTAACTTGTAGGCACTGGGAATAAAGAGTTAAACAAGACAAGTTTCTGCTCTCTTACAAGTCCTTGTTGCTACTCTTACAAGTCCTTGTTGCTAATGTAGGGTAACAACAAGTTAGAGTATTCATGGTCGCTACCTTAAAAAAATTTGCAGCCCCCAAGAGTCTTTGGGAAAAAGTGTGAGATAAGAACAGTTATATAATGGCAGGAATAAAGGTTGTGGGTAATACTAGAGCCACGGTACCATGCACCGTTATAAGCCTTTTCCATGTTTCCTTTCTTTCTGTCAATGTCTTAAAAACAATCAGTTAAAAACTTTAAAAAGTTTATTTTCAAAGATGCAAAGGGATGAGATTCTAGAAGGCCTGACCAAATAAAACAGGAAGTTTTAACAATCACCCAAAGTTTAAGGGGGAAAAAAAATAGCATGGAAGTAAGTTGACACAAATGTGCTTTGGAAAGGGAACCTTTCCAAGCAAAGTCAAAATTGGAACCTGGAGACAGCTAAGGAAAAGGTCTGAGAAGAGTTCCTAGGTGGTGTGTTCCAGTACCATTTCCTAGATCTGTTACTGGATCTAACTTAACCTCCTTCCCTTCCTCTGTGAAACACAGATAATAGGGATGATCACGAAAGTTTGCTATCAAGATTAAATAATATATGAAAGCAACCAGTTGGCAAGCACTCAACTGCGTGAGATCCTTAATCCTTCCTCTGCATTCTCCCTGTATTCTTTCAGTTTGATCAGAAGGTCCACCATACCGCTGGGCTGATGAATCCTAAGTATGTTATCAGTCATACTTCAGATTCATTAAATAGAATGACTCTAGTCCCAATTCTGTTCACAAACTCTACAATTAGATTGTAAACTTTCTGAAGACAAGGGAAAGCATTTTCCCCTTTGTACCTCTCTCAGCAATCTCAAATATTTGTTGAATTATTCAGTGCATCTAGGAATACAAAACCTTCCCTTGAGATTTTCCCTCAAAGCCTCAAAGTACATCTTGTTTTTAACTGAGGGAGGAGGCTGAAAGTAAAATTACAGTCTTAAACAAGAAGCCATCTGTCTTCCTTCTTTATAATCAAGGAAAGGGGAGTTGTTTCTCTTAGCGGAGTCAATATGGGAACATTCCTCTCAGATTATATAAAAATCTTTTTGGCTAGTACTGTTATTCCATATAGTAGCTCGTGCTTATTTTGTAATTAGAACTGCAGAAGCAAATAAATACATGAAACACTGTGGCAATGCTTCAGAATAAAATGTATTTCACTTTTTTGAGGTCTCTTTCCAAGACATGGATGATGGGTGCATGTAACTAAAAGGGAACACATTCCATTGTGTTTGATCTGAACTTCAGATTTCCCTTTAAAGGATAATGGAACTACTGAATTCTAAAGTTCTGTGAGGTGCTTTGTAAATATACTAATTATGTATGTATGCACCATATATGCATGTGAATGTGATGTTTTAAAATTATACCTCATCATTAGCCTGAGAGAAACTAACTGCTTCTGAATTTATATTCTCTGCCTTCTAAGAAGGAGTCTCTTTCCAATCCCCCTTACACCCAAAGAGGCCTCATAAAAAGAATGATTTAGAGGGGGCCATATTACTGTTCCTTTTTATTCTTTCTGATAAACAAGCACGCACAGCATTTAATGAAATTAACTGAATTCAGAAATCTCGAAAGATAATTTTTTTTCATAGCCGTGATCAAGGTACAGATTATACCACCAAGAGATGTCATCAAGGCAAGCTACATGAGAAGGGCCTAGGTTTGTTCTTCTTTTGAGAAAAAAAGAGGCTTTTTAAATAAAAACTTATGTAAGAACAGCATCTGCACTAACCAGGATAAAATTATAAGGTCTATCAATCTTGGTGCTGCAGGGTAAAAACGGATCACCAGCTGAGCCAAACAGAAATGCTTCCCAGTGGTCTCGTATCGCATAATTGGCTATGTGAATTCCGGGATTTCCAGCTTCAGATGGAGGGCTTGGTGATGGTCAGTTACCGAGGGAAAACATTGCACTAACGGTCGTTCCGATGACAGTAATAATCATTGTACACATGATTTCAGGTTTTTGCGTAACAGAATATAAATACATTTATATGTATAACTGTTCAGAATAGTCCTCTAATTTTTTAAGGCATTTGGTGCTTTGGCTGTGTTATTTACGTTTTAGCACACACCGTGTTCTCAGTCGCATCCCACAAGATCACATTTACCTCAACAGAGTCCCAGCTTCCAGGTCTGCCTCACAACTTCCTCCTTGAAGCATTCAGGTATCACTCCCCACCTACCCTCCCCTGCACCCCGCACCCCGCCCCCGGAAATGCTCCAAAAGGGAAATCGCAGCCAAAGGCTGTAACTGTTCATTCATTTCCAGAGAGGCAAGAGTAGGTCTCTATTCTTGAAGATGGAAATGTATCTCAGCAACCCCGAAGTTAGAAACCCCTGAAAAGAGCTTCTCTGAACTCAGGCATGTGACAGAACAAGACAACATTGTTCCCAGCCAGGCTCTGGCGAGAATCATAAATCCTTAGCTCTGCAACTTTGTTTCTGCCCACACTTGTAAGTTGATGCTTCTCTAGTGTTAATTAACAACTCTGGCTTTGATTTGTGCTTTCACTTGGATTTTCTTTGCAATATCAGAAAACGTATAAGTTCTCTAAAATGCTTGTGTGAATTCATGTTTACAGGGGTATAGCATTTCCCCTATTACTTTTCCAAATGACATTTTTTTATCTGTAGTGTTTCAATAATTTTTTTATTGATTCCTTCTTAGCACGTTTCATCAAGTATCACATATGTAAACATCGGTCTTTGGGGATCTGAGCTGTTTTAACATAAAGCCAGAGTTAGTTTTTATTTTGGGGTGGTGGAGAGAGGAAGGGGAGGAAGGGAGGCAGGATTATGAATATTCATTTGAGGAGGAAAGAGGTAACTTATAGGGAAAACCTTGTGCTTAACGGTTCAGTCCTTGAACCATTATAATGAGCCAGATACAGCTTGAGGCCAGGGATTCGAAGATGAATGAGGTACATTCCTTGCCCTTAAGTTGTTTATATTTTGGTGAGGTAGAAAGACATTTAAACCAAAAATTAGAGGATAGATCAAATGTAATGAGAGGAATGAGTCCACGACCTATGTAAGCTCAAAGGAGGTCCACAGAGATTGATTCATTTTGTTTATAAAAAATCTAGCTACATGACATTTTTTGCCTGTTAACCCTTATACTCTAACCTCTACTAAACAAATCCCACTCTGTACCAAAAGCCTAGAAAAGAGCTTGGTGTCCAAGGATGCATTGTAAATACTTCTTAAACAAATAAATGAATTTTATCAATGAGTTTTAGGAATCTTGGTTTATAAATGCCTAAGACTGTCTCAAAGAAAAGGTTATCCGAAACATTTAATGATTATTTTATTTAAAAAGTTTTTGGCTATTTTTTTCTGTAAAACATCTGGAATAATATATTTCTTTATATAATATTGGAAATATGTAAGGCTTTTCTTTGGAAAACACTATAGCCTAATACCTTAACAAAAGACAGATAGGATTAACTACATAAACCTTTTTAAACTTCTAGATATAAAAGTTACCATAAATAAACACAACCAACAAACAGGTGAATAATAGTTTACTGCTCTGGTCTGAATGTTTGTGTCCCCCAAAATTTGTACATCGAAATCTTAACTCTGAAAGATGATCATTTTAGGAGGTGGTTCTTTGGGAGGTACTTGAGGGTGGAGCCCTCATGAATGGAATCAATGCCTTATAAAAGAGCCCCTGCCACCATGGAAGGGCACAGCAAGAAATCTGCAGTCTGCAGCCTCAAGGAGGACCTTCTCCCAAAGTCAAGCATGCTGGCACCCTGATCTTAGACTTGCACTCTCCAGAACTGTGAGAAATACATTTCTGTTTCTTATAAGCCACCTAGTCTATGATATTTTGTTAAAGCAAACTGAACAAATGAAGACATTAATTATCCATAATACTCAAAAACCTCCTATTAAAAACAAAAACTGAACACTTTCCATAGAAAAATGAGTAAAGGACATAGCAGAAAAAAATCCACAGTGAAAGGCCTATAAAGTGTGAAATGCTGCTCAATCTCACTAATAATAAAACTGTAGGTTAAAAAATTAGGAGCTTTCATTTCTCACCTAACAACCTGGCAAAGATTTAAAAGCTTGTTAATATCCAGTGTCAGAGAAAGTCACAGTACTCTCCTACAGTATTGGTGGGGATATCATTACCTCTTTCTGAGAGGAATTTAAGAATTTATACCAAATTTTAAAAGGTGCATATTTTTTTTAACCTCAGAAATTCTTCTCCTAGGAATGTATCCACTAGCAATACTATTTTGTTTCAATAAGGAAAAATGAGGAAAACCTACATTTCAATAAATGGAATATTGATTAAATAATAGGCAATACTATACAGCTATTATAAACTATGAGGTCAATTGGGATTAACCAGCATAAAAAGACCACTGCAATACACCCTTGACTTAAAAAAGCACTTTACAAAACAACACTGCAACGGAATCCTGTGTGTGTGTGCGTGTGTGTGTGTGTGTGAGTGTGTGTGTGTGTGTGTGTAGAAGAGGTTGTAAGGAATATATACCACTCCTTTAGCACAGTTACTTTTGGAGAGGAAATGGGGGTAAATTGGGGTGAGGCTGAACAACAGAGACGGAAGACACTTTCTGAATTATAGACTTCTATATAATTTTTTGTTTTGGCAAAAGCATTTATTGCTTTTTTAAGCTATATTAAAATGTTTTTTTATAAAATGTCTGTAGGGAAAGGTGTGCTCCCAAATGACCTATTAATCATGAAGATATTATGCAAAGTGTCCTGAGTACAGAGAAAGAGCAGATCACCATTAAACATGATGATTAGGAAAGACTTAATGGAGGAAAAGACCAGCATTGAGCTGGTCTTTGAACAACAGGTAGGTTTTTGATAAGTGAAGATGGGGGAAATATAGTTTCAGGTATAAAATGACATACGCAAAGGTTTAGGCTTAGAAATGAATATGGTCTGTTGAATGTTCCAGTTGTCTATTGTTGTATCACAAATCAAAGTAAAACTTGGTGACTTAAAACAACAACAATTAGGTATTATTATCTCTCACAGTTCTGGGGACTGAGAAGGCTCAGGTATACTGGCAGTTCTCACTTGGAGGCTCTCATGTGGTTTTAGTCAGACAGCGGATGGAGCAAAAGTCATGTCATCTCCTCACTCATATACCTGGTGACTAATGCTGACTGTCGGCTATCAGGCAGAACACTTACATGGAGCCTGTCTGTGTAACTCGGGCTCCCTGGCAGCATGGTGGCTGAGTTCCAAGAGGACCAGGTTAACACTGTATTATCTTTTATAGCCCCACCTCAGAAAGCAGATAGTGTGACCTTTGCTATAGTCACGGACCCATTCGGATGCAAGGGAAGAGACCATAGATGCCACTGCTAGCCACTCACAACAAGAGAAATAACAACGTCACATTGTAAGAAGAGTACGCGGCGTGGGAGATCTTGCCACGAGCTCTCCAGTTCGCCACAGTTCCCAACACTCTGAAGTGTCTTCTGGCAGGAGCCGGCCTCTCATGTCTACATTACCCTGGCATCATGGGTCTTGGAGTTTGTACCTCCTACACAGAAGAAGAGCAGAGGACTTGGAGCAAATAGGTAATAGAGGGAGCTTTTTGCTTTAAAAAGATCACTGTGGTGATACCTTACAGGGAGGTCTAGAGGAAGAGATTAAATAATAAAAACAGTAGGTGGTAAAGCTGTTGCCCCTACTCATCAACTCTACTCCCAGTTCAGCAAAATAATGCCTAAGTGTGATGAATGGGAGTCCTCTGTATTCTGCCCAAAGCATTCGGTCTTCAGGATGCTCTGAATAGGCTTCAACTCTTATAGGATCTGTTGCTCCTATGCATGGCAGGAAACTACTAGGCCATGAGAAGTCATTGAACTTTTTGAGAATACCAAGGTGCCACTTTGGGGTTACTAACTTATAGTTCTCCAATTGAGCAAAGAACATAGATTACCTGGGAATCAAGCTTGATTTGACCGCCAACTTACTTTCCAAGTGATCCAATAGTCTGTCTCAGTGTGATGCTGCAGAACAAAATGAAGGGAAAGGGGAAGTAAGGGAGGCTGTGAGGTCTGGCCAAACTAGTAATTTGAAGCGTGGCTACAGTTATCCTCAGCTTCCTTCAAGTCCTGTTAAGAGATTTGTGTTTGGCCATGAAACTTGTAGCATTAGCCTGGTTCTTAAAGTAACCCCCCACCCCCACTATTATTATTTTATTGGACAAACTGTCAAAATCTACCTGTTCTTTTTCCTAGAGCTCCTTTCTTCTGTTCTCATTGGCATTAGACAGAGTCATTTTCCCTAATACTATGTAATTTAGAAGAGGCTGTGTCAATTGCATAAAATATTTCTAATCTCCATAATTAAGATGCTGCTGGTCTGACAGCTTTGCTCCCTTACTCCCCCTCAGCTAGTTGCAAGATGTAGAAAGATATTTAAAAAGAGTACTAAAGCAAAACTGACATGCTGTTTCTTTCCCAAAGGGCCATCTCATTGCTATCACTTGCCTCCCTGGACTCCTACTTGGAGAGTTTCATTTATGGCTTCTTCAAAAGTAGGAAGGAGAGACTATGTCAAGGTTCTCCAAACCATATTCTATTCATTCCCGGAAAATGTATACCCTGTTCTCAGTTTGGATTTAGAGAAAATCCAGATTGCCCCTTCTTATGGCCTGCTTTTGAGGTTAGCTCCTAACACACTGTTCGACACAGAAATAGTCACCAATGAATTAGGGTCAGACGATTGAATAACCGAATTTAGAGGTCAATGAGAAATTTAGAGGTGAGAAGTAACAGAACATTGTAATTGGTGGTGAGGAATCTGTGAAGACCATATACTCCATTTTCCTTCACCGGGATTGCTGAAATATTCAGCTCTTTCCTCCTCCTTTTTGCTAGTTTGACAATATATTCATGAGTAGTCTGTAAAAGTCTCATTTTATCCTCACAATAATTCTATTAAGTAAAAACTTCTATCACTTTTATTTTTCATTTTTTATCATTATTTTAGAGATTAGGAATAGAGGTATAACAAAATAGTCTTGACAGACTAGATTATGCTGCTATGACACACTTACTGTCGAATCTAAGTGGTTTAAAGAACAATGGTTTATTTCTCCTTCACTGTATTATGAAACAACAGTTGGCCCAGCTGGGGAGAGGTAGGATGGTAGTGTCTGCTCCATGTAGTCATTCAAGTACCCAGGCTTATGGAAGCTTGGAGATTTTTTAGCTGGAACCTGTATAATGTGAGGTCTTTCAGCTTCTCAGAGAGAAGAAAAAATTGAATAATTACCTATGGATTTTCATTGTTTCAGCTCAGAAATGACACACATTCTTTTGGTTGCATTTCATTAGCTAGTACTAGTCTTGTGTCCTCACATAATAGTAAAAGGAAGGAACTGTAGGAATAATGGAATATGTGGTAAGCATTACTGTCACTGCTTTATGAGGTAATAATTTGCCCACCATCACATAGCTATTAAGTGGCAAGATTGGCATCTAGACCCAAGCTGTCTGACCGCAGAGTCCATGCTCTTAATTAACCACTGCATTTTTCATAACTTCATCATGTCATTTTGAGAATAGAAGTGGCCATGGTGTGGGAGGCAGCTGTAGCATAGTAGGAAGATCCCTGAACTCGAGACATTTGGGTTTGCATACCCATTGTCATTTACTAGTTATGAGGCCTCGGGCAAGTCCCTTAGCCTCTCTGCTAAGAACAGTTTCTCTACCTATAAAGGGATGAATAACACTTATTTAGATCATTATGAAGATGGCAGTAAGAGAACCTTCATGACATATAATAAATATTTAAGTTTGAATTCTTATCATTTCTTCTTCCTGCTGCTCTTTCTGTCACACAAGTGCCTTCCTAGTATGTAAATCCTTCTATAGGGAGACCTTTCGCTGAAAGTCATAGTTGAACTTTTGCCAGAGGAAAGACTTCAGTAACCTGATGTCAACACATCTAGCATTAAAGTTCTGATTCTATTACCAGTCCTTTTCCGGATATCAGCAGTTTTCTCCATGTGTCGCTAAGCACAACTCGTTCATGACTTCAGGTAAAAGGAAAGGATAATGTCACAGTGGAATTAAAAGTTATGGCTTGAGAGCAGTTTTGCATTTAAAAACACTGTGAATGTTGGAACCTCTCTAGGAAGTAAATGTCAAGGCACATTAATATGGAGTGAGTACCAATGCCTTCAGGTGTCAACCTTCTGAAAGAGCCCATTTGGTTTATCGTTGTAGCCTCTTCTAAACTCTGAAAATGGATCTTCTATATTACTGTAATATTATTTAGAAAAAAATTAAATATCTATTAAAGCAACCAGGTAATAGGGGGAAAAATGTCTTATTTAGAAGTTTAATGGACTTTTTTTCTCCTGGGAAAGGAAAATAAATTGTTTCCTATGGGAAGGTGCATAAACTCTTTCAAAAGGCCTCTGGGTAATTGTTTAGGAGCGTATTGGTAGAGATAATTTACAATCTTAGGAGTTGAGGTTCATAGCAAAAGTAATGAGCTTCCCTGAAGCAAGTCTCCTTTTTCTAAAGGAGCCTGAAGCACCTCAATTTTTATTTTTTATTCTTTGCCTTTCTTGTTAGCATCTCAAACATTCTGACACAGGTTGCAATCTTGGACTCTGGCATCAGACAAATGTGGGTCTGATAACCAGCTCAGCAAACTACTAGCTGTGGGACCCTGTGTAGCTTACGTAAGCCCTCTGAGCACCTGTGTCCTCATCTGTGACATTGCATCATGATTATTAAATGAAGAATAGCACTTTGCAAGGTTACAAATGGTGCATGTGATATGTTTGACACCTGGAACAGATTATTTTTAACTCACATCTTTAGATAATAAAATTATTTTCAGTAATAATAATTTTTCCTAATTTATCCTTCATTTCAAAATAACAATTAAAAAGAATAAATTTAATTTTTAAGAATTAAATGTATGTTTGAAAAAAAGAATTCAATGAATGATTTGTATTGAAGGGAAGCAGAATTTCTTACCCCAAAATATGCCTCTTTGGCATATTGGTTATTTTAAACTAATTATCTTTAAAGAAACAGCAGACACAGGAGAAGCTCTGATAACCAGATAGAAGTTACCCTTGTATAAGAGACACATGTATAAGAAAAATCTCCATTTGTAAGGATGTTTCCTGTGGTATACCAGGAAAAGGAGATCATCAAATTTCTAGAAACTCATCAGTGAAGAAGGTATCAACCACTCTGTATAACAACCATACCCATGTCTACTGTGCTTTCCTGGTAACCCCCCAAAAGTGGCTCCCCAATCCCAATCTTTCGTCTTTAGCTGCATATGGTATTTAAGGTGGCTTGGATGATTTCGGAGAGCTATTCACTTTTCCTGGGTATCTCTTATGTATACAGGAAGTATACATGTTATTAAACTTGTTTGTTTTTCTCCTGTTAATCTGTCTCTATTATAAGGGTGTTTTAGCCAAGAACCTAGAAGAGTCTAGGGAAAATAATTTTTCCTCCCCCATAATTCGAA
Source organism: Rousettus aegyptiacus (assembly GCF_014176215.1). Classification (NCBI taxonomy): domain Eukaryota; kingdom Metazoa; phylum Chordata; class Mammalia; order Chiroptera; family Pteropodidae; genus Rousettus; species Rousettus aegyptiacus. Next base: position 23,033,414 of record NW_023416306.1, read on the forward strand.
CTAAAATATACAGTTACTAAAAAATTATATCTTGCAGTTCACAGTTTTACTGGTTTTAGTTTTAAACTTTAATTTAAAAAAAACCAAATTGCTGAGCAATTATATGCCAACAAATTGGACAATCTGGAAGAAATGGATAAATTCCTAGAAACATACAATCTTCCAAAACTGAGCCAGGAAGAAACAGACAATATGAACCAAACAATTACTACTAACAAAATCAAATCGGTAATCAAAAAACTTTCAACAAACAAAAATTCTGGTCCAGATGGCTTCACAGGTGAATTTTACCAAACATTCAAAGAAGAATTTACACCTACTCTTCTCAAACTATCCCAAAAAAGTCAAGACAAGGAAAGGCTCCCAGACTCATTCTATGAAGCCACCATTACCCTGACTCCAAAACCAGACAAAGACATTACAAAAAAATATTACAAGCCAATATCCCTGATGAACATAGATACAAAAATTCTCAACAATATATAAGCACACCAAATTGAGCAGTACGTTAAAAAGGTCATACACCGTCATCAAGTTGGATTTATTCCTGGGAGTCAAGTTTGGTTTAATATTCGCAAATCAAGTAATGGGATACACCACATTAAAAAATTGAAATGGAAAAATCATATGATCATATCAATAGATGCATTTATAATAAAAACACTCAACAAAGTGGGAATTGAAAGATCGTACTTCATCATAATTAAGGCCATATATGACAAACCCACAGCTAACATCATACTCAGCAGGTAAAAGCTAAAAGTGTTTTCCTTAAGATCAGTAACAAGACAGGATGTCCACTTTCACTATTTTTATTCAACTTAGTATTGGATGTCCTAGCCACAGCCATCAGACAAAGAAAACAAAAAATATCCAATTGGAAAGGAAGAAGTAAACCTGTCATTATTTGCAGACGACATGATACTATATGTAGAGAACCCTAAACATTCCACCCCAAAACTGTTAGAACTGATAAATGAATTTAGTAAAGTAGCAAGATACAAAATTAACATTCAGAAATCAGTTACATTTCTACACACCAATAACAAACTTGCAGAAAGAGAAATTAAGAAAACAATCTTATTTAAAATTGCATTTAAAAAAAAAAAAACCCTAGGAATATGTTTAACCAAGAAGGTAAAAGACCTGTACTTGGACACTTGGACAATTATAAGTCATTAAAGAAAGAAACTGAAGAAGATGCAAATAAATGAAAACATAGACCATGCTCATGGGTAAGAACAATTAAATTGTTAAAATGTCCATACTACCCAGAGCAATCTATGGATTCAATGCAATCCCTATCAAAATACCAATGGCATTTTTCACAGAGCTAGAATAAATAATCCTAAAATTATATGGAACCATAAAAGACCCTAAATAGCCACTGCAACCTTGAGAAAGAACGAAGTTGGAGGTATCACACTACCTGATATCAAAATATACTACAAAGTATAGTAATTGAAACAGCATGGTATTGGCATTAAAACACATAAATCAATGGAACAGAATAGAGAGCCCAGAAATAAATTCATGCCTATATGGTCATCAATGATAGAGACAAGAATATACAACGGGGTAAAGACAATAAATGCAGTTGGGAAAACTGGACAGATACATGCAAAAAAATGAAACTGGACTACCTCCTTACACCATACACAAAAATGAACTCAAAATGGATTCAAGACTAGAAGAAAACATAGGCAGTAAACTCTCTGACATTGCTTAGTGGTATTTTTTCTAATATATCTCCTCAGGCAGGAGAAACAGAAGAAATTGTTAGGAATTTTAGGAATCAAGAGAAGGAAAAGACAACCTATTGAATGGGAGAAGATATTTGCCAATGACATATCTGGTAAGGGGTTAATATCCAAAATTACAAAAAAAAAAATCAATTAAAAAATGGGCAGAGGTCCTGAATAGACATTTCTCCAAAACAGACATACAGGTGACCAAAAGACATGAGAAAAGGTGTTCAACATCACTAGTCATCAGAGAAATGCAAGTTAAACCACATTAAGATATCACCTCATGTCAGAATGGCTCTCATCAATAAATCAAAAAACAAATATTGACTAGAATGTGGAGAAAAGGGAAACCTCGAACGCTGTCGATGAGATTACAAATTGGTACAGCCACTATGGAAAAATGGTTTGGAGGTTCCTCAAAAAATTAAAAATAGAACCTTATGATCTCACAATCCCACTTCTGGGTATTTATCTGAAGAAAATCAAACACTAATTTGAAAAGATATATGCACCCCCTATGTTCACTGTGGCACTATTTATAATAGCCAAGCTATAGAAGCGACCTAAGATGAGTTGATAAAGAAGATGTGGTATGTACACACACACACACACACACACACACACACATACACGCACACACAATGGATTATCGCTCAGCCATAAAAGAAAGAGAGAGAGAGAGAGAGAGAGAGAGAGAGAGAGAGAGAGAGAGAGAGAAAGGAAGAAAGAAGAAAGAAGAAAGAAAAAAGAAAAAAGAAGAAAGAAGAAGAAAGATATCTTACCACTTGCAAAAACATGGTTGGCCCTAGATGGTGTTATGCTGAGTAAAAAAGTCAGACAGAGAAAGACAAATACCATATGATTTCACTTACATATGGAATCTAAAGAACAAAATAAACAAAATGGAAATAGACTCATAGATACAGAAAACGAACAGGTGATTGTCAGATGGGTGGGGTTGGGAGGGCTGTGTGAAATAGATGGAGAGATTAAGAAATACAAATTGGTAATTACATAATAGTCATGGGGATGTGAAGTTTAGTGTAGGGAATTTAGTTAATAATATTGTAATAACTATGTATAGTGCCAGGTGGGTACTCGACTAATCAGGGAGATCACTTTGTAGATTATATAAATGTCTAACCACTATGCTATACACCTAAAACTGATATAAAATAATATCGAATGTTAACTCCAGTTGAAAAATAAAAATTAAAGAAAAACCTAATTGTCATGTAGAGTGATTGAGCTACATTAATCCAATTGTGTTTTTTAATCTTTAGAACTACTGTGCTATCAGAGTTTATTTATATTTCCTGTTTAAATGTAGTGATATGTCCTGCCACAGGGGTTGGAGACACAAACAATGCCCTAAGTGACCTTGAACAATCCCTAGCTATTATGAACTTACCCTTGTAGTAAATCCAGGAAGCTGTGTCTACATGTGTCAGGGTTGACTGTAACTAGAGGTTCTCTGGATTAACTTCCATTTAGAACACAACATTTCTTAAGAGATAAGTAATAAACATTTGCTGATTTGACATATTATATAGTAAATATTTTATGTGCATGTTATGTAATAAACTTATAGACCTATAAGTTTATATATACATACTATAATATGCATATATATAATTAAAACTCATCAGTTTTGAAGGTAGATCAACCAAAGATGTTTTAGGAAAGAGCATTTTATCACTGACATTATTTAAAATTGTTGGCGATAATAATATGGTGATAATAAAAAGCAGACCAGGCTCGATTGTTTTTTAAAGTTCTCCACAGACAATGCACCCTCTGTTGCTGTACCAGAGCTAGCCACTCCTCCTGCCCCACCCTTGGCATACCACTGCAAGGTCTCTGGCACACAGTAAGCATTCGACATGTGTCAACTGTCCTTATTTCTCTACATGTCTTAAAATCAAGGAGATTCCTAAGGCCTTACTTTTAATTTGCAGAGAGAAAGAAAAACAAAGACATGGAAATACGACTTAACTTTCCAATAAAGAAGTATCATTATCTTTTAAAAAGAGTAATGTTTTTTATAATCATAGCAATAGGTGCTTTTTTTTAATTTAAAAAAGATATGAAAGTATTTTTAAAAGGATGCAAAAGGTAATCAAAACCCCTGTAGTTGTGTTATCCAAAGACAATAATCATTTATTAATCACTTACTATATGTATCCCAGGAGGTGCACAGTCATTTCATTATTTTAATTTTTACTAGGAACCAAAAAGTAGGTTGATTTTTTACTTTTAAAAAAATTTTTTTTACAGAGGCCATAGCTGAGACCTAGAGAAGTTATACAAGTAGCCCAAGGTTATAAGCCTGAGCTCACAAGTGGCAGAGTTGGTATTCAAATATAGCTCTGTTTGACTAAAAGCCTAACCTTTAACAACTCTGCTATTTTATACTTTTATAACCGCACCTCTAGGAATACATTCAAAGAAAAGAAACAATTGTTTTCAAAGATTTATGAATGAGGTTATTTATCACAGTGATAGTTGTAAAAACATATATTTGTGTATTTGGAAGAAAAAGGAGGAGGAAACAATAATACATTACTGATGGCTAACTCTTAGTTACTGAATTACAGGTAATTTTTATTTTATTGTATATATTTTTCAATATTTTCTGAAATTTTATACCAAGAATGTATAATTTCTGATATGCAAAATATAAAAATTTGAAAATTTCTTTTTTAATGTTGGTAAATTTTTGGTGAACCTTCAGCTCATCAGTCATTGAATCCTGATTCCATACACACTTTGATTAAAATGTTTTGTATAGCTCACACTTTCCAAGAATGTCTGGAGTAATTAAACGTCACTTGATTGTCTTCTTTCATGTGTCCTTTAACCCTCAACTGTTAGTGGCTCTAATTCTACCAATACTTGGATTGCTCCTAAACTTCCCAGGGAGAAGGAGTTCATTTACTTATCTAATTGTTTTTTTTTTTTTTAAGGACATCCAATTCCTTTCCTCTTATTAGAAAATTAAAGAAAGAAATATTTCTTTAACACAGCCCAACTTTCTCCAATCAGATGCGATATTTTTCCCATCCTTTAAAATTTTCTTCCTGTAACTAACTCTCTTCACAAATTTTGGACACGGTTAGTAGTTTTCATCACAAGTATAAGCTTCCTGGATATCTGGACAATGATATGTTAGCTATGGGATCCTCAGCATGTCTCTTCATGCGGGACTCATTTTTCTCATCTGTAAATGAAGACACAAAGTCATCAAGCTCTAAAGTCCTTGCTTAAGATTAATCCTTCAGTAAAAACAGAAGAGTAAAGGACTGGCTATTAATCCCTCTGATCCCAAGGTTGAAGGAAGATGTAAGTAGATCAACTCTGAATGGTATCTGAGCAAAGGGCTTATAGTATAGGGGCTTAATGTAATACTGAGGAAAAATGCTGAAGTTAGAACTAAATGACCCCAAAAGGAGGCTTAACTGTCTAGCTACATGGCCTTGAGCAGGTTATGCAATCTCCTGGTTGCTTTTCAGATTTTGTCTTTGTCTTGGCATTCTGTGGTTTCTGTAGGAAGTATCCAGATGTGGATTTCTTTTTGTTTATCCCATTTGGGAATGGTTGAAATTTTTGAATCTGTGTGGATGGTCTTTTTCATTGGTTTTGGAAAATTCTCAGCCACTCAGTATTCAAATATTGCCTCTTGGGCAAAACAGTATAAACTCTGGGAATTGCTTTAAAACACAGCAACAAAGACATAAACAGAAAGAGAGAAAATGAAAACATGCACAAAATCTTGATATTCATGGAAACTGGTGAAGGGTATGTGGGGTTTATAGTACTATATTCTCTACTTTTTTTTCTTTCGTGTATGTTTAAATAATTTTTTAATAAAAAATTCAAGAGATATAAAAGACATAAAACTATTGTCTCCTCCATTTGGAGCTCCAGTGGAATGTATATCAGACCTCCTCATTCTATCTTCCATGTATTTTTAATGTTCATATTTTCTATATATTTATCTCTCATGTGACATTCTGGGTAATTTCTTCTGACCCATTTTTAGTTTATTTATTTTTTTATTTAATTATTTTTAATTTGTTTCTGGGTGCCTAATTTTATTTATTATAATTTTTATTTAGAGACATTCTTTTTGTTTCTTTTTCGAACATGTTAGGTTACTTCCTCTAGGAATTTTTTTTTAATATGCCCCTAGGTGGCCTCCCATCAAAGTGCTACCAGGCCCAACCCTGCTTAGCTTCTGAGATCAGATGGGATCGGGGTTGTTCAGGGTGGCATGGACGTAGACTCTCTTGCTGCTTTTAAGATTCTCTTTTTGTATTTAACATTTGGCATTTTAATTATGATGCGTCTTGGTGTGGACCTCTTTGGGTTCCTGGTTTTTTGGACTCTCTGAGCTTCCTGGGGTTTTATCTTTATTTCCTTCACCAGGTTAGGGAAGTTTTCCATCATTATTTCTTCAAATAGCTCTTCAATGTCTTGTTTTCCTTCTGATACCCCAATGACATGAGTATTTTTACATTTAATAGTATCCCATATACTCCTTAAATTATTATTGTAGTCTTGACTTCTTTTTTCTTGCCATTCTGATTATGTGTGTTTGGCTTCCCCATCCTCTGTATAGGTTATTCTTTCCTCTTCTTTATTCCATTTAATATACTTTTCATCTCAGATAATGTGCTCTTCATTTCTGACAGGTTCTCTTTTATAATTTCCATTTCCATTTTTATGTTTTTATCTCTGTTAAAGTTCTCACTGAATTAATCTACACTTGCCCTAAATTCATTGTGCATCTTAATAGCCAGTGGTTTGAACTCTGCATCTGTTAGATTATTTGACTCCATTATATCTAGATCTCTGTTCCGTTCTCACATATGGTTTCTGCTTCTTTGTCTTCCCATCTTGCCTGCCTTTCTGTGTCTGTTTCTATGCACTAAGCAAAGCTCTTAAGTCTCCTGGTCTTATTAGTGTGGCTTGGTGAAGTAGGTGTCCAGCAGCACAGTCCTGAGAGGGGTTCAGCTTCAGGCCAAGTTTAGACCTAGCCTGTTCCCCTCCAGGGCCACCTGTTAAGGTTTAGCAAGCAATCCACAGATGCTGTACTTATAATTGCCTCAAGAGACCATGCCAGAAACCATGGTTGGCTGCCACCAGTGTGAGTCTAGGCACTGCTCAGAAAGGGGCACCTGATGTGCCAAGGACACAACTGGATGTGCCTTGGGTGGGGCCTTGAGTTGTAGGAGGCAGAGTTTCAGGGAATCCTCTAGGCAGAATGACCTCTGTTATCCAGTTTGATGATGTCTCAGCTATGGCAGTATTGAGTTCACACACTGGTAGTGGGGAGGGCTCAACAGAAGAACAATGGATACCGCTGGCACTTTTGTACAGAGCCTCACTCAGACAACTCAGTGTATACCTGTAAGTTCCTGGTTTCCCTTGCACAGCTGACTCGGTGCTGGTGCTCAGAATGAGCAGATCCATCACTGTGAAAGTCCATTTGTGGACACAGCCCCTTTAAGATGCATCTGCAGCTGCCACTGCCGCTGCTTCAGCCTCCATCCCACTCAGCCGCTCGGGACCAGGCAGCCTAGAGCATCCTTGCCTTGTCCTGCTTCCTCCAGTTGCACAGTACTTTCTTATTTCTCTCTCTAGTTGTAGGGCTTGTTCATTTAGATCCAAAGCTATTTTCCTTTCTGTTCGCTCCTTGTTTCTGTCACAACTTTGATCTGGTCGCCAGAGGGATGAACAGAGCCTCTATCATCTACACCATTTTTTTCTCTCCTGTTTTATTATTTTTAAAGATCCTTCCTCATGAGGCCTTGCTTGTGTGCTTGATATTTTTGATCATGTACTGCTCCTATATTTGGAAAAAGTATACATGAGATCCTTTGTGGTCTAAGATAAAGGTATTTTGCTCTAGAGAAGATATACATTCGATTCTGCCAGGTGCTCAAAGGCATTGCCAATATGTGACCATTTTAAAATAAATTCAGAAGTTGCAACTTTTTGGACCAACTATATTCAATGATGTGAATGTAGATTTTGCAAATGCAACTTGTTGCAACTTTTCAATCTTTCTCTCCCCCACCTGAGGTTCAGCAATCAGGCAATTTTCTTGTAGTCACTGAAGTGGGGAAAGGTTTAACTCTTTGGTGCCTCAATTTCTTTGGGATAAAGGGGTCTCTCCTTAGGAAATCAATCTTGGGCAGGATTTGGCTTTGACTATCCTCCTCCTTGCCTTGGGAGACCAGTAACTCCTAAGTATAGGGTATAGGTAAGCAACCTTAATGCTTTCTCTTACTTTCCTAGAAAAAGATTAATAATCTGAGGTTCAATTTCTTCATATGTAAGATGAGGCTAATATCGCTTCACTCAGAATCGTAAGTGTTAAACAAGATTTTTTAAATGCCCTTTGTACATTAAAAATCACAATAGAAACTTACTCTGGAACCCTGAGCCCTTAAGGTTTAGGGAACCGCCTCAATTTGCATGCAGTACTTTGAGCATATGTATATTTTGCTGTGTTGTGTTCCATATATTTCATAAGATTTTCGAAGCATCCATTGACTTCCAAAATGTGTTTAAAATGCAACTGAAAATAGAAATTATTATTGGAAATCAAGCAAGTACAGGAAAAGAGCAGCAGATTTTGCTAGTGTTTATTCATTTAGGTGTTGCTAAGTTTTCAGAATCTCTGCTGGTGACGAAAATAATGAATATTTACTCAATGAAACCATATTTTCCCTGTTCTACACTATACTGCCATATGTGTGAAGTTCAAGGGTAAGGGAGAAACAATATATATTCCAAATAAATGCAATGGTCCTAGTTCAAGTTTAGCATCTGGCAGGAAGAGCATTTTGTTCCTTTCATAATTTATTCCTGGCAGATTTCCATTCATGGATACACAGACTCTTCGAATGTTAGAGCTGGCTGGGTCCTTACAGATCATATCACTCACCTCCTTAATTTACATTTAAGGGCACTGAGGAAAGGACAAAGATAAATTTCTTAGGGTTATAAATGCAGCCAATATTCCACAGGCTTTCTGCTAATTAAAATTTTTCTTTCCTCTAAAAATTAAACGTAGTCAGCAGAGTCTGAGATGCTTCTCACCCTTTCCTTTATAGCATTACCAGCATTACCCTTCAAGGCCCTGATCGAATGTCTTCCATGAAGCTTTCCTGCCTCAGCTGAGATGACCTGTCTGAGTACATACAAGGGCTTCTTGATATACCAGGATTCCTACTATAACTTTTCATTCCTTTTCACAACACAAGTCTTACCATATTCCAGAATGAGAGTAAAAGAGAAGTCAATGACGAGGAGCTAGAAAATGTGTAAATTTAATACCAAAGCTGAAAGTTGGCAGTCATCACTCATTCTTTCATTCAACAAATATTAATTGAGTATCTAGCAATGTGCTAGGTGCTGAGATTGCAATAACGAACCAAAGATACCTGTGGTCCCTGTCTACTTCACCATTTCTACACCATCACTTTAGCCATCATCATGTCTCATTTGGGCAACTCTATTTATTGCCAAACTCCATTTATCCCCTGCTTACACTCTGATTTCCCTTTGATGCATTCTCCACCCAATAGCCAGAAGAATCTTTTGACAGTTTAAAATTCCTCTTTAAAATCCACAGGCGTTCTATATATATATATATATATATATATATATATATATATATACACACACACACACACACACACACACACACACACACACACGCGCGCACACCGTGTGGACCCTGAGAAGAAAGATTCATTTTACGTGCATCCCAAGAAGGAATTTATCTGCTGAGATGGACTCCCCATAGTCAATTGAGGCCCCAAATTTTAAAAATAGTAAGTGTCTAGCAGCCATTTGCTGACAGGGGTTCCTCATATATTCTGTATACTGGAAAGAACTTCAGATTGAACTCTTGGCTTCCTGCACCATGCCCTGCTTATTTAGGCCATCTGAGTCAAACATTTCAGGGATGCCCGGGTTTCATCTTTCAACCATTGGACTGAGACCTACCCCGACCAATCAGAATTGCACAATATATCCTCATTTCCATCTATACTGACCAATCAGAATTGCTCTATAATGAATAATCAGAACACATGATGTTGACCAATCAGAACAGCACGAATTTGAAAACCTCATTTACATAAAATGAGACCAGTTGGGAACTTCGATGAGCACTTCCTCCTTTTGTCTTGGTGGATTGCACTTTCAGTTTTGTGTTTTCCCAGTTTGAAAACTGTTCATTCCATTTGAATAAAGTTTTTTCTTTTTCCTCACCTCTTTGAGAATTTTTGTTGACAATTCCAACCATCGAAGTCTCTGGAAATTGTCCTAAGAGCATATGGCGAATGAAGAAATCTTTATTAAGAAAATATATTCAATCTTGATAAGAACAGCAAGAGTCTGTGACACATCCTGCTCTCTCACGTCATCCCATTTCAGCTTGATGACAGAAGCTCTGGTCTTGGAAGGTACAGCAAAGAAAATGGAGCTCCTTCTCTTCCCAGCTCCTAGTCAAAGGGTTATGGAGGAACAGGTGTGGAGAAGAAGAAAAATTCTCTTTTCCCTCCTCTGGTTCATTTGGCTGACCAAATAATCAAATCATCAGGAAAAAAAGATTGACAAGAGAAAATCAAATTTAATCTTGTGCACATGGGAACCCCACATACACGAGAGAGTCAGAGATGGAAAAGGGCTTTGAGGTATAGAAGACATCTTGAGCTAGGGATGAGGTAATGTATCTTAGGGGTCATTGCAGGATGCTGACAAGAGCACATGTTTACTACCACTGAGGCAAATCTTGGGATGGCTCATTCTGACGTCCCCTCCCACCACCACCCCCACCCCCGACCCCTCCTACCCTGCCAACTCACACACAGCCACCAGCATTTCTCATCCTTCAGCTCTGGTGACTAGTGAGAGGTCAAGGCCTCCCTTCCTCCACCCAGGTCCTACATATAGATGAGGCTCTTCTATCCAATGCGTGGCAGGCCAAGAACCCTGGTGACTAGATAATTCTTGTTCCAGTTTGTTTATAGGGTGGTTTCATACAGATTTTAGATTAGCATTGGATACAGGATTCTGGAACTCAGAGAACTTGAGACTGCAGGTACGCAAAGCCAGCCTGGGGAAGGTATGGGTACCTCTGGGGAGCCACAACCAGGTCTGAGGCATCAGAGGAGCAAAAGATGCTCACTGCTGCAGTCATTTTCCCAGCTCCAGTTCTGCCTTGCCCCAGCCCATCAAAGGAAGGAACAGTTTGCAAACTGAGAAAACACAAAACTGAAAGTGCAATCCACCAAGACAAAAGGAGGAAGTGACCATCGAAGTTCCCAACTGGTCTCATTTTATGTAAATGAGGTTTTCAAATTCGTGCTGTTCTGATTGGTCAACATCATGTGTTCTGATTATTCATTATAGAGCAATTCTGATTGGTCAGTATAGATGGAAATGAGGATATATTGTGCAATTCTGATTGGTCGGGGTAGGTCTCAGTCCAATGGTTGAAAGATGAAACTCGGGCTTCCCTGAAATGTTTGACTCAGTATTGGGCTTCCGCATGCCCGTCAACCCCCACCTCAGCTGGTGAATTACTGTTCATTGTGCAAGACCCTTCTTTCTCTGAACCACCCCTTAATGAATGACCAACCTCCTCACCTCCCAATAGGGGTGCGCCCCAGCTCCTGGGGATTCTTTTGTAATGAGCTGGTCCCAAGGAGAAAACAATTTCTAAGAGTTAATGAAAAGTTCCTTTTGTGTCTCCTACTTTAATTTGATCCTCTCTGCTTGAATCCCAGAAGAGGTTATGTGTGCTGAATTCTGAGGGTGAGGGAGTGTTTTTTCTCCTAGTTCTCAAAGGTCAGGCAGCAAGCCTTAGTCATGCTAATGAAGATCTAACCTTTCATGGAATCAAAGAGTTTTCTAGCTCAAGGGATTTTTCGAAATCTTCTAAATAAGGCCTTTGTCTCCAAAACAGAATGATAAGTACTGTCAAAGTTGGAACTTGAACTCATGTCTTCTGACTTGAAGCCCAATACTTTTTCTACCCACAGCGCTCATGTAGTATCTGATTCTCTTGATGGCTCTTTCAGCACCAACCCCCATTCCTGGCAATATAGTAGTGTCATAATTATTGTTGAATGAATAAACAAATAACAGCTACTCTACTGCCAGATTCTTTCTTTTCCCTCTAGAGTAGTAGAGAGTAAGAAAGCAAACTGGCAGAATGTGCTTTGGGTTTTCAAGCAGTATTATCAGCATGAATGAATGACCTTTGAGATCTCTGCCACTCAAGTCATTCAATCAAGTGGAAATTGAATCTCTGAAGAACCATTGTCCATTCTTAGCACAGCCCCTAATGGATACAAAGTCCTAGAATCCAGTTGGTAGAAAATATTAACTCTGATCTGTTGTATAAGCAATATCATGTGTGAAGGTGGAAGGCCAGATAAATCTTTAAAATAAGGTAACTTTTTGTGGCTACTTCATGTATTTGCTTAGAAACAGAAGGCTCACAGGTAGTATTAGGGTGTGTTTGTTGAAAGGAGTTGAATTTAACTGTATTGGATTCATTGCTGCTGTGATTACTCAAGGGATCAGAGCTATCTCTTTCAGAGTCCTGGAAGCGGGGCTCTAGAGGACATCTGTTGTCTTCTGCCGCAGTGCATCAACTTACCCTCCTCCTAGAAGTACTCTGCTTTACCTCTGCGAAACTCCCCTCCTACACTTACAGCCACCGTGGCGTGGGCAAGGCTGGGCCAACCCCAGGCTCCAGGGGAGTTCTCAACTTCACATGGTTATGTAGTTGTTCCAGAGTCAATGAGCCATAATGAAGGATCTTTATATGACATATGTGTCAGATTCTTACTCTTTACCCTGAAGATAGATGTGAGAGTTTGTAGGGACTTGACCTGCTGCTCCCTATTGCTACCAAATAGAGCCCAAGGCTGAAACCAGCATGGCAGAACTGAGAGCCAAAAGATTGGAGGAAACCAAATACAATTAAAGCTTGAATCCACTTGCCTGAAGCCAGCACTAGATCTAAGGGTGAAGATATGAACCTATAGTATCGGTATTCTTTTTTGATTAAGGCAAATTGAGGTTGGTTTTTCTGCCACTCATAGTCAAGGGGTCCTAATTTGTGAAAGAACATTTCCCATCTCACTTCTCTTTTGGTGTTCTCTTCTTCTATCATCCAGACCCTAGATACCCAGCCAATAGGAAGACAATAGGTTCACTGTGATCTTCCCTGATTTTTCTCCAGTCTCCACCCTATCATCAGCACAATATCTTTAAAATGTAACAGGCTAAGAAACAAGTGTTTTATACAAGATTGTATAGCTAAGAGATGGTTAAGCCAAAACCATCACCTAGGATTTGGGATTCAAATACTTTGTTGTCCATTTATCACATTTTTTATCATATTTGGAGCCACTGTTGACCTCCATTTCTGGTTGTAGCCATACACTTTAGAGCTGCACTATATAATATGGTAGCTGCTGGTCTCAAATACCTACTTAAATGTAAATTAATTGAAATTAAATACAATTTAAAATAAGGTCCTCGGCCATTTAGTCCCATTCCAAACACACACTAGAAAATTATGGGCAGGGATAGCCAAATTGGACAGCTCGGATATAGAATATTTCCATTGTCACAGAAAGTTCTGATGGGCAGCATTGCTCTAGAGACAGATTTCCTTCTTTACCCAAAGTCACTAAGGTCAGAAAACCTGACAGAATTTTTCCTCTCTTCAAATGGCAAATGAGGCCAATAGGCAGAACATGGACTATGAACTATTCAGTCATTGAGTCCATACTTTCTAAATACTTAAATGGAAGTGGTAAGTTCTAGCTACTCACTTCTGGGATGGGTAAATCTGAAACATGCTAGTTAGTGAAGGATGATTAATCTGTTGTTATATCAAGTATATTGAAATTATTATATAAATAGATTAAAACGTGTATCACTCTATTTTACTCTGCTTTAGTATGTGAATACATATTTCTTGGGATTTTGAAAAACATAATGTTTTATTCTCAGGCTGGTGATTCACTAACAATACATTTTTCAATGACATTTTCACAGATCATCATTCTCCAGGCAGAATCTGTCTTCCTAGGTCTGGGCCCATTTCCCTTTCAGGTTAAAACCCTTTGGGGGAAAAAAAAGATCTAATCATTTCAAGTCAAACAGGAAGTAAAAATCTCCAATTGAAAATTTGTAGCAGATATTCAAATTGGGAAATGATAACTATGGTATAAAATAAAATTTTATTGGACAGAATATACAAATGAAAGATTATATTGTCATCCAAAATACCATAAGTGAGTTATTCTCCCTGCAAGAAAAAAAAAGGAAAAACAGCAAGCTTTGATTTGTCGTATGTGAAATGAAAAAAAAGCAAAAATGATGAACAGTTAACACACAGGACCCAGGGTGACCATTTCTTTTAAGTTTGACATAAATAGTTTGTATTTGCAAACATTCCCCATTCACACACGTGAAATAATTAGGAAAAAACCCACAATTTTTACATCAGAGAATGGGGTAGGTCAGTTTTCGGCCCGAAAAACTCCCTTGTTGGGTTGGTAATTTGGTATCAGAAGGTAGCCATGGCGACCATAAAAGTTACTCATGTGACTAAAGATGCAACTAATGATGCCCACAATTACTTAATTGCAGGCATGCTTAACTGCTTTTGCCATTTTTGGAGAGTGCTTATGGCTAATTATGGCTGCAAATGGGTAACTACAGGTGCAATCGGATGTGTTCCTAATTTTCACATTTGTGCTGACAGAAGGAGAATAAACTGTCCCTTCTAAAAAGGGGAGTTATAAAAGGAGGGCTGAAATTAGTTCTTTCAAGTCCAGAGAGGATAGAATAGCCTCTAACATGAAAATAAACACAAGTCATGTGATATTTAAGCAGAGGAAAGTTCTGCTCATCAGCTGACCTTCAGCCACACTTCAGCCCCACCTGTATATCTTACCCTTTTCCCTGAGGTTCTCTCACTTGAATTCCTGCTACCGTCCTTTCCAAAAGGGGCCTATTATTTTATCCTTATAACTGCAACTCCTATCCCATCACGGAACAATTATTAATTAATTAAGTAAGTAATTAATTAATCAATTTATAGGCAAGGCAACCCTTGGTTGACCTCACAGATTGCAAGGATCTTGACAGCTTATAATCCTTTATTTTTCTATTTTCTGTTTTTTGCGCCTACGGCGCCTGGTCTTCCTATGCAGTCTCCCATCTCAGTGCTAACCAGGCCTGACACTACTTAGCTTCTGAGATCAGGAGGGATCGGGGTCGTTCAGAGCGGCATGGCCGTAGACATGGAACAGTTTTTTAATGTGACATTGCCTGCATGGTCATTTACTTTACAAATACTTTTTACACATGACATAACATATGAACTCCAATATATATATATATATATATATTTGATATATAATATATATATATTAAAATCTCGCTTTAAGGTTTTAGTTTATATAAGGAATGTTAGAAATATTTTCGAATAGGTAAAATAAGCAATGATCTAAGACACATGGTTGGTTAGAAAGATAGAAGCCCCACTGCTCTTGCGTGGATGAGTATATGGTACCAGCAAGTTCAGTAGTCAGACTTTTTGTACAGTGATGGGAGTCTAGTGTTCCCTTTGTCCTATGTATCCCTCCTTCACGAAGACTGTGACTTGACCTTACAAAAGGCCCTGTCATCATCTTGTGTCTGTTTGAGAACTGTTATGCTTATGTTACTTGTAGTGTCTAAGGCAGAGAATGAGTCCCAAAGGCCTCAAGAAATGATTGTAGGATTGTTCTTGTACCTGCTGGCTAGGAAACATTTGTGGCTTTGGCAGAATTTGGTCTATGACCTCATTTGGTGGAGAAGTTGCAATGTAGAGGACGTATGCCGCCACATGTAAACACCAAAAGCAACTGATGCCTATTTAAAGCGCCTGGTGGTTGAGGGGTCAAAGTAGCTTGGGTCAATTCAGAATATCTTGATTTCTCTTTAAACACCTCCCACAGGCTTATATCACTCCTCCCCCCCCCAAAAAAAATAAATAAATAACAAAAATATGTGTAGTTATAATTATAATTTACATAATAAAATAAAAACAAAGATATAAAAGAAATACGTATTATAGAAGTCATTAAATGCAGAGAAATGGACACATTTCTTAGGTATAGGAAATCACCTCATCCAAGGGAGGAAATGTAAGTGACTCCCCTCGCTGCATCTTGCCAGTCCTCTGGACCTCCTAGGCCCTCGGAGGCCCTGCCTTTCTCCAAGCATTGCATATCATCTTTCCCTGCCTCTTAAGAGATGCCGGTTAATCACTCAAACTATTCTGTATGGCACAAACAGAATCAAAGAGCCGTTATGTGTGCTACGTGCTGTTCTTGGCAATGTGATGACTCAGCGGGATGAACTGACAGGTTCTTTAGCCAAGGGATGCTCTCCTGTGAGTAAGCCCTCTGCTCTATTAATCACCAATTTTTCTGGTTTGGGTCTGAGATACAGCTTTTTCGATAGCCAAATGGCAAACCTTGGAGGACCTACAACAATGAGGTGAAGAAAATGTCGGTCACCAGAACTCTCTTAGAGACAGCTCTCTATTCGATTAGAAGAAATACTTTGAAATGACATTTGGAGTGGAAGGTGAAGTCCCAAGGGCCTTCTCTTTCAAGAAAAAGTGTCTGCCAAACTGCTTGGTATGAGACAGGGAGAGGAATGGTATTGTTCCTAAGAGAGGGCAGAGAAGGAGGAGGGCAGGGAGGTGGAGAGAAGAGAGTACAACCAAAATGCAACACCAGAGAGGTGTCTGCTGCACGATGCAACCTTTTGTGGCGATGCACAAATCTTTGGTGAAATATACCAAATGAATGGGATGTTTAGTATGCATGATTATTTTGTGGAAATTGGCGAAGGAATTGAGATTGGTATCTAAACCGAAGCTGAACACTATATTATCTTTTTTTGGCTTAAGCCAGTCTGATTCCTCTCTCTCTCTCTCTCTCTCTCTCTCTCTCTCTCTCTCGCTCTCTCTCGCTCTCTCTCGCTCTCTCTCTCTCTCGCTCTCTCTCATACAAACACATACACACACACTTATGCATACACACTGTGCCCCCCACCACACACACATTGTGATAGAGGAGCACTGAGTAGAGGCAGGGAAAAGGAGAGTTACTCTATTACACTGTGACCTTACTGGCTGAGGGTACCACTGTGTTTGGAGAAATGGACATGGTGCCCAGGGTTTGGGCAGCCACAAATCAGAGGATGATTAGACAATGGAAATCAATAACTTATAAAGTTGTCGAACGTACTGGTGATTTTACCCAGGCCAGTGTTCCTTCAGTGGTAAGCAACTTAGTCTGTTGATAAAAGGGTGACAATTGTGGATTCTGGAATCAGCCACAGATGTTATGGACTGAATTGTTATGGGCCACATGAAAGGAGGCTGGATCCCTAATATCAAGTGTCAATCTTGTTTCATCTTGCTCCTTCCACTCCGACCTCACCTTGATCCTTTTTGGATCTGGAAACCAAATCTTCCTCACAAGCAGAACACATCCTCAGATCAAAAATATATCTCCTAAAAAAAAAAAAAAATGCCTCCTGCTGAAATAGACTTCATATGCCTTTTCGTCATGTACTAAAGATAGCGTACATCCCAAATGGGTTTTATTGTTATTTTGTTTTGTATTTTTACCTCTTTATTGTGGAGAATCTCGAACGTACAAAAAAGTAGACAAAATAGTTTAAGAGCCCTAGGTGTCCATCATGAACTCATGACCAAGCCAGTCCGTTTTCCCTTTAAAGAATATTCCAGAAATTATATAATTTCACCACTAATATTTAATTATATATCTTTAAAAGATACAGACTCTTTTATCTTAAAATAACACCATTATCACATGATTCACATAATTTACAATATTATAATATTATTAATAATATAATATTCAGTCAGTATTCTCATAAACTCATAATTTTTTAAATCGTTTAAATGAAAATTGAAATTATCCCTATTTTTAAAGTAAGATCCACACATTGCAATTAGTTAATATATCTTTTAGGTCTCTTTTAATCTATAGGTTTCTCTTTATTTGTTAAATAAATATGCTTGTTTATTCTGTAGAGTTTCCCACAGTCTGGATTTTTCATTCATCCCATAGTGGCATTTAACGTGTTACTCTATTTTCTGCATATCTTGCATATTGGTAGATAAAATTAGCGTCTTGGTCAAACTTGGGTTCAGTTTTTCATCCAGACTGCTTTCTAAGTGGCGTTGTGTTCTTCCATCAGGAGGCATATAATGGTTGTCTGGTTTCTCTCTCCTGATGATTTTTCTCTCCTTGACTTCCTTCCTTCCTTCCTTCCTTCCTTCCTTCCTTCCTTCCTTCCTTCCTTCCTTCCTTCTTTCCTTCCTTCCTCCCTCCCTCCCTTCCTTTTCATATCTCTTCTTTCTAATTCCTCGAAGAGTGGCTGGATGTTGGGGATCTGAGGGGAGGAGTTGCCAGTCTTTCTGTCTCCTCCTTGCCTGTTGCCCTGCCTCATTCCCTTGCTTCTTGTCTATGCCATCAGCATGGCTTTTTATTCCTTTGGGGACATCATGGTGCTGCTAAAGATCTTCTCAGGGCTGGGAGCAGGTGGATGGGGATGGGGGGAAAGGGCAACATACATGCTGAGAAAAGTTCAGAGGATAACACTAAACTGTTTTGCTATTCCATATGAGGAGTGCTAAGTATGAGCTCTGCCTAAATTCTTTGTGATTTAGATGGCAAATGGCTGTCAGGCAAAGGAGAGACTACTAGACAGAAAGGTAGCTGAAGTATTTCCTTCCCACATACAGAATGGGAATATAATTTCCAAATACAATTTGGTGCCCAGAGTTCAAATTTAATGCCATGATTGAATCCCATAAGAACATTCCAGATCCTCCAGCCCATGATCAACAAGGGACTGCCATATATAAAGGATTTGCTTAACCATTTGCTCACATTAACATGAAACCCTTGTCCAAGGCTATTTTGTTAATTGGAAAAAAAGGTTAAAAAAATGTTATCAGTCATCGTAGCCAGGCTTTTGACAAATAACCTTTTGTTAGATGTGGCAACATTTACAGAGTATCTGGCATCAATTCCTTCACCAACTGATTTTACCTTATTGAACCCTAAGTGTAGCAGATTCTGTGGTGCCCCACCCCACATCCCTTTGGCCCACCTCTGAGTTCACATGCAGCTGGAGTAGGATAGTTCTTAGGCACACTGTTAGGCTCCCTCCTCACGTGCCTATAATTCCTGGCCTCTCTTCCTAAGAGTTTTCCCCTGTTTCATCAGAAATTACCAGACTTCTCAGGGCATTGTGGAGATGTTGGTTATTTAAGGCTCCCAGGGGGCAACCCTAATTCACTGAGAGATGAGAGTCAGTGGGTAAATACCTGAGCTTCCCTATCTCTCAGCAGAGGATTCTGAGATGTGTCCTACATGGTCTTTCGGAGGTTTCCCAGCAAGACTGATCCCACAGTGGATTTTCCTGTTCATTGATGCAATTTTTATTGACTGTTCTCCCTTCCTGTCTTTCTTTACTGTCTCACTTGAACTTCTGGTATTACTTCCCAAATAAGCTTTCTGTACCCAGTTCCTTGCACGAAGGGCTGCTTTATGGGGAAAAGAAACTAAGACAGGAAATACTTCCATAAAATACCACAAAATCTTTTGGAACAAGCGAGTATAAATAATTAAGTTTATAAAATATTGAGTATTATGTGCTGAGTATATTCATGTGATCATTATCTTCAATGCTATGACTGAGCTATTGATAGCACCATTTTTCAGATGACAAAACTGAGAATAAAAGACATTAAAATAATTATTCAAGATTAAATAGCTAGAAAGAACTGAGATGCTATCAACGTTGTTTTGCCTCTTGTTCTCCATTTTGTTTCAGGCGAAAGACTCTCTCTAACAGCCAGTAGATTTCTGTTTTTCTTTTTTGAATTGTTCTGTTTTCTTATCTATATTTTGAATGGGAGAATTTCCTGCCAGTTGAACTTCAGGTTGTAAGTAAAAAGGCTCATCTCGATGTGGTCTCCTAGCAACAATTTGTGAAACACTTTAAAGTAATTATTCTTCTCTAACACGTCTCCAAATGTTGAAGCATGTTCATTCACTTCGATCATTAAAATCCCCAAGAACATTCATTGTGTAGCACACAATTCTGGCAATTATAAGCCTGTCAACAGGTTACTTAGTGAGCTGAGAGAGAGGGTGGACCACATTCCCCTCAAGGATCCGAGCCCTTTGTTTCCAGCCTGGCAGGGCAGGGCAGATGCACTCTTCTCCAAAGAAGTCTTAATTGACTGGCAGTCTCAGGGTAGAGGGGAAGAATGTTTAAACCCAAGATATCCATCTATGAAACGTCAAACTCACAGCAACACATACAGATCTATGGTGGATTTGAATACTGAGAGCCCAAGTTCATAAGCGGGCAGCGTTCTGCTCCTTTACCCATCTCTTAGCCAAGCCTAGATCTGAACAAAGTTAGACAGAAGACTTATCTCCTCCCTTAAAACAGTCCCTTAAAAATGCGGTTCCACCCTAAATTAGCTGCCTGCCCTTTAATTTTTGTTTTTTCCTTTGTCTTTTTCTAAGAGTTCTCTTTTATTTTTATCCTCTTTAAAATGTTTTAGTATACAAGTCTGGAAGGAGATCTGGATTGTTGGTGATCACACTGTAGATTTAGCCAACCGAAGTGACAATTTGGCAAGTTAAAGAGTTGTCCATCTAGGCTGTAGTAGTGTAGGCATCAGGCCTGACTCCACATCCACTGGTAAGGAAATCGCAATTAGGATGGTACTTTAGACAAAAGTTAAATACCCCTGGGAAGTTTTAGAAGAGGTAGAGATTGAATTCGTTGCCATAGCTTTAAAAAAAAAAGTAGGTTTTGAAATATTTTAGATTTATAGATGAGTTACTGTATGCCCTGTTTACCCTTTCCTTTATCCAGCTTCACCTAATGACAATATCTTACATAACTATGGTACACTTATCAAAATTAAGAATCTGTTGTCCTTGTGGAGGGAAACTGAATCCCAGGCTGGTGAAACTGGATGCGTGCACGAGCATAGACACACATATACACATATCGTCCATACAGACACACACAACATAATACAGATGCATACAAGATACAAGCACGCATGCATACTTATATGCAACATACATGCATACGGAGACAAATAGACACATACGCACCACACATACAGACACTCATGCATGCTGTCTCCTGAAATTATGGTCTCAGGCTACACACTGAGAATACTTTTTGATGGAACTTGAGCTAGCCGATTGAGGTAGAAAGGTGCTGAGAGAGAACTGAAGAGCCCTGGCGATGACACAATCATGGCAAGTAGACAAGACTGACCCTCTCCACTTGGAAATCGTTATTTCTTTGTGGAGGTGGGGCTGCTGTCTATCATCCGCAGCGGTTTGGTTACACAATCTGACCCCGCCCCCCTCCCCAGGGAGTTGAGGGAGACAGATTCGGGTAAGCTTCTTCTGTAAACTGTTTAATGCTCTCTCCCCTGGCAGGGCAAGGGAGGTCTGGCCACCCTAGATTGCCTGGATCCTGAGGTGAGTGTGGGGCCAAAGTGAGACCTGTCTCCTCCCTGAGACTTTAGGACACAATTTTGGATGGAGATTAACAGAATTATGGAAGAGAGCGGAGGCTGATATCTGTCCCAAACCTGTTGTAAGAACATAATAGGCAGAAGTGAGTATCATGCACTGAGATATGGAGACAGATGGGCCTTAGACACATAGGGAAGGAAGTAAGAAAAGCAAGGACAGTGGACCAGAAGTGTAGAATGATACTTTGGACAAATCTCAGGGACCAGAGGGCTACATGTTTGCCTGAGTTTGTGTGGATGGATAGGACACTTAAAAGAATTAGAGCTTTAATAGTGGAAATCATTATTATTGTCAGAAATTATTGAATGCATGAAAGAAAGAGAGAGACAAAGAAAAGGAAAAGGATCAAAAGTCAGGTGATATGAATTGGTAGTAGCTGTAATATTCTTTTCTTTCAAAAAGTTATTTTCACAAATTCTTACTTAAAATTTTTTTCCTGATTATCCAAGTAGTATATGTTCATTGTAGAAAGATCAAGAAGATAGAGATAAGTATAGAAAAATAAGGCAAAAATCATCCATAAAAGTAACATTTAACATTTAAAAGTAACATTTTGTAGTCCTTTTCTTGTATACATTTTTTTCCTGAACTAGAGATTATATTCTCTTTAATTCTGTAAAGCATTAAACAGTTTACAGAAGAAGCTTTTCTGATAACTTTTCATAAACATTTAACTAAGTCATTTAAAAACTTTTAATAAGTATTACTTTTAAATATTCATATACATATTTCTTCTCTTGTTATATGTGCTCATAAAAAAATTAAATACCCTAGAATTGTATTAAGGAGAAAGAAAAGTGATCTCGAATATAACTTCCTAAACCACTTTTGATGGTTTAGTTTATATTTTCCAGATGTTTTTCTACATATTTATAAGTTTATGTAGATAATGCTTATACATAGGTATTTTGAAATATTTTGTAATTTATTTTACTTAAATATCATTATCATCAACATTTTTTTCATTGTCAGAGAGTACTACCTTATCCTTTAAGAAATTTCTTCTGGTTACAGAATAAATACTTTTTTAAAAGTATCATTTTTATGATTGTATATTATTCTATCATATAGATACCACCATTTATTTAATAGTTACCCTGTTATTTCCACTATTTTGTTATTATGAACAATCCCATGAGAATTACCTTGGTAATTTCACCCTGTTTTTCTGATTATTATTATTATTTTTTGACTCAACTCTAAAGATTAGAATTTTCACATCAGACTTTAATTACTATATAATATGTATTTGATATTTGCTTTTCCTCTCATAACTACATGCATTCTAAAAACAGTAATATGTCTCATTCAATTATTTTTTCATAAAAATACTTATTTAATGAACAAAGCACATTGTGAAAATAATGTAAAATTTAAAAATATGAAAAAAATCACAATACTGCCACCATAATAAATCATCTTTATTGTTCCATATTCTCATTTAATCTTTTTTCATATACATATATGACTAGAGCTTGGCAAACTATTTTTGGGACCAGATAGTAATATTTTAGGATTTGTGTGCCACATAGTCTCTGTTAAAACCACCTAACTCTTCCATTGCAGTGTGAAAGCAGCCATAGACAATACATAAACAAATAAGCATGATTGTGTTCCAATAAAACTTTATTTACAAAAATAAGTGGCCAGCTTGTGTTTGCTAACCCTTGTTTTAGACATCTGTTTTTATAATTTAGATGAAACTATTTGTTTAGCCATTCATGAAGCAAACTTCTAACTTCCTGAAGCTTTCATGAATTTTTAATTATTTCACTTATTGTTATTCTTCCCAGATCTTTTTAACCACCCTAGAATTATGACGCTGAAGTTTCCACAATAACTTGTTATCAGTATTAAAAAAATTAAATGCATCTATTGATGATAAAAATATGGAATATTTATTTTCAGTGGGTTTCCAGGATGACTCTTAAAAGAAAAATATTCATCTGTAACCCCACACCAGAGCAAAAAGAGTTATGAATTTTTGACTTGTTTTATGAGCTTACTTTTTGAGATTATGTTAATGGAAAAGATGATACAGTGAGAGTAATTTTGAAAAAAGATCACCTCTAGTTCCACTAACCTAATAGATACATTTCTAGTTCTTGCCTACCTGTAAATGTACTTTTATGTATGTGTAGTTATGTATATCTATCCTTTTAAGATATTTTTTATATGTACTATAATGAACACATATTGTAAGCTATGTAAGTTTGTTTTGATCTTCTAAAAGAATTTCAAAATGCTTTCACCTCATTCAGGGCAGCTCCCTCTCCATCATTCTGAGGTACCTTCATGCAATCAAGTTTTTTATTTTTGTATTTTCACTTTATACTCTGAAAAATATTTTAACCCAAAGGAGAGTTAAAAGAATAATGTAATAATAACTACATACTCACCATCTAGATTAATCAAGTGATAATATTTTACACCTACATAATTTTTTACTCAATCATTTGAAATTAAAGGGCAGGCATCATGATACTTCTAAATACTTCTGCAGATATTTCCTAAGAATAAGGTTTTTTCCCCCTACATAACCATGGTACCATTATCACACTTAAGACAACTAATAATAATTTCTAATATCATCTGACATCTAGTCTATATTCACATTTTCTCAGTTACTCCTCAAATATATAGTTCCATTTGGAATCAGGATCCAAGATTTATATATTACATTTGTTCATTTGTCTTTTCAATCTTTTTTAACCTAGAAGAGTCCCTTGGCATTTTTTACCATTACATTTGCTTTTGAAGTGACTGTAATCATTGTACTTATTCCATAGTTTGCGTTTGTTTGATTGTTTTCTCATAGTATCATTTAGACTGTTTATCTCCTAGGCTTCCTATACACTATACACTAAGTCTTAAAGTGAAATAGATTCAGGCTAAACCTAAAATGATAAGAATATTTCACCATTTGCTCCTATCAACTTTGATTCATTAGACATTCTCTTATATATAAAAATATGTTCCATGTGTCATGGTAGATAAGATCTGCTTTGGAATCGGAGAGGTTTTATAGCTGGAGACCTTGGGAGCGTTATTTCATTCCTTTGAGCCTTAGTGAAAAGGGAGTGGAAGACACTCAATAAATGTTTACTCTCTTCGCCTAGTCTGTAGATTCTTCTGGATCTCACAAAGCACCACCAGGATAGATATCTCAAGCACATTTGAAGAGCTCACGTTTCCTAAGTAAGATAGCAGCACCAAGACAGCAATCATTTCTGCGGAGACAGTATCATCATAATGCAATATTAGCTACTGAGCTCTTCTATCATTTCCTTCTTTGAGAGTTATGACTGTGGCATTGAGGATTTAAGACCCACAGCCCGAACACTACTTACTACAAATCTCTCTCAAAGCTGCTGCAATAAATCTCATAGAGGAAAGTCATTGCATAAAAAAATATCCCCAACTCCAGGGAGCTAGCCATTTATTTTCCTAGAAAAGAAGGGCTGTGATGAGAGACACTCCATGCTCCTTTAACTCCACGGAATGAAACCCAACAAAGCATTCATCCTGGAAAACTGAATGATGGGCCCATTGAGTGAAGCTGGGGAAGGAAGGCGGAAAGAAAAGCACCCCACCCATGGCCCTCTCAGGGATTTCTTCTTAGCCTAGGGATTGAATTGAATAGAATCAGAACAGCTGAAGGTGAAGTTCCTGAAGACAAACGACCTTCAGAGAGATGCTAAGACAGTGGTCTAAACCTAAGCCCAATCTGTGCCACAGATTTATTTTGTCTGCAGTGTTTAAAATGTTTTTATTTAGTTCCCAACATTTAAAAATAAAAAATTACATGGAGAAAGATAAAATCCAGATTTCTGATGTCTCTAAACAAAATGGAATATCTGATAACAATGGGTGAGATACCTGAATTCCTGCACCCTTTGGACAGTATTATGCATGCATGATCCAATTTGCGACATTGTTTCCCCTTCTACCTTACTTGCCTTCAAAGCAATGGAATTTGCACTCCTCATGCTAATCTGTCACCCCAGGGTATATTCTCATACCCTTTAATCCTACCTCTCTTGCATCACAGGTGTATTCATAGAATAGAAAATACAACTGACACTCTTAAACCATATCCTCATGTACATTTAGAAGATATTTCTACCATGGCAGAGAGGCAGCCTGGGGTAAAGCAGAGAGCATGGGCTGTGCTCAAGAGGTAGACTTCAGCTCAAATCCTATCTTTCCCTTACCCTGAGATATTGTCCAACTTGCTAAATTCCTGTTGAGGCTTTGCTCAAAATTTGCTCATCACAAGTGGTTATAATAGTGTCACCCGCTTTTGGCGAAGACTAAGTGTAGCAATGGGTATAAAGTGCCCGGCACCTTGAACATGCCACCGTCTCCCAGCTTCTCTGACCTCATGCTCTCTTGGTTCACTCCCTTTCATTGCTTCTTTGTTTTATCTTTTCTCTCTTTTGAAGGCACCACTTGCTGGAACATTCCATAGAATGTCAGTGCTCCTCAGAAGTAGATTATAGCACAATATAATTTTCTGTTTTGCTTTTTTCACTTATCATTACACAAACTTTTTCCTTTACTATGGTACATTCTTCAAAATAAACATTTAATGGCTGCACAATATTCCATTGTGTGAATAGATTATAACTTACCTAATCATTCCTCTAATATTAGACATTTAGGTTATTCTAATTATGAAAGGCAAGAATGCCAAGAATATTTTCTTTTACTTGGCATTTTCCTCCTTTGGGATTTTTCTCAGGATAATTTCATTTTTTTTTTCTTCCTTTTTGGCCTTTTCTTCTTCTCCTCTCTCTCTGTTCCTGAGTGCCTACATGTGTTCAGAGGTTTAAAGTATTTTCTCTGGTGTCAACCTGAAGAAAGAAATTGTGGTATCAATAAAGAAAATAGCCATATACGTTTATAATTTACTTGTCAGAAAGGCCCTAAATAAGCCTGATGTCCATTTGGAACTGAGGTGCAACAGCTTGGTGTATAACTAGTCTCAGTGTGGGTTTTAAAAAACGAATGCCTAGGATCTTTACAAGTATGCGACACCGTGGTGGAGCAATGTCTTTGCAAGTGGGGAGAGTTCTTTACTCGTGTGGCAAGTCCTGGTACAGGGTCAGAGAAAACTGCATCTAGAGTAAGAAAGGAGTAAGTCTCATCCAACTCAGAGAAAATGGTAATTTAGAAGTAAAGGAGGAAATGTTAGATTCAGTTAATGAATTTTAAGTACCTGCTATGTGCTAGGCATATTGACTAGACAATGCCATTGGTCCAGGACAGCTTGGCTGCTGAATAGAATGTCCTGATAAAAGTGAGAAATACAAATTCAGCTTTGATAGTGAAATAGGGTTTAGGCTGAAACATAGGGAAGCCTGCCAAAAGGAAGCAGTGGGTAAATTGATATATGTGACAATTTGGGCATTGGTAATTCAATGAGTGGCTAGATGTCTATTTTGGGACTCTACTTCTCCTTATGGAGTGATGTTCCACCAGGGGTCACCAGGATAAATTGATGAAGACAAACAACAATCTTACACAAAGTATATTTGGAGGCTTTATGGTCCATGTGAAGCTCAGCTGGCAGCACGGAAGTAGGCAATAAAATGTCTCAAAGTCAACTCAAAGTAAAAAGCCTTTTCCAACAAAGTTTTTATGGGTTAATTACTTTTCCCTCATTGTAACATCTTCTCCACTCTCCACCAGATTTAGCACTCCCTTCTTGTTGTGGATTAACAACCGTATCTTATAGGTAGGACTATTACTGAGAGAAGCAGAGAGAGGAGCATTTGCTATTTCTCTTTGAAGAGCCCACTCATACACTTTTTCTCTTTTGACTGCTTGGTAACTTGGATATATCTGGCGAGATATCTCTACTGACTCCGTGGGATCCAAAGATGCTATTTAAATACACACAGCTCTTCACCAAATTTGAACGGCAAAAACCCATAAATCTTAAATACCAAGTAAGGGCAAAGTAAAGCTTCCTAACTGGTTAACAAAATTTTGCAGTAAAATGTCTCTAGCCAAGAGAGAACACAGATCTGCCTTTAGCTGCTTCTGTTTTTTAAAATGAGAAATGCAGCATGTTTGAGAAAGTAAGAATAGGAAGGCTTCAAGTTTTCTGTCTTACAGGCTGGGACAGTACAACTGAACCCAATTCTGCTTGGGTGTTCTCCATTTCGCTTAAGTAAAACCTATAGGTCTATTGTAACAGAAAGAAAAAGTGACGGGAAGATTTTGGCTGCCTTTTCATTTTCAAGTCCTGAAAGGTTCATTTTCTTCCAGGGAAACTTGGAAAAGAGAACAGTTAAAGAGCAACCTCAAAGGGGTCTCGACTGCAGAAAAAACATTTGAGAGGAGATTTTTTTTTTTTTTTGAGACTTCCACTAATTTCAGTGTATTGATGAATTGAACACAGTCCCAACTATCCTGCTATGGGAAATGAAACATTGATCTGAAGTCAGATTTCAGGAACACCCAGGAAAGTTTGTAAACTTAACGAAATCCCAATTCGGCTACTTTCAGGCACTCGTCACAGACTCTGTCCTTCTCTTTGGCTAAAGTGGCTGTTGCATGAGTTCACTAGCCAAATACATGGCTAGAATGTAAAAGACTTAAGTTTCCTACATCACTCCTCCCAACTGGCCACACCTACTACTATTGCCTCCTATCCGTGATTGTGAAAGCAGTCAACTTCTGACCTAACAGAACTGTTAGCTAACCAATGCATGTTGTTTTAAGCTACATGTTTGTGGTAATTTATTACACAGAAATAGAAAATGATTACGCCTACCTATCTCTTTCGTTACCCAGGAAAACACCATAAGGAGACCCATTACTCAGCTGTACAGTCTAGGAAAAAATGGCACAGAACAGAGCACCCGTACTGCCCTCTGGTGTACCTCTGTGATAATACAGGCATGTTCAAGTACAACACCCTTTCTGAGAAAGCAGCTGGTTTTTTAAATTCTGATTAATAAAACCATGGAAATATTTTTGCCTGCCTAGCGCACGAGTCTTCTTTTTAGAGTAAAGTAGATCCAACTGAACGGTTTTACCACATCCTAATTTTCCTAAAATGTGCAGTGAGAAACTTATTGCACCCAATAATTCCACATTAACAATAACAGGATAAGAAAAAGTGACAGTTTGTGAGGGATAGCTTATCAAAGACTCACATCCTCCCACAGCCCAGTTCATGGTCCAGAGAGCCATGTCAGGGAGCATCCCAACTCTGCTCGGCAGCCTGCTCCCATGAACTCCAAGCCCCATGTGTACGACCTGACTACCCCATCCAAACAAGCTCCTAGGGGAGAAGCATGGCTCCTCTCCTTAGCTAATCACCCTCCAAAATCCCCTCAGCCTCCTTCTAAGTGAGGCCAGTTCCCCCTCCCTATATACTTCACTCAGGCCTTGTTCTTTGCAAGCCCAGGCAAGTTCAACCGCATTTGCGAAAATCCTTCCTTTCTTCTTAGTAGACCAAAAGCCTCAGAGACTGGGAGGGCACCAGAGATGTATTTTAAAAATTGCCTAGGTTACATTTATTTAGCTTTATGTTGTCTAGGCCCATTACCTGGCACTGCTAAAGAGTGTTTCAAGAAAATGCAAAGGAGATGTGTTTCCAGACAAATTAGAGTGCATTACCACTCCACAGTTTCTCCTATTATTACTACTATCCATTAGTTTGGCACATTCGTCACAATTAAGTTATACTCCCCCGTCCTTAACGGCAGAGGTTCTATATAAATTATTTGGGATTCCTCTGCACAGAAGATTGTTCTCTTTCTCCCCACTTATTTATTTAGTTAATCATTTGTTTATGCCAGTATGAACTCATGGATATTTACTTTACATTTTAGGTTATTTTCCAATACTACTTTCTTTATTTTGTCATCTCCTGTGGAACTGCAAGAAAGCATTTTGCCAGCCTGGGTAGGGCTTGAGGTCTTCCCCTGAGCTTTACTCTGGTTCCACTCCAGGAAACAGAGGTCTTCCCTAGGGGTAGATAGCTCCAGACTGCTCTCACTCCTCAAATCAAGGGAGAGAGAAGATTGCAAAGAGCGTTCAGAAAGAGCCCAGAGGACCTTAGCACTTTAGTTTCTTTCTTTCTAAAACCAAAAACGTCACTTCCTGGCACTGTGGTCCAAGAAATATTAAACCTGATCAATTCATATCAGCATCATTTTCTTAATTGTGGGGATAGCATGGGGCTTGGCAGAATGGATGAAACCTTGATTTCTCTCTAAAAGTGAAATATCTTACATGACTTCCGATTGTTGATTTCACATGACAGTACTAATTTTTATTTAATGCCCTTTAAAAGACTGAGTGTCGAGGGCAGGGCTGTGCTTTGTATAGCTTTACATTCTTTATAGCATCTGGCATTAGGCCTGGCATATTTAGGCACTTCGTAAATGGCAGCTGTGTGAATAAGGGAGTATTATTATTTGGGGGTCTTGTTGAAAATGGAATCATGCAGGAGAAAGTGTTTGGAGATGGCTACACTAATGATTCTGATATTTGTGAGGCCATCCTGTAAAGGGGGTGTTTTGAGGACAAAGTATTCCAGAAGAAGTAGCTTCCAGAAGCACAAGAAAGGCTTTTATTTTCAAAAATGCGACCCAGATGGCAATACCAGATAATAAATATAATGATACTTAAAAAAAAAAAAATGAGCCCAGGACTGACAACATCTGGCTTTAGATTATAAATTGGCTCATTATCAGAAAAAAAAAAAAAAAAAAAAAAACTTGTTGAAAGACAGCAATGATCAACGGTTCGACATAAGCCTGTTCTAAAAATCGGGCAGTTATTTGCACATGTAGTTTATAGCTTCTCAATATGGATAATTGTGTTCCAAGATGAGCACCAGGGATAGGAAATCAGAGTTTGGTGTCCTGGTCAGATCACCTGGAAAATAGGGCTAATTGGGCTGCCTTCCTGGGAGTTTTGCTTCATTAAAATTTGCTTGTGAGCTCAGAAAGTTTGGATCAAAGACTCCACAACACTGTGCTTGGTTTTATTATTTAAATACAAACTACTTAGGCTGTTTAGTTGTTTTTCAAGTCTCTCTGTTATTTTTTGTTACATTAACACTTTTTATCTAGATTCGCCCCTTTACTTCCTTCTTTAGAAGCATTTAAAATATGCCGAAAGACTCAGATACCTCCAAGGTCACACATGATCAAAGAGAAGACCAGCTGGAGCAGTGTTCACTACAACAAGCAGCCTGCTGGAAAAGAACATGGGCCTTAGTGTCAGATGGCTCTGAAGTGGAATCAGGAGCCTAACACATAGAAGGTATGTGACCTTAGACACCTTATTCAGTGTTATTGGACCTCGATGGGCTTGTCAAGAAAAATGGGAATAATTCCTGCTTTGTAGTGTAGCTTTAAGAATCAGAAATCATATTTGTATGATTGTTGGAGCATAACAGATACTAAAGAATAGCAATTATTATCATCTTTCCCCAAACAGCAAAATAGGAAGCTTGGTGAGAAGTGGAGGTTAAGGAATTCTTTCCTTCACGGTGTTCCGAGCTGGGAACAGGGATAACAGGGATCTCTAGTTATAAACATGATGGGCGTATCTGTAGGCAGCTGTGAACTCCTCAGTTTCCTTGAGCTTAACCAGCATCAGATATAAAATAAATGTGCCTAACATGTTTAAAGTTTGAAAGAAAGCAGGCGATGGAATGAGTGAGAACCAGATGGATGGGACTGAAAGAAACAAGGCATTCATTGTCTTCAACAAGAGTACAGATTACCCTGACTCCTAAAGTGGAATTGAGGTTCGCTGAGGTAAATATAGAGTAGTGGCTAGGAGCTCAGACTTGAGTCAGACTCCCGACATACTCTAAATGCGCTTCAGTTTCCTTACCTGAACATGAGTATTGTTAGTCAGGAGACTAGGGTATGCTGCAGTAACAAACGACTCCAAAAATCTCAACGACAAACAACAAATGTTTCTCGTTCATGTCCTGCATGAGTCGGCTATGGCTCTGCTCCATGCCGTCTTCATCCTCAGACACAGGTTGACAGAAGAGCCACCTACCGGCACCCTGCGAGTCATCGTGACACGGTGAAAAGAGAACAAGGCAAAACATACACTGGCTTTTAAAACTTCTCCTTGGAAATGATATGTGACTTTTATTGGCTAAAGCAAATCATATGATTACTCCTTAGTCCAACAGGATGGGTATGTCTAAATCTGCCACAGGCAGGAACACTGCAGGGAGGGAAACCAAGATATTTGGTGAATAGTAATTTATTTATCACAAAGATAATAATTATAAAAGTCCCTACCTACCTCACAGGTTGCCCTGACAACTAAATGAGTTAAGTTGCTAGTAGGGTTGGTTTCTGGCGAGGACTTTCTTCCTGGCTTTCAGACAGCTGCCTCTCCCTGGCTGTTCCTCTGTGCACACACACACTCCTGGTGTCTCTTACTATTCTTATAAAGATCTGGTCCTATTGGATTAGGGAAGCAGGTTTTAAAAAGAGAGAGAGAGACCTGAGGCTGAAGAGATAGAGGGAAGGTGAAGAAGGAGAAAGAAAGAAGTAAGAGAAAGAGAGACCCCAACCTGTGAAAGCCCAGGGAGAGAATGCTGCAGGGGGATAGGGAGACTCGACAACTGGGGAAGTGCTTGGCATGGGTTGCTAACTGCCTTGGTCGAACTCCTCCTCTTGCTTGGGCTAACGTCATCCCAGTAGGTTACGCCATTTATTAAAATACTGAGTTCCTTCAACTGCTAGCATCTCTTTCACACTCCTTTAATTGTTCTCATCAACCTTGAGTAAATGCTGGATGGGATGGTCAGAGCACTCTTGAAAAAATTAATTTTCTCTGGGTTTCAAACTTTGGTGATAGAGCATTCCTGACTCAGAAGTCAAGGTGAGGGCTATGCTCAGAAAGAGGCTGGCACATTCTGTCCCCAGGCTCCGACCTGTGACACAGGGTGAAGTGGCGGAGGGTAAGGATGCTTTCTGGATCTTACTCTAGTAAATGCTCACGTCTGTTAACTCATATTCACAACTCAAGGCTGTATTATCACCTCCATTTTACAGATGGGGAAACCAAGGCACAGATTCAGTAACTCACCAGGGCTCATGGTTTGAGTAAGCTGCTGAGTTAGGATATGAATCCAGGCAATTTGCTCCAGAATCCATGTTCTTGATGACTATAATCTAACATCTGCCTTTTAATGCATGCTTGGGGCACTGATTTCACTTTTTTTTTGTGGCCTAACAAAGCAAGCGATCCCTGATTTGGAGTTCTGGACATACAAAACCTATAGTAAGGTTTCTTTGCTTATAAAATAACATTTATTTTATTAAGAAAACTGCTGTCTATTATTATTATTACATTGGCTACATTCTACATTAATTTGTTTCCAGAAACATAACCAGCACAAATGTTAAGAGCTTCTTTCTGGCCTAGTAGGGGAGTGTTGGTCAGTCTGAGTAAAAGGTGCCCTTTTGGGAGGTGGCTCCCTAAATTAGCCTTTGGACTCTGAACCTTCTCTCTGGTTCTCAAGAATCATTCTCTGCACTGATTGCCTCCTCTCAACTCCCACCAGCAACTCGCCTCCCCTTGACAATCATTAGCTGTCACAGCCTAATTTTATTGCTGAGTCAGACAATCAGCCTTAATTGCCCATTTCCACCTCCAGCTGTGTGTCTTCCTTGTGGGAGGGAAAAAAAACCTCTCTCAGGGCTTGGTGCCTGCTCATCCTCTTGGATCGGATGCCCAGGGTGGCAGTGTAGGCTGCTTAGACTCTTCTGCAACTCTCTTTCCTCAGGTTCCCCATTTTTCTGGGCTGTGCTAGAAGAAGAGGAGGGTTTGTTCGTGTGCTGAACCTCTCCTACAAGCCTGCCAGCCCGACTTCACTTTGTCCTCTTCAAGCAGCTGGCCGGTGCTGTGTCCGGATCCTCTTTTCATCCCTCCAGACTCACTGTTGCTCTTCCCCACACTGCTACCTGCCCTGGAAGGTGGACCTTTTTGGACCCCATCAGAGGGCTGCTTTGCTTTCCGAGTCCAGAAAGCAACTTTCTAATTGGGTCCAGCATGTGAGAAGCTTCGAGGGGAGACCTGAGGAGGTCAGGACGTTTATTCCCCTGGCACCCTCCTTGTGAGATCAATCTCCTCTGGCTCTCGAGATGGAAGGTCAGCTCCTCTCAAGGTGTCCCTTTTCTCAGGCCTCTTTCTGAGTGCTGCTAAGCATGCCGTCCTTTGACCCTTGAGTGTGTGATTGATTGAATTATTGGCCTCAGTTCTTTGCCCCTCCTGGTATCCATATGCTTTGCCTGGATGTGACTCTGTAGTTGCTCCCGTAAAAGGAGAGGAGTATTTCCCCTGCCCCTGGGCTTGGCTCTGTGACTTGCTTCGGTCAGTGGAATGTGGGTGGAACCAATTGTTTTTGCCAGTTTCAAGCCCAGGCCTTTGGAAGCATCTTGTGTTTCTGTGTGCCTTTTCTGGGCATCTGCCATCTCCATGAGAGCTTCCCCTGGGCACTGCTGCCTCTTCAGTTCTGGGCCCCAGAATGAACCCATCTGGGATAGGCAAGAGCTGGATCTGCGGAGAGGAGACAAGTCTGCTAGACACCGGCTTAAAGCAGATCCCCATAATGATCTAGATGCCCTCTAGCTGACCCACAAAACCCTGAGAAATAAATGCTATTGCTGCATTTCACCAAGATTGTGTGATAACGGGTGGTAACACCCATTATTACTAGCACCAGGGTTACTGCAGTATGCCTGCGCTCTCCCTATACCCTGCTCTTATACTATAAATGTCCCCTTCATTAAACTCTTGGGGAATCATCCTAATTTGAGTGGCATCTGTTTCCTGTAGTGACACTGAATGAATGATAGGGTCCAGTTCCTCCCCAATGCTATATCGCATTGCTAGCAAAGCTCACATTGCTCACATCGCTAGAAAAGCCCCCTCTTCCTTGTTTCCCATTTGCTACCCCACATTCAACTGAAACCCTAACCCTAGAAGCCAATAATAACAGCTGATTTTATTCTTTTTATGTATTAATTTGTTTTTAATTTTTCAACTTTTTATTTGAAAAAAATTTACAAACATGTATACAGGTAGAGATATTATGATAAACAGCCTTGTATTCATGGCTCAGTTTTAACAATGATTAACGTTTTGCCAATTTTATTTCAACCATTCCTTTCCTGTGTGTGTGTGTGTGTGTGTGTGTGTGTGTGTGTGCGCGCGCGTTTCTCTCTTCTAGATTTAGTGGCCTTTCAATTTCAAGAGAATCCGAAGGTCCCACTTAGCTCTAATCTTCTGTCACATCACTGTGGAATTCGCTACTATTGCTTACCCTTGCAGTCTCCTGTCTCCTTTTATCTCCTGTGACTGCTCTCTGTTTCCTGTTTTTGATTCCCGACCTGGCTCTTAAATGTCAGCGTTCCCGAGGGCTTTGTTTTCACTTGATTTCCTTCTCTCTCTGCTCTCTTCCTGGGTAGTCTCATCTACTCCCATGGCTTACTCTGTGAGCCTGCTCCACATTCCTGGGCTACACTTTCTGTCTGCCCACTAAGTATCTTCACTTGGATGTTGCATGTACTTCGCATTGAGCATATTCAGCCTAAACCGAATTTAGCAATTTCTCCTTGAATCCTCTCCTTCTCCGCCTCTTCTTCTGGGTTTCCTATCTCAGTTCAGACCTTCCCTAGTGTCCGGTCACATAACTAGATATCTTATACCTCACTTTAAGCCAGACTTGACTATTCCACTTCTGAACGGTCTTTCCAATTCTTCCTGTTTCCATTTCCATCTCCATGGTTTAGGCCCTCATCATCTCTCACTTGGGACATTCTGGTATTCCCTCTGACGAGTCTCCCAGTGCTGTTCCTCTCCTAAGTGCTAGTATCATTTTTCTAAATGCTAATCATACTAACCTGAGCTCAAGTTATAAATCTTCTAAGATCCATTCAAAATATATTCTAAACATCGTTGGCATGATATTAAAGCCTCTTCACCATCTTTTCTTCTAATCTCATTTCTTATACCCTGTCCTCCTAATATATGGTCCTACTTATTTTCCCCCTAATACACCATATGCTTTCATGTGGCCTTTGCTCATGCTGATCACTATTTTATTTTTTAAGATTAAAGAGGACAAGGTTCTGGTTCTCAAACACTAATTTCAAAGTGTCCCTTCCACAGATCTGGAGTCTCCTTCTCCTTTTGAGACCCTTACGGGCATTTGAATTTCTTGTTCCTGCCAAAGGAAATAAACATGGTATTTAATTTTTAAAGTAGTCTCATTAGAGGTTTTCTTTTCAAAAGGGGCCCATTTGCTATGGCAATGGATATTGTCTCCATAGAAATACTGGAAGTGTAAAGTTTTGATTTTTCTGTAGGACTTTGTGTGCCCCCAAGGTAGGAATTGTGTGTTACTCATCTTTTTATATATCCCTAATGCCTGACATGTAGGAAATACCCAGAAAATGTTTGTTTAAATTGCATCTAAATTAGCACTGAGACTAGAAAGTAAGATCTGGAGAGGGTACAAATGTTGCCAGCCAATTGCAGAGAAAGCTGCCAAATATATAATCTATGAGCTGAGAGGCTGGGGTCACCCCATTCCCTGCAGTGAGGGCCTCCAAGCCTGTCAGATGTCAGTTGCATTTGCAAAGCTAGGAGTTCAAGTGGAAGGTTGTATTTTTCTTCATTAAAATTGTCATTCCCCAAGGTGGGCCTCTGACAGGAACCCAGTGAGATGTCAAGCTGAGACAGCTGTTGCCAAACCTGGTGGAGACTTTTCAGACAGCCAGGAAATACAGCTGCTGCCTCAGACTTCATCCTTCTCTTCTTTATGAGGTCAAAATGCACAGTAAATAGCAGTAGTGAAATAGTCATTGTATGATGATAGAGTCAAAATTGGATCTGGGACAGATCACGTGGATTTGAGTGTCAACTCTAGTTTTTATTAGCTGTGTGACTTTGAGCAAGTATGTCACCTCTCTGAGCCTCATTTTTTTCATTCATAATACTGGTGTTATGAACATTGAATGAGATAATATATATGAAAGTGTTTTATAAACTGTAAGCCACTCTTAAATTATTAGATAAAATTAAAGTATATTAAAATTATGTTTAATTTTCTTAACATATACACACATTAAGTATAGAGTGGCCAAGTTGAAACATGTTTGCTCACTGTCTGTTATTATGTCCAGCTCTCTACACCTACCTACCTGTCATAGATGCAGAAGTTTATATGTCAGTTTCTGACTTTAAAATAAATTTACAGTCTAGTTAGGAGATGAAACTGATTTATTCCCCACTCCTCAGGTTTCTATAGAAAAGAAGAAATTTTGACTTCCCAACCAAGGTAGAACGTTTCTCTCTATTTCTTTTCTCATTCTCCCTAAGAGAGGAGGACTAATTTACATGATTAGTGAGCTTGGCAAAGGAACTGTGCATGGTAGCTCAACACCTTTCTTCTTTTCTCTTTCTTGAATTACAGGGCTGAGAATGCACTCTTTCTCTACTCTTTGCCCTAGAGTAAGCTTTTGGATGTCATGGGGTGGGGAAAGAGCTGTGGTTGTCCAGCTCTCTCAGTGATTGGGTGGGTAGGTTGAGTTTTGGGGGAGAGCATTAGGATGCACAATGTATCTTGGCACTGAATGCCACTTCCTGCCCTGGATCCCATCCTAAGGTATGTTTCTTTCTTTGAAAGTTCAACATCCAAATTTCCTCTCATTTTTTGGGAAGCACCTGCTATTTACTCACAGAGCTTGGATATCCCTGAGCTCTAACTACCTCTTCCAGTTTAGGTTATTTAAATTAGGCCAGTGCCTTAGGAATTCTAAAGTCTCTCCAGGTGGGCTTACCACTCCAGGTCCTAGAAAGTTCAGAATGCGCTCTAAATCTGATTCTTTCCTATACATCGCATCAATGTAACTTATAAGGTGCTTCTCTATCTCTGGCTCTGAACTCTGTTAAGTGTGGTTTTCTTCTTGTTTTTCGTATTTGTGGTTTGTTAACATTCTTAGATCTGTGACCTAATGTTTTTCAACAAATTTGGGAAGTTTTTGGTCATTATTTTCCAATACTTTTTTCTTGTTTCAATGGAACGGACCAGTAGGATATGTAATAGAATATGTGTCTAGTAGGCTATGTATATATATATGTGTGTGTGTAAAAAGATTTGTTGCAAGGAATTGGCTTATATGATCGTGAGGGCTGTCTAGGCAAGTCTGAAATCTGTAGGGCAGGCTGTCAGGAAGGGGAGTCTAGAACTTCTGGGGCAAGAGTCAATGTTGCAGTCCACAGATGGGATACCTTTATCTTCACAGAAATTCCAGCTTGAAATCCCAATTCTGTTCTCAAGGTTCACTGGAATCATGCAGGATAATCTTCTTTGTATAAAGTCAACTGATTACAGATGTTAATTGCATCTAAAAAAATAACTTTACAGCAACACCAGATTAGTGTTTAAAAAACTGGGTATAATTTGTAACAGTACAATATTATTGATGTTAATACTGACCTTCTTTAAAACTTTAAAAATCATCATACATATAAAATACCAAATGCAAATGCATGTGCAGTTTAAAGACTGACAATGAAATGAACGCTCATACACTAACTACCCAGTTTAAGAAACGGAATTTGAGTAATTTGAAGTCCTGTGAGGCTTTTTCAGTTGTGTCCTCCTCCCTGCTATATGTAAAGTTTAAAACATGAAAAACAATACTATACATTGTTATATAAAAATATAAAAAACATGCAAACAATGATAAACACCAAATTGAAATCAGTGGTTACCTCTGGGAAGAAAGGATATGGGATTGGATAAGGGTACACAATGGTTTCAGTTATATTTGTAAGGATCTATTTTTTAAAAATGTGTCAAAAAATGGGCATAAATGTCAAGATCTACTTAGGTATTTGCTATATTATACTCAGAAGGCATAAAGGCAAAATAGCATAATGGATTGAATGCACAACTTCTAGGGCCATACTGATTTAGGTTCAATTTTGGCTACATGAATTGCTAACTGTAGAGTAGCACGAATCACTTAGCCTCTCTGTGACTCAGCTTTTCTTATCTGTAAAATGTAGATAATACTTTATAGTATTGCTGCGAGGATTGCATTAATTAGTCTATGGAAAGCAATGGAACAGTGTTTGGTATATAATAAGCACACAATAAATATTAATTATTATTAATAGTAAGTTTTACATATTTCATAAACTCTTAAGAAACTGCAAACATATACACGCGCGCGCGCGCGCACACACACACACACACTAATCCAAACTCCTTAACTACAGGGTCACAACCATTTGTTTAAAACTCTTGGAGCTAATGTGTTCATAATTCAGAAATTTTTGTTGTTTATTATGCAACATCACTCTGGGGTCTGGGGCCACACTTTCTAATTATTATTTTTTCAATGAAAATTATGAATATTCATTACATGTGATAAATGAAGACTAAAAAGATTTATGTCAGTTTGGGTTAAGTTTTACCACCAAATAAGTTTGTGGCAAATTTACCCAACACTTTCTGTTTTCAGAATATTTGGAATCTGGAATTGCATATAAAGGCTTGTGGACCTGTGCTATAATGTATCCACCTTGTGAGTATTAGCTTATCTTTTTAAAAGAATGAGACAGAGCTATATATATTGAAATGGAAAGTTAAGTCATATTGTTAAGTAATAATACAACATGTGTCATAGTATTTGGTAGCTGGTCAAATAATACATATTATATGACTCCTATTCATTTACATTTATACATAGAGACTTCCATATTTTCATACATGTATATAATAAATTCATTGAAAGGGCCTGGAAAGACACCTTCCAAACTAGTAAGTGTGGTCACCTCTGGAGAGGAAAGAGGCAGAGGCCATAAGAAGGGGACACTATACTTTTCTCTGTACACTTCTGAATTTTTCAGGTCTTTTAGAAGGTGGTCAACTATATTTGGGTGATAAAAATGGAAAAACTGCTTTAAAAAGTAAATTGAGGCAGTATTGTGTAGGACCTGAAAAATCTGTGTTTAAATCAATGAATGTAAGAGCTGTGAATGTTTTTGAACAGAGTAGTAACAGCAGTCTCAGGAGAGAAGTAAATCAAAACTATAAGGTTCGGATTTAAGTAGGGGAAGAAGAGATATCCCAGGATCAGTCTGTGAAAATTTTCCATTTGAGTTCCAGACTAAGGATCAGAAGAGTAATACTCTGGGTTATTGTCTCCTCTGTTTGTAGTGAATGAACAACCCAAGAGATGAGCTGTGGTAACAACAAATATGAACCTTCTAAGCCACTATTAGAACCTATGATATTTCTATGTCATAGAAAGCAAAGAAAAGGAGAATTTCATTAAGGAGCTGACCAACAGGGTCAAGTGTTGCTTCCACTTTTGCTTCTATCTAATTTATTCTCCAAACAGCAGCTAGAGCAATCTTTGTAAAGCACAAACGTGGTTGTTTCACAACTTCAATGGTTTTCCTAGAATTTTTCTAAGTCAAGCTGGAGAAGAAGAGCTCTCAGTTCGTTCTGGTTGTAAGCCTAGGGCTTCCTGGGGTCATATTTCCTCTCTCTTCACCTGCTTGGAGAAGCCAGCTTGAGAGAGATCCTGACAAGGCAGAAAACAGCAGAGATGAAAAACAGAAAGGAAGACTAACGATATTTAAGCCCCTAAATCCAAGCTCATTTTGAGGCCTGATATGCCTAGCTCTTTTTGAATTTGGTTAAACATTTTTTGCCCATGCTAGTTTGAGTTGAATTTCTATGTCTAGGAGCCCAAAGCATCCTGAATTAATTCAGTCCTCTTCAGTGTTGGATTCTTTAGAACATTTAAGTGGAGCTCAAATTATCTTCTGGCAGCACATTTGAATTGTTCTTCTGGAAAGGTTTTTGAGGATTTATGGCATCTAACATCTCTATGTCTGCCTTATACATGGCTGAAAGGGAGAAGTAGTGTGAGGTAACTCAAGGAGTCATTACATTTATATTTTAAAATACATCCTGTCACTAAAGCAGTCATTAGGCTTACCATTATTCCAGTTCCCCTTTCTGTCCTCACTCTTCTTGACATTGGATGTAGCCATATGGTTTGTTTCGGCAAGTAGAATACAAGTTGAAGTGACATGTGACACTTCTGGACAGAATTTTCAAGAGTTTGTGTACAATTTGCAGTTCCTTTCCTTCCTGCTACTTTGGAGATGGTGGAGGCACAAGTTGAGATGAAACTTTCATCATCCGAGTTACTATGAGGGGCTGAAACCCCCACTTTGGTCATGTAGGTGATAAATTAATGTTTGTTAAGTCACTGAAATGTTGGCTTTATTTGTTACCACCGTAAAACCTATCCTATCCTGATTGATAGCAACCATTAAAAAAAAGTGCAAATTATAAATTCTGGAAGATGTTGAATTGGACTTGAGTATTTGTAATGAAAATAATTATGGAAGTAAAGATTTCAACTGTTGTCTAGAAGAATCATTTCTCTTAACTACTGCAGATTTTGTAGACCTTACGTTAAATTAATTTTTTGGTACAGTTTGCTAATTCTCTCAAATCCGTCTTACAGCCCTAGATAAAGATTTTATTTTGCTGTACCTTTTTTCAAAGTTTTATTTTTGGCGACCTCTGATTTTTATCAAACATTTTTCATTAGGATCTTTTCAAGTACAATTCAATTTGGGTATGCTTGAAACATAAGCCACATTTTTTTTTTTTTTTTTTTTTATAAAGAAGAGCCTTCTAGCCCTTAAGATTCCATTTTTATTTTTGATGGTTTGCTGTAGTTTCCTTCAGTCTTTGCTCTAGCCTCATTCTTAAGAAATTGCTTGTTTGGATTTCTAGGGCAGAGTTTTATACGTAGAGCAAATGGGTCTTAGGCATATTTACTATATTATTTATTGGATGTAAGTTATGCAAAAGTGATTTCTACTGGATTTGGGGTGAGTACAACCTAAGGGGAAGAGATTACAATTATATCCTAACCTACAGTGCATTTGTAGCTTTTATATAGTGTAAAGTCACTATATAAGTTCATCTTATGATAATTGGATTTTCTCTATTGTTTTGAAATTGTACTGTGTAATTCAAGTTAGGATTCTTCAATTTCCCCAAATTTGATATATAGATTTTGCTATACATCTTATTTATTATTGCTTGCTATATTTAAGTAATATATTGATATCAACATGTTGGGAGCACCTATATCCACTTAGATATTTGTTTATTTTTATTAAAAAACTTTTAAAATTATTTTTTACACTTAGATAATTTTTTGCTGCTTGTGAACAAATGTTAACAAAATGCACAAGATACCAAGATCCCACAAGAAGGTGAACTAATCGCCTACACCCTCAAAAAGTGGTAGCTGCAGTTGGAGGTGAAGTTCAGATTCATAGTGGTTTTAGAACATGCATGTGCATGCATCTTGAATTTAGAGATGGGTTTGATTGGTTATATTGTCAACCTCTTGATACCAGGGGCTATCACAATGTTGATGAAATTCTTAGGATTCTGTGAGCCAAACTGACTGGAATCCAGGGAGCCCACAACTAAGAATGGGAAAGGAAATCCTGGAAGTGATAACATTGATCATTGTGCAGAATGATCTTGTGCAGATATCTGGCAAGAATAATGTAACCATAGCCTTTATTGACTTTCCATCAGTCTGCCACCGTAAGTATCACAAGCTCAATATAAACACTATGTTATTGATGATTCTACAAAATCTGTATTTTAATAGCCATTAAGAATTCAGGATTGTTTGAAATAATCTCAATCATTAGGATCTAAAACTGTAGATAAAAATGGACACCTGCCCTCCCAGAATAGGAGGGTCAGTGTCCTCTTGGGTACTGATGGTATGGTTTTAATGTCATGGCTTAAGAGTGATCTCAGTAATTAGTTCTGAGTAATCGACCATTGTTAGTGCTTTTGATGCAAAGAATTCCAGAGCTAATGCCATTATCACTGGCAGACATTTCCCCAAATTCAATTAATTTAAATAAATAACAAAACAAAACAAAAACACCAATCACAATCACAACAAAACAAACCAAATCCACATAACGAGTTCAGCCATTCAATTTCCTTGGGGCTAATTCATTCTGCCAAATCCACTGGGAAGCTTAATCCACCAGGAATTACTGACATATTACTGAGAGTTTTTAATAACCGTTGGGGGTGACTGTTAACATCTGCTTTGGAAATTTTCTCATTCAGAATAATCTCAATCATGCTTTGTGAAACATCATTTTGTGTGGAGGGATCCAAGCTGCTTCCTGAAAGGAAAAAAAAAAAAAAATTGCCTGTAGGTTCATCTCTGTGGAGAAAGAGTAACTTCTGATTCAAGTGGAGATCCTGGCCAGGTACCTTAGTTTTTAAAATAGGGCAACAACGTTACTACCTATACTAGTATGTTCTTGCGCAGTGATACGCTAGCTATGGTTTGTGAGACTGTGACGTCTCTTTCCACATTCATGGTCATTTTTGTCAAGTTGGTAACTCGAAATGGTCATGATAGGAGTATTTACTCCAGCGTTTCTCACTGAGGGTGATTTTGCCCCCTAGGGGACATTTGGCAATCTCTAGAGACATATTTTATCACGACTGGGGGTTTGCTACTGACATCTAGTGGGTAGAAACCAAAGATGCTGCTCAATAGCCTACAGCGCAAGGGACTGCACCCCATAACAGAGAATTATCCCACCCTAAATCCATTTGAGGTTGAGAAACTTTGATTTATACCACGCAATTTGGCAAACATAACAAGTCTGGACTTTTTTTTTTTTTTTTTGACTGCCAGTTTACCGACAACTCACCCCCGAAGTAAGTTT
Source organism: Rousettus aegyptiacus (assembly GCF_014176215.1). Lineage (NCBI taxonomy): Eukaryota > Metazoa > Chordata > Mammalia > Chiroptera > Pteropodidae > Rousettus > Rousettus aegyptiacus. The sequence goes on from NW_023416306.1 coordinate 23,076,717, forward strand.
GTATACCTTTACCACCGTGTGACCTCTAATTCCTATCAGAAGTTCACTGGGGGAAGCGATGTTCATGGAAGACTGAAAGCCATGCTGTCCCCTGGGTAATTCATACAGAGCATGGGTTGGCAAACTTTTTCTGTAAAAGGCAGATTTTAGCCTTTGCAGACCATGTGATATCTGTTGCAACTACTTATATCTGCCATTATAGTATGAAAGCATCCACAGACAATGTGTAAATGAATGAACATGGCCGTGCTTTATTTACAAAGCAGGGTGGTAATTTGCTGACCCCTGACTTAGACTGTTAGCTTAGCCCCATCTCAAATTTTATGTACATACAAGGCACCTGGGAATCTTGTTGAAAGGCAGATTCTGATCCAGTAGGTCTGGTATAGGGCCTGAAATCCTGCATTTCTGAAAAGCTCCCAACTGATGTTGATGCTATTGGTCTTAGAACCACAATTTGAGTAGCAAGGTCCTAGAATATCAATATTTTGGTAATAAATTCTCCCTAGATGATTCTTACCACTGAACTGTATCTCAGCGGTGGTTTTCCTTGTAACTGTTATATATGTATGTATGTATGTATGTATGTTCATGATTTTGGTTTCTGCTTTAATTTATAATTTGAAATTTCACTGTGTATGTTCTTATTTTAAATCCCTTAAATCTTTTGGAGGTAATGAGATGAGAGACAGAAATAAATCTAAGACGAATAACTTCTAATGCACTTTTTAAAAACAATCGTGAAATGTAAGTTTAGCTTGATACTAATTAGTTGTACAAATAATCCAGACATAACAAATAACCACATTTTATGTATTTTATGTTATATTTTATGTTAATTTTGTTATTTCTTTAGGACTGGAGTTTTTCGATGCTTTCAAATTTGGGATCCTGAAATTTGGATGTGTTTATGTCTGGCTTAACGTACATCTGGTCAAGCTTAAAACCTCCCTTTTCAGATTTTGCTGATCCTCTGGGCCAATATAGAATGGTCCTCAAGATGCCAGTCGCTTCGATTTACATTCTCTAATCTTGTCCATGAAGGGTTTCTGTACAAGATCAAGTTTCTTCTTTAACGCCACTGTTGTAGCAGCAGTGATCTTCCGCCAAGGAACTGAGACGGCTCATGGAAGGATACGAGAACCCGAACACCTCTGAGGAATCACGGGGATTCTGTAACACGCATAGAAACCCTACGGACCCCAGCGCCAGAGCGGCCACAGCTCCACTTCCGTCCCTAGCCCCGCCCCTACCCACCTCGCAATGCATTATGGGGCGCTCCTTCAGTCAGGCGAAGCTCACTGGACGAGGAACATCTCAAAGGCCAGGTACGATTGAACTTGAATGCGCTTTTAAAACATACACTCCTTCAATTTATATTTGGGGATTAATAGTAGGTTTTGTGCCCATCATCTTATGTGATCTCACAGATTTGTAAGTTATCCTGTTTCACCGAAGGAGATAACAGCATTTACTCTTCTCACAATGGAACTTTGGGATTAAAATGCCTAGTTTAAGCGCACCTTTTCAGTCTCGCTGTGTGTTTCCGCTCGAAGCCTTTAGCAAAGGTCAAGAGATAGCAAAGGGGCCAGTGGACTGTGCTGAACGGCAGAGGGTGGACCTTCTGGCCGCAGGTGAAGTCTTTCAGCCACGGATTGAACAGTTCCTTTGGCTGTTGACCATATTCGCAGTGTCTCCTAGAGTTGTGAACAGAAGTAGAGAGAGGACGCCGTGCACCGAACGCTTGTGGGATCAGACTTGTCTTGAAATGATGGGGCCACACTCTGGTGTCCAGGTGGTGGAGGCCAGCCCTCTCTGCTCTTGATTTCCTTTGTCACTAGGTGGCAGAATATAATTAAGATGTCAGATTTTTTCCACATAACATTAGATGGTGTTTCTGGTTCTTTCCTAATGACCTCTTTCGTTACTTTGCAATATTTGCTAATGTCACTTAGGGATGAGGCAATGAAATAAAATTTCCTTGTATAAACACTTTCGATACTTATCCAGGAGTTTACTTCTTTCATTTAACTGGCTTACCTCTTAGGAAGAAGCACCCTTAACATAAAGTGCATTCTCTTCCTAAGGGCCCTGTTTGTACAATCTAAGCTTTTTATTTTTACATATTATTTTGTTATTCTTTCGAAGCAAATCTCAAACATTGTTTCACTTCACTTACACCATTCCAGTATGCATCTTTAAAATAAGGACTATTGAATCTGTTTAATTTCGATGATTAACAATAGAATAATGAAATATATTCCTGTGGGTCATGGTATAAGGCTATGCAGTTATCCACAGGAGCCCAGTTTGATGGGGGAGAGGGTTTGGGAGGGTGGGGATGGGGGCAGAGTGGGACAGTATGGGGGTGGGAGTGGTGGTGGCATGTGCGGTTTGATTGGAAAGGGCCAGTACCCCTGCCTGTGGATTCTGGGGTGTATTCTGCCGAGGAAAATACATCCCTGACCCAATATGGATCTCCCTTCAGCCCTCAGGTAAATGTATGCAAAGAGTTTAAATGAATAGAAAGCAACAGACCAAATGTACGGTCAGCATTTACAAGGTGAGAGTCTCCTCCAGCGTCAGTCTTTCATATGCCCTCTGCGCCATTCTCAGTCATCAAAGTGGTGGAGAGTTTTCAGTTGAATCCCCAGCAGCTGGTAGCCCTCCCTTCTGAGGTCTCAGTCTTGCTTCTGTGGTCTCAGTTTGTGTTCATTTCCTGCTCTTCCAAGGTCACTGTCAGCTTTCACTTCTTCAGCTAAGGATTCTCTTTCCCCATTTCCTCCTGATGAGCACTGGCCCACAGTACTCTTTTTATCCCCTTGCTTTAGCTGAGCTGGGTATACCTTTTCTGCAAGAGGTGCTGTATTTTCCTCTTTCCTCACTTCCTCTTCAAATTCTCACTGTTAAATGAAGGCCTGAGTTGATTCCCCTTTCCACGCTGCTAAGACCGCAAACTTGGCTGGTCTGCCCCACTTCTCTTTTCCCACTTCCACTTCCCCGTGTACTGGCTGTTCACCACACATCAGGGACCGCACCATGTGCTGGGGTTACAAGCGTAAAAGAAACAACACTGCTTTCGAAGAGTTCGCAGTTTGGCTGAGGGCGAGGTGAGCAGGGGAGTGGAGGATGAATAAAAGCTGGGTAACATAATATTATACCAGAAAAAATTGTAGGCACAGGTGATAAGGAACATAGAAGAGGGATCAGCTTACTGTGCTTAAAAGGGGGCTTAGAAAAGGCTTGCCCAGGGTGAGCAATTTTTTTTTCCGTTTTTGTATTTTCATTTTTAATCAGGTTATATATTCATATAGTTCAAATATATATATGAAGATAAATGTACACATATGTATATCTCCCTCCAACCCCAATTACTCTTCTGCCTATCTCTATGCTCCACAAATGAAACCAACCACTGCTCTTAGTTTCTTGTGTGTCCTTCCAGAATTCCTGTATATATACATAAGCAAACATAAATAATGTTTTTTCTCCCATCTTTTTATCCCAAAGATAGCATATTATACTTATTAGTCTTTGCTTTGCTTTTTAAAGTTGGTATAATTATTTAGTGGTTAGTAAAATGGACTCTGGAATCAGAATGCTTGCATTCAAATCCCAGTTGTTTAATTTACTAGCTGTGTGAACTTGGAAAATTACTTCTCATTGCTTTAGTTTCTACATCTGTATCTGAGGTTTTCAGAATCTTGTAACTTTATCATATAATAAACTTTATCATAAACTTTATACACATACATATGCAACTTTGTCATATCCTAAAATTTCTTATAAACATTCGATTCTGTTCTATGGGTCTGTGTATTCATGTACCATTCCCACACTGTTTTAATTTTTGAGGTTATAAATTATGTTTACTATCTGGTAGGGCTAGCCCCCAGGTGGGGCTCAAAGGATGAATGGACTTTCTCAGGCAGAGACAATGACAACAGCAATGATGACTCATGTTATTAGTACAGACGACTATCACTATCATTTGATTTTATGCCTACTATGTGTGCGATGCTGAAACTCACTCCTTTTTTATCCTCTCTTTTATTATTCTTGTTTTCCCTTTGCTCTGAAATTTTTACTTCTTTATTTTAAATTTATTTACTTCCTTGTAGGTAGCTTTTAAAAACACTTCAAATCCTTCTGGAAACAAGGAAAGGCATAAATAGAAAAAGAACAAGGAACTATATTTTATGCTTTGTATAATGAATCCCTCATGCTCATAATAACACAAGGTACATATTATTGTTCTTTTTTTTTAATGAAGACACTGAAGGTCAGAGAAGTCAAGGAATTTTCTGAAAGTTATATAGCAAATACGCGTAGGTTCAGAATTCAAACCAAGGTCTGTTGGTGGCTCCTGGTGCTTCTTTTTTCACATGTTGCAGTGTGCCGTGACTAATTAATCATGCCTGCTGTGGCAGGGGTGAGAAATGAAGGCGATAAGCCGTGTACTTGAAATACTCTAACTAGTTGTCCAGAATGATCAATTTTTCTATGCAGTTGTTATAAAGACACCAATTGTATATTTTATTGCTCAAATTCGCCATTTCTTAAATTGCTGGTGAGCTGTTCACCTCTTGAGAAAGCCCGTAGTAAAGAAATCCATTTACCTTTGTTGAGTCACAGTTTCTCAAACATATATTATATCCAGGTAATCTTGTCTCTTCTTCATTGCTAATTGCACAATTCATATCAATACTGGATATATCACTTTGCCCCAGTTCTGTAAATATATTCACCATCACTGCTCATGAGTACCTTTGATTTCACAGTGTTGTGACTTTTGTTGGGAAGTAGAGCTTCTGGGTTGAATGCTACTCTGTTGTACGGAAGCTCTTTATTCATTAATTTCTTCCTCTATCTTGCTGTCTAAAGTTCCTCTTGTTGACACAGCTGGAATTAAAAATGGTCACTGGTTGCCTATCTGGAGTTTTGTTAGTTAACTTTTTCAAGACCACACACAAACGAGTTCTTGCATCTCTGGGGTGTGTTAGAAGGTAATTCTCTTCATTCTATTCGTTGGCTAAAAGCCATGCTAATTAATGAAAAACTTCCTCTAAGAAGTTAATTCTCAAATGGCGGTTGCCTCATGGGAAATGCATTTGAACAGCTGAGCCAGTTTCTTTCTGATCACTCTTGGCTACCTCTCTAGCCAAGAAGGCTAGGGAGGTGGTGGCAGTTGTGCTACAGCATGGTATAGCCGCAGAAAGAGTATTGCACTTGGGGTCTCTAGCCCTGGGTGCAAGTCCTGGTACCATTCTTTGGTTGCTTTGTAAACTTGAGCCAGTCACTGAAACCTTGAACATCAGTTGACTCAACTATAAAATAATGATTATAACAATAATTTTGATCGCCCTACTTTAGGGAGTTGTCGAAAGGGTTAAACGAGATGGTATATGGAAAGTACCTTAGCAAAAGTATGTTTTTATTATTCGATGGCTAGGTTTACATTTTTCCCTACTTGTTTTTCCATTGCTTTTGTCTTAACCAGATGAAATATGTGAAATAAAGTCTTTCTCGCAGCTTTTCTAGATGTGCTTTTTATGAAAAACTAATAGACTGAGCACCTGATATTAAGTCCAGTTCGGTTTGGTGGTGGACTTCTTTTCATTTTTTTCTTTCACCATTCCTCTTGTTCATAACCGTTCATAGGTTTTTAAGCTTAGTGTCGACTCTAATTCATAAATTATACCTCAATGTTAATATCTTTAACAAGTCTATGAAGAGAAGGAAAAAAAGATGCTCTCCTCTCATATACAACTTTTAAAGAAATTTAGTTGAATAAATGCTTCAGCGAACTGAAGCGCTGGGAAAAATGAGAGCCTTAAGGCAAAAATGGTAGAGTGTTAGAATAGAATTTCTTATTTGACAAAATGTTAAGGGTCTATACTCTGTGTTTGAACTTAATGCAGACATGAGCAATTATAAAGTGGGATCTTGTTGGCTTTCTACCATCTCACTGGCTCTGTTTCACTTGCTTCTTTTTCTTCTGTCAACATCTCTTTCTTTTCTGAAACAACTGTCATGTGCCTTCCCTACTGGCCTTTAGGGTGTTTACAGCCAGACCCCTTCTAAGAACTTGTTACTAAGCTCCAGGGCATGGGGAAGCAGACAGCCTCCTATTCTCAGCTCCTTCAGAGACTGCTTTGGCAGCAGGATGCCACCTTGCCTGAGGTCACACCCTTTCCTGGGTCACCCACATCCAATGATGAGCAAGATAGAGGTACAAAGGCTGGGCCATTTCAGCCTCATGTGAGACATTCTGATGAGGACTTCTCACTCTGGAGCTACCAGTCTGGTTAGTTGAGGCTTTGTTGGGCTTGTATCACAGTTCAGGTTCTTTCTCTGACCAATACCGTTTCCTCCTCCTTCATTTGACAGATATTGATCTCTAATAAACATCTGTTTAAAAATATATATTTTTAAAACTTTAACGAGATATAATATACATACCAGAGAATTCATCCTTTAAAAATGTACAACCCAGTGGTTTTAGTATGTTCACAAAGTTGTGCAGCCACTACTGCTATCTAATTCCAGAACATTTTCATGACCCCCGCCCCAAAAGAAACTCCCTACCTGTTAGCAGTCACTCCCCATTAACCCTGCTTCCAATTTCTGGCCATCATTAACGTATTTTCTGTCTCTATAGACAGTTTGATATAAATGCAATCATACAATATGTGGCCTTTTGTGACTAGCCTCTTTCACTTAGCATAATGGTTTCAAGATTTATCCATATTTTAGCATATATCAGTATATTGTTTCTTTTCATGGGCAAATAATAGTCCAGAAAGTAGTATAGATGTACTACATTTTTGCTTATCCATTAATCAATTGATGTACATTTGGGTTGTCCTAATACACGTCTTGTACACCCAATTCCTTCTCAGCATCTACTTCTTGAAAACCCAACCTGAGAACTACCCACACTTAGAACCCTAGGATCTCAGCTTCTGCACCAACTTCTACATCTAGAGATTCAGTAAGGGTGGTTTCGCCCAAAAAGAAATTCTAGTTCCATATGCCAAGATAAGAAAAAGATCTCTATCTTATTGTAATAAATACTGTGGGCCAACCTGTTGGCTTCTTGGTCTTAGAGTAGGCTTGTTTGGAGGAGAGATTTAGTGTAGCAGAAATCTAGTAAACAAAAGAGAAGACAGAAAGACCAGGTGAGAAGTGAGGTTAGAGAGACTGGTAGAGGCCACACTGTGAATGACATTTGCCATGATGAGGTATTTAGACCCTTCTTATGGGGGAGTGAGTGGTCATGGAAGGCAGGCGAGGTATTATCAGATGTGCCCTCACTTCATTTTTGGATTTTAAATGGTGGGTAGCTCTTCTGTCAGAAGATATTGTGAGTTGGCCAGAGCCTGAGTAGGGGAAGTTGCTGGAGATGAAGAGATGAATTATCGGTTGAAGATGGAGTTGGAATGAATGTAAGGGGTGGGGAACATGCAGATGAGACTCTAGGAAAGATGCAAAGTAAGCATGGGAAGAGAGGTGGTGCAGCATAAAGAATATGGCCTTGGGTTTTGGTTCCTCTTTTATCTTTTAGTAGCTCTGTAACTTTAGGCAGATTACCTAACTTCTCTTCCTCTTTAAAAGAAATCTAATAATCCTTACCTCTCACCGTTATGTTGTGAATTTGAAGTGACATAGCCTATATAAGGCAACCAGTTCCTCTTAGCTTTCTTCCTCTATCCCTATAACCTGAGCGGGCCTGAGAGGCAGGACCTGGGATAGAGGTCCAGAGTCTGCTCATCAAGAGATAAGAGCAGAGGACAGGGATGGTTAGGAGGAGCTGGGGACCAGTTTGTAGGAAGGGAGAGGGAAAGGAGGGCCAGAACCCAGGGAATCTCAGGGCTGGGCCCAGGCAGGAGCACATCTGCATGGATAACATTTCTCTCGAGCTTTGTCCCTTTTGAAGCTTCAGAACAACCTCTCCAAACTCAGGCCTCTCTGCAACTTCAAATGGTGGCCACTGGGGTCCATTTTGATGGTGGAGCCTGACAAACTTCACAATTTTAGTCTTCCCACAGCTGGATGAAGTGAAACCAAAGGCTGTGTTTGGCAGGTGTACCTGCCTAGTGCTAAAGAGTGTACCAGCTACCTCCTTCCTTTCTTGCTTTCCTTTTATTTTTTTAAACTTCTTTTCATTGACATGTCTTGATTTTTTAAAAAAGTGATTTTGCATCTGTTAATTTTCAGTGCCAAGTGATGTATGGTTGAGATCTATGACCTCTGAGGCTCCTTGCTATCCTGCAACGCTGGGACTGAGAGTCAAGTGGAGTTCGGCAGCTGCTTTCTGAGCCATCTTGGACACTGGCCATCTGAGACATTGATCTCATCCATCTCGCAGTCTGCCACTTATCGGCTGTTTGGAGATTATGCCAACCTCTGAAAACATTATAACAGTACAGAAAACTGTGTATTTTACCCCTTGAAAAATCACTCATATTCTGTGTGGAGACACTGCCAACCTCCAGAAACATGAAAATGGTACAAAACCTGTGTGTGTTACCTGTTGAAGATTGCTCATTGGCACTTGCACATTCAAGAGTGCAAAGATAATTGAGGTATGTATTAAGGAGCCTGAGGCTCACAAAAGTACTTTCTTTCTTTGATGCTTAACCAAAATTTGTGGGGATTTGGCTGTCTTGTGTTCATTTATTTGGCAAACATTTGACCAATGTTCCTAATATTCTGAAATTTATGAAATTACAATCTTTTTTGTGGATCAAAGATGATAAAACAGCAGTGATTTCACATGAGCTGACTTCACATATGATAGGAGCCATGCCAGGAGCTGGAGATGGGAATAGACGAAACAGCTTCTGGCCTGACGGGGCTTACAGAGTCCAGGGAGGAGACAGACACAAATAGTTGGAACACAAGTGATACAGGTTCAATTATAGATGTGTCCAAAGGGCAGCATGTAGTATACCCCCAAGAGGGAGTGACTGTAGGAAAGATTTTCCGGAGAGGCCTCCTGGCCTTTACTATATGGAATAAGAGTTTTTGGTGAAATTCTCAAGTTGACTAGCCATTCTAGAAAGACACAGTTTAGTGGCTTTGTACTGTGCCAATTTAGCTTAAGGTCTAACTGCTATAATAAATCCTTTATTCTTTATCACTTGTTGTGGTTCTGCTTCTCTGATCATCCACTGACCAGTGTACACAGCCTCAGTTCATCCTGTGATGACCATGTTAAGTAGCAGAGAGTGACGTATTTACAAATGCCAACATCTATGAAGACGGCCCTTTTGAGGCTGAGTGCCGGCCCTTTCGAGGCTGACTGCCATACTTCAGCTCCTCATCCAGCAAGTCTTATCTCCAGCTCCACATTATGACAAAGACAGTTGTTTAATTCAAGGCAGTACCTTCTAGGGAGCTCCTGGTAGGATTTAGGTACTATTCTAAGAGCTTTGCATGCCTTAATTCATTGAATCTTTACAGCCTATGAGGCTGGTACTCAGGTTTTCCTATTGCGTGGTTTAGAAAACCAAGGCACAAAATGGTTAAGTAAACAGCACTCCATATTATATCTCAGAATGAAAGAGGTATTGCTGGAGACTTCTCATTTTGCTTCATTTCGTTAACTTTTCATTTCAAAAGAGAGATCCTTGCTTTCCATCCCTTAAATGCCTTCTCTGTCAGAGAATGAGTTTCCTAAGCTAAAGACCCAGGGCTCTAACCCTTCAAAGCTCCCTGGGGAAAAGAGCCTGAACCTGAATGCAGCCCTGGGGAGGGTTTTCCTGGGCCTGCTGCCTTTCCCTGCCTCCCCACCTCCTTCAGCTAGCACTATGTGAGTCTAGGGCAGGGAGGGGCTCTAGCTTTCAAAAAATAAAATTTAGTAGCTGACTGAGCCTTGAGAGAGAAAGCAGGGAAGATACAGGGCTAGTATTTCAGTCTGATGTTCAACAGTTCCCATAATCTCTCCCCAACCTGCCTTCCCAGGTTATTTCCCATCTCTCACACCTAGAAACAACAAATGACTCCTGTGAATGAACACATCGCTATCTTCTATGCCTTTGTGACCTTGTTTCCTGGTGCCTTCTGATACCTCCTTCTCCTGACTCATTCCTAATGACTTCAAGACTTAGCTAAAATCACTCTCTAAGATATCTTTCTTTAGGTAGTGCACCTCTGACTTTAACGTACATGGAGCCCTGTGCAAGTCTCACTCGGAGGCTTTGCTAACTCGTAGATTTTAATTCGGTAGATCTGAGGTATGGTCTAAGACTCTGCATTTGTAACAACCTCCAGAGGGATGTAGATGTTGTAGATCTGAACCACACTTTAAGTAGCAAGGTTCTAGATCTCATTTTTCCTTTAGTCCTTTTTAGAAACTTAAGACTGTAGAAGCTATTTTAAGGGAAATGATATTTTTCGCCAACTCAAGATAATTTGGCATTCAGCAATTGGTATTTTCATTTGGTAGCTATGTAGGGTGACCAGTGTCCTGGTTTGCCTGGCACTGTGGGGTTTCCTGGGACATAGGACTTTTAGTGCTAAAACCAGGAAAGTCCTGGGCTGAGTTTGTCTCCTACCTTTGGAGTTTACAGCTGGCTGAGGGCTATACATCTTCCTTACAACCTTCAAAGCAGGTAACGTCTTAGATGAAATTCTGTTAAAACTATAAGTGCTTACTAGAGATACAAGAACAGTCCTTCGACTAGTTCTCGAGGCTTTTGGAAAGACCCATTCTCTGCCTTAGGCACTGTAAGTAGCACTAGCATGATAGGTTCTCTCTAAAGTGGACCTAAGGATATTATGGTGACTGAATCAGCTAACCTTGCAGTAGATTCAAGTGGTAGCCTTTATGGAGAGAGATACAGGATCAAGGAAACGCTAGACCTCAGGCACTACACCAGAAATATTAGATTACTTGCTGAATTTGTCTACTTCATTTAAGTACCAGTGTGGGTCATGGTTCTGCAGCCAGTGAGGAGCCCTGAGGATTTCAGAATATAGGGCCTGTCCTCAGGGGTGTTGGGTTAAGCCAGAAAATCAGCTCTGTGCCTTTCTCAGATTTAATTAGATTCAGGTTTAATTGATATTTGTGATATTTTGCCTAGAGGATGGGTGGAAGGTCACCTCAAGAAGTGACCACCACTCAGATATCTTATTCCACATTGCACAGTATCCCAGATACAATCCCCTTTAGCTTCCCCTTATTCTTGTTCAACACCTGGAAGAAAGGGGCATGGTATTGGTTTCTTTGTGCTCTAAGGTGCACTCAAAACAAGACCCCTATTGGACTTCAGAGAAACCAAATCTATGGGGCCCTGGAACTGCATTGGAACAGCAGGTTCTTTTCTACGGAAGAAGGAAGATCTCTTTCTGATGAGCCTCAGTTAAAAAAAAAAATTCTTTTTAAGTCTTTTATTTGTTTTCCTGGACAAAAGACAAAAGAGAGAGAGAAAAAAAAGACCTTCCTTGCCTCTAAGCCTTTCAGAAGAAACCAGCTGGAGTACCGGAGGCTGGGCTGCTGGGGTGGAAGTCCTGTGAACAGATTTTTCAGAGCAAGTGTTAGCATTTGTGGAGCTCTCATCTCCCCTGTGGATTTGTACTCCAACCTCTGACACCAATTCAGCAAAACAACTTCACCTTTCACCTACTTTCTGTGTTTTCCTGCTGTTTAGTTCATGCTTTGTGTGCATACACAAGAAACTCTTGATTTTGTTTGCTTATACCATTTCTTCCTCAACAAAGAGAAAGAATAGCGGTCCTCGGTAATGCTGTGGAAGTTAGGAGACCAAGAGACTAGGAGGGTATGAATACGTCACTGTTGGATGGGACCTTAGGGGTTCAGGAATTGTGGCCCAGAGTTAGAAAGATGCTTCACTTCATGGTGAAGAGACGGACTTGGAGAGGAGAAATGGCTTGCTTGAGGTGGGCAAATGAGTGACTGGACCTGAAAGAAGGTTTTTTAATGTTCTTAAAGTTCACAGTCTTAACAATTCCATATCCATATTTAAGCAGATGCTTGAATTCTGGTCTCTATGTTCTTATGAGTGGCCAAATGGCCACTACTGGCCTCATTCCGTGATGGCGCGATCACTACTGTCCCAGAAAGTGGAGCTTTACTTGATGATTTCCTTGAGTGTAGGATATTTTGACCAAGATTGTGCTGTGAACTCTCTCTTTCTTAATACATTAATTTCAATTAGAATTACATCGATATCTTTGAATTTTCATTGAGAAGGTATTTCCTGAAGCAAACTTCATTTAGCTTTGATCATTTCATTGTAGGACACCTAAGAACCTCTGATTTCCATAAGGGATGTGGCCTCTGCTAAACATAACCCCCTTATTTGGGGCAGAATATCTTATAGCTCTCTTTTGTAGAACAAATTTAGGGAAATGTTGATCTGAGCTATAGAATAACATTCTTAAAAAGGTACATGAAAATTCATTTTTTTGTGAGTCAAATATTTAAAATATAATAGTGGGATTCAGCACTCAAAAACAACCAGTGGAAAATATTGCTAAGTGAGAGAAGAGTTATATTTATTTATTAACATAAATCTATTTTTATTAGTATATGTGTATTATAAATCATTCTTGGAGGATATATATATATATATAGATATAACAATGCTTATTTTGTGTGTGAAGCTTTGAGAGAACTTGTCTGTATTCTCTAAATTTCTATATTGAACAGTACCTCAATAACGAAAAGTCTCAAAATGACCACTAATGAATCCTTTAGGAAAGTTAAGAATGCTTTTAGTGGTGAGAATAAGCATTATCCCCTTGTCTTATCTTCTTTGTAAACCAGAGAGATTCTCTGTCATCCTATATGAAAAATACATAGCTAAAATATCATTTTTCTCTTTTCTCTGATAAAAAACCTACACTGATACCTGCATACATATCAATTCTAACCTCCTGTGCCTTATTGTTAAGACCTTGTGTAATCTGACCCCATTTTGTCTTTCAGATTTACCTAATGCTGGTCCCTTTCTGTTAGCACTTGTTTCAGTCAAGCTCATTTCTTCTCAATAGTCCTCTTGTCCCCAATTTCTTTTCTGCTTCAGGTGTCTTTATTTATTTCCAGATCTCAATATTCTTTCCATCTCTCCAAAGTCAAGGCCATTTGTTCTATATGACCCCACACTAATTTTTCCATTTTCTGACCTCCCATGGTAGTTCTAGTCTACAATGTGCCATTTAAGATTTACTAATTGATTATGCTTAACTTGGCTCAGCCTTTGATGCTGAGGGGCAGGGCAAATTTAGGTTGCTTGCTGGAGGGTTTGAATACTTGGAAGACATTCTAAAAGGGAAAGAATAGCCAGGAATGAAGCAGTGAGTTGGAATCCAGAGAAACGGACCAAGAAGATTGGAGTGGCTGAGCAAGTGAGCAGCTAGAGAGATGCTAGAACAAAAAGAGGGGCAGTGAAGTGTGAATAAGCATAAGAAAGAAGGTGGTGGCCGTCTTGGTCCTCTCATGTTGACCTTGGTGTGGTCTGCCTGGGCTGGGGACTGATTGCCACTGCACACTGGCACTCTCTTTAAGAGAGCAAAGCAAGGAATTCTCTGGGGGCTTTCTGGAGAACTCTACTTTTTTCATGCCACTGCACAGTCAGTGCCACCAGAAGTCCACGTTTAAAACCAAGTAGAAGAAGCTCAGGTTGGAAGTAGCTTAGGTTAAAATTATAAATTTACTTTCTAATGGAATCCAGTAACCATTCTAATAACTAAACTGCAGGAAGCATGGCTACAACTTGGCCTCAGTAACAAGTGAGTACCTAGACTTGGATGCTGCCAAGACTCTTTTTTATCTCCCTAACTTCTGCTTCTGTTTGCATTTTAATCTTCTCTCCTATAGACAGCCTTGCTTCACATGGTTATACATGTAGCTACTAAAAGTTCCTAGAGTTTCCATCCTTCAATTTCCGCTACCAAAGAGAGACCAATACTGTTATTCCAGTTGGGAGAATACCAAGAAAGGACTCTAATTGGCCTAATGTGGGTTAAGTGCCCACCCCTGACTAACCAAACCTGTGGGGGAAGACAAGGCCATGTAAGAAGATGCCATGTGGATAGGGGTAGGTGAAGGGTTCCCAGGAGGAGTTCTGGGCATACATTTTCATGTGTGTCCAAAAGCATGGTAGCAATGTGCACAGTATTGCTCAGTACAGGCATGTTGATTAGCATGCCGGAAGCCAGGATAGAGGAAGGTTTAGCACACCACCTTTCCTATTGTTAGAGCAAAGTCAACAAGTCTTTATTGAGAGTGGCTCCCTCGTGATTTGACTAGCCTGCAACTCTTTATATTGTCATTTTTTCCTCCTCCATTAACCCCATGACCTCCAGCTCTATTCAGACATCCAACAATCCTGACATTTCTCTGCCCCGCAAAGAACTGCTGACAGCTTGTACTGTTATCTTGGTCTTAATGATTGCTGAGTCACTTCATTTCCCAGAGGGAAAATGGTGAAGTCACTAACACTGCCAGGTCACCAGCATCCTTAAACTCTGGATGGAATGTTTCTGGGGAGAAATATGTGTAAGAAAAGGAGCCTGATACTATTCCTTTTAGAGGAAGGCTATTAGCTCATCCTGAGAAGGTCAGCTGAGCGGCAGGGAGTAGAAGGATTATTAGCATAAAAAGCCTAACTCTGGACTTCTCTTCCCTAGAACTGGGGGCACTAAAGTCAGCAATTTCCCATTTATAAGGCTGGTGGAGTCAGTCATTAGGACATAAGATTAGAGATAAAGCTGTGAGGTAGGGAAGGCGGCAAGATATGAAGACCCAGACATGCTAAAGTCCCCTTGTTGCATCTCTGCTTGCTCCATTCTGTTTTCTTCTGGTTAATTTGGGCTCCCCAGCTGCTTCCCCCACCTCCATTTTTAGTAGCACTATGCTTTTGACCCACCACTTGCTTCAGAATTTATGCCTCTGTTTCCCTCTTCTGACACATTGATGTTTGTTGGCCTCTCCAGTGGTCCCTCGACCTGTCCTTCAAGCCCCTTCTCCTCTTTTGGTGACCTTTTCTGGAGGTGGTCCACAAGGTGACACTAGGCAGCTCAAGCTCCATATCTCTCTTTGGCATCAGGTTCTAAGCTTACTGGTACAGCTCTCTTTAGGGTGGAACTTCTTTCTCTGCTGGGTACCGATAATGCTATATAGCAGGGATCCCCAACCCCTGGGCTGTGGACCAGTACCAGTCCATGGCCTGTGAGGAACCATTCCGTGGCCTGTTAGGAACTGGGCTGCACAGCAGGAGTTGAACAGTGCGTGAGCAAGCAAAGCTTCATGTGTATTTGCAGCTACTCCCTAGCGCTAGCATCACTGCCTCAACTCCACCTCAGATCATCAGGCATTAGATTCTCATAGGAACACTGGTCCCTGGTGCCATAAAGGTTGGGGGCCGCTGCTATATAGGACTTACTCCACCCTGTTTACTGGTGACTGCCTTCCCTGTAGATGGAAGTCTGACTTGTCTCTCTACTTTCTGCATGTAGCACAGAGCCTGGCACAGAGAAAGCTCAGCCATGAATGTCAAGGGGTTTGGAAAATGCTTGCTGTTGCCTCTGACTGTGGCCTGGACCTGCTTTTCCTTACTTGTTCTTTAGGTTTGGATGCAGCTTATCACCACACTTTCCCATTCTTTGTTTCCACCAGCTTTCCTTCCTTCCCCCACCAGTCTGTCTGAGAGAGAGTTTAGTGTAGTGGTTAAGAACATGGATTCTAAAATCAGATTATCTGATATTAAATCTTAGCTTTATTACTTATTAGCTGTGAGACTGTTGGCAAGTTACTTCGCCTCTATGTGCCTCAGTTTCTTCATCTGTCAAATGGAAACAATAATAGGACCAACCTCATAGGGCTATTGGAAGGTTAAAATGTGTTAATATGAAAAATATGCTTGAAACAGCATGTGGTGGATAGCACTTGTTCTAGAAGCATTAGCTGTTATTGTTCTCCACTTTCACTATTCACTGCAGGAAGGGTCTCTGACTTGGTTCCCTCCTGTGTTCTTGGGTTAACCCCCAATCTGTCCTCTCCTTGCCCTCAACTTTTATGTGTTAGTCCCAGCCAAATATTTGCAAATACACATTTCTAACTGGCTAACACTGAGCTGTGGCCCAGAAAATATCCTGCCTCAGTCCTTGTAACTGTCAACATTGCCTTCTTTACTTGTTCTTTCCTCAGGCCAAGTCCTGGCTCAAACCTTGCCCTTTTAATGGTTGGTTAAGGCAGCTGTAAAGGAGTAAAGTTTATCTCTGCCGCTAGACAAAAGGTTGGCAAACATTTTTGGAAAGGGCCAAGTAGTAAATATTTTAGGCTTTGCAGGCCACACATGTCTCTGTTCTTCCTCTTACTGCTCCTCTTCCCCTTTTTCATTCTTCACAAGCCTTTAAAAATATAAAAACCATGCATAACTTGAATTAAGGATTATTGTATTAAAAGAGGCCACAAGCCATATTTGAACCTTGAGCCATAAGAACAAATCTGTCTTGTCACCTCTGTGGTCTAGTGCTAGCTTGACACATGGTAAGTCCTCTGTTAGGATTTGTTACATGAACGAATAAATGAATAAATAAGTTCCATGAGTCCCTGGCTTCCAAATTTAAGAAGAAGAATTGGTCTGTGAATTCTATAGTGTACAGGAAAACCCCAGAGAAGGGCTCTGTTAAGTCAGCTTCTTGCTCTATCCGCCCTTACCTAAGGGGACAAGGAGTATGCCTTAACCTAAGTACTTAGGTTAAGTTCTACTCCCTTCTTCCAGCCAAGAACAGAGCCCTCCCCGCTCCCCCTGCCCTCACCCTGGGAGACTTAGTTCCATAATAAACTACACCATGAGTGTGCTGGTAAATGTTTAACAATCAGCTACTTAACAAACAAGCAAAGAATCCCTATTTTATAGCATTTGCCCATTTATGTGTTGTTAATACTTCAAGCATGGCCAATTTAATGCTACAGGGCACTAAATTTGAAGTTGGGAAGAGATATACACGATCAGCTCTTTCTAGTTGTAGCATATCATTAAACTATACCTTCTTCCCTGCTCAGTCCTGTAGCCCTAAGGAATACACATCTCCTGAGTGAAAACTTGAAAGAAACCTTGGCTCCCATAATCCTTGCTTCAGAATTAGGATCTTCTCTGTGTTTTGGTGGATGGATATCTTGTCCTCCCAGACTTCCTGGATTTCAGCCTTTGTCTGCTTTGATCATCAACCCCTGACTGCTCAACAGACCCCCTAAATCCCTGGGTTCTTGCAGAGCACAGATGGCTGTACACTTCCTGATCCATCCTGGCTTTCTGGCTATCAGATCTCTGTAGCTGATATGCTTCTGAGCACAGAGAAGCATAACCACTCTACTTCCTGCGGGGTCTTCTGGTTCCCAAGCTGTTGAGCATTCTCTTCCGGTTCTTGTAGCACACCTCTCTTGACAGCCAGGAGGTTAAATCTCATCCTACTGATAGGAAACCCTGCTCAATTCTTCTTTTTCTGTCCTAGCTACTGTCTAATTAGCACCACTTGTCTGCTAAACCTGTACATAATCTCCACCTTCATTGATTCACACAAAAAAATCCTTACTAGGTACTTTCTATGTGCCAGGCTATCTAGGCACTAAGGATATCTCAGTGAACAAACAAGTTAGGATTCTCTTCCCTTGGGGAGTTTGAATTAAAGTGTGAGAAAACACATACCAAACAATAGGCATAAGTATTATTTTATAAAATAAATGATGAGTATGATGGGAAAAGTGAGCAGGGAAAGATGGATTGACAGTGCCAAAAGGAGACAAGTGGTTAAAGTGGCTTCATTGAGAAAGTAACATTTGAGCAAAGTCTTTAGAAAGGTCCCATGTACTCTCTCTGATACACAGTGTTTACTCAACATCAACACCTAGTCATACAGATATGTAGCTGACCAGCCTGAGAACTTTTAGGACTTCATGTTTCTCACAGAGGGACTGTTTCCAGTGAGAGAAAGGCAGAAAGTATTATGATATATGGTTGAGATTTGGTATAGAAGACATGGCTTTGAATCCTTTTTCCATGGCCAATTAGGGCAGCTATAGGGGTTTACCTAATCTAACTAGACAGTGAGTTTCTTGAGGGCAAGGACTAGATCTGTCTTGTTTACCCTGTAGCCCCTGTGCCTAGCATGGCAGTGTCTGTACATGGTAGATACTCTATTAATACTTCTTAAATGAATGAATTCAAAATTAAGTCTTCAGTTTGCTTATTAGCCCTATTATCTGGGGAAAATTCCTTTCTGAGCTCTTGATTCCTTATGTGTAAAATCGGACCGATAATACCAGTACTTTCCTCCATAGTGTTGCTGTGTGAATTAAATTGTAATGATTTATAATGAATGTAGAACATTTGGCACAGCACCTAGCACACAGTGGGTGATTACTCAATAAATGTTGGGAATGGTCACTGCTGCTGTTAGAGTCAGCATACAAAGTTATGTTCTCCAACTAAGAGACTCTATTATGGAAAGAGTCCTTGCTTCCTTAATAACTTAGTCCCATCAAGCAAGCCTCCTAAAAACCTTTGAGGAAGTGTGAGAGGTGTACATGGGGTAGATGGTGGGTAGGCTGGGTGCTGGAAGAGACTGGAGCACAGGAGAGATCCTGGGTAGCAAGACGGAAGGGTCCCTGGAGGACTAGGGCCCTTATATAAACAGGGCTGTTATATAAACAGGCAGGTACTCAGTCAGAGCAGGGAAATGGAATTGCAGGGTCCAGGAAACACAGAGCAAGGAGATTAATGGAACATTAGCTGAGATTAAAGAGAGTCATTGTTATTAAGGCATGGGTGTCAATGGTAGAGTCTAGAGACAAGGCCTAGTCCCCGTGTCCTATGCCAGAGTCTTTGGCATCTTAGTGTCCTCTCATCCCAAATTCTTTGGCTTTCCTAGAGTCTACTGAACTGACTCTCTTGCTTCTTTGATTGTCTCCCATCTGGTCTCCCAGATTTGTTTTTCCTGAGGCAGTCCGGATGAGCACCCCTGCTGTCACTATGGGCATGGCTGGGGCATCACTAGCTAATTCATTACAGTGGATATAACCACTGTAGTCATTCACAGTGAGTGTAGACAGCCATTGAATGCTGCTATACTGAAGGCAGCATCCTGACCAAATAGGCTCAGGTGGTAGAAGGCTTCTCTTCCTACTAGGCTCCTGGCTGAAAGCAGATGTTTATGGAAATCTTTTGCCATCCAGGTAGCAGGCAAGGTTTGTTTAGGACCCACTGCACATCTGTTCTTATGATGAGGGAGACAACGTTTTAATGAAGAAAAGATAATGATACGCATCAGAATCTCTGATTATTTCCTGAGGATTGATTCCTAGAAGTAACTTTACTTTTTCAATGGGTAAAAACACTTTTAAGGCTCTTAATACAAACTACCATATTGCCTTCCAAAAAGGATGTACCAATTACAGCGTGGTGACTATAGTTAATAATACTGTGTTGCATATTTGAAAGTTGCTAAGACAGTAGATATTAAAAGTTCTCATTACAAAAAAAAAAGTATTTTTGTAACTACGATGACAGATGTTAACTAGACTTATTTTGGTGATCATTTTGCAATATATACAAATATCAAATCATTTTGTTGGACACCTGAAATTAATATAATGTTATATATCAATTATACTTCAATTTTTTAAAAAAGAATGCATGGATTCACAGGCTTACTCATTGAATTTGACTGCCCATTTATCATGCCTTTGTCAGTAGTAGGTATTATAAGGAGTTTTAAATATATATAATGGAGAGGCAAAATGGCATTACTTTGATTAAATGTTCATTTTTTATTAACAGGGAGGTTGAACATTTAAAAATGTTTGTTTGCTAGGGGGACAGTACTTAGTATCCTCTCTATGGGTCTGAAGGAATATTGACTTAGTATTTTTTGGGCTGAATTTTATATATGTTATTTATTTTTTAAACATCCATACAGTGAAATTTACTTTGTTGTTGTTGTATGGTTTTCTGATTTTTAATAAGTATACAGACATGTAACCATTAACACAATCAGAATATAAACAGTTTTTCCCCAAAACTCCCTGAACCTTTTCCAGAATGACATAAGAATGTCTCTAATAGAGCAAGAATTTTAATTTTTAAGTCCAGTTTATCATCATTTTAATTTATTTTCCACTCTTTAATTCCCGCCCCCCCTTCCACTCCTGACCTATGGATGTTGCTGTTTCCCCTTAAGAGCTGGATCTCTGAAGGTGGAGCGTCTCCTCCCACAGTCTTGCCAGGAGCCTGGCACACCCTGGCACACCCTGGTGCACACGTGGTATGGTCCGTGGCTCCACCTGAGGTGGGAACCCAGGACCTTCTGCGTGTAAAGCAGACGTGCTAACCACTACACTATGGCGCCAGCCCCCATTTTAACTTTATTGTCCTACTAAAAACTCTTTGCCTAAGGTCACAAATATTTTCTCCTATGTTTTTTTCTAAAAGTTTTCTAATTTTACATTTTACGTTTATATATATAATTCACTTTGTTAAATTTTGTGGAAGGTGTCAGGTGATATCTAATTGTTTTGGCACCATTTGTTAAAAAGTCTCCTTTTTAAAATCTAATTGCTTTTGTACCTCTATTAAAAATCAGTTGACCATATGTGTTTTTTTCCTGACCTTCCTATTGAGTTCTAATGATCTATATCTCTCTATCTATCCTATTCCCAGTACCATGCGGTCTTGATTATATCAAGTTCCTATATTTTTGCCTCTTTCAAAATGACATATAAATGGAATCATACAGTATATAAAATTTGAATTTATCTTGTTTCACTTAGAATAATGAATGCCTTTGAGTTTCATACAAGTTGTTGTGTATTTCAATCTTTCGTTCATTTTTATTATTTAATAGTATTTCATTGTATGGATATACTAGAGATTGTTTAAATATTTACTTGGTATTCTTTTTCAAAGTTGGGTTGGCTATTCTAGTTCCTTTGCCTTTTTGTGAATCAGTTTATAAATATCTTGCTTATAACTATCAGTTTATAAAACTTGCTCCCTTGATTGGGACAATGTTGGGATTTCCATTGACCTAGAGATCAATTTGAGGATAATGGACATATTAACAATATTGAGTCTTCCCATCTATCAACATGGTGTATTTTTCCATGTAGTTAACTCTTAAAATTTCTTTCATCAGTGTTTTCTACTCTTTAGCTTATTCTTAAGTATTTCGTGTTTTGGAATTGTCAATGATACTATTTTTAAAATTTCAGTTTCAGATTTTAAACAAAGAATTGAGGAGTCCCAGCAGAAAGCCAGCACCCACTGCCAGATATGTGAATGAAACCATTTTTGATGTTCTAGCTTCAGCCGAGTTCTTAGGTGACTGTAGTGACATGAGTGAATCCAGCTGACACTACATGGAGCTGAAGAACTGCCCATCTGAGCCTAATCAACTCACAAAATTGTGAGAAATAATCTTTGTTGCTTTAAACCACTAAGTGTTAGGGAGGTTTGTCATAGAGCAATAGACAACTGATATAGGGCTTAGTAACAGTTCACTTAGCCCTGGGCTCCATGGCCTGGCCACGAGTGCTGGGCTTTAATATTTTTTTTCTGGGTCTCCTTGTTGTCAGTCACACTCGGGCCTTGTGTCCCCAGGGATAGCAGCTGGCTGCCAAGTCATATTGTTCCCTCTTGCACACTTACTTCACAGTGGCATAGTCCAAAAGGGCCGGCATCTCTTCTTAAACTCTC
The DNA here is from genome assembly GCF_014176215.1 of Rousettus aegyptiacus. Classification (NCBI taxonomy): domain Eukaryota; kingdom Metazoa; phylum Chordata; class Mammalia; order Chiroptera; family Pteropodidae; genus Rousettus; species Rousettus aegyptiacus. The sequence continues at coordinate 23,098,445 of NW_023416306.1, forward strand.
ATTTGACTGCTGAGTGGTCTTTGCCAGCCTTGCTGTACTGACCTTGGCACTGACTGCTTGCTCACTTGGCTGATAACTGCCTGTCTGCCTGGCTCCCTGGGTCTTCAGTGCCTTCTCTCTGGCCTGATTGAGAGCCTCAGGAACAGCCATTTGCAGTGCTTCTTTCCCACATCCTGATATAAGATGCTCTCGCTGTGGGGCCTGTTTCATACTGCTAAAAGTGGATCAGTATTTCTCAGGCCTGAACCCCTAGGTATAGTTCTAAGAATTGGTAGCTGTTTAAACCTGACCTAGAACCTGCAGAATGGTTGGATTTTATTACCTGTTGAGCAAAAGGAGTTGGAACCCTGGAGATACATTAATTAGTTTTAAAAAAGTAAATCAGGGCAAAATACCTCCTGGCCTGTCTTTACTAGCTGTGCAATCTGGGACAAATTCCTAAACTCCTGTAAACCATATTTTCTTTACTTGTAAAATAGAGATAATAATACTTGATAAGATAATGGATATGCATTGTTGAGCAACATGCCTGGCACATAGCAACTGCTTAATAGTAGTAATTATTATGATTAATATTGAAAGAGATAAAAATGGCCCTTAGAGATTATTTAATCCAAGACCCACATCCTTCAGTGGGAGAAAGCAAGCCCCAGAAAGACTGTGACTTGCTCGGGGCCATCACAGGTTATTAGTAGCTGAACAAGAACTGGAAAACTAGTTTTCCAACCTCTAATCTTATGCTTTTCCAACTGCACTGTGATTCTTTGACTTAGGAGGCCCTAGAGAAAAAGGGAAAAGAAGAAAGTGCCTACTTTATTGGTGCTTTTATATATATTTGGTCATTTTATCACTATAATAATTCTATAAATTATTATCTCCACTTTATAGATGAAGACACTGGGGCTGGGAGAAATTGAAATCTTGCCTAAAGGCCCCATGGAAAGTAGAATGAGGACTCCAATCCAGGCCTGTCTGACTCCAAAACCAGCCCGTGCTCCTCCACCATCTCATGCTCTTGGGTCAGGCTGGGGAGCCTGAGAACCACAGGGAAGAAGTGTTTCTGCTGGGTCTGGCACCATTGTGGCTGCATTTCTTCCCAGTCCTCAGATGCAGTAGCTGGTCTGCACGTAAGAGCCTTTCATCCTTCCTTCCACACAATCCTTTTAACTGAAACCAAGTGGCCAAAGCTTAACTGTAATTCTGCAAAACTGGCAGTGAGAGGCCTGACTGGGGCTTGGGGTGCTCACCTCAAACGTGATATGCACAGAGAGTGGGGCTGATATTGTTTAGCTCTCTGCTCAGCAGTGCCCAGCCAAGCCTCCCAGTCTAAATTGAGCCCTTAATCGTTTTCCTGGCATTTGCTCAGACAGGATTTTATTTTCTAGTAATAAAAGCTCCTACATTGTAGGAAAAAAATATGCCTTTTTTTTTCTTAGTTTTTGTGAATGCTTTGCCACCTGTCCTTTTTTCCCCCCTTATGTTTGTGCTTGGGGCAGAGCCAGGTTGGTTTGTGCCTGCTGTCAAGTTTTGGGGAGCTCTGTATGGGCAGAGAAGTGCACTCACATTGACTGTGCCTCTCTGCGCATGACTGGTGGCCTCCCACTTCATGGACTGAGAGATTTAATCCTATAGGCTTGACTTCTTGGTCTGCAGGTGGCCCAAAGAAGACAGTCCCTGGGAAAGAGAAATGAAGTGAGCCACCGAGGGTCTCCCACCTAAGCAGCTCTTGATGGCTGACACCTGGCTACCTCGATCTTTCCCTTAAGAATTTTCAGTGGCTCCCCAGTGCCTGCAGAATCAAGCGCACACTTTCTAAGACAGTTTTCAGACACATCCAACTCAGCAGCCTCTTTTCTTTTTGTTGGCAAAGAATAAAAGAAAGGAGAAGAAAATATAGATACCTAAAGTAAAAACAAAACTCACCAGAATCTTCATCAACATAACCAATGTTAACACATTGACATATATCTTTTCAGACCTATGTGTAAATATTGAGGACTTTTCAGTTCCAATTTGCCTTTCTAGCTTTATCTTTTGACAACTCGCACATTGCACTAAACATTATCTACACGTAGTTCACTTCTGTAAATATATCATGCATTTTCACATTTCTAAGGCTTTGAACCAGCTCTTCTCTTTGCCCAAAATGCTCTTTACGCATTCATTGGCACAGGGTAAGGTCCAAGAAAGTGATTTCCTTTTCACTTCCTTTCCTGCCTGGTCAGTTTCTATTTACTATTTAAAACTCTGCTAAAATAACTCCACTTCTATGAAACCCCACTCTTTCCCCCAAACCACACTTATCCACTCACTAATTAGCCACTCATGACCCATTTTGGGACTCATGGTGTTGCCGCCTCCCACCCCAACCTATCCTAAGGCTGAGCTCTTCCAAGGCAGCCAGGGGCCATGTCTCCTTTACTTAGAACCTTGACTGACATCCAGGATGGGCTGGGAAATTGGCATCAGCTCTGTCAGAGGTGGTGATTTGCTGGATGAAGCTGAGGCATATTGCAGGAGCCCAGACATTGCTGGACTGAGCAGGGTGGCCTGTAAGCTGGTGTTTGGACAGAAATCCCAAATTGCTAAGGATACCTCTGTTGTCTGCTAGGCTCCTCCCTCTCTGGCAAGAGCTAGCTTTCAACCTCAGAATATTATAGTGCTGAGAGCTGTCTTGGCAGCCCTTGGGTGAATTATTCACTCTCTTCTTGCTGAGTGAATGCAGGTATCTGTGTGGCACGTCTAATGCTGGGCATGTTCAAGGTGCCTCTCAAGGTGCTTGGGCCAGAATTTTAGCCTTAATGGCAATGGGCTATGGGGAAAGAAGAAAAGCCGAATGTACTCATTGGCCAGACCTCCTGCTGTATCTTTGGCTCTTTTCCAGATTGCCTTGAGAATATTTGTTAGTGGTGCTTGTGGCTGCAGCGTTTACCCTAAGATAACTTGTGGATTACAGTCCTAACCTTACCCCCAAAGTCAGCCATGAAATATCTTGCTTTTATTATTATTTTTGCATTGCTCTAGTATATCAATAATCTTTGGAAACAAATGACATTATCCAATTTATAGCATTCTTTTTTTAGTAGTTCGATGAAAATGTCCGATCCTAAAAACGTAGCATTCCTACACATGGTGTTAAAGGAACACTGGAAACGAGCTGCACTGTTTTTTTTTCTTAACTGGAAAAGGGTTAAAGGAGGTGCCTTTTATTCTCTGGTTCACCTTTGCTTCCAGCTTCCTGTACTGCCCTTCCACCCCCATACTCTCTTAAAAGAGAAATTTTACATTTTCTTGCTGGTGTACGATAGTTGCTCTTCTCTTCTCTTCTCTTTTGCCATCCCACTGTGCAGCTCCCGTGGCATAATCTTATATATTTTTCCACCTGCCTTTCTCTTCCTTCCTGTCCCTGCTATTCAGGCACTATCCTGTGAACTTACATTGCATCAAACACTCAGCCCGACTTAATATCATGTAACTTGAATTTCCCTAGGCCTCACCAACCTGTATCACTGTTAGGATCATAGTAGGGGCAGTGACCTATATTTTGTTGACTTGTGCCCCTGAGACTTCATTTCCCTGGAGCATTTCACAGCCACTCACAGGTACTCTTCTTGTTCTTCTCACACCATATTGGCAATATCTCTGATCACCTGACAGCTTGGGGGTAAGGTGCAGTGTGTGTCTTATATGCCATTGTCTACACAAAGAACACTTTTCTCTCATATGCGAACTCTTTGGGTGTCTAATTGAATGCTCTGGAGTCCTCTCTGCACTGGGAAGATCACCCCCTGACTCCTTAAGGAGAGAGTAAATCATTCAAGTTCTGCCAAGAGCATGCCACCTCACCCTCTTTTCCTTCCCACCCCCATACCCCATTTTGCATCTTAGTTTGTCATCAGATCCTAAAGTGACAGCAACGATGTCTCCTTCTCAAAATAGCTTCCTCAGCATTTACACAGAGGCCCCCCTCTCTGCTGAGTTCTGACTTTCAGCCATGGGGCCAGGCAGGGCATAGATGTCTGAAGCTTACCACGTACTACCCGTCCGTCTTTGTCTCTTTTCTTGGCATGTGAGCAAAATCACTTCCTCATCCTCACTTGGAGTGACTCCTGGATGTTCCACATACCAGTTCAGTAAATACACGTAGGCAGAGCTGAAACCAGTTTAGGCTCAAGTTGGAATCTCATTAAAGTGATAAATGTTTTTCTATTTCTTTTCAGTTTACAAAACCTTAAGTAAAACATACATTGTTTTACTTAATCTGTGAAATAGCCCTTTGTCTTTCTTTACACTTTATAGGGAGTAAAATTGAAGTTCAGGCCGGTTAAGAAATGTGGATTATGGCTACTTAGTAGGTGACAGAGTCAGGAATTCAGTTCTATTATACAGAATCCTAGGCTTTCTGTTAAGGGATGACAATGCCCAAGACTTAGGTAGATGAGGAAGGTGTAGATAAAATCAAAATGGCTGTGACTTCAAACCTGGAATTAGGTGCAGCTGGCACTACCCAGAGGCGACTGAAATCTCTGATAGAGTGACGACTAGAATTGTGCCGTTCAGGCAGAAATGGCTGTTCAGGCAGAAATGGCCACGGTCTATTCTCAGAAGCTTACAAGACTTTTCTGCTTTTATTTGGTACAAGGGGTGGGGGAACTGCTGGTCTTCATTTTTCATCTGTGCTCCACAGCATCGAGCTAGGACTTATCATAGAGTACTATTTTTGTGGGTCTCTTACCATGTTGCTCTACTGTAGGATGCTTGAGGGCCATCACCATGTCTTTGGCATCTTTGCATGCTCCAAAGCAAGAGCTATGAATATATTAGGTACTCAATAAATGTTGGTGGAATGAATGACTATTTCTTAATGTCACCCCTTTAGATTTCCAAGTGGATAATTCAAGTGTAGCAATTCTTTCCCATAGCACCTCTATCAGAGGGTGGGCATAATGCATATCAAGAAGAATAGCTTAAACCTGTTGGTCTCTTGCTTTAATTTTCAAGTCATTATGTATCCCAGCTGCTTCCTTTCAAGTTTATTGATGCATTCCATTTCCACTTGCCCTCTCTTCCTGCCCCACCCCCCATTTCTAAGTCCAAACGAATTTAAGTAAGAAGTAGATCAACCACTTCAGTGCATTGGTAGGACTTGGTGGCTAGTTATTCACCTGAACCTAGGGTTTTCCCAAGTGACACCTCTCTTCTTTTCTGTCCACAGTCGATCCAAGATCTGCCCACAGATCTGGTTAATTCCTGATCTTTAGTTCTCCTGCTCAAAGGCATTGTCGCCTTTTATGATTGGACATTGGCTCTGTACTCACCCTGGGACTGGGCCCTGACATCCTGTGTGGCCCTTGCCAACCCTTCTCCCTGGGACAGGAGCCTAGATCTGCATACCAGTCTCTTGCTGCCCATGGGGTCAGCTTGTTTACAGATAACCTCCCACCTGTCTGCCTGCCTGAGGAGGGCAGACAGGTTGTTTGGGTTCTTCGTCAATGTGCTTCACTCATTTGATTGGACTTGTTGCTTAAATTGTGCTTGGATTTGCTGTGTCCTTTGGCCATTGTGCACCTCCCATCTGTCTGCCAGTCTGGCATTTGCCTTTGTAGTTGGGCCTGTTCCTTCTGCTAAATATCTGCGTATATCCATAATCAGGATTTTGCTTAGTTCTCTCTGCCTGGTCTGCATGGCTGTGAGATGCCCAATAGTGACTTACACATACCTAAGCTAAAAATCATTTGGTTTCATCTTACTGTGTTCTTTAAGAGGTTTGGTGTGGAAGAGTGTTTGAAACTAATTGGTTAAACTAAGGACCAATGATTGTAGTGATTTGTATTGATTTATCCTCTCTAGTATTACTAATGTTCTTGCCCACGTTCTAAATATTGCCTCCTAGAAAACTAATATAGTTGGTCTAACTCATGTCAGACTATATTGCAGTTTTAAAAGTCCAAGTTCCTTTTGAGAAGTGTCACAATTCACTGGACTAGATCTCCTACACAGTCTGGGAAAATACGCCTTGGCAATCACTTTTTGTGGACTCTTTTAACATAATTGTTTTAAAAGATTTAACCAAGGCTTTTTTAAAATAGCAATAAGTTGCAGTAGCATATTTTTAAAAGATAGATGTTAGATCAAATAAACTAATGTCTACCCAGAAAAACAGGCAAGGGGGTGCAGAGTGAAGAGAAATATGGAAGAACCATGTTACAATTTGCAATAGATCAAGGTCAGGACTTCACTCTTTAGGGAGAAAAGAAAGCAGAAAACTTATGGTATCACCATAATTAAATATTATTGCTTTGTACAGAGGCTGACAGATTGGAGAACTCAAAACTTCTGCAAGCCACCTCAATTCTATGAGATATCTACAATTGGTTTTCTAATAGACATTTCAAATACACTTGTCCCAAACTGAACTGATTGTCACTCCTGCCCCCTCCCCTCTCACTTCCCATCCCTCTTTCAGACCTGCTCCTCTCAAAGTCATCTTCATTTTTGTATGTGGCAGCTCTCTCATTTCAGTTGTTCAAGTCCTAAACCTTGAACTCATCCTTTACTCTTCTCTCTCTTTTATACTTCATATCCCATCTATCTAAGATTTTATGATCTCTACTTTCAAAATAAATTGAGAATCTGACCATTTACCACCACCTTCATTGTTACTTCCTTCATCATAACTATCACTGTCTTTCACTTGGGGTACAGAAAGAGCCTCCTAATAGATCGCTCGGATTCTACCATTGCCCCCTCTTCTTCTTTCCCTCCATTTTATTCTTAATGCAGTCTTTGGTTTCAGCCATGGCTCCTAAAGTCAGCTCTGGCTCCCCAATTAACTCAGAGTAAAAACCAAAGTCTTCATCAGGGCCTCCATGATGATCTCATCTTCTATCACTTTTCCTTTTGTTTATTTCATTTTAGCTATGCCAACCTTACTGTTTCTTGAACATGCCAGACATGTCTCTGCCTCAAGGTCTTTGCCCTGGCTGTTACATCTTCCTGGAATGTTCTTCCTTCAGAAATCTGATATCAATTAGACCAACTCTGTTTTGTTCTTTGACTCTTTTTTTAAATGTTACCTTGTTTATTACTATTATTAATAGTAATTATTAATAATAATAAATATTATAAATGTTATCTTCTTAATGAGGCCTACCAGGACTGTGCTTTTCAATACTGCCCCTCCAAACCTCTGTCCATTTTAATCTTTCTTACCCTATTCTACTTCTTTCCTCATAATACCTATCACCCTCTAACATACTATAATAATTTTTTTGGTGTTTACTGTTTATTGGAAAGCTCTTAGCTCAAGGTCTTGCTGAGAGTAGGTTCTCAACAAAGGTTAATTCTCATTTTTGTTAGAGATGGTAACATTAAAAAATCTTTTAATTTTGGTTTGCTTTGCAAAATATACAACTTTATTAAACATTGTCTTAAAAAATTATTGAAGTGACATATCCAAAAAGATATTTACACACTGATGTTCATAGCAGCATTATTCACAGTGGCCAGGACATGCCAGCAACCAAAGTGTCATACGATAGATGATTGGCTAAAGAAGCTGTGGTACGTATATACAATGAAATACTACTCAGCCATAAGAAGAGATAAAATATTGCCAATTTGCTACAACATGGGTGGACCTTGAGATAATCATGCTAAGCAAAATAAGCCAGACTGAAAAAGTTCAAAATCACATGGTATCACTTATATGTGAGACATAAACCTAAAAGCAACAAATGAACAGGACAAACAAACAGAGACTCATGGACATGGACTATAGGTTAGTGGTTACTAGTGGGGTGGGGGAGGAAGGGAGAGATAGATGGGATAAAAGGGGTCAAATATAGGGTGTAGGGGGGGTGAAATGGGTAAAAGGGATTAAATATATGGTAGCTGAAGGAAACTGGACTTTAGGTGGTAAACACACAATAGCATATACAGATGTCAAATGATAATGTACACCTGAAAATTATATAATTGTATTAACCAATGTTACCCCAATAAACAAAAAAATTATTGAGGTAAAATTTACATCATAGAAAATTAACCATTTTAAAGTGAACAATTCAATAGCATTTAGTACATTCACAATGTTGTACAGCATCTATTTTTTGGTCATCCATTTATACCTTGTGTAGTGACTTCTAAAATATAGTTGAATCAGCACTGCCATTTAAGTATGGTCTTCCAGTAATTTCTTTCTCCTCTCAAATTTAAAGACAAAAAAATGAAATCACAGTGACAGCATAGATTGTATAATCTCTTGACTATTTTGCAGGAGGAAAATCTCAAACTAGGCAACATAGATATGGAGTTAAAAATAAATCCCTCTCTGCTTATAGGACTTAAAAAAACAAACCAACTTTCTATGAAGTTCAGTGGTTTTGTTAATTGTTTCAAGACGTTGGGTGTTTTAAAGTATGTTGTAAAAACCCTACATGATGACAAAACAAAACTCATTAACAAGTATTTCCCTGTTGGGATTTTACTTAAAAATATAAAATGTAAAAGTTCATCGTAAGACAGTCTTACAACTGCAAATTTAAACCCATTATAATCAGAAAAAGAGGAAAACAGATAATATTGATATATTTCTGCTTTATTAAGCTATATTTGGGAATAATACATCTCACTTAATTGTCTCCTTGTCCCTTTAGAGTACTAAAAAGTTAATTCAGTAAAATTCCTAGAAGGATACACAAGAAATTTTTGACAGTTTTTGCCTCTGCAGAGGAGTTCTAGGGAGTTGGTAGGGAGAATTATTTTATAATTGTGTATTGTTTGAATTTTTACCTTAGGCGTGTATTAGTTTTAAAAAATAACAAAAAAACCCCTAAACTTTTGTTTATTTTTTTCTGAATACCAAATAGTTATGGACATTTATTAGTCAAGACTCTTTAAAGTGTTGGAAATCAATTTTAAAATGGCATCCACAGATGCAGGGGAGTGGTTGGCGATGGTGATGGTTTACCAGATCATAGAGTCAGGGTGGAGTAGTTCACAGAACTGAAGGAAGAACTGCAAGAACCAGGGGCTCACAGTCTAAGATTAAGACCTCCGTACAACCAGGAATTCTTTCTCTTGATCTCATCATCATCCCTACTTGTGTTTGCTCTTCTTTGTATGTTGGCGTCATTCTCCCCTACTTTTCCATATAGACATACATGGCTGCTGGCAGTCCTAGCTTAGAAAACTTGGAAAAAAGAAAAAAATATCTTTCTCCCAGAGTTTCTGTTTCAGTCTTGATGAAGGATTCTAATTGGTTTTGCTTGTGTCACATGCTGCACCTTGAATCATTGCTGTTGCCAGGAGAATTGGCCAGACCTGGATCATTTGCCCTGTATGTGGCCAGGGTAATGTAATCTCTTAACAGAAGGAACATGTGAAAGCTTCAAGTGAGGTAAAGTATGTTGCCACAGTCCACTCCAATCTACCCCTGACTGCCCAATTTAATGCAAATTGTCCTCCCATAAATAGTATTCCAAGAATATTCTGGGCCCATATAACACAGCCATCATACTGGTCCCTAAAATATACTCACTCCCTCCCTAAAGCAAAACAATTTGTAGTCTTTACCAGCTGATTTAGCTCCGAGTCCAAATCCCTGGGAATCTTCCTTCTCCTGCAGTTTTCAATGCAACTTCTCTTGGTTCAGCAGCCCATGTCTAATTGAGAAATATATTACCCACAATGAAAAACTTCAATTTAGAGCAGAGAAAAAAGGGAATACAATATGCAGTGGTAATTTTTCTATGAAAAATATTACCTCCTGTTAAGCAGGGATATTGCCTCTCTGGCAAAAGTATGAATTTCTTAGACACACTATATGACAACTTCAGGTTCTTACTACCACTGGGAATCTTACTCAAGTGAAGTACTTAGGCAGGGCCCAGAGGTCAAGCTTTTTCCGTTTCTCTGATTTCTTTCAGATGAACTTGCATTCCAATACTTAGAACTCCAGTCTTTTTCAATGAAAGCATTTATGTTAGTGGAACTTAAAGCAGGAAGAAAAGGCTTTGCAATAAGATTATATACATTTATTTATATAATGTTCAATTTGTATTGAAACAGAAACCCAAATTTTCTCGTCTTTACTATTAAAGTGTTGGAAATCAATTTTAAAATGGCATCCACAGATGCAGGGGGGTGGGTGGATATCTTGCCCCAAATAGGAAATAGAAGTTTAGGCAATAGTATTTTGAGACTTGTTTCAAAAGTGCTTTCATGCTTTTGATGCACAGGGGGTGCTATTCTTTATTGTTATTTATTTATTTATTTTTGCCTTTCTTATTCTATTTTGATTTTTTCATTGGTCAGAAAAGTTCTTTCTGTTGATCCTGAATCCAATCATTAAGGATTTTAGTGAGGAAGGTGGGGGAAAGAGGGAATGGCCTTTAGGTGCAAAAGGACGAAAGGAATGTGGTGAGAAGGTAAGAAGGGCCATTGACTCAGAGTAAGAAATGTGGTTCAAGAGTGAGGCTACCACCTGAAAAATCTGGACAAGTGAGTTGAAAGAATTTCTGTGACGTAGCTTGCCCTTGTGCACTGGAATCATATTGGATCAGAAACCTTGCCAGCTGATTGTGCTGTTTTCACAGGATTGAAAACCTTACATTACCTATTCCTAGGATTTGTGAAGATCAAGTGTTCACTCTTTATGAAACCTTGATCATTTTACGCCAGACATTCTCAAAAGCTTTCCTTTCAGCAGCAGTAATGACTAGTTAACAAGCTTATAATGTAAGTCTCTTTCTGCCACTGGCTAACTATCCCTTATATACTGTTCCTACTAAAATTATTAGACTAAAGGTGACCTCTGAGAAATGGCGGGGAGGAGTTTCCACTCTAGCGTCCCCAAGCTGGGAGAGAAATAAGTGGATCTTATTTCAAGTGTATTTCAAGTCAGACAACCTGGAACTAAGTTTTTTCTTTCGTCTTTCTAATGATTCTTTGCTTAAGAAACTCAAGATAAAAGTTTAAGTAGTCGATTCCCCACTGTGTCTCTCAGATCCTTTGCTCCTCATCTAGGATGGAGATTGGTGATGGGAAGAAGAGTGTCATCGTCTTCTATAGTTATCATTCTTAAATTCCACCTAGTGTTTGTTGTTGGCATCTCCTTTTCTTGGGACCAAATGATTCTCAGGGACTGTTTGGTTGCAAGGAAGAGAAACATTCACATTAGCTCATGTAAAATGGCATATTTATTACATGGTTACAACATACCATGCTTTGGACAATGAGGTAATGTTACAGATGTTTATGGAGAAGAAATGAAGTACAGCTGGGCCTTAGAGAATCTGGAAAAGGGAAATAGAGAGTAAAGAAATGCAGCTGTTCTTTCTGTGAGATCCTTTGGTCTTTTTTTTCTGCTTCTGTCCACTTTGGCCTTCCCTTTGCAGAGCATACACTTCTCCTTATTCATGGTGTCTTTGATCCTATAGTTTTAGCTTGGTTCAGTGTCTCACAGTGAGGGAGAGGTAGTTACTCAAAGGAAATTGAAGTGCTACTAGGAAGAGAAAATGAATTCTGGGCAGCCAAAGGGAGGGAGGGAGAGAGAGAGAGAGAGAAGAGAGAAGAGAAGAGAAGAGAAGAGAAGGGGTGGGGAGGGGAGGGGAGAAGAAAGGTAGATTTCCATGTTAATAACCAGTCTATTTAAGCTAATTCAAGTTGGCTGAATGGTTCACAATGTCTTCAGTGAAAGTCATCATGCTCCCAAATCCTAGTGCCTGCCTAGTCCCATCCCTAAAATGGAAGATATCTAGTAAATGTTTGCTGAGTAGATGAAAGAATGAATAAATGAATGACAGGAATTGAAGGCAGGATCCATGTCCGATTTTTTTTGATTCATCTTCATAAAACTCACATAGCACCTGAAATACTGTTTTGTATTGTTTTGTTTTTGTACAATGTACGTGTTCAGTATTAACAGAATTACTCTCACTTCCTTTGTTCTGAGTATTTTACTTTTTAAAATGGCAGAATCATCGTATAGTACAGTGGTCTCCAAAGTAGAGTACACAAGACAATACACTGGGGCATGAAAAAAATATCGAAACTTCTGTATGTCTTTACCTAAAAACTAAGAAATATTAAGTGTTACTAATATATAATATATAGATTGACATTGATACTTTCACATAGGTCACATGTCAAGTGTAGTTCACAAAGTGCTGTAAGGCTTTCACAACATGACGAGAGACTTGACCTAGTTGTTTTTCCATAGGTGTTGGCTTTCGGCATACGATGAAAAATTACATGGGCCTACATACATTCCAAGAATAGTATATTATGCAATTTTAACTAAAGTAACTAACTCACAAAATAAATAAAAGGCTTAAAAATATTGCTAGAGAAATTGTGAATTGAAGATAATATCTATAATGGGAACACAGGAAACAATGACAGAATGGACAAGTAAATATTTCTGCCTCTGTTATGAGTTATTTGTCAGACATCTAGAGAGAGAAAACAATGAGCTAGTCAAATTTGACAGGAAGTAGTCCAAAAAAATTAGCAATTTTAATAGAGCCTCTTTGAACTATGAATTTAAATCTAATACTGTTAACAATAGGCATTGACCCAAAATGTACTTTGTGCTTGAGTTTTATCCACAGAGTTGTCATGATTATCATGACATTTAGAAATGAAGTATCCAGAATGTGAAGGTCAGCTTTCTTACAGTGAGGCAATGTTCAAATTCACTTAACATAATTTCACTAACTGTGGGTTTGCTTACAAGTAGAAGTTAAAAAGGTACATACTATTAAGGAAATATTTTTTCTTTTGCCATGGTAAAAATCATTTGAAATAATAAGCAAAAATGTGTTCTTTTGTCAGCAAATATTGGAAGCTGCATAGAAAGCATTGCTGAAGATCTGAAGAAATAGGCAATAGGATATATTTGACAGTGTGGGAAGTTTCTGATATGGTTGGATAAAAGTATAGATATTTCTAACTTGTCTTAGTTTATGATATTTGCTAGATTCTATTTCAGTAATGAATAGATTTTAAAAATCTATTCTCTCTCTCTCTCTCCCTCTCCCTTCTTCTTTTCCTCCCTCTCTCCCTCTTTCCCCACTGAGGAAAAGATATTCTGGAAGGACTATATTAATTATAAATATATTAATGACTTCTTTAATAAAAGAAGAGGCAAGCCTAGAGGAAAAGAACCACAAATCTAGAGAGAGAGAACCAGCTGCATTGTTCACAGCCCCTACTGCAGCAAGGAATTCGAAGCCATAGAAATATAAGTGTGGTGAATCTTATGAACTCGAACCTTTAATAGTAAAGGTTTAATGATCTATAGTGGGGCCTGGCAAGTGTTTTTTCTATAAAGAGGAAGATAGTGTTTTAGGCTTTGTAGGCCATATGGTCTCTGTCACAACTATGCCACTGTAGGGTGAAAGCAGCCATAGACAATGTGTAAATGAATGAGTACAACTGTATTCCAATAAAGCTTTATTTATAAAATAGGAGTGGACTGGATCTGATCTGAGGGCTGTAATTTGCTGACCCCTGCTTTATTATAGCCATGAACATAGAGGTTTACTGGTATTCTTGTGTCAAAGCACTTAAAAAGGTTGTTGTAGTTAAAAACAAATCTCCAATTTATGTGAATGTAACCTTTTATGTGAATGTAAGTGATTGTTAGTAATGTGCAACCTAGCAGATAAATTTAAAAAAATAAGCACAGATTAAATAACTTGTCTTTTCAAAGTAAAAAGACATTTAATAATGAGAAACAACTGCTTTCGAAAAGAAACCCGGAGGGCACTTTTGAAAATGGCTCTTGGGAAATATTTATATTGGTATACTGTTTAGTTGTAGAAATGATATATGTTTGTCAACTGCATATTTAATAAATGTGGAAACAGAATTTTCCAATATGTTTAATAATCTCCCAAAGAGTTTTAGCGGGTTTTGAATCAATTTGTTAAAAATATAGATATGCAATCCCTTCTAGTTTGTTTGCAGGAGTAGTCTTTTGACATCAAGAATGATGAAAATTTGTTAGCCGAACTTAAACAAAAACCTCTGTATAAATGGTGGCTAAGGTTGGTTTAGTAAGTGCAGTAAGTAAGAGACTTCCATTTGGTTCCCTTTGGAACTTCCATGTGTATTTCTTTTTCCAGCTATGACCCCCTTACAATTAAGTGTTGATATAAACTGAACTTAGATGCGGGCCTTCAAACTTCTGTGACACAAAACATTAAACAAAGATTCTAGAAATAATAGCAAAGCATATTCAAACACAGTGCTTACGGTTCTTTTGTTCTAGAAATTAATAAAATGAAGACGTTTAAAGGTTTTTAAATACTTTTCTGGATTTTTAAATGTTTATCTTCTGTAAGTTTTACCATGTAAAGTAGCATGTGTATATTATATAAATAAATACACATGTATTAGAGTATGTATGTTAAACCTTTTTTAAAAAAAATTCATAGTGAGATATGATCCCGAAAGTCCAGCTACTACTGTGTTGGTAGGGAGACAGTGTGGCATAGCAAAATACTCCTAGACTTTGTTGTCACACAGATCAGCTGTGGTTACTAGTAGTAACTACCATTTAATAAGTTGCTCACAGGGCATCACTTCAGATGCGCTGTAGAAACCACCTCATTTTATCCTATTCAAAACCATATGTGGGAGGGATGACATGGCTGCATCTCCTTTTATTTCCACCCAGCACATTTCCGTAGATGCTTGGGGGCAGGCTGGGTCTTCCACTTATGTGAGTGCCTTGACCTTCAGATTCCTTTTAACTCTAAAAGTGCTGATTGAGCCCTAATATGTTAGGCTCTAAAAATCTTTAAAGGGAATTTCTGTGGTATCCACTGAACAAAAGGAAAATAATTCGTAAAATTACCTCTTAACATATTATTATAGTCAATTCTCAATTCAGTGGGAATATTGGCAGATAGTGTTGGAATGGCAAGTTCAGAAAATTATAGTCTACTCTCCATTATCTGGACGATATTAACTATATTTATAATGTTGGCCAGATCTGGGAGGGGTTCATTTTCCCAGTGGGGCAAATGAGAATCTCAGAAGGCAGCTGGTCCTCTCTCATCCTGCTTCTTGTTGGAGTAGAGACTGATTGATAATCTGAACTCATCATTTGCTTCCTAATTACTATCCCTGCAGGCTAGAGAGGCCACTCTCAGAGCTCTTTGACCACCATTGATCCACCCTGGATAATAGAGTGTGCACTGAACATTACCATTTCTCAGATAAGAAAACAGGCTCAGAGAGGTTAAGTAACATACACTGACAGAAAGCTGGTGTCAGAGTTGGGATTGGAGCCCAGATCTGGCCGATTCCAAAGACTCTGTGTCCTCTACTACTTTCCTACCCCTTAACTTGTGGGTTTTAGTCCTTCTGGAACAGAGATATTTTTGGATAGAGGATCTTCCTTTTTGACTCTCAAAATATATCATGTTGGTGGATGCCAATTTTGCTTATTCCAAATGATACCCTATGTTTTCTCTTTTCTGTGACTTTGCTGAGCATCATAAAGGACTTTGAAAATCATTCATTCCAATGCTCTCATTTTGCAATCAACAAGATTAATACCCAGAAAGATAACATAACTTACTCAAGGTTCCCATGGTAATTAGTGATGGCTATAAACCTGCTCTGTTCAAACTTCCGAATTCCTCTCATTTGGGAAAATGGATCCCAGAATACAAATGTGTGTGATTTAGCTAAGTTTTCAAACGTTCATAATTAAGCCACAGAGTTATAATTTTCTTAAAAAATAGGCCAAATCATGGTTTTCCATCAAACTTGTTTGAAACTTTAAGCCTGCTTGGGGTGGCACTTATAGCCTACTAACCCTAGGTTTGTTCTTATTCTTGTTTGCCTCAACTCGAAAAGAGGAGCCATGCGACTCCCAAGAGTTTGGAAGCTTTTCTCATTTTTTCAATAAAACAACATGTAGAGCTGTAATTCTTCTATTTTAGGATTTTTTTTTTTTTCTGGTCACAAGGCAGTGAGTAACCATCACTAACCTCTTTCCAATTTCTATCTGGGATTGACTTTCTAAAAAACTCTGATTAGGTTTATTTTAGCTTGCACCTGAGCCTGTAGAATTACACAAGGCCTCTAACTTGCCCTTTCTTTTTATTATAAATAATGAATGAATTTACTAAATAACAACTAAAAGCAGAATTATTTTTTGTTTTCATTCATTTATTCAAACAATAAAAAGTATATTGAGCACCTACCATGTGCCAGACCCTGTGTTAATCCTTGTCCTTGAAAAGGCATTCATGATTGAGTATTGGATATATATACCCACACAGATATGTGTATTTGAAATGACACATGATGACTGTTGTCACAGAAGTGCGTGGCACTGGGGAGCTTGTATTTGCCTAGAGGAGGTAGGGAAGACACTGGAGGAAGTGACCTTTGATTTTGATACTAGAGGATGATGAGGAATTCATAAGGTGGAGAAGGAGGGAAAGTTATTCCAGAAGAAAGAGTGACAAATAGAAGGGTAGATTCTCATTGGGTGATAAAATCTTAGTGGCTGATAATGTAAACATGAATGACTGGTATTTCAACATATTGGTCCATGAGGACTGATTTCAAGCTTTTAAAAATCCATTTTAAAAATTTAATTTTTAAAGCTAAGTTGTAATTACTGTTTGGCATTGCTAGCTACCATTGTGCTCTACTGTGCTAGTTGCTTTAAATATTTAATCCTTACGACAATTCTATGATGTATCTACTGAGGAGAAAATTGAGCCTCAGGAAGCTTAAATGCTTTGCCACAGTAACTATAAACTAGTAAGAGGACTAGAAGATTTTTACTCTTCAAATATACTTGTATTCATTGATAATTTTATTTTTAACCAAAATAATGCTCTCTACTATAAAGTATAAAATAGAACTTTAAGATTAATTTATTAGATGACTTTAAAGTATTATATAAGAGAATTTAGAAAGAGCTTACCTAATCCAAGACCTTAAGGTATAGATGAAGAACTGGTCATCCAGAAAGATTTTGTGATATGCTCATGACATGGCCAGTTAGACATTTCCTTAGACACTGCCCCGCTCCTTTGACACTGGATGCCAGTTATGTACCTGGGAGATATAAAAGTGAATGCCTGCAGAAAAGTTCAGTAACTTTTCCAAAGCTCACAAGGAGCAGGGCCAACATAGAACCCAGGCCATCTGGCTCCAGAGCCCATGCTCTTAACTTTCTCTTGGGAGTAGAGATGAGAGTGGAATGGGCAGCCTCACTTTAATTCTGCCATTATTTGTTCAGAGACCTGCTAAAGAAAGTTTTAAGTATTTAGTGCCTCAATGTCCCCATCTATGGTCACATTTGCCTAACACATCACCATTTATAAAGTACATTAGTAAGCTTGACTTTGATGGCACTTCATAATAACCCCAGGAGGTACTGGGTGGGCAGGTTTTGTTGTGCTTATTTTACAGATGAGGAACCAGGCTCAGAGAGGCTAAAGGAATTGTTCAGCATTATGAAGCAAAGATGGGGATAGAACCCATAAAAAGTAATTACTGTCCCTAAGATGCTTATAATATAGACTGAAGCAAAATCATGTCTACAAATGAAAAGCAAAACGTGACATGTTCTCTGAGAGGTACAGGGCATGACAATTAAAGGTTCAGAGGAGAAGTAAATCATGGTCTGTGGGACTTCTGTTACAGAGTGCTATGAATTGAGTTATAAATATGGGGAAGATATGGACAGGAAATCTAGGGGGAGCATGAATAGAAACATAGTGTAAGCTTCTGCCTTATTCTCAGTTCCTGACAGCTGGCCCATTCATCATTGTATTTAAAGACTCAGACTGTCCAAACCAGTCTGAACAAGAGGCAGGTAGCTTACTTCACCTGTTTAATATGTGAAAATTTCCATGATGATCCTTGGGCTTTCCCAATACTCATGAAGCCATGGCCCTGTAGCTTTGGTCTCTCCTGTTCTGGTTATTTGACCACCCATTAGGCTGCCTGCTCTTTAGTACAATACCTGTGACATTGCTGTTCCATGAACATACACATGGATGATGTTTCCTGTCCTCACTGTTGGAAACCATTCACTGTTTACTTCATTGATACTATGCAGTTAATTACTCAGGCAGCTCTGAGCTCTAGCTCATCTGCCAGTCTTGTCCACTTCTCAAAATGCTTCAAGCACCTGACCTTACCTTCCTGAGAGCTTGACAGAGAGAAGGGACTTCAGAATGGCCAGACTACTGGACATACTTTCTGAACTATAGACTTTCTGAGAATAGAACTATGTCGTATTGCTCTTTGAGTACCCTAAGCTATCAACCCAGTGTGAGTAATATAAATACTCACTGTGCATTAATAAATGAAGGAGATAGTAAAACATAATGCTAGAAGAGTAGGTTAAGGGTGAAGAAGAAATATTTAAGATATGTCTGTAAAAAGGAGAGACTTTCACAACTAGGTTAACAGTGTAACTTTTAGGAAGGAAATTAATAAAGAGGAAAAAAAATGGACTTTACTAATAGCCCTTGATAAGAGGTTTAATCTTTAATTTATTTTGATCCCTGATATTATAGACTAAGAAACTGAGACTCAAATATATTCAGTGATTTGTTTAAAATTTTATAGTTAGCCAGTTGTAAAGCCAAAATTTTGACTGGGACTGTTTGACAGTACTAGTTTTTGTTCCCATCCACCAGAATAGAATACACCATAATTTATGGGTTTCAAATAGAATATTAAGAATGGTTTGCCACAGTAATGGAAAAAAAATTAGCCCTAGGATAAACATTGCATTAGTCCAGCTCAACAAAGATTAGAAGGAAAACCCAAGAGGATCAAACTGCTCCCAAGTAACTTAATGACATCCCAGAACAAAGCTCAAGGATGCTTATAGGACTATAAAGATATCCATTGTTCAACAAAGTAAAATTCACAATGGTCTGGAATGCAATCAAAATATACCGAACATGCAAAGAAGCAGGAAACTATTACCCATAATGGAAAGAAAAATCAACCAAAAAAAGCTGACCCAGAAATGACACAGATGATAGAATTGGTAGACCAAAATATTGAAACAGTTATTATAAATGTATTCCATATGTTAAAGAAGCTAGGGTAAAAATTTATGATATTAAGTAGGGATATTAAAGATATAAAAAACACCAAATGGAACTTCTGGGATGAAAACTATAATAGTTGAAATAAAAAGATGAAATGCATGGAAATGAATTAGACACTACATAACGCTTGATTAGTGAACTTGACGACATAGCAAACTACCCAAAATAAAATGCTCAGAGAAAAGAAAACTGCAAAACAAACCAAGCAACAATGAGCTGTGGGACAACTTCAGTTATTTAATTAGGGCTTTACTTTTTTAGAGCAGTTTTAGGTTCACAGTAAAATTGAGGGACAGGTTCAGGGACTTCTTACCTACTCCTGGACTCTGCACATTCACAGCCTCTTCCATTACCAACATCCCTCAGCAGAAGGGTACAATTGTTACAGTTGATGAACCTACATCGACACATCATAATCACCCAAAATGCACAGTTTACATTACAGTTCTCTCTTCGTGTATAGGTTTGGACAAACGTGTAATCGCATGTATTTAAGTTATGGTATTTTACAGGGTATTTTCATTGCCCTAAAAATCCTCTATGTTCTACCTATTCATTCTTCCTGTTAACCCTCAACCCCTGGTAACCACTGATATTTTTACTGTCTCTATATTTCTGTCTAGTTTTTGCTTACCTGTCCAGTTCATCTTTCATCTTGTCCATTTCTACCTCTATATGTCTACTATATTCCAGACATACTCAACCCTTCTGATTTTTAAAAATCTGTACTTTCTTGACTTTGTCCTCCCACATGAAGACTTTCTGTTCTTGCAACACTCTTGTTTCCTAACCCTCAACACACACACACATACACACATACCATGCATGCACACACACATGTGTGTCTCTTTCTCTCTAGCCTAAATGAGCTTCTTATTCTTTGGCACAGCTTAAAAGACATTTTCTGTAGGAAGCTTTTTCCCTACTTTAGATTTGACAGCCCTTCTATGAGCTTCTGTCATTCATTTCCTATATTTCCCATTTATAACTATTATCATTTTATATTATAGTTAATTAATAGTCTATCTTTTCTGTTAGATTGAAGCACAGGGGCTCTCATGTTCTTTCTCTCTCTCTTTCTGTGTGTGTGTGTGTGTGTGTGTGTGTGTGTGTGTGTGTGTGTGTACTTAGTTAATGAATACATTAATAAAAACTTCTACACAGGGAATGGAAACTAAGGCCACCCCACTCCTTTGGATAAGACATTGCAATTAAGCTGAGAGAAAGAAGGGGGATCTGAGCCCCGAGCTGAAGCATGGCTTGGTGTCACTGGGGAGAGGTATTTCTGTGTATGATATCAGGTGGTTCCTCTCCAATGACTCAGCCGCTTCAGGAAATGTGAATAGAGGGGCTGTCATTACTACAAAGGACTACCTTTAAGAGTACTAATGCAATGTCTTTCAATTCTGAAAGAGCTGAGCTCCCGGTCTCTCTACTCTGTAACAACCTTTGAGAATCTTGAGAGCAGCATCTGTGAGGGTGGAGGGACACTGAACAAACCTCCGGCAACAGCATTGATCAGCAAAGTGTCAATGGCCACGGAAGCAGATCTATGCAGAATGAATGGTTTCTAGTAAAGTAATAAGCAAAGGAAATTTGCTTATCTATAAACTAAATTATTTATGTTCATTGGCTTTTTTCTTTAAATTGAAAGACATTCCATTGGAAAGAACTTCCAGAAGACCAAGAGGGAGTTTTTGAGAAAAGGGGTAAGAAGGCTTGTTTGCTGAACAAGGTGTCACTCTTGTACTACTTTTAGAGGAGGTGGCACTTCCATGACCCTGGTATTTCTCTTTGACCATCTGGTCTTGCCTCCTTGCTCTGTCCCTTAGGACCACAGGAATTTCAGTAGTGATCTGCTTTCCCTTGATCCTATTCTGGAAGTTTCCAGGGTTAAGCTCATTTCCATGGCCTCTGTGCTAGAACTATAACCCCGCTTTAAGCAAAATGTGTACTCCTGAAAATTTGTGGGTAATTCAAAGTATTTTTGAAAAACAATCAGAAAAACCTATCTTTCTGCAAAGTGAAACCTATTTGTAAAGATTTGCCCTGATTTATGTCTTATAATTTCAGCTTTTCTTATATCTGGCTTGTTTAAAGCTAAAAATATAATTTCCAACATTACCCCTGTAACACAGGATAGCTTCTCAATCGAAGAGCTTAAATAAGAGGCTGCAGGTTTTAATGTGCTTTCCTGTACATCCTGTTTTTGGACCTCATCCTAGCCTTGTGAAATAAGAAGTGAATTGAGACTCAGAATGATAAAGTGAGAAGCCTGTGACTTTGAAGTACACAGGAAAGGTTTCTGTGATTTTTTTAAATTGTAGAAGCAATGTGATTTAAGTGAATTTGTTTCTTGTCTGGCTTGAGGGACCTGCAGTCTGCAGGTACACAAAGGTTAGTAGCAGGTTTTGGCTGTCACATTTTTTCCTGAATTTGTTGGAAAAAATGATTTTTGTCTACATGATTAAAGAGAATGTGACATAGTGGCCAGCACACCGAATTTTAATCCATAATGCTGAAGTCAAATCTGAATGCTTACTGTGACTTTGGGCAAGTCATTTAAAGATGAGAAGGAGGAGAAGAAAATGTTATTTACTGTGCACTTACTATGTGCTCAGCAGTGAATATTATCCCATTTGATTCTCTTCTATAAGATGAGTGTTATTATCCTCATTTTACTTTAATTATAAGTAATTCATGGTCATGGCAAAAACATTTTCATTTTAAACAGAACAGAAGTGACAATTAGATGTCCCTTTCTACCCCAAACCTATTATAACTACAGTAATTAGTTTCTTAGATAGCCTTCCAGATATGATCTGTGCTTAAAGCTTTTTGGAGAGGATATTGGGGAAAGAGAAATGATAGAAGGTTTAAAACTTCTGGAGAAGGGAATGGACAAACGGTATAAGGAACCCAGGGCCCTTTGGGGAGGGAAAGGATTTAGAATCCTTATCTAAGAGCCAAAATTATCGAAAGCCATTATGTTGCCTCTGATTGGCTGGGAGAAACATTGAAGACTCTTAGGATAAAATCTTCATCAGGAGAGAAAGAGTTGGCCTGTTGAACTGAGGATGGTAGTTGATGATAATTCCAGGTCCATGCACCAGGTATCTTCCATTTACCCCTTTCCACACTTATCTCAGCCTAAGATGCTGACCTGTATTTATTATTGACTAATAAATACATCAATGGACTTTGTTGTCTTTTAGTTTCTTGATTTTGGCCAAGGAGAAGCTCCGGCAGGAAATAAGAGGGAGGGGATGGGAAAGAGGTCTTTACATTTATTCCTCTGGCTCAATCCTTGAAATGTTACCTAGGGCTGGCTACATCTCTAGATTGGAGGACACAGTTCCTCTCAAGGTGGCCTTCTCTCTCTGCATGACTCTATTCATTAACTGTCCCTTCCTCTCATCCTTACATGCATAGAGGTAGTAACAGTCCACTTGGGTTACTAGTCTAGGGTAACTCAACTATTTATTCCTCCTCAGCCCTCTGTACCAAATCCTGGTAAAAAGTCCTTTATTATGACCTCAAAATTTTCCAATTTGAAAGCACCATATATTTTCTGTTTTGACCCTGCTTGATACAGTCAGTTTGGCAGTGGATTCCAGAACCTGTTCTAATCCAGCCATCCTGGTAACAAGCCTGTGTCCTGGGGAAATGGCTGGAGGAATGGTTCAAAGGATTTATAACCCTGGAAGTACAAGGCAATTTTGTTGAGGGGTAACCTTGTCCAAGTATAATACAGAGAGAAGAATCATCCTCTCTTGTCTTCTGGGCAGGATTTTCCACTGGTGATGAAAGAAGCAACTGGAAGCAGAAGCCTGGTCCCAACCATGTGGCTTCAGATGTGTCAGCCAACAAACAATAGTACGTACAATCTTATTATCTATTGCTGTGCATAAAATCTCCTCAAAACAGACTAACTTAAAATAATAGCCATTTTATTACTGCTCATTGTTCTGGGCTCAGTAGGAATGTTCTCACTTGTAGTCTGTTATACAGTATTAGTCAGTCGGTGGTTAGAGCTAAGTCATCTGAGGGCTTGAGTGAGTTGGACATCAAAATAGCTTCTCATTCTCTGTCTGGCAGGTTAGTCCTGACTATTGAACAGGAGCAAATCTGGAACTACCAGGGGCTTGATTTTCTTCTACAGGGCATATTCACATGAGTAGGTTGGACTTCCTCACAGTATGGTCATCTCAGAGTAGTTAGAATTTTAATATGAAGGTTGGTTTCTCCCTGGATGTGTTTTCCAGGGGAGCCAGATAGAGACCACATTATTTCTTATAACTTAGCCTTGGAAGACATGCAGCATCACTTTGGCCACATCTATTAGTCAAAAGTTCCAGGCCTGCCGAGATATAAGGGAAGAGAGTGCATATCCAGAGCAGTGGATCACTGGGCGGCCACCTCTGGAGACTAATTACAGTAAGCTGCAGGGGTGGTCATTCCAGCACCAGTGGTGGCAGCAGCAAGAATTGGAGGCAGCTCTTTGGAATGCTGAGGTTTCTGTTTTAGACCAGGGTACAGCCTTGAGAACAAACAGAAGTGGCTCTTCATTTCTTTCACATATCTGCAGGCTGGGGGCCCTTTGAAAAAACAGGAAAGGGACTAGCCTGGAAGTATGGCGAACTGCAGGCTTAAAGTTCTACTTTAGGGCACATGGCATTAGGGAGGCAGAAATACCCCTGTTTCATATAAACGAAGAAACCGAAGTTCAGAAGGATTAATAAGTGTTGGTATCAAGATTCAAGTCTTGGTCTGGCTGCTGCCAAAAACTCTTTAACACTAAGCCTGGGGTACAGAAGTCAAAATGTCTGCAGGGGCCAGGCCGGTTTAATACATACATCAAGCTAGAGTAAGACAGCTGGCAAGAAGCAGCTTACATTGCAACCAAGCTGAACTCCTGCCTAAAGAAACTGCCTTTTAACATAGGTATAGGCAAAATCAAACTAACCAAACAAAATGGTGCCTGCGGACAGTTGAGATGTGTTTGTACCTTTTCTTTCTATGAATTGAGCTATAATTTAGAGACTGGTGGTTTTCCTCACCTTCTTGTGAAATGACACATAAAGATGGAAGTACTCTGGTCAAAGCCCTTCTCCACAATCTTGACCAAGTGCTGTCATTTGAAAAATTCTGCACTAAATTATACTGCTATTTCCCCAAATATGTTATTTTATTTAATCTTCACACTGCCTTGTAAGACAAGTATCATCACCTCCATTTCACTAATAAGGAACTGACTGCAGGGAGGTTAGACAACTTACTCAAGTTTACACATTGTTAAAGCCAGGATTCAAAGCCGGGTCTATATGATCTAGAGTCCCTGATTTTTTTTTCCTCTTCCAATGCTGACTTCACTGCTTGACCTCTCTTTTTTGTGAAATAAAGATAATAGTAGCTGCCTTGCCTACCTAAAAAGGTGATTGTGAAAATTAAACAAAAATGGAAATAAAAATGCATGTCAACGACTCATCATTTGTAAAGTACTAAACAAAGCGTGCTGTCATGTTAATTTATTTAACAAAAATGTATTGAGAATTTACCATGGGTTAGGCACTCATGCTGGAATGCTGCAGTGAGCAAACCATATGAAAAACCCAGAATGCATGTAGGTTACTTTCTATTAATGCATCCAGGCAATAAGCTAAATAAATATGTAAGTTATGTAACATTTTAGAAAGTGATAAATACTAAAGAAGAACATCAAGCAAAAAGGGAGATTGGGAGAGGGTAAGGAATAGATGCTCTCATAAATAAGGTAGTTAGGGAAGGCCTCTATCAGGAGAAGCCTCATGTCCTCTTGCCCAGGGGTAGCAAAATGCAGCCTGCCGTTCAAATCTGCCCATGGTCTGTCTTCATAAGGCATAAAAACTAAGAATGTATTTGTTTTTGTTTTTTACATGTTTTAAAGGATTGTAAAATGATGAAGAAGAATATGTGGCAGAGGCCACAAAAACTTAAAATATTTACTGTCTAGCCCTTTACAAAAAAAAAATTTGCAGACTTGGACCACTTTTTTAGTCTATTGTTATAGCAACCAGCTTTGCACATGTGTAACCCTACAGCATCTGACCTCAACTGCCTCTCCCTGCCCCTTCTCCACCTCCCCATTCCACTTGGAAATCTGCCTGGCCACACTCACACATGTGTAGCCTGGAGGTATAAAGTCCTTAACACCCTGTGGGTCAATCCTTGATAATGGCGAATGGGGGCTGATAGGTAAACACCTCACTGCCCCCATTTCTCTTTTGGGAAACTTTTCTCTTTTGTGTCACATTTTCTCTGCCTCCTTAGAAGGTTCAGGTAGGATAAAGCCTTCGTTGCTCAAAGTGGTGAGCAACTCAATAACACTTTGGCTATTCCTTTCTCTGTTTCTTTCCCTCCAGTTCCTCACTCTTGCTCTCTGACAGTGCTTGTCACAGGGAACCCAGACTAAGACAATTGGTATCAGGAGTGACCCTAGAAAGCTGGTTCTCAGGCTGAAACTCTGGAACTGGACTTTGGTTTATCTTCTGTGTGAAATAGGGAACCACTGAAACATTTTGAGCAGGGTAGTAACCTGACCCAACCAATATTTTTAAAGGATCACTCTAGCTGTTGTATTGAAAATAGATGCTAGGGAAGATGTTGACCTGGCAGTGATGGGAGCAGTGAAGGTGGTAAGTGATGCCTGAATTCTGACAACTCTTACCCCAGAGAAAGAGGAGCAGGAGAGAAAAGCCACCAGTCTACATGAATTTTGAACCCACATAGTCACTGTCTACAATTCATATTCATGTTTGGTCCTCTTGAGAGAAGACGGAGGTAAGTGGGCAGAAAAGTGGGTAATTTCTTCTTTCCCAGAAGGTAGGATTACCTGCCTTTTATACATGAGAGGTTTAGTAACTGTCTAAATTCAGCTAAGTAGCAGAGCCCATGTCCAACCCAGGTCTGTCTGACTCTTTTGGCTCTGCAGAACTGATGTCTGTGGCTTTTGAAAAGAAAACCTGTGGCCAAATGGAGAAAAAAAAACATGTGGCAGCTTAGAAGCTGCCTTTAAAGACCTGGCAGGCACAGAAGTTCTCAGAGGACAAGAGAGTGCCAGGCCAAATGAAATTTATAGCCCATGTGGCTGACCATGCCATGAAAATATTTGACTTGACAGATTTCAGCTCTTTCTCAGAAGAGCTTAGTTCAAGAAAACAAATTGAGATTGGCTAATTGTTACCCAGATTTCTGACCCTGCTGAAATGTCTCCCATGTGATTCTCCCTGGGTTTCAACCTCTATGCTCCTGATTATTTCTTCTAATTTTTAAAGTATGAAAATAACATTTTTTCTGATTATAAGAGTCATGCAAGCTCATCATAACAAATCATAAAATATAAAAATTTATAGCAAAAATTTGACAATTATCTATAATCTCATAACTCAGAGACATCACAGTGAATTTATTGTTATACATCCTTCCTGATTTCTAAACTATATCTGTGTTTGCAAATATAATGTGATGTCCTTTTTTCCCCCTTTCTAGTTTTGGGTGACTAAGGACTATCTCAGGTAATGTAGCTCCGGGAAGGGGATGAATCAAATCCACCACAGAGAGCCTCTTTTCCCTTTGTCTCCTTTATCTGTAAGGTCTGAGGTAGCCTTATGGGGCAACCTGAGAGTCTAGAATGAAGGCTCTGACACTGTTGAGGAGTTAGAACAATTAAATAGAGAAGAGATGCCAATTCTGGAATCTCTAGGCCTGTAGACTCTGGTTCAAAATATAGGACTCAGAACCCACACTAAGGTTTTGATCATTCTTTTGGCCTCCATGTGTGCTCTCAAAGCACTAAAGAAGGAGTCACCAAACTTTTTATGGAAAGAGTCAGATAGTAAATATTTTAGGTTTTCTGGACAACATTGTCTCTCAAGTCTGCTATTGTAACACAAAGGAAGCCATA